>NC_134572.1:120818270-122167437 GCF_050947875.1 Dermacentor variabilis | reverse complement strand
CTTTCGACTGCTCATGTTTATAAACATTGTTGGCAGTCAATGCCAGGCTGAAGTTCATTCGTTATTGCCTGCATTGAAGTGGCATGAATAGTAACAAGAACACTCGATTTGAAATTGCGGTCACAGGTACGGGCTTAGATTACCATTCCATGTCACAATGAACATATTATTTGATCGTAGGATACAGAAAAAGATGACAAATCGCGTTCAAGTTTTATCGCAGAGTAAAACATTGCAGGTCTTGAAAACTATATTTAAAGTGCGGGGAGGGGTATCATAAGCCGACCATCAGTTATGCACAATGCCCTACAGCACGATAATTGTCTATGCGTTCAGGTGGAGAGAAACTGCTCTTCCAGTTTGGTACAAGCGAAAAAGCGCCAATGTATTGTGGTGGTTCTACTAGTAGATGTCGACTTGCTGCCGCTGTCCCTTAGCTCTATCGTGACTTCTAGAAATCTGCTAATCTTCGATCCTTTTCTAAAAGTCCTGACATTTTATTTCGGGATGTAGTAGCCGCAGCGTATACCGCGATACAGAAAATTATAGCCTGATAACTGACATTTATAATGGCTGTATAACAGTAATAAATGGTCACACAATTTGAGAATTAGGTGAAACATCAAAGAAGCCCTTGGAGGAGCATGACTGAAAGAAATAGTTTGCTATATTAAGTAAAAGTACTGAGAGTGGATCAAGAAATGTAAAATATACGAAATATATACCTGGTTGCTGCTTCTCAAGTTTTGAAAGTCTGATCACGCGAGAAAAACATTTTGAGGATTTGGTGGCGTCAATACTAGACGTAGTGATGCCCATGCTATGCGGGAAAGCAATAGTTTCGCAAATCTGAAAATGGGTAATTTCCTATTGTACAGGAAGAACGTCTTTAGGCTCACGAGGCAACGGCCGTTAGACCAGGGAGCATGCCGAAGCCTCCTCATACTTGTTTACAGCGTTCGAACAGATTTTCTGTGCAAGCAAGGTGGTACACAGCGAGTTCAATTGGCGCTGGGGTTTCCACATACTTCGTTCAATTCCTGTGCACTGCAGCACGCCAATGTGAAGTGTCCCACAATATTGCAGAGCAACGAATAAGGGAATTTGCCTAGACGCTATTCAAAATGCAAGTGTAGCCAAGTGTTCGACGAAAACTCGTCTGGCGAAGAAACATATTGATGCCGAAAAACGTGAACTCGCCGAGAATAACAGAAAAAATATTCCTAGCGAGCACACTTTCTTTTTTTCGCGCAAGAGTGCAAGTGTTTAGAGAGCTAGTCATTATAGGGTCGAAAGTCGGTCTTAAATCGACTACGAGCTCTTGTGTGAGTAAAAACCCCACATGACGGGAACGATTGCTCCTAATAATTTGTACAAACGCTGTCCGAGCACTCATGGATTAAAGTAACCCACGCTTGGGAAAACGAAGTTGCCCCTTGATATAAGTCGTACACAATTATTAAAATAGTACGCACTCACGAGCATATAGCCTTGTTTTGAGACGTTGTTAAAATAGCCTGCACGTCAGATCGGAAAATTGACAACCCGCAATGAGCTTCTGTGTCTTCACTGCCGCTCTCATTGAAAAATTTCGTTGCCAAGTAAACCAAAGCGCAAATTTTGCATCTCTATATAGGAGCACTGGACGACCTGGAAGCTAGCTTCGAAGAAGCCTTCAGGCGTAGTTTATGTTTTCCAAACATCGCAATTATGCGAAAATTTTTAAACTTGACAAATAGTTACAATTCAGTCTTGAAGTTAGACGGTGCGTGACGTTGCTACTATACGATTATGACAGAAATGTTTATCATTGGGTAGAAAAACTGTCAATCAAATTATTCGATTTTATAGGCGCAGTAACTAAACAGTTAAACTTGCGATCTTGAATCAATGCCTGTGTACACGTGTGATTCACATCTGAAACATTCAAATGATTACAAACTTCTTCAGGAGTGTTTTCAAAAGAGAAAAAGTTTCATTAAAGCAAGGTGTCAATCTTGCCATATATCATAAGCAGCTGACAAACACTGACACCAAGGACAACATAGGGGAAATTACTTGTGCTTAATAAACGAAATAAAGAAACGATGAATTCGTGGAAATGAAAGCGGATGAAAAAACAGCTTGCCACAGATGTGGAACGATCCCACAACTTTCGCATTTCGCGTGCGATGCTCTACCAATTGAGCTACTGCGGCGCGGTTTCCCTGTCCACCTCTAAATATGATCTCGATGTAAATCCTCATACGTTACGATACCTCATGCCGCCTAGATGTGAAGGTGTGCCTTTTGACAAGCTGCTACCTATGGCGTTGCGCAGTTTAAGAAAAACGCGCATACGTAATCGGTATGCAGTAACAATTGTATCTTCCCAGTCGCATTTCATTCAGATTGCTTCACAACTGCAACAGTTTTATGATCAAAGATTCTTCCAACCAGACTGGTATCCATTGTTGATGCAAGGCATCCTTTTTCATGCGTTTTAGAGAACTGTTTACTGTAATAATAATACTTTGAAGTGTTCGCCTTGTGTTAGTAGACGAGGCTATGACTGTTTAGGCCGCTATGTGTATACCATACGCAAGTACGTATTATATTTCGAACAAATAGCGTGATAAAAGGATAAAGAAGCCCGCCATGGCGTCGGAGTAGTGTGCTCGTCTCGCGCCCTGGAGGCCAGGGTTTGGTTCGCACCCAGACCGAGATTTACTAATGTTTCGTTTGAAAGCCAATAATTTAATTTGTTTACAGCCACCTGCCTGATAAAGTTGACGACAATCCGAGTATGTTTTGACACGTTTCTACCGTTTGCGCCGTCGCCCATCTTTGGTACCGTCATTTGGTCACGCCGCCGACTACGGCGGATTTTCGCGTAATTGGGCATGTAATTTGTTCGCATTAGTAAATACTGAAAGAAATCTAGCCCAGTTCACAGAGAAAAGTCGAAGAATGTTTAAACTCATGACTGCCGTAAGTGTAACTGCAGGGTCTTGGAGTGTCGGATTCTGTCCCCAGGTCTCATCCAGGACCCTACAAAATTATTACTCCGTGTTTTCAGCGAAGTCATTGCTGTTAAATTGGCGGTGACTTAGCAGCGTCAGTGACATTGCAATCGCTGGATATCACTAAGTAGTTTTTCAGAGTGAACTGCCCTGTCTTAAACAGAAAAACTACTGGTTTAGGCGACACGAAGTTTCATGCGATGAATGGCGTTCTTAACGCAATCGCAAATACGTTTGCACGGAGCTTGTGATGTCGGGATAATGTTAAACCAGTGTAATGTGGGAGGTGCTCGTCGGCGGCTGCATGTTTCCATACCTGTGAAAATTAGCGCGGCTGTCTAGGTTGCTATGCGCATTGTAGTTGCCGACCAGTGGAAATATTAGACACACGGATACAGAATTACTAAACCTAGTTACTGAGCGGCAAGCTGATATTTTTCTGAACATCACAGCGGGGTACAAATGCTACAGATGAAGCGTAAGCGTTAAAACAGAATTGGTACTATACCCAAATGCACTACATCCCCGATTGCTGGTTGGTTTTCTGGCGTTCCGTTTTGTTCTAGTAATCTACTTTCTTGTGCATTTAGTTTATTTTAGTGCTCATTTTGCTTGTTTGCTTACCGTATTCACTTTGTCAGTCTTTTGGGTTACTGAAGCTCCGGCAGTTAAGCGGCGCACAAAATGCTATTTCACACTGGTATATAACACATATGGTTAATACCAGTCAATTGCGTACGCAGTTTGTTCTGTTTCGGCAGCTTTATCTTACTCTCTTTAGATTCTCGCGCCCCTTTCCTCCGTGCAAGTTACCAAGCCAGTATTATAGCTGTGGTTGACCTCCTTGTCTTTATACACATCCTTTCTGTCTCTCTTAATTTCGTGGAATTAGCTCATGGCTTATATCTTCATTTACACTATTGTACATCTATCTTCCTCCTTAACTTTGTGCATAGATCTCACAGCATTATGATAGGGCTGATCGTAAGATACTAGGAAGCTACCTTCTCTGTTGTACGACTGGGCTATAAATAATATTGTTATATTCCTTCTGAGATAAGGAGAGGCAAATTTCTCTACGCCTTCGTAAACTAGAAAAGGGGAAGCTGAGAACTGGCACTACTGCGTTCGCGGACTATATTTCATTTTTTTTTTACTTTTGTTCGCTTCGAAAGCACGTACCTTGTCGTAAACGTCGCGAGATTGCATGATATCTATGCTTTCTTGTAGCGTTCCATTTTCTCTGTGGTTATGCGTTACTGTTTTGTTTCTTTAAGCAAGCCACGACGCACCACTGCGGAGGCATGTCCACTTACTAATGGTTCTCGCTTCGCTGCTCCGCGACAGGCGCGTGTTCGCCTTGGCGTTCCGGGTAAAACGGGAAAGACTGCAGAACACGCGTCTTGAAGCGAGCAGATGCTTCCTTGCGACGATACAATGTACAGCCCGCCTGTCTAACTTTTCGTTTCTGTTCCGCCTAAAGATCATGCTGACTATCTATTTTTATTCTCCTGTACAAAACCGGTGTTTCCCAAATCGAGTTCATCCGGCGCATCCTTGGGTATATTGCGAGCGCCTCCTTTTCTAAATGTATATATAGAGTATGCCTAATGTCCCCTTTTTGTGTTGTTCGTGTATTATTTTCTCCCACTGTTCTTTTAAGGACGCTATTGATTGCTGCAGTGCTTTATTATTCAGATTAACAGTCTATTGATGAATGCGTTGCGAAATACTTTCAATACCTCATACTAGTGGCGTAGAGCTGCTAAGCGCGAAGTCGCGGAATTGAATCGCGGCCACAGCAGCCGTGTTTAGATGGGGGTGAAATGAGAATACACGCATATACTTAGACTTAGGTGCACGTTAAAGAACCTCAGGTGGTGCAAATTTTCGGCACGCCCCACTACGGCGTGTCTCATAATCAGGTCATGGTTTTGACAGGTGAAAGCGCATAATTTTATACGTTATACCAGAGAGATCTGCTTACTATGACTTGTAACGTGACATGGGAAAACTGAAATGGCGTGTTTTCGATGGGTGTTCGGTTGGTGCGGAGATGACATTTTTTTATTTTTTAATATCCAAGACTACATACTAATCTATTTCGAGATACACAAGAGAAGCTACGGCTGCACTGTCAGAACCTTTTGGAGTTCCCTTCCAACAGACAGCTTCTCCTCCAGAAAAAATGAAGAACTATACGTAGGCTTATAAAAGGGGTGCAACGTTCGGAAAAATTACGTCTCCACTGAACCCATAATCTGCTGATTTTGGTGGCCGGATATTGGTCACGAGAAAAGCACCAACTGTGTAATCGAGAGACAAGCGTTGAATAATATTACGGGTGCTATTGGTGAATTTTAAAGAACCTGCTATGAGCCTGTTGTGCTAGAATTTCTTCAATAATATACACGACTATCAACGACGAGAGTTCGAGATGTTTTGGGAGCATGTCTGTATTGTCGGCTTCTATACTAAAATTCATTGTTAGGTTTTATGCCGGGGTCGCTTACAGTGCGTTTTATGACGTGATCCTGCAAAATAGGCAGCAGAAGGGCAGGGCAAAGCAATAACAATAAAAAAGTCATGAGTAAGACATGTAAAAAACAGATGGAGAAATGAAAAAATATAAATAAATTCTCACGTAACTAGGACATCTTCTAAACTGTCTTTATTTCTGGCATTTTCAAATATGTATTGATTGGCCGCGTCTAACAAAAGTCACAGCAGCCTCTGCCTTGCTTTGACAACATATTGTTCAGCGATTTCCAGATGTATAGTTTCGCTTACAGTGATATCTGACTAAGGAACAAAATGAACTTCGCCTTCACGTCTCACTTGTGCAGCCGAATAGATGAAGGATCGCGAAATTAAATTTGTCAGTGCCTCGTGGCATTAGTGAGACCGGAAACAACTTCACTCTCTCAGCTCACACCGGTGAATGACCACCCACTACATTTCCAACTTTGCAAGCCAAAGACCATTCACTGAATTAGGAGCTGGTGTCGAAGGGTGACATGTAAAGTGACACCCCACGAAACGTTTAGCGCGTAAATTTTGTAATTTACTTTCACCTACACCGCTCCCTTTTCTGTAAAGTCATCGATTCGACATTAAAAATGGAAGATTTCCGTCGTGACTACAACGTTGGCTGCTTGTCGCTTCTATCTATATTTTACTGTAGCTGTCATCTAGGAAAGGGAAACAAGACGCTTCGATTGTGAGGCCAGACGGACGGTTCCATCGATCGTTCAGCCAATTCGAGCTAGCGGAGCTAGTAATAGCACATGAAGCCAAACCAGCAAGCGTTTTTTTTTCTTTCTCAAGGTGCTCTTACGTCTCGACTGCCAGAAACAAGCCGCAGGTGTACTCTCATTCACCTGCATTTTTTTTTTGCTGTCGGGAGCCGATTGCAGCTAACTGCTGAGCCATAGGAGGCTGGCATTATACTATTTTTAGGAGAAACGTGCGACCCATGAGAGGCCTCTATATTGCCGCGTGGCGTATGTGGTAGCATAAACGTCGTTGTTGAAATACTGTACTGGGTACCTGCCACCGGCTGCACCACCTAGAGTGTAGAATCCAAAGAAGTAACAAGCCGAGTCATATCTCCCCTTTATTTCGTACAAGTATTGTCCTGTGGCTTTCCCCCTACCCAAGTTTTTCGGTTGATAAAGTGGTGGGCCGTCATTGTCTTAAGAAGTGGTTGAGCTGCTTCGAATTATACCAGTGGCAGTTCTCAGCAGTCGATATCGTGCTGTGGTTAGGCGGCTCAGCAACAAACGAAGCGGCGCCAATGGAAAAATTGTTTTCAGGCTTCAAATAATCCAAAGGCAGCATCGAAAACCTATCGGCTGCAGGTCAGTCACGTTCGCGAAGACCAAGTCAACGTAGGCGCCCCTAATCGCAGTTGGCCTCTTGTTCTACGCATTGCTAAAGCATGTTAGTCCAAACTTCGCGCGCATGTACTGTACAATCCAGTTATCGCGTAAATTTTTGATGAGATCCGCGACAACTACAACAGGACCTCTTCTATAGCATGCGACGGCGGGCCCGTTCCCGCGCAAGCTCTTGCTGGCGCTCACGTCGGGCGACTTCCTCTTCCGGAGTGTTAGCAGTTTTCGCCATTCTCGAGGAACGAATGTGGAGCAAGAATTGACTTTTGTTTATACCTCACTGAGCCTCTCGCTGACCTACTTGTTTATTTATCAATACTTTATCAATACTTTTTCAATACTTTATCAATGGGTTGAATAATTCGTGTATATGAACCGGAGCGCCCTGTTCTGAATTTATTCTAATGCCAAGTGTAAATATTTTTGATGCGGGTTACATACCATGCTTCCATAATCTAATATCGGCCTAAGCAGAGTCTTATAAGCAGCTAATTTTACCGAGGTGGGGGCTGTTGCAGGTTTTCTGCGTAAGAAGCAGAGTTGTCTGAACGGGCGTGCGCAAATGTCATTGATATGCATACGTCCCGCTTTAACGATCTTGTTATCGTGACATCAAGATACTTGCCTTAGTCAACTCGCTCCACAGCAGTATTCAATAGTCTATATGTGAAAGTTAAGGGCTTTTTTCCGCATGGTACAGTCATAGACATAGTCATACACATGTTAATGGGCATGCCTCATTTTTTGCACCAGGTAACGGTGTTTTCTAAAGACCTGTTAAGCTTTGTCTTTTCATCGACTGTTTTAAGGGGCGTATAAATAACGCAGTCGTCCGCAAAAGGGCTTATTGCAACCCCTGGTTCTATACATGTATAGATGTCGTTATTACACACCAGAAACAAAGTTGGCCCGCAAACCGATCCTTGTGGCACACCTGAAAGAACATCTACAGGGTCTGATTTAGCATTATTTACGCAAACAAACTTGAACCGATTCGAGAGATATGCTTCAATCCATGAAACGATCGTGGAGTTAATACCAATTGATTTGAGTATGAAGATTAGTAAAATATGTCGAACGCGGTCAAAAGCCTTCGAGAAATCGATAAAGATTGCGTCGGCTTCCAGTCCTGAATCGATTACGGTAGCAAAGTCATGTATAATTTCTAAAGGTTGAGTAACAGTTGACAGCCTTTACCTGAAGCCTTGCTGTCTGAAGTATAATAGGTTATTTTCTTCCGGATAAGTGACCATAGCCTTATTTGTTATATGTCCCATTAGTTTCCAATATGTGCTGGTTTACGGTTCTCGGCCTGCACGTGTCTAGATGCTGCTTGTTTCCGCCATTGTGAATGGGCACGACCTTTGTGCACAAGTCCACGGGAAGCACGGCTGTTTCAACTGATGCACAGAAAATTTTGTGCAGAAATGGGGACGACTGATCCGCGTATCGCTTGAGGAAAGTACTTGATAAATTATCAGGGCCAGAAGCTTTTTTTAAGGTTTATTTGTAGCATCAAGTTCAGAATGCCGGGCTCTGTTATCAAGATATCAGGCATGGCTGATTCGTACTGTGACAAGGGCATATTGGTGGCGTGAGCACAGGAGAAGCCCCACTGAAAATGTGTTGCGAATGAGTTAGCGATGGTACGTTCATCCTCAACAACTACACTGTCAATTTCCAATCTGCTAGGAGCACTGTCCGTCTTTGATAGATACCGTCAAAATTTCCGAGGCTAATTCGTCATGAACTCAATAAAAATATTAGAAAAAAGTTATCTCTCGCGCTTCTTAACCTTCCTTTCAGTTCTCATGAAACCTGCCTAATCATGGTGTAATTGTATTTTCTTGCCCATACTTTGTAGCCTCTTTTAAGGTATGTGAGAGTTCTTGCAATGCACGGCGCTTTCCGCTTTTTTTAGCATGGTAGGAATAAAATTATTTTCACAATGTAAAACCCCGCCTTTTAATTTTAATCATAGGTCGTTTGCGTTCGACGTAATATCGTTACAATCATCTTGCATAATTTCTGCAACATCAATGACGCTTTCATCATTTGTCCTTGTATGGTTAACCGTAATTCTGTTGCCAGTACTGGGGTGCTTTGCACCTGTGCAAGATTGTCAGCTGCCAATAAAATCATTTTATAGTCGGATATATCCACTTCTGTGCTAACTTCAGGGGTTAAAGTTGCGGACACAAACGCTCATTGGCTGCCTGCCTCAATCTCACCCCTATCGCTCCCAGTTTACGTCACCAGCGTGACGCCAAGCAACACGACGGCAGAGGGTCGACAAGAACTGCTCCGATGGAAACAAGTGGTTAGCCGCAGCTGAATGAAAGCAATGGCATATGGTTTGCCGTCCTGTGACGCTCCTTAGCGTATTTTACATGACGCTTAATTAGTGAATTAACTAAGACGGAGTATGCAAAACGTTTATTTTCACTTTAGGGCCAAGTGTGCTTCGTTGCGTTGTAGAAGGGGTTCAGAAAGGACCGATTCAGTTTTGTTCAACTTTTATCATAATTACCTTTTATTTAATTCAGGTGTGTGTGCTTTATGTAGAAAGGTGTAACCTCAGTTTGTGATTCCTGTCTCAGGATAGCGCAAGTGTAAATTAACATTTGCGCCCAATTTATAATGTACTGACACAGGCTTATCATAGGAGTTTTTCGAAAAGGTTTGCTCGTTTATCAACAGACGTGTCACTAATGGAAGCCACCTCGCTCTTTTTTAAGCAAGAATACTTCGAATCATTCTCGTTCAGCATCTCTTCACCGTTGCCCGGAATTCTCAGTTGCAGACTTTACCCAAAACATAAGTTGAGGGGTCGCATCTGTCCTGGGTTTGCCTCTGTGTTCTCGCTCAAAAATCTTGCTTGTATAAAGCTGCAGTCCTTTAAATGCGCAATCCATAAGTACAGAGAAACGCCTAATCTCACGCAACAAAATTCGTATTCAAATAAAAGAAATGTCCTTTCGAAGGGATGACAAGTGAAAAGCAATGGCTTTCCGCTTGGCGAAAAAAAAAAAAAACACTTCGTCGTGAGAGCTATAGGTAAATGCAGGACTGAGCGAAGTAGTGCCGTGGAATTTTTGAGTTAATAACTGCGTAAACGGAATAGCTTGAGCAGATGAGATGGTGGGTAAATTAAAAGCAATCCTCAACAATCAAGGAAGGGGGCATTGAAACAATTCCCTCATGTTCTATATGCCCGTGCTTACCCATACTCCTTATTTCGTAGGCACTTCTATCGTTATACGCGACAGCGAATTCACAAACAGCGTTGAGGGGAGAATGTTTCCTGTGGCGACGCGATTTGTTCAAGAGTGAACAAATCCTATTGGGAGCATTACGCTCAGCGTTACCACACCAGCTTTTCTGCGTGCTCCCAATGAAATGGTTGTAAGTCGAGTTTACAGTATATACACTGCAGTTGACTTCCCTTCCTCAAACAATGAGATCTCGGTTGGCACGGTTTCCTGTTTTTGCCTAACTGGAAAATTCTCAAGGAGGCTTGTTGAGCCAGTTCGTATATACTGCCTAGAAAAAGATATTGTGCCAGACAAACAACGACGGCGAGAAAGAATACCCACGGACTGGCGCAATGTTTTACTAAACTTCAGTCAGAAGCTGTCAACTTAAGCAAGAGGGCGCGCATGCGCATCGACGCAGCCCGCAATCTGCGAAAAAAAAATTACAGATGAAATATGTACGAAATAACTGCGTCCCTGCAACATGCCACGTAGGTAACTCTCCCGCTACTAAACAAATTGGGGGCGCCAATAGAACGCTTACATCGGCTTTCTGGCAGGAGAAAGTATTTGGTTCTTGTAAGAATGTTGATCTCTCGAGGTCGCGGAGCGCGTATGCATGGGATAATCCGTGCAAGTACGTCACCACACAGTGCCATCTTTTGTAAAAAAAATCCCGCCGTCTTAAGCGGTCATTGTCGCAGCTTCCAGCCTGCTCTCTTCCCACAATACGTCGGAAATCTGGACATACAACCAGTCCAGATTTAAAATACGCATGAGCGAGCTTCTTGTGGAAACCGCTAGTTATTTTTTTGTGTGTGTGAGAAAACATTGTCGTGCAAGGCCGAAGAAGTTTATAGACATATTTTACCTGTTCGCTATTTTACTGATATTGCGAAAAGTGCAATGTTTATATAAAAGGCTCAAATTTGGACCTACTCCTGCTTCGGGGCATTTAATGCTGCATCTCCATAGGTACAGGCTGCATCTGCACAGGTAGCTAAGTTCAAAGCTCTCAGAGAGAGCCGCTAAATGCGGACACGTTGCAAGTCGAAAGACTTCTGTGTGCTGTGCGTTGTTTCGCCCATATCCCGAGTGTTGGCGCTTATAGCTTTAGATGTCTTCTAGAAGCCGACTGTGTTCTTCCTGTGGCCTATTAAGTAGCTTCTCGTGAATCTCTCCTCGGTTGCTCAAAATTTTTGAGTTGCTCAAAATTATGGAAATGCTTCCACTTTACTTCTATAACGCTCTAGTCCATGATTCACTACATAAAATAATGCGGACTTATAACACAATTATAAGTATCAACTCCTTCGATACATATATTTCTGTTAAAGCAGATAGGTTAATAGAACTGGCGACTAGAAGTGGGCGTGTTGGCACTGCTTGTTTGTTTGTTTAATAGCTAGCGTGATGCGATTTTTCGGGAGTCACTGCGTCGCAGGGTAAGAGTAAGCTGATAGACGAATCGATAGGAACGTCCTGCATGCTTGTCGCATAAAGATGAAAAAGCCAGATGCCCGGATGGAAGTTGAAATTTTGCTCTAAGCGCTTGCAAGACCGGCAACCTCTAATATATTTTTACACCTGAAATTTAGAGCTCACCTGGGATTAAGAACTGAGGTGTGCATGAGGCAAAGTAAGAAGTAGAGGCGGGTGCGGGAGGGGACATTAGCGTGATAATCACGGCCCAGGCGCTAATTGATCCAGGCACGCCAGCTCAGCTTGAAACCAAATCGCTCTTGGGCGTGGGCGCCATGCGAGCCGGAAACCGGTGCGGCCTCGCAACTACGACGCTACCACGCAAGTGCCATTAGCTGCAGAGCCCGTCGATTGAAAGCATACAAGTGTATCGAGATTTATAAGGCTGGTCTGTAAGGGCCTGCAAAGTTACCAAAAGCTCGGCAATTTAGCGCAAACTTCCATGCTTTTAGAGTTTCTCTTTCCTCGGCGTTCCCCGACTTCAAAATATATTAATGCTATACATCAGAACATGGTCGCAAAACTCTGAGCTCGGTCGCCAGGTCTGCCTAGGTCTTGTGGTAGTTTCCAAGTTCGTCATAATGTCAGGATAAGTAAAGAAATTGAGCTTAAGACACGGCTCCTTCGCGTGTCAAAACCCAAGATGGTCAACGCAACCTGGAACCCGCCATGATTGCTCAGTGGCTATGGTATTGGGCTGCTGGGTCGCGGGATCGAATCCTGACCACGGCGGCCGCATTTCGATGGGGGCGAAATGCGAAAACAACCCTATACTCAGATTTAGGTGCACGTTAAAGGACCCCAGGTGGTCAATATTTCCGTAGTACTCCACTACGGCGTGCCTCATAATCAGCAACTGGTTTTGGCACGTAAAACCCCATAATTCTTTTTAAACGCTACCTGGAGTACTGCGTTCGGAAAAGCCCAGAGGATTTCATCAGCGGAGCCCTGGACTGAGGGATGCCATGTCTAGTGGTTCGTTTAAATGTAATAAAGTTCTCATTCATTCATTTCCAAAATTGGCGCATTCGCTCGACCGTTGCAGATCTGCCAGTAGCGCGCAACCTTTGCTTGAAACTCAAAACTACAGCAACGACGAGATGATGGATGTAGTGATACTTTAAACAGCTGCATGCTTATACGCTCTATGCAACACATCCGCTAGACCTATACATGTGGCTTAATTTCAACAAAGCAGTGCGAGCTCCATATTGTGTATCAGAAGAACAAAATTGACTTAGTTAGTTGGTGTTAGACAGAACTTATTTAGAGAAACCAGCGCTTAGTAGAGGCTGTTTCTGTCGAAAGCCAACTACTCTTTCATGAAGCAACACAGCAAAGTGGCCGAAAGAGCAGGAGCAGTAGCAGCGACTTTCTGCTTTCGTCCTACTATACATCGTCATGAAACATGCACGTAAAATCTAACGTCATGAGTATCTGTAGAGCATGCGAATCTCTGAATATATTAGCTCATGGTATTGAAAGACATATTCAGCTGTCATTACTCGGGCTACCTGATTCTAAAGAAAACTGTGTGTGCCACCGAATACTTCGGTCTGAATAGCGCAGAATTCTGACCAACAATGCAGTGCCAGTGAGCGTATCTTTGCTCCCCGTCATGAAACAGTAAATCCATCAATTAAACCAAATTAAGGCCTGCTAATATGTATATCCCACAGGCATCTTACTGGAATACAGATAATTTTCAATGGGTTCTTTGATTTTCTCATACTTCTTGCATTTGGCTCACCCCGTGCTTAGGCCGCTGGGTATGTGCGATTGAGTATGGGCATATTCTTGGCCAACCTTCGGCTACGGTGGAACATCACGTGGGAAAAGCTCATTGCGTATTTAAAGAGCACGCAAGAACAAGAATGTCGAAGTTAAAATTTCGGGCTCTTTTTACGATGGAGGATGTCGTGTTTCTTGGAGACCTAAAATGTGAAGGGCATATTATCCTTCTAAAACGTCGTGCTAAATGAAGTTATAGGCTTGATTCAGCACGAAAAAGAAACGTGCATTAAGCAAGAAAATAAAAGTGCATTCCGCATGCCGACCATAATATAAGCTCGTCAATATTTTCAAGACGCGGGAGGTCTTTCCCAAATGAACCACGATCACTAAATCCTACTCTTTGGGACTGTCCCTAGGTGGATGATCATCTCTACTCGCCCCTGTTCCTCCGAATTCCTTTGCCGGATCGCGAAGAGGTTCAGAGGTAGTTCACGCAAACCATATGAATAGAATTGCCCGAGGCCTGCAGCCGTGCGCTTACCGTGTTGTGCTTAGGAGGATAGCTTGGTGATTCTTCAGGACACACAGGTCAAGAAACCAGAGCTACTGGCATTAAGGTTTATAGGTTCTATGCGCTGTGTGAGCCCTTGGTTTTTCTGTCGTAATCTCGCTGTCCGAGTGCTGTCCCTGAGAGGTTCCTTACAATTCTACCCATGTCTCCTGAACTATCTTTCTATAGCTTTTTTTAGATCTTTTTATTCCCTTCCCTTTGTTTGCGCATCGCATGAGCCGGAACTGAGGCATTGGGCGTGCTGCACAAAATTAGGGTCCTGGACTGAGGCATTGGGTGTACTGCAATTACTTAGTAAAGTTCTTATCTGGTTTGTCAAGGTATGCTAGCCTAATGTGCCAAGATTCACGGTATTACTACTACTTTCTCTACGATCTGTCTCAAATGGCGCAGGGCGCTCCCGGAAGCGAACAAAAATTTTCGAGCTGTTGGTATTTCCAGGCGTACAAGATGTTCAAGCGATGTTCTCTTGCAGCAGTACACCCTCTGCAATCTCCACGGATATGGGGACGCATCCTGTAGACATTGTTTTGGACCACCTAGTTTTATTCGGTCGTGCACTGCATTTTTACTTCCACTTTTGCTGTCATTTTTACAAGCGTTTGGTAGGAAGCGAGCGGGATGCTTGTTTTATAGCGCTGTTACTCGAGCCCGCCGTTTTACGAGTTCCCAGGATACCTCCTTCCTCCTTTCCTCGCAGAGAAACGTAAATCTCGTCACAGCAGTGCCCTCTGCCCTCGCTGTAGTAATATCAGTCTTTTGTATTATTCATATGACAGGCATATATTCACTAGGGGGTTCCTTATTTACCGGCCTCTCAGGGCAGTAGCTTACACAGCACTATCACTGGAAACCGTACAGTGGATTTGTTTCGTTATAGTGGGCGGTTATCTAAAATCTATTTGCACGAAAACAAACTTCCAAGGAAAATAGATAACGATAAAGCAGTAGTCTACATTGCTCTTACGTAATGATTTTTTTTTGTAATTTTATCGCACGTCTCGAACATCACACTGTCCCGTGGTGTCTCAGTCACCATGCAAGAGTGAAGAAATTGAAAGAAAGGCTGGAATTAAAACTGCTAGAATTTCGAGCAATTAAGACAATCCAACTGGACTTCGTTTTCGATACGCGGCTGTCGGGAGGTGGACAAAACTAATTCTTGTTGCAATAAATTCGGTTACGGATGACTGTAAGAGCAGACGCAATGGAATGCGACCCTTTCTACCATCTGGAGCTCTGTGACAAGCTGAATTTCTCAAGTACCACGAAACAGCTTATTACTGAGGATCATGCCCACGTATTGCATTCGCTTAATTTAAATGATTTCCTATGCCTAAATCTAAAGATCCGGTGTCCTTAAAATTTTGCTACGTAACTCTTTTTATTTCGACGACATCGTCAAGTCCACAAACCTAATAAAATTTGCTTTTTGTGTTTGTAAAACGTTGCTTCTCACTATAGTTCAGTTACTGGGTAACTTGTATAATTTTCATTTTTGCCGTTAAGGATGTGCTATAGCATAGGCACAATTATTTTGGTTATTTCAGTGTGCGTTACGCACGCCGTTGCTTTTAGCCGTTTTATTGCTACGTCCAAAAAGAGCAAATAATTGACTGGAATAAGAAAGATTGTTTTCCCTCTTTTATTCGTCTGGCAAGACCATTACGTTGAATGCTTGCTCTGCCACTAACTGCAGTGCAAATTGTGCGTTGAGAGCTGCCACCGACAGGACAGAACAATATTATAGACATGCTGGGGGCTGTTTCCGACATTCCCTTTCGGAGCCGTCACTGCCATTCATGTTGCCTTCCACTCATTGGTACTCATCTTGCTTTAGTTTTTGCAATAATTTTAGGGTGCTTTTCAAGAGTTGTGGCCGTTACTACTCCCTCAGGCGAAGCCACTTAAAGACGTCAATGTCAAAAGAGTCTCGGAACTTAGGTGGCTGGGAAAGGCACGTCTGGAAACGTCGAAGCAATTCTTCCAGTCTTAAATGTGTTCTTGTGGCTCTTGTTGGCGCCACTTTGTTTGAACAGCCCCCACAAACTCTTACTGATGGCAAACGCTCGGCAACTGGACATGTTGTCGACGTTGGTCACGTTCGCTAAGGTTTTTCTTTCTTTTTCTTGTTCAACATTGTGTTTCGCGTGCACTTTCTTCGTCTCCTTGACACGTATTGTTTGTATACCTTTTTTTGTAATGAAACCTCTTAGAAAAAAAAAGTAGTGCAGTTTCTTCAGTATTTGGTGAATTCCATTTGACTTATAGAGAGAGATTTCATGACATTAAATCTGTTTCATAAGCCGCTCGATAGAACGCTGAAAGTTTGCCGATCAAGTTCAACACATTCCTGTACAGAGACGAGTTAAATGGACCAGCAGTCAATCGTGTTTCTTGTCTTGGAGCTTCAACTAAACAGCGGTGATGTGCTTCGTCTGCCCGCAGCCTCATAAACGGAAAGTAGGAATCTTTTCAAGGCAGAATAGCGCTAACTAACATGAACGAGATAGAAACCACGGATGAGCGCAGTCCGTACCAGTTTCTATCTCGTCCCTGTTAGTTAGCGCCATTTTTATTTAAGTATAGCTTACCGACGCGCCCAACAGTCGGTACTTCGAAATGTTTTGTTTTTATTTAGGGATTCGCTTGTCCCAGTTCTCCCCACGCGATCGTAATTGGCTGCTCCGCTTTGCGCGAGATGTTTATCATAAATAAAAGCTAAAATAACCAATTTAGCCTCTTCAGCAACGCAGTAATACGTTTGCTTACAGCTTCGCAGTTTTCTAATCCTCTTCTGAACAAAACATTTGCATTACTCATACTGTGGAATGCGTCAGCTAGCCAACCAGACGCATTTCTGGTTAGCATCCTTGCCTTCTCTCTTTATTTCCCCCTCATGCTCCTTCTCAAACGGCAGAACGCCGTTACTTTGAAAAATAAAGCTTACGTACACCTGCCAGGTGATTGTAATTGAAAATAATAAATCGGGAAAAGTACTTTTGCCCAAAACGTAAAAGAAAGGATGACTCGCCATCCCGGCTCTGCAAAAGTGGATGTCTGGCGAAGCTGTTGCAAACCACCACTACAACTGCTGAGGCGGGTATTCAATGCTTTATTGTTTACAGTAATGGTAGTAATGCTAATTTGGACGCCGTACCGCCGTTGTTCATTGCCGTTGCTTTTTCCCTGTGCCTTTCCCTAGCCTTAACTATGCGTTGCCTACCCATAGTGGTGCTGCAGCAATGAAATGAGTTGCTAGGCTGGTTCTTTTATATATGAAAAGCTAGTGACGTCACTCCCCACGTCGCAAGCTGCTGTCTCCACTGCAGCTTGCGCAACGGTGATCGTTTGCGAGAAACGAAGGTTGGGAGCATTACGTGCTTTGCATTATTTTCAGCAGAGCCTTATCAATTATGTGGTTCAAATGATTGATTTGTGCTTGTTCTTTATTTAAACGAATACTGTTCTGTATGTTGTGTGCGTGATTAAAAAGAATATCTGCACTTTTTGCTTCACTATGCTGTGTGCTTGAAGGCTGCTTCGCCTCCGTCACGGGTCGGCCCGGTATTGCACTACCTCCGCAATTGGCCAACATTTTGTCCGGGGACGACGACGCGAAATACGCCGACAAAAGGTAGGCTAATAGCTTTGCTGTGAAAAAAATGAGCGGGAAATAGAGTAACCGTTGTACTATCCTTTAGAAAGAAGTTTAATGTCAACTGATTGATTTTCCTATTCTTTCTTTCCTCTTTACTCCCCTCCTTCCTATTTATCATTCCTGGTCTGCGTTCTGAGAGGTAGGAAGTCGTTGTGCCGCGATCGCGGGCAGTTTGCCCGGCTCGTATTATCCTTTTTATTTATTTATTTGCGCATTTCTTTATCTATTAATTTTAGTTACTCTCAGAGCTTGAGGGCATTACACAGAGCAGTAGTCTAAAAATAAGTTATTAATCAGAACTTTGAAGACGGCCGGGTCTCCGGTTGCAGTGACGGAGGCGGGAAGGTGGTTCCAGTGACTGTTTGTTTGCGGCAAAAAAAGAGAAATGACAAGTGTTAGTGCGGCATAGCGGAGTGTTAACTTGGAGTTTAAGATCCATCCACGAAGGCGCGCGTATTCTAGGGGAAGGAAAAGATCATTTTAAAGTGTTGCTTCATGTAATAAACATTATGAAAGAGGTTCAAGCAGAGGCACTTGCAGTAGGACTTATGTGTCGGCATATTTAAATTAGTTTTCATTGATGAAACGCTGGCGTAGCCGTAGTAATTAGAGATCACATATCGGGCAGCGTGCTTCTGAACGCATTCAAGGGCAGTGAATATTTCGGAGATGGAAGAATGCCAAATAGAAGAAGCATAATTTAATTTTGACCTGACTAGAGTTCCGTGCTATTTTACCTTTAAATCGAAGTAAACGGCTGAAAAATTTCGGAGCAGAAATCGAAGCATGCGATTAGCGTATATTAATTGCATGTTCAAACTTGCATATTTCATGAGAGGTTGTGAGTTATATGCCAAGACAGCGGCAACTAGTAACGGGATCTAAAGCGGAGTTATGAATTTTATAGGCAACATTGTCATCACCTTATTGTGATGAATTATTCTCATTACCTTACATTTTGAAGTATTTAGCTTCATAACACACTTGTCGCACCAGTTAGAAATAGCGCCAATGTCGCATTGCGAAATAGAAGCGTCCTGTGGCTTATTAATTACACCATAAAGCACGCAGACATCTACAAAGAGCTTAATGCTAGAGTTAATACCGACTGGTAAGTCATGAATATAGATAAGAAATACTTATGGGCTCAAAACTATCCCTATGGCACGCCTTAAGTAATGAGAACCGCCGGAGAGTCATAATCACTAGCGTGAATGCCCTATAAACGGTCAGAAAAAAAGCGCTGAATCCAATCAAGAATATTACCATCAATATTGAGCTTTCTCACTTCAAAAAAAAGGAGGTTATATGATGCAGCGACAAAGGCTAACCTGGAAAGATGCAATCGGTAAACAAATCGTTGTCAGCTCCGCAACGATAGTAAGTAAAAGAGGGTAACTGTGTTTCACAAGAAAAGTGCTTCCAGAAAGCGTGTTGATGAGGGGGGAAAACAAACGTAATTCAAGGAAAGATACCAGTTTTCAATCATTGATGTTTTCGGGAAATTTACAGGGTACACTGGTTAAAGATATCGGCGGGTACTTGTAAAGCGAATGGGTGTTACCTCATAATTGTGAACGAGAACCACCTTGGTCATTGCCTGTCTGTAATATATATATATATATATATATATATATATATATATATATATATATATATATATATATATATATATATATATATATATATATATATATATACACGTTTTCAAATTATAGAATATTAATTGCATGAGCTACTTACAAAGAGAAACCCGTATGCACTAAGCAGTCACACTAGACTCGAATATTAAATAACTTTTTTTTATCCCTGCTTCCACGTTTCGAAAAACGATCCATTAGATTATCATACGTGAAAGGGAAGCTTGTTCTTACATATGTGTGAATTCTACGTTTTCACGACATTTTGCTTCAGTGCAACCACAAAAGAAATGTGCTTTGATCAACGAATGACTAAATAAATAAATAGTCACTCAAGCTACCTAATGAAATGCTCGTAAGAACCTTCCAGAAAAATAAACACACAAAAAAACACAAAAAGCCCGAAAATAGGCACTTCTGAAATAATTTACCATTTACCATTTTTATCTTTGAGAAAATGCATGCTTCGTTACATGGGAGGATAGCGTTGCTGACGCTGTCAATTGCAATTAAAACAGGATTGCCTGCTGCATGTATTCAGTTTTTTCTACTTCCTTGTGAATATTGTCTAACAGTACGCGTGCCGGCTTCCCTGACTTTCTTTTTCCGTCCTTTCGTTGACTCGTCGGCACGACGGTCTCCATAATTTTCCCTAGTGCACACGATGCAGGTGTGACCTCGGAACCATGCGAAATGACATTAAAGGGAAGCAATAGGAACGACAGAAGGCACGTACGAAGGAACGTAACTGGCGCAAATATAGCTCTCAGAACACCGAGTCACTGTTGACAGAAGGGCGTGGCGGTGGCCACTTGTCGTGGGCCTCTCCTGCAGCACGTACGGCTCAGCGCCGATCGTTGCGGGCTCCGAAGTTGGCTGAACGAGGTCGCCCGCCCTGTGTCACGCCCTGTGGATGCCGCCGCGGTGTTGTGATTAATATTGATCGCCGGCGCTGCTACACATGGTGATCGCATTTTCGCACGCATTTCAGTTCGTTCGAGTGGTTTTGTGCACTCGCAAAATCTTCGTATTTATTTCTTACGTCACACACGCTTTTCGTCTTCTTTTGCTTGTGTCATGTGCTGTTGGCACTTTGACGGCTCCGTAGCGGCCTTTGCATTTGTGTTGCGAAGATGAAAATAACGCTTGCCCACATTTCAGGCTGTACACGACTACGCTATTCGATGACGCTGAACGAACTTTTAACTGGTAGGAACACAGCTCGTTTTTTTACGTCCGAGTGCAAAAATTAAACAGAAAGGAGTGACAAGTTCCTCCACAATGGCCTCTGGTGGTGGAGGAACTCACTGGTGGTGTTCTTGTCGCTATCAGGCAACGTTGGGCACAAGGGCAGATGTTGTGCGACAAACGTGCCCGAATATTGTCCAACAATATTGTCGAAAGATCAGGGCTACTTTCACATTTTCCACCGTGGGAACGGCAATGGACTTAGTATTTTGAACCCACTTTCGACGCGTGCAACACTATTCTTCGGTCTATCTTACTTCCATAAGTAACTTGTTGCCCTCACCTTCTTATACAGATCTTGTTCATACTTTGTTGGTAACGTGTAGTTTATTCCCCAAGACCTTAGTCATTTGTATTGTTATAGTGATATGCCATAGGCGTTTTACGAACTTCGAAAATTATTTCATCCTTCCTTAATTCTACAAGTGCCATCAATGTTTTCAGCTCCGATACGACCTTGTTGTTCTGCCTCTGGCTCCTGGAAACATCTATATTCAGCATTTCTTAGAGGCGTTCAGGGCTTCTCTTATTCTCTTCCACACAAGCAATGTAGAGCTTGGCATTATGTTTGGTTGACGAAAATGGAGCTAGGCTTTTCGTTAATCTTTGCAATACTGGAAGAACTTTTCTTGAAATATTAACGTTTTTTACGGTATAAATACATCAAATGGAATTGGAAGACATTTACGCATTAGTCGGAAACTTTTATTGGGTCAAGGGCGCGCCCAATCATATGTTATAATTTTCTAAGTTGCGTTGACAGCAGTGTTACAACAAAATTATGTGGATTCGACTATGCAGGTCTTCAGGTAGGTTGATGACTTTCTAATCATCGTGGATTAAGGCGACCAAAATCATGAACTTGTTACTTTACAGATGCAGAGGGAATGTAGCTATGGTTTAAAATTTACCTTTCAGTTACTTGCCAATCGAGAGCTACAATTTTCGTATATTGGAATGAGGTTGCAAGAGAATCATTTATGCTGGCAATACGAGCCCCGATCTGTAAATGCAGTGTTGAATTTTTTTTCTTCAGGGCATTCAAATATAGTGAAACCCGGTGTTATCTACACGGCATTGCGTTCGGCGCTCCCGAAAACGAATGGGCTAAAGGAATGCCTCCTATTCAGTCTGAAACATTGCAGTTTGATACTTAAATCTTGAGAACCTACCTAAACTTGATCAATTAGGTGAAATGTAGTATTAAAGCACTAGGAATCTAAAGAGAATCTGCGCTATGAGAAAAGGCCGGCAGTTATGTCAAACTTAAGTTAAAGAACTGCTTGAATGGGCGTAGCAAATACGTACTCATGTCAAGCGTGTGCCCACTTCGAAAAGTAAGATTTTGGCATTCCACTCAGCTTGCAATCTGTGTCATAGAAAGTTAGCCAGCAGATACGTTGGCTGGAAAACATGCGTTGTTTACAGGTTGCCATTGTGATGTGGGTTGGTACACTGAGGCGAAACCGGCCGTTGTGCAAATATAATATTAATGGAGTGCTTGCCTTCTTTGAATGAATCGGTGTCCCTGTACTTGCCTATGCATTGTAGGGCGTGTGGATTACACACGATGGGAGAAAAAAAAAACGACTTGTTTTGGCACAAGGACCAGTAGCCAAGGGAAGCTTTATATATCCATGGCAAAGCTGAAAATGAATAAGAAAAGCCATTTGTTGCGCTAAGTGAAAGAAAATTCGGTTCCTAACACAGATCATTTCATGTTATTTTGTATTCGGTCATTGGGCAAAGTCGTTTGGTGTTCTTGTAATTTTTTAGTTTCATTGTATACGCACCCGTTCAACGTCACACGAATTTTGTTCCACCCGTGCTTGTTTCTGCCCCGATTGCCCGGCTTTGTATCGTTGCCAACTTGGGAAATGTATATATACTCTTGTCTTGAAATAACCACTTAACTGAGAGTCAGCCTCTGCTATGAGCTTTATGTCATCATCCGTATCCGCATTAGCGCTGCTGTATGATATGATATTGTTGATATTCAGCAGTCCATTATGATAATCAGTAGTTAATTATGATAGACAGAAGCAAACATGCATTGCGTTTCTCAACTGAACAATTCAATTAGCAGTATTGAAGTTAGTAGCAAGTGATAGACCATGGTCGCCTGGAGTTCGTTACATTTCATCATTTATTTGCGTCACCCTTTGGCTTCCGGTCACATGAACGTTAATAATATGGCCTTATGCTCTTCAATGCTGCCATGATCACTTTGGAGTTAAAAAACAAAAACAAAGATAAGGCAGGTATCTGATTCTCGAACCTCTGAATGTTGAGAAATTGGCCAATATGTCCGGTAAATTACAGCTACATAGATGAATTTCCTATTCATAAGGCTCGACACTTATCAGCACCCTCTTAAGTACCTTAAAGAACTGTGTTTTTTTTCTTGTTTTTTAAACAGCGCGACTGATTAAAAAACTACAGTTGCTGCCAGTTTGCTTCACTAGGTTGGTGCCGCCGGGCGATTTTCAATTCTACTTTTCTCCTCATCCTTATTTCCCCGACCTCCCAGTGAAAATTAGCCAACCAGACAGTTAATCAGTTTGACCTCTCTACCCCTCATCTCTTATTTATAGAAAGAAATGTTAGTTCACAAATTTAGCCCCCAATTTCTTTTATCAATCATGTTTCTAGTCTATTTCCTTGGACATTCCCATAAACAGTGCGATCTAAAAAACTCAGTGCTTTTCCACTCTGTGAAGAATGACCAGCGAAGCTGTGCACTTGGGCCCCTTAATGGTGGACTGCACATCCGCCGCTGGTCGGCACGGTATTGCACTATCTTCTGTATCGCTCCACGTATGGGTAGTGCTTAACGCCTGCTTCACCTCCACCGCGGCTGGGTCCAGCATTCCACTATTTTCGGGATTTGTTTCTACACGCGGACACGATAGTTGGGAAAGTAGCTATTAACACCTTCGCTGTAAATTTGCGCCTATCCCTAAGGTTAGGTCTCGTACTCGTGGATGGCTACCAGCAGTGCTGGCGGTATTAGAAACGGTAGTGCCACCGTGTTGTCGCTACTACAGCTGGAACCTTCGGACGGTATACTGCTGGTATCGGTGACTGTAGTGTGAGTGGTACTATTACGGGTACCGTTTGTACGAACGTGCAGTACCACTGCAGGGCTGTCAGCATCACCGTGCCGAGAGAAGAGTGAAAACGGGACCGTCCTATCTATAGCGTTTGGGACGCTACCCTCCAGACGCTGCGCCTCTGGTCGAAGAAGCAGATGGGTGTGTTCATGCAAGTTCGGCCGGGCATGTCCTGTGACCTTGTTTAATTTTGAACAAAAAATATATTTTGCTGCGCGATTGCCAAGAAATACGAAATCAGTGTTAGTATTGCGAGAAGATACATTTCTTCATGTAAAAAAATATGCAAAGAACTTCTCTGAAGCGCGTCTTGCGAATTTCCCCAAATCCACATTTTGGTTAGCTCCCAAACAAAAAGTGTTGTCGCTTCGGCTCTAAAAGTATTTAATGATGGAGTACGGGTCAACACCATCGAGTCTAGATTATTACCCAGTATGAAAGCTATAAGGGGCAGAAAATAAATCAAGAACTGAAACATTGCGAAATAGTGTTGAAAGTTCAGATTTTTTTCTTTATTTTTCAAAAGCATGGTTTTCAATCTTTTGGGATGTTGCATTGAAATTCGTTGGAATTTCAGGCACCTATATTTGCCCTAGGCGTCACTAAAAACTCACGAGAGGCGCTTAATTATAGGCCTATTGTTCTGCTAGAGGTACCATAATTTTTTTTTCAAAAAGGTATATTCTTTAATTTTGGCGTCATATCGCCAAGATGCTGAAATAAAGATTTGACTGTTTTGTGCGAATAGCTACCGCAGTGGATGCGATGCGGTAGCAAGGCTTAACGTTGCGCTGAAGAATGACAGCTCTGGAACACTAGCACAGTGCTAGCGTTCCAGCGCGGCCATGACTGAAGCAACCCCTCCAAGATACAACCGAGAATACAAGGACGCTTTTATCACTACATTTCATACTGCGTGTGAATCGTTCTGGATGATCTGGTTACTTTCTGCAGTGGCTACGTTCCCACCAAGAAATAGATGTTCTTTTCACAAATGTGTTAAAATTATTCTTTATTTAAATTCAGTATTAGGCGAGAAAAAAACTTGTTCCTTAACATGAAACAAACCTATATTTATATCGCTCCTAAAGCGTTATATAAATCTAATTTACCTTTCGATGTAATTTCGTTTTGTTCTTGTTTTTATTTTTCAGCACGTCACGACAGCTTCGACAGTAAATGCTGTTGACGCGCAGGGAAACGCATACAAAACAAGCGGAGTGATAACTTTGGTGACCGAACTTGTTGCGTAAATTCCACAGTGTTCTTCTGTAAGAATGTAACGAATAATAGGGGGTGTTTACTGAAGCTCCAGTGGCAGCGTTCTAGCAATGCGCGGGGGCACCATATTGGCTTGACGCAGCGGACAAAAGAGAGGGAGAGAGAGACAAATCACTTTGTTCCACGTTAAACAAAAGGTCACAGGCCTGCGTGAACTGATTGAACACGGTAACTGCAAGTAGTAAGTATATTCAAAGTAGTGTTTTTATTTGCATACGTTTCTTGAAACTCAGTTAGGTGTGCTTTATGGTCGGAGAAGGACATATAGCGTGGCTATAAGGGAACTTCGATGTTTGTAAATACAAATTCAAAACAAGAACCGGTGCCCGAAGAGCAGCATCGTGTATTGGACACAAATTCCATGCCGAGGTCTTCTTGCACACAGTGTACGAAACAGGCGTTGTAGGGATCGTTCGTGTTTACGTTGAAATCGCCCGTAAAACTTACGGCCACATCTTGTTGAGGAAGAAAGATATGCTCCAAGATGTCTGCACTCTTCCCATGTTGAGCATCTGGTGACACATAAACAGAGTCAACCACAATACCGCCTGAGTTAAGCACTGCGAACACGTCGGCAACGTCTACCTCCGGTGCTCCTACGACTTTAAATGGCGCACACTCATTTCCCCGTTCTTATATTGCCACACTCGTGACAATGTATGAAGTGACAAAGCATTTTTAACAAAGGTACGGACACATTTGTTGTCCTGATCGGTGGTCATCGCGGCGATAGGTACGTACCAACATTTTCGCATCACCTCTGTTATTGAATCCGTCAGCATTTCTATGCCTACCCAACGAGAAATTGGTCCATCACGTAAGACTATGAATAGCCCACACCCCGTTAAGCTATGGCTCATAACCGCATAAGCCAGCAAAAAAAAAGCACGAACTACCCGAGATTCTGCTGATCCTAAGAATGGTGCGTATTGATAGCTAATTTACTGAAGATATATATCCCAGTAATGAGACGTATAAGCTGTGCATAGAATGAGCAATTTTCAATCATATTTAGCGGCCGCGGCAGCCGCATTTCGGTGGGGGCGAAATGCGAAAACACCCGTGTACTTAGATTTAGGTGCACGTTAAAGAACCCCCGCTGGTCGAAATTTCCGGAGTCTTTGACTACGGCTTGCCTCATAATCAAAGTGGTTTTGGCACGTAAAACCCCTTAATCATTTTTTTTCAATAATATTCAGCAGCTGAGCTTTTTGCACACGCAGAATTGTTGACGAGCATGAAAAATTTCTGGAACCATAGCTATAACGGCTTCACTTAAAAAAAAGCATACGGTGTTTTCCTCTTCGCAACACGTCCATAAATGGCACTAATGTAGCCCAGTGGAGGTGGTATGCTAACCGTGGTCGAGATACTCGATTATATGAAGGTATGGCGAGGCCACGTTGTTTGTAGAAAATGATGCTATGAGTATCTCTTCCTTCTAGCGGCACGCTCAATGCATTGCGGAGGTCCGTGGATCCTGAAATTGGTTCATGACGAATTCTATCCAAATAATTCGTGACCCCATTCGTAAGTAAAAGTGACACGCGCTCAACACAGACACGGGTAAAGCTTCAGAATGTTTCGAAATGCCTGCATTAGCTCAATACACATTGTAATGCTCTGAGAATGACAGTGACACTGTCACTACTGTTTCTTGTAGGCGAAAGCATTCGCGCCACAGTCGTTAGTCACCGCTGACACGACATCCCTCCCACCCGACCCCCCCCCCAAAAAAAAAAGAAAACATAACTACGCTGGTGGCGTGCAAGCCCAGCCGCACCGAATTCCAGGGCACAATTCGGGCACGCTAAGCTGAGTTCGTTCTATCGAAAAGGTGGCGTGCAGGATTCACTTGTCAGGCAATACATAAATATCCAGGTAATTGCCTCTCATGGGGTTTTACCCCGGAATCACAGACAAAGCTTGGTGCAACAGTTGAGACTTGTCTTCCTGTGTTCGGGTTTTTTGACGGAATGAGTGAAAGAAGAGCAAATGATAAGCCTAAGAGCGTCGAAGGTATTTGTTCTTTTTCTGTCTGTTTTCTATAACATATTTTGCAATAAATTAGCACTGCATTGTTCATCGACTTACCGGTTAGTACTGGCAGCTGCACCTTTCATCGTGTGTAACATGGCGATTTACATGGAATTAATGAAAAATAATGCATGCACATACGTGCACCCATAATTACATTCCCCTACGCAAACATACCAGGGCACATGTATACTTATACACCTCTATTTACGGATCATTTTGTTCGTACAGAAAGATATTAGTGCTATTTCTCCAAATGACTATACTTTATGTGCCTTCTGCAAACCATGATGTGCGAAGCACTGCACCAAAGGTAACGGCAGAGATATTTCATACTCCGGTAGGTGCAGCTATCAAGTCACTGCTATAAAATGAGCTTTCCTGTCCTTGAAGATGGGCACTGATCCGATGCTGGTTACATTTCCCGTCAGATTCATGTTACTGGTCGACAACAGTAAGGTAAATAAACAGGGAAACTTCATTCGAACATATCTAGCGGATACCACTTTAACCAGCAACGCGAGAGTAGTGTAATAAGTTTTAACACGACCGCATTAATTCATTGTTGCTCTTTTCATTGAAAAGTCACAAAGCAATACCTTGGTCTTCCTATGAGCACGTCCAAATATAGCCTCCTCTGTATGAATTTCCATAACATGGTTAAAGAACAAATAGAGGACTACCTCTTCAGTCAGAAAATGCGCCTGGCTATGACCCGTGCAGGACAGAGAGCTCTTACACAAATCAAGTGGAACTCCCCTACAGACGCTAAATCACCTATATAACTTTCAGAAGATTGGAGACGTCACGTCATGATCCATTCATTAGCAACAAATATCCACCCCGCCCACCACCAATGGCGGCGCGAAGCAACAGTCAAGACCCTGGGCACTACTTACGGTTCCCTTCAGGAGGTGGTCTACACAGATGCACCCGCATACTGTGGCAGAAGTGCCAAAGCCGTCGTGGTGACGACAAAGACCGATCTCCTCGTCAGCGCCACTATACCAGATGCAACAACACAGGAATCAGAAGAACTAGCCGTGGCATTAGCCCTCACACATACTACGGCAACATTCATTATAACCGATTCTCAAGAAGTGTGCCGGAGCTTTGTCTGGCTGCCTGGCATCAACGACTCAACGCATAATGGCAGCCAAGTTACCAGAAAGAGACGGCAAAACTGTCCGCACACCCACTCACTTCTCCTTGGAGGACAATAAGCTTGCCCATTCCCAGACCCGAGAACTTATCAACCACGCGCCAAAGGACACAAAAGGAATCACTAGACTGACAACATACCAAGAAATCAATCAGCACTACAGATCCATCCACAGAAGACGCCCACCACCGCATCCACAGCTCACGAAGACGCAAGATCCAAGAATCAGGTTGCTGCAAAGCAACAATTTCCCGCCCCCAAGGAGGCTTCATCTCATGTTCGCTACTGAATATGACGAAGACTGTAAATACTGCAAACAGCTGGGAACACCCTGGCAAATTGTCATAGATTGCAAACAAAATCCAGTCTTTCCTCATCTACCGCCTACGCCCCTAAGAGCAGTGGTAGATGCTGTTCACCAGCTCCCGCCTCTAAGGCCAGATCATGTTGGCTGAGAGAACGGTCGCAGCAAAGACGGCTCACGAATTTCCGTGAAGAGGGAACCACTCCTGCAAATCAAGCCTTCATTTGGCTCATTACAGATGTTGTTTCTCTCTTTCTCTCTCTTGTCAAGAACACTTGGTTTTCAAATCGCACGCCTTGCTCAAACTCGACAGGTGGGCTTGTGATTAGAATGTGCATATTTACGAAATACGAAGGGATGGATTTACGTTGTGGATAGAATTTGCGTTCACAGAGCTTTGATCTTCCAGCATCTGACACTCTTTTTTTTACGTCTTCACTATGTCGCCTGACTTTTGTTTACAGCTATTCCAGCTAGCAGCAAAGCATTGTGAAAGTTGCGCTTGAAAGACGTTGTTGATGTTTTGGGACTTGAATTTTACTCGCCAAATAATCGAACACCGTCAATCGCACGGCTGTTGCTGCCGGAGCTTCTAGCTCTCCTTGCAGACGTATCCACTTGAACAGCTTGTCTTACTTATTTAGTTCTTATTTTATCGCGGAGCAGAATTGTTGAGATTTGCCAAACTCGCACAGTCGTCATTATTTCGCTGTGGTTGTTTGCAACAAATAATTTAAGTGATATGCAGTGGGTTAGCAAGGAGGATTTAATGGCTGAAGACGTTCGGACAAGAGTAAGCTTTTGTCTTCGTCATGAAAGGGAGTTTGAATTTAGCGCTTTGTTTTCAACCGATCACGTGTCACGCGCCGTTTTGCCTCGCTGTGTGTTTCACCCGTTAAGATATCGCCTGATTAAACCCATGTGCAATCGGACATAATTTAATTAGAGTGAGCGAGAAGGGCCCTCTTTATTAAATACGGGAAAGATTAACTCGGCTCCAGCGTCTAGCATTGCACTCCAGATGGGAATGATGAAAAATTATTAGATGCACACAGTGTACGTCTCAGACACGCAGATTACAGAAAACACGTCTCAACATGTGTAATACGAACTAAACAAAATTTCTCATTGAGGCTAGTGCCTGTCAAGACGGTTAGAAGTACGTTTGTTGCATGAGATGTACACACGGGGCTAGCCCGTCCTACGTCCTACATAGCAGGTCCTACGGGAGATGCGCTACAGGCATGGTGCACGAAATTCCCCTTGAGTGCAGCAAGTCCTACATAGGACAGACTGGGCGCTGCATAAATGAACGAGCCAGGGAACACGAACTAAATCTAATGAAAGATGGCGTGGCCCTTTTGCCTCCGCACTGCAAGGCCTGCATGTGCAAACCACGGTTTTCTGAGATTAGGATTCTTGGCAGAAGTAGATTTCAATCAGCACGTGAGCTGATGGAAGCCTACTATATAAAAAAAGGTACAAATTGCATTAGTGATACATCTATCGTGCTCTATAAATCGGAAACTAGATTGTTTGACCGCTCTGTAACGTAGATCTGTGAACAGCCAACGCATGCGTGTATGTATAGATATATGTATTCTTGGGTCACAGCCCAAAGTAAGTTAGTTGGAAGGGCCGCCCGTGTTGTCTTTATGTGTCTTCCTTTTGTGAGTGTTCAATTGCGGCAAAACACATGTCTTTTGGCGCTAGCCCATACGTCGAGTACGTATCCCAGCTCTAGGCACGACATTTTTCCATCTGTATTCATTAGGGCAATCTTTGTTTTTTTGGTCTATTTTGTTAGGGAATCTGCGCTGCACTAATTTCCCATATTAAGTGAGGACATGGTAGAATATATGTGACTGTGGCATTCACATTTGCAAGAATCTTCTGAAATAGGCCACTTCAGTGGACCACTGACTTAGTGGCTACGAAACGGCAGCGAGTGAACTCTACCTTGAATTGCCGATTAAACGTCGTCCTTTCAGTTATCTTGGCACTACGATTAACTCTTTAGACCCTTCCGTCATCAAATAGCAATATTTTTCCTGTTCTTATATACGATCTACTAAATTTAGCTGCAGGCATAACGCACTGATATTGCTGACACGGAAATGGCATCCATCATGACAACGCCGGTAGTCACGTGCGCATAACAAATCTACCGGAAAAATGTGGTCGACGAACGCACTAATACAAAATTAAAGTAGGATAAGGCGAGACCACCTTCGGCCCACTTATGCATAACGGGCACGTGCGCGGCGAACGCTCTTAGGTGAGCAGGCACAGAAAAGCCCTGTATAGAGCCCCACGCTTTGTGCGCGCTTTCGGGATGATTTATTTGCGCCGCATGTCCCCACAGTCCTCGCTTAGGCGCTCCACTGGGCCTGAATGAGCACGCACCGTAAGTGCGCTTCTGAGCGCTGCTTTATTTCTGGCGCATTTTGCCAGAACTATAGCGGGGCCCGGGCTTATTGGCGCATAAATAACTTCAACGAGAACAAAGGCTCTCCGGAGGGAGACAATGGGTTGAATAAGTAAGTGCACCGCCGGGCGGCCTCTGCTTTCGCAATCCTGGAGCAGCCTTTCCCGGGCCAAAAGCACCGAGGACCCCTGAAATTTTAGACGTAACTTGTACTGCGTACGAGGCGCAGTCGGAAAAATAAAGGTTCCACCAGGGACCCACTTTAAAAAGGAGTTCTCGTTGGAAGCATCGCAATATAGGCTGCGATGAATGCAAATCTTAAAGTGGCGACGCTGTGCAGTAATGGGTACCTAAACGTTTGCATATGTTAGGCCGTCTCATCGCGATAAAACGGCCAATAAAGCAATGTGTGCGTTCCTAATATCGCTAGTCAACTAATCGCATGTCGTAAAATTCCAGAAATTTGATATAAAGATATGTAAGCGGTTAAATGCGGCTCGCTCAGTTCAGGTTGAGAGCATCCGCAATTTCAGTAGCGCAGTGTCATAGCCACTGGGAGTTCGCTGGTGCAGTATACATGCAACACGAAAGAACAGGCATGTCGGCGCGTTTGCGCGAATTTCCGCTTATGCAGATGTGTCATACGAAGTTTTAGTTACCGTTTTTCTTGGTCTTTAAGTTCAGTTTACTTAAACCTTGGTTTTATGCCGCGATTCGACCGGACTTCTTCATATCTTATGCGCTGCCGTTTCAGCGCCTTTTACCGAAGTAAGACACACTTGCTGAATACCATGCCTGTAGCAAGCCCGTTTGCACCCGAGAACGCGGCACATGTGAATCCGCACCTTTACGCGTTAGTTGGTTGAAAACAAGTCATTGGCACAGGATATATCTTCGAGACTCAGCATTCATGGTAGCAGTATCGTACTTACTTGCATAACGCTCGCACTCGTCCTTTGATCATAAAACCCTATTCGCCGTGGCGGCGTACTTTCTTTGGCTTTGCGCTGCTAACCCCGAGACCGCAAGATGGAATCCTGACCACGGCGGCACAATTTCACTTGGGGCGAAATGCAAAAACACCCATATACCGTGCATTGGGCGCATGTAAAAAAACTCGAGGTATAGTCAAACCAATTTCGGAGTCACAAATTATGACGTGCTTCATAATCATAAACCGTAATCAACCCCAAAATTCAACCGCGAAAGCTCAAGTTTTTGCTCCATTGTTCGCGGCACCTCCGACATTGCTGCAGCGACTGTCGTCGGCATGTTGTAGGCTGTAAACGATTATAGAGCATGGCCTCCGAGCTCGATGTGTTGAGCGTTATGCACACTACTGGTGCACGCAACCGCAATCCATTCAAAACCTTATGTGGCGAGGTTTCTGCCATTGCTTGAATGTTGTCAGTTGCATGTGGGTAGCTGAAGTCAGCATTGCATTACTTCGTACTACTTCACCATGCATGGGGCGATATGGAAGCTGCACGGCTGCTTTCAAGCTGAAGGCCAACGACAGCGTCGATGCAGACAGTGGTGACTCGGCTGTTGATACCCACTATAGATGGGTTGTGCCAAAGTATCCTTATTTATTAGATGATCTTAGACTCTGGGGATTTATATGCCAGAACAACGATCCACTAATGAGGTACGCCACAGTGGGGCACTCTGGAATCTGTGGTTCCTTACCATGCACGCAATGCACGGTACAGGGGCGTTTTTACGTACATTTCTGCCCCCTCGAGTAACGCGGCCGCAACGGCCGATATTTGATCCCGCGACCTCATGCTTAGCTTCGCAACGTCAAAGCGACTACGTAACCACGGTGGGCTCTTTATTTGTAGGCTCGAGATTATCAGTTCAGCTAGTGTTCCCCAAATAAAAGGATTTTGTGGTTACTGCTCGTGTAGAGCATCTGCTCTTATTACATATGTAGGTTATTATTTGGAAGTAATGTTTTTTGAGCTTTCTCTATCTGGCATGAGAACTCATTGCCAGTCGCTTCAGTTTTTTAGTTTCTATTAAGTAGCTAGAACGCCCATACGGATCATACTCCACGCGCAGATATCGCGTCCCTCAACATAAGAAAAGGCGCAATCGATATGCGAGTAAATAAGGCAAATAGCAGCATCAAAGGCGGACGGGGCGGGGCGCACATTACAGGAATCAGTGTTAGTGCCGACACCTTATGCGATCTGAAGAACAGCAAATTTTTGATAACGAAGAGCTGAGGAATTCAAAGCGCTTGTATAGTAATCGGGAAAAAGTTTGTAGACAAACAATAAATACTTTCTTTTCCGCTTTCAGTCTCCCCTACTGAAAGCACATTCTAGCTAGAAAAGAAATCAGGGGCTTGTGGTTTGTTTTGCGAGTTAAACGACATTTTACTAATGTAAAACCTCTTACAGCAGCTGAGATACTCCTGAAGTGCGAAGCCTAGCGATGTTTTTCTCTACCAGTCTTTGTCGTTTGAAGCGTTAAGCCATTGAACATCGTTTCACAGCTCTTCACTTCAACTTTTTATTATAGTTTTCAAGCGACCTGACATTTTCGCCATATTGTGCTTGCAAACAGTAGGCAACTGTGAGCTGCTGTCGATGAGCTGTCTTAAGGCACTTTCTTTTCTTTATTTTTGTCCCTCTTGCGCAAGTGCTACAATCACCTTTTACTTTCCTCATCACGTGTGACACTTGTCTGCTCTGCATCGTGACGTCATCCGGCATCGTGGCGTCTTGCCAACCATCTTTTCTGCGATATCTTTTAATGTAATTTTCGTCCAGTTTGATGCCTCGTGACATGTACACCGCCCTTCGGGACAGCTGGTCTAAATTGACTCTACTCATAGCACTGCGATACAGACATCGTGTTCTCGAAAAAACTAGGAAAGCAGTGAAAACATTTTAATGTAGCCATATGAGACTTCACGGTGGTCACTACTGCACGCGAGTGGAAACCTAATTGTGAAACACTGGCCGCGGTTCTAAAACACGCAACCATGCCGGTAGTGCAGTAATTCTATTATGAGCAATACAAATGGCACTTGAAAGAGCTACCTCTAGGAAGGACTATGAAAGTAAAAGAAACATTACAAAAACACAAACCAAAGTGCCCATTCGATGCGCGATAAGAAATCAGGCTTCGAAGCAAGATTGTTGCGAAGAAAAAAGCATCCGGTGGATAGAAAATAAACATGTTTGTTCATAGTTTTCGTTGCTGGGCGTTGGATGTTAATATATAGAAACGAAACATTCCCAACACAGCCAACGTACCTCTTTCACGTCGACGTATGGCAAAAAAAGCAATAAACAGCAAATGGAAATGGCGATAAAAGAGGTGCAAGGTAAATAATGGTGAATTGAAATTATACGCGTGGGTGCACCCGCATTTTCACTGTCTGTTTTCTGGCGAGAACGCATTTGTGGAGTGGCACTTTTGTTTTATTGCGCACGCTAGTATATGATAGAATACCGACACAAGGTAAAGTTTATCTGAAAAGAGCGCTGGAAGACACCGGAAGTGCTTATGTATGGAAGTGTTTCAATTAAAAATTTTCCTTACATTTCTTTAAGCATATTAGGTATGTCTCTAAGCATAATACATTAAGCTAGGCAAGCATACCATAAGCAATTAGCCCATTTCGTTGATTCCGGATGCTTCATATACACCAAATACTGGAAAAACGAAATAGAATGTTGGTTTGCATTGCATGTGTTATTATGTGCCCTTTCTATATTTTATGTGCATTTCCTTGTCAGTGCTTAAATAACGGTTTTTGTTTAATGTGTCAGAGAGATTCAAGGGGCAGCGCGATCAGTAGACCACCGCACTAATTCTCAAAGACGTTAATGCTTTAGGCAAGGTCTGGTTTACCCACGCTAAATGTTATCACCAACTTTTGTACGAATGTAACTCTCGGAGGTTTCGGTTCGAATGCGGCACGACAGCTTGCTTAGAACAACGGTAATTTAAACATGCCTTAAGCGCATTGTAGGCAGTGAACTCTGCCCTGTACTTAGTGTTTTACATTAGCCTTTTGCATAGCAGTGTCGACTTCGCAAAGGTAATAAAATAGCGCCTGCTGAACTCAGGAAATGAACAGGTGGAAACTGAAACATTGATCAATAGGAAAAGAGAAAATACTGTCAGTTACCACAGAAATTTTTACTCAATTATAAAGGATTCACAGCTTCTCCCAATCATTTATGTAAATATGCGTACGTACTTTTTCAAAGAAAGCGAAGAACGGGGCTCTCCTTTATGAAAAAGAAACCGGTGTAAGCGCCCCTTACGAGAAAATAAAGGTACTTCGGTGAACATTCTCTACCATAGTCAATGTTATTGTGCGTAGTAAGACAACTGTAACAAAAGAAGCAACTCCTAGACAGGGAACGTAGACACACATTAGGTTTCTGCGGCGCAGCAGTGGCGTCTTGCGGCTGCACGATAGCGACCGTCATCTTTCTTCCTCGAATTTCCACCCAGCTCTCTGAAACCCGCACGTGTCACGGTGAGAAATGGTCCGCTGTTCCCTCGCAAAGTAAAGTGGAATCCGATAGGTGGCGCGAGCCTTGTCGGAACACGCAAAGCCAGAGAAGAACAAGCACGCGCGCCACTCGATCAAGCGAAGTGGCGAGCGTGGAGAAGACGAACAGCATCGGTCTGCCCGCGTTCCCTTAGCAAACGAGAATTCAGTCGACAACGAGAACGGTGTGCATCAAGTGAATGGCAAAATATGTGTAAGGGGAATTGAGAAGATGTGGGGGACGAATAGAAAGAACAGTTCGCGTCGACTGGTAACGTCCATTACGGAGAAAAAAGCTCTGCTGATTGTCGAAAGTTCCCTTGCAAGTTTGCGCAACGAAGGATGCCTTGCAGCTTCGTAACGTAGTCTATGGTGCAGGCGCCAGGAACATACTGACTGAACGCGTGTGCAGGCTACTACATCCTTCTGCTTTGAATGTTAGCAGCTTCCGAAGGGCACGTTACGCAAGGCGCCACTCTTACAAAGTGGAAATCTTGCAATGCCTTGTGGAACCTGATAGAGCTGCTGAACATTAAGGAATGCTAGTACGTAAGCTGTGCTTTGGTGGCCTGGCGCGCGCAGATTCGAGCAAAAATTGCCAACAGGCCCGCTCTTGGATGTCTTTAACGTAGTTTATTCTCATCAATATGGATGACTTAGTGTTTTAACAACGGAACCATATGAAGCACATCGGTTTTTGTTAAATATACAGCAACGTTCGAAACATTGCTTCATTGTCTTGCAACTAACCTCGGCGTAGGCCATCTGTCGGCAAAATATTGAAGCGCTATTGTTTACACAGTCTCTGACGTCATTCTAGGAATGCGTTTTGGAAATATGGGATGCCTGCAATGCTTAGTGGGACAAAAGATGATCCGTGATGGTTCAGTGTAAGCGGCAGCTTAACGAGTCCTTACTTGGCAAATGTATGGAGAAAATATGCTGTTAATATGCCGCCTGCCTAACATTATTGCTGATTTAGAGATGCGAAGTTTGAGAACATGCGTAATCCACTTGCTTGCATGATATTTACCGCGCTCTCAAAACAGTTTGCGTCATCTAGGCCCTATTTTTGCCCCATATAGTAATCGCTATCTATATTTTTGCGTTTTTTTGCTTTCTTGAAAACTCTGCGTTTATTACTTTCCGGTCAAAATAATTTTTCACGCTGATAACTAGCGTGCCGTTGCTGACCTACAACAGCTGAGCGCGCATCCTCAAAGGAAGAAAAAAGATTCAAAGTTAACGACGATAATCGATTCGAAACAAACTTACACCCCAAAGCGTGTAAACTGTTTTTGGAGGGTGGAAACATGATGGACTCTAATTTGCTTAACATTACATGAAGATGAAAGGCTACGAGAAAGTTGAAATATTGAGAAAGCCTACAGATCGGCTATGCAAGTCTATCTTGTGAAATATAGCTGGTCTTTTAGTCCATACACTTGAAGAAAAATCCAGCTACGCAAAGGAGGAAAGGCGGATACACTTCGTATTCTAATTTGCATACAACCGAAGTTAGAGTCGTTAGGTAAAACGCGTAAGAGACGACGAAAGGAGCTGCTTCCCTGTTTTAGTCCACACATACAAAATTCGAATACTTATCGTAAGAAAATAATTGCTAGAGGTGGACGCCAGAGCTTGGAGAATGTCTTGATTGATGATGTAAGCAAGAAAAGAAGGTACTGAGGCCGCCTAGGCACTTCCTATGAGTTATTAATGCGAAAGAATTAATGTTCAATTAGAACGGCGCTCAGCGGTCGTTCGAGTTCAGCGCTGCGAGTCATGTACCAGAGCGCTGCGTGCTGCCCGAGCCAGCAAGCCGCAGCAGCCTGAGGTGTGAACGCCGCATGCCACCGACGCGGCGATGCCTTCTCCTCTCACGCAACACCTGACGAGCAATCGCAAACAAGTGTTCCCTTTCACCCACTCTGCCAACGCCTCCTAGGCAGCAAAATGCCTATCCGCTTCTATTCATGACGTCGTGCTACCTTGCCATACGGCCATGGATTCTTATGGGACGCTTCCGAGTAAGCCGCAGAGATTTTGACGTCAGCGCTTGCGTCACGCCGGGCTTGACAGTGGAAAATTTGGCCCAAGTAGCATGCCGTCATCAAGCAGAGTGCACACAGGCCTGCTATCTAGCAGGTGTTTGCTCTGCTCTATCGAGGAGCGCTTGCGGAGAGTGAGACCGACGATGATGTGGCATCGAGGTCATGCCCTCTTCCCTCACGGTACGCTTTGCGCGCTGTCACGGCAGCAGGCGTTCCATTTCGCCCGCTCTGCACCGTCAGGACACAGCTCGTGGCGTGGCGTGGCAGCCAGTGGCATTGCCAGTTTAGCTACAGTTCCGCTACTACAGACGACAGTCGCCAGATTTTTCGCTCACTGAGCCATTTCACGCTTTCGAATCAAACACTTACAGAAAGACCGATTTCCCTTGTTCATTTAGCTGAGACAAAGAACTTTCAAGTCGCCGGTGTTTTGTTTGCGCTGTCAAGTGCTTGGAAGTCCTAATTTGTCCTTAGCAGCTGAACCGAGTTTAACTTTTCTTGCTCCAGTTTAGTTATTGGCAAATGAGCACCTTAACGTGTTTTGAGTGGTGGCCTGTACACAAATAAAAACTAGTTAACGTGTTCTGCGGCGTGATTAAGCAGCAAATCGTCACTAATATTTTTGATCGTGTAGCAGCAGCGGGTCTATACATTTATTTTATTTTCTGAAGTTAAATATTGTTATCATTATTGCACAAAAATGTACGAGGGTCAATCAAACTCTTTGCTTTTTTTTAGCCAAATTGTGGCTGTAAATGCGAAGTCAACATACCCATTCCCAGCTATGGAGCTTTCTTCGGCCGGCCCAGCCTTATCTACTGGTAGCTCCGCTGCACGGCGCTGCTGCAAGTTGATGAAGATGGCGGTTGTGCTTCACACGTCCACGGCGTACGAGCACCGAAGTGTGATTCGTTTCCTTTGGAGCAAGGGACGAACACTCGTCGCAATCCACAGGGAAATACAGTTCAGGTATGGGGAAACGTGTCTGGCTTTGAGAAGTGTGAGTTGGGGGTGTGGCAAGTTCGGAAAGTGCCGTGACTACTTGAATGCCGATGGGCGTTCGGCGAGGCCGCGTGCGTCGCCGCTACCACATCTCAAATTTAGTGCTGCGATCAGACTAATGTCTGAACCGGTGTGAGGGACTACGTGGAAAAGTAGAGTTTGGCACGTAGAATAGTACGCATATTGGTAATTAGCTGTATGTAGCCTGTTTTCGCCAATAAAATACAGGGACAACTTTCTGATTCGCCGTCGTATATATTGTGAGAAATTATGAGATTCATGAACAGCACACTGAGAAATTTTGCCCTAACGTGACGAAAGATAATAGTGCACTCCGTGAATAATACAATAAAGAAAGAAAGCATTGAGCAACATGATTTCTGCCAAAAAGAAGCACAGGTTTGAGGTTGTGGATTTTAGACGCTGTACTTGTGTATGCTTCGTCTTTTCAGGCATATAATTGAAACTTTCTCTTTACGTGTCACGATCACTTCTATTTCACTATAAACGAAGGACTGGGGAGCAACACAAATGACATTGCATAGCTTTACAAAACACTCACACTAAACTTACTTGCAGTAAACTTTCTGCCCTTTTCTTGATCTGGAACAAATGTTAACCAAACAAATGACATGCAAGCTCTTGGAAGTCTTGGCTCGAAATGTCATTTGCGCAGCGAGGCAAGATCGCACTTAAACAGGGAACGAGTTCTGACGTCCTGCGCAATATGCATAACGCAAAAAACAAAGAAAGCTTTCCTACATAGTTCCCTTTCTTCATCAGCCTGGCAACGAGCCGGCCGCCAGTACTTCTGTTTTCGCAAGCCTTCTTCTCTTGTCTGGAACTGCGTGCCTTCCGAGAAAGAAGTTGTCCTCACAGTAAGGAGAATTCACTCAATCATATTTATGTCGCGTGCCTTAAGCGGACGCTGACTTTTCCAGGCTTCCACAAGTGGCGCTATTAGCACGGAACGGTCGCTCCTCTTCAAAGGGCGCTAAAATAATCGAATGGAATTTCTGTGAAGGGAATGTTCTGGATGCATCGATGGGGATTTGCTTTTGCGGCCAAAACAGTGTCGCAGGACATTGCTAAAATATTATGTTTGCTGCCTGAAATAGCATAGCAGGTTGTGCGGGTAAATAGCTCCTCGATATCTTACATCGGTCATATACTTTGTTTTATTTTGCTCCGTGTTCTCATTTGTCCTGGACAATGACTTCAGGAGGTCCCAATTTATGACGAGTTCCGGGAGTTATACGTCACTGATGGTTAAATAGAAATTTCGCATCCCCGCACAGCAGAAGTCTGTACCGGGCCATGACGAGTTCGCCGTGAAGGAGACCTGTATACTTTGTAAATTTAATCTTCGCGAATAAATTACGGCGCAAGAACACATCAATAGAGAATATATGCTGCTAATGCGTCCTTGCTTATTGGCGCTGGGTAAATATGCAGCATGCAGCGCCAAGTGGCTCACATTGAAGTACTACTCAGCCTCCATATGTTTTCCATTCTTGGGTAGCGCACATATAAATAAAGCACGAGAAATATTACAAGAGGAACGCTGGTTTAAGAATTGCAGTTATGAAACCGTCTACATAGGACAGACTGACCGATGTGCAAATACCGAGCAGCGCGAACATGCCAATTCTTTGAAGGCTGTGGTGTCGTGGCATCTTGCCTGCCATTGTCGTTATTCCGGCCACGCGCCTTCTTTTGAGGGTAAACCAATTATCAAGAAAAAACGTGAGCAGCACACGCGGCTAAGTCATATTACATAGTCAAGAATAAGAACACGTACATAAGTCAGTCGTCACTTTCCCTACCAAACGAAGAGATCGCATTCATTGATTGCTCGAGGATGGGGGATGATTTTTTAGACGTCATCCATATGACTCTCGTAAACCCTGTCTGTATAATCTTTTTGTTCGAATAAAAATTTTCATTTCTTAGACCAGCGCTTATCCTGCATTATTTCTCGCGTTTCATTTTCATGTGCGCAGCACAAGAATGGATGGGTTCCAACTCGTCCGATTTTTAAACCTTGTTCTATATATATGTTTTATTCCACTGCAGATGGGACCGCGTGAACGGTCTAAGCGGACAGGCACAACAACTCGTACCTTTTGTGCTCTTTATTTGTCCGTAGAAAGCTAACGTTCGCCTGAAGTTTTCAGATATTTCCGTTTTTTTTACTTCTGCCTCACAGAAATGTCAAACTAGAAGAGATGCCACTCTCGCCTCGGTGAAAAATGTTTTGTTCTCTTTTGTTTCCACCACGCATTTCTTATATCTGCTTTGGGGCCTCGGGCTGCGTCTCAACTGTCACCGCGAGATGCAAGTTGGGGAGGTGGTGCGGAGAATGCGCCGCGGAGGCCTCTCTTATTTCCTAGGAGCAAAGCACCGGATGCAAGCTGTCGTGGCATTGTCTTTCAATGTGGACGTACCCGAGAAAAAAAGAAACTGCGATGCACTGACGGCGAATTCATCTTGACAAGAGTATTGCAAAAAAAAAAAATGGTGACCTATGATGTCAATGACAGGTTCAGTTAAGGTGCGCCTGACACTTGACAGCCGTACTTCAATAAACGTTCAAGCGTCGAACCAGGTTCTTTCTTTTCTATCACAGGCAAAGTTGTACGCGCGCGCTTGCCGGAAAATAGATTGGCAAAAAAAAAGATATCTGTTTTAACCGTTCGTCCTTCTTGAAGCTTAATTCTTAAAGGGAGATGAACTGTCGAAGTCTTCAACTATGTGCCAATTGGAAAGAACAGCATTGAATGACGCCATCGTACTCGTGACGAACGTGAGTTTTAAAGCAAAGCGTTCTTCTCCGTGTGCAGGCACTTTTTTCGCTAGTTTCTGTAGTGATATATGATGACGACTGGTCCCAATCCTTTAATGTGCGTGGTATGAAAAATTCAGCGTAGTGTTGTGAGGGGAACATTATCTGCTTTACTTTGTCAGGAAGGTCCCGGCGAAGGGAAATAGCTGCTGGATGGTGGGAAAAGTCGTCATGGAGGGATGTGTGATGATACAGTTTATGGAAAAGTGATAAGTCAGCAAGTTTACGGGGGTGAAAGCTCTTGCAATTGAGCACGGTTTTTTAAAGCAGTTACGCTAGCGAAAGGTGAGTATTCCGAGTAGAAGCGAACAGTGCGGTTTTGGAGGGAATCGATGTCGTTAATTGCGCAATGCTTATAAGAGTCCCAGATGGCAGATGCATATTCAATTTTAGATCGGATTTACGTGGTGTAAGCAAGTTTACGAAGATGAATAAGTGCTTGTTTTTACGTTTAAGACGGCTGAAACAATGATTAGCGGAAGCAAGAGTTGCGTTAATATGGTAATAACATGTTAAGTCAGGTTGTAAATGAAGACCAATGTACTTACACAGTGCAGTCAGTTCAATAGGCCTGTCCTTTAATAAGTAAAACGAAGGTACGCGAAAAACGCGGTTTGTAAGTGCCATAGCCTTTCTTTTTGGGGTTCAGTGGCATTAGCCAGGATGAGCACCATGAACTTATGGTGTTAAGGTCGGGTTGTAATGTCAGCTGGTCGGTATGCAGAATGCATTACAATATATGGCGCAATCATCGTCGACGAGTCTAATTCTGGATGACAGTGAAGATGGAAGATGGTTAATATAGAATAAAAATAGTTATGGTCCACTCACACTGCGCTAGCGGGCACCAGAAGTGATGTGTCCGAAAGATGAGGTAGCGTTTCACAGAGGTGAATTGCACGCGAGATAAGAAATATTTTGTTGAAGCTAGAATGTTAGGGTGAAAGCTAAGCTTTTCCCATTTGGTCAATAGCCGGTGGTGAGGGAGGCGGTCAAAACCCTTTAAGTAGACAAGAAAAATTGCACGTACTTGCAAACCGGTGTCTGCAGAAGAATGAATATTATGGATAAAGCCGGCAAGCTGCTTGCCATAAAAATATCCTGCTCAATGACCGTGCTGGTGTTTGAATATAATGGTATGTTCTTTGAAGTAGTTAATAACCTGAAAATGTACAATGTGTTCTAGAAGTTTAGGCAGTACTGTTTTGTGAAATGGGACGATAGTTGGCAGGAGAACACAAATCACTAGGCTTCATATAGAGATAACTTCAGCTATCTTCTAGGCATTTGGAATGGAACCAGTTGCTCATGAAAGTGAAAAAAGTGCACAGAAAAGTGGACATGCACTAGCGGATATACTTTTCAGTACTTTATTGTCGATATCAATGTGATCCGAAGCATATGAAATGTTTACTTTGTTTAGCAAGGTAAACATACCAGCTTCAGTGATGCTTATCTCCAGCATACGCGTTATCGGGTAAAAAATATGCAAGCCAAGACATGTCTTCGTTAGTAAAAACCGATGCAGAAGTATTGTTAAATATTTGAGCGCCGTCTTCTGCAGAAAGAACAACGTTATTAACACCTGTGATGCTAATATTAAAATTATCATTCGGGTTTATGACGCGCCAGAATTTGCGAAGGCTATTAGTAAGCATACATAACAGGTCGTGGTTAAAAAAAATGTGTTACTGGTTGTGCATTCTGGGGCCACTTCTTACGTGCCCCTATATTTTAGTTTGCTCCTAATATTATGCATTCGATACTCTGTGCCTTACCTATTATAATAAAATCACCCCACCTTATTAATAGTTACGTACCCATTCGCTACACAGCAGTTACATTCACCATACAACCGTTCTCGACAAACCATAAATATTTAGCATTACGTTGAAGTCAACTACAGTTGAGTCTCCAAAATTTGTGAGGCTGCTCATGAAAACTTTGTTGTTCGACACGTAGCTGCTTGGAAAGAACCGCAATCAAGGTCTTTTACTCCAGTGAGATTAAGTGTCTGAAAAGCAGCCATTGTATGTGCACGTTATTGACACTTACCGTTTTACTTTCACTGCACTTTGCATGCTATGCGAAGGGGGGCGCCGGCTAGTTGGCTTCAACATTGACAGCTGCGCTCTACTCTCATGAGAAGGAATGGCTTGGCTGACATATCCCATATTATAGGTCTAAAGACGGGATTATTGCACAGACTTGCTCCTGGATAAACTTGCACAGACACGAAGATGCGGTGGCGTTATCATCAACTTTAATAAATGTAAAAGTGATTTTATAGTGAGTCAGTTAATGCGACTAGATTTAATAAAATTGTACTTTTCTGCTCTGTCCAATCTTGTTCACCAAAAGATGTGTCGAACAATAATTGCTGATATGGAAAGCGTGCCTGCAAGCCAAGCGTTCGCGTGGGTAGCTAGAAAGTCGTTACCGCGCGAACAAGATATCTACTGTTATGGTATAGTTGAAATTGCCATCGACAATGTACAAGCCTTTGAGTTAGTTACTATTGCGTTACTGTCAAAGTATTTGAACTAGTAAACACTAATTAATTCCCTGTTAGAGATCTGTGTAGACTCTCAATAAGTACTTTGCCTGAACTAAAGGAATTCTGTTCAATATTTATAGATATAGAGTACATTTCTTCAAAAACAAGCTAACACGTGTTCAACACGTGAAATTTGTTAGAAAATTCCATGGGTTCCAATTATGGAACCCATGGAAAATTCCAATTATGAAATTTGTGTTACTTAAAATGAATACATGTTTCGAAAGAACCAAACGTCTTCCTGTGAATAGACATAAACAACTGGGTTGATTGAATTGGAAATTTATGGGACGAGCACGTATGTTTAGAAAATTGAATGTGCAGTTTTAGTGTAGTGTCTATTTGCAGTCCAAAAGCGTTTAAAGCCCTAAGGCTGCTACGAAACCACATTGTTGGGGATTTAAATAATTTGCAGCTTGATTTACTCTAATCGATATGTCCGGTTGAAACATTTAATGCTAATTGTGGTGCGTAGAAATAAAATAAATTTTCTTCGTAAAAACACATTGTAGTTGCCGCGTTTTATTTACAAGCAGCAGTAGTAGCAAAGGCGACGGACAGATCTTTGTAGTGATTAACGTCCCTGGGAGAGGAGCATGACACTAAGGCAGAAACTACCCGCCACGGCAGATTAGCTGCTGCGGCGTTACGCTTTTGAGTTACCCTTTCGATTACAGTCATGGTGGCCGCATTCTAATGGGGACGAGTTCAATGTCTTTTTACTCTCCTGCTGACTTTCTGGGTGCTGCTGTTGCGGTGTCGCACGCGCGCGCTGCTGGATTTCCTGCGACACCGGCAGATGGCGCTCGCCTCCGCGTATCTCGGCCTGCACCGCTACGCCAGCGTCGCGCACTTTGTTCCGATGGCATGGGCTACGCTTGCTTTCCTATGCGACAAAATTGCAGGTGCTGGGCTGTGGAGGTCGCTTGCTGGGCTGTGATGTTGGAAACATTACAATCGTCCATAGCCCGAAGAGAGCGCTTGGAGCTGGAGTCGCAGCAGCCTGCTGGCGACGTATGCAGAAGGCGGGTGTAAACACGCGCCAGCACAAGGGTTCCCACGCGTGAGCTCGTCGAGGACAGGCAGGCTCGAAAGAGCCGTCACACGTAACAGGAACGTCTTCAATGCGTAGAGAAACGTCGTGCACACTGCAAGTGTATATGTGCAGTGTACACATACAATTAGAGTAATTACTTAATTACGTGCAACCCCGCGATTTAGTTAAGTTTAACAGCCATACCACGATACGATGTAACATGTGAGGCGATCACAACGCTCGACCTTCTCATAGATTATGAAGAATGGTGCACAACAGCACCATCACAAACAACTCTCCCTGTGTGTTCTCTGGACTACGCAGACAAACGGCAATGGTCTACTTAAGGTAACATTTAACATCAGCTCGCCACTCTAGCATTAGCCTAAACACTGAAGAAATTGCATATTCACCGCCAACATCACCGCTAATAATCGTCAATCAAAGCAAACAGCCTACAAAGCTTCGGTTACATCGATTAAGACAGTGCGTGGGATCCGCCAATTTTTTTCTACTGACACGAATCTTGTCTGGGACAAATATTTATAATCGCCTTTTTTTCTGGTGGTGTGATTTGCCATACCACTTTGCTTAAGTTTATGCAGCTCGTTATAGAAAGCGGAAAGTCGGTAGCAGCCTTGCCCCAAAATGCGATTACTTATCTTAACGGGCGCCTGACTTTATTACGTAACATATAGGCCACTGCTGTGAGTTGTACTGGGACGGTGATTTTTCAGCATCGTTCAATGACACGTTTGCCTTTACTACTTTCCGCCCCATGCGCAGTTATTTCCGCCAAATTTGAAAGCTGGTAAGGTCTTGTATCGATCGAAAAGGGCAATCAAAGAGCCTGTTTTTTTTTTATCTACAGGTGGTGCTTCTTCCATAATGCCACAGAGGTCTATCAGCTTGAATTTCGGTTTCTGCGTTCTTTCCGTCAGCTTATATGGCCAAGACAAAATTTCATTGCCTTCGCTCTGTGCGAAACAACCACCTGTCGCAGTGCGCGGTGCAGCGAAAATGTTGGAACAGAGCACACACGATTCTATTGCACTGTTCTTATGCACGACGAACAGTTGGCGGCGCAGAAGTTTTACGCCATGGTATCTCGTAAAAGTCGCGCAGCTTGCCTGAAACAGCCTCACCGCCATCCCTTGTAGAACATCTGTTCAATAACGAAATGGCAGGATATAAATTTTTATAGTCATGGATGGGCGCTTTTTCGTTGATAAAACGAAAACACCACACGACGCCGCGGTACAGACATAGGCGGATGAACCTTCGCGAACGCAAACATTCCTCAATATAAGCAGTCTACGCGAAGCACACTCTTTCATTTTCGCTCGCCCAAACATCACGTATGGCTTGTGAATTTGCTGGCTTGTCCTAACATTTTTAAGCTTGCCGTAATACGTGGCTTTACAAGTGTCCAATTTGTCCGGTGAGGCTCCATCGCTATTCTCTGCTTCCATAGTGGGATAGTGCTGTGTGTCCGCGGACTAAGAGGGATAACGTATCATTCATAGATCGGCATATTCACTCACAAGTGCACTGACTCTATCCACACTCATATCGCGATCCCCACTCGTTTTACAAGCGGGACATAAAGCGTTTATTAGCAACAATGTAGGGGATCATTGAAGGCCGCTAGTGACCGCAAATATGAGGGGACCTGAGTACAACCAATATAAGTGTTCGGTAATGCGGGTATCAACAAAAGCCAATGTGACAGTACTTACAAATGAACGTGAGCATGTATGTGAGTGGGGGCCGGTAAGTGGGAATGGGGCCGACTATAAATGCGAATGAGTGTTTGTCAGTGATTGAGCGACAGTAGGAACGTGACTGAGTGCCCGCACGTGTGAAGGGGCATATGAGTGTGATTTAGTACCATAGCCCACGAAAATATTTGAGTGTGCATGTGTTCGTCTATTTATCAACGTATGGTATCACTACACTCTTACTGCAGGGTGGCAAGTAGCCGAGCATATTAGCTTTCGTACCATGGCACAATAAGAATTCAATTCGTTGCTGAGTGAAATCACACGTTATCAAGAAGAAATGTGCCAAGGCGGCGTAATAGACTTGTGTGCATGAAACGGTCATACACTTTGCGGATTAACAGATAGCTGACTGCGCATATAGGATTGGCAAATCAATTAACCGTATCTGCGGCGGCAATGCAACGGGAAAGAAGATTTTAGCAACGACAGCTGTATGGTGAACACAGTTAGTTCGGAATTTGGACGTTGTGAACTTTCATTTTATTCTTGCGATCCTGAGAAGTCAAGAAGGAATGGTACCTAGGAAAGCATGGAGGAAACACTTTGCTTACTTAATTGAAATGTAGAAGTTATCAACAAAATGACTAGAGAAATCGAGGAAACTAATGCTACAGAAATTCAGCAAATTATCTACTAATGCTTAACCATTCTTTGGCTCGGCTACTACGTCGCTTTTGCGTATACTTATTCAGCCAGATTATGCATGTATATACCCATCGCTACCAATCATGCACTATTACACTATTTCAACGATGAAATGTGTCAACTTAAAAACTGACAGTTTTTTTTTTCGAGATATATCGTGCGAACTGAGCTGAAACGCCATCGCAGCTCTTTTCTTCTTTTGCCACACAGCAGCTTTCTTTTGTTGAAATTATTTCTCCTACTTCCTTTGCGCAAAGATTATAATTATACGGTTTTAGGTACCAAAACTGCGATCTGATGACGAGGCACGCCGTAGTGCAGGCTCCGGAATAATTTGGACCACCTGGGGCTCTTTAACGTGCATCTGAATCTAACTACACGTCTGTCTTCGCATTCGGCCCGCATCTAAACGCGGCCGCTGCGGCCGCGATTACATCCCACGACTTCGTGCTTAGCAGCCAAGCACCATAGCCACTAAGCAACTACGGCGGGTAACGTCATCAGTTTTTCTTTTCTAACGCTACCAATCATCTACTATTTTGCTGTTATAACGATATACATTTGCTGACGAGACCAATGTTAGCAGTTTTTTTTTCTAACACTGCCAATCATCTGCCACTCCTATGAATGTAATGTGGCTCACAAAGACATCTGCCTGCCACGTGGTGGTCCACGGTACGAATACGGGTCGGAAGAATCTTTTTTTTTCTAATTCTACCAATCACTCATAATGACTACGCGTGTTAACTTGGCCAAATATGTATTTGTTTTGCGTATGTAAGGTACCACGTAGCGGAGAGACTTTGCTGGGGTAATCGCTAAAGAGTGCTTATGTGTTAAAATGAAAGTGAAATGAAAAAAATAACAAAAAAGAAACTGGCCGAACATGACATAATAACCCACGATTTCGCACTACGCTTGGGATGCTCTTAAGAGCTGAGCAGCCACAGTACCATTTCCCCGTCCACTTCTCTGGTTTTTATGTATGTGTACTAGAGTTAAACCATGGATGCGTTGAACCTGGCCGTTGATCGTGACGCACAACGTATGTTGCCTGATTTAAATGGCTTAATATAGGGGGTGACAGCATGTTCTGTTCTCCTAGGTTTTCTTGTACAAAAGTTGCTGCGGAGAGACTGACGTACAAATTACATGGACTACCTAATTATTCTACGTTATGCAAAGAATTTCAACGGCTGCAAAAAAATTTGGAAAGACAAGGAGAAAAAGAAAACACTCCTTTATCGTTTTATTCAGAAAACACACAAAAAAGTGGGGGAGAAAGCATGACTGTTAAGTTTCCCACGCAGCCGATAAATTGCCAAACTCTGCTGTGCAGCCTACGATCCTAGAAGCGCCGACAACTAACGTAGAACGGATGCACAGTTTTCCAATGTCTTATTTATATGCTTTGGGTCTCATTTCGAAAACATTTTGTAGCTTTCAAATCTAGCGGAATACAGGACGAGGCGCAGGGGCAACGACAACCTCTGCCGGTGCCGAGGACGATTACCGCGTATACTGCAAATGCAGCGTCGCTGAGAGAACAGGGCGAGTGTTCAGCGCTTCTGAGCGGCACAGACACGGAGTGGCATTTGCTGCCTTGTAGAACCATGGACACGACGCCATGCCGTAGTGTTCCTCAACGTCAAGGAGTGGGTGTTCAGGCTAGTAAAGCTGACTACCCAACAGACAAACAAGGAGCCGAAAAGGACGACAAGGAAAGCGCTGAAAAAATGTTGAAACACCTGCTAGAGTCAATGCGCGTGATTATCTGTTGCCTCCAGACTACGGCCGCTAAAAGCGCAGTGCCTATCTTCGCCGTACTGTGGCCGCTTATCGCAGCCTTTTACATAAATTACTTACCTGGCACCTTACCTTACTTGGCACCTGTGCTGCTCACGCAGGAGAAGCCCACACACAAGCTTTCTTGTTGCGAGTTCTTTAAAATTTCAGTTAGATTCGGTGACTCCAGAAGACGGATGACACTTCATAAGGACTTTTTTTTACTTTGTTGTTAACCATGAGAATTCTGTAGTTGTCTCCATCCTTGTGCCTCCTTCTTCTATGACGTCATGACCCCTCGTGCAATCTTTACGTGCCCATTCCTCCTTCTCTCTGTGTAGAGTAGCTGGCTAGATCACACTAACTCAGGCCGACCTCTCTGCCTTCCTTTAAATAAGTTATCTCTCTCCTACGAGGCAGTTATGGAGTTTTCTATTCCCAGTTCACGTTTGATGTTCGGTATAGGCAGGACAAACCTTTTCCACCAAATGAGTGGAATCTTTATCTCTAGCATTATCACGGTTTGTTGGGTTACATCCTATACTTACTTGCGATATCGTCCTTGTACACGAAGCGCTTATTCGTACATTTTTGAAATATTATTTCTGTTATCAGGCACAGCTGGACTAAAATCGTTTTAACAAATAAAAATAAATGTGCTGTGTCCATTCATGCTATGTACTAATTTAAGTGCTAACGACGCATATAAATTCGTGTGGACTCTATATGCAAATATTTATGTCCTGGGCTTTGTCATGCACTGCGCTGAGAATCGGCATATATTGTCTGTTGCTAAATGGGGCAGTGACGCGCCTGTAGTAACCGCTGTACCGTTAGTGTTTTTAATCAATAAACATTGAAGGAGACTCTCTGCAGACGAAAGCTGAAGCCTCATTGCTTTTATGAATGAGTAAGAACACCACAACTACTCAATCGATGTCTCAGGTACATGCCTGCGCTTTACGCTCGCTTAGACGACGTTCGAAGGTGCACAATTTCACAGACTTCATAGCTAAATAAACATCTAAGCTTATCGATGCAGACAACCAACAGCGTAGAATTTCGGCGCGTCGCGGTAAGATACGCTATACTTCTTTCACGTAACCAGCTGCGCATATGCTAACCAAATAACCCTTGCTGACTAACACAGCCCTCAGACGGCATGCACAGTACCTCATGTTCGGTACTGTGCGTGTTGAACGCCGTCACGGAAGGTGCACAGCCATTTCGCAGATTAAACGACATTTTCTTTTTTTTTTCTTGATACAGTCTGCAGTTGTATTGCTGAAATTTTACGATCAGCTTGACCTTGATTTCTGCAAGTATTGTTGCTGGCCCATTTTGCCCCTTATCTGGTCTCTATTGCCAAAACAGAGAGCAAAGCTTCAAGCTTATAAAGTCTAGTATGTGGACAGACCATCCATAGGACGAGCCTTCAAGTACGGGTTGTTTGTGTGTGGACCTAACCTCTTGACCAATGGTAGTTGCTGTGTTATTTAGCAGTTTTTTGTCGAAAGTTGCTCAATTCCGGCGGGGTATATGCTGCTAAGGATACGTGATGTCAGAGAGCCGTTTCTGTGAGCACAAAGTATGGATAACAATAACTAACATCGCATATAAAATACAGAATGAAGTTACGACACAGCAAGCACTGGCGCATGAAAAAGTGCTCGGGAGCGACGTTATCAATAAACGAACCATGCGCTTTACGAGCAGTGGTGTAAGTGCTCAGGTACAATGCAAACGAAACGACATTGTAATGCACGCAATCACGTTAAGCTGTTATGATTATGATGATCATTACCCCCAGCTATGACAGGCACTCATTTAGGGAGACAGGCCAACAATCGGGCGAAAAGAGGATGCATAAGATGGCAAACAACCCTGTAAAGAAAAAAATTAAATGTTTCCGGAAAATAACAGTAGTACTTACCTAATTGAACAGTCAGAGAAAGTGAAGATATAAGGTATCTGGGTTTGGATCGCCTTTTAATTTTGAATATTAGAAGAAATTGTAAAACTGAACTTGCTTGTCCGCGTTTTTCCATTTTTTCTTCACTTGCACGCACGCACGCACGCGCGCACGCGCACACACACACACACACACACACACACACACACACACACACACACACACACACACACACACACACACACACACACACACACACACACACACACACACACACACACACACACACACATATATATATATATATATATATATATATATATATATATATATATATATATAAGAATTTTAGTTTAAGAGTCTGCGAATGCCACGTAGTTGGACGGAACCAAGATCTTGTTGTTTGCGTCGCTTGGAGATGCATTTTTTTAAGTGCGCCTAACTATATAATTAGCCCTAATTTATTAACGAAGTTATCAAAATACTGTAATGAACTTTAACGAGTCCATGAGAAAATTGTAGAGCAACATGAAAAACTCCCGATACAACTTTCTGTTGCTCAATACGTGCTACATAAAAGCGTTTTTCCGAGCCTGAAATAGGCCAGCGATTGTACCCAAAATTGCCCCCGACTGACCGCAGGTCGGGAAACGGTCGCACGTCTTCGCATGACGCGTGCGATGTTCTAGAAATCGAGCTACCGCGGCGCTGTTTTCCCATCCACTTTTTTCGTATGGCATACGGAATCAGCAGTTTTTCTTACGTCGACGCTGTCGGTGGTTTATGCCTGTACATAGGCGTCGCAATGCGCAATATATTTGTAATTGTAAAAAAGAAAGTTATATGAATGCGCAAGTCTCAATTCAAGTAATGATAAAAATAATTTGACGAATTAAAGGGCAATTTATAGAAGCGATACATCCGCGGGAAGTGTGGTTACGTGGAGCTCAAGGCCGCGACCTTAAAGACACGCGTAACAACACCTCATATTTCACAGCTACTTAAGTAAGCATATATCCTGTGCCCTGAATATAACCAATTTTGGTTCGTGTAAAAAAAAAAGTAGCGAATTTCGGGAAAAACTACATTCAAAATTTGGTAATTCGCGATTTTTTGTTGCCTCATTGGATTGTTTCAACACAGAAAAGGTTCGGGAATAACTTATTAGGGTCTACGTGACACGCATCTGATGACGTTCATGTTATGATTCACATTCTTCATACACCCTTGTCATACTATGCCGATTTTGGTGCATTCCCGGTTACGGTACATACCAATTACGGACAAGGCACCGTGAGCTAACCCGCAACGGCTACCCTAGTTTCATATGCAGGACCGAGAAGCGGATATTACGGCCAAGCTCGGAGAACAAGACGACAATCTGTGCACGTGAAGCCATCCCTTACGTCCAAGGAATCAGCGAGGAACTGTCGTGCGTATCTTCAAAATACGACTTGCGCGTTGCCCACATCCCGACCAGCAAGCTCCGGAACCAGCTAACGAATGTGAAAGACAGGTTACCTGTAGAATCATTCCCAGGAGTCTTTTATAAGATAACATGCACTGACTGCCAAAAAGTACATATTGGTGAAACAGGGAAGTTCTCTAGTCGTCTCAAGGACCATAAACGTGACGTAAGAAATAATAGTCGCGCGACGAAAGCCATTGCCGAGCATGCGCAGGAACATAATCACAAGATTGACTGGGACAATGCCACTGTTGTTGACAAAGAAAAGAACGTGTCATCCCGACGGCTGCTAGAATCTCTAATCATTCAGTCGACGCCAGTTACAATGAAACGGACACCAGTGAATATGCCTGTCATTTATGCACGTTCGTTACGTCACGTGCTGGCTACATAAGTGACGACGATTTCCTGTCCAACTCGGTGAACAAGGAACGCGTACGCGGTTCGTAAACTTCGGATTATGCGTCAGACTTGGTCAGTTACCGTGATCCCCTTCATACCAGGTTAATGAAACGACCATGATAGCACCAAGACGTAGGCGCTGTTTCATGACTTGCATCACACGCAGGTCAGGACATGCATGTCACTGCATATCAGTTACGTTTGTCTTACACTGTTGTCCTGCTATGCCAATGTTGGTGCATACAAAGCGGTAGACGGCTGTTTCGTGAATACATGACACATTCATGTCACGGCCGATCATTTATGTTCGGCATAGACTCTAGTCATATTATGCCAATTTTAGTACGTACCACGTTAACGAAACGACCATGAGGGCGCCAAGACGTAGGCGGTTAGGTAGATAAATATGGTCAAAGGCAAATTTTTGACAAGAAACGCTTCGCGTTTAAATGTGCGGCGTAACGCGACGAGCTTGACAAAGACTTTATCGCGTAATTTGCGAATTTTTGTTGTCTCATTGGTTTGTTCATTCAAATACAGAAAAGGTTCGACAATAACTTATGCTTCTTTTTATTCATATATGCCTACAAAGGAATCGCGTACTTCATGGAGTATTGAATTCTTGTCACTAAAACCATCCTTCTTTTTACCTTTTTTCCAAATAAATGTTTTCATGAAGCGAAAACGCACCTTTCTTTAGCAGACTGCGAAAGAGGGTCGCGTTTATGCTTTCGAGGACTGCCGTGACAGCAGCTGCTTCATATGACTGCGTGTGACAAGACACCCTACCAAGAACCAGCGGAAGCATCCAAAGCGGCATTCGTTGCAGTGGCACTACGTCAGTGACTGATCGGGGGTGGTTTTAAGTTGGAAACCTCTCGAGGATTGGGTTTTATTGAACATTAGTGTTTATGCGATCAATCCTTTATAAAGGTATTCATTGCTGTGTTTCGCGAAACCTAGGTTGCATATCTGTGCGCTTGTTTCATGGCGGTGCTATGATGCTTTCATAACGCCTTTCTGGTGCTTTTCGCGCTCAGAACTTAACTATGGCGCTGAATCCCCGACCTTCTTAAGCCTCCTTCTGTGTTCGTCTTTTATGACATTCAGCGTAAAAAGGTAACTTGCTGAACTGAGCAAACACACTAATCCGATTATAGAGAGCTTGCGTCTCCGGAATTACTGAATGGCGCATTGATGGACCTCCACGAAATAAGTTGAGTTTCGCCTGCAGGAGGGCCGTAATGCCACTGAAGACTCTAGAAGTGCCTCTCGAGGTCGGATTTGAGGTAAAGGGTGCCGAATGAGCGGTGCTTTTCCCATCGAGATGCCGACTAGAAAAAATCTGGGATCTCCTTCTTAAGCGAATTGCTGCTGTGGCAAACCGCTCGGCAGCAATGTAAGAAGACCAAGAAACTTCGGCGCAGAGTTGTTTGCGTGTAAGAGAATTTTCTGTATGTCTTACGCCGCAGGTTGTCTCAAGCTTGAGTCAACGAGATGAAGCAGAGTAAATCCTTTTACGCTGACTATACTAACTGCGGTGCTGTGTATCTTCGTGCTGTGCTGAATTTCAGAATTTTTTTATTGGGAGGAGGCCCTAAATAATAAACCATATACGGGACTTGGTTTTCGCCCGAGAGAATAATTTTAGCGCTTAATCTTTACAAAAATAAATTTCGGCAATCTGTAGACTCTATAGGGACTTCTTATGGACAGCTTTCACTTTATATAATTTGTTTTTGAGTCTGTGCAAAATCTACAGACTCTCTCTAGATGAAGTTTATCAAGAGGTCTTTTTCCATTTATTTATTCCCAGTCAATAAATCGTGTATATAAAGGCTGTTAAGTTGCCCTTTTATTCTGGTTAGTGCCGTGTCTCTAGCGTTTATGTTAACGCCTCCACACTAAAACGTCACTGCTAGCATACTGTCCTTGAAGTTAATTCTTTAGACAAGCCCACTCGTTAAATAAAGCGAGTGTCCCATCGAAGCTTGGGACCCGCACTACTTTACAGAAGTATAGAAGGCTGCCGTAGATCTGGTTTTGCTTAGTTTATACATGGAGAATTTCCTATCTGTAAGGACACCCATGTTAATACCGTCGACCTTCATAGAATATGCAGTATAGTAGAAGACATGACGTGCACATTAAGATGGCGAGTTGGGATAGTTGGTTGACGTTCATATTTCAGTTTGATTGAAGCGCGCCTAAGACGCGGGCAAAGAAAGGAAGCAGGCAAGACAGCGCCTGACTCTCAAGTTATTTATTGTTTGACAGAAAATCATTTATAAAAATGTTACAGTATTTTCGCGCATGCGCAGCAAAGCAAGATGATACAGTCATGGTAGGAGCGAACAGGCATTAGACCCTCAAAAATGCTGTCGCAATTATAGCTTATCTGGATACGCATACTCTCTATCATGCAGCGTAATGGTTGTCTGACTGACGCAATCACTACGCCTTTTTCTAATCTGGTATGCCTAGACTTCGCGAGTTACTTGATCTTTGTGTCGAAAAATAACCTGCGTGTCACTAAACTGCGGTTTACACCCACCATTTCTGCAGTTTGTGCAGTGCATGGCTAGATGAGTATGGCCTGTACAATTTAACGATCCGTTGTTGTGTTCCTTAAGTCGATTGTTTACGCATCTCCCTGACTGCCCCACATACACTTTACCGAGGGAGGAGGGGGCGGGAAACGAAATTAACCCCTTGTGATTACAAGTTCGCAGATAATTTGAAAAATATTCGTAGTAGGTGCAACGTTGACGTGAAGCTCACGGCATGAAGTAAGCTGGCGCGTATCTGCCCGCGCATTAATAAGGTAATAGAACCAAGGCATTGTTTTGTTAAAGATCAAAACAAGTTTGCTAAATGCAGAACGGGGGTGGTTTACATGATCCCCTTCTCTTGCGGTAAAGTACATGTCTGGCAGTGAGGCAGATGCGTAAACGATCTATTTAGGGAACACAACGGATCGTTAAATTCTACAGGCTATACTCATCTAGCGATGCGCTGCAAAAACTGTAGAAACGGTGGGTTTGAGCCAGAGTTTAGTGACACGCAAATTTTGTTTTGACACGAAGATCAAGTAACTCGCGGAATATTCGAGGCATACCATATTAGAAAAGCGGGTAGCAATTGCGTCAGTCAGACAACCATTACGCTGCACGATAGAGAGTATGCGTATCTAGATAGGCAACAATTGCGATATAATTTTTGAGGAGTTTAAAGCTTTCGTGCTCCTATCATGGGTGTCTCGTATTTCTTTCCTGCGCATGAGCGAAAATACTCTGACATCTTCATAAATGTGCTTCTGTCAAACAATAAATCAGGGGAGAGTAAATCGCCGTCCACTCTACTTCCTCTCTGTGTCCCCGTCGTATGTGTGCTTGAATCTAACACAAATATGAACGTCGCACACAGTTTCTTCATATTACACTAGTTCGAAATGGCTTATTGACGCCGACATTCGCTTGCCTTTTCTAAACCTCAGCTATAGCATTCAAGTCGTGCGTGTTCCACATGTTAAACAAACTACGCATAGCTCATTGCATGTAGCATCGCCTCTGATGTCATTAGGGCTCTAGTTGCCCCGGTATTTGAATGTCTGCAGGCAGCCTATGGGTAATCAAAGTAAGCACTGCTGCCAAGGAAATCTTCGGTAAGGTCACAAGTAAGGGACGCTTCTCAAGAATATACACCAGCGCAGAGCCACATATGTATTTGTAGCGTGACACTACAACCCTCCATTATACTACTTTTATCTGGAATACTGTCTTTCTTTCAAGCAGTCCCATCGGAACAGTGTCTCATTTATTGCAAGAACTGCAGGTCATACCCCTTACTGACAATGCCACCGAGACGAAGGCACATATTCAGGATTTCAAAATCACCAGACGACCACTCGTTATTTTCAGCAGTGTATTCGTGGAAGAACAGCGACTGTTATGGACATTGTGGGTCTCCTTGACAATTCTCAGGTTTTATGACACTTTTTGATGTCTTGACTAGGGTGCTTAACAAGGGCTGTGATCCCTTCGTATTGTTTCATTGGTCGTTGCGCTTCTTCGAAAGTTTTAAAGATGAGGCTCACCTTTTCTGCTGGTGCTTGAGGTTCGTTAAATCAATACCGTGTAGGCTCCAGATGAAGCTTCTCAAATCCCCGTAGCCGGAAATTTACCTTGAACGAAACTGCCCATAGTGTGTCGTCGACGGTTGCCCATGCGTTCTCGATAATTCTGTCAATGACAGTCGCAGAGGTCTCGTTAGAGGGAAGGTCGATCACTGGCTTATCTTGCATTTCGTAGCTGTTCTAAATAAGGTGACTCGATGAAGTACAGTCATGAAGAGCGTCGCCCACATCTTGTTTATCATGTCGGCTGCACCGATATATAGAATTTGTGGGTTGAAAAAACTAGTCAGAAACAGGTTCAGTAAGTTCGATGTCATCAACCATTTTATTCTACTCCAAAGTGGACTTTCATCGTCGGTTTCCCGTCAGCTCGCTTCCCCAACTTATATTCGAAGATCAAGAGGCTTCATCTATACGCAAACTTTGTTAGCTGTCTATTTATTTAGGTTTATTCCTCACTATCTACAACAGATTTCATAAATACGAAGTTTTTTTTTTTATTAGACGGTTCCCGGTTATTTGTAAACATTGTGTCTCAGAACACATAGAACCATGCTTTCCACTTTGTGTGACTGTGCTAGCGTCGTTCCAGCGTGCATTGTTCGTACAGTAAACGTCATTCTCGGATCGCACCAAGTGTCAGAAGCGTAGGTTTTTTTTTTGGCCAGAAGTTTATTTTAGAGCTATTTTTTTTGCTGGAAGTGCACCGTTCTGGCATTAAAACGTAAGCCAGGACCCACGAAATAAGGTCCCAGAATGACAGACTGCATCTGGCCCATACGTGTCATTTTGCTGTGTACTTATCCCTCGTTTCTCATTTCGGTCTACCAACAGCTCACCTAAGACCCCACCGGAATCTGAGTCAAGGTATTGTTGCTCTACTAACGCGGTCATTTACATCATGACAAACATGGGCATGTGAAGAAAATTCTCTCTGGTATCAAGCTCGAATACTGGCCGTCTAAAGAAAAACTAATGATGCGCGTGCTTTCGACCCAGCAACGAACCGATAAAGACAGCGTGGCACATACTCCTTAGCTAAAAAAAAAATTTATCTCGCATTAGCGAGTATCCTCCTGCCGAGCAGCAAGGGAGGCAGTTCCTCGGTTGCCCCGAGCATCCTGCTCACGTGGCTGCGAGTTCTTGCACACGAAGGTTTTTCCATCTTGCTGGAGCTCTGGTAAGCTGCGACGCGTCGAGGCGTGCAAGAGATGTTCATCCGCTCAAGGAAAGGCAGCTTCCTTCCCTCTAGCACTGGCTCGTTTATCTGCATGCCATGCATTCTAACGCTGCACAAATGTGGCCTTCGCCTCGCGAAACTCCCTCTGATCGTTGCAAACGTCGAGTTCCCTTATTTCGGGGCCTTGAGCGTTGCACTTCACTTTCTTGTTGAGTGTCATTGAGTGCACAATATTCTCGCGCAGATGCGGGGCAAAATTTTCATGGATGTATCTTACTTCCGCATAATGTTGTTTAGATATTGCCGCTTTTTCTGGTTATGACGTTGCATGAAATACGGCGTGCTCTCCTTTGTATTTGTGTTTTGATACCAGTTTATGAGATATGAAAAGCGAGACCGGTGCGGTTACAATATATTAGTTAGAAATTATTTATCGCGTCAAATGTCCTCAAGAAAACTCAAGTATGTCCGAAATGGCAGTCGTAAGGAAGGTCCTCGGAAATTAGGAGCCATTCAAATCTTCCCTATACAATCATACGCCGTCAGACTACATAGATTCAACGTAAGAAACTGCACTAAAGTGTGTATTTTTGCTTCCAATCCAGTTGTCAAACGAACGGTTGTTTCTCGCGCATTTCTGCGTTTGTTTTTTGCCTTACACCACAATTTGTTTCTCGGAGGAAGGTCGCAAGGACATGATTTCTGTTTGCGCAGTGGAAAGTAATAGAAGGACCCCGGTCTACAAGAAGAAAATCAAACACAGACAGACATCGCGTAGAGCTCATATCAATTTGAATCGCGAGAGCGTATAATGCAGTATGTGTTCGGCCGTCTATTCAATGGTAACCATGAGCCTCGGGCCGAGTTTCTGTGATAATCTTGCACAGCGATGCCACATAGGCAACCAACCAAAGACATCTCTTGATAGGCTTTTCGGCCATGGTCATGTACTGGAATGCTTATTTAGCTGGTAACATCTGTACTAACAGCCATCTGCCGTGGTAACCGTAAACTGTTCTGTCGTGCATTTTCGATAACACTTCCACATAGTTAACATCCACAACTCAACAGTGCAAGTTGATACATGGCTAAACTAAGTCTGCCGTGGACGTCAATACTTGTTTGCGTGGGCACCCTTGTGTTCAAACCATACATCTATATTATTAAGGTAGTGCTGATTCAGCAAGGTTTTATAATCCAATGAACGAGGCAAAATGAAATTGATCAACCTCGACGCGACCAGTTTAATTAATGTTGTTTAGTGTGTGCCCCAGTGCGCTACGACACAGTCAAACCCACGCACTGATGTAGTGCTGCATTTACACTACATGCTTGGGGTGGCTAGAGCCGCGTCTGTTTTTGAAAGACACCCGAGAGAAACTTTATGCATACTGCACGCTCACTCCGCTTCCGCCCGAGGACGTAAAAAAAATCTTCGTTCTCACCTCATGTTTTTACTGCGTATCGACCGTTGCCGCGGAAGCCTCATAAGAGTGTTGACAGCAACGGTCTCCTTAGAATCCACCGAGGGAAAAAGAAGACGAACTCTAAATTACAGTTCTGAGGCCCTGCTTTCGTGGACGAGACGTAATCATTTTCTGTGGCAGATTTTCGCAAATGTGAGTAAAAAAACAACTAGAACGAACGGTGATACGATGTGCGCGAACACGTCTTTGATGTGCTGTAAGGCGGTATACTTAGACTCGCTGGCTTGACTAAATACGGCACGTGGCAAGCTCATCGAATTCGCTTGTTTTTTTATTGCAAACGAAGACAACCATTATGCCAAAACCTGCGGGTTTAGCTTTGGGGGCTCACGCAACATTTGGATGCCTAGCCTTGCTTTGCGGCGTGTTTTGCAATATCTAAGTGAAGACAGGTGCTCGTACTCTAGGTGGTGTCGGAGGACAACTTGATGTTTCACTTTACTAACGTGGGTAACTTTTAACAGATGTGCTCAGGAGAATTTCACTACTATTTTAAATCAGCATTACGGGTGCCACGTGGTGCAGAAGAACGTGTTTTTTTCATGTCTCTTGAAAGCGTGCACACTTGTAAGTAAGCGACTTGACTAAAGGAAGAAATACTATTGAGGCGCAAGAAGCTAGTTTAGACAAAGTCAGCAGGAATAATTCGTATCTCTCGGGTCAAAAGCATTGCAGCATACTTCTTATCGAAGCTTTGTAAATTTTAATCAGTAAGCTCGTATAACCGTGAAAACTCATCTCTACCTCCCATTTCTGAACTTGGCGCTGGGCTCGCAAACCCCGCTCAGCGCTCGCAATGTCATTGTCGCGTTACCAAACTGTTTCCTGCTTAGGGACATCAGTTGTCGAGTTGAGTAGTCAAGAACGCTTGATTTAGAGGACGGTTATGCGGCGCATATGTTTTATTCTCACCATAAGCTGTAACACCAAACACGGCACCTGTCAATATTCTTTTCGGGCTGCTCAGTGGCTATGGTGTTGGGCTGCTGAGCACGAGGTCGCGGGATCGAATCCCGGCCACGGCGGCCGCATATCGATGGGGGCCAAATGCGAAAACACCCGTGTGCTTAGATTTAGATGCACGTTAAAGAACCCCAGGTGGTCAAAATTTCCGGAGTCCTCCACTACGGCGTGCCTCATAATCAGAGAGTAGTTTTGGCACGTAAAACCCCAAAAATTATTATTATTTGTTTTCGGGCCGCACATTAAGTTGCATTCAAGCGGCATCTATCGACAGTAATTCTATCGTTAATTTGTCTTGACGGGAGGGGTCTAGCGAAATTACTTTTCTTTTCTCAACAGCCGTGCAAGCACTTTTCCTAGAACTAAATCGTAGGTCAGTGGGTAGGGATGCGACTATTCACCTTAAAGCGTAAGGGTCACATTCGTGTGTTTTATCTCATCTCAGAGTAGGTGTGAGATTTACGCAGTGTTCTCTTTTCGTTTCCCACTCGAATAGTTTGCCGTATGGCATAAAAAAGGTACTGCATTTTTACACATTAAGCTGGTTCTGATCATTCACTTATCACATTAGCTGGATGAACAAATCCATTGCTTGTAGCCCAGTAGATCATTTATTCATTCATTCATTGAATTATATGCTTCGTCACAGTACAGTCTAACAGCAGGCGGAGGGGAAAGCCGTTCAAATGATATCTTGAGGGGTCCTTCGCCTCCTTAGTCAACAATTACATTAGTACAACACAACATTACGGAGCTTTATTTAGCTAGCGTTTTTTCCCCGTGGCATGGCAACAGTGGAATCATGCAATGGATGATTAGTGTGTTGCCAAAACTTGCCACACAACTGTGAAATGCAGTTGCGTCTTGATAGGTGCCGTTAAGGCAACACAAGAGCTTTAGTCCATAGGTCGGCAAAGAAAACTTCAGAAAGGGCAGAACCAGGCGTAAGGCTTGGGGAGAGCCCGCAGGCATAAATATTTAGAGCCGTTCACTTGAGGTCAATGCTGCCCTCGCGTGAGTCCCTGTTAGCACGATCACCTGGCTGCAAAAGATAACCGTGTGGCAGGTTTTCATTCACACCGAGTTGTTCTATCACGTATAGAGCGTCGAAGGATTTCATGGCAGCCACGTGAGCGGTTGTGCATATGTGGCTAGATTCATCTGTCTTCTTCTGTCTGCCTGAACGTGTTGTCTGAATGGTATTGCTGAATGAAATTATGGGATGTCGCAGGGAGCGTTGCTGATGCAACTTGTTTTAACTTTGTGTGTTTACAAAAGATCAAACGTAAACGCTTCATTGGGGCCGCAAACTAGGCTAACACAAATGAGTAATGGTCTGCACAATCTGCGCATAGAATTCTCTGCGCAATTTGCATAGACGACTGTAAAAAATGTGGTTAAAGGTTCCCATAATTTTTCGCTATACAGGCCAGCTATGTGCTCTTCCACATATATGTTATTTTATTCCCAGTTAAAAATTTTCATCCATATTACTAGCCGTTTACTATGTCATGCTGAAATGTCATGTCACTGCGGAAAACATACCGCTCCTTTGAGCAGAGCAGATCGAGAATAGTTTTGCTTGCCTTACCCAAATATGCACACCGCTTCATCTGGAATCATTGCGTACTACATCATACGTGGGTTCAAATAGCCTCTGTTTCGGAATCTAATTCTTTAAAACTTTTTCTTACTTCTGTGTAACAAAGTGTTCGTGCTAGTGTTGTTCTAGAAAAACAGCAATACTTAATTATATTTGCTTTTTCAACAGCAGGCAATAACTTGAATAACACTTCTGTAGACGTAATGTTCATTCTGGTTCTTTATTTTGTAACCATAGCGCGAAAATATGCATTCTCTACAAGTTTCAACATAGAACTGGCCAAGTGGGAAGCGAGTGTAATGACAACAGTTTAACTCCTTCCAGACCTACATCACGGCAAGGTCCTTCAGTTACGCCATACCCTAGCATTTGCTGTAACACAAATTTTATTGTTGTCTGATCATCGACTGCCAACAGTGGCGAATCTTGTTCTTCGTGAGAATACTTTTTTGGGGGTTGGGGGGGGGGGGGAATCCGAAATTGGATGTAATCGCTGAACTTTTGCGCTTTCACCCATTTCGTAAATAGCTGAATTAGCTTTCTTTATTTTTTGTAGGAAAATTAATATGGCACTTCAACGATTTACATAACACGCTAGCTTGCTTTGATATCGTCTTGCCCTGACGCGTTTTAGAAAACCACGTTCCAAGTAAACAAACTACCGTTTACGCACACTAGAGTGCAAAGTATGGGACTTAGTCTGCGAGTCTCAACACGATAACGCATGTCGTAACACTTGCACCCATCTGTTTGGGGCGAGTCCGAAACACACCTCGACAGCGTCGCTTCCAGAACGACGAAGATTGATGATCACCTCAGCGGCAAGCCACTTCCTGCGGTGACACTTTGTGAACGCAAAGTTTGCCCGAATGGAATCCTTGTGGTTGCAGTCATTCTATTTACGATGTTCCTTCCGACCCGTCCACTTTCGGCACCACCGGAGTGACGATGGAGTCCCTCGGCGGAAGGCCCATCATTTACGAAGGCCGCTAAACAACATTAAATGGCAACAGTCAACGCAACAACCACCGTCAACAGTCCAAGCTTTCGCTACGTGTCACCCTGATCCTCGCCGAAGTCCCGTGTTGTCTGGTGCACCCTTTCTTCTCCACCTGCAAACACCCAAGAAAACGTAAAAAAAAAAATGCAGCTCACCGATCGCATATTTTATGCTATCGACACGTGCTGCATTCGGCTTTAGTTTTCCCCTTTCTGCTTCGTTTACATTTAGTCGGCCGAGCTTAATTTCGGTGATTCGGATAACCAGCCCTTTGGTGACCTAGCTTCCCATTGTCTCCAGTCAAAAAGTCTAAACATGTTAAAACTAAAATAATAATCTCGTCTGCTGCTTTTACAGCATACATTCATATCGGACCCTTGAAAACATTCACATTATGTGTCATCTTCACGTTGTTTAATTTTTCCGTCTAGGCTCACTAACTCGGTCTCAGTATCTCTAAACTGTGAAAGCGCACAAAGGCGAGAACGAAGAGAGTGGACAAGACAGTTTCAAGATGCAAGTAAACCAACTAACACAGTTATTTGTTCTGTCTCAGCAGTTGCGCGCTCCACCATATAGGAACTACGGGGTGTTTTGAGGCATTGTCTTGGGGTGCTGCATCTAGTGCTCGCAACAAACACTTATTGTTCATATCGCCGGGAAGAACACGCGCATTGACATCGTATACCCGAGTGAACCATGAAGAACCACAGAGACTGCGTTTCGTGCAGTTGGTGCTATACTTATTTATTTTGTGTGCTGAGGCTCAAGAACACAAGCAACATAGTCATTTCTTTCCATTCATAGTTTATGCCGTCTACTACCTTTCTATTTGATTATTCAACCTAAGAAACAGTTCACCTCGCTGTTGTGAGAAGAGAGAGTAAACATTTATTTCAAACGCTGTAGTAAACAGCAGAGAGGTCCACGGCTGGGTTATGCAGTGCCTTGTGGGATAATGCACCAGACTGAGGTGATTGTTTACACGGCATAATCTATGGTCACTGGTTGGTCATTTAAAATGTCAAGCAAACAGTACAATGTCACGAAATAATGTGTTCGCATAACGCCTACATATCCAGCAACCTCAGTATTCTCATCTCGTGCGGAGAAGGGCCGACAATTGCGACTGGCCGTCTTGAAGAACTGGGACTTATTCTGATATTGTCAGCACGCCGTGTCGCTACTTCCTGTTTCTCGTGCGCACCGTACAAATAAAGAGTTATGCATTACAAATCGCTATCGCCAACGCTGAAATGTAAAAATCGTTTCCTTCCATCCAGTTGCTTACATTTCATCGAGGTCCACCTGTACAGGGTGCCCAAGTCGTCGGCTCCACTGTATTTTAGGTTACGTTGCACGCAACCGATATTAGCTAAAATTTGTGTAGGTCGCTACATTTCTTTTATTCGAACTTCATTAATTTTTTTGCAAATTTATGTAGGTTCATACATTTCAACTCGCGAAGCCTGTGTTGTTTCATCTTGAGCGCGACTGAATACGAGTGGCGTTGTTGTGGCAACCATGTAAATGGGGCAGTGATTTCGCCCAGCGGCCACTCGCACGGAGACTGGTAGATCGACGCTGAGCAGGCTAGTTTTTGGCCGGCTTTATTGGCACGAAAGCTCGCCGCACTACGACGAATTGGGGTCATCGGTCGCCTCGTTATTGTTGCCGGCTTAGTATGACAGCGCGGTCTTTCAGTGATATGTTCTGCGAGCGAGGCGGTCGATGGTCGGCGTCAGTGCCTTTCAGCATCGCTGTCGTGTCGAGCCTGTGTGACGGCGTCTCAAGCAAAGAACAAACAGGCAGCAGGGCGCGAATCAACATATTTTCTGTGCCGTATGTTTTCTAGAGCCGAAAAAAGCAATATGGTAGCTGTCGCCTGGCGAAAAAACGTACGACTGAGTCTTAAGCTTCATACCTTCAGAATGGATTCGCATTCTGAAATTCCGACTTCAGAATGCGAAATCAGTAGCGCTTAATTCTTATAGCAGCCCTTATGAAAGCCCAAAACAGCAGACCACTTCTCAACAAGTACGTGCGATTGAATGACCTAAATTGCTTTCATAGGCCCTCTTCCATACGGGGTGTAAATTCATGGTACCTAAAAGTACTCGGCCCATAATCACAAAAAGCTCCTACTGTAGAATTTCCCAAGGACGAATTCCTGCCAATCTCGATGCTGGGTATATAATTAGTTAAGGCTGCAAACCAATGCCAAAGAAAATAACATTTACGAATGAAGAGTTTTGTGAATTCGGTCCCAGAAGCTGCGTCTATCTTTACAAGTGTGTACTGTTGCAGTCGTGTTTATTTGTGTATGCGAAAGTTTGATTCATACTCGAGTCTGTTGCGAGTTTTATAGATTCTGGGTACGTCTCAATGGGGATTTGCTCTGAACAAAAATTATAGCAGTACTGGAAAAAGTAGCAATAACCAGTAAAGAAGCTACGCCACTGTGTAAATATAGAGCCTTCTCAAAGTTTACACAGGGTGTCCCATGTATCATGCAACATATAATTAAAAAGGAAGCGCTATTCTACGTGAAGATAACCAAGTGCACATTGTTCAAGTTCAAATTTATTTTCATCTCGAGGATGAAGGCAGTCTTGGCAGAAAAGGGTCGTTTGTCACATGAGAACCCGAGTCTCTCTGATACATGGAAATCTAAAAGGATGTAAGGGCGAGTTTATTTAACACAATGAGCATTAGAATAATTAGGTAAATTTCATTTTTTTTCTTGTCCGAAATACCACAGCTGCTCCAACTAAGGAGTCGCAAAGGCTTGATGACTCACCTCTTTTATGCGGCCCAGAAGCGATATAGATGCTTATGCTCAAGGCGATGTAAAAAAGTGACAGGATGGGCAGGCGTGATGCTTTAGATGCACCTGTAGGGAATATGATAGGTTATATACGATTTACACTTGCATCAAAGTTTATTTCCCATTAAAACAAATTAGGTTTTCTTATAGGTTAGCTTCTTATAAGCCCTGCACTATTCAAGCACTAACAACTGATTCACTGAGGTTGCTGTGAGAGGAGTTAAGAAATAATACTCTGACTGTGTGGAGTAGCGGTATTCCCATGACAACCAAGACACATCATAACTGTGCGGCTACCGCCATTCTCAACGCAAACTTAAGCACCTTTTTGCTTCTCCTGCGGTTGCGTTTGGAGATTTCTGGCCAGGGTGGCTTAAATGGTATTAGCTTAATGCGCCTTCCTTCCAAAACATTGGATGCTTGTTTCTTAAAGCTTGATATTTTGGAAATTAAGCCGCTGGAGATACTTGTTCATTGTTCGAGCAGCATGACGGCGGCTTTGCTAGAACTTAAGTTTGCTTTGTAGTTTATTGCTGTTCAGGAACCATGTGCACGTACTCGGACATAGTTTCCCGAATCGTACACTGCTGTAGTAGTTTGCTTGGTATTTGCCTTTTACAATTTTACACGCAAGGGCTTTCTAAAGGTTGGGCTGCTTGCTGGCCGCTTAGAGTTTATCCTGGTTTCATTTCATCAGAGTAAAAGTATATGGTATCATCATTACGTTATTTAGAAACGTGCGCTGTTAAATATGTTCTAATAGCAGTTAATATATTTCGCTTCCCAAACCATATAAAATAATATAGAATGACTGAGGCATGGTTTTTGTTTGGGCATATTTCACTAAATTTCTGGCACGCATGCTATGACAGCGACAACAATTTACGTAAAAGTAAACGAACTCACAAAAGGTTGGCGAGCGTTTCAAATATTCAGAACTTTATCAATGCAAAAGTGAGCGACAATCACACACAAATTTATTAGGTCAACGAAGTGAACAGAAAATGTTCCCTGCCATAGGATTTAAGCATCAAGTAAAACTCTTGCTTGGGCTAGTTGGTTCATGCTTGAAGTAGTAAAGGCAAGGCGCAGAAGACCAGCACTCAAGAAGAACACAAACGGCAGGACCGGTGCCGCTCACAACTAAGTTTATTTCCGCAACAAGCCTGCCTTATGTAGGTTATTCACGCCGAGTCACACACGAAACTTTAGAAGTAAAAAACAGCATTCGATCGACCACTCAGGAATCATATCTGGCTTATAATATCGAATGAGCAAACAAGAACCACACGTGGATCAGCACGGGAGGCAATTGATTTAGTATAGTCTTTTCCAAGCCAACGGGGACAAAAAACGAGACGTAAAAAGTACCGTCTACGCTTCACTATCAAACTATCCACAACATAACACACTTCAAACACCTAGGGCCCAGTCAGTGATAAAACCCGCACGACTATTGGAATAATAACCAACGAATAACACGGAAAAAACATGAAAGAAGCATCTAACTACAGTGTCTGCGTCAAAACTAGAATCTCTAATAGTCACTCACCTAAAAAATTGATGAAACATGTGACCGCGCGAAAAATGAACCCCCTGACAATGAAATGGACAGAAGAGTTAACGATAAAAGTCTAAAGAACAGCGTCTGCGTCAAAAAAAAAATGCAACAAAAGCTTAAGAGCCACCAGAAAATCGTCAACAAAATAAAAACTAGTTAAATAAAAAGAATAGAGACGGAAAAACCAAATGAAATCACTCTAACATGAGGGCTAAATGAAACCTTCTAAAATAGTAGTCTCCTTGTCACTAAGCACAATGGACAGCCTGATAACGCATGTGTTTCCCTCTTTCTTTAGAAATAGGCTTCCACAATTTCCCGCTCGAACCTGTCTTTTCCAAACTTCAAAAATTTAGTTTTGTCAAACTGAGGGCGGCAATTAGCGCAGTCTCTGCAATGCTGTGCAAGGAAACTCCCTTCATTGTTGCGCAGATTACGACAATGTTCCATTACACGCTCATTAAAACATCGACCTGTTTGTCCGATATAGCTGCGACCACAGCGTATAGGGATTTGGTAGATGACACGTGTCCTGCATTCAGTGAACTACTTCTGATGCTTAATCGAACAAGCCGGACGCTTCTCTCGGTTCATGGCACAAAGCTTAGACAACTTGCAAGGCGCCGAGAAGACAACCTGAACGTGATGCCTAATCGCCACTTTCTTAACGTTGTGCGATACCTTATGAAGGTACGGAATTACCGCAACAGAACTGCGTGAAACTGGCTCCCTGATAAGAGGCGGGTGCTTTAGTTTTTGGACCATCGTTTCGCAGACAGCTGAAATCAGACATGGCGGGAAGCCTGCCTGTTCTAGTCGTTGCACTTGAGCGCTAAAGCTACTTGACACCAAATGGATACAAGACTTAGTTGAAGCCGTTTGCAGAGAATTGGTAGCAATTGCACGCTTTACAATCTTGGAATGGGCGCTCTCAAACAGTAGCAGGCCTTTCAAAGAACGCGGATTGTGCATCACAGCTACCATTTAAGCTCGCCGCGCTAACACTAGGACTTTCAAGCTTAACAGTGGGCGCAAGACATGTTGACATCTTACAGTTTACCAAACTCTTCACGATACATTCTTCTTGAGTAAGAAAAATTGATTTTTCTTTTGCGAGTCGAACATTTGCACACTTCGCAAAGTGCACTTGCGTACAGCTTCATAACATTAGGCAATGTATTTGTATTGTTACTTCCATAGCGCCTGCATTTATTTGTGTGCGCTGAGCACGAGGTCTCAGGTTCGATTACCAAGCCCAATGGCCGCATTCTTATGAGAGCATATTAAACGGATGCAAAATGCGTCTGTTTGATGAGCATTAGTTGCACGTTAAAATACCTGTGGCGATGAAAATTTATCCAGAGCCTTCCACGACGATGTTTTTCATTCAGCCTGCGTGTATTCCTTTATATGCACTAATTCCGCGCAGTCACTGCTCAGTTTCATCATATATCGAATTACTAAAGGCGTTTAAATCTCGCAACCTAAACGTAGTCATTACACCACTCTAGCGTAACAACTAATACGCTAACTAATAAACTAATAACAAAGACAATGAGGCTGCAAAGGCGCGTTTTTGCCTTTTGCCCTATCCGATCTTTTCGCCACCCTTGCATGGGTACGCCACTTGCGAAAATGACCCTGTACATATTACGAAGGGCAAGCAGCTGCCCTTTTCTGCGTCAGTATGGATAAATTCCTATATGCGCTGTTTCATGCAACTAACGCGCTATTCACGCAGAGTATAAGTTCCCGTATGTATGTATGGAGTGTTAGTCCAGCTTCACATGGCACAGCAAAGGCAGGAGAGATGAATGCCTTAAATAATAGTAAACATTTTTGATTTTACTTATTAGGCATGAATTCTATAAACTGGGTCTCCCTAGGTTTAACGTTTCAGTGAAATGTTCTGTGTTCCTAAGCTGGGCACGAAAATAAACCGAGGATCTATGACAAAAGCGGACTCGTTACCTAGGGGTAGTAGCTAGTGTACGATCCGTAGCTTGTGTTCTTAACATTTGAGACTGAGCTTTCGAATTATTTCGCCGGATCAACCAAAAAAAGAAAACGTTTTCCACAATTGAAAGAAAATAATTTTGGAGTGCGCCGTATTACCAGCACCACAATTGTAAGCGTGCATACGTTTATCGTACATCTATGGCGCCATGATACAAAAGCGTAGTGTAGTGCGTATGATGTTCACGCCACTTTCAAGGTATTCGCCGAAAACAACTTCGCAATCGGAGAGGCATTTCGCTATGAAGCTGCAAATGCGCGCTACTGGACGCATGCAGCTTGATCATGCCACTTTCGTTTAGAAAGTCTCGTCCGGAGAGTCTCACATAAAGCATTCCTCCTGTGAACTTTCAAATCTGCTGACTGTGATTTCAACAAAAACGCGATAAGAGCTGGATCATGCTTATCACGTTCGCTCTTCGTCGTCACAGAAGAACGACCGTGTTACGCGCAATAAAGCTCCTCTGAACTCGTCATAAAACGAGCGCAATTGAATATTATGTTCAATCTTTCTGTCGGTGGGGCACTCTATGGTGAAATGACACCGAGAATGTAGGAAACATAAATGAAGATCTTGTGGGGCGATATATTATATAGTCTGTGTTCCAACGCTCGCCATAGACGGCAAAGTAGACGGATAAGTGGAAAGTGGCCATCTTAAGTCGCGTTCCACGCCTCACGAAGACGTCAAAGTAGACAGCTTCGCTAACACAACATCGAAGTAAAAAACTATGCAGGCTCCGTTCCTGTCCAAACAAATAGCGGCTGGGCAGAATGCTTGAAAACTTGGCGGAAAGGTCGTATGCGCACAAGTAAACGTAGACACGCTTTCCTATGCACTCTATGTAAGTCACATTGTGTTTTTCATAGGTTTCAAAATAGGAAAAAAAAGGCGCGATTTTTGTAAGCTTTTGTCGAAGCGAGTCGCGTCACGTTGCCGCAGCGTTTTCCAGACGGCTAGAAGAGTGCTCCATTACTCGTTCTCGAAGCTGTCTCGGCTGTCACCTTAAGGCCCATTCACGGTAGACCAACAAGACGCAGATTTTAGTGTGCCGGACTGTCGGCGACAGCGCTTTTTTCCCTCGTGTCAGCGCCTCTGTCACCGTGTACCGACGCCGAGCTGTCCGCCAGCCATAGGCAGATTGTCGGCGTCGGTACAGTGTGCCAGAGGCGCCGACACGAGGGGAAAGAACGCTGTCGTCGACGGTCGGCAGACCGAAATCGGTGTCTTGTTGGGCTAGTGTGAATGAGCCTTTGCATGTCTACGCAGACTGTCTCCGATGCGGGCCCGAATTAAAATACACCCATAACTGAAATTTTTCGCCTGTCCTCGTTGACAAAACCAGGGCAAACATCTGAGGTTTACAGTCACTTAAGATGCCTTGAATAGTGAGGCTTTTCATAATTTCTTTGTTTTCACTATGTCGGGCGAAGCCTTCCAGTACGGCTTCACGAAAGAAAAGCTCGACAGATACCAATTTGCTGACGTCATTCAGCATTTTTATGCAGTAATTCTGATCACTTATAGTCCTTACGTCCACATGAACGTTTTGAATTGAATTCTAGCATTTTGCGTGCCAAAACTTTGCTGCCGAGCTTTTCTTTCGCGAAGTCGCTTTTGTAAAGTTCGGGAATATTTTGACCGCCAGGGGATCATTACAGTTCCCTCAATGCACGAGGTACGGGAGTTTTTGCATTTTTGTCCCTATCGAAATTAGTGCAGCGGCCACGGCTGGCATTTCATCCCACGGCCTCGTGCTTAGCAGTGCAACAACCTAGCCTCTCAGCGACCGCGGCGGCGAAATTGGAGGTAGCGGGAAGCACATGCGTCCTACGTTTGTATCCAGTTCCCTTGTAAATTTATCAGTCGTACGGTGGCTCGGTCGATCTAATGTCTGATTATCTATCTTGATAAGATAAGGGATAAGATATCTATCTTGATGACAAAGAGAGGAAAGGCAGGGTGGTCAACAAGGCGAGCGTCCGGTTTGCTACCCTTTACGGGGGGTGAGGGAAAGGGGGAGTAGAAAGAAGAAAAGAGGGAAGTGATGATTGTGTGTGCAGTGAACCGCCATGACACCCAAGTGGAGTTCCATAGCTGGTGATCTGCATTGATAACATGTGCGACGACTAAAGAACCAGCGGTTGTTGCGCTAATAGGAAGGAGGCTGCGGGTGAGCGGCGGGGTTTACTCGAGACTTGCAAGTACTGGATTAGGAGCATCCAGTACTTGCACTGCCATTGACGCTGACGGAGTATGCAACTTGCTGAAAAGTACACAGAGGGTATTTATGTGGGGCCGAAGCTTCATAAAACGGGAAAGCACCCGCGTACTTATAATTAGGTGCACGTTAAGGAACCCCAGGTGGTCTAAACTATACCAGAGTCCTTCCCTACGGTGTGGCTCATAATCAGATCATGGTTTGGGCAGGTAAAATCGCCATAATTTAATGGAACCAAAATGTTCATAAGGAAAAGCCTGAACGGGAGTGGCATCCAATTGTACACGTAAAGCCGGTAGGATGAAATCTCAAAATTCATAAACATTTGTCGTCAGCAATTGCAATATCTGCATTGCTGCATGAACAGCTATAGGTAGACATTGATAAAGCAACGCTGGTAAGTAAGTGCTGCTTACCGTAGGCTCCCCAGGTAAGCTCTGTAAAGAGAAAGGACAAGGAATCAGTTTTTAAACGTCAACACATATGAGTGTAAAGCATTGCGACGTACTGGTCTGAATGCATCACTTATTGCTTGTTCTCACAAGGGAGAGATGGGGAGAGAACATGGAATTACAAGTGTAACGATAAAGCCTTTTTTCCTCGCGTCAAGGCCGGTTAAATATGCGCAAGTTAGCCTCAACTTATGCTGACATGATTACCTAGTACAGTCGGTAGCCGGTAGCAAACCGATAAATCCTAGTATTTATTTTGCTAAGTCAATTCCGCGTTGGGAGTGTTTGGTCGCAATCGTGACTGAATTGTTTGTAGCTTCTTAGAAGAAACAATACGGCACACGAAAAGCTACCACGTTCTCACTTTATCTTGTGCTCGGTTCCACGACTTGGTTCCACGAGCCGAGCCGCCTATTGTTTACTTTGTCGTATTGGCGGCATTATTTGTGGTGCGCAAATATGTCAAATACTGTACTGCACTTCTCGCGAATGCGACATCTCTCACCGGTAAAAGATAAAAGCATGCGACCCTGCTTAACCTGAATGATTCAAGTTGGAATATTTGAATAGACCGAATGGGACATCTTTTCTGTCTTTTTTTGTACCATCTTTCTTTTTTCCGTTGCGACGATCGCTCGGAAAGCGCTTATTGTATTGCGAGTCAAAACAGTTTTGTAAGATATAGCGACATTGGAACGCTCAGAATAGCTGACGGTTTGCTTTGTCGTTCGACTTCCGAAGCAAGCGTGTGCCGCAAACCCAACCCTGCAGTGTCTAGAAAAGCAGACGGCTTCGTTTGCGAAGTACGGCGAGCATCGTGCACTTATTTGCTCTGCATACGTTACTGCTCTGCAGCCGTTGCCGCTGTGCAAACATGTAGATGACCCGAACAGAATATACAGAGAGCGTGCTGGTCCGTCGTCTAGCCCGTGTGCTTTCGCACCGTTTGCAGTTGGGTTACGTATGGTTATGCATATCAGGTATATTTTACTGAAAGGTTTGTTCACAGCGATAAAACAAAGAAACAAAAAAGAAAGTTCAGATTGCTTGCCTGCCCGACTTTCGAATTCAGTTTGTTGGCAGGGTTCCTTAAACACTTGGTGTGGTTCATTAAAAAAAAAAAGCGACAGATGTAACACCGCGGTGCTGAATACGACGACATATTCAACTTTCTTAGAACGATATCTGTTATGGGCTAACTCCCCTGGTTAGTTTGATGTCCGCCGGTGCCGTTACTAAAAGCCGAAAATTGTCTGCAAGCAAATCAGAAAGACAAAATATTCTAATTGAGCAGCCAGGATTTGGACTTACGACTGAAAGAGCGGGAATCCCGGATACTAGCTCACAGCCATTCGGCTTTCCCTTTGACTTTATTATTATTTCCTTAACATGCTCAGAAATTCAGTGACAGACACGTGTTACTATTGAACAAAACGATAAAACTGAGTAGAAAAGCGAGTCACGACCCCTAGTAGACCTTAAAGGAATCTTGAAATTACTACACTTCTCGGCCACTGTGAAGTTTTCGTCTGGGGTCATCGTCGACCTATCTATGCTACTGCAGGACGTAGGCTTTCCTCAGCGACCTCCCAGTTATCACTTTATAGTGCCAGCTGACGCCGCCTTATGCTTGCGAATTTCCTCATTTCATCGCCGCGCCTAATTCTCTGCCGTCTTCGACTGCTTTTCCCTCCTCTTGGTCTTTGTTTCGTTGCTACTTATACAATGCACTAAATACTCAGATAGGGCAAAGCAGCGCGCATAGTCAAAGGCGCGCTATTTCAACAGACTCTGAGTGCGAGCACGTCAGTGCGGCTTAGTTGAAAATCGTAGAAGAAGCAAACTGATGCGAACATGCGGTCTCTAACCGTGAGCGAGGCTCATCCTTCGCGTCAGCACGTAGTTGCTGTACGGGATCTCCAGCACGCACTCGAAGAGATCGGCCAGCGAGGAGAGGTGGCTTTCGAATGCGTCGGCGTGTAGTGCGACGTCGAAGAGCCCGTCTTCGACGGTCGCCGTCGTGAATGTTCGAAGGCCGGCCTCGGTCGCAGGCCTCCTCTTGCCTCCCTTGAGAAGGAACAGCGTCAGCACCGGCTTTGGGAACATGCCCCGTGCCATGCACAGGAGGCTCAAAGGGGGCTCCGGAGATTGGGGTCGGGGCAGTCGCTCTAGCGGCGGCCGTGAGTCGCTGTAGTTGAACGAGAACGACTTCGCCGGCACTGCAAGAAAGGGCACAAGTGGGGAGGTGGAATGGCAAACGACAAATACAATTTATTTGCTGTTTATCTATTTGGGCCCTCGATATGTGCCCCTTAGAGACGGTCGGGTGCAGTCAATGAGTGGCGTAATGTTCACGGATGCACAGCCTGGTACAAATATTCGCCGAGTGTTAAGCAAGCAAATGTGAATTTGCCGTTAAGTGAACATAAAAATCTGAGTAACAGACCGAGAACAATAGGCACTCTGAGGGCAGTTGACTAATACAATAGGAACAAGTTAACTACCGCTTATTTAAAAATATTTGCAGCTGTGAATGGTACAGAGATTCCACTCAGCTGAAGATCTGAAGGGCTAATTTATAGTGGACTGCTGCGCAGTTTAGAGGAAACGGTACAAATATTCGCCGAGTGTTAAGCAAGCAAATGTGAATTTGCCGTTAAGTGAACATAAAAATCTCAGTAACAGACCGAGAACAATAGACACTCTGAGGGCAGTTGACTAATACAATAGGAACAAGTTAACTACTGCTCATTTAAAAATATTTGCAGCTGTGAATGGTACAGAGATTCCACTCAGCTGAAGATCTGAAGGGCTAATTTATAGTGGACTGCTGCGCAGTTTAGAAGGTTATAACTCAAAATTATTTGCTGCCGGCACAGAAGTTGGGCGAAGGGCGGGTAAAACTACCTCTTCTGAAAAAAAAAAGAAATGTTGGAATTGAAGCCGTAGATGCCATTTATGTCAACGCTTGCACAATACGATGATGGAATCGTGCTGTTATGCTGCTGATGCAGTAGAATCACTCGAAAGGCCCCACGATGTGAATTAAAGACAGATGTTCTTCTCAATGAATCAGGGAATGTTGCCATAGCATTCGGTTGACTAGTGCAGATGTAGCCACATTGACAAGCATATGTGCGGACAAATAATTCAAGTAGAGATTTCAAATGGCCCCTGGTTTCTAACATTCATATCACTGAAAAAGGCACTAACCATCATTGCGTGAACAAATTCGCAGTCTCTAATGTTAAAAACGAACAGAGTAAGAAATGCGATACAGAAGACACATCTTTAATGCCTAAAAGTTTTGTATATAGCGGATAGTCCTACAGAAATTACGGTACAGTATGCCGTTCCAATAATTCTGTATATTGTAAAATTTTTATGGAGTACGCCGCATTCCATGCAGATGTTGTATAATTTCCGTAAGACTCGTACGCAAAACCTATGAAAATATTGGAGTGCATACGGAAAGTTCCGTTAGGCACTTCATGCAGTATTTACATCGATCGTTATTCCCGTGTAACAATCCAAATTGTCTGGGCGCACTTCTCTGGAAACTCTATCATAAGCTAAGACCTGGATTCTCGGAATAAACCCATCGCCTCCGCTCATGACTTCGCTAGCAAGTGCATTTTTATTATTGTATGGTTTACATAGGGCGCTGATGGTGCCATGCATATCCACGCAGAACGAGCTCAAAACTTTGGTCCCTTTTGTGCTTATCATTTTGCGATAAGCAACATACTCAAGTAAATCACCAATTTTTATTGCAAGACAGAATCGCATTGCGACAGCTCGCCCCTTTCTCACCCAGAAGTCATTGCAGCGGGAAAAATAAGTGGGATTTAATATTTTAAATACCCGCAGCTATTCACTCAAACTTTTGGTCATGTTATGAAAACTGAACCATTTATTATATTTCGTTTCTCGCGTACCGTAAGACGCAAACGACATGTCCAGATGCAAAATCTTGTTTCGCCATGGCAGGCTGCCCTTGGAAGGAAATATCTCTACTAGGCAGGTCGAAGTGCTCCTGTACAGACGACGCATACAAAAGGCCTATTCCTGCTTTTGGAGGCGAAGGGACTCTACGACTCCTTGTGGCTGTCTGTGAGCACATTTCTGCAGAAGGAAGTTCACTTGCAATAAGTGCTATCACATTAGCCCACAAGAGTGTTAACAAATCACCGCTCTCTCTCTCGCACCATATATATATATATATATATATATATATATATATATATATATATATATATATATATATATATATATATATATATATGCGTGTGTGTGTGTATTATCGCATAAGAAGCCAACAAACAAATACACAAAAGACAACAAAGGGTAAATTACTTGTACTTACGAACTGAATTAAAGAAATGAAAACTAATGAAGAGGAAAGTGGATGAAAAAACTACTTGCTGCAGGTGGGGCAACGATCCCACATCATTGCATTATGCGTGCGATGCTGTACCAATCGATCTACCACGGCGTGCTTCTCGCATCCACTTCCTGGAGTATTTATGTGTTACAACTGGAACTAGAGTGTTAGCCTGCGCCACCACTCACAAACCAGAAACTAAACAAATTTTTTGAAAATACCGTTGTCTGAAAAAAAAAGTGTAGAAAACTATTTTGTTCTTCTCTGATACTTCTGTCAACGTCATTGCTTTTGTCATATGGGGCGCCGGGAAACCGCAGTATGTGGGATCACTTTCGGTAGCAGCAAAGCAATAAACAATAGCCAAGTGATAACAGAGCAAATATTCTTCTCAATCTCCGATTACACAACAGGTTGAATATCCCACAAGCCAATATTTTGGGTGCAAATTGAGCAGTTTGTCCATAATTTCACCTACTTTTATATGCTTGTTACTGAACGAGAGTGCCTGCGGTCAATATGGTATTGCATATTCTACAGAATCTCAGATATTTTGTTTCTCTGCTGAATTTTCAGAAGTCTGAAGCGTAGCTAAGTAGCTCATTCCGTACAGCAACTTATTACGTCCCTAGAGCACATTTCCTTCTCATACACGAACGAAAATGTCTTTGTGCGAAAAGAAGATCAACAAGTAGAAGCGAAAAAGAAAGAAAATGAGAAAGAAGCTTTTCTTCGAACTTGAATCGCAATATACATGAAAGTTGGGCGAGTTGGTAATCAGTGCTTAAGATGCACTGGTAGGCTATAATTGCTCAGTCATGATGGAACATTGCAGCGCACTTCGAAACGACGACGCAACGCAGAATAAAAAACCACGAGCGCTCGTGTTCGTTCATTCTGCGATACGTTGTTGTTTGGAGGTTCGCGGCCATATTCCGTCATGGTTATCGTTCATTGTTAAACTGCAGAGCGCACAAAAGGCTACACAGACATGTAGAGTTTCAAGCAGGCGCTGACTCGCAACTCAGAAATGACGGATCATATGCACCCCAGCTAACAAACATAAGTGTGTACAGAATGATTCAAGAAAAGCTTGAAATAATAACAAATAGCAGAATGTCACATGACGTTTTCTTTTTAAAGAACAGAAACAATATTTGTTGTCAGTGAATGTGACAGACGGCTCACTAACGCACCTGTCGGCGCATTTTCTGATACGGAAAGCCTAACTTTCGCTTGTCAGTTCATTTCTACGGCGCAAATATAACTGAAGGGACCCAAGGAATAAGTTCACAATGACAGGGTTTACATTTGATGCGTTAACTGTGAATAATTATCTTTACAGAGTTAACACGCCGACCAGTCTGGCATACGCAAACATTGCCGCAAGTTAGTGGCAACGTATGCACCGGGCCTGCTTTGCATCTAGCTAACTTTGCATTTTCTTTCAAAGCGGAAACATGCATGTTTTAAATTATTTTCTGTCTTGTCATTCGTATTTGACTCAGCTGGGCAGAGTCGTTGTAGTTTGTAAGGAACGCTGACAACATCAACACCGAATCGGCTGGATACGTTCTTTGGTCGAAGCGAAAAGCAGCGGACGTAAGGCATGGCGGCGACATGGTGTCCCGCCTTACCTTCACTGCTCCTTCGTGACCCTCGTTGTTGCACGCTCGTAATTAACTAGCTTGGTTACTTTGCCAGACGCTCTACAATGCAAATAATGTGCTCCCAGAGTGCCACTGACTTCAGTCTAGTTTTTGGATTTGAAAAGCGTTCGTCCATAATGTCGCGACATGACTTCAACAAAGCCACCCTAGGGCAAACCATCTCCGTTTTTCTCGTCACATAAAAATAAGCTAACCAGTGTAATTCAGTTACCTCGCCTGGCCTCTACGCAGAGGTCATTGCCCCCTGCTCTTTCTTGGGATGTGAGGTGGCTGCCCGACTGGGATGCCTACCACTGGCACAATGCAAACCTGTTTTACTGTGGAATAAAACCAGTCTACTCTTCATTCTCAACCTGTCAAAACGTCTGCACCACATTTTTTAGATTGCCTATGGAAGATATCACAATTCTAACCCTTCATCTAAATTACTCGATGACGGGGCCAGAACGCTTACGAGAAATGAGAATGTCCACTTGAATATTTAACGTAGTTACGCTAATTACCTTTCTAAATAATTACTTCACATATGTTAATCTACGAATTATAGCCGCTGAGTTCGCACGGCATGTACCCTTGGGACGAATTATCCGGACCGCACCAGTTCCGAGATGTTCATTTTCAATGTGTCCGTCGAAATTCATTGGTGCTTCAGTTACTATTGTGCTTCAAAGCATAAAACAGCGGTTTCTTAAAGAAGTATGCTTGTATGTAATAAAGAATGTTTTTCGAAAATTAATGTCTCGGAACTGGTGCTGTACAGAGCATTCGTTCAAAGTGGACACGCCGTGTGAACTCAGCGGCTACTGTTAGTGGCTTGAAATATGTGGCGTAAATTAATTAAAATGTAGGTAGTGTAATTACGTTAGTTTGACAATTGCCTATTTTCATTTTTCGTAGTAGTAAATTCTGCCTGATAGTCATTTTATCAAGGCTTAGAATTATGCTATCTGCCATAGGCACTCTTTAAAGTATTTAGTGCTGCAAAAAAAAATAATAAAGGGACACCCTGTATAAACCCACTTAGGCTGTGTTACCTTCCGGGTCAACCGAAATTCCTTGGATGGACCTATCTTCAAGATGGCCCTACATTCTAATAGGAAAAATAGATAGCTGGAAAGAAAACGTCCGAGAATGGTAAGTTTCGTAGTAGCATCACGAGAAGCAACTGATTTATCACCGAGCTATGAGCTAATAAAATAAGAAAGCCACCCTATTTTTGTGATTATTGAGAGAAAACATAAAAAAGACCTCAGTTGCAGAGGAAGGCACATATTCTTTGTGACGTCAAATCAAGTTGCATCCATGTTGTTAGTGCACGCAGAAATATTTGCAAGTGAAGCTAACACCTAGCTTACCCTGTTCCATCCCTCCTCATCAACATCTAGGGTATTGCGTCAGTACTGAAGGCTAATTGGTGCAACGTCTCCTCTTCCATTACTATCTTTATTTTTTTTTATTTCATCATGGCTACCATGATGTTATACCTGAGAGTCAAGGTCCAACAAAACGCCTACGCTCAGAATTAATTGGCTCTGCTGCTTACAGCCAGTTAACAACGTTAGCCCAGGCACTTGGTTCATCTGCCAAGCGCAGTAAATCTCGTTGGCTGTTCACCTGGTCAGTACGGAAATTGCTGCTGGTTCGTTTCGGCGTTTCAGCACCATATATATGTATATATATGTATATATATATATATATATATATATATATATATATATATATATATATATATATATATATATATATATATATATACATATATATGTATGTATATGTATATATATATGTATATGTATATATATGTATGTATATGTATATATATGTATGTATATGTATATATATATGTATATGTATATATATGTATGTATATGTATATATATATGTATATGTATATATATGTATATATATATATATATATATATATATATATATATATATATATATATATGCTTAGACGCATCAGTGGGACAACTCAAACAGAGGGAGGTACTTGCGCAGCACTTACATATTCCTAACGTCCTTTTCTTTTACTTGTCTACATTGGCTCGCTGACTTTACTCAATTTTTGTTGCACGCTCTGTCTGGGTGCCATAATGTTTTCCTACTCACAGGGTAATTTTAGAGTGATTGTTTTGCAGTATTAGCTTGGATCAGTTTACATCTGAATACAAGACATCCGTTTGAAGTAGTGACATGTGGGCAGAATCAGTTTGTCCGGAGGGTTCTCCCCCAACTCATTACACTTGCGTTCCTTTTCTAATGGTGAAAGAAGGATCATTCAAAGGAAGCCACCGCGTTGATTAAACGACCCACACCCTGTCTTCTTCTTCCTTTGGAATTTTTTTCTTGTTGCTTTCTTTTCAGGTCACCGTTTTTGGTCCCTCTCGCTCTCTCTCTAACCGTTGGTCAGCAAATATATGGTGGTATGCGGTTAAGCAGGATGTATCCGGTTTCTTTCCTGTCTGCAAAGGCCGCTGCTATGAGAAAGGAATGCAAAAGCGCTTGTGTGTCTAGCGTTTTCTGCAAATTAACCCCATAAGGTACCGACCTAGGTCTAGCTGGTCTTCCACTTGGAATGGGAAACAGCGCGTAAGACGAGCATGAAAAAAAAACAGGACAGCGCATGTGTAGTCGATCTACCTTTGTCCTTGTCTTAGGAGGTCTTTCCTCTTCCATAAAAAAACTCCATGTGACCAAATTATTTTCTTTGCAGTGACATACACTTCTCATCACACGTCTTCATTCCTATACCGTCATACATTGCCTTCGTCCTGATGACGTCGTTGTGCCCACATGTGACGCTGGGCATCTGTCTGATCTAGTGGTTGCATTTACGTAGATCTTGTGAACGCGATATTACATAAACACAATTTATTGCATAATGTTCCAGTTACCAACCTTGGGGTGCATAAAAATAAACATTTCATGACATTACACATTGCATAGGATGAAAGCAAGCACTATCCTATGCATCATCGTTGCTTGTATTGAAGCTTCGCATTACGTAGATTCCAATGTGTGCATTGCTTGTGCGTATTCGTTCGCTCGTGCAAAATGTAACAACTGACGTGTACACAGTCAAATGCAGTAATTTGTTCTTTAATGGAATAAAGAAACACTTAACGCGTACATAATGGTGCACGTGCAAAAAACCCATCCCAGCACACTTAGAGGAAGCTTTAGCTCGGGTGCTAAAGCTTCCTACGTGTAATACGTGTAAAAGGAGAATTCATTTTTCTCGGAAACTACTGCACCAAATTTGACGAGGTTTATTGCATTTAAAAGAAAAACTTAAGATCTATTGACTGTTGGTTTCGAATCTTGGAGTTAGGTCGTCAATGTTTAATTAAGCATTAGCAAAAATCGAAAATTTTCAAAGAACGTAATTATCAGGTTTACAACTCCGTAACTCAACAACGAATAACGATAATGCACTTCTGTGAATTCTATCTAATAGTACATATAAAGCAGACAAAATTGATATGTTACACACGAATATAAAAAAGTTTAGTAGTAGGGAAATGGAACTTTTGCAGAACCCTGGTAACGAACGTAAAAAATTCACATAAGATGTATAATGACATACCGAATTTGTCCGCTTTCAATGATCTAATGGATGCTGTTGACAGAACCGCGATCTCAGTTCTTTATGCAGAGTTATGAATTTTTAAACTTTGTGCTTCTATTTCTTTCAAACGGTCAAATATTTGAAAATTTCTTTATGAAAATTTAAGCCTTAAATCGAAATTCCACTTGCAACATTCACTAGAATTTAACTTTGTCTTTCAAATGCAACAAATTTAGTTAAAATCGGTCCAGTGGTTATCTCATAAAAAACGCTTTGCGGTTTACATGTATTTGAATAGGCCGCGTCGAAGTTGGGCCCGAGCTAAAGCTTCCTCTTAACGCCCAACAGCAGTAAAACGCAAGAAATGGGACCTCCCTGGTCCCGTTTCTCGTGTTCAATCAACTGACAACATTGATCGATTCTGAGTCTCAAAACAATGGATCTATGGGGCCGAAAAGGTTGCTGCCAGGCCTGCACTATACGAACGCCTCTGTTCCGGCAGCGCATTGCTTTTCTGATGAGCCTCGCGGACAGCTAATCAATAACGTGACACTGTGTCCTGCTGTGGCGACGTGCCCTGCATTTATCAATAAGCCCGCTGGCTTTCCGAGGAAACAGCTTAACCGGCTTTATTTCCTCACCTCAGACGTTCCAATGAAGTTCGCAAAATACTCTCTTCGGAGACAATAGTTTATCGACGTGCGAATCTTGTTCAACGAAATATACCCCAGAGAACTATCGATTCAGTTACGAAAACTGTCGTTGCACTACTTTTCGTAGGGCTCAGTATAAGGCATTTTAAACTGCAATCGTGGCTTCCTTCTGCAAAAAGCGTCGTGATCATTTCACGTGAACTCCACGTTATTTCGGGTGTCGCCCTAAAAGATAGGATTATTTAGGATCAAGAGAGGCGGCGCGACAATCTTCGCCACTTCTCTTCCGAACTGTACAAACTTACAGTTCCCAAGCCTGTCCTCGGCTCAAAAGCGTCGTGAGGGTTCGGTCGGCCACCTTGTGCAGTGCTACATAAGAGTGTGGGAAACCCTAGTTACAGAGTTTTACATACACCCTATGGCCATGTTTAACTATCGGCGCTTTTCCTATGGTGCTTTTCCTATCGTAAGTTTCGGTTCGCCTATTGGAGTGACAACGTTGCAGAGCTCATCGATATGATATAGCCATCGAATAGGCGTTGTTCTTAAAGAGAAAACGTTTTCACTCAATTATCAATATGTCTCGCTAGATAGTCGTTCGAGATGTTTGCCGGCCACTAGAAACCTCTTATTGCCGACCTTCACGGCGACATCTGAAATGACAATATATATGACCCAGCATATATGACCCAGCATATGACTGATGTTCATGCTCTTAGATTTCTTCTTGCGCGATTATCTCACCTTAGCATGTTCTATGGACCTTATTTATTTTTATTCTTGTTGCGTAGAATACTAGCATTCGCCGCTGTTTGGTGACTCAATCTGCTGGTACAATCATTTCCACACATACACACGCAAAAAAAGAAAAGGAAACACGGGAAGGAAGAGGTGGAAGGGGAGGGCATTTACCGAATATGGTCATGTGCTGGTGCCTTGCGTCCTGGCCAGCGAGCGAGGTCACAACGCAGGTGTATTTGCCGCTGAGCTCCCAGGTGGGCCTCAGAATGCGGATGGCGCGGTACTGCGAGTACGCGTCACGAGAGTTCACCGAGAACGTGTCGTCCAGGCGTTGTCGTAGCACTCCGAACGCCTCGCGGACCCCCATCTCTGGTATCCACTGGTACACGGGCTCCGCGCCGTCGTTGAAGAACCACTTAACCACCAGCTTGAGGTCGTTCTCGTTGTACACGTACTCGCAGTCGAGAACAGCGGGCGTCTCGGACCCATTGCGCACCCAGCGCGGCACGATTAGGCGTCGAATGGTCACAGCCCGGCAGAAGCCTGTGCAACGAACAAACATGTTTTTCTTTTTTTGGGGCGGGGGCGAGGTTTTTTGGGTTATAACGAAGGCCTACCGACAAAGGACGAAACGACCTTAAACGATATGAATAAATGCGACATGTACTCACGTGTAACATAACAGAAATTCGCCGAAACCTTAAAATGACACTGATGAGAGACTGTAAGTCAGGTTATCCTAATAAAGCATTCTTTCGTGCTCCGTTTTTGTTTATTTGTGGTAACAGGCTGAATAGTGTTAGCGGAACTGAAGGTGAAGTTATGATTTTTCAGGTTACGTGTGGGGTCATAAATTTTAAAGTACTTTCTTGTATTTGGGTCATTGTGGCTTAAATAAAGCATGGAAGCTCTTTAAGTAGGAGGGGGGGGGGTACTTCTCTGTTGGAATATAATGTAGCTATTTATAGATACAAACTTAACTAGGCCCAAGCAGATGCCGGCTTAAGTATTGACGTCATGGCTAGCTGATGCGCAAACGTCAAGCCGGTTTCATCCACTGTCATATATTTCGTCCTGTTTTCTAGCTTACAGAGCAAATTTGTATGGTACGACTGCAATTTTTGATGTCGTAGAATAATAATTTATTAATACAGCTATTTATTTTTGACTTTATATCAACTTTAACAATCATAATTGGACGTTTTGTCATCGCGTACATAAACAGCGGACAACGTGTTCTTTGACGAGTTGGTGCTTTGATACCACAAAAGTTTTCATGCCCATTCTTCGTATTCAACTTTTTCAACACAATTCAACTTAATTGGCAATATAGCTGAGATCGAAAGCTTGTGTTGATGGCGAATAAAATTGGTGAGAAAAGTATAACAATTCTCGCTTCCCCTCCTAAGCACCTAAGGGAGCAAATGCCAGCGAAAAAGAAGAGATAATGAAAGGCACAAAGATTACAGTGCGCAATAAACTTTGGGCCTTAGTTCCACCCATTCCTGAGATCTTAGGTTATTTCTTTGTCACTGCACAGCCTGTACGAGGTGTCAGCATTCATTGCCCGTTCGTTTCTTCAAATGGTTTTGTGACCATTTCTAGAACTTCATAAGGCTAACGTGTCATCATTGATGGCGAAAACGCCGCGTAAACCTTAATGTTACCTCAAATTATTGCTCCTTGTGTTTCTAGCCGTAGTGGGATTCTGGGCAACCATCAAGTCGATCACATCGACTGCTGCATATCCCAGTTGAACTTTGAAATCTGAGATGCGACTAGGGGGCTTCGTGTAGTCGTCAACTAAAACGGCAAAGGAAACTTGTAAAGTTGTAAATTGCCAGAATGGACTGAAAACAGGAGGCAAGGGTACGTATTATAAAAACAGGCTCTTTTACAACATCTCATGATGAGCTGTTTGGGTTGGCTTGAGGCTTTCCTGATGCTGCAATATATATATATATATATATATATATATATATATATATATATATATATATATATATATATATATATATATATATATATATATATATATATATATATATATATATATATATGTGTGTGTGTGTGTGTGTGTGTGTGTGTGTGTGTGTGTGTGTGTGTGTGTGTGTGTGTGTGTGTGCGTGCGTGCGTGCGTGCGTGTGTGTTATGACTCATTGAACCTATTCCCTGTAAATAGGGGACTTGTACCACCACGAACGTATTATTTGCGTAAAGTTCAGTCACGTTATCCTGCTAATATCTCGTCGGTTCCTAATGTTCGTTACCCCAATTGGCCGCCACTCGTTCTTGAGAAAAGCGTTATCTTCTGAGTTGCTCTGTAATTACAAAGCGCGTGCTTCGCCAACCTGCAATCGTCAGCTCGCCGAGGCGCACTTCTCTCCCATCTGTGACGCTGGCGAACTTCATCATCGACCCGAAACCCTGTTGACTGGTTCGCGTGACAAGCAGCGCTAAGGGCAGAAGCGGCTGGCACGAAGCGCAAACAAGACATGCAATCCTCGAACAGACGTGACGCAGCGCGAAATTAATCCTTTATATGGGACGCCCCGGTCACGCGAAGAGGCAAGGGATGATGCAAACGCAGGTCCAAAAAGACGCAACGACAAAAAAAGAGAGAGAATAATAAACAACTAGAAGACAAACACAGCTTCACGTCTGGCTGCACTCTGATGGCGGGCACGTATAACTCGTACACCGGCGGCTGCACGCAACCGCATCCCGTCGAGCCGCTTTGCTTCTTTCTAACCCTTTTTTTCTGCGCAAAGAAAAAAGAAACAAAAATGAAAAGAATGGGCCCCGCAAATGGTTGTAACGTCGCGCCAGGCATTTCTCATTTTTCTGGCATGTCGGCGATAACAAAGGCGACAGAGGAGGTGGAGATAAAAGCTCCGGTAGGGGGCCGGCAGAATATTGAATGACGTGTTCCAAGCCCTCCCACGAGCCATATCAATCACGTCGATCTTAGCAACGCCCATATTACAGCTTCGGGCCTCTACGCCGGCGCTCCCGTAAGCTTGCCCGTCAAGAGGAGTCTATTTGGGCGACGCCACGAAAGAAAGATGGCGGAGGAGTCTCGAGGCGTCAGCGCACGAGTGGAAGATTCGGGAGCCGAGAAAAACAGCCCTAATCCGCTTCAGGCTGTGCATGCGCAATCGTGCGCACCAAATTAGTGCGTTGAAAGCGAAAACATTGGTGGGTATGTATAAATGTCTAGCGTACATCTTGAATTTCTGGCTGGACCTGTGCAGCAAACTTGAAAATTTTGCGTACGCTTTTCCTGTTTTTGAAGAAGTATTTGTAGGTGGATGGCTAGGTATTTTCTTTCTGTGTCAGTGCTTCGCTTTGTAACTGGTTCAACTCTTCCGTTATTTCTTACAATGTTTACAGCAGGCATATATTTCAAGTGACTGGATAGGCGCTTTTTATTTATGGTGTAGACAGCAAATAGTTCCTGTACTCCCATAAGATATATAGAGTTATTCCATGAAGCCCACATTATGTACACATGACAAAACTCACTAAAGAACACAATTCTTGCTTCTTTCTGCAGCTGTACGTTTTTTCACAATTCTGATTAAGACAGAAATGTGATGAAAGCAAATGTCAGCTGGACGGAATTAATCAGTCTTTGAAGGCAATAATTCAACGGCTCCCTTTTGCTCCTTGAAAACTAAGGCAGCGGTTCGATCTCCTGAACAACGTATCGTAGCTCGAAGATAGAAGTGGTGGTTGTGGGGGTTAGGGAACAGGCGGGTTATGCCTGGCGCTTGAGGCCGGTAATTGCTGGTCGTGTAATGCCTGTAGCGCCTTTTTCCCACGAGTGGAAGGCGCAGTGTTTTTCAGCAGGAGGAGGAAGAGAAAAGCAGACGGCTGGGAGGTTAACCAAAATAACGTCCGGTTGGCTACCCTACACCGGGGGAATGGGGAAAGGGGAGAACAAAGATGACATTGAGAGAGATGAGGGAAGAAAAGAAGGAAATTAGCGACGAGTTCGCTGACGCGTGTGCTCTTATAGTAATTGACCTAACATTTTTACAGTCTGGTAGCCTTGCGGGAACACAAAATATTTCTTACAATCATGTGAAAATTGTCTTCTCTGCAAGGTGTCACTTCGCAGTATAGTGCTGGCAGAGCTGCATGCAATGTTCAGTATCACCCAACCAATTGAATATAGGTCCCGCATAACCATAAAAATTGCTGCAGCATTTCTCGCTGCAGGCGAAATACTTGCATTTCCTTCAGTGACAAATTAATTTCCCGACGCCCACCAGTGGGAGCGATACGCAACGCGCTATCTTAGTGTCTCTGTATTTTCTGTGCGCTTCACCACTAAAATGAAATCGTAACATGCCCAACCATACGTTCTTTCATAGTGACTCACTATCCTTGAGCTTTTGAGCCTGAGATAGTGGGTTCAGTTCCGGTCGCAGTGGCCTCATTGGTATGAAGAGGAAACACAAAAAAATCCCCGTGTACTTATATTTAGGTGCACGTCAAACAGCCCCAGTTAGTCAAAAATAATTCGACGTCTGCACCCCCCCCCCCCCCCCACACACCTTCCTACGGCATATCCCAGTTCCAAAACACGACAGCAAATTTCAATCTGTCCCATTTTGGGACGCTCTGTTGTCTAACATTCTGTAGCTTTGATCTATATTAAATTAAAAAAAATTGACAGAGAGCTGTTTAATGCTATGTAAATTTATTAGTTCAGAAAAGTAAAAGTGAAGGGAAGAAATAGAAAGTTTTCAGCCTGGGATTCGAACTTGTGATTTACGCTTCTGAACCCAGAATTTAGCACTGAACCACGCCGAACGTGGCTGTACTTCTACATTTTGACCATGTCAACACTAAGAATATCTGTCTGCGCTGATGTTTAGATTCGTATTTTGAGAGCCAAGGTGCGCTCTCACTCTGCCACGTCAAGTGGCCCTTCTTCAGAAGTGCAAAAGTGTTCTTACTATTGCGAAGTACTCCGTGAAATGCTATAGTATATCGACTTTGCTTTAGGATATTTGTATCACTTAAGAAATTCATAAATAAAAAACAGTGACCGGGGAAACTGTTAGGGTTGCTACTGCTAATTTGGACAGCTGTCTCTCGCTCCCTACATTTTTGAGCGTGCATATAATTCGTGTATTAATTGCGAAATAGCTACACAAACATTCGCGGGTAAGTTATCATTTAGAGGCCGAGTACCCGATCCTCACAGAAGCGCTTGTGCCAGAATACCGACACCCGAGCGAGACAGATATTCACGCAACATTGTGGAACATCCCAAAACTTCTTTTACACTTTACAAAACCTTGTGCCACATTTCTGCGAAATGAACTAATGTGTCAGCGTGTGTAAGTCGTCAGGCCTGTGTGGCTCGTCTAACAAAATAAAGCGAAATGAATGCGGACCCGTTACCGCAGATGCTATGGTTTCAAGCACCGGCCCATTTTGAGAGGCCGGTAGGGCGGTTGCTGGTGCCTCGTCGGGGCGGCCAATTGCGACAATTGGAAACGTCGACTTTAACATCGGTGTCGGGGCTATCAGCATTGCCGTATTTAGAGAACTCGCCATTGAATGCTGCGCAAGAGAAAAGTGCAGTGTGCACCACCGATGTGAAACTGACATGCAAATTTAAACCGTCGTGACGGAAACCGCTTCCATCGCGGCGTCAGAACTTATGCCGCTGCGACAGAAAGTGGCAGAGTTCTAACGCCACGACAGAAAGTGTCTGCTGTCGCGACAGAGAATTCCTGTTGCAACGTCAGAACGGCTGTCGCAATACAAAGATGTTGTCGCGACTTGAAAACTCTTGTTGTCGTGGCAGAACGTTTCTGTTGCGACTTCGGAACTCTTGGTCGTCGCGACAGAAGGTTTCTGTTGCGACTAAAGAATTTCTGTCCTAACTTCACAAATGCCTGTCGCAGCAACAGAAACGTCAGGAGTCGCAGTCGTCTGCAGTCGCGGCAGACGTATCTGTGGTTGCGACAGAAATTTCTGTTGTCTTTTTCGACTGGAGAATGCGTCCTAATAAGGTTGCAATTATGGCGAGTAAAATCCCAGGATAAATTATCATGTGAGGCATATAGCCAGTGATGGAAATGTCCGAAGTACATTGCACCAATGCGAAGGATTCGAAATTGACTACCACCTTGTTTCACCCGTTTGTTTATAAATGACTAGAAGCGCTCCACCTTGCCATTACATTATGCATGGAATATACATCAGACATACTTATTCGGTAAGAAAGAAAAACAGCTTAGGGTAGCAAACATTTTTTTTCAGTTACCAAATTATGTACATCCTATCGCGAAAAAAAAAATCAATCATAAAGGCTGCCAACGGCACATTAGCCTTAATTATTTTTTGACAGGCTGTACCTCCAGCGTTAGTCAGTATGGATTCACGGTCGGAAAGCATTTCGTCTAACTGACCAATGTTTTGACAGCATTGATTGATGTCGAAAAGTTGACGTTCGTTCCTGGAAAAGCAAACCTACTTGTGCTTTATTCCCAATCTTCACAAGGCTTGCGATAACAGTAGTTATTACAATATTTAAAAGAACATTACAAGAAAAACAAAGCTAGACACACGTTTCCGAAGGATCATTAGGGAAAACGATGGCTTTCACTTTGCAAACCCGAAGTTACCGCCAGTTCATTTACATCTCATTATTCAAAAGCACTTCCTTTAGATAAAGCAAGCAAGAGGCGAGAGAAGCTGTTAGACTTGAAACGAAACAGGTACCTGCGCTTTATTCAAACGTTTACTTCGATTGAGCGTTATGTAAAAAAAAACTGCAAAAAGCTAACAAAGCATGCCAAACGTTTTCAGATGGACAGGCGTGCCAAGTTTTAGACTGGACGAAAGCTACCTAAAGGTGCTTTTCATTTTTTTCATATCCAGGTATGTATACGTAGACCGCCGGTGGTAAAATTCTGTGCACCAAATTTATAGCGAGTGCTCTGCTAGACCTTTATGGTTTCTGCTGCTCATCTATGCCATGCATATGCAGACAGTATTTGGCGACAGTTTACAGATTTCAAATTACAGAATTCGCAAAACTTCAAGTCGACACTATCCAAGGTTGCAGGCGTAGCTATCGTGCTCTAGCACTTCATTTCTCGCCTCGTTATTTCGGCGGTAAAGTCTCGTCTGAGAGGCAGCTTTGTTTAGCCCCGCGCGCCATCTGCGGGCATATTACTACAGATGTCCTAACGGTTCGAAATGTGATCCAAGGAATGTGCCCTTACTGTTTCTCCACGTGAGCCTGTGACGTAGTGCAATATATTAATCAATGCGCAAACGTTGATGTGTGTAAGGTCAAACAAATAATAACTTACGCATTTAATTATTAGAAAGCGATAGAGATAAACATATTTGGCGGATTACGTGATGTGAATAAATTAGAGAACTGGCACGTATGCGATAAAGCCAGCTGGCGCGAAACGTGGATAATTGGACATCACTAGGAGCAAGCCTTCGTACTGCTGTGGACATAGACGGCCACGGTGGCTGCTGCTGCTGCTCATGATGACGAAGAAGAAGATGATGATGATGGTGATGGTATTGAAAATTTTGAATGTAATAATAACCAGATGATGAATTGATAGACATCCTTCATGGAGCCCTCATGAGACCTCAGTGAAAAATAAAACGGTTGACAGGTATTTGTCGCGTTTCCACGCTCTTGTCTGAGTGAACTGAGAAACATCCGCGAGCGCTGCTATGAGTAAGGTGTTATTTTTCTTGGTTTTGTGCGGTACAGCTTGCCAACACTAACCAACGTAATCAAAAAAGGCAAATTCCCTGATTATCCACATTTCTCTGGCTCTTCTTCGAAGCGCGTCAATGACGGAGGCAGCTATCGGAATTCCTACAGACCACCTTCCCAAGACCCATATCCGAGTTGAAGCCTTAACGGTACACATAATACAACTTGACCGCACTCCTCGCCACCATATGACCTCTCTATATACGTACAGGCCACGTAGCCCATTCTGCCGAAGGGTAACGGCACACCGTTGAGGTATTGCCATCGGGCTTTACGCCTCCCTCGAGAACTTTAGGCATCTCCAGCCAACCCCCCCCCCCCCCCCCCCCCGATAAACTTCACAATGCCTTTGTCCGAGGATATGCATATGTATTGTCGCTGGCTCTTAAACAGATTATATTTGTAACCATACGTGAGAGAGAGAGAGAGAGAGAGAGAACCTTACGTGAGAAGTACCAAGACAATACTCACTCCCGTATATGCACCGAAGTCTTCGTCCTGCCTGAACGCTTCATAACGCCGCAGTCTTATCCTCGCAAAAACCACTAACCTAGTAGAAAAGTTCTGACGCGATCACATCTATGCCAGCCTAACATGCAGCGCTTGGCGACGCACTGCACTGTATTGCTGATGAACTGAGAAATCGATTTTCAATTTTCTGCGACTCTAAAGTCGCACTGCAGTGTTCACCGATAGGCTTGCGGCGCGATGCACATTAACCGGTCTGTGTCTGAAACTACAGGCCATACGGCTCCTGCTCAGAAAGGGCACCATGCAAATTTATTATATGCCATACCTTGTCACTGTGGCATTATCGGCTACGCACGAGAAGATGAAGTTGCTTGTTCAGCCAACGAAGAAGACCACCACAATCAATGTCGATTTCTAGGACAGAGATTGCAAGGAAGCTTTATTTGCGCACCAATGCATATGTGGCATGAGCGGACCCCGTATTTGGCACGACCAAGTGTATACCCTAGATCTTAACTAAAGCTTTCGGTTTCCCTCCGGACTTCCCCTAAGACACGCTGGTGCTTTGTTTACGCTATGGGTGGGCGCGCATGGCGTTTACCGATGCCTACGCTTTCCGCATAAATATGGCTCACACAGCAGCCTGTAGCCACTGCGGTGACTTGAAAGCAAAAGCCCGTATGTTCTGCTGGTACCTGAAGAACGGTGTGCTCTCAGTCAGTTGGACCATTGGCCTCTCTCAAAAGAAATAAGTCTACACCATCGACGGAATTTATCATCACACAAGAAAGCCGGCAAGCTCTATACTGCGCTTCTTGTGGTCGTGCTTTGTGAGCAGCTCCAACTGGAACGCCCTTTCTATTTTTCAGCGAAGCTGTCTATGGCTAGCCAATTCATCCGTGCGTACGTCCGTCCGTCCGTCCGTCCATCCATCTGTCTCTCTGTCGGTCGCCTGTACGCAGAAAACTCCTCCGGCGCAACTCCATGCGCATGCGCGAAAAAAAAGAAGGCGCGCGATTAGCCAACACCACCTAGACAGCACAAGGCTTGTTTACGACGCCCCATGAGATTACAAACGCTACCTGGTTCAAAATTTTCATTGACAAGGCTGGCATGATCAAAGAGGTGACGTGAAAATCACTGTTGCCTATTCGAGAGCATCCCCATTAGATTCTATAGCAGTCGGGTCGGGTAACATGACGTCATGGATCGGAGTGAAAAGGCCTTATGCTATCTAAGTGGTTTTGTATTAGCTGCACCAGTTGTGACGTCGTCGCTTTCCGTCGCAAGCGAGCGCGCGCGCAGCAGTTTCTCTCCGGCCACGAAATATGTAGGCCACGTGTCATACGTACTCCCTAGGAGCAGGCAGCTTTCGATCAGCAACGTCGCTAGCAGAACCGGGAACAAGCTCGTCTACACCGTGTCGATGCTGCCGCCAGGGTACAAGAACGGCCTCGTGCAGCAGCAGCAAGCAGCAACTGTGTACTCAGGATTCGGCAAACTACCAAGCCGCCCTTTAACAAGCTGTCGGAATTAACCCAGTAATAAACACCGGGGCTGCGCGTTCAACTTCGCTGAATAGCCATCTATACCGAGTGCTTGGGCGCAGATTTTTTCTTTTATCTCTCCTTTACTGCCCTCAATTTCAATGCTTACTTCCTCACCCCGTTGCTGCGTAAGAAACCGCAAGATTAATCATTAATCATGGTCTTTCTCTATCTCACAGCCATTTTCTCTGAGCCGTAGATAAGCGCCAACCTCTCAGTCTTTTAATATTTTTCCCCGACTGTAAGAAGCATACTCAGAAACGCTTTCCAAAGTTACAGGCTAGGAGTTGTGAAACCATTTCCTTTGAAGCGATTAGTCAATCTTCGACCACATGGTTATGCCCGCAATAATGACGCATCCATCACAACTGCTATGAGCAAATGAGGTAGTACGTGAAGCAGCAGAGATCATTTAAAAATACACTTAATAATGTGAATGCATTATATGCCCCATGGAGTGGAAAATCCGTCGAGCGTCTGGTGTTAGCAATCGATGGTACCAAAACCCACGCGGCTTTGATGACGTCACGATCCAAGCGCTGGACCAACACCACCGAGATAGCGTGGACCTGCTGCGGCTCGCATAGTGAAATCCCATGATCAGCCACGGCGTCGGTCGAATGTCATCGGCACCAACAATTTTTACTTTGCCAAATTCGAAAATTTATTTGAATCACGTTCAAAACTGACCAGTCCCACTCCTGAAATGTACTTGGCCCACTTTCAAAATTGACTTAGCCCACTCCCAAAATTGACTTGGCCCACTCCCCAAAGTGACTTCGCCTAATATAAAAATTGAGTTGACTCACTTTCATAACTGATCTGGCCCCCTCACAAATTGGACTTTGCCCAGCCCTAAAGTTTCTGTGACCCACCTTCATAGTTGACTTTGTCCACTTCAAAAATTAAGTTAACCCACGTTCAAAATGACCTGGCCCACTGCCAAAATTTAGTTGGCCCACTCTCAAAATTTAGTAGGCCAACTCTCAAAATTCACTTGACCGACTCCCTAAACTGACTTGGCACGCACCCAAAATTGACTTTGTTCAATTCGAAATAGAGTTGACCTACGTTCAACACCGACCTGGCCTAGTCCCAAAATCGACTTGACTCACACTCAAATTTAAATGGCCCACCCTCGAAATTAACATTGCCCAATTTGAGCACATGACCAAGTGAAAATCATCGCGCCGGAAGGTTCATAGTGCGTTCATTCAATGCACGTAAGGAAGCATAAGCGTCTCTGTAACCTTTGTATGCTAGGCCTTGTGCGCCTCGAGACAGAAACGCAGCAGCTAACTCTACGCAGAAATTGTGCGAAGTTGTACCACCTTCATGATCGGCCTTAGGTTGATCACGATTTAACATTTCTTCGCTCGAGTACAAATGCCATCTTCGTTTTAACATAGACCACATGACGTAGACATAGGTACCTATGACAGTGTAACACTTGCACATGACGTAGACATAGGTACCTATGACAGTGTAACACTTGCATATCACGTCACAATCCGTGCATCTCTTGCTTACGACCATTCACTACGTATGTAGAACCCGACAGCGTTGTAAAATTTTGCGTCAAACCAAGTGCAATAGCAATCATACCGTTTCCGCCACACACTCGTTGTCACCGTCGTTGTCCCCTAGCTGCTGTTGTCACACACAAGCACGGTCACGTCATGCGCACTGCTCGATTTGCACAAACACGCTAGTGCATTTGGCAATGCTACCTGCATGATATGATACCTGCATTATGCTTCGCATAACATCGACCCAAACATTGCATGAGGTGAATGCAATTCTTTTTTTTTATTGCGCGCTGCTCTAAAATGGGTTACTGTAGAACGCTGAATAGCGACCGGTTTAGCGAATCACTGATACATGTAAAATAAACATCACTCGTCCAGCAGGTACACACAAGATGTGGCGACAAGTTCTATATAGATTAACAAGCAAGCAAGTACGCCTAAAATCATAGCACTGTAAAAGGCCGGAATTACTCGCTGCTCGGAGTGTTTCACGAATGTCTTAATCTCTGCGATTATCTAACCATCCTTTTGATATCAGCCTTCACAAAACAGTAGCACGAAATTTAGAAAAAAGGGGACATCCGATCAATTACCTACCCAACAGCGTGAAATTTCGTTTATGTTCGTTTATGTTGCTTAGAAACAATGCAAGCTTTATCGCAAATGAAAAAAAAAACATCGTACAGTGTACACAGAGCTGTAGGATATTTAAGCAAACGAATAAAAGAACCCGAAGCGAAGTGAATCAGTTACACGTCACACATTCTTCATGCAACAATACGCCAGTTCACAGAGAATAGTAGAACGTCAGCACATTCTCATGTTACGCAGTTAGGTGGAAGACAACACCCAGAAAGGAAATATGGATCGGAAGGTTTTTATGCTTGTCTATTGAAGCTTGAATGCGCTGTCGCCGTAGACAACGAAATAAGGTCTCAAATTCGAAGGACAAAACCGGGAAAAAATAAGCATTAGGTAACTGACTGGCAAGATACTCACCCTCTCAAAAGAGAGAGCGAATCAACTCGATTTTCTGTTCTCTGTGCATTGGACAAGTGATGCAAAATATTCGCAGTCACCACACTATTTCGGGCCTCCATTCAATATAACACAAACCTAATTTTATTAAGACTGCCGCTTTAGTTTTGTTTGTCGTCTTAATTCAGCACCACAGACAAAAACAATCGAATGTCTGAAGGTTGACTATATTTATCCTTGTGGAATTACGGCTTGCAGAGAAAGGGATAATGCCTTTACATCGTGCGATAAGTTAGTGAGGTTTGCTAGCCGATGAATAATTGTTTTCCTGTTTTATTTTGTTGGACGTGAATCACATTTTCTATTTTCCGCCATGCATTTGTAAGCGTGAGCTTGCAAGCAGGACAGCATAATTCTTTGTCCTGCAGTGCGCATAAAAGATGATGATCATGATATAGTGGTATCACGTCTACACTGTTTCAAAAAGTACATTTATATCATATTTCATCAAATTCCATATAAGCGATATCTCACCTGCTGTTGATTCCAGTTTGTGCAGGCCAATTATTTTTGCCTACCCACCTGGAAAAACGAGCTCGTCTTTCCACGGTGACATCGCCCTATTATTGGACAATCCTTTCCCGAACTCCGGCTTTTACTGCGAGAGCTACAATCGCCTGCGGCAAAGCAAAGAGCGAGTTAGCTAAAGGGACGCCACTAGCTGCGTTTTCTGTTCCTCTCCGCTTCTTTTCTCTTAGCCACGGTTGGCTCTGTGCCCAGATACACACACACAAAAAGAAGCGATTCATGTTTTCTTATACCTTTGCATCCCCACGCGGGCACCATTAAGTTCACGAATGAGACACCCTTTGTGCGGGAAAACAAAGGCTCTGCCGACTATTTGCGGAGCTCGCGCTTCTCCTCGGAAATGGCACCGTAGCAATGAACAAACAAAACCCGCGCAGTTCGAAGGAACTGACAAAGTCTTGGTATAGAGACTGCAATTTGCCACCACTTCCTTTTGTTTACGCCTGCGTACCGACACCGCCCGGCTTCTACGTCGTACATGCTCTGTGTGTACGTCTTTTATACTGAGAGTCAAAGCTGTTGTGAACTCAAACAAATCGATCTTGGTATGCTCGGGAAACGGGGCCAGTGGCTGCCATTATATCGGATGACTCAGCTAACGTTAGCCTAGCTGTTCATGGAAAGAATGAAGTTTAAAAATGCACGGCGCGAGACACTATCTTAAGACCTATGGTGTTTGGTCTTCAGGTAGGTTTTACTATTGGATCTTGCGCCGTGTTCTTTAAATATTCTTCTGTTGTTGAACAGCTTAGCTAGCTGGGACACGCAGTATAGTACCGACCTCTGGCACACAAACAATGAAAGTTAACTTCTGCAGTACGCATTGTTAGAACTTTGTAGACTGTGTTGCTGTTATTGGGTAGTCTGATACAGGCTTGATTGACGTCGTTCCCAATGCGCAACGCGCATATCGCGCTATTTCACTTAAAAGCACGTGCTCTGCATATCGATCTAGCTTGGGGAGATACTATTAAGTGATGAGCAGTCGAGCAAGGCTGTAACTAGGGTTTGACCTCGGTGCTCTTGGGCCATATTTGTTCCTTGTGCCATTGAAATCCTTCGCATTACTCAATCGATTAATCAATTAGTTATCTGGCGTTGCAGTGCTCGCTCGTTGGTTCGCTCTGTTCGAATACTCGTGTAGTGCTAACAGGACGAGGACACGAAAAGAGCGACTGAACACACAGATCCGGCACTAACTTACAACACCAATCTTTATTTACATGTTCGTATTTTTTTAACAGGTGTTTACGCATACACTACACGTTTTGTGTCTGGCGTGAAACCAAAGATATAAGTTGCGGTGACCGGTGTAATCACGGGAGTAGCGACCACCGCCATTTCAGGCTTGGTGAGCCGCAGGGCCTCGCCAGTTGTCGCCTCGCGCAATCTATAGTGCCACTGGGCGCGCGCGCTCAGCCTGCGAAGGACGCCGAGCGTTTCGCCGCAGAAACACACATTGAGGCCCTGAGTGAACGAAGACAGCTTTATTTGCCTCTGGCGGCACCCAGCTCTGCACAAACACCCGGGACAGGAGCTTCGCGGACAGCATTGGGGTTGCTCCCCAAAAGGCAAAAGCAGTGAAAAGGGGTCACCGGCACCTTGCTGCAGGAGGATGGTTTCCCGTGACGAGCCTCTAAACGTGTCCCGCACGGCTGCGCTGCGTACTCTCGCGTTGACCAATGGGCTTGCTCATGGGAGTGTAAGGCAGTCTTCCTCAGCTTGAGGCCCTCATGAGTGCGGCTCGGCGTAGTACAACCACTCACTGGCACTGTAGTATAGACACCAAGTAGGCGCTCGTCGTAGGTGCAAGGAACAGTGAACGAAATTAAGTCACAGGGTTACCGTAAGGGCTCCGCGGATGGGAGGAAAAACGTGTACGTGCCTGATGCTGTCCCATAGTCGCCCCTTAGGGTGCTCACCCTGCCGGTCATGCCGATGCGCCGTCGTGTCCTGAAGTCAATGGTGCGATTCCCCGTAACGAAAGGCGAATCGAAACGGTCCACTGGGTTTTCCAGGGCGGGGCGAAAGGTGAGTAAAAGCCCAGCTGCCGCTTCGTCTAAGCGCGGGTGAAAAACCTTGGAGGGCGCTTGTGCTTTGCCTTTAAGAGTAGAACGTGATAGCGTTGTCGGATCTCGTTGACGCCGACATCGACACCCGATATTCTACGACACGAGGCCCGATAAAAAACAATAGTGGGCCGATCCCGACGGCAGTGCAGGGAAGAGTAATGGCTCATTCCCATTTCCCATTAAGGCAAAGGCTACAAGCAGTGACTAATCAATGGCTCGTGCCCCCATAAGCAAGGAAAAAGGAGTTTACGTTTGGGTTTCCGCGTAACAGAATATTTTATCGTAGATTCAAATTGGTTTTTCGTATAGTTAAATTCATGTCCGATGATATCATGTCTGTAGGTCGTGTTCAAGTCAGTCTTTATGAATTTTCTGACGCATTTCACTTTGAGAAATCCAGTTCAGTAATGCCTCGATGCCACGTGCAGGGCTTCCGTCGTTGTCGTTCGGGATGGTTTTCTTCTGAAGGACAACGCCGGCGGCGGCGGACACCGACAGTGAATCCGCATATTCTGCGATATGGGGACCTTATGCTATCGCGTTAAAAGAGAAAGGTGCATGGACGGCAGAATAATCGAACGCCTGTAAGAAAACGACGGGGTGCATATCAAACACCACCAAGTACTTCGCGCTACCTGGACATAAATTGCAGTTCGAAGTGTGCGCCGCCTTTGTTGTTCATGCGACCTTCTTGCATCCTCGCCTTGTATGCACTACGCTTGTGTTCAAAGAGAGCACGGAATGCCTCAGGCCGAAACCAGCACTTCGACGAGGCCATTTGTCGTTAAATGAAATTCCGTCTCCTACCAGCCGTCACGACTTCGAACTTCCACCTTCCTGTGAAGTTCTGACATGTTTAAGCATCTTCCTATCTCCCTTCAGACAACGCCATTGTAGTTCATGTGAAATGTCACAAGAAGGAAAGAAAAAGAAAAGAAGGCGAAGCGATATGCGTGCAAATTATTCATGCGAAAGCGTCAAGTGGCCAATTGAGCGAAAAAAAAAAGCGGCGTCCGTCGTCTGTAGCACCGAAACGGCACTTAAATTCGCATTGCCATTGGTTGCGACGGCCCGTCATGAGCGCGCCTCGAAGGATTTCCCACGTCACAAACAGACTGGGCGAAAGAGAACGCCTGCTGTCTCGCTAACGCGCCTGCTGTTCGACAAGGGGAGAGGGCGTCGCCACAGCGTCACGTCACCCTCGCTCTCTGCACGAGTGCTGCTCGACGGTGCAGAGCCTGGCCGAGCGGGCAAAAAGCAACGCCTTCTGATGCGCTAGCGCGCCAGGTGCAGCATGACGGAGCAGAGTATCGCCGCGTCGGCGGCATGTGGTGTTCGCACCGCAACCTGCTGCTGCTGCTGCTTGCTGCCTCGGGTAGCTCGTACCGCTGTGGTATATTACTCGCCGTGCGAAATTCAAAAGACCGCTGAGCGTTACTCAATAGGGCATTAACGCATCCGCATTCACAACTCATAATAAGTGCTTGGGTGTCCTCGGATGTTTGAAAGCGGCTAGACTTTACTTTTCGATTTTTGGAATGGCCTGGAAATCTGTTCTCCTCCTTGTCGTTTTCATCGCGCACACTTCCTTACCGCGTGCCCACGTGAAATCGCGGTGACATCTGTCGTAGGTCGGAATAAATTCAGGCGTTCTTACGTCCCTTTGTCAGCCGCCTGAGACGTCTGATTATGCCTTTGCGTACTTCAAAGAGACGGGTCGCCGCTCGATGGCTCCTAAAAATATTTATGCACCTTTATTCTCATGTTCACCACTCAAGCGAAAAAAAAAAGGCACTGCGGTAGTTCGGAGGACAGTACACGAGTTCTAGAGCAACGCTGACCCGCGCTTTTGTAGCGTTGTGCTTCATTGAAGGATAAAAGTAACAGGGTAACAGGAACAGAGGAACGTTTACAACGTTTATTGCAAAGAGACTTGCCTATACACTCAGACGTCTCCCCTTATGCTTTCTCGTCTCAATTTTATGGACGTATAGTAATAGGAGCAATTCTTTATGTAATTTTTTTATTGTTTCTGAGGTGGAACATCAAAACGAGCAGCTAAATATGTCCCGTTGGCCCAATCTATGTGACAGCACAAGAGCGGAAAATAAAATTTTGGCATCATTAAATAATTACTGACGTATTGTATATCTACATAATCACGTGTAATTACGAAACAAAGAAATGGTTATTTCTATGTAAAGCTCATCCAGTGATCCCTGTAAAAGATGCCGGTGCAGTGCCAAAGTGTCTAAAGTGCTCAAAAGCACAGCCCGAAGAAAGGCTATGACTGACAATTGCGTAACTGTTGGCGCACACCTCAGGTAATTCAGAGACCGTTTCTTGCACTCACTGACTTTCATATGTAAGTCACGGTCATCTGTGTCCGTCTTTTATGACGCAGACCTTTTTCGTCTGTGATCTATGCGTGGGGAGGAGGGGAGGGGTTGTTGGCACATTTCTGCACTTTCTAATATGTGCGCCTCGAGATCACGCATGACACTGCGGCACCGTTTTCCTGTCGAGCCCTTGTGTACTCATCGTAGTCTCGTGGGGAGCTTATTGTGGCCTTTTACAGCTGTATGCTTCAGTTCCACTAATCACAACAGAACTATGTTTTCACTGTTGGGCTTTCTTTGCGCCTTATATTTAAAGCTTATATTGTTTATTGCTCTCCTATTTTAATATTACATACAGTCACTGCTATGTGGAGAGAGTAGTCATCATTATGAGGGGAATAACTATCCAACGCACGTGTTTGCACATTTGTGAAGCAGTTAATTAGATTCTATACAATTAAATTCAGTGCGCACAAGTGTATTTACTGTCATCCTTTGCAGCTTGTAATTTCATACAATATTTGCGCTTATGTACCACGCAGGTCACCAGTTGATCTTCAACAGTTCGGTCACCTGCAACATGATAAATAATGAATGATATTGTTTCAACCGTCAGAAAATGCATAGTGCGCCACTAACCATTACTTTTTCTTTTTTGATTATTTTTCTCTGTCTCACCTATTGCATCCCTTGCCCCTCCAATGGTACACGGTAGCCAACCGAATATAATCTCTGGTTAACCTCCCTGCATTTGCTTTGCCTTTACCTCTTTCTCTCTCTCTCTCTTTCTTGGTTTCTCTACGTTTACCGTAATAAAGGGGCCCAAAATTATATTATCCTAGTAAATCAAAGGCGCGCGGCAGTTTTGCGTGAATTTGCGGGCTTCTTTCAGGCTTGGAAGAACCGACGAACAAAAAGGTGTATAGGGAATTTTTGAAATGGCACTACTGTTTCTTCATTGTCACTTTCATCTAATTATAATATATGAGAAGTTGATTAATTATTTATACAAATTATCTAATCAGGCGGAATGAAAACAGTCTGAGTATCTTTAAGCTACGGCAAACATTACCTTTGTTCTGTCCAGCTACGTGGCATTCGCATACGTTTAAACTGCTGCTAAAGTGCGCTGGGACGCCCTGTATACGAGTATATCATTCGTCATTAGTTCCTGAACACTCCTGAGGAACATCATAGCATAAATCTTGAAAATAGAAACATGATTAATTCACGTCGACGTACTCCTCGCGGGCAGACAGATACGTAACCAGTTTTATAATTTCAGAAGGTAAACTGGTTGCCTTAACTTCGAATACTAACTTTGAGTGCACTACCATGTCAAATACTTTAGAGAAATCTAGCATGATAACATGAATCTGGCTGCCTTTATGAAACACTTTAGTGAAATCAATAGCGGTGGTTATTAACAGAGTTACAGGCGCGCAACTTCGCCATAACTGACATTGTGTTTAGAAAATATATTTTCGTTCGCTAAGAATTCGTTGACATACCTGGCTATTATATTCTCGAGAATTTTACGGGTACCAAAGGTAAGAAATTTACGAGGATAATCATTTCAGTAATGCAGTCTTGATGAACATTCCTTAAATATACGCGCAACTCCTGCGGTAAGACAGACGTCAGGTAGTGAAACGGTGCCGATGGACTTCATATCCAAAATAAGCAGGGTGCCTTCTTTTAGCTGCACCAAAATTTTTAAAATTCACCTGTGGTATGTGGTATATCTCGAATTTCTAACCATTGATATAAATTACTCAACGAGGCGGCCATTGCTGGTTTGAGAAATGAAATTACTGAATTTAAATATTGACAAAATTAGGCTAATTTACTTTTCACGTAATTATTATACGGGAAGTATTTCGACAAATTATAGCCGCATTCGTGCTTCAATGAATAAAGCGCAAGTCTCGTAAGAAAAGTAACCGAAACATCAGTGCATTTTGTTAAACACTCTAAAAATGAATATTTCTAGAGTGGTGCGGTCCTAAGAATTTGTTACCAGCAAATATGGCTTGCGAATTCACCGGTATAATTCTTTGGTGCAAGTATGTGCCGTGAATTATAAAATTAAATTAGGCATTTTTATTTATCGTAGAGTTGAGTCGGGGGAGGGGAGCAATTTATATCAAGGGTTACAATTGTGATTTGTCATAGGAAATTTTTAAAAAATAGGCACCACTAAAAACGCCATATATATCCACAATTTGTTGAAGAAATTCAGTACGGATTCAAGGGTTCAAAGTCACTGCATTGGAAAACTTGGTAACCAAAAGAAAAACGTTCTAAGATACTAAAGCAGCTAACATACGCTAACATTTTGTGTGGCAACTTAAGTACACGAAATATACAAATTAAATAAAGCACTGTAAATATTTCAGCATGATCAAGGTTCGAGACAAAGAAGCACTCGAACACAATATATCAAAATTTGCGACCTTATTTCGTAACAAATAACTTTCGACTTTACACATAAATGAATAAAAAAATGAAGATGACTTAAGCGCACATAGAAGAATATTCCAAAGTTTAAAAAAACCAACATCCTATGTTTCCTTACTTAGTGTGGTGCGAAAGTAAAAAGGAAACTGCTATGAAATGCAAACCTTGCGCTATTGGAATTAACAAGTGCATTAGAGCTCATGAATTTGTGCGAAAGCTGTTTGGTTACTAATACAAAAATAAAATAAAAAAGTGACTCGCCAACCCTGCCCTGCGAAAGTGGAGGCCCTGCGAAGCTGTTGCAAAACCATCACCACAGTGGCTGAGGGAGGTGTGCAATATTTTATTGATGGTTCATACGCTTGTTTTGAGCTCGGTTCCCGGAGGTACACGAAAAATGTCGTCCAATCAGAGGCTAACAGGATCACTGTAAAAATATAGTAAATAGCATCAACAATGCGATAATGCATGGTAATTACCCCTTTTTTCCTTTGACTTGGGATAAAATGACTGGTCACCTACTGGATGTGATTTAGGATTCTACTTTTGCTCTCTCCTTAGCGTAACAGACTTTAACATATCGAAGCTCGAACTTGCGCAAGGAAAGCAAAACGAGCAACCGAACATGACATCCAAGTTGCCGCGCGAGCAAGAGATTTGTCAAATAAAAAAAAGCATTATCTTACGCTGTCACGACCGATCCGCGATCAAGCAAGTGGAAAAGATTAAAGTTTTAGGCTTCCGCATAGCATCGGGAGGTACCAACCTGAATGCCATTCAACACATTTCAAACAAGACGGACCAAGTCATCAGGTTACTAAAGAGAATCAGCAACAGACACAGACGCCTGGGTAAAGACAGCGCTCTAAGGCTAGTGCATGCCTTCGCTCTCTGTCACTTCACCTACGTGGCAGGTCTATTTAAATGGTCGCAGGCCGAGCTGAACAAGCTAAATACTATATTCAGAAAGTTAGTGAAGGCTACCCTAGGTATACCCATCAGCACCTCGAACGTGAAGCTCATGAACCTAGGCGTGCACAATACGATAGAAGAGATGGCAGAACCGCAACAGATGTCGCAGCAGGAAAGACGGACGAGAACGCGAGCGGGCAGGCTTATACTCAAAGCGATAGGGACGGACCCAAATAGATCGATGAACCCGAAGGAATCCGAGGTAGAATTGAGCGCGAACCTTAGAGACGCGATCAGAACCACACCCCTCCCGAGAAATATGCACCCGGAACACAATGTTAGCAGGAGAAAAGCGAGAGCGAAAGCTTTGTTGAAAGAAATTGAACAGCTAGGACAACAGGCGGCCCTTGTAGACGCTGCCTGGGGCAAAGGCAAAGAGGCCTACACCGCCGTGGTGGTCGACAGCCGGGGCGAGGTACGGGACGCTGTCACCATCTTCACTAAGGATTCCACGGTGGCGGAGCAAGCCGCGATTGCTCTAGCCATCAGGAACCGCAAATGGTCTTTCATCTATAGCGATTCCAAAGCAGCAATAAAGAGCTTTGACAAAGGCTATGTAGCTGGGACTGCGGCTAAAATTATCGACAAGGTCGAAACTATCAAAACTGAAATCCGATGGTTTCCTGCACATATGGGACAAGTGGACGAGACTCGGCCCAACCTCAACGAGGTGACGAACGACCTGGCACGAGGACTTGCTTGCCGTGCCGGTCAGAACCGAACCGACGCCCACTACCATTCCGGGGAGCATAAAGATCACTTACTAACTTACAACGACATCACTAAATATTACTACTTAGGGCGTAGGCAATTCCCTCTGCCACACGTAAAATTGAACAGGGCTCAGGCAGTCACGCTACGTTTACTGCAAACCTGGACGTACCCCACTCCGTATTTCATAAATAAAATTCACCCCGAAAGAGAAATTAGGAAAGAATGTAACGTGTGCGATGGCATCATTGACATCAGACACATGCCGGCGGGCTGTCCCGCGACTCTCGCCGACCCCGAAGAAAGATGGCTTTACTGGCACAAGTTGATAACAAGCTCTTCATATAAAGATCAGCTACGGGCTGTCCAGAGGGTCCACGATGACGCCATAAGGTTCGGCCTGGCGGTGCCGACGTGGACGCGGCCCGCCTCGGTCTGAAAAGACCGGGCTTCAGGACACTAATAAAGTTTTGTGAATGAATCTTCGTCTGCTTGGAAGTGTCAAATATGAATGCTATTTTTCACCGAAAGCATCCAACGTAATCTCTTCTACGCATGCTATTCGATGTTTACATAAGTTTTCGTTGCCGGAAATCTTGTACCAACCTCATTCTTATTCGATTGAAGTGTTTGAAAAAAATTAAGGTTTTGTCAATGTGTAATGGTGACCGCGGCTGCATTTCACTTAGCTAGGAAGAAAAGCTACACGTTTATGTAATTAGGCACTAGAAAGGCTCTCACTTAATTGCTCCTTTCGGAATAATTAAGAGCGCTATGAGTTGCTCAATATGAAGTTAGGACTAATCCCTAGAGGCAATGCGAGTGCCCTAATAACGTTCCTTCTACCAAAGCAACGCTACTGAATGGTTGTCTTCGCATCTTCGGAATTTCACTCTCTCAAGACATCCCTATCTATCTACAGTAAGAGCAGACGCCCATCTGTGAAGTCGATGGCACAAATAAGAAAATTTCCGCCCTTTCTGCCACAAATTTTGTTCTTCGCTTATTTGGCATTATAAGTTGTCAGACTCTTACCGCACTGTTTTAATTAATAATCAATAACGTGTATTCGAACAATGGATAGACAAGCTAAGTCCGTTAGGCAACTTCGTGACCCAGCGTCAACCGTTGGAGCTGCAAGTCTGTCTTTGCCTACTACAACACTAACGTTCGGGAAGAGAACATTTAACGATTCAACAAGCTAAATTTTGACTTTTGTTCCCCCTTATGGATTTGGGAAAGAAAAAGTGATTGAAAAAGGAGAAAAGTAAACGACGCGGGAAGTATATTTTGCGCTTTTGAATACTATTTTCTCGCGCTTTACACAAGAGTTGGCAAATAAAAAGCACATGATTTCCCTGTTCACTTATAGTGAACGCATAGATAGCAAAGGACAGTGCATACATTGTTATGCGCGGAAAATATTTGCCCTGTCTACGTTTAAAAGTTTGATAACGTGGCACGTGCACTATTCCCCGGCCTAGAGGATCAGACGAGAAAGAAACGCGAGAGTGAGTGTGCGATTTGCATATAGCCAACGGGCATTGACACGAGCTCGTAGTTTTCTCTTTGCTAAAAGCAATGAGAAAGTAAGTTTATTTGACGATAGGTTTATTGATGAGTAGGCCTGTCCTTGTCTCGCCCCATTATTTCTTTTTTTTCTTCCTCCCCTTCCAATTTTATCTCTGGTTAGACCAGAAAAACAATCGGATCTCGCGTTACGGAAGTGCACAAACAATATTTACTGGGAGAAGAATAAGGAATATTGCGTGCCTCACGAATAGATTGCAGTATATACATAATGAATATCAAGGAACTAAGAGTGAACAAATATGGCTTGTAAAAAGCGATGGAAGTGTTCACGCTGCTACGGAAACGCGGTGAGTGCGCGGGTGAGACTATCAAAACAGGAGCATTTTTGCGTATGGGGCAAGAAGTATGGAGGGCCAAAGAGCGCTAAGATAAATAATAGACACTACAAGCGCTTGTGGTGCCTATTCTTCTTCATAGTTTTTTTTTTTTCGCGTTATGGTCATCTTAGCAAGGATCCGTGCCAAGTGGCTCAATTGTCATCCGCGCTTGAATAAACACGCACTAACCTTCGTAGTAAATATCACATGGCCCTGCGTTCGCATAACTCCAAGAGTGGCCTGAAGACTTAAACGGTCGTGCAGATCACCTAGGGCGGTTTTGAAAACGTCTTCCATAAGCCCTTTAGGCTCCGTACTTGAAGCTAGAATTTAGCCAAAAATTTATGATTTATAGTGAATATAAAATGCATAATAAAAAGCAAATAATTGCTCAGTTTGATATGCAATAAATACAAGTAGTACTCCTCATTTACACCTGGAAACACCATGCCAGCAACATGTATCAAAAGCCTGTTTACCTCTGCGAAATAGTGTACAAGGAATCTTTGTTTTCCCAGAACAATAGGCGAGCCGGTACCATAGGTAACCTGAAATCATTTCATGAAAACGCTGACAACGGAAGTGTTGCTGTCGGTATTGTTTTACAGCGTAAACGGTTATGGGCTCATTCAAACAGCCATTTCGGTTGCATATCGTGTCCGCCACTGCCGTCGCCGGGGTCGAGTGTCCAGTGTCCGTCGCAGCCATCAGGCACGCTGCGTAGCGTCGATACGTGCTCGCTTTGCATTCCATTTACGTACTGTGGTGCGTATCAAGCCATACTTAACCATTTGATTCGCATGACAACACACCCTTTGAAATGAAGAAAAATGCCGCGTCTGTAGTGCGGCAAAGACAAAGACGAGAAGAAGACATATCGCCATTTAGAAGAAACATAGCGAACACAAAGTGACTAGAGCGCGTTATTCAGCAGTCCGTTCTTGTTACGGTCCCTACGTACTGAGTGCTTTGGGCCCTCTAGTTCAGGTCAACCGCAGGTCACCGCCGGGCAGTCAGTTTTGTTCGTTCTGGAAAAACGACGCAAAAAAGACTTCGCCGCGAAAACCTTCTAGTGCGCGCTGCTGAGAATGCGGCGCAACAGGTTCGTCGCGAGACATTCAAGTGCGTACTGCAGAAAATGTGACACCACAGCCTCGCTGCCAAGCCTCTCGAGTACGCGCTGCCGAAAATGCGGCTCAGCCGCTTCACCGCGAAGACCCTGAAGTGCGTGCTGCCGAAAATCGGGCACGACAGCTTCTACACGAGCAACCTCATGTGCACTCAGCCGAAGACGCGGCCGAACAACTTCGGCACGGAGACCTTCGTGTGCGTGCAGCAGAAAATGAGGTTTACACGCAGACCCTCACGAGCGAGCAGACGAAAATGAGGCCAGGGAACTTCGTCTTATATCTTAGCTGTCAACATAGACCTAGTGGACGGGCTGGTCAGTGGTGCGGATGGGGACATCACACACACTGACGTAGACAAATCCAGACTCGCAAACAAACTGTGCCTAAGGTTCGGCTTTGGTGCCACGGGAAGACTGGCACGGCTAAAGGTGACACCGTTGCGCAGTGTACTCTGGAGCGCGGTCCGTCCCCAGTGGGTACCGATTGAATACCGCCCGGTCACCACAACGTTGGACCGTAAGGTTGACGTCATATGTCGCCGCACGCAGTTTCCCGCAGTACAGACTAGTGCAATAACGATTCATGTATATCAGAGTGCCACATGTATTCGCGTTGTTTAAGATTACAACAAACGCCATCCCCAGGAATTTGTGTACGTGGCACTGAGTCGAGCCGCTTCACTTGATGACCTTTGCATCACAAACTCTGAAGTCGACTTCACGTTTTACCAAGCCACCGAAAGCCAAGATCAAACACTGCGTGACAAATTCCATAGACTCCAATAATATCGCCTTGATACAATCATGCAGCGTTCCTTTATGCTGCTCGATCAACCCCACCGATTTGCCATCTTCTCTGTCGACGTGCGTTCTCTGGCTGCACACGGGATCGACGTCATGCACGACTACATCTTAATGCGAGTGTTCCCACTCTCATGGTCGTCCGCATGACATCACCGGCTACAGGTGTGTCGTGTCAGCAAATAGAACCGTGCACCGGGCCTCGGGTGTGCCAATAGACGAACGAGGAAATGAGTGTGTGCCATTGAAAGTGTTAGGAGCACCGGACGTAGACTTTGCCGACTGTGTGCGCAGTGCTTAACTCAAATGGTAGTGTGGTTGCCTCTGTGTATGTGTCACCAGGTACTCGACATGGGAAGAGGGCCGACTACTTGGAACATACCTTCGTTCCTCAACACGATGTGGTACTAATTTTCACGGGCGATTTCAACGTAAACGCGATGGATCCGCACAACACCTGTTTCGTACATTGTGTGCAAGAAGACCTCGGCATGAAATTTGTGGCAAATACACAATGCTGCTCTTTGCGCACTGGTTCTTGTTTTGAGTTTGTATTTACAAACATGAAAGTTCCTTTATTGCCCCGCTACGTGTCCTTTACAGCCTACTTTTCCTACCCCAAAACACATCTGAGTGTGTTTCAATAAATGTATGCAAACCAAAACACGGCTATAAACATGCTTACTACTGGCAGTTACCGTGTTCAAACAGTTTACGACGGTCTCCTATGGAAACGTTCTTACATCTTACACCTTGACTGTGCTGCGTGTGCTGCGCAGGCCTCGGCTTTTTTATTTGATCCAATTGCCGATTTTTGTTTTCATAGTGAAACTAACATTCCTGAAAGAAGTGCCCGGGGAAGATTGCAGCTTCTTCATCACCGCGCTGATTGCAACTATCATTTGAAGCGACACAGCTAACTCTTGTTCTAGTACAACATATGGCTGACTAGACAAATTGAAAATAAAAAAAATTATCCAGACAGTTCGTCTTGACATATGAAAGCATGAAAAAAAAACCTGAACCGATAAAAGGAGAACGTAACCGAAGCGCTGAAATTTTCGCTTTCTTACGCAATCGCTGAAATGTTTCTCCGTATATAAAGGTAGAACATTTTGTTGCTCAAACCCAATCTTTGCGCAATCATACCGGTGACATTCGCGCTGTAGAATTTCAACATCTTCTAGGTAATAGCATCCCTGAGCACCTCGAAACGGTACTTCTTGTGGGAGGGTCGAGGCCCTGCATTTTTACGTAGAGTTCTTGGGCAACGAGTCAGTGGGCATTCCTTTGTAGAGATGTTACTAGAGGTCATGCTGAGGGGGCGTATATCGCTGAAGAATGCCTTCGAGTTTCTCATTGTGTTCGTAGTGTCTTTTCTCTCGAAGAAATAATTTCATCTGACAGTGTGCTTTCATGGAGTCTCTTTCTGATCATCTTTCATCCGTCCGTTTTTTATCGTTTGTTTTGTTTATTTATTCATTTGGCCTGTATGCTCATTGTCGCACCTAATAACATCTTTCTCTACCGAGTCTCTTCCCTTTCACTTGGCAGTGTAGCAGAATATGCAGGAGCTTATCTGACGCGGATGTCTGTACCGTTTTCAGGATAAATGACTGGTGTCTTTCAGTGTTTTCTTTTGGACTTGTAAATATGACTGCAGGCAATGCCAACTTTGCCTCACCCAGTACAACTACTCTTACGTTATAGATATTGACAAGTGTTTGCTAAAGAAGTTTTCAGCGCTGGTTTGAAATACGTAATATTTCTTGTAGAATGAAGTGTAATGGACTGTGATAGCGTCTTCAGCCGGTCTGACATTTGGCACATCTCGGTTGATACAGCGTTTGTATGTACTCTGCATCTGTAGGTTGAGACTGCAGTTTAGAAACCGTGTATTTGGGTCTTTGCAGACTCGTATACTGTCTACAGGCTATTTTATTCGGGTTGCAGGGTGAAGAATAAGCGTGGTGGTGATGGAGAAACTTTCCTATTCCTTTATTGTGTACACGAAGAGGTGACGTTATGCTTCAGTATGATGCGATGAACCGTTGTATTGAGCACGTGTCTGTGAATATGCCAAGTGGTACAGCAAGAAATACGTGCTTTAATATTCCCGAAGGGATCTCCCATTTCCTACTGCCGTCAGGCTATGTGAAGCAGCGAAGTTGCTACGGTTACTGCTCAAAACTGAAACATGCCTCTAAAGCGCGTTCACCGAGAATGATATAAGTAAAAGCTCTCTCGTTGTTGACGTTTTTAATGGAAACATATTATACTGTTGTGTTGTAACTCAGGCAGCTAACAGATCATCACGGGTGCATGATTGTCGCTTCAGTACTGTTTTACTCGGGCATGGTAACCAGTTTCACAATTCGCGATCGAGACATATGTACTCTTTCGCATCATTACCGGTCTCCTGCGTCGTAGAATTTCAGTGAGAGAAATCTGTTCTTGAACCTTCCGTGTGCAAGTGTGCAGAAAGAAAAAGCGAGGGACATTCCTCTTTAATAGTCGTTGTCGCATGACACCGCTTAAATCTTACTTGCATTTGATTTTCTTGTATCTTTACGTCACTGAATGATATTAAAATTGGGGTTCAGTGGAAACTTCAGGACAGCAAAATCTGCCGTTAGAAATGGTCAGCCTGGCGCTATCAATATAAAACAGGAAAAAACTAGATAAGTCTTCACGAATCAAAAAGTAACGATTGGTTGTGGTGAAGTAGTGCTTACTGGGGTGGTGAACATGATCGGTTTGTTTAGTATTCGGTCCCGACTTTTTATGCACCAACATGCAAGGACTGTGCAGAGGCGCGATATTGAAAAAGCAATGGACATTTCCTTAAGCAGCCATTCACACAAAAGAATCAAGTTACTGCTCATGTCTACCTCATTACACGCATTTGACATTGGTGTCACCTGGTTGTTCAAGATAACCCGCATATACTGAGGAACCTGATGAAGTCCTGAAATTTCTCTAAATCTTGTGAAGAGCTTAACAAAGTTATAGCCACTCACTCTCTTTGTGGGTAAGCGGAATATGTGTGCAGGCAAATTAAAATTAGTGTCGCATTACTCTGAATACGTGTGCTTCTGTGCGGCGTTCTTTTCTTTTGTGAACATGATTTTACTGCAAGAGGTGTCGCTTTTGTGAGAAGTAGCCACCTCCTAAGAACACCAGGAAAGATTGCCTATTGGGCATTGGTTCAATGCGCGTTAATTTAGGCTACGTCACTTCAGGTTTTCTGCAAGTGTTTCATTGCGAGTAATTGTTACATGAGCCTACGAATGTTCGTCGAATCATAGGGTATCGATTTTGCCCTAGCATGCAGCGAACTGAACACGTCATGGGCATATGTTCACAGGTATCTTTTTCTCGGTTATGCTATGCTACGAGTGAAATTAATTTGTTCCCAATTTACAAGGCGCCCCTTTTACAAAATTTCAGCTTTGAAAGGCAGGCCATGTATTTTGGGACCTAAATAATGTATCTAAAGATAGCCTCCTTCAGGACGATCAGAGCGTTTGTTATTTGAATAAGTATTTTACAACGTCATGTTCAACACCTAACCAAACCCATGATCTCTATTTGGACATTCTTCGGTAAGCAGCATATCATGTGTGGCCAATGCACAGGCTAGCAAAGCCTAAAGTCCCGCACAACTCACCTGCCAAGAGGAGCACGACGAACGGGAACACCAAAATCAGCTGGCACTTCATTGCCCGGCTATGTTTCCAGGGGGGCGTGACTATTCCTCCAAGCACTCGAGAAGAAGGGTCATCGCCACTTCCGTGTCCGGATCGGGACAGCGCATGCTTTGTATCTCATCCGGGGAGCTGGAAGTGACTTCACACTCCTACCAGACGTATTCCGTATCACCCAGGTATCGAACTGTTTCGTGTCGGAGGCAAGTCAGAGATGTAACCAGTGGAGCGTAGCGTAGTCGCAGCAGCAACCCATCATCACGAGCCAACGGCGCCCGCCGTGTAGTTGCCCTAGAGACAGAACTCCACCCGCGTGAGATGAAAGAAACGGGCGACGCATCTTCGACCGCAGTCTGGCGCTCACTCGTGTTCACCAGCCGGTCGCAGCTTCTTTTCAGAGCAGGCGAGGGCCCCACGCGGTCTCGCAAGCGGTGCGTGACGTCACAACCTCGCCGACTGGGCCCAGGTGCCCCCTCGCGGACCGCCTCGGAGCGCGAAGCCGCCGACGCTTGCGGTTCCTCGGGTCCCGTTGAGCGATTTCGCGGGTTGGGCGGACAAACTAGCGCCGCTCAATACGTCGTTGTCAGCGACCGTTCCCAGATGATTGCGGCGAAAGTGCGCTTTGCGCTCCCCTAACAACTCAGTCCAGCTTTTACTTCTCCGTTGTCAATGTAAGGACTATCGATTACGCTCATTTTAGGTTAACAATGTCCGTTCATTTTTCAGTTTGTGAAGGTCGGATTCAGTTTTCTAGTGCGCAACTGACTCCCTTATGTGTGCATTGCTGATATTGCTGAGGCGAGCACTTCGTTTTTCGTCTGGATCAATATATTTAAAGATTACAATAACCACGCAGCGCGGTGAGACTCTTAACTTAAACGGGAACCTTATGATTGCTAAGAGCAACGGCAAGGAATGAAACGTGATCATTATTGTGGGAGAGATTCGGCGGATCTAAGGCGTCGAACAGTGCGCACGGCTCAAGGATCTGTGAAAAGCATTTCAAAGTACACTTCCTCGGCAAATTTCGATCTTGGCATAGTCTTCTTTGACCAGGAGAACAATGCATAAGCAGTTTGTATTTTTAAAGTATGGTGAACGGTAGCGGTTTTCTCCATGAGAGCTTTTCGGTGAGACCTCACAGTCAGCATGCCATGAGCATTATTTCCCCTTCTCATAGTTCCCGAATACGATGTGTCGCCGTGTCCGTCATGTCCCGAAAAAGTAAATGCGTTCTTGAAAAGAAAGTATCAAACATTGGGAACTACTTGCACTAGAATCTGCCGCGAAGGAAGCAGTCATAGCATTTCCAATAATGTCGGTAATGTTGAAGCTGCTCCGACGAGTTATGCAGCCAGTAGGATTTTCCGATTCTACTGCAGATTAATAACCAATTATTCAATGTATTCATGTTTGTATCCAAGTTTCCAAAACAGCAGACATAGTGACATGTCGTCTAATGCACGTGTGAGCTTCCGGACTCCGTTGGTTCGACGTAAACAGGCAAAGAATTAGGCTTGTTACAAACACATGTACGGTCTTTTGGGTGGGATAGTCTTTTTGCGATGGCATGTACGTTAGCTAAGTATTTTTGTCTTCATCCATTGAAGCGTTAATAGCTTCGTGAAAGGAAGCAGCGAGAGTCCGCGGCCTTGTATTTGGCTTAGGCAGTAGCGGAAGCTTTTGCTAACGAGGCACATCCTATCACTACCACCTACAGGCGAAAATTACCTCGAGGCGGCTGTCCCGGGATTTTGGTGCTGTATCTTCTTAAAAGCGCTGCTGCGGTAGCTTAACGCTCCGAAGCAAAAGAGAGAAGCTCGCGCTAACGAGTGTCCCTATAATCCCTCTCCTAATCCACCAGAAATGTAGGCCTTGTGAAGGCCCCAGAATAGGCCTCGTCAAGCTTAAATGACTCTTAGAAAAACGCAAAGTTTCAGTTTGATTCACGATGTCTAGTTACTAGTGCAATAAAAGAAGGTGCGACTCGCTGGAAGCATAGCATAAGCACTCATTCGCAACTCAAATGGGTTATCTAAATATCCACATATGTGCACGTAGATTAAGTAGATCTCCGTGCGGATCAAGAGGACTAAGAATAGCAACACCTTATGATGAAAAAAAAAAGAAACGTATGGAACAGCGAAAGCAAGAAGAGATCGATTTACCTATAAAAAGCAGTATTCATATTATCGTTCCACAGATGAATGTCTCAAATAAATATCTACCATTTTGGTATATTACCGGAGGCCTCTGCAAATGTTGTTGTGAACTGACTGTTATATCCTTAAGCTATTTGTTTCATTAAAACCGTGCTCGAGCTGGACGTTCTGCACTGGAATGTAAGATGTGATTCCCCCATTAATTTCATCACCGCGTATTCTTTCTGCGACGTAGGTGTAATTTAGTTTTCCACGTACCAAGCATCTACAGAGACTTTCCTATTTCCTTGATCGGTAAATTTTGTGTTTGCGACAAATTTTTCTTTATACTGTACCCCAGAAGAGCTCGCGTGACAGGAGATTGCAGGCAACGCGACTGCTGAGTCGCTTTTTAATTTACTATGACATGGCATATGCGGAAACAATTAACGTTACTATAGTTTATGGAAAGCTTCCAAGTGCAATTCTCAACAATCAAACAATATCGGGAAATTGAAATATTACTGCCAGCACAGTACTTCATGTACACAGTACATGAAGTACTGTGCACAGTACACATCACTACACAACAAGAGGTAAAGTGGTTTCTCTCCCGTTATTAGGACATGAACTGTGCTATATCACAAAAACGACTTATTTCAATTCATGTAGGATGAAGGGCATTGACCAAAACGCCTCGCGTTGTGACCTACTTTATATTCAAACATTTACGGAATTCAGCATTTTGTTACCTTTATACAGAAACACAGAAGTACTTGTTTGTCGATGACGGCTTGGAACCACCTGTGCTAAATATATTACGTACACTTACCTCGCCGAAATTCCCCCAGTATGATTGTGGTCTTGCGAAAGAAACAAACGTAGCATCTTGTTCAACAATTACAAGAAGTCCCGCATCAGAATGTGAAGAAACAAGCTTAACCAAGGAGAACATAGGAGAAGATAATTGTTCTTATTCATTGAATAAAGAAATAATAAATTAATGGCAATAAAAGTGGATGAAAAAACAACTTGCCGCAGGTGGGGAACGATCCCACGTCTTCGCCTTACGCGTGCGATGCTCTAACCAAGTGAGCTGCCGCGGTGCCCTTTCCCCATCCACTTTCTGGTGTATTTATGTTTTGCTACTGGAACTAACCCTGGGAGTGTTAGCCAGCGCCACCACTCACAAACCTTGGAGGCGGCTGTGGAACATCCTTTCTGCCGCAGCCGTCACGAGTACGTGATCTTTCTGAGTGAAGGCAACTGGTCAATATACCCGAACATGCTACCTGAAGGCATCAATGTGAGTTGAGTGGTGGTGCTGGCTAACACTCCCCAGGTCGGTTCTAGTAGTCACACATAAATACCCAAAAAGGGGATAGGGAAAGAGCGCCGCGGTAGCTCAATCGATTAGAACATCGCACGCGTAATGCAAAGATGTGGGGTCGTTCCCCACCTGCGGAAAGGTGTCTTTTTTTTCATCCATTTTCAATGCTATTATTTATAATTTCTTTTAATTCAATTAGTAGGAACAAATAATTTACCCTATGTTGTCCTTGGTGTCTTTGTTTGTTGGCTTCTTGTGATACGCGTCAGAATATGTCACACGTTGAGATAAACCAATTCTAATGGCACCAAATGCACCAAGACGCAAGATGCAATGGCACCAAGAGATTGTCAGGCTTGTAACCAACGATGTCTATGCCAAAAAGCGCAATAAATGTATTGGAGGAACATCCTAAGCACAGCAGGCATCCTTCGGCATTATGAACGTATGAAAAAGGCATTTCGTTCTAAAAGTACTTTGTTTTTACTGCCACCATGTAGGTTATGTATCTTGTTTTTACCACCGTCTCTTTCAGAATATTTTTGTCGTTGTGTTCTTACGAGACTTTTGTGTTGACATCACTCAATGCGCATTAACTATTATTGTACAAATCATTCTGCAAATTCATTTGTAAGTGCACAAATTTAAACGTGTAACTGTACCAATAGTCGGTGCCATATTACGACGCCAGCATCTTTTAACAAACGCAAATAACGTACACTTGTTTTTTATTGTCTACTAAGTTAGAATATATTTATTTGGTTGCTTCTATACCGATGTTACATATACACTTCTGGAATGTAGTATGCTCTAGTATTTACTTATTTTGTACTGAAGTGGCCGCTCGTGGGATAACTGCCTGCGCTGGCCTACACTTTTGAACCACTGGAACATGTTTTATTGCGAACGGTTGTAGAGATATAAGCTTTCCCGAAAAATAAAGTTCTGCCTCATAATCAAATCCTCGCTTTGGCACCTGAAACCACGGAATTCAATTCAATTAAAATTTAAAAATATTTTGCTACCACGGATGCCGAGGTGATAATAAGCGACTCGCAGGCAGCGATACGCAACTACGCTAGCGGCCGGTTCTCCTGGGAAGCGGCCAGTATCCTCCAAATTCAACAGGGCGATATTTGCCGCAAAAATTACAGTTTCGTCGTATGGACCCCCGCCCACACGGACCCTCCGCTCCCGGGAAACGAGACGGCCCATGCCACGGCTCGAGGACTTACATGCCGAGCCGCGGCGCCCGCCGGCAATCCCGGCGTCTCGCCCACCGCGAGAGCGATGCGGGAGTGGACATGGGGAGATCGCATGACCAATTTCAGAAACATCACGCAACACCACAGATTGAACAGATGTAAATACCCACCACCGCACGCCAAACTAAACAAGAAAGAGGCGGTTGCCTGGAGGCAATTGCAGACACACACATATCCTAACCCGGCGATCCTTCACCTCTGCTACCCCGACATTTATCCGTCCGACGATTGTAAAGCGTGTGGAGCCAGAGCGACGTTGCAGCACATGCTGTGGCAATGCACCGGTAGCGAGTAGCAGGAGTGCCCGACGAGCGGGGTAAACACGGCAGTCTCGAACCGAGGGGCGCGTTGGGAGGCGGCCCTGCTCAGCCACGACCTCGCCGATCAACTGTGGGCCGTCCGGCACGCCGAGGAAGCCGCCCGAGTCCAAGGACTCGAGGCCGTCACCTAGGCTGGGGTGCTTATGGCCCTACCCCGTCCAAATCGCCGGACATTTGCAATAAAGTTTTCACTCACTGCATTATAAAGAAACAACGAAATGATTGATTTTACGAGGGTTCGTTCACAATACAAATTACGACCTCACTAAAACTTTCAGAAGCTCTAATTTATCAAGCAAGTTATTGTCGGGATCATTAGGTATCAAAATAACAGTACCTAGTTTCTACATTATACACGATTATGCGGTGTGATCATCTTTAAGATTTAGGGAATTTCCCAAAATTCTCGTCCTTGAGCGGGATTATCTGAAAAGGCACACATTGCCAGCACGAAAAACTGAAACACATATTCAAATAATTAATGAAATTTCACTCATTACCTCAATAATTACGGCACATATTGTAATTTACGAATTGTAGCCGGTGACCTTGCAAGACGCATCCACTTGAAATGAATTTCTTGGGGGCCGACAGTTTCGAGATATTTCCTAACGTGTGAGACAAACACGGGCGTTGCAGTTACTCTTGTGCTTGAATGCATAAAAGATCGTTTCGCCAAACAAGTAAGTGGAACAACAGTGTATTTTTACGGCAAGTTTGACGGTGCACATCTCCAAACTGGCGTCATTCTGGAAATTCATTCCAAGTCGATACGCGTCGCCTACCCGCAGGCTACGATTCGTTAACCGCTATATGGGCCATGAAGTAAATAATGCGGAAGATGATTAGTGAATTCTTGTGAGTTATCTTAATGTGTCCTTTGATTCGTCACGCAAGTAATATCCGCGTCTCTCAGTAATCCATTCCAAGTACTATAATAATGTTATCTGCCACAGACTATAGTTTTAAAAATTCCCTAAAACATAAAAATAATCGCCCTGTATACCAACGTCTAGTAACTGCACCCTTCGTTCATATGTTTGTGAACTTCTATACTCGCCCGCCGTGGTTGATTGGTGGCTGTGGTGTTGCGCTGCTAAACACGAGGTCGCGAGATCGAATTCCGGCCACGGCGGCACCATTTAGATGGGGGCGATATGCGAAAACGCCCATGTACTTAGACTTCAGTGCACGTTAAAGAACCCCAGGTAGTCCAAACTTCCGGAGTCCCCCACTACGGCCTGCCTCATAATGGTATCATCGTTTTGGCACGTAAAACTACATAATCTAATTTTTTGGGTTCTCAAATGAGGAAGTTTAGGACTATGTTGATCGCTGAATTGACAAGCAGATCGACGCAATGGGTCGAAGTCCTCTTCAATTTCAACAGACGCTCTTTTGCTATCACAAAATTGTGTACGATAAGAGGAAGCCACCATTAACGGAACGTAACGCGTACGTCAGTCAGATGCGCATCTAGGCCCCGATTCGTTATTGCGCCAGAAGCCACCGCGCCACTGTGATCACAGAAATCGGCAACTCGGTGCAACGCACGCAATAAGAATGGAAAATGAAATCGAACGTTGCGAAATGCTGGCCATACGGTCTGTAGTTGCTCATAAGAACAAGAGAGATTGTCTGGGAAATTAATTTATCGTTCGCGGAAGTTATCAGAGGCTACATCTGAGTTTCTACGTTTCCACGTGGCCTGACATATACAGTGAAGATGCATTTACGATTGCCACACTGCCAGACTTGCATTGGCTAATGACTCTGCCGGTTCGCTGACTTGACCGGAGAACGTTTTGCTTTTACGAACTAACTCTGATGCAAGAACTGCTTCGCCAAGAATGCCTCTTATGAACCCGGTGACGGTACGGCTGATGAGTTTCCGCTGCGCACCCAAGTTAATTGCCTTCATCTATGGCACACCGCGAGACAGCTGCCTCTGCTTTTCCGTTTCCGTGCGGGAAGGGCTTGGGGCAGTCGCCATATCAGGAAAGCAAGTCGGTGACCAGTGACAAAACCCTCATTGTACCGCACTCGTTTTGTGCAGGGCAAAAACTGTCGGCCTTGAGAGGGGCTATCGCTTCCGTTCCCAGGAGTCGCAGGAGTGGCATTTTGGCAGCGGCGACAGTCGCTGTGTACAGAGCTTTGTAGGGTTTTAAGTGACAACTGTGCCGGCCGTACTCTGCCAGAGTATTGAAATTCCCGCTCTTTGTTTGCGGGTTATCAAGAATAAAATCTTCTTGTGACGCACCGGTCATCAGCGAGGACCAGCGACATCGCGGCTGATCTGCGCCTCGAATCGGTGGCGTAGCGGCATGTACGCCGCTCCTCGCGTTTTGGCAGCGCTGACAGTGTAGGCAGCACGTCTGACCATTCCTCTTGTAGATTCGATGTTTACTTTACAAATGACATAGTTTACTTTATACACCAACATATTTGTTTCGTCTGCGTCAGGTGCCGATATTTTTAAGAAAGCTAATGTCGTTTTAGACAAATCAAGCACGCAAACATCTAGCAACCAATTAAGATAAATGCGAAAAAAGGAAAGAAAGGCTGTGATGTTTCATTCTATAGGTACGCATGTGTCTGTAAAAAGTAACCTCGTTTTTCGCTGCTCAGAGTGCTAGCATTTTTCAGTATCACTGCAATGGGATGACCATGCCAACACAACATTACAAACGTTAGGTTTAATAACGGGAATATTCAATCGAAACCGCTATTTAATTTGAAAGTCAGTAAAATTGTTGATTTTTATTCTCATGTTTGCTTCGTATCTATCCTAGGGTCATTTGGCTTCGGTAACTACTACAGAATCGAAGCTCTCCCACAAATTAAACGATTTTTGAAAATAATGGAGAATGTGCCAATTCTGCATCCAATTGCCAAGGTTCTTGAAAAATTTTAGAATGATTAGAGCACAAGATATGTATGAGTACAAACTGCTGAGTGAATATCGCCTGAATTAATGACCGTAATAATTCTATCTTCATGGGTTAGTAAATCTCCATCCGAAAGAAGTATCTTATAACACAATAGCAACAGAAATGTGGACTGTTCCGTATTGTAGCAGTGGTTATGAACAGCAAATGCTGCACAACGTCGGCGTTTACTAAATCACTATAAAAAAAAAATAAAATCGATATTTTTGAAGTAAAACGATCTCACTTGTACGCGTTCTTTCTAGCCTCAGATTGACGTCTAAGGCGCTCTTTGACTTGTATTCGTATATATTCCTAAATGCCACTTTTAGAATGCGTACTTTGTAACATTGTAACGAAGCATTGTGCTGATAGATGATGCTAATGTCTTGTATGCGAATGAACGACGCTCTGTGTACAGTAGTAACTAGCGATGGTGCTTAATGGGATCGTTTCTTCATAATCTAGGAGAATGGTGTTTATTGGGTGGTTTGCCGAAGTGTGTGACAATGTAAACAAAATGGTTATCCCTCTGCTGCAGTGCTTGTCAGTATAGGGGCGAATGTGTCCCTCAAGCCATCCTTCAATTACTTTTCCCATCGACTCCGATCACATTTTTTGTGATAAATAAATAAATAAATAAATAAATAAATAAATAAACCACACAATCAATGAGTGAATCTATCAGTCCTGCACAGAATGAAGCATCAGTGACCATGGCGACAAGAGCAAGGTTATGCCTACACGTGAGAGCCAACCATCGGAGCCGCGGGCAAAACCATGACTGCGCTCATTTCCTGAAGATCCTTCCGCAAGAATGCGCACACTGATTGGTTACTGCCGCGTGCGAGACCCTACTGGAGCGGTCTTCTGTTCAACAGAGGCTCCAGAAATAACCAATTTTTCAAAAAGAAAAAGATGTTTTAGTAAGAGTAGTAAGAAAGCTTATCCATCAAAAGGGCCGGCGAAGCCCTTGCCCTCGGCGGGTGGCGTCCTCAGTCCACGACGAAGTGCATCACGACGGTCTGCCGTGCCCTATATCCACCAGGGCCGCCTGGCCCTCATGGTTGGGGCTGGTTAGCCCGTCCTCACTGTTCAACGGTCGCTTCCTGTTTGGCCTGTACGTCTGTGATGTCGGGTTCCCGTATGACAGGGAACATGGTGTTGCGCCGCGTGCACTGCTAGCATTCCTTGTTGTAGCTCGTCGGGTATGTTCTGTTTTGTAAATATATTTACAGTTGTTCATCATGCATGCCTCACTTCGCGTGCACCGCCATCTGAAGGCCGCCACGTTTCTAAGAACAGCACTCAGCGAAAACACGTTCACAGGTCCTAGCAAGTCCTTGCGGGAAGAAAACAAAACATGGTTACCTGATTTCTCAACCAGCGTCGATGACGTCATAAGCTGAGACTGATGGGTGCTATAGGAACAACATCATCATCATCATCAGCCTGGTTACGCCCACTGCAGGGCAAAGGCCTCTCCCATACTTCTCCAACAACCCCAGTCATGTACAAATTGTGGCCATGCCGTCCCTGCAAACTTCTTAATCTCATCCGCCCACCTAACTTTCTGCCGCCCCCTGCTACGCTTCCCTTCCCTTGGGATCCAGTCCGTAACCCTTACTGACCATCGGTTATCTTCCCTTCTCATTACGTGTCCTGCCCATGCCCATTTCTTTTTCTTGATTTCAACTAAGATGTCATTAACTCGCGTATGTTCCCTCACCCAATCTGCTCTTTTCTTATCCCTTAACGTTACACCTATCATTCTTCTTTCCATAGCTCGTTGCGTCGTCCTCAATTTGAGTAGAACCCTTTTCGTAAGCCTCCAGGTTTCTGCCCCGTAGGTGAGTACTGGTAAGTGGTAAGACACAGCTATTATATACCTTTCTCTTGAGGGATAACAAGAACGTAACGAAGAGGTTTTCAAGTACGATCTTGGCGATAATTAGTATGTACGACTAGCGCCGTCGCATCATTCTTTGCTCGTTTCAAAGGCTTTTCAATTGACGCTTCCTCTGGTGGTGCTACACAACTTTGCCAGTCGAGCTATTTGGCGTTGACGCAGCGTTTTCTCCCGAAAGATTTATGGCTGGTTGTCATGAAGCACCGCTAAACAAGGTGCTACGTTAAAAAGGTGCTAGCTTAAAAATAAAAAAAAAAGTTAACCGAAAGTTCGAAGAATTTCTTGCCCATTTTTTCATCACGCTGCACAAGTTAATCTGCAACGGCACTTTACTAGTGGACAAAGATCTGTACATGTTTACTCACGCGTTCATACGTTTGCGAATCGCAATAAGCGTTTAAATTGCCTCGAGTCGCGAGCTCGCACGCATAAGCGAGAGCCAAGGTTCGTGCATCCAGAACTATATTTCTATAGTACTGGCGACTCGCAGTTTGTGTACATATATAATATATAGGACATACATGCAATTGCGCAAACAAAAATGGGCATCAATAACTATAGAATGTATACTCCAACTTAATGTGATGCTTGTGATGTGTATTCTAACAATTTTCTAGATAGCCCGTTAAACGTTTGACATGTGCTCTTGTTTATTTCGCGTGAATGATAGGTGATAAGCGACAAGTGCTACTTGAAGCCACGCCAATCCTAGCCAGTGACATTTGCTAGACGGCTGTAAGTTACCATATAGGCTACGCCTGCATTCACGGATATTGCGAACCCATCTCAAGAAGACCATCAATGTAACACTGCAACTTTGCTGTCAAAATGAGGTGAACCCACTTGCCGATCCACATCCTGTGACTTGGGTAAGTGGGTTTTCAAGGAGCAGGCGCTGCCATAGTTCAAGATGACGTAGTTTTGGTCCCATTCTGATATTAGAATTCTAAATGATCCTTAACTATAAACAGCTTCTGCGGTAAAAAAAAAGGGGGGGGGGCAACCGAAGGACTAAGAGAAGCTTCATAGGTGGGCGTAAGAAGACGCAGTTACTTAAAAGCAGTGAAGGTAAAGAGATGCGAGCAGTAAAGCTACAGCAGCCAAAACAATAACGTAAAACAGATACGTATTTGACATATCCACGTGCTTCAGCAATTCAGCAGTGCATGAGTTATTTTTTTATCCGTTTCGAAAAAATCAGTCCTGCGCGGAACACCCAGCGCAGCCACAGCCTAAGTTGGAGGAGCGGGTCCATAGGATTTCCATTTTCGGAAGCACGCAGAAGAGGGTCTTCGCGGCGAAGTCATTTCGTGTCGTTTTCACGAGGACGATATTAACTGTCCTCCAGGCGTCGACGGCGAGCTACGGCTTTTTCGCGCTCTGCGCAGCGGTCTTCAGAGCCCAACGTTGCCTCGTTGATGCGGTGCGCGTATTTCGACGATTAGCTTCTTCAGCAGCGGTTGGTACCTTGCGAGGATATGCCATCAAGTGCACCGAATAGTAAACACACGTATCGAGACTACGCGGCAGACATGTCACATCCCGAGACCCGTGGCGCGATACGATGCTGTCGATGATGATGATTGGAATCTACTTCGATATGGGGCGGTAACAAACAGTCCCGAGCCTGCTTGACCTAACCGAGTACAGCTATACACAACGTGCAACTGCTACATGGCGTGCCACCTGTTGTGATAATATGCAGTTGCAATGCAAAGTGAGCACGTATCGACGCTACGCAGCGGACATCGCGTGACAAGTGGCACGATACGATGCTAATGATGAGGATAACTATAATTATGATCATTTATTGGCATCCCCTTGGAAACGGGCCCGCGGCAAAGAGTCACCTCGCCTGTTTGATTTAATCAGGTACACCGTACATGTTTTTATTATAGCATATTTTATACATGTCCTGAATATTTTTCTTCCTCTTGACAATGCAACTATTTCTTGGGCAATACTTCATAATGGGTAGCAGCCGGAGGATAGCTTCGACGGACACTGCGTGGCGGCGGGGTAAAATGTTTAGGCACAAGATTCATAGGTTGTTGGCAACAACTTGTACCTGGGTGTATTGTGAACGTCATAGGGAGATACCAGACAGACTGGTATAGTTTGTAAGCACGATGATAAAGACCTGTAAGCTGCAGCGGGTATTACTCGCGAGACATCAGGCGTCTTTTGAAATTTTATTGGTGTTACACCAGCATTTCCTATTCAACTAGACAATATCTAAAAGCACAGCGTTATATCATGTGGCACATACGGACGCAATTGATAAAACTTGAATACTGGCGCACAGAAAAACAAATTAAAGATAAGTCAAATTTAAATAATAGCGACCGAAATTAGCAGGACAGAAAATAGAATGTGCAAAAAAAAACAGGATCAACAAGTACACGAGGATAGTAAACGCAGGAATGCTACAGAATGGCTTACATATACATTACACTCATATTCAAAAGGAGAGAAACTATGAAAAGACAGGAGAAGGGTGCCGCTAGAAAGAAGCCTCAAGAGAAAGTTCGAAGCTCGGAACTAAAGGAAGAGAACAACGTATTGAAATATATCAGGATGGAGAATATGACAGGTGTATAAACTATTGATGCTGGAGAGAGGCGAGTGTCTGCTGGAAGAAGCAGGAACTTGGAAGGATATATGTTCCTTCGTTGTCTTCTGTGGAACCCGTACTTAAACTTAAAGCAGATCCGTGCATCTAATAATTCCTTGATTGATCTTCAAGACGAAAGAAGACATGTGTACCACAATGTATGCAGGATGTAACGGAAGTGTACTCATGGAGTTTTCTGTACAAGCTTCATTATTGTGCTATTCGAATTGCTGGTGCCATTCCACGCCACTGAGCCGTATTTCAGTAATCGACGACAAATTAATGGGAACGATTTGAGGAACAGAAGTGGGGTGAGGAAATGTCTTGTAAGTTTGCAGATGAGACGAGCGCGTGCAAGCCACATGTTGTTACAAATTTAGATTAATACAATAATAATAATAATAAAGCAAAGTAAAGTACTGTGCTCGGCCAAACCTTAAACCTTTATGATTAATTCTATATATTTACATGGGGAACGAGCTTATTTCTTAGACATGGCTACTTCGACAAAAACAACCCTTCCTGCTTTTGCTCGCTGAAAATTGTAATGCAGCTTACCTACAGTGTCACCCAGTGAAGCGCAGCTTGTTCAATGTAAACAGTCCGAAGCATGTTCTGTGTTTGGAACGGAAGATGCCAAAGGAAAGCTGAGCAACAGCTTTTCATTCGAACGAATGATTGTTTGATTGCGCCTACGCCTGCTACTGTGTCTGTAAATAAGAGTGCGTAATATTTCTCATATCGCAGTGTATGTCCTTCTTAGGAGTTTCGTCCAATAATGTTTTTGTGCCTTAATGTGACCTTTTACGAAGGGTAAACGCAACGGGTTCCAAAATACGGCGACGATAAAGAAAATGTGGTTGGGCACACTCAGCGCTATAGGAGGTGTTTTAAAAAGAATATTGAACATTCTTCTTTCCCATGTGAACGAATGAAGTACGAGAGCCTTCTTACGGTTTTTTTTCCGCCCACAGAAAGTGTCTGATGCTGGCAGTCGGCCTATGGGTCTGGACGAGTAGTGAGCGCCTGTCGGATTGCAGTAAGTTGTAAAATGGCGGAAGAGCATGAGCAGTGATATAGCTTCAAATTTTGCCAAGAGCTTGGCGGCACCCAAGTGGAAAGTATTCGCAAGATTCAACAGGCTTTGAAGGATGATGCCATGAGCACCTCTCGGATAAAGGAGTGGTAAAACCGCTTGGAAGATGGCTGCGCATCAGTGGACAACAAATCGCTTCAGGTAGACACTCAACATATGAGAATGTCGGACTTTGACCCGCCGTGGTTGCTCAGTGGCTATGGTGTTAGGCTGCTGAGCACAAGGTCGCGGGATCGAATCCCGGCCACGGCGGCCGCATATCTATGGGGGGAAATGCGAAAACAAACGTGCGCTTAGATTTAGGTGCACGTTAAAGAACCCCAGGTTGTCGAAATTTCCGGAGTTTTCGACTACGGCGTGCCTCATAATCAGAAAGTGGTTTTCGCACGTACAACCCCATAATTTAATTTAAATGAATTAATGTCGAACTTTGGTCATGGAGGGCCATCGCATCACAGTCCGAGAACTTGCGAACGAGTTCGAGGTGAGCATTAGATCAGCACATTCAATTTTGACCCAGGAGTTGGGCACGATGAGAGTGTCCGCGAAAGTCGTACCGAAACTGCTAACAATGAAGCAGAAGCAACTTCGTCTAGAAACCACACAGAAACTGCTGGACAATGCAAACGGTAACCCCAACTTTCTGAACACCGTGATGACAGACGATACGTAATGGGATTGTAGGCACGACCAAGAAACTAAGATGCAGGCGTCACATTGGAAGCATGCGACATGCCCGAGTCAAAAAAAGGCACGGCAGGACAGCAGCAATGTCAGGGTGATGTTGACCTTTCTTTTTTCGTTCCCGTGAGGCGGTGCCTCATAAGTATGCACCACAAGGCCAAACCATGACAAAGGCATGCTATCAGGACGGCCTCCGTTGTCTTCGTCCTTCTGTACGGTGCAAACGCGTCAATCTGTGGGCAGCAAGAACTTGGCAGCTCCCTCATCACAATGAACCTGCCAATTCAGCACATCCCATTCAGACTTTCTTCGCCGAACACAACATTCCTGTGGTTCGCAAGGTTCCCTACTCCCTCGACACTGCTTTGTGTCACTTTTGGCTATTTTCCAAGCTGAAATTTCCGCTTAAAAGAACCAGATTTGAGTAAGTAGAACACACCATGCGGGATGCGATGGCCAGGCTGATCATTATTTGAAAAGACACGTTCTATAAGTGTTTCCAACATTGGCGGGAACGCTGGGAGAAGTGTGTGCATTACCAAGGACACAAATGTGCTAGGAATCGTGCTTTTGTACGCCCTGATCAATAAACGTACTTCTGATGAGCAAAAGTATAAAAATTTTTTAGCACACCTCGTATGTTCTCTCTGACTATTTTGTTGGCCATCCTCGACAAGGTGCTGCGATTATCGCTTCTGCAGCCGGTTTTAACCGTTTAATAATGTCCTCCTAACGTTGTCCAGTGGTTTGGCAGTTACGCTGAGGCCGTGGTGAATGGACCTCTGTTGACGGCGTCTCACACTCACTTATTGATGCTAAAACGTAAAATAGCCCATTGAACGAGAAAGCCGGCGTCCATTATCGGTAGCAGCGAAACGGCAGATAAATTCCTATTGGCAACGACACCACGTCACCAGCACGCCTCGACGGAGCAGAGCGTGTGCAAGGAACATCTGTGACCACAATAGCGCACCAGATGTCGCGGGAGGGGAGAGGGCATAGCTGGGATGTCAAATCGCCCTCGCTCTCGGTGTCCAAAGCCTGTGTTATCCGACTGTTCCTTTTCCGCGCAAGCTCTCGCTTGAGTTCTAACTGCGGCTCAGTAAGGCCAAAGCAAAACGCGCCAAGCGTGTGAACACGCTCGTTTGCCCACGAGGAATTTATAACTCGAAGCAGCGCTCAGCCACCTTCACATGTACATTAATGCTTTCTCATTTACAACTCATAAGAGGTGCTTAGGGGTCCTCGTATTTTTTTCACCATCAGAGTAACATAATATGCAGGTAATAAACATTTAATTACCATGGTACAAATGCAACTGTAGCGAGAGAGAGAGAGGAAACGGGAAAGGCAGGCAGGTTAACCAAAGGGGAAGATCCAGTTTGCTACCCTACGCTGGGAAGAAAGGGGATTGGGAGGTAAAGTGATAACATAGTAGAGGTAAAGAAAGAAAGGAGCACAGACATACAATCACAGTCGGTCACTGTCGTCGCATACTGTCAACGCACAGCACAGTAGCAGTTGCAGCTCTATAAACATCAGTTCAGGCTACAGCCGCTTGTCCAATTCTGTTGCCTTTAAAAACTGCAACAGTGCTCTTGTCGCCCTCTGCTACGATGACCTTGTGATGGCGGCATTTTAAAGTAAGTTCCTCTGTTAGAAGTCTTCGGTCAATGCGCGCTATCGCGATTACGAGTGATCATCTCTGTAAATTGTGGTGAGGACGGTCACAGAGAAGGCGTTCAAGAGTTTCCTCGTTACCACAGTCATCACACGAGGCGTCGCCGGCCCATCCGATTCGGAAACCAAAAAGACGAAGTGAAGGCCACCCTTAGCTACAATCGACAAAGCAGGGTAGCTTCGCGACCGCCGAGTCCAGCTGGAATTCAAAGGCGTAAAGAGGAGCGTAGGTTGTGCAGCCAGTTGTTTTGAAAACTTCCTGCGTTCCACAAGGAGAACGGGATACAACGGCTGAGCATTCGAAGTTTTCTAGCGGCATCTGTCCTTGATAATGATATCGGCTCCTTTTCATCTCCTTGAAGAGCTGACCGAGCAGCGTTATCGGCGTGTTCGTTCCTTATGACGCCGCAGTGACTTGGAAGCCACTGAAATGTCACGTGATGTCATTTCTCAGTCAAGGTATGGATTAGTTCTCTAATCTCGAATACCAGTTGTTCTTGTGTTCCACGCCGCAGGACTGACAGCAAGGACTGCAGTGCTGCCTTCGTGTCACTGAATATTGACCATCTTCGAGGTTGTTCTTGGCTGACGAGACGAAGTGCAGCGCGAAGAGCTGCAAGTTCCACACCAATCGGTGTCGTTCGGTGACGTGTCTTGAAACTGATGGTGGTGGCTTTCGCTGGGAAAACCACGGCTCCAGAGGAACACTGGAGAGTTGCCGATCCATCAGTATAAATATGTACGGGGTCGGCGTACTTATCGCGCAAAAGGAGTAGTGTTAGTTGTTTAAGAGCAGGTAATGACAGCGCAGATTTTTCCTGATTCCTGGTACGGTGACGTGCACTGCAAGTCGAGCCAAACACGATGGAGGAATCGACGGCTTAGTTGCGGACTGAAGCCTCATGGAAGGCAGGTGCAATAATGCGAAATCGTAGTACAAAATGATGCTGCGGCCTTCCTGATGGTAGTGTTGCCAGATGGTGGGAACGGGCACGAGCAAAGTGCCTAATGTTTACTCTGAACACTTCCACCGCGATGTGTGTTTGTATGAGTTGGTCCCGGGCGATCGCAATAGTCGCTACTCTCGATGTGCATTTTGGCAAACCAATACAAACCCTCAGAGCCCGAGCTTGAATAGCCTATTGAGCACGAAGATTTGTCTGGCAAATGTTGGTCAGTAGGGGCAAACTACCTCAAGAAGCCCCAAAAAAGAGCCCTGCACAATTCCAACATTGCATGCACTGATATTCCCCAAGTCTTTCCGCCCAGAAACTTGAAAAACTGGGAGATTCCCGTCAGACGCTGTTTCAAGTAGGCCACGTGCGGGCTCCATGAGAGATCTCTATGAATGATTATGCCAAGAAATCTGTGAGTCATCTCATAAGAGATAATCTGGTCATTTATTGAGGTGGCGTACGGTGTTATTGGTTTGCGAGTGAATGACTTGGTTGTGGAGGTGTATAGCTGTAAGGGTAGCAGCTTTTTGAAGCCTTGCACGTATCTGAGGACGTGTCACACCCGAAGTCCATATACATATGTCGTCTGCGTACATTGATATTTTGATCACTGCTGGCCGATGATCAATACGACCAATGAGTGTGAGGTTTAATAGGGTAAGACTTAGTACACCGCCTTAAGGAACACCTCGATAGGTGTAGTGTCATGCGGTTTGAACGTCGCCGGTACATACAAAGAACGATCTATCTCATAAAAAGGTAATGGGAAATCCATTGGAAAACTTGACTACCTAGGCCAACCTTCTCAACAGCATCGAGGATAGCCTCGTGAGATACATTATCGTATGCCCTCTTGGCATCCAAGAACAAAGCTGCAGATAATCTTTTGCGTAACTTTTGATGCTGAACATACGTAGCGAGATCAACAACACTGTCTACTGATGAGCGATCTCGAAGAAAACCAGCCAGTCAATTTGGTAACATGTTGTAGTGTTCTAGGTACCACTCCAAGCGGGCAAAGGTAATCTTTTGTGCTATCTTTCCCACACAGATGGCCAGCGTTATTGGGCGGTATGTGGTAAGTTCAAGTAGGGACTTGCCTTGCTTCACGAGCGGGACCAAGCGGCATTGCCTTCCATTCTTCGGGAACCATGTCATCTTGCCAAAATACGTTGTATAGATGTAACAATTCTGTCCGTGCGCCATCGCTCAGGTTGTTCAAAGCGCGGTAGCATATTCCATCTGGTCCCGGGGTTGAAGAGCGCCTCAATAGGGCAAGAGCCGCTTCTAGTTCCTCCATTGTGAAAGGAAGATCCATGCTACAGTCACATGAAACAGGGATGTGACAGGGGGCTGGAGAGCTTGAACCGGTTGCTTGGCTAGCGATCCTTGCACAAAAGTTTTCTGCAACATCAGCATCCAGTCGCCCCTGGAAGAGCGCCAGCGCTTTGAATGGGAAACGTTGTTCAGGGAGGGAACGCAGAGCACGTATGGTTCTCGACATGTGAGAAAGTGGCTTTCGGGGGTCTAGTGACTGGCAAAACATTGTCCAACGTCGGCTTGCCAATCTATCCGTGTGACGTTGATTTTTTTTTTAGTCTTTTGGCTGTCCTAAGGGCTTCGATGGATTTTGTACGCTGATAACACCCCTCCGCGCGACGACGGAGTGCATGAAGTCGCTCCAACTCTATTTCCAAATCCGTGTGCTTCAACGAAATTGTGACTGAGCGCGTGGCGTCTCGCATTGAACTTCATTGGCTCCTCTAATCCAGAGTACAAGCCCTCTGGACAAGCATCTTCCATTGTGGAAGTAAAATTAGTCCAATAATTTAATCGAATGGTGTTCCGTGGGAAGGACCTGGTGATGACTTTGATGACAAGGTACGTGGGAATGGGATCACTTCCCTGTGTCTCGATATCCGAAAACTATTTAGCACATCTTGTGAAAAAGCTGGAGGCGAAATCTAGGTCAAGACAACTGCCATAATTCCCGCCTCGTATAAACGTTGGGCTGTCGTCATTCAGGAGGGAATTAGTAATATTATGGTCGATGACCGTAAAATTGCATATACACTGGTATTATATACTCTGTTATTCTCTTAAACTCCGTCCGTAAAGGGTTCGGAAAGCGTTAAAGCTCGCATTCTTGCGTGGGTTTCTGTAATAATGTTGACCGTCCGGAGCGTACAATTGATCGGCTTCTCTGTTCACGTATTAGTACAATACCCAGGGAGTCATTAGGATAAAATGCGCGCATAAAAAATGTGGGAGAAAACTTAGTGGCTCTTAAAGGCACTTCCATCTTTAAAATTGCTATTCATAAGTGTCCTCGGTTCCTTGTCATTAGGAGACATCATTAACCACGTAAATCTTTTATGTACGTATAATGCTTCAGAAATACATAGCGCTCGCGAACAATAATGGCAGACCTAGTTATAAAGCTAACGAGGCTCTTTGTAAATAGAAAGAAAGAGAGGCTGCCAAAGCAGTAGCGTCTGTCAGTGCCAATAATTTGAAACCGTTTCCCAATGAAATCTGACCTTGTCCCTTGAAGCAATGCAATACTGGAATATCAATCGCTAATATATTGTTCAAACTGACCTGGTAATGTCGATGTGGTGCCCTTTGTTCTTTGGCACATAAGTGGGTCGTCAAACTATTTGTGATGTTGATGAAGGAAGAACTGGGGAAATTAAAAAAGGAAAAAAAATAAATTATGGAGTTTTATGTGCCAAAACAACTTTCTGATTATGAGGCACGCCGTAGTGGAGGACTCCGGAAATTTTGACCACCTGGGGTTCTTTAACGTGCACCTAAATCTAAGTACACGGATGGCTTCGCATTTTGCCCCCATCGAAATGCGGCCACCGTGGTCGGGATTCGATCCCGCGATCTCGTGCTCAGCAGCCCAACATCATAGCCACTGAGCAACCACGGCGGGTTAAAAAAGAAAAGATATCGGACACCCGCCACTGCAGCTTCGTGGTCTCGTACACAGTCTCCTACTTTGCCACTGCAGCATAGATTTATCATTCTATAGAACTAGAATGATACTAGAGCCTAGAACAAATTTTTAATAAAGGCGCAGAATTTGAGTGCTACCACTTTGCTTGTCACGAGACCTGACGCCACAGACAATGCATGCAATTGGAAGGCACTCGTTAACCTGACGGCCTGATCTTCAACGGGGAGGTCTCTTTTTCATAATATTGTGATGTCAAGGCAAGCAGCTTGATCGCTCTCGTTGCCCAAAGGCATATTTAATGACTCACCTGGCAAGTACAGGTATCGCTCTGAAGAGTTCGCATAAGTGCGGCTGTTATACCGTCCATCCGCGCGCGGTGAGGATATATCGCCGTCTCTTCCAGATGCCCGTAATTTCCTGTGTCAGTGCGAGAGGTCTACCTTCGGCACTTGCTATGGAAATGCTCTTGTCCGAAAACGGCTCGTTGATATCATCTGAGCATGTGGGTTTTCACCCAAACCGGCCGCCAGGCTTAGACAAGTGCACTTATGGCTCTTGCCACCGCTCCTTTTTGGGCTTACTGCGGGAGAAGGAGTTTCCTAATCATGAGTAACCTTTTCCTTTTGAAGCCGCAGGGAAAACTAACGCAAAGAAAAAGCTGTTACTTCAGAGTGTAGATTGATACCTGAGCAGCAAATAAGCAAACATAAGGCAACATAAACGTGCAGAAAAGCTACAGTCTGTTTCGATATGTCGCCACTTATCCTCAATTATATTTGAAATATTATGCAAGTAACGTTTCTTACTTCACTCGCGCCATGAAAGAAGGATCCCGATAGAGGGATGCAGTGTGAGAGTACTTGCGCCCTGAAACACAGTCGAGCGCGATAGGTGGTTGTGCTAGACATGGGTATACGTGGGCGTATGCTTCTTCGGTAGAATACACTTTGTCGCAGAAAATGTTGCAATGTTGCTCAGAAAACGTCGACAAGCCTTATTCGGTCATTCTAATGTCCTAAAGAAAGTCTCTGGAAAAGTATCTAACGTCTACCAACACCTTCTCTCAGGGAATGTCCGGTACAATCCTCTGTCTACTAACGCGGTGCTTTCTTAGTTGCGGTCCTTCGGTGTGGCAACAAGAGTGGTCCGGAGTCGCTTGGGAAATGAATGCCGCCAACTCGTAACGACGTGGCGCATGTTTTTGGCACCTGCGCAAGTCATGAGGGGTGGTAGCAATGTCGAGCGGCTGGGAATACGCGCCCCACCGCTAACTTCTACCAAGTGTAAGTGCCAGCGAACAGCGCAATTGAACCACATGCGAAGCATTCTTGACGTCTGTTGCTTCCCGATCTGCTTCCTCAAGACAGCTCGATCGTAGATGACTGGCATTGGCTGCCCCAACCAGTGAAACATCACATTCGTTTATTCGCGATAGAACCGCTAGAATCAGAATTAGTACTGGTAACCGTCTGATAGTCACTTTCTATACTCACTCTCTATATCGGAAAAACCAGACACGGGCTATATTTCGTCGACTCAACCAATGTACACAAACGCGGGAGCGTTGGAAATGTGGCCACGACACCAGTAGTAACGGTAAGGTTGAATAAGTGAGTATATAACATTAAGTATTTACACTTGCACATTTGTCGCATCCGAAGCAAAAATAAGTAGGTTCCACAATGTCGCAATGGTTGCAAAGTGCAGGAAAGATGATGAGCGACAGTCGAAAAAGAAGAATGATGAACTACTGGTGTTTCAGCGTACATATTCAAGCAATTTCAATACAACGTGTAGATAACATATTGCGTAGGGTATGGCTTACAAATCTCTTAATTTAATGTGCTAAAGGGGTACGCAAGATTCTTGTTACGAGTTGTTTGGCTTATTTGTCAAAGTAGCGTTCTTGACTCCATGGTTCGCAAAGCGAGTTTCCTTTCATGTGTTGGTTCTTCATGCATCTATGTTGCATATTATTATCTGCGCCATGTCTTCAAACATAGAATAGCTCCAGCGCTCATCGTTTCAAATGCCATAAATAACGAACTCTAAATTGATGTGCACCGGAACCATTTAGGCGTTAGCCGAAGTTTACGAGCGCCCTCCGCGTTAGCGCCAGTTTCACTGTGTGCATCTGAAAAAAGAACAACAACAACAAAAAAGTGATGTCAAGGTAGCGTTCAAGGCTAACTGCAACGATATTTCAAACTAGGCGTAAGGAGCCAATTTTAGGATAGTGTTCATTTAGGGGAGCCTCTGTGATAAAATTTGACCTTTGACATACGAGCGGAAGCGTTAGAAAAGCTATGCAAAAATAGTTCTCGATACCAAAGCTCAAGCAGAAAGAAAAACGGCGCCATGTTTGGTTACTTGAAGTGATCTGTGTTGCCCTTATAGCGGTTTGGTCGGTAGATTTAGCGTCTTTCTTTCTGTTTAGGAAGAAATCTTTCCTTTCTTTCTGAATTTTTTTTCTGCTCTCATTTTCTAGCGACGTGACAGAACTAGTGATATTTTAGAGACAAGAAAGTTACGAAAGTTGCCTTGAATAATGCGCCTTCTAGAACGCACTTCAATACTAAACCGCTTCATGTAAGCGACTGATGTCGGCGGTATGACGCCTAGGATCTTTTATTATTATGAAGCAGCGGTCAACTTCACATCGGTTGTCTTGACACTTTTCATTACACAACTGCGGCCTTGACAGGTGTTGTGACGCCAGTTTCTCGAACCTCCACCGGCGTTACTATTGGGTGGCGTGGCGTTGTCAGCGGGCAGCAGGCGTCCGGTAGACCATGGCGACCAGGCAAGGACGAGACGATTTCTAGTGCGAAACTTGCACTTTTTATTCAATAGTTCGTGAAGCATAAAAAGAAGAGAATGAATGAATTGGAAAAGTACCATTGCGGGGCCCCTTAAATAGGCCAACTAAAATCGTAGGTGGGATCTTGTTCACGCCAACGTCACGTGACAGGCACTGACTCAGGTTGTGGTTGGGTGGCGGATCCCTTCTCCCAGGTCAGTTGGCACTGGCTTGCTTCCTTGTGCGACAACCCGAGGGTCCTATTTGGTTCGCGGAAAGCGTTCTCCCCTAGAGCTGGGCAGTTGCAGTTCGTGGAAAGGGTTCTCCCCTTGGTCGCACACACAAAAGGGCCTGTCATCACTGCGGGGTGGCTGCCAGACCGGCAACCACACGAGACAACCATGGCAAATTAGGAATCCATCCTCCGTTTTGGTTGAGCAGGGACTTTCGAGCATCCTTTTTGCGCGGGGTGTTACATGCCAACCGCAACACAGCATAAGCATCCTGCTCACATAATGCATGTTTTTATTTAATTTTTACAAAAGCGTTTCGTATTATTCCTAACGCTCCAGGCACTGCGCGTTCGATAAACATACCCTCATTTGTGGGCACAGTGGTAAACAATGTACACAAAATTATTAGAATAAATTTAATGGTGATGCTTAAAACGTAGCACGTTGTTAAGACAAATCGGCTGTAGAAAGGCGTATCGAATCGGCTACGGTCGTTCACACAAGTTTAAACACATGCTTCCTTTTCCTGTGGCCTTCTCACATAAATCGATAGTGCATGGACGATACAGGTAGATCAAGGAGCGGGAGCGTAGTATTTGACCTGTATTAAACTCGCGCAATTGTCATCGCCGTGTTAATATGCTACCAAGCGCATGTCGCAAAAAAAAGATTCTTTTTTTCAGTAGCATCAAAAAGTAGAAAATTTAAAGGAATAATGTGGTCAAAGTGCCTTCTCGTGCTAGGAAATCGGATTATTCGTTTTCGTTTCAGTTGCGCGGCATTTCCAATTGCAGCCTAAAGTTGAACAAGGAATTTAAGCCATTACGTCAGTGCAGCAGTGAAACAGAAGCGAATAACACCCTGCTGACAAATTAATTTTTTTATTCCTCAACCGCACGGTCCTTACGCAAAGGTGAAACGTTTAGGTAGATGATTTACATCACAGTGGCTTCTATTGGAGTTTTTACAAAGTTCCACTTCATTCAAAATTAACTGAAAAGCTTAAGCGACAATCATAGCGACGTTGCAACAAAATTTAACAGAAATCCTGCTAATATTTTTGCTGAAGGAATGAGGCAAGGAAATAGGGACGAGATACAAAACATGGACTGCGCTCGTCCGTGTTTTCTATCTCGTCCCTGTTCGTTTGCGCCATTCCCCCTTAAGTATGGATTACCAACACGCCCAAGAGTATGTACTACTATTTTTGTCTCACTTTAGCGACACGTTTCAAAAGTTACATGGCAACACTGGAGGTGACACGTGATCTCGAATAAAAGCCATTAGCATTGGTACGCTGGCCATTGATAGCTCTTCGAAATGGACAATCTGAATTCGGCTATTATTCATCGGTCAAGCTGGTACGTGAGAAAGCCGGCCAGCACCACGTAGCGCAGCCAGACTGGAGCTAACCAGCGCGAGGAGGCATTTCCGACCCGCCGCACATACAGCAAAACCTTTGCACTCTACGTATGATGGTGGCGCGTTGCCTGCTTCTTCTGCGTAGCGTATAGATGCCGTGACCGCAGTGGGGTTCTGTGTTGCGCCTCGTGGTAGCCTTTAGGCCAGAGATTCTCCATTCTTAGGGAAGAGTACGTCCGGGAGGGGGAGCGAAAGAAAAATGTTCATTTACATACTGAAACAAGTTGTCAGAGTCAAGTAAGAGATGTTGCAGTAACACTGGATGGGTCCTTTTTAAGCAGTTCTATTTCCCTAATGCCTCATACCAGGGAATTATATTCCCTTGTTGCGGGCCATCAGAGGGATCGTGGATGGATGGATGGATGGATGGATGGTTGGTTATGAGCGTCTGCTTTGGAACGGGGAGGTGGGTTTCGCCAACAAGCTCTTGCGGTCATACTGTCTAATTGCTTACATAGGTTAGAAAAGAAAAAAGAAAGAAAGAAAGAAAACCGTATTGCCCACAAAACAGTGTCTTTACTATGCAACATTCGAAGCAAGGCCGAGGCATATGGAAACATAGGCTCAAGCTCCTTCCGCGACATTCGTCGACACTGGTTCCTTGCTCTCCGTGCCACTCACAGATCAGGGTTAGCAGACTGGCCTTCGCGGTCGTTACCGCTAGTGCGGTGGTTGTTGTCGTCTCCAAGTGAGCTTCTTTGTTTGCGTCTCACAGTCGGTATGAGGCTCCGTCGGCGTCTAGGCGGGCGCTGGTGAAGGGGCTGCCGCGGGGGAAGCACCCAATGAAAGCGTACTGCCGATTTGGGGCGCAGCAGCCACGATGAGCCTATGTTGCCGTTGAGTCGCTCGGGCAGCGGCGCGCTCTTCTAGATTTCTGTGTGACACCAGGCGCGTGGCGACGTGAGGCAGCTCAAGCCCCCAGCGCCCACAGCTGCCCTCCACGCGCGGAAAATTTTTGAAACCGCCGTTCTGGAACTTGAATCACAGCGACAACCACCAGGTGCGAGCTTCGTTTTCTGTGGCGCTGTTGAAAGGCTGCTATCAAGAAAACTATGCAGTTACCAGCTCTGCGGTAAATGGCACATATTGTCGTATATACCAAAGGTAGAGTTGAACGTACTAATCGTTTATATGAAACTGAGCCAAAAGGAAGTTTCCTTTCACTTTTAAAAAAAATTTACGCCCTTTGGGTCGTAACTTATCCCACAATAAAAATCGTCGTCTGTCTTGCTTGCGTTTCCTTTCTTGAAAAATGTTCAATTGCTACTTTCTTTCGGGAATGCTATGGCACGAACATAACGGGCTCGAGCTTGTGACTATGAAGTACCGGTCTCGCAGCGTTAAAGAAAATCAATGCGGGCAAGATAGATGACGGTTAGAGTTGTGGGACAAGATAAGTTGTAAAGGGCATAACCCTTTTAAGAGTGTGCCAGTTAGCCTTTACACAAGAGTTTTGCGGAGCAAGGCTCAGATGCTGGTGCATTGAGAATAAAGCGATTGGTCGTTTTGCAGTTCGTATTGTTCTGGGCATTGAATGAGAGAGGAAGCTCCAAAATAGTGGACAAAGGCAGAGGTTTAGACGGAGCTCCAAGTCTAGTTTGCTACCTTACGTTGGCAAAGCGGGTGGAGGAAAGTATAAAGATAAAAAGAGAGTACAGAGGAAGGAATGAAGAGCAAAGACACACTATCACATCTGGTTACGACCATCGCAGAAAATGAGAGCATAGGATCAGGAGCTGCACATTGCCCATAAATGTGGCCTAAATTCGAATGCAAAGGTTTCGTACTCTCAGCATTGCCGAAACAGGTGTGCACATTAGCGTTTGCCCGTTGGAGACGGGATATGCAGTCAGCCGCGTTTCTTGGCACTGCGCAGGTTGCTTTAATGAATGCCTTCAAAACGTCATCGTTTACTTCTGGCCCACAAGCTTATACACAGGCTAACATACAATGGATATGTATACAAATTATCTCCTTGGCTAGCCCCATGTTGGAGCTTTTTTGATATTGAAAAGCCTGGTGAATTTTCCTCATCGGAGAAGTTATCTCGGCAATTGTCTACATGGGTTAAAATGAGTACCTATTCCAAGATATTGCTCACGCTTATAAACCTTTCCGTTTATTTCCCGATAGAGTAGTTCATTCGCTTTATTCCTGTCTCATTGAATTCGCTCTGTGTGAATTTGTGTAAACAGTATTATGACTGTAATCAGCCGTTGCAACTGGCTGAGGCTGGTGAGACTGCAAGAGAAAAAAAAAACGTAATCGCACATGATGCGAAGGTGCAAGGCAAGCGTCAATAGTCTAAAAGAAATGTCGAGTATACCTCAAAAAACTGAAGTCTAAATTATGGAAAACGTGGAGAGTAAGTAATGAGTACTCTTCTATGTTGTCCACAGAGCATGTTTTTGAAAAGCTCGGCTGAAATTTCTTAGCTGCCAAGCACTATTCTAGAACATCACCTTCGCATGAGTGCAGTCGCCTAGTTTTATTTCATATTTTGCGGGTTTTCTTTAAAAGCACAAGAAAATCACCTCGCAGTATTTACGTTGCCACAAAAAATTGGATTGGTCATTACTGAATACCCTCTAAAATTGAACGAAAGAAACGCGCTTGGCTCTGAAGGGAATATTAAAAAAATTGCGTAATTCATCTTAGTTAACTCTTAAGCAGAATTCTAAAAAATATACTCTAAGGAGCGCCACGTGATGGCAGAACATATGCCGTTGGTTTTAACCGGCTGCAGCACCACTTTATTAAAATCCTTGACATAAGTTACGTGAAGCACCCTACATACTCTCAGGACATAGCCGCCTCTAGAAGAAATCAGCATTTCAATGAGGATCACTTTGGATAGCTCGTTGTCATTGGTGGCCAATAAATTTAGTTCACTGACAGAGGAGAGTAGTGACCAAATTTATTGGCAAGGGTTCCAGCCAATGTGCGAAATAAAATAAGGGGTCTATAGACGGTAGTGATGTGAGCTATTTTTGCGTCAGTTCAGCAAGTGGCGACCCCTACAGGCTAGCGAGTCTTCACCGCAACTAATTTTTATAATGTATCCGTCGCGAACACTTTTGTCAAGCGCGGCTTCTCTGGGCCTCTTCTTGGCCGAGGTAGGTCGAAACTGTTCGAAGTCTGGCGCAACGCTCCCGCGAAGAACATTCTTTCGTTTCAGGCCTGGAAAGTTGGTAACAGGGAAAGTGAGCCAAACTGGAGATCTTAATGGCATTTGCTGCACCGGCTTCAGGACAGCGTGCCGCCTGGGAAATCGAGAAATTGCGCAGAAGAAAGTCCCAGAAGGACTGCCACGCAAGAAAATGTCGAGTAACTAAAAGAAGAACGAGAGCAACAAAGCTTTCCCAAATGTAGAACGCCTGTTCCATGCAGAACCGGAGCTATTTTTCTCATTAATTCTACCCTCCCCCAAGTTCTCTAAATACGCCGCGCAGGCGGTAGTGCCTCTTTCGTTTCTTTGGAAAAGACTGCGCACAATAAGAATGCGATGATACGGTGGACGGGAACATAAATCAAGTGTTTCAGTTCATCCTTGTGTTCTTTTTTTCTATTTGTTCACACCCTTAATGTTCATCTCTCCAGTGTATGTTCCAACTTTCCGGTCGCCGCTCCGTACAGATCATTCTTTTGGCTGACTTCTCATCCCGACTTTCAGCATCCGTAACTCCCCACTGAATTCCACACAGACAAGGAAAACATTTCACAATTTTAAGTCTAACTCTGCAGCCGCTGATGCTGGTCGTATATTGTCGACTGTTCTGCCTTGGTACTAGACCGAAATAGATTTCAGTTAAAAATTCGATGTCCTTCAGTATATGACAAGCAACTTCATTTCATAAAATATATTTCACGAAAACGTTTTCTTTCGACGGTGCGAGCGACACTTTACATTTGTATGTAGAACCTATGTATCATAGAACGTATTAGAAACAAATAAACAAGCAAAAGAAAAGCGTTACTTTTGATACGAGAGAAACAGTTGCTTTTGTCAGGGTAAATGAAATAATGCGTTCACTAAAAATTACACTAGTACATTAATAGTCATGCCTTAATTTTTACAGGCCGCAGAAAAAGGGCGACCTTATTAACGACCCTCCTCTTCATGTTTTCTCTCATATCCGTGTATTCGCTGATGATTTTGTCATCTACCGTATAATTACTAAGTACTCTCGCCACAGTAGACCTTAACAAAATGCAAGACTGGTGCAACGACTGGTTTATGACCTTTCATCCCACTAAATGTAATGTGCTTCCCTCGCCGCCACCAGCCCTTATACTACCGGACACGGATCCGGGGGCGAGGGGGGGGGGGGGGCAGTACGTCTAGAACCGCAGCGTCCTGCGCTCTACGCGCTTGTACGGGACTGGCAGCCACGCATCGTTACGCAACTTCCCAAATGACAATACGAGTTGGTTTTGGCACTTAATTTGATGGAGCAATAAAGGAGGGATCTAAAATAACTGTGGTTGTTCCGCAAATATATATTTATCTGTATTTCTCCAGAGGTAATTAAGAAATAACGCTACTAGAAATCTTTATTTCATACGTTCGCTTGCTTACTTGTTCTTCGCAGCGCTCTTCCTGCGCTTCTTTCCTGCTCGAGTCCATTTTATGTGGTTCATGGTTTGTCAATTTCTATCTCACAGGCGTATACATCTGAAATACACTTTATTTCATTTCTCTCTTGTGGGTTTGCGCGTTCTTATGGCGAACGGCGGATATTATTCACACTTACAATAGTAAAGCTATACACACCTCCTCCCCCCCTTCATTTGCGCAGAAATGTTACCTTTTGTTGCCCCACCCCCCCACCCGAAAAAAATATCCTGCGTACGTGCCTGCCATATACTCACCGTATAATTTTACTAATACTACCTAAGAAAAAGTGAACATGCTTAAAAACCTCGGCATCACCCTTTCATACGACTTAGACTGGTCTGCTCATGTAAGGTGTATTACTGCCTCCGCTAACCAAACATTGGAATTTCTAAAACGCCATCTCCGTCATGCACCGCATCACGTCAAACTACTAGCATTCAAGACGCTCGCACGTCCGAAACTTGAATACGCATCTCCCATCTGGTCACACATCAAGCTTACCTCGTCAATGCACTCGAAAGAATTAAGAATCGCGCGACAAGATTCATTCATTCTTCGTATTCTTACAACAGCAGCGTATCACTAATAAAAGGGCAGTACGCTTAAACACACTGTCATCCCGGCGTCGCATTGATTCGTTAATCCTCTTTCATAAGTTTTATTACAGCTCGCTCCATCATGCAGCATGTGTGCTGGCCCCACCCCCTCGCCATTCCCTGCGTACAGGGCATCCCTTGCAAGTAACTCGTCCGCGCAGCCACACTACAACCTTCCCTGCATTTTTTTTTGGCCGATCATCAACCGACTGGAACGCGTCCTGCCCCGTCACATAGCCGAAAACACCTGGTCATCGATGTTTGCTGATAGCTTAATACTAATACTCTTCATTGAACTCATGTGGCCACTAATTAGAATAAACATCTGTAAACCCCACCCCTTATGTAATACCCCCAGTGATGGGTCTTTAAGGAAATCAAAGTGAAAGAAAATATCCACTTTTGCCAATTGTTTTAAAAAATGTGGCTTTCACGATAAGAGCTGAAATATTAGATAAGCAAATTACGTATTACATTTCCAGTTCGCAAAAGCTGTCTACATGATGCTTATAGCGCGAAGCAGTGCGAAGAAATGACGATGAACGTATACAAACTAAATTTCGGCGTATTTTTATCTGGCACTTTAACAGTATGTCTTAGTAATGAAGGAATGAAATAAACTTCTATTTCTGAAAGTGCCTTCACGAGCGTTCGAGCTTGAGGTTACCCTTTGTGGGAGGGTCCTTCATTACAGGAATCCTCTAGCCGCGATCGCCTCCCGGACTCTGACCAGAAGTCGTCGTTGGTTGTCCAAGCCGGGGCCAGAGATCTTGGCTGCCCAAGTCTCAGCGAGGAGGTTGATGTTTTCGGTCTTTGCAGGCTTGGCGGCAGCGTCTTCATGGTACCACGGGCACTCGAGTAGTAGATGCTCCAGGGTTTATGGCACGTCGCAGATCGTGCAGCTGTAGGTGTGAATCTTCGGGTGGATCGGATGCATACAATTTAGAAAGTCGCAGTTTCGCCGGAAAGGCGAAGCATCGATTGCGATAGCAAATCAGTAGACACCTATGCGAAGTGAGAATAGCTGTGTTACAGCCCGTATAAACCCGTAAACATAGGCATGCTAACTAAATTCACAAGCATGGTGTCACGCACGCACAAGCCAACATGATCTCACTTTATGACCACGAAAACGCGCTCTCAAAACGCTGCAGTTAGGAAACGGGCAGCAGCATCGATCGAATTGACCATCGTGCTGTCGCTCGCATCAACGAGAAGTACTCAGCGAAAACACAGTGCAGCGCGGGCTTTGTACCCGTCGTGCATGGCTTTCAAGATTTAGCGGCCCGGCCGGGCGGCAGATTTACCATTACTAGTAGGTACAGCGGGGCGTGGTACTGTATGTTGAGACGCTGGACGTTTGCAAGAATGCGCGAGTAACAGCGGGTGCGAAAGAGGAAATGCGGAGACCTTTTCTCCTTAAATAGGTACCACGGAAGACTTTCTTGTCACGTGTTGTATGCGTTTGTCCGTAAGCGTGCCGGTAGAAGCCGCGGGGCGCGGTAGTGCTGAACTTAGAGTCGCAAGTTGGCGGCTGGACGTATTTATGTTTATTCAGTCATGTTACTAATTCAAACAATGTGTAATTATTTCGCATTATTGGCGACGCCTCCTGGATGCCAAAGCGGCAACGGGGGCACCAAAGCAAGTACCCGAACTGGTCCGTGGGTTGGGGCTCGCCGAGACCTCCACGGGCCAGGGGTGTAAAAGATCGGCTGTCCGCTATCGTGGACAGCCAATTTTTTATGCGAATCCCCCCCCCCCCCCTGGCACGCTTCGGCCTCCGGCCCCAACCCACAGGCCACCCTGCTTCCAAATTTGATCCCCCCCAATACTCCCTGGGTGCCCTAGAAGTCCTGCGCCGCCTGATTTATTATAGCCCCACATGCTCTTCTGAGGCCTCCGTTTGCCGGTTACATGTGCACTTCTGAAGCAGTGCTTGTGAAAAATTCAGTCTATCGTCGCGACGAAAAATGTGACCCGCGACTTGTACAACGCCAGTTAGAGCCTTGCCCCTTCAGACACAGCGATCACCAAATGGGGCGTGCGTGCCCATTGACTCACTGCACGGGCACCCAGCGGCTGAGCGTAAACAATCTCGACCGCACTCCGCAATGCCGGCATGCCTAGGGGACAAACGCATACGACAAGCGTTAAGAAACTTCCTCCGTAGTGCCTAGGCAGACTCGCATATTCAAGGAGCAAAGGCCCCCCAATTTTTCCTCTCGCACCCGCTTTTACTTGCGCCTGCGCAGAAACGTTGAGCGCCATGAGAAATGTAACGTCCAGGTGTACCTACTAGCAATTGGAAAAAATAGCAGTGGCTTAGCTCGGCTATGCCAAGATATACGTAGCGTGAGCTGACGCACGTCGCTCAGCCTCCTGGCGACGCCGCTTTGCTAGACGTTCCTCCCTTTGCTCCGCTGCCTCCGCAGCACGTTTAGCCTTCTTCTGTTCGTTCTTCCTACGCTCAACCGCTAATTGCCAGGCAACTAGTTCGGGATCCGATGAGTTAAGCTTGTCCGCTCTTCTGCGCCGCTGAGCACCAATTTCGCTCTCCTTCTCCATGGCTATACCACACTGGCTAACGCCCCGCTAAATGTATGCCCCCACTGATACCTCTGCGCGTGTGCTAAAAATGAGAGGCACTATGAAGCAGCTCCGGCGCGGCGTCAGACTTGGCTACTGCGCAACCGCGGCTGGGTGCGCGCGGCCGCCTAAAGCCCTTAAACTTTGTAAAGTAGCGGCACGCTTTGAAGAATGCCGCCTCCTCCTCGCGCGCTCCAGCCGAGGCTAAAGCCGCGTCGCTATTGGCCTAATAGCATCACATGGGCCCTCGCGCCGTACTGCAGGGCCGTTTTCGCTCGACAAGCGTCTACGGAGTGGCGAGGAGCGCATGTTGGCCCCGTTGATGGACGAAGAAAACTGAGGAGAGGCCATACCTCCTCCGCGCGCTAGGAGAAAAGTGTGGAGGAAATGACGTAGTAGGTTCTCCTTTTTTGCGCTGTTTTTTATTTCTTTGCTGTAGCGACCACGCCTTTCGGGCCACAATGGCACCTTTGCTATTGTTCTGTGCGCTCACACGTCTTGCTCCGTAGGTTTCGTACCGTCGCAAAGGCGCCGTGCGGGCAGGTTTGCGTTGGTCTCCGTGTTTTGTTGCGCTGCGTTGTTTGGACCGTGCTCTGCCGGATGTTGCTGTGGCCAGGTGGGACAGGAGGAACTCAAGTTCGTGAAATGAACGCGCATGCAACGCTGTACGCAATGTACCGCGCCACGGCAATGGCAACGGACGAAGGAAAATCCGCGGTAAATTTTGCCCTCTTTGGCGGAATCATGCTATCGTGCTAACGATTGTTTAGTATTGCTGCGGAACGCGCGGGTCCGAGAAGCATGGTTCCGCGCAGCGCGGTGTGGTTTCGCCAGAAATGTAAGCAAGAGAGGAGAGCTGGCCCAATAGGCGGACCAACGCCATGAGCAACGCCATTTCCGGCTTCACTTTAGCTTCACAAAGAGTGGCGTCTGGGCCTCTCTTGAGTTTCCTTCCTCCGTGGCCCCGTTGCTACGCCGGAGCGGTGTAGGTGGCGCCACGGTCGAGGAGGGGGCGTGAAACAGTCGAGACACGAGGAAGAGTTAAGGTGCAGGAGGAGAATGTAGCTACTTTACGAAGTTTACGGGGTTTTACGGCCGCCTGGAGTAGAGAGCCCCCCTCCCACCCCTCCCCACTAGCCTTGGGCCCGACGAAAGGCGGCGCGTTTCCTTCCCTTTTCCACCGTTGCGTGCGCGAGATTGAGCAGTGATTACCGGCTCATCCTCGCACGCTTTCACTCTCATATACAGCATACGGCGCGCGGCGGTGATTTTATCACCCTTGGACTTTATAAGGAATCTTACGACGACGGCGACGCCGAATGCCCAGGTTGACGCTGACGGCAGAAATGCGCCTGGAGTGTCCATATAAATGCTATCGCAATATTATTACATAGGTCCTAATAAACCTATGCGAAATAGAACGCTTGAAGGTACAGTGTACTGTTGCTAAACTGATGACGTTTTATCGAATTCATTTTTACTTTAAGCCATAGAACAAATGAAAGTGGTGTTCGATCAATTGTAAAATTTCTGAAACACGCCATCTTCGCCACAGAGCCGCTCCCCGGCAAATACTGCCCAATGGAGGGGAGCCTACACTGGCTCTAAGTTGATTTAACCAGCACTAGAGTGGCTACGATCAGCTTTTGTCAAGCAGAACTGTTGCATTGTATTTACCGTCGTGCCGCTGTGTGCAACCGGTCGTCGCATCTTCTCGTGGGAGCGGCATCGGTTGGACACTGACGTTTTCGCTATATCATTACCAGTACTAAAAAACCTATAATTCGGCACGAATTAATTATTTCCAGATATTGATTGCGTATGTATGTGGCTTATAAGATGACTAATTTTGTATGCATTTACCATGCTACGCATAACCAGTGCCCCAAGGAGTGCGCTCGGCAGTACAACATCGGCGAAGAGCGAGTAAGAGTGAAAGAAAGCTTCACATTAAAAACGACACGGGTGGTTTTAGGACGCCAGTCGTGTGTGCTCAAAGTTCATTACGTACATGCAATGTAAAATTTGTAGTAATTTGTTTATTTTCCGCGTATACCTCTTGAAAGGCTTGCGATGTTTGATGAGTATAATTGGCTGTAGGCGGATTCGTTATAACAGGCTTCAATCGTACTTATTTTACGCAGTGCAGTGGAAGAGCGGCGCACGGAGGGAATACGAGCGCATCGGTTTATCAATTAAATCATTATCGGTCGCATAATGGTAACCATGGTGTTAGGCTGTATAATTTAGGGCTGCAAATTGCGTAGCGATATTGATAAAGATGCGCATTATGCACCATGATGTAAAATACACGCAAAAATTGCCATAGCTGCTTATACTTGACGGGACTCATGATAGATTTGAGAACTTTGCTACTATGTTGTCGGTTCGCTGCAGTGTTTGCAGGACACCATAAACACATGAACACGCGTTGCAGGCAATCACTCTCGGCCAGGCAGATTGGAGATAAACACTGATGAGCGGACAAACAAACAAACAAAGAAACAAACAAAACATGGTGATTTTTAAAGCGTGGGCCGGGCGACGGGCGTCAGAGCGTGCGGCTTTTAAGATATCATCGGATCTTCAACCAATCAGAGTGAACTTGAACTTGCGTACATAAGTTGAATTTCAGTTGAATGGTGCCGCTGCCCATTTGAAACTGCAGCCTGATTAAGTCATCCATTATTTTTTACTGGTCACATGCACTGTTGTGGGATAGCAGAACATTCCTCCCTGAGTAGCTATACGACTTTGTCTGACAATATTTGGATAGCAGTAGTGGAAGGGCGGAAATATTGTGGTGCACATGTTCTCGAAATGTGCCTAAGCTTCCTTGCTGGAGTGTTATTAAGTCATCAAAATGAGTGGTGCCTTTCAGCTAATTATTCAAGTTCCCCAAATTCAACATGTGCGGCTATTTCACTTCAATTTGCCATACCTGTTGCCGAGAGTTCGCACAATGCGGAGAAAGAGAGAGAGAGAAAGCAAGAACAGGAAAGGCGGGGAGGTAAACCAGAAGAGCATTCGGTTTGCTACCCTACACTGGGGGTGGGGGAAGGGAAATAGAAAGAAGAAAATGGGAGAAAGTGAGCACTGAGTGCGTGTTGGCGGGACACTGTGTACAGCGACACTGTAAACGGTCTCTTAAGCCGGTGCACTTCAAGTATTGCACTAATGCACGATTCGCTTTTCGTGCCAGTGACGGGTGTGGCCGCGGTACGAGTATCTTTGACTCGGTGAACGGCCTTAAGTCCAGTCGGTGTAAAGTTTCCCGCAGAGATAGGCGTTGTACATCGTAGCGGGGGCAGGTACACAATAGGTGCTCGATGGTCTCCTCGCACCCACAGGAATCGCACATCGGGCTCTCGGCCATTCCCAAATAGGAGTATGAGTTCGTAAACGCTACTCCCAGCCACAAGCGGTACAGCAAGGTTGCTTCGCCGCGGGAAAGGCTAGATGGCAGTTGTAGCCGTAGTGTGCGGTCCAGTTTATATAATCGGCAATTGAAGGCACTTGAACTCCCGAGTTTGCGACATCTTGTGTGCATGTAGGCGAAGTTCCCTGGCAGCGTCCGACCTCGCCAAAGGTATTGAACGTGTCTGGGTATGTTCGTGGCTAGACCAGGCAGCCTTGTCAGCTAGGTTGTTGCCGACGATGCCACAGTCAGCAGGAATCCATTGAAATATGATGGCGTGTCCTCTTTCCAGAGCATGGGGGTGCACTTCCCTGATGTCAGATGTCATCTGCTCGTAAGTTCTGTGACGTAATGAAGACTTTATGCTGTAAAGGGATTCCTTAGCCACAAAATACGACCCATTTCTCTGTCGGCTCTTCGCTGACGTACATAATAGCGGCATGGAGAGCTGCAAGCTCTGCCGATGTAGATTTAGTCGTATGCGACAGTTTGAATTAAACTGTAACCTTTTTGGGTGGAATGACGAATGCGGCAGTTGAGCTTGTACGGGAGGTCGAACCATCGGTATATATATGTATGTGGTCATGATACGTCTGGTCCAGTAATAGGAGCGTAAGTTGCTTCAGAGCCGGCGATGGATGATCGGACCTTTTTGTAATTCCAGGAATAGGAAAATTCACTTGAGGCTGTCATAGGCACCACAGGGGAGATGAAAGCTTCGTCGCCGGTGTAAAATATGGCGGTATGTACTCTTTATGAGCGTTAATCACTCTTGAAAAGGTAGCTTGAGGTCTCTCGGCTGGTAGGGAGGCCGAATGATGGTCGGTGATCCTTGACAGATGGCGAATGTGCGCTGTGAGACAGTTAACAGCTACGTGTGTCTGGATCATATGGTCCCCAGCGATGGCAATTGTTGCTGCTGTTGACGTGCACCGAGCCGGCCCTAAACACATGCTTAGGGCTTGACCTTGTATGCTCTCCAAAACGCGAAAGTTGGTCTTGCATGCCTCTGACAACACGGGTAGACTGTAACGTAGGAGTCCGAGAAACAGTACCCTGTAGAGCTGCATCATAGAACGGACTGGTGTACCCCAGTATTTCGCGCAGAGAAATTTAAAGACCTGATCAATGGCAACTAATTTCTTCTTTAGATAGAAGCAGTGATGGCTCCAGGAGAGGTTGCGGTCAATGATCACACCCAAAAAGCGATGTGTCTTAGCATAGGATACAGCTTGACCATTGATTGAAGCAGGATACGATGACATTTGCTTAAGCGTAAAGCCAACCAATGCGCACTTTTCAGTAGACACGCTGGAGTCTTGTTTTCGAAGATAAGACGCCGTCATGGTTGCCGCCCGCTGAAGCCTGGTTCGTACCTGAGGGCGAGTCACCGCAGAAGCCCAGATGCAAATGTCGTGCAACTGACCGCGGTAGGCACTCCGCTAGTCCTACCAAGACTAGGTTGAACAGAATGGGGCTCAACACTCCATGCTGCGACACACCACGGCGGATGTAATGTTCCGAAGTGGGGCCGTCTTCAGTCTGTAAGAAAAAGCACCTCTCAGTCAAATAGTCCCGAATACATTGATACATCCGGCCACCAACCCCAACAGCCTCAAGTGAGTTCAGTGTGGCGTCATGGGCGGCGTTGTCGTATGCTTCTTTTATATCTAGAAAAAGTGCCACTGATAGGCGCTTGGGGCTTTTTTCATTTTTGACCCAGGTTACGATGTCAATGGCGTTGTCGACGGACGAGCGACCTCGACGAAAGCCCGTCATGGCGTCCGGATAGATGTTGAATCGCTCTAGGTACTGTTCCAAGCAAGCGAGAATAATTTTTCCATCGCTTTACCGACGCAGCTCGAAAGCGCAAACGGACGATATGATGAGAGCTCAAGCGGAGAGTTTCCAGGTTTTATAATGGGGATCAAGTGGCTTGTTTTCCATTGTCTAGGAACGGCGCCGTTCTGCCAAGACTCACTGTAGTAGCTGAGAAGCTCCTCACGTGCGTCATGTCCAGGGTGGCATAGGGCAGCATATGTGATGCCATCATGTCCTGGTGACGAAGAACGCCTGCAGGTCGCCAACACAGCATCGAGCTCTTCGAGTGAAAATAGCACTTTCATTTCTGGTACACGTGCCTCAGGGATGTCATTCAATGCTGCGTCAGTAATGATGGCCACGAATCCAGCAACACGTGCAGAGAACTCTTCAGCGACTTGAAGTTCCGAGCTGAGATGGTAGAGAGCCAGAGCAGCAAAGGGCTTCTTTTGATGCGGAGATGAGCGAAGACCCCTAACCGTTCTCCATATGTACGAGAGCGATTTTCTGGGATCAAGCGACTGACAGAAAGTTTTCCGTCGCTTGTCTTCCAATTTATTCATACGACGCTGGACTTTCTTCTGTATGCGTCGTGAAGTCCTCAGATCGAAGACGCACTTCGTACGCCGATACCTCCTCTCCGCCTGTCGGCGTGCCGCACGCAGCCTCTCCAGTTCCATATCCAAGTCTGTTCGCCTTGCTCACCTTGTGAGCAAGCAGATGGATGTTTTCAATGCCTCTGCGATTGCATATTCGATAGTGTGTGGAAGGCCTTCCCGACATGTGTCATCCATATCCTTCTTAAACTTTGTGCAATCAACTGTACCCAAGACAGTAGAGGAGCGTTGCTCAACTCCTCTAATCTTTATGTATGTTGGAATATGTGTTTCAATGTCCGTAAACCGTCCGTCCGTTTTATGTATTGTATTGTATTGTATTGGGTTTTATGGCGCATAAGCAATTCAGGCTATCAAGCGCCAAACACATGGTATAATTTATATAAAAAATTGGGCATTTTCAGCGAAGGTCCTTGTCCGGACAAGGACTCTGAGGAGTCCAACAAATCAAATGAAGACCTCAGCCTTCTTCTCAGGACTGAGGAAATGGGTGAGGTGCATTATAAGATGCGTGAAAAAACTGGGTAAGAATTTTTGGAATTAGTAGGTCTGTGATATATTACATTTCGCTTAGGATCATTGCGTCTTTCAAAAAACAAAAAACAGATGAAGTTCCTACAAGTGGGTTATCTCCTAAAGGTAGACTGGGAGGGAAGGGAATGCGTTCATTGTAAAATACAGTAAAATATTTTTCCTTAGCCGTTCGAGTTGTGTGCACGAGAATAAAATGTGATTTACAGTGAGTTCATCTCCACATTTCTCAGGTAAGGGTTTGTCTTGTTTTGTCAATAGAAAGTTATGTGTTAGGTGTGTGTGTCCGATGCGCAGGCGGCATAAAATTACTTCTATGAAACGTTCCTGATGCCTGCATGATCTCCATTCTCCTAGAATAGGTTTTACTAAATGTAGTTTGGTTATTTCCGTTTTATGTGTTTAAATGTCCGTAAACCAGTGGACGCTCGAGGCAAAGCGCCGTGACACCAAAGTTAAGACCAAGCAGCTGCAATAGGTCTTACCACGCAAACACGTAGAGCTACCGTCATTCACACAGTACAAATCATGGTCGGCAGCAAAGGAGGCGAGACTCCTGCCTTTGTAATCAATTTTAGTGCTTTCCCATAGCTGGTGATGCGCGTTGATGATGCACGTTGAGGGGCCATTGTTCATCAGTAATACTTTCTTGAGTGGTTCGTCGTCAAAGTGACCCGCTGGGGATATGTAGGCTCCAATTAGTGTAAATGACACATCCTTCTTTTAGATATTCAGGCACACATATTGGTTGTCGTTATGAGGCTCTACCACGTTAGCGACATATGTAAAGTCCATGCGGATGTAGATGATTACTTTCGTGCTCGCACCGCATGTGGACGAGACGAAAGATTCGTAACCGCACAGTCTGAGTGGACTTGTGCATCTACCAAAGGCGATGAAAAGTATTCGCCACGTGAGAGCAATGCAATGATAACTCGCTATCATTGCCTCATTCAAAGCTCCATGTTACAACTGTACTTAGATCTCCATGTTCTTGATTTGATTTGTACAATTTGCTTATGCGCGCCCAAACAAAAAATATAGCCCGTGGAATTACTCGCTATTCCACAAACATAAAAGTAAAAAGCCTTGAAAGAACAATCGGCATCCTTGCAGCGCTTGAAAGCAATATTCAGCGAAGCTGTTTTGCTGACCAACTTTATGGCATATTTCTCACGATCCTCTTTTGGTCACGGGACATACTCCGCCACCCCCACCAGTGCCGGCTATTGCTCTGGCCTCATGCGCTCGGCCTGTGAGACGTGGTGTTGCAAAAAAAAAGAACAGAAATGCAAACGTATATGGAGAATGTCAAGAAAATGGCGGACACCTGCCCGCCTTTCTATCTCACGCTTCCCATTCCTCGATTGGGCAACGATGATGTCTGGATTGCGCCCGCAATCGCGACCTAGATTGGCCGTCCTTCGGTCATTAGCTGCTCACCTCGGGGAAATGAAGAACGCAAACTACACTCGGCAGCCAGACCAACGCTTCGTTTGCTCTTTTGCCGTGGCTACCTGCCGCCATCACTTAGATGGACGAGCTGCAATGCCCGTCTCACCCTCTCGCCGCTAAGGAAGCCGACTGCTGCTCGCGGCAATGAGATAAGTTGCCGGCACTCCATTAGGGACGTTGGCCGTGCCGCGAGTTGCCGTTCTTGCTCCGTTTCTGCAGTCCTATGAAGATAGCAGGAAAGTACTGTGGCTTGTGTTGGCTCTGCGGGAGCTATCATGTGCACTTACTTGGACGTATACGCGCCTGCTTGCCAAACCGTACGTACGCTGATTAGCTGGACGAAGGGTTGGCTACATTGTCGTTTTCTTGATTGCGGTACCACCGCAGCTACGTGGTCCGCCTTCCTTTTTCTCGTATATTTGTATCCTGAATGCCACTCTTCTAAGTGTGATTCCCCGAGTGCTCGAGCACCGAACATTACTCAGATTATTTTATAGAAATAAATATCATAAAATATTTCGTGGAATTTTCGTTCAATTATGCATTTATGTTTTATGCATTCGTAAGTTGGCAAAATAAATAGAAATGACTCAATTACTCGGTATATAAATATTGCATTTAGGGTGCTCAGTCTCACTCAGACGTACCAAAATCAGGCTAGACAGACACAGACAGGTTCACCCTGACTTACGTGTTGACAGACTCAGTGAAGCTCATTTCATCACATCAACCTAAAAACACAAAGAATCAACGCATATCTGTCAAATTGCTTCGCAAACAGTGCAATAAACGCAACACATTCAGCATCCATTCCTTTTACGGTTCTCTGACCTTGATCCAATTCTCTAAATGAAAAAAAAAAACGCTTAAACAGCGCAGAGATGTATGTTCGCTCCATAGGCACGTGCTCGTCAGCATTGTGTGTGGTAGTGCGCGGCCGCATTTCCTATTGTTACGTCCGGTTCCACGCGCGCGCCCGCTTCAATTTCACTGCAAGCTCACCTCTCGCTCTCGTTCTTCACACATGCACAAAAGCCATCGTGCTGTCAGCAACATGGTTAGCCGCAGTTCAGTCTAAACTGCACGTCGTCTTGTCGGATAGCACTTTCCCCTTTGTTTCCGCACGCTTTACGAGGAAAAGGGAAGTTCTTTCACTCTTCGCGCCTCGGCAGCATGGCGTAGGAGGGCTGGAATGGCCACTTTGCAAGGAAGGCAGGGCTGGTCATCGGCACACCTGCGCACAGTCTATACCTTTCGCGACCAAGGCATTCCAGACTTTACCAGACCTATCACGATGCCAGCGTCGTGAGTAGCGCAGGCTGTTGATGCCGCGTTCATTCAATTTTGTACCGTCTCACATCCAAACCCAACTCAGGGCTACTACTTACAGCTCCTTGCAGCGCCTCAGTCAAGTACGACCGAGAGAATTTTATTCTTTTGGAGATAGCAATCATATACGGACAGTGCAGGAACATTCACGCCGCCGTTATCGTGAGGGCCGCTGATGGCGCAAATGGTAGGTTGCAGCACTCAATCGCCTCGGTGTTGGAGCAAAACCAGTGTTCCGCGGCCGGCCGAGGCGGGTCATGGCTGTTGTGCGCGCGTGCGCTATAAGCACACTAGTATACTTGCTGAGCTTCCGTGTGTAAGCTCTGGTCTGAGCACTAAACGTCAAGCATATTGTTTAATATTTCACTCGCCACTGACCGACGCCGACGGTTTCTCGTACGTCTCACGGAATGGATTATTCATGTGCGACACCTGCGACGCCACTGGCGGCTCTCATCTCTCCAGCGTAGGAAGCCTACATGCAACAGGACTTACATGAAGTGCATTCAGAATGAGATTGTACGTATGCGTGATTGCCTTTTTTGCACAACGAAGAGAACGAAAAGAGACAAAACGGCAGAACAAGCGTTACTTATTTTGTGTGTGAGCCTAGCCACATCAACTGTTCATCTCTGTTCCCTTTTGGAAAAAAAATTTCCGGAATGGGTGTCCCTTGTTACTGAACACACACACCCGGACGTTGAGCATAAGCATTCGCTTCCCAAAAAATAAGCGTAGAGTGGAGATAGGTAAAAAATTCTAAATGACCCTCGACCAAAACACCCCACCTGCTTTTGAAGGTGACTTCATGGTTATGCTCGCAAATAGATACTTTGACACCCGGTGACACGTCGTCTTGTAGCATTGAATAGCACCATTCTTTAACTACACGGCACGTGTCGCTGAATTCCCGACGCCTGCCGTCCTAGATTCCTCGGGAGCATGATCCGCCACCTTGATAAATTGAGCAGCTTCGCTGGTGCAGGACAGTGCGCGAGGAACAAGTTGGGGCCTAGAGGAAGCAGTTCGTCCTTGTGGGGCGGAGTGCGCTGGTTGCTACTGATAAGCACCAAACCCTCCACTGCGCTTGTTTTATTCTTCGATGGTAAAAATATTGCCGGAGCTCACGCACTGTTGGAATCAATTTTAAGCGAAGCTTTGTATGCCGTTTGCGTTAATTGACGATAATTAGGGGGGATGTACCCCTTAAATGTGTCATTTCTTCCGTGTTTAATTGAACACGAGAGTGGTGAGTTGACGTTATTAGTACCTTGCGTTCACCAGTGCTGTTTGTCCGCGTAGTCCACAGAACACACAGGGAGGCATGTTCGCTTCAGGCGTTACCCGTGACGCTTCTATCGGGTCTGGGTATCGTCGATACTGAGTACACACTTTGGGGCCATTTTGCTAGCATGTGTTTACGTTCTCCTTCTGCACACGTGGCCAGCACGCTGTTGAGACGCCAGCTCCAAGCGCTCTCTTCAGGCTATGGACGATTGTAATGTTTACACCATCACAGCCTAGCACGCCACCTCCATGGCCTAGCACTTGCGTTTCTTGTTGCACAGGAAAGCAAGCACAACACGTGCAATGCGCACAAACATCCCGGCCCGCGGCGGCGAGTGCCACCTGGTGGTGTTGCAAGAAACCCAGCGGCGTACGTGAGCAAGACACCAGTTGCAGCAGCAGCACCTGGAAAGTTGGGAGAATCGTACAAAAAACCTCCGCTTTAAATGTGCGTCACTGGGTGTTCCTCTCGTCCCCGTCGTGACCGCAGGCCACTTGCAGGCAAACGTTGAAGAGCCTCACTCATTCGGTGCCATAACTTTGAGTTGGGGGCCCAACACAGCCTCCTCGAGTGTCAAGGGGAAGGGCGCAACACGGCAGAAAGAACTCGCATTTCTGGTGGACAGAAAGAGCCCTTGTCATATCACGCTTCTGTTCTTAGGCGGAAAATGCGAAAAGCAACTAGTTCAGGCCGACGCCTCTACCTTCTTTCCATTAAGTTCTCTCTCCATATCTCCAGCCGTGATGGCAACCCGGCAGGAATAGAAAACAGACAATTAGAAGGCATAAATAATCCCCGTGTATAAGAAATATACTTGCGAGGGCGGAAATTGCGTAATTAATTTTTCTAGGGTGACCAAGATGACGAAACTACGGAAAACGACTGAACAAGCCCTACAAGCGAGATGTGCTTGTTCGGTCGTTTTCACTTGTGCATTCGTTGGGCTAAAGGGAATTGTGCGCAAGACTTGCATGTTGGCGCTATACGCCAGCGTTCTGAGATTTCTGCAAGCTGCTAGAGCGCGGTTCTTTTGGCCTACTAGGAGTTGCACTGCGTGCTCCATCTATGGAGGTTAAGAACAGAAAATTCTAATGTTCTTGGCTCCATTACGCCATCACACCCGCGTGTTTTAGAACACCATCCGAGGAATTCAAGCGCAACCCTAGACCACGGCCGTGCTGGAACGCTAGCAATTTGCAGCGACGCCGTGGCTGGACATTATTATTGCTGTCAGTGTTTCAACATTCGGGCGAAACTACCGAAATCTTCTCTTATAAAAATAACACGACCTCCCCATCGCACCATCATTTGTGATATCGATTAGCAGTAAACGTTCAACAGCACAGCTTCAGGCATATTTCGCCCTGCGTTCGGACTTACATTAATGAAAGATATGAAGGGAGTTTAAATAACTTTCTCTCCGATTTTATTTTTTATTTTTTGCTATGGTAGCTGGGTAAAGCAGGTTAAGTATGCTGACAAGATTTGCAGGATAATTCTAGGAAGTATGGAGATTTTCAGAATAGAATTTATTCGCAGTTTCTTCTCAGTCAGCAGAGTTTCTACTCTGCCGCATCATTACATGGTACCTAACGTTGCGGTCTGTTGAGGAAAAATTTTTCTGCAGCCAGATTGGTGTCCAGATTCTGTTTGCCTTAGTAGAGAGACTGTACTTGTGTGTGCCCCGGGTGATAATCATGAGTTCCCGGCGGACAATAGCCCTTTGCATGTACACTGTAATATTAGTTTTGAAGTGGAAGTGTCAAATCCAGTAGTTTCAAGATGACACCATTTCATGCTTTGTAAACTCTTGTGTTTCATATATCTCACGTAGGATGTATTGCATGTCTGATACGTTATATTTTACTCAGCGTTCATACTACAGTTGTGCGCCCGCATACAGGTAAACAAATTTTCTATTAATCTCCGAAGCAATTGTTTCTGGTAATTCCTGTGGCCGTAATACGCGAAATATCTTGTAATAGATTCTTTTGGCATTTTCTTGAACCCTGCGTTGTAGTGTATGGAAAACACGTAATACAATGACCGCGAATTAAATTGTTGCATAAACCAGATGCTTTCTCATATAGTGCGAACTCGCACAAAAAAACCGTCGGTTTTTCCCTAACTTCACAGACACTCCCCGTTTTTTCTCTTTAGCATTCTACATGTCAAACCCCCCCCTCAACTAATTCTAAGATGCTATAGCTACTGGGTGCTTTGTCATTCCCCTGTAGATGGTCATTGTAAATACTGAAAATAAAATCAAGCAATCAAAAGCAAGTTGATCGCCTTCAGTGTCCAAGAACGCTGCTTTCGCAGTAAATTAGGTTCAGAACCGAAAGAACCAGTGACGTATTCTGTTTTTATTCCGATATCATGTATATGAACATTCTAGGCGTGTTGGGTCCGTCACACCGCTGCTAAGCTGTTGGCGACGATTGCGCGGCCCTCCTGTGGATGTTTAGACGGTCTCCAGAAACACGAGGGATGAGTAGTGCGTCCTTCTGCAAAAATTCGGCCGAGACACTAAACCCGGCTTAAGAGTGGGAATGCGAAAGTATAATAGTCGCTGTGGTGAAATCATTTCACTGCCATGGCTGCTTAGTGGCTACGGTGTTGGGCTGCTAAGCACGAGGTCGCGGGATCGAAACCCGGCCACGGGGGCCGCCTTTTGATGGGGGCCTAATGCGAAAACACTCGTGTACTGAGATCTAGGTGCAGGTTAAAGAACTCCAGGTGGTCGAAATTTGCAGAGTCCCCCACCACGGCGTGCCTCATAATCAGATCGTGGTTTTGGCACGTAAAACCCCGTAATTTAATTTTTAATGTTTTTTTTTTCATGCGTTTGTTGCCCGCGCTAGCTCTCGTTTGCGGTCTAACTGCGCCTCTCTAAGGCCAAGTCAAAACGCGGCGAGCGTCTCAACGCGCTCTCTTGCCCTCGAGGCATTCATAACTCGAAGGACAACTCAGCGGCGTTCGAGTGGACATTAGTGCTTTTTATTTTACACACTCATTTTATACACTCATGACGTGGCGCCACCTCCTCCCCATTAGCTGCGCTATCACGAGTGTAATGATGCACGCACTAGGTACACGTTTAGTCAGCCATAACTCGGGAGCTGCAGTGGCGCCAGGTAAGCCTGCTCACCTCGCATTCCGGAGGCCAAATCAACTGAAACATTGTGCCAACATTCGGGATGCTGAGGGCCGTGGTCAAGAAGTCACTAGGCCGAGGTTAGATGCCCGGCTAGACCGAAAATGAAAAAAACCTCCCGAAAAATTCGACGTCGATCCGGGCATTTTCTTATGTGTTTTTACTGTTTTGGGCCGTCGGCCAATTTTGGTGCGATCTTTCAGTCACGTCGACGTCAGCGGATTTTCGCTGAATAATGGTTTTGCACTGAAACTTTGTAACGCTACATTCAACCAGCTTAGCAGCGAAGTGAGATCAGCGGTTCTTTATCCTTATTGCCGACATGATGTTTTAAAGTAGGTGCTTTGAGGCGACGTCTGATACTCCATTTCACTGAAAAGAAATAGGTGTTTCTGCAACGACTTTAAGTGATATATAAAGATAGCCGTTTTGAAATAGGAAGAAGTTTCCTTTGCCGACGTGTCGTCAGTAGTCGCAACCACTGGGTTACGGGTAATACGTGGTAATTATACGCTTACAAAAATAATTAATCAGCTATTAAACTTGTAGTTTCAGTGGGCTCTCGAACGACTGCACTGAATGTGTGTATTCTTGAACAATTACAAATATGTGGTCGCAACAAGAGCATTCAGTCAAAAGCTGAACTGATTGAGGTGCTAGTCACATCATAAAGACTAGCAAATGCTAGGATGTCTATGTTTAACATAGTTGACTTGGCGCGACGTGTTTCACAAGCGCTTATCTCCCTTGTCAGATGACCTGGCCAGTAAAGCTTTGTTCTTGTGCCGACTTTAAGCGTGAACGAAATGGGTTCTCAGCCAGCAGTTGATATACGAATTGACATGATGAAAATACGAATTGACATGATCCTTCCTGTTAGAACCGTCAAATTGTGAGTACCTTACCAGTCTAATTAAGATTTAAATTTCTCTATTTTAAAACAATATAATGTTCAACTGCACAGCCATGCAGCTCTAAGGGCTTCTTATAGTGCCAAGGAAATTTTTAAATTTAAACAGCTGTCTCCAATAGGTTAGCTATAAATTTGCAGTTTCAATGTAAACGCACGCGTAAGTTACAATTCGCATATTGAGGAAATTAAATAATAATAATATTTGGGGTTTTACGTGCCAAAACCACTTTCTGATTATGAGGCACGCCGTAGTGGAGGACTCCGGAAATTTTGACCATCTGGGGTTCTTTAACGTGCACCTAAATCTAAGCACACGGGTGTTTTCGCATTTCGCCCCCATCGAAATGCGGCCGCCGTGGCCGGGATTCGATCCCGCGACCTCGTGCTCAGCAGCCCAACACCATAGCCACTGAGCAACCACGGCGGGTATTGAGGAAATTAAAGACCATAGCATACTGAGAGCGCTGTTCACAGAAACGGGACTATGCAAGTGCAATACGTCATGTTTGATAAACACTGTTTTTTTTTTCGTGTAGCGAAGCTCGCGCGGAGAATTCCCAGAAAATACTTTTGAGGTATAAAGTCAGAAGCTAGGTTTCTGCAACTACATCTCTCCAGAATTAAAGCAGGAAAGCTAATAGAAACAAAGCTTTGCCTCTTGCTTTTTATGCGTAGTGATTGACATCTCGTTCCGCAATAGGAAATTTCCACCATGATAAGTCGGAAGACCGTAATAAAATCGGAAAAAGAAACCTCTAGGGAACTGGGCAATACATGGAAAAGGTGAAAGAGGTGCTGCTGCGTAAATTATCGGCGTGGGAGTATCTGGTATTTATTGGTGGTTTTCAAGTGGTCTTATGTTTATTCTCTGAGGAACTACCTTGGGAATTAAACGAAGTGAAGGAAGAAAAGCAGGGTCGATGTACGAGAACTCTCCTGTAGTACATTTCGAGGACATGAAACCTTGGTCTCCTTTGTTCGGGATTCAAAATTGCGTTATTCTGTACCTTCTGTTTACTTCGTTGCTTACGTTTGCACTATCCCGAAACACTTTTGATGGGAAGGGCCTATCGCAGAATGCAATGTTCTTGATTCGTTAAGTTAGGCTACATGCGAATGCTTAAAACACTTTGGGAAGCTATATTTCCCATGCCCGTTTGAAAAATATAATAAAAGGAATTATCTCTCAATATTAATGTGCTTGACATTAGGATTGATCTCGCTTTTTACTGTGTGCGCGGCGTCTTTTTCAAGCTTCTTCAGTATTATTATGGTTTAAGCCCTTCCGTTGCCTTGATGACCTCCGTTAATCACACGTGATTCTGATGAAAGCGCTCAGCTCCTCTGTGGTAATTTTCATTTTCTGGCAATACCACGGAGGAGCTGGTTTCGTCTCGGTGCTTTGTCGGTAGATTGCAACACACAATCCATTAGACAGCGTCAGTAGGAACCAGTTCATTTTGGCGCAGGAAATAAAACATGTTGGAAACTGAGATCTTTATATAAAATATCATTGGTCATTCCCGTATGTGAAGATGGTTGACCAGCGAAGTTGTGTAGCACACGACAAAGAGATGACAAAGAGAGAGAGAGAGAAAGAGAGAGAGCAAGGAGAGGAAAGGCAGGGAGGCCAAACAGACTAACACCCGGTTTGCTACTCTACTCTAGAAAAGAGAGAGAGAGTGAGCACTGAGTGCACATGCGAGAAAGCACAGGGACACTAGGTGACACAGAGTTCTGAACAAAGCTACGAACACATTTGTTGCCTAGCTCGGTTGTCATCGTGACGAGGTAGGCACACGCATTTATTTTCGGACATACGCGTTCGTTTCCTATATTCGTTATATAAATTCGTATTTTCATTTCGCTATACATTGAGGCAAATAAATTGAGACAGAAATCACCACACCGACTCGCAGTGGGGCAGTGCCGTCAGCGCCTTCGCAAAAGGATGGGCCGTATGGGAACGCTGGCATGATGAGCAGTAGCGGAGCCAGCTGTGGAAGACGACGACGACGACGACGATCGCACGATCAGTGGCATGAACGCGTTTACGCGGTTACGCCGAGATGCGCTAACGAGCCAGCTGTGGTAGAAGACGATGACGTGCGTGAGCGATGGCACGAGCCATTGCTGATGATGACATTGCTTGCTCACACAGATTCGTTGACGCGCACGAAGAATGCGTGGAGCCCTACCGATAGAAGGCTGGCTGTAAAAGAGCTGGTGATTTATGGTAAACTTATTTCCCAGAAAAGGTTGTTACTTCAGTGCACGTGGATATTAGAGGCAATTAGTATTAGTCCTAAGATTGGTCATCGTGAATAATCGTCTTAATATCGGCACTGAAGAGCACAGGAATAACAGACGGCGCGATGAGTGGCTGTAGTAATCGATGAGCGACCAGGCGGTGACCGAAATGCTACCGCTTAGGGCCCGTCATCGTTTAGAGCAGTTCGACCACCTTCCATCGTTATCTAGCGCTTACACTCCATTTTTGGTCCACTGCATTTTACAGACGTTCTCTCTCGATATTCAATATACCGTTTTTCCCAAGTTGAATTCCTTAGCTATTTCTACCATGTCTGACTTTCGCTGCAAGAAGTTCACCAAGATATGCAGGATGTCGTCAGAATGTTTTCGTCTATACCTAGTATACTGCTTAATGCAGCGCGGTAGGAATACACCAAGAACATGTTCAATTCGTAAACAGGAAAACAAAGTGCCTGGACGGAGGGAAGTGCACGGTCCCACTTAAAAGGAAAATTCCTCGCACTAGATGCGAAGTAAGACATAATTGTAATCACCTAATGAGGAAGTCAGTTCAACCTATATATTCTATTGTTGAGGTTATTGCGAGTATTTTAGCTGACGTGTCTTAAAATCCAGCTATTGCGGCATATACCGTTGCTGCGATTGACAAGCTAAGCTCTTTTGATTCCGTTATTGCGTAGACTCAAACAACAAAACAGGAAACGAACAAGATATATCTAATACCGCCGCACAGGTTTCATCCATCAGTGCGCATACGTTTCATGGTCTTGATGCATAATTAAGAGAATTATCTTTTTCCCAAAACGCTCAATGGTTCGCGCTAGGCTTAGCATGGCGATGGATGCTGAATAGGAAAATGTCCGATGAGTGAGTGAGTGAGTGAGTGAGTGAGTGAGTGAGTGAGTGAGTGAGTGAGTGAGTGAGTGAGTGAGTGAGTGAGTGAGTGAGTGAGTGAGTGAGTGAGTGAGTGAGTGAGTGAATGAGTGAGTGAGTGAGTGAGTGAAAAACTTTATTAGCTCTAAATTCGCTGGTCTTTTGAGGTCTTCAGATGGCTTCATCCATCTTGTAGCACAAGGGTCGGTTGCCCTTAGTCTAATGAAATTTTATTCCGTCAGCCTTCGATATTGGTGATGTGCTGCTTGTGTGACACCACTTTAGTTTGTGGAAGTGGGATGCTGCGCTCCGGAACAGTTTACGATTGAAAAGTTGTAATTAGGGCTGAAATTGAAACATCGCTACGCACCATTACACACAAAGGGTTTGCAGCAAGTCCGCATGCTTGCTGTAGTGTTTGTTCCACTGCTCCACTCATATCACAACACGCAAACACCGCAGACGTTTTTCGTCGCTGCTATGTTTCATATACAGTTCCGGGATCGTCTGCTGCTGCGCGAAACGTGACCGCACAAACACTCCTTATCTCAACGGATCAATACTAGCTGAACAACAGTTGTGAGTGCGCTAGATCACATTCCCCACTCCACACATTGTATGCCGAAGAAGGGCACGCCATCCCAGCCTTCATTGCAGCGAAGCTACGCGGCATACGAAACCTATAGCAGTGGGCATCAGGTGCACATGTGCCCACGCTAATAAAGAGCAGTCCCAATATGAGCGCACGCACTCTATCCCCAGCGAACGCAATCAGTTCCACGATTTGCTTTTGAAGTGTACCGCACCGAAATGAAACTAATCGGAAGAGGGTCCAAACAAACGATGACGGAGGTTTCCACTCAATGTCTACGTGTATCATTGAGAAGCTCACTGTGGGTAGCCACAATCGATAACTGAGAAACGTGGTTGATGAGCCCGCAAGGAGGGAATCAATTACTTCTGACTGTTGTACCCGCGAGATGGAGGAGGTAAAAGTACCGAACACTTTGAACGGTTGAATGCGGTCCGGTGTCTAGGCCACATTTCTAGGTCGCGGCAGAATTATCTCAAATCGCGGTACCTTCCCTTTTCCATGGACTTCTTTTGGTGGACACACCAGGACACACCAAAAGAAGCCGCGCATACTTTTCCTTGCCGTCTCTTTCAATTTTCTTCGACATCACCCAATAATTTGTTTGGAAAACCGCGTGACCGCCTAGATTGGGAAACAGAGGTTATTTGATAAATGATAAAGGTGTTTGGCTGGCCATGCGCATATGCTCCGAGGATGAGAGCGATATATGAAATCTGAATTCGGTTATTTGTTATTGACGTACACGTGTACTGTTATGAATGGCAGCTTCTAGTATTACGACTGTAGATAATGCAGTCCCGTGGAACTATTTCGAACGTACTGACACTTCAGTATACTTGGAATCTCGCAGCACCTTTTTACGTGGGTGTAAATGAACACTAATCAACGAATTCACATAAGACGTTGAACCCTCTGGCAGTGCGAGATCTGTTTACCTATCTTGGTCTGCATATTCCTCACGAAATATGTTGCCTTTAGTAAGCCAAGTAAATGCACTGAAGCCGTCGCCGTCTCTGTAGTGCAGAAGCTACTTTTAGATGTGTCTTGTTTGCAGCGTCATTGAAGCCGAGACTACCAGTTGCGTAATTTAGCGCTTGGTTTACTTTGTTTGCTTTTGATTGGTATAGTCATATTCTTAGTTTAGCGTGTATTTGGCGTCCATATTCAAAGTAGCAAAAGTTATTACTGGAGAGAAGGTTTCCACAGGTAATTAGCATTAGGATGGATTTTTTCAACTATCGTACACATATCTAAACATAAAGGCTTTCCCATAGAAAATATTCTATGATGTCTCCAAGAGGAAACTCATATTCTAAATTTAGTGTAGTACCTCCACTTCACTTTTTATGGACACGATAAGAATAAAATTCTGCATGCACACCGGGATAGTGCTAATACTTCTCACACGAAGTTATAGTACTGTAGATGTATGCTCTTCTACACCGTTTTGCACAACCATTATTTTTTAACAGCGGAGCTGTTAAAAAATAATGCGACCACCTGCGAGAGCACCGAGCCACGTAACTTCCTCGCATACCATGGGCGTAGGGCGGAGTCGTGACGTCAAAGGCAAGTAAAAGCTCAGAAGAACGGGCGCGGCGGCACAGCTCACACCTCCTCTACTCCGTGCGTACGTGCTGCTGCCACGGAAAGACCAAAGAAAGCCCGGACACCCGAAGAAGCCAAAAAGAACTTAGCAAAAAGAGCGCCGTACTGCCAAGCGAGGAGCGATGCGTCGCCGCCGAGCTGATCCCGAACACCGTGCCGAAGCTGCGGCTGAGAAAAGGCAACGCCGAGTCAAGGATCCCGAATTTCAGTCCAGGGAACGCCAGAGTTGGCGCCTGAACACTAGTCGTTGCCGAGAAAGCGACAGCGGCCTGCGACTGCTCGAAAACTTCAAGCGTCAAGCCCGCTGAGACAACTTAGCAAAACCTAGCATAACCTCACAAAACCTAGACACAGCTTAGCCAAGCCTGTCATAACCACGCAAAACGTAGAAACAGCTTAGCCAAGCCTGCCAACAACTTAGGAAAACCTAGCATAACCACGCAAACCCTTCAAACAACTTGGGCAAGCTACGCAAAAGCTAGGTGATCACAAGCTCCACTGTTGACTCCAGCCTTGCACCACTAGTGCAAGCTGCCCATGCTTTTTTATACATTGAAGATATTCTATCTATTGTAATATTGATTTGTTTGTTTACCATTTACTAAGTAGTCTAAATTTTACACATAGAGCATATTGCGTGGCTTTTAATATGAGCCTAATGACTTCCGAGCGAAGGAACGTGCAACCAAAGATGGCCGATGATTCGGTGAAATGTGATAGAAAGCTCCCAAAACGGCATTACTTGAACAGTTGTATATTGAAGGGTTCTAGACGTCACTGAGGGAGGATTCTGTGGATTTATGAACGTGAGTGGTCTGATGACATAAGAGGGCAGACGAAAGCTCATCGATTTTGGCCAGACCAGGAATAAATTTTCATTTTACTATCATAAGTATTGATTGTGAGATAGTTTCCCACCCTTGAAACCATAAAAAGGGAACAGAATAGCAATGAAGATGAAAGACGTTACAAAATATTCCCTAGCAAAAACATTTAAACGTTTCTATCTATCTATCTATCTATCTATCTATCTATCTATCTATCTATCTATCTATCTATCTATCTATCTATCTATCTATCTATCTATCTATCTATCTATCTATCTATCTATCTGTCTATCTGTCTGTCTGTCTGTCTGTCTGTCTGTCTGTGCGCGTGTGTGTGTGTGTGTGTGTGTGCGTGTGTGCGTGTGTGTCCGTCCGTCCGTCTGTCTGTCTGTCTGTCTGTCTGTCTGTCTGTCTGTCTGTCTGTCTGTGTCTGTATGTCTGTGTCTGTCTGTCTGTTTGTCTGTCTGTCTGTCTGTCTGTCTGTCTGTCTGTCTGTCTGTCCTACGTGACAGGAGCTGCCCTTCAAGATTTGTACTCAGACCTCCTTCTGTACCATCCCTTATGTATGCAACTATTCCATTTAGTAACTCAACGAACACGATTTTGGTTCTGGCCAGGTACGTGCTGGCTGCTCCCTAGACAACATGGGCCACAGGATATGCACTCGAAAAGATAACTTGCAGCTTGCTGCTGTTATACTCGGTGGACAGCTTGCGTCGACACGTCTTATGCTTACGTCTTCTTACGACTACAAAGCGATCGCCGTTCTATACCAGGGTGGGCCACTACGTATGCACTTATGGTGGCAATTTAGTCGTGATCGTTGCATCGTCATCCCTCTAGCTTCGTCATAGGACTCTCGCCATGCATGTTCCGTAATGCAGTCTTCGTCACGGCATTATGCCCATACACTCGTCGTCATTCAATTGGGTCGTCTTCATACAGGCTTCGTCATGCATTCATTTTCCTCACATTTTTGTCATGCCGTTCTTGTCACGTGATCGTAGTCACACAGTCGTCGTTATACCGCCATCGACTTTCCATCGAAGTCAATCCTTCGTCATTTTGTCTTAATTAAGGTGATGTCATTCAGTTAGTATTATGATGCCGTTGTCATGGCTTCGTCATCACTGCATCGAGGTCTTATTGTTGCTATCATGCATCCATTGTGATAACATCGCCACGATGCCGTCGCGTTCCCGCCATCGTCGTTACCTCCGCTTCGGCTGCTGGCTCTCGTCATGCCATCGTCGTTACCTCCGCTTCGGCTACTGGCTCTCGTCATGCCATCGTCGTCACGCCTAAAGTGCCAGCTCATCGACCCAAGTTGACTAACAGCTTGTGCCACTAAGATTGTCCTCGTGGTCGGGTTGCAGATACAGCCGTCATGCATTTCTTGTTACACCGCCATCGGGATACCGTCGCCTCGTCTGCACTCCAGCTTCGTCATACGGCTTTCGTCATGAAATCTTCGACGTATATTCTTCGTAATACAGTCTTCGTCATGCCATTATCGCCATGGTTTCATTCTCACAGCGCTGTTGAGACGCCGTCACCGTCGTTCTATCTTCGTCATTGTAACTTTGCCATTCGCATTTCGACATGTCGTTGTGGTCACGCCTCCATCATCATGGCTCCATTGTCACATTGTCACCGTCATATATAGTGCATTGAACTTTCCATCGAAGTAAACCATCGCATTTCTATCGTAATCAAGCTGTCGTCATTCAATTGAGGTTGTGATGCTGTCGCGCCATCATCGTTATTGCGTCGTCGTCTAATTGCCACTACCATGCATCCGTTGTCATCACGTCACGATAATGCCGTTGCGGTCTTGTCATGGCCGTCACTTTAGCTTCAACATCCGATTCTAGTTACGCGTCGTCGTCACGCCATCGTCGTCATACAGGCTTCATGATAAAGTCATCGTCACAAGCTTGTCGACATACACTCGTCGCCATCCTCTTGTCTTAATAATATTGTCATGCTGTCATTGTCTTTGCGTCGTCTTCATCGACTCGTCGTCACGCACTCGGTGTCATACTATCGTCGTAATGCCGTGCGGTCGTTCCATCATCTTCATTATAGCTTCGACAGCCGACTGCAGCTGTGATTTGTCACGCTATAGTCCTCATGCAGCCGTCATTATGCCACTATCATCATGCCATCGTCATTATGCTGTCGTTTTACTATGGTCACCACTTCACAAACGTCATCCGATTGTGACCATGCCGTCGTCTTGATACTGCTTTTGCAGGTCCATCAACGTCATTCCTTCTTTGCTGTCGACCATGATTGCTTGGTAACAAGGGCATTGCGCTGCTACGCACGAGATCGGGGGATCAAATCCCGGCCACGGCTCCCGCATTACGATGGAGGACAAATGCAAAAAAGCCCATGGACCTTGCATTGGGTGCGCATTAAGGAATACCAGGAGGGCAATATTAGTTTGCAGTCCCACACTACGGCATGCCTCATAATCAGTTTGTGGTTTCGGCACATAAAATGCCAGAATTATTTAGGCGAAAGCTTTAAGTGCCTCATGTGTTTAAAAATCCGTTGTCCGGCGTTATCGAAAAATTTACTATCCGGCGTTACGGCACCAATAATCAATGGCACCAAAATTGTAGGTGCCATTGTTGCGACTCGAAGCCGTAACCTTTGGTGGGAGTCGAACAAACTACCTTTGGTGTGCCAAAATTCAGTAGCAAGAAAATTGATGGTGCTACCACTTATGGTCAAATTCACGAGCATTGGTGGGTGTCGAACCCACCACCTTTGATTTTAGGGCGAAGTTAACCAATAGTTAATTTAGAGTTAATTGATCATCATCATCATTATCAGCCTGGTTACGCCCACTGCAGGGCAAAGGCCTCTCCCAAATTTCTCCAACAACCCCGGTCATGTACTAATTGTGGCCATGTCGTCCCTGCAAACATCTTAATCCCTTCCCTTGGAATCCAGTCCGTAACCCTTAATGACCATCGGTTATCTTAACTCCTCATTACATGTCCTGCCCATGCCCATTTCTTTTTCTTGATTTGAACTAAGATGTCATTAACTCGCGTTTGTTCCCTCACCCAATATGCTCTTTTCTTATCCCTTAACGTTACACCCATCATTCTTCATTCCATAGCTCGTTGCGTCGTCCACAATTTAAGTAGAACCCTTTTCGTAAGCCTCCAGGTTTCTGCCCCGTAGGTGAGTACTGGTAAGACACAGCTATTATACACTTTTCTCTTAAGGAATAATGGCAACCTGCTGTTCTAGATATGAGACTGTCTGACAAACGCACCCCAGCCCATTCTTATTCTTCTGATTATTTCCGTCTCATGATCCGGATCCGCCGTCACTACCTGCCCTAAGTAGGTGTATTCCCTTACCACTTCCAGTGCCTCGCTACCTATCGTAAACGGCTGTTCTCTTCCGAGACTGTTAAACATTACTTTAGTTTTCTGCAGATTAATTTTTAGACCCACTCTTCTGCTTTGCCTCTCCAGGTCAGTGAGCATGCATTGCACTTGGTCCCCTGAGTTACTAAGCAAGGCAATATTGTCAGCGAATCGCAAGTTACTAAGGTATTCCCCGCTAACGTTTATCCCCAATTCTTCCCAATCCAGGTCTCTGAATACCTCCTGTAAACACGCTGAAAATAGCATTGGAGAGATCTTATCTCCCTGCCTGACGCTTTTCTTTATTGAGATTGTGTTGCTTTCTTTATGGAGGACTACCGTGGCTTTGCAGCCGCTATAGATATCTTTCAGTATTTTTACATACCGCTCGTCTACACCCTGATTCCGTAATTCCTCCATGACTGCTAAGGTTACAACAGAAGCAAAACCTTTCTCGTAATCAACGAAAGCTATATATAAGGGTTGGTTATATTCCGCACAATTCTCTATCACCTGATTGATAGTGTGAATATGGTCTATTGTTGAGTAGTCTTTACGGAATCCTGCCTGGTCCTATGCTTGACAGAAGTCTAAGGTGTTCCTGATTCGATTTGCGATTACGTTACTAAATACTTTGACGGCAACGGACAGTAAGGTGATTGGTCTATAATTTTTCATGTCTTTGGCGTCCCCTTTCTTATGGATTAGGATTATGTTAGCGTTCTTCCAAGATTCCGGTACGCTCGAGGTCATGAGGCATTGCGTATACAGGGTGGCCAGTTTCTCTAGAACAATCTGCCCACCATCTTTCAAGAAATATGCTGTTACCTGATCCTTCCCAGCTGCTTTCCCCCTTTGCATAGGTCCCAAGGCTTTCTTTACTTCTTCCCGCATTACCTGTGGGATTTCAACTTCCTCTAGACTATTCTCTCTTCCATTATCGCCGTGAGTGCCACTGGTACTGTATAAATCTCTATGGAACTCCTCAACCACTTGAACTATCTCATCCCTATTAGTAATGATATTGCCGGTTTTGTCTCCTAACGCATACATCTGATTCTTGCCTATTCCTAGTTTCTTCTTCACTGCCTTTAGGCTTCCTCCGTTCCTGAGAGCATGTTCAATTCTATCCATATTATGCTTCCTTATGTCAGCTGTCTTACGCTTGTTGATTAACTTGGAAAGTTCTGCCAGTTCTATTCTAGCTGTATGGTTAGAGGCTTTCATACATTGGCGTTTCTTGATCAGATCTTTCGTCTCCTGCGATAGCTTACTCGTATTCTGTCTAACGGAGTTACCGCCGACTTCTATTGCACAATCCTTAATGATGCCCACAAGATTGTCGTTCATTGCTTCAACACTAAGGTTCTCTTGCTGAGTGAAAGCCGAATACCTGTTCTGTAGCTTGATCCGGAATTCCTCTATTTTCTCTCTTACCGCTAACTCATTGATCGGCTTCTTATGTACCAGGTTCTTCCGTTCCCTCATCAGGTCTAGGCTAATTCGAGTTCTTACCATCCTATGGTCCCTGCAGCGCACCTTGCTGAGCACGTCCCCATCTTGTATGATGCCAGGGTTAGCGCAGAGTACGAAGTCTATTTCTTTCCTAGTCTCGCCGTTCGGGCTCCTCCACGTCCACTTTCGGCTATCCCGCTTGCGGAAGAAGGTATTCATTATCCGCATATTATTCTGTTCAGCAAACTCTACTAATAATTCTCCCCTGCTATTCCTAGTGCCTATGCCATATTCCCCCACTGCCTTGTCTCCAGCCTGCTTCCTGTCTACCTTGGCATTGAAGTCGCCCATCAGTATAGTGTATTTTGTTTTCACTCTACTCATCGCCGATTCCACGTCTTCATTGAAGCTTTCGACTTCCTGGTCATCATGACTGGATGTAGGGGCATAGACCTGTACAACCTTTATTTTGTACCTCTTATTAAGTTTCACAACAAGACCTGCCACCCTCTCGTTAATGCTATAGAATTCCTGTATGTTTCCAGCTATATTCTTATTAGTCAGGAATCCGACTCCTAGTTCTCGTCTCTCCGCTAAGCCCCGGTGGCACAGGACGTGCCCGCTTTTTAGCACTGTATATGATTCTTTTGGCCTCCTAACTTCTCTGAGCCCTATTATGTCCCATTTACTGCCCTCTAGTTCCTCCAATAGCACTGCTAGACTCGCCTCACTAGATAACGTTCCAGCATTAAACGTTTCCAGGTTCAGATTTCAATGGCAGCCTGTCCGGCAGTGTAGCGGTGGTGTAGAGGTAGAACACCCGCCTCGCGTGCAAGAGGTCCGTGGTTCGAGTCCCGGTGCCGCGCAATTTTCCACCGGAATAAAAAAAACCGCGTGTTGATAAAGTTGCATAAAAAGGCCTGGAGTGTGGCCTGATCCCGGTGACCAGAACCGGTAAAGCACTCCCTCACCAGAGCAGGATTGGCCACCCTGGTGCAGTACTTGGCCACAACCTCCTATATGAACACAAGAGTTAATTACAGCACTCAAGCTCCCAACCTTTGGTGGGAGTTGAACCCCAAGACCTTTGGTGTTATTTAGGATGAAGGTATTTGAGGCACAGTTAATTAAGCTACAGTTAAATAAGACAGTCGAACCCACGACCTATGGAAGAGATAAGAAGCGGTTGAAAGCAACAACGCATTCGAATGAAAGTGGCAACTCATTTAAAGAAATTCTCGTGAGCGCGCAGGCTTCCGCCTTCATCCTCTTCAGCGTATGCTGTTTTGCTTTCTGATACCATGTTCGTGATTGGGTAGGTGCCATGCGACAGTCATCTCGCCGGGCTCTTTGGCGGCCTGGGCAAGTGAGAACTACAGAGAAAGCGCAAGGACAACGGAGTGCGTCGCATACGGGGTGTTTCAGCGAACACATTCAAGATCTTTTAAAGGTTGCCTGCGCCAGATAGCTCAATTCTAGTTAATGAACTGGGTCTACTAGAAGTGGCGGACTGGCACAAATAATTGAGATCCACAATCGACTAATTAATGAGAAACAGTAATTAAGTTTTAAACTAATTACATCATGGCCCATATTGCAATTTACAAATTCTAGTCCTTGAGTTCGCAAGGCGCATTCACTTGGAATGAATTCTCAGGACGGCACCAGTTTTAAGTTATAGATTTCAGAACTTTGCGGGGAAAAGAATTTGCCTTCCAGTTACTTGTGTGCTTCAGTGCTTGAAGTCAGGGTGAGATGGGCTATTTTTTTGTATTCAGTCTCGTATATCTTAGTAAACAAAAGTTGCAGCAATGGAGTCAGCATGTTCTGCTGTTCGGCTCATTAAGTAAAACAAATGACTTGACGTTAGTGGCGTTTTTCTACTTGCTTGAAGGAAACAGCTTTGCCTATAAAACTATAACATATATATAGAACGCTGGTCCGCATGGTTATATTCCACGGAACGTAATTGCTCTTATGCGAGTCCAAACGTCTTCAAAAATGTCTGATATAGCAACAATATAATTGGATCGACATTGGGAGATTAGTAATTTCCCACTAAAACTTGATAATTGGCATTTGCTGATTAAAGCAGCAAGGCAGCTCCCGAGTAAGACAAGACCTGAGTCGAAGCTTCCCCTGTAGAGTATGCCAACTGCACAATATTCACAAGTCATCGTGAGAGCTAATCAGATTGGCACATCGCAAGTGCACATTGAACAGTAACACAAACTTGATAGCATGGGAAGTGGTCAGTGAAAACAAAGTAAAACCCACGCCACACTCCGCAGGTATATTTTTCTAATTGCTATTGGAAAGGATGGTTCAGTACTGCCATTTTGAAGACAAGTAATCATGGGTTATGTCTTCACACCGTTATTTTAGGTATTTGTAAACATCTTTGCTTATTCTATGCTAGTATATTATTAATTTTCTCACGAGAACGGACGTATGCCTTGCGATCTTAAAACCGATATGTGCTAGCATTAGGTAAAAATATTGTTATCAAGAAATTGTTAGACAGTATCCCTTCAATTCTGCTTCACTTTCCGGTGGTTTCGATGCTGTGGGGGCATAAATACGCGCAGGCGGATCCGCGTAGACAGCATCTCGACATCTATAACCTTGACCACACCTCAGACTAGCATTGTCAACACGTGAAACTAATATTTGTACAACTTCTTTTAGGCAGCCACGCTATAGTTTACAAGCACCAGTCTCGTATGTCATTAACCATCACGAACCAATCAAACCTTTTGTATACGGCGGTGTCGGGTCATGAAAATACACGTACTGCTCCGCGCCACCGCATACCAAAGGAACATCCACAGTGCCAACTCACACACCCCATGCTTTTCACTAACATAATTCGCTCTCTTTAAATATTTTCACAAGTCTTACGTATTTATTTTTTATTTATTTATTTTATTCGGACGACAATACATGGTATCCGCGGGGAGACGCTAAGGGAGACTAAGATGTCTCCTGACGAGGCATCCTTGTTTCATTCTTCTGCGTGACTAGTATCGTCACTCATCGTGAGACGACGCTATAGAAACCATTTTAAGGAATGCAGCCGTTGCTCTTAGAAAGGCAAGTCACCTGTTGAAAAGTTGACTCAAGGCTGAGAGTTTCCTTGTTAGCCGAATGCTAGTCATACGATCCTAGACACATGGTCACAGGGCTCATATATTTTCTTTTCGCAACCTCTGACCCCCCATGAACAACTGATCCCATTATTTCGGTAGATTTGTGAATATATCTGTTGCACTATCCTAATTCAGCGATAAGCCTTAAGTTTTTCACTCTTGCCGTCTGCGTAGCCAGGTGTTATGTCCACAGCGACGAAAAGGCAGACTAACTCAAAATATTACTGGCGCTAATGCGACATGAGACTGGCTACGCTGGCATCTGGAAATGATTAGCATAGCGCTAATGAGATTTTGCGAATCGCTGACGACTCGGTCGCCAACTTCCTAGCACGTCTCGGTGGTTCACAGCTCCTCAGATTAGGCGCAGCGTCTGTAGTATGGTATTGTAAGGAAATCTTGACTGAACATGCTCACGCGCGCAGGCTGAAGGCACACAACGAACGGCTCAGCTTAATTTGCATGCAAATGAAGGCTGAAATTTCCTCCTACTTAGAACTCAGCCGAGATTTAAATTTGTTAGGCGCACGGCTTCAGATCTAAGTTTTCGCGTGGTTGCTAAATTTAGCACAAAAAAAATTCTGGAGGGGCCGAATTGACAATTGACAATGAGAATGACGTCGTGGCGTCATTCTCTGCATATTTTCCCTAACAATTGAATATTCCAAACCACAAGTGTTGTAGATGCATAATGACTAACGAGAGGATGATATCGTTAAAATTGGGTGCGAACAGTATACAAAGGAAAACGTTCTGTTTTGGCGCTTTGTCTCCTCCTCTGGCAGCATAATTCCGCGCCGCCTGGCTTTACGGCTGTGGGCGAAAGTTTTAACAGTTATTGACAAGTTCTTCGTTGGGTTATATTAGAAACATCCATGTTTTAAGCAATATTCAGCGGATAGTTTAGTCATAACAGAGGTACTTACGTGGGCGAAAGTACATATGTATACGGTATACCCGCAAATGTACGCAGGCATATGTGCCGTATTTTGCGTAACCGTACTATACCTTCTGTACTTTGTTCATGTATGTATGTATGTATGTATGTATGTATGTATGTATGTATGTATGTATGTGTGTGTGTGTGTTTGTGTATGTATGTATGTATGTATGTATGTATGTACGTATGTATGTATGTATGTATGTATGTATGTATGTATGTATGTATGTATGTATGTATGTATGTATGTATGTATGTATGTATGTATGTATGTATGTATGTATGTATGTATGCGTGTGTGTGTGCGTGCGTGCCTGCGTGCGTGTGTGTGTACAGTCGCGTGCAATATGAGCTGCAACAGAGCCCTTGTTGAAATGGGCTCCAAGACTGCGTGGCGACGCCGACAGACAGACAGACAATGAACTTTGATTGAGGTGCTGAGGGACTAGCCGGTGGAGACCCGTTGGGGCCCCCGGCTCGCCGTTGTCTGCTCCCATGTCGGAATCGGGAGGCCAAGCCTCTCCGCTCTTTCACGGGCCCTCTGGGCGGCCATGGACTGGAGCTTGAGTTCCGTACTAGATATGGCCTCATCCCAGTACCGTTCGCTGGTGAGGGACGTACCCTGCAACGCAGGACACTGCCAGGGCATATGAGGTAGAGTGCTAACCTCCTCCCCACAATCCGGGCACTGTGGGTCAATTTCTGGGTGAATCCTGCTTAAGAAACCTCACGAGGGATACGACCTCGTCTGAAGAATCCGAAGCGTGATCGATTGAGATCTGGATAGATTTGGGTGTGGAGGCGGGAAGCGCCTGCGTTCCTCTTTATAGTGGGATACGATCTCATGAAAGGTTAATAAGGAGTCGCTGTGGCCGAGCTCCTCCGGATCCAATGTAGCCCCACCGCCGTCGCGGCGCGTTAACTCTCGCGCACGGCGGTGAGCATTCACAAATATTTCACAAAACCGTTACAATTGATGTGCACTGAGTGACAGCGGATAAAGAATTGAAAGGCGTGAAGGAAACAAAACTGGCATTTATTACACCAATTTTTCGTATGTCGGTGCCGCCGTGCAGACTTGGGACCCTATTTAATATGTGCACCTTGTTAGAGATCATATTCCACGTGACTATGCAAGTGTGCGTGTGTGTGCGAAACTTTAGGGAGTCCCTCTGGCGGCCGCCCATGTTCCCATGCACCCACTACGGGAAGCTTCAGTGCAAATTTGAGAATTTCAGGCTTTCACTTTCAAACTGACCCTACAACTGACCCTACTGACCCTACATTTTTGCACTCTTGCGAGATAACGGAATAAAAGGCCCAATGTGCCGCCGTTTAAGAAGTTGTTCTCTGTCACTTATGTTTACACTGTGTTCACGCGCTGTTACCCAATTTTCACCTCATCCTCATAGTGTCTTCGCTATGAAGATTATTTACAAATGCATTTACAATACATAACTACTGGCCATCACGTCAGGGAAGCTTAAGTTAATTTGATTGAAGCTGATCCTGGCAAAACCTGCGTTAGCTCTTAGCAGCTAGCGTTCTCAGTGTAGTCACAATTGCACGCGATTGGCCATCTATATTTGCTCGCGTTAAGGTCATTGAAGTATTGGTTACTGCATTGTGGACAGCAAACTGTGAAGCGAAACCTTTTTATGCCTCTCATGCAAGCTACGGGGGATTGGTTAAATGTGCTTGAAGTTTCTAGCCACTCACATCACTGTATGCCGTGTCAGATACGGCCCGCTGAGCGCCTGCTGCCGTTGATTCATGCAACAAATCACCCGCCGTCGCACAAACATTTCAACGCTCCTCTGCTACATGGAGAAAATTGTTGAAAGAAAAAAACCAGTCACAAAACACAAAGGACAAGAGGAGAGGTTCACACCACAACGATCGTCATTGTGGTCGCTGTGGTGTGAACCAGTCGTTGTGGTGTGAACCTCTCCTCTTGTCCTTTGTGTTTTGTGACTGGCTTTTTCTCTCAACTATGTACCAACTGGCCCGGATTTCTAACCTTCTGCAAAGATTGATGACTTAACGTCGTCACACTGCGCACCATTGAGCTCTAGCTATGTGCGCACAAAAAGGGAGGACTTGTAGTTTTTCGGGATCGCATCTGCTGAAGTATGCGTGCCGTTTGGGAACTGGCCGGAACGTTCACTCCACTACGCTGTCGTTCGCGGCGTCCGACAGCCGCTGTGAAAGCTGGGTACCACCACTATAGCAGGACTGACGTCACTTTAGGGGGTGGGTGCAATGCTCGAAGAAGACAGAAAGACTTCTTTTCTCTCCAGCAGAGAAAAAGGTGCTTCAAACCAGCAGTGCTGAGGTGGGAATGGGGATTCCCGAGTTTCTTTCGTGACTGATGCCCCTCCTGCTGCCGTCCCTCTGGAGCTATCATGTTTTCCGTTCGTAATTTTTGCCTCCCTGCTCTAATGCCTTCAAATGAGTAAATTAGCGGCGACCTAAATCTTTCGCCTCCAAGCATCAGCATCCTTTCCGCATGCTTCAATATCTCTGTCCGGAAAGCGTTGGAAGTTCCAGGCACCAACATGGCAGAGTGTGCCATCGGGAATTGAGGAGGAAACTGTACAATCTACATAGTCTTCCTCATGCGGCCGAGGCGCCAACTCATAAGAAGTTGAGGTGAATAAAGCTCATGTGCCAGAGGCCTTGCGCCCGTGAGCAATTCTTTCTAACATGGTGGCAGAAGCAGTATATGCTGACTGCAGCTCTGTCCTTAACGACACGTCAGTACATCTTTGGAGCCCACTGCCTGGAATGACTACGACAACGGCCGGGTCCGCAAGGAGGTTTCTGACCTCAGCGCCGCTGTTTTGCTGAGCTATCCGCAATTTTAAGGTACGCCGACGGGTCACAAGCCTCTTGGCTAGGTTTCCTAAGACGGCCGCCGCGGTAAGTCGTAGTGCCGTCGTAGCAGAAATTCTGGCTCGCCCTGCCGGCACCCTTTATCTTCACCAGGCCCTCACACTGGTCTCGGTGGAAGAAGACTTCTCCGTTATCGTGCTGCGTCACAGCTAAGAGATCGCCCCAAAGCCAGCAGGTTGGCATAGGTAATAGGCCCGCAAGCAGAAGGCCAACTCACCACGTTTTGGCTGTCATTCAAAGAAAAGAAAAAATTCGAACCTGTGTTGTGAGACCTCGAATCGTACTTCATTCCAGAAAGGTCATCTTCGAAGGAGCTAAGTTTAACACGAGTCCAGCTTGTAGGTGAGTCCGTCGAAGTGTTCGCTAAAGCAATGCCTGCCCTGACACAGATATATAGCTAGGGCAGCCTTCGCGAAGTATTGCTTAGGAACAGCCATAGGGGGCAGAAGGTTCCAAGTCATTGCAGCTGGATTCCAGCGTCGTCTTGACGAAGGCGTTTACAAGTGCTCCTCAACACGTGGTGGTGGACCTACAACAAGTGCAGTTGTACACTAACCGATCAAAGGAACTTGCTGCAGTTAATGCTTTTTGGTCAAGCTGCAACGAGCCCGCGAAGCACGAGGCGAGGTCCGCCAAACAGAAAGGCAAGGCAAGGTTACAAGGATTAAAGCCCTCCCTTATGTAATGCCTCCGGGCCTTTAAGGTGAAAATAAATGAAAATGAAGGCGTCCTTTAAACTTACCAACGCATCGCGAGCTGCTGCACACAAGAAAAAAATTGAGGAGCCATTCCACCCTGTGGAGGTGGTTTTCCAGCGAACCTGCTATCGTGGTATAAATTATGTTGTATGTTGTATGGTATGTTCAGGCGTACGGATCACGTTTGGCCTTCCCATAGCGAACGGTGGAGCGAAACGGCACCAAAATTCCTCTTGGTCGCCTTGTCATGCGCGCTCCACATCAGGCACTGCGTCATACATACACAGAGCTACCACCGAATGGATTTTACGACGTCGCTCTAAAGACGCAGGTGTTGTCGACACAGCAGCGACGAAGTGTCGTTTAGACGCAGGTGGCCGTTAAACCGAGCCTCGACGTGAGCGAAGATATGCTTTGACCGGGGCGCAGTCCAGAGCAGTGAACGAAACAAAACACGTTTGTTTGTAATTGACGATTCAACCTACTTCCTAGTTAATTAGCTGAATAAAAGTTGCAAGTTCTAGAATTTTATTCTAGCGGACAAAAATGGGGCGCTCCGTTTCCCTCCCGTCGAAGCCCATGTATTGACAACCGACGGGAATTCCACAGTATTTACAACTGCACTGTGAACTACGTAATTAAGAAAAGTGAATGAAACTCCGCATAATCGTAGTGTCACCTTAGCGGCTAATTGTCGTATAATTTGTGCTGGGACAGTTTCGACAATACAAGAGTTACAGCCGTTGTCTGTAACCATAGTCCCTCCGTAGATGCCCATGTACTGACAGCAGACGATAATTCTGTAACGATTACAACTTCACTGTGAGCTGACTAATTAAAATAAGTTAAATGAAACTCGGCATAATGAATATTCTTAGCGGCCAATTTCGCTATAACTTTTTCCAAGGTACCTACATCAGATTGAGAGCTACGGAGCGTTCGCGAGAAAGTTGGCTTCGCCGCAAGGCGTGTTCTGTTCGACGCCACAATTTTTCCGGAGGGCAGCCATAGGTAGCTTCGCTGTAAAAGAAAATCTGCGGCTTGTGTGGCCGGGATCGCCGCAGCAGAGCTTACTGCCTTGTCTAAGATGCATCTTGCTAATTCCGAGGAAAGGCCGCAGTCGATGTGTCTACTCCAGTAGAACAAACCGTCGCGGAAGAGCCAGGTTTTGTATCTACTGGAACAGCTCCTGCGGCACTCAAGTAGAAGATGTCCATGCACGTCAAATCAAGGAAAGTCAAGTTCGAGATAGACACCAGAGCAGACGAGACCATTGTCCTTGAACCCATGTTGCGATATTTTTAGGAGCTGTCCTTTAACGTCGACACAACGCGGCCTCTATGCTCCGGGCAGATGACCACTGAAAATATGCCACGGAGCGTGAATGAACTTTTCATGGCTTATGGTCGTTAAAGCCTCGTGAATGTTTACGTCCTGCAGACGTTACGCACATATCATCACGGCGAACCAGCGCTCAAGCCGCTTGGCTTGTTCTCCAACCTGCGTTGACTGTCTGGTACACTCAACGTCTTCCTCGACATGCTGCAGGGACTCGGAATGTTTCAGATCGACTATGATAATAATTTCCGGTAGTGCGCGACTCCCTTTGCTCCGAAGTTGCCTCGCCGTGTGCCACTGCCTCTCTTTGGCAAGACAAAGATGGAGTTACAGCACATGGAAAACGTCGGTGTCGTAATGCATGTCATAGAGCCAACGCTCTGGTGTGCGTCGATGGTCATCGTACGAATGCGCTCGAGAAGACTGTCGATACACGCCGACTTACTGAACTGAAAAAATTCGTACTTCTCTCCAAATACAATAACAACCTCTTCTGCGACACCTTCTGTTCGACGGCTGCTCGTGTAACCAAAATGACCATCACACTGTCATTCTGGATCATGTGGGGTGCGCAAACTTCTCACATGATTGGCTATATTCCTATGAGCTCAGCAGAAATTTCCAGAGAAACAAAATGACCTGCACTCTTTTAAGCTTTGTTTCAACTTTTGTTCCTTGAAACTAAAACTTCTCAGTTGCTGTCAAATTGGAAGCACTTTTATACAAATCCCTTTTTATAATAGCAACGTGTGTAGTCCGTAATATATTCAGTACGAACTGAACATTGAATTCGATATTTCCGCCCTTTTTATTTGGTGGTGCAGACTCAAAAAAGTGATCGTAGATGTCGGTGTAATATGTCCAAGGAGCTGATGAAGCAAGTAGCATGGTCGATTACCGATGATCGACGAGGTTAGCGTGAACTTTAACACCAGGGGGCATACTAAAAACGCACAGCAACCAAAAAATGCATGTGGTGAGGCATCTTAGTAGCACGCGATGGAGAAGGTGCTTCAATAGTTAAATTCACAGGAGCTTTCATGTGCGTTCGCGCAGCCAAAACACTCGCACACTCCAAGAATAAATGCCACTTCAGTGGGCACACCAAAGAGGTGATGCATGCGGACAACATGAATGTAAGAAGGAGGGACAAAGGTGGACCCATGTTTTATACCAAACCTTTCGAAGCAGGTGCTTGTACAGTTCATCTATAGTACTCGCTCATTGTTAAGTTTTGATCTTTCTAATGATATTCGCCCACCCACAAGGCGCGTGTTTGAAGCTATAGAGAAAACAGGTAGCTTCCACACCTTCTGATAAATATGTGTTCTACAACATTTTGAATCACTGGCAGTGAAGCGATGTTCAATTTCATCTTCTCGTGCGACGCTAAGTGTAATGTAGCAAACAGAAAATTAAAACAGAACTGGGAGCCCACAAATGCGTTGTGCATTGTTTTTAGGTGCAAGGTTTCTGCCTCTTGGTCAGGCTCTTTCTCCATTCTTTTGGTTAACGAAAAATTGCAGATGGCTTCCCAACGGAAGCTCCTGCGGCTTTTCATAGCTGGACATTTTCTTCATATAAACGCCCCTGTACACTATTGAGTACATTTTTGTTCTAGACATGGTTTGTTTCGTTCTTCGGGGTCGAGGAGCAAGAATGAGTTGGGAAAAACGTCGTGGCGGGCCCCCAAAGTCGTTTCAGTTAACGCTGCCCTTCGTGTAGTTGCGGCGACGCAGCTTTTGTTTCCGCGACATGCTTGTTTGTTATTGCTCTCAGTTTATCGACAAGCGATCTCTGGAATTACACTGTAGACGCACGTTTCTACTTCCTCTCCAACACCAGTACAGGTCTTTTTTGTTCGTGTCTTCCTCCTCGGTCGGGCACACGGCAATGACCGCCAGTTTGGGTAGACAGTTCATGGAGCCCATTTATCTCAGTTATGAAGACTTCCATGCTCCCGTCCCCGAGATGAAACAGTTCACAGTGGGCGACCTCTCATAAAGGAAGGGTGCAGGATGAAGAAGGCAATCTAGAGTTTTGCTGAAAGATATTTTTCTAGAATAGTTGTATCGCCGTATGTAGTTCATCGGACCTCTCTCGGGTTTTCTTTTTTTTTTTCTGTCTGCGACGGTGTTCTACGAGCGAGAATACTTCCACGAGAATACTTCCGTTGTTCTGAAAATTTAGCTCCCAAGAACTTTTGAACACCACATGAGCGTTTTAATGACTTTCTTCGATGATCTTTCCGATGAAAGCGGTAACTCTAAGTTGAACCGACTCGAGAAACCATAACAACCTTACTTCAGTGCGTCAAGTGCAGAGGGGCGAGGGCTTTGCGAAAATGAACGGGGGACCGTCTACTTGCAGCACGGGTTGTAAAGAATGTGGATCGATGAAAGCAGCTAGGAGATCGTAGACGTGGATATACCGCTTTTCCGCTGTTAAATTTAAGCGTTGATACTCACACGTGCGCTTATTTATCCTTTGCTCGGGTACTGCATTTCACCGAGTAACAACTTATCACTCAGGGCAAGACGCGCCTGTATGACTGGAACTTACTGGAACGTTATTGATGCTTCTATGCCTTGTCTGTGGTCACCGAAGCTTGGGTAATCTGATTGTGTGCACGACGCGAATGGCGTAGCACTTTCTCGAAGAGACGCTGCCACCAGCGATTACTTTTGAAACTTCGAGTACTCATGGGGGGGGGGGGGGTATAAAAGCCGACGCGCTTGAGCGGCAGATCAAATTTTACGCGAATGCCGACCGTGTTCGCCGTTATCGTTGTGTTTTGAGCGAAGCCTGTTTTCTGAGCACAGGTTCGCCCAATAAAGAGTTAATTTTGCCACATACAGTTTTGCTACTCTTTTCTTGACCGACACTACCCCGTGACAATACCACGATGAAGCTTAACTCTTGAGCAGTGTCGCAACAGCAGAATTAGAAAGAAACGAGAGAGAAAAAAAAATGATAAATGAAAGGTAGGGAGGTTAACCAGGACTGAGCCCGGTTGGCTACCCTACACTGGGGAAAGGGAAAGGGGGAGGGAAAGATTAAAAGAAGAGAAAGTCCACTGGGGATATCAGTCGGTCACTCATTCCGGATCACAGACGCTGACTCAATCCGGTGTCTTTCAAATATCGCAGCAGCGCTTTTGGGGCCTTTTGTAGTTGCGATATGCGAGGCCATGGCCCCAAGATCTTGTTCAAGGTGAACGGCTTTCCACCTAGCTGATTGAGAGCTGTGCAGAGGTCTTGCCTTTCATCTTCAAAAGATGAGCAGTAGCACAGTAGGTGTTCTATGGTGTCCAGGCATTGCACTCAGCGCTATCAGCCATTCCACTCAAAAATGCATATGCATTGGTGAATGCGACGCCCAAACGTAAGCGGCACAGCACTGTTTCCTCATTTCGCGGAAGACCTGGTAACAGCCGCAGTTGCATAGAGGGATCGAGGGAATGCTATCGATGTTGAGTGAATTCAGGTGTGTGCCACTTCTACAATGTCAAAGAGTGCGCTAGCTTGCCTAAGTGTTGGGCTGCGTTGGTCCGCGATAAAGGTATAGAAACAATGGTTGCTCCTTCGTGTGCTTTCCTAGCAGCTTCGTCAGCGAGGTCGTTGCCGGAGATACCGCAATGACCAGGCAGCCACTGAAACACGACGTCGTGTCCTTTCGTGATCATGTGATGGTGCATTTCTCGTATCTCCGACACGAGTTGTTCAGATGACCCGCGTCGAAGAGATGACGAAGACATTGTAAGGCCGCCTTTGAATCGCAGAATATTGCCCACCGATTAGCCGGTTGGTTATTAATATAATCAACGGCACCTCGGAGGGCAACAAGGTCCGAACCGGTCGATGTTGTCAAGTGAGAAATCTTGTATTGGATGCTTAGTGATCGTGATGGTATAACCACTGCGCTGGTGCAGCTGGTCTGAGTGGAAGAACCATCCGTAATATGTGGATTCGATCAAAGTAGAAGCGTGCACAAATTTGTTCGATCACATAAATGTTTCAAAGTAATAATGGCTTCTTTCATATTATTATTGCTAAACTCAAATCGACACGTCCTAAGTAATGTTTGCCGAGAGTAATGTCTGCAACGTGTAAACAGAGTTCCCCCTAAATAGAAAGTGGAACAACTTGTTCCCCTGTTTTTTACCACGAAGAGTACATTGTACCAAAATTTAGTATATGAATTAGTTTTATCCGCGTAGTATTGAGAACTTTGTGAATGGTTTGATTGGCTATCACAGCGGAAACTTCACTATAGGATACAAAAAATTTGGAGGACGCTTAGGCTTCGCTTTCAAGAGTGGAAGGCGACAGCATTCAAAAGTCCCCGAGTGCTCCTCAAGCTTCCCCGCAACTGCAGCTTATGTAACCATAACGCTCTCCTATAAACGCTGAAGGAGAACGCTATGCACGAAGGCGAGCTTTGTGGTTCTTTTTTGATGGTGTTACAAAGAACCGAGCAGGCAGTGCCACTCCTACTAAGACAAACCTCAAATGGAAGCTGGAAACCATTATCCCATTAAACGGGTTTTGAGTTTCCGCATAACACAAATATGTTTGCTCACATATACAAATTTCAATACCACGCTATCATGCCTGTAGGGCGTGTGTATATCGTACTTTATGAATTTCCTGGCGCATTTCACATTGAGAAATTCAATTAGTTCAAGAGAGCCTATGTGCCATGCGGAGCCGGCCTACGTTGTTGGTGATGCGGGGTTCAAACGATTTCCTCGCCGGCGACGCCGGCGCCGACACCGGATTTCCTGTAACACAGGGCCCTTAACGCGTAAACACTTGCACCTTGAGGTCTCAAGCTCACTGTCGCATATATAGTGCGCTGTACACTACAGAGCTAAATACAACTTCAGTGCTTGCTTTTATATCGCTAATCGCATGTACCGCGATTACAATAAACTTACAAGGGAGCTCATAGCTTGTACATCTTTCCTCCGCTTATCAACTGCTATAGAGCTCGGCTTTATCGGAAATTGGCTCGCAACCTCATTTGCCGTCACAGTGAATGGAGATGCATGCATAACTATGAAATAAGTCCGACATTTCGAACATTTACACAATGTCAAAAAAGCTAAAGCATTGTGACGTGTAGTTGCGGTCATTAGATTAGTCCCTTGATTGCGTAGCATGGCTTCAAAATAATTTCAAAAAGAAAGTCATCTTTAAGGAAAAACTTTGTTGGTGATTTACCCTTGCTTTTCTGTATAGAGTGTTTCTAGCCTCTTTTGTGGCCGATCGTAAAGGTTGTGCAGTCTCAAAATGTTGTCCAGTATGATCTGCTGGTTATATGGGAGCGTGTCCCCAGTGAAAATGGTCGCCTTTGTCTATCGTATATATATATATATATATATATATATATATATATATATATATATATATATATATATATGTGTGTGTGTGTGTTTGTGTGTGTGTAAATAAATTATTCTTTTTTGGCGGCCGGATTGAATATTCGACCTTCATCACCGAATGCCGATACTTGCCAATTACTCCATAAATGCTTCTTTTTCTCACTGCGGTGTACCTCATATTCAGATCATACGTCTTGCATGTAAAACCCCACAAATTATCTTAAATTATTTAGCATGTCATCATACGCAAAAATATGGACCGATCCCAAAGATGGTGCATTAAACAAAATGGTCTCCAATCCACGACGTGAAGGTGGCGGAATAGGGAATCTGTAAACTGCAACTATATTGCGGGGAGCTCCACCACTGGAAAAGCTGGTACTGCCGTCGGCGTGACGTGATATGAGAGATCACGTGGAAACATCGGCCGCACCGGCTGCTTCGGAAGCGCCGAGGCAAAATGAAAACGAAACTTTGAAGTCCCACCTGCGCTGCGGTTCTGATTAAGTGGGGAGGTTTTCCCGCTTGGTGCGCCTGCTTCACAACACTTGAAAGCAATATAAGTAATGGATGCCTTTGGAGGCACCCGAAGTGGTCAGGCTACTGATCAGCGCCGCAGTGTCGTCAGCAGCCACGGGGAGCACGGCTCCCGGGGGCTGCTTTTGTTGAGCGCGGACAGCCAAACCTATGAGGAGCGCACTGCGTTATCCTTCATATTACGCAAGCAAGGCGCTTCTAACAGATAGCGACTCCGTAAGTACTCGGCGCCAATATGCGGCGATTATCCATTGCGACCTAGGTTGAATTAGTCACATGGCGACACACACATGCACCTTACTTTATTATTAGCCTAATACGTTTCGACGGCCTGCAATTTGGTTTGCGCCGCTACTTTGTCCACCTACAAAGAGTGGAACAGACAGAAGAGAAGTGCACTTAACCATACTTTCTCCGCGCCACGTATACATGCTGCCCTTCAGGAGTCCTCACTATATGTGGCCTTCTCATAGAACTGTCGCAACACAAATCAGTTGCTCGGCGGGCTCTCCTTTTACGTAAGAAAATGTAGTTACATCACTGCCAGCTTCGTAAACTACAGTAGCCACTTCCCGGCAAGTGCTGCTTATGCAACCGTTATCTTTACCGGGAAACGTTCGCGGGAAGCGCTATGCGCGAAGGGGAGCTTTGTGCTTTTTTGTTCCTTCCCCCGCATGGTCGGTGCCGCCGCTGCTGGGGATGTGTGGAGGCGAGCGCCATCGCTGCGAGGAACCCTCTCGGGCACACGACAGACCCATTGGGAGTAGAAGCTATACAGCATTCCTGTAATATTTTTAGGCAGTATGATGCTCCTCCTACTGCCGTGTCGCGAAGGGGGACGCGATTGAGTGCCATGCGCTCTGAATCCACCTGATTCTCACTCTCAACAGCCTAAGGAAGACCTTATTCTTCATCGACTTCAAATAAAGGTCGGATTGCTTCCAAACATTTTTTTTCCTTTTTGCCAGACACACAGTATTCTCTTTTTCAAATCTACGATCTCCCTGTTCAGTTACTGTGAATGGCTCTATGGTGTATGGCTCTATGGTGTTTTAGTATTGCCGTTGGTTGTATTAAACCAAATTTCTTGCGTTTTACCGCACCGATAAATGCTGTCAAAGAGATCAGCATACTCGGATGACCATGCTTGCGAATTGTGTATTCTTAATCGTTTCGGTTGGTTTTTCAAAATCAAACCAGTTCAGCCTTAACTTGGATATAGATTATTTGCGTTGGATTTGCTCTTGCATACTATATTGGTATAACCAAGTTCCGGAGTCTCTAATAAATAGTTTCGAGGTTCGCATTTTTTTGTTCCAGCAGCACGTGCTCTGCCATCAAATTTGCCTCGCTCACAGGCTACGCGTATATTCCTATCAATAAAACATGTAATGCTTCTACAAACGCAAATTATTTGGTCACGTTTCCGAACATTCTTTAAATATTTCTGCCATACTTATACTACTTCTGTTTCTTCCTGTCAACTCATCGTTAGCACGAGAAGTCTCGCGTGGCAAAGTGACAGATAACCATAAACTACGAGTCTACTCGACTTACCTGAAGGGTTGATAAGCTTTCCGCTTGGTATGTTCTTTTTGTTCCGGAGCTGTTCTTGTGACCTACGCCCTCGGTCGATATTTTCGCTGGATCAACGTATGAAAAGCGGACGTTGCCCAACAACTGCAGAAGTTACAGTGCTCATAAGTTTTACGGTGATCTCTCAGCAATTTGTAACCGCAACTAGTATTTTGAGAAAAAGGGCAGACTAAAGAGTGTACGCAGACTGAAGAGTTAAAAATATTTCTCAATACGTTGGCAAAGAGGGCCCGTTGTATTAAACCAAATTTCTTGCGTCTTACCGCACCGATAAATGCTGTCACAGAGATCAGCATTCTCTGTAGGAACTCACCTCGTAGTCCGCTTAACATTCCCACTTGCTACAAGATATATTTTTCACGCGCCACATCACTTTCTTTACGAAAGGCACGTCGCCACACTCGAACTGATAGTTTCGAAGCTTCTTATGCGCCTTTTTCTAGTGCTGACGAAAGGCACTCAAAATGGTAATGAAAGTAGCATATTGCCTAACACTGAAAAATTCTTGCGCAGCTGTGCCTACGTCGTGTGCCTTCCTGTGTGCGTGTTCGCATGGATAAACCCGGTCCGTTTCTTTGAAAACTACTAAAGAGACGGTAACGCCGAAAGAAAAATAGGCCTAGCTTCTGCTTGCTTTAGGCAGAAAGGCGAGATTGACTAAGAGCAATTGGCTTTCCCACGGCACGGTCTTCGTACGAAATTGTGCAAGTTTTACGCGCGCTAAAGTCCTCGATAGATATATGTGTGAACGCACTTTGAGATCGAGGAATAGAGAAGTCATCGTGCTACCGCGTAAGTTCAACCACCCCGCCAGTTTACGTGTCAGTACACGGTGGAAAAAAAATTTTGTTGCTTTTACTTTTTTCACGGTATGTATTGCGGCAAGTAGGTATGTTTCCCACAGAATAGACAAATATGCAGGGTCTACTTCTTATTTTTTCAAAATCTTTAAAAATGGCCTGTAGCAAATAACATAAGGTTAGTTCTTGAGCTGAAGTATTTAGGGATGCGGTCATAAATGGCACAAGAAAGCAAAACATATATACAGCTAATTCAAGAAACTCACTAATTAAGTTCTTAAATAGTTACGGCAGATGTTGAAGTTTAGGTGTTGCAGCCGGTACGTGACTTTCGAAGGCGTATACACTTAGAATATCTAGAATGGCACCACTTTGAATACGCACGCTATAAAACACGCTGAAAAAAATGTACTGTTGTTCCACTTATTTTTCAGAAAAGGTTTTTTTATTATTTGAAGCACAAAAGTAATTGGAGCAGCCATGTATTTCCCTCCCCCCACACGTTGGAAAACTATATCTCGAAACCAGTGTCCCCCTCGACATTCAATTCAAGTGGATACACCTTGCAAACTGACCGGCCCCAATTCGTAAATAGTAGTATGTGCTGTAAGGCTATTGGGAACTTTATTAATGACTTTTGTTAATTAGTGGAATGCGCGTTTCGATTTCGCGCGCTAGTAATGTCCGCTTCTTCACACATTCCAGCTCAACGACAAGAGTAATGTTGTTGGTCAAAACCCATATATAAATATTCCTGAGAAATTTCAAACAGTATCAGCCCGTATAGAATGTACAACTAACATCAGTCAAGCTGTTAAAGAAAAAGTCATAAGATCTCACCTTGCGCAGTGTATTTAAGACCTACTGTGCTCGTTCGTATGGCCTTTGACGACTGAGCAGCGTCTTACTTAAAATCATATCTCGCGCATGATTTTGTCATCTTTTTTTATTTGGACAGTTTGGTCACTGCTACTCGTAACACAAGCCATAAAGCAACAAATAAGTGTGAGCAAGCGTACCTCGGTCCGCATAGTAAAACGATAAGCCGTGAAAAAAATTGTAAAGCATGCAAATGTCCTAATGGAATAGCGCACGACATCCAATGGCTTCACTGATTCTTTTTACTTCGGCTACCCAATTCTTCGGTAAATAGAAACGTGCCACTGTCACACACTGAATATAGAACCTTTGAATGTATGTACATATGTTCTGGCGCTGCTACGCAACACTCTGCATAACTGGTCGTGGGAGGCGCGACTCGCGGAAGTGGAAATGGGACGCCAAGTGGCGACCCTTGACCAGGCCCGTCGAGTCGCTGTAACCATTGGGGCCCTCTGAAAACGGCTCCACGCAGCATTACAAAACAACCTCTACTACAATAAACGTTTATTCTCTCTCTCTATCTTTCTGTTTTTCTTTCTTCGGCAGTTATTCGCCGCTTTTGCCATTGTGACGTCGCTGCGTCGGCCTTAGACAGGAATGAAAGTATCGCAAATAATTGTATTGCAATAATGAACCACTTCCCTAACGTTTCTCTTCACTTAGATTGCAACATGCGCGTTGTATCTGCATTTCTTTCAAGTTACCAATATTTCTAGCACGCTCCGGAGAATGTGCTAATTCTTCTGAATTTCTGTGCGGGATTACGTGCGAGTAGGGATTAAGAAAAAAAACTTTGTTAGGTTGTGTTTTCATAGGTGCAGTTTGTATGCTCAACGTTAGACACTATAAAATACCAGCCACTACACTTCTGCAACCATGTGATTTGCGCCATTTCTTGCTCACATATTTCCTGCCTGTAAGTTTCCAATTACCATCTCTCTGCTAGCGAAGTTATCTATACAAGGGGATCCGTTGCGTAAAACAAAATTATATGTGAATCAATAACTTAAACGCAAAACAAGCAATACCCGTGTAGTAAATTCAGAACGTGACAAATTGTGAAGTTCAACCTACAGTGCTGCTCAAAAGATGCTGTAGCCATTGAGTAGTTGTTTTAGTCTTTCTATTCACGGTGCTTCACGAGTTTTACGCTCCTTTTGTCCGTTCGGACTTCCACTATGCAAACGTGTCGTCCAATGATCAAATCAGTTTGGTTCGCGTATACCACAACGAAAATGTATTTACCTCAAGGCTAAACTTACAAGAAGCTCACAAGTGGCTACAGTGTTAGCTGAGCACTTCTTTTCATCGCCGGGTAAAGAAGCGACCATTCTTTTTAATAATAGGGAGCGTTAATCAAATACTATGCATAGACTTACTTAGGCTTGGTATGTACAGCACCTGGAGTACGTTCGTTTCCCAGTGAACATAATTTTAGGTTTTGATAACAATGTCAAAACTAAGAGGGCGAAATTAGGAGTGTGAAGAAACACAGAGCCGGAGCTGAACACCACCGCGCTCTTGCCGTTGTCATTGTCCACTCCATCTCTGTGTTCTTCTTTTCGCACTCCTAATTTTACTTCGGCACCATAAGCTATCCCAAGCATGCACTCCTGCGACTGCACGCTTCCGCCGGTGGCTCGTTTATAGAAGCCGCTCACTTCTTCGGTTCGAGTAGACAAATATATTTAGCGTGTAGAGAGCCGACGGCCGTTAACGCTGGGTTGGGTGATCGTACTCAAAAGCGAAATGGGAATCGAGCGCATTGCTCTTGGGGCAATGACCCTCTACATTTCAACGTTAGCACCTCTGGTTTCGGCAGCTCGGCATTGACGACCGAACAACGTAGCCTTTCCTCGCTGCCGCATTACGATGGCCGCACGGAGCTCTTGCCGTTAAATCGCATCCCATAAGTTCTCTCACGGGAGCCGTATCCTGGCCCTGCAGAGCCCTGACCAAACCGGCGCAAGGCAGCAGCAGAGAAAGCGTCAGAAGCCATCAACGCTGCGTAACCATTGCCGTCGCCGGGCACTCCAGATGGATGTCTCTCTTTGTCAGAGACAGCAGAAATGAGCCAGACATTTCGTGTCGAGGAGTATTTGCGGCCATTGCGGGCTGGCGCATCAGGGCGCAGGCACAAAGAGCTCTTTTTCTCTCGATCATTGTGCCACCGTTTATCCTGCTGTCTATGCAGCCTTGGCCGATCGTTATCTTCGCAACAGCTGCATTCGATTGCATCGCCCTCCAGCGCATCCTAGAAATAGTTCCACTTGTCTTTTTGCCGCGAACATTTTGTGCGATACCTACATTGTGCTGAACGAAAACTCATTTACCATCTTTCACAAGATTTGACTTTCTTCCAGCTGAGTGGTTGTACCAATCTTTTTAGCTTGCCTTTAGGCAGGGAATGTGCTCCTGCGTTTGGACAGGAATGAAATGAACGGTAACACGCTCAGATGACAGCTTAATGGGAGGTGACGCAATATAGTGCTGCAGTTATGTTTCAGATAAAAGGTGAAGAAAAAATATGCATTTGTAATATGCGGAATGCTCAAGTGCTTTATATTTCAAGGTATGTAAACAGCAACAGTTATGAGAGTAAGAATCGGAAGTTCGCCCTATGTGGCACAAGCGTCTGCGATGTCAGGTTACTGAAGGCTGCATTTCAGAAAAGCTGATGGTAGAACTGATAGCGGAGTACTCGTTGAATGCTTGATGTTACACCGGACCGAAATCAGAAGAACCGATCAAGAAGGAGCAGAGTCTAGAGTCAATCCCTTTCTTTATCGCCGCATTCTTCGTCATGTTATATGCGTCAAATCTTAAAGAAAGTATGCAAGTTTTCTAATAAAGTATATTTCGGGCAGCTTCCTCCGCTTTTTTGCTTCTCGAAATACCGCAGTGGAAAGGCACCCACTAGAACGTATTGTAATACTCAGGCTGTTAGCCTTGTGGTGCGCACAGGCAATGCTGAAATGACATGATTAGTCGGACTTCGGTGACTCGCGGCCTCTTTGATTCATTGCCCTGCTTTTCAATAGAAGGACAGGTTTTGTATGCATGGTTCATTTAATTTTCTGAATTTGTTCTGCTCAAGATTACCCTAAACTTATAAAAGGTCAAAACTGAAGGAAGTGCTTATGTGGAAGCAACGTGTGGATAAATATGGTTTTGGAGAATGCAACTGAGTTGACCGTCGCAAACTCACAAGTTGAATACTCATTTGCGATCAGCGTTTCTAAGTGCGACATGTTAATAATCAGCGCGCCCACCATTATCTTTGACTTTGAGCCTTCTCTTTCGTGGGAACAGCCTTCTAGCAGAAATTGAGCACACAGACTTTACGTTCATTGCATTATTGGAAGCAAACATCAGATGTGCAAGCTCGGTTATCCCAAAGTCACATTCACCCACTGAAAATCGCCTTCACACAGCTGTCCTAGGTGTTTTTGCCCAACATAGGTTTATGTCAGCACTGCAAGAAAATTTTGTGACTATTGTTTGAAAATCAGGATTCTGTAGAAAATTCTATGTAGTTTGAAGCCGTGTGATGTATACAGGTAAAACCAAAAAGGGTGGAAGTCATGCATTTAAATACCGTAAAACACTAAGTGCTATGACACGAAGTCATCAAAGATGAATAATCATACATCAGCAGCAGCAGCAGCCGCTGCAGCAGTCTACACTTATGTCTCCTGCTGGACGGAAGCCTCTCCTGAATATCTCCAATTGTCCCTGTCTTGAGCTAGCGGCCGCCAGGAATATGAACCTGGCAACGTTTAACGCTAGAACGATATCTAGTGAGGCGAGTCTAGCAGTGCTATTGCAGGAATTAGAGGGCAGTAAATGGGATATAATAGGGCTCAGTGAAGTTAGGAGGCCAAAAGAAGCATATACAGTGCTAAATAGTGGGCACGTCCTGTGCTACCGGGGCTTGGCGGATAGAAGAGAACTAGGAGTCGGATTCCTGGTTAATAAGAAAATAGCTGGTAACATACAGGAATTCTATAGCATTACCGAGAGGGTGGCAGGTCTTGTTGTGAAACTTAATAAGAGGTACAAAATGAAGATTGTACAGGTCTACGCCCCTACATCCAGTCATGATGACCAGGAAGTCGAAAGCTTCTATGAAGACGTGGAATCGGCGGTGGGTAGAGTGAAAACTAAATACACTATACTAATGGGCGACTTTAATGCCAAGGTAGGCAAGAAGCAGGCTGGAGACAAGGCAGTGGGGGAATATGGCATAGGCACTAGGAATAGCAGGGGAGAGTTATTAGTAGAGTTTGCGGAACAGAATAATATGAGGATAATGAATACCTTCTTCCGCAAGCTGGATAGCCGAAAGTGGACGTGGAGGAGCCCGAACGGCGAGACTAGAAATGAAATAGACTTCATACTCTGCGCTAACCCTGGCATCATACAAGATGTGGACGTGCTCGGCGAGGTGCGCTGCAGTGACCACAGGATGGTAAGAACTCGAATTAGGTTAGACCTGAGGAGGGAACGGAAGAAACTGGTACATAAGAAGCCGATCAATGAGTTAGCGGTAAGAGGGAAAATAGAGGAATTCCAGATCAAGCTACAGAACAGGTATTCAGCTTTAACTCAGGACGAGGACCTTAGTGTTCAAGCAATGAACGACAATCTTGTGGGCATCATTAAGGAGTGTGCAATGGAAGTCGGTGGTAACTCCGTTAGGCAGGAAACCAGCAAACTATCCCAGGAGACGAAAGATCTGATCAAGAAACGCCAATGTATGAAAGCATCTAACCCTACAGCTAGAATAGAACTGGCAGATCTTTCGAAGTTAATCAACAAGCGTAAGACAGCTGACATAAGGAAGTATAATATGGATAGAATTGATCATGCTCTCAGGAACGGAGGAAGCCTAAAAACAGTGAAGAAGAAACTAGGAATTGGCAAGAATCAGATGTATGCGTTAAGAGACAAAGCCGGCAATATCATTACTAATATGGTTGAGATAGTTGAAGTGGCTGAGGAGTTTTATAGAGATTTATACAGTACCAGTGGCACCCACGACGATAATGGAAGAGAAAATAGTCTAGAGGAATTCGAAATCCCGAAGGTAACGCCGGAAGAAGTAAAGAAAGCCTTAGGAGATATGCAAAGGGGGAAGGCAGCTGGGGAGGATCAGGTAATAGCAGATTTGTTGAAGGATGGTGGACAGATTGTTCTAGAGAAACTGGCCACCCTGTATACGCAATGCCTCATGACCTCGAGCGTACCGGAATCTTGGAAGAACGCTAACATAATCCTAATCCATAAGAAAGGGGACGCCAAAGACTTGAAAAATTATATACCGATCAGCTTACTGTCTGTTGCCTACAAAGTATTTACTAAGGTAATTGCAAATAGAATCAGGAACACCTTAGACTTCTGTCAACCAAAAGACCAGGCAGGATTCCGTAAAGGCTACTCAACAATAGACCATATTCACACTATCAATCAAGTGATAGAGAAATGTGCAGAATATAAGTAACCGTTATATATAGCTTTCATTGATTACGAGAAAGCGTTTGATTCAGTTGAAACCTCAGCAGTCATGCAGGCATTACGGAATCAGGGTGTAGATGAGCCATATGTAAAAATACTGGAAGATATCTATAGCGGCTGCACAGCCACGGTAGTCCTCCATAAAGCAAGCAACAAAATCCCAATAAAGAAAGCCGTCAGGCAGGGAGATACGATATCTCCAATGCTATTCACAGCGTGTTTACAGGAGGTATTCATAGACCTGGATTGGGAAGAATTGGGGATAAAAGTTAATGGAGAATACCTTAGTAACTTGCGATTCGCTGATGATATTGCCTTGCTTAGTAACTCGGGAACCAATTGCAACGCATGCTCACTGACCTGGAGAGGCAAAGCCGAAGAGTGGGTCTAAAAATTAATATGCAGAAAACTAAAGTAATGCTTAACAGTCTCGGGAGAAAACAGCAATTTACAATAGGCAGCGAGGCACTGGAAGTCGTAAGGGAATACATCTACTTAGGGCAGGTAGTGACGGCGGATCCGGATCATGAGACGGAAATAATCAGAAGAATAAGAATGGGCTGGAGTGCGTTTGGCAGGCATTCCCAAATCATGAACAGCAGGTTGCCGTTATCCCTCAAGAGAAAAGTATATAATAGCTGTGTCTTACCAGTACTCACCTACGGGGCAGAAACCTGGAGGCTTACGAAAAGGGTTCTACTCAAATTGAGGACGACACAACGAGCTATGGAAAGAAGAATGATAGGTGTAACGTTAAGGGATAAGAAAAGATCAGATTGGGTGAGGGAACAAACGCGAGTTAATGACATCTTAGTTGAAATCAAGAAAAAGAAATGGGCATGGGCAGGACATGTAATGAGGAGGGAAGATAACCGATGGTCATTAAGGGTTACGGACTGGATCCCAAGGGAAGGGAAGCGTAGCAGGGGGCGGCAGAAAGTTAGGTGGGCAAATGAGATTAAGAAGTTTGCAGGGACGGCATGGCCACAATTAGTACATGACCGGGGTTGTTGGAGAAGTATGGGAGAGGCCTTTGCCCTGCAGTGGGCGTAACCAGGCTGATGATGATGATGATGATGATCTAGCGGATTCCAACCTGCGCCTTCAAATTTCCGCAGCTTCATGGTTAACCTTCAAGAATCGGCGTCATATATTAGCACCGGTAGAATGCGATGATTCTGCACTTTTGAAAGACAGTGGTAACCTTTCTGTCTGTTTTTGGTAATACCTGCTGTATGCAGTCTAATCCATTTTTATCCTTCTGTAAGTTTCCTTCGCATGATCAGGGTGCCGTGTTAGCCATTGACATATATAAATGTACTCCTCTACAGACTCTAGAGGCTGACTGGCGATCGTGAATCCTTGTTCCTTTGCCAGGCTATTGAAGATCGGGATGGGATGAATCTTCAATTCCATTCTTTCACTTTCTCGGTTAGTATTCTCAATAATTTGTTGTAATTTGTCCCAGTGTTGCTTAACACTTGGACAAATAATCCACAAAGTCATCCACAAAGTCATCCACAAAGCAAAGTTGGCTGATATATTTGCTGTTGATCCTCACTTCTAATGCAGTGAATAGCATTGGAGAAAATGTGTCCCCTTGCCTAACCCCTTTCTTGATAGGCTACTTTATACTTCTGGAGAACCAAGGTAAATGTGCTATATTTGTACATATTTGTCAAGGTATTCACGTATGCCTCCTGTACTCCTTGATTACGCAATACATCTCAGACTGCAAGCTGGTAACCCCACTAAACAAAATTCCATTTCATTCAATAAAACTTCTTGCTGAGATAGTTGTTTCATGACCTAAGAACAAAGGCTACGGCGCCAAGCAGTCGAGAACGAAGTGAGACACCAAGAATGAATGCAGAGAAAGAATGAGCAGGTCAAAGACAAAAGCCGGACAGACATGTGTTCCATAAAACACACGAGCAAATTTAAGGACTGTCGTACTGGTGCGGCATATAATATTCATCCCAGCTACGTAGAGCAGACAGACCTTTGTGTTAATCAAATATTAATGAAGCATGACAGCTAGTTAAAACGGCGGGTAGCGACCTAATCTTGCTTTACACTGTCGAGATTGCACATGCATGCCAAAATTCGGAGAATGCCCCCTTTATACAAACACAAGAACGACGAAATGCGTCTAATGGTCTAGGCTTGTCATATCAATAGTACTGGAAGCGCATGCGTAAGCCAGTCTTCGATTAACTTGAATAAAGAAGAATTAAAGTACCTAACATTTACCTCGCATAGGCTCGCAGGTGTGCCTGAATGGCAGGTGGCGCTACCTTACCTGAGAATTTGAAGATAAGTTTTTTGTCTGCTTTCTTTTCCGCCTGCCCTTGAGTTGATAGCCGGCGATTCTGTTGTCTTGTTTACTTCTCTTCTGTCCGTACCTGCACGCCTTATTTTCTTTGACGATGGATCACACCCGCCGTGATTGCTTACTGGATTGCTTAGGTCGCAGGATCGAATCCCGCCCATGGCGGCCCCATTTCGATGGAACGAAATGCGAAAACACCCGTGTACTTAGATTGAGGTGCACGTTAAAGAACCCCAGGTTGTCGCTATTTTCGTTGCGTGCCTCATAATCAAAAAGTGGTTTTGGCACGTAAAACCCCATAATTTATTTACGACAATGTCTATAAATGTAATTACCAATTCCTTGTACCCCAGCCTGCTTTTCCCCCACTTTTGCGTTGAATAGCAATGGATGGATGGATGGATGAAAAACTTTATTAGGGTCCTTTAGGGTGCGCCCTAGCGCGCAGCGGGCCGCTCCCACGTCGGGACAGAGAGGCCGAGCCTCTCCGCCGCGTCGCAGGCCCGTTGGACCGCCCATAACTGTTCTTGAATAGCAATGACTACAGTATACTGAGCTTGCACCTTTTCATCGCTAAGTCAGCGTCTTCCTAAATCTGTTCTATTTGTTCATCATTGTGACTGGAGATTGGAGCGTAGGCTTTCACTACCTTTTTTGTATACTTCCTATTCAGGTTTGTTACGATGAGTGCACCCTCACATTAAAGCGCTAGAATTCATCAGTGTTGCTCGCTATGTCCTTATGCATTAGAAATCCTACCCCGTATTCTTTTCTTTGGAATACCTCTGTAGCAGAGGACGTGCCCGTTAGTCACCAGCTCTTCTAACCTCAACTAAGATCAATAATATACCAGGCAATGCCTGATAATTCGTCAGAGACTTGCTTAGCTTGCCGCATTCGAAAGTGTTGGCATGTTGAACTTTGCAATGTTCAGTTTCCAGTGATGGCCCATCCGGATGCAAAGATTCTTAACATCCTCCACCACGTCACAAGTCTGACCGCCGCCTTGGCGAGCCGCTAGGGACTGAGGGCCATATGTTAATTGCAGTGGTAATGAGGGAGCTAGTGGCCGAATGCTACATCAGGGAGGTCAGTTCCTTTTCTGATGAAAGAGTGCCTTTGTTCGAACTTAGTGGGCCTTCTTAATATGGTTGCACCTGGGCTACTGTAGCCCCAATAGCTCTCGGCAATTTTTTTGGAGTGTCAGGCACCACTCTTGACACCGGCATAATAAACACACAATACCACAGAAAACACACTAAACCGGATTAGGACATGGATTGTTAACCCAGGCCGCATTCATATCTTGTTGACCCCTCTTAGCAAACAAATTCAAAAACAGTACCGCCAAGATCATTGCATTCTATTTCCCCTTCTTCCTTCCAACAGAATGCAATAAACAATAAGGAAAACTACTATAAGCGATTATTCTATTTCTTTTTTACCTGCAGAAACAGCGGAAACATATCACACTGTGGTTTGCAAGATATTCGGCTTCAGGATAGCATCACATTGTATGTCTGTGTGACATGGAGCTTCCGGCAGCAAGTCGTCAAGCGAGGGTTTCTGAATTCTGCGCGTACTTCATTAGAGTTATTAGCTCGAAATTCTTACAAGACGTGGACGTCGTTCAATATGGTGGCGAGTGTAAGTCCTCCTAACCTGGAATCTTGCACTGTAGAAACTGCTGGAGCTCCTGTTCAATGAATGTGTATGGATATAGAGTAAGCCATGAAACGCTCGCTACCATTGGCATAAGTTGAAAAAAAACGACATTTGGCACCTCTTCTGCACGATACTTTGCACAAGTTAGCATGACTAAGTATTCTCAAAGCGTTCTTTTCAGCATAGCACTTGCGATAGCTAAGCACTTCCACATTTTTAGCGTTCAAACCACTTGAAGAAAAATAATAATTCTCTTGAAAACTTCCCAGACGTGTGCGTGACGCGCAGCAGGGCGAACAAATTATATAGACTTGCTCTCATGTATGTCATTTCGATGAATGCGCTAATACGTGTTCCTGTATAAAAATGTTACAGGATCTATTTGGCGCTCACAAACGCACAAACCCCGACAGTCACGCAAAAACGTTTCTGACTTAAACCTCGAGAGATAACACAATTGTTAACAAAAGAATGATTTTTAATATTCATTTCACAGCACATTTGAGCCCACTTCCGGTAGTTAGGCGAACAAAAAATGATTGCAATTCTGCACGAAGAGCGAAGCACTGACAGCGATAGAAATGTAATAGAATAATAAATGAAGCAAGGCTTGTAGTTTTATGAGCAGTGTAAATTGAACTACGCTTAGTCTTACTAAAGCGAACACAACTTACTGTCAAGGAAACGATGAGGACGTATAGGAACATGTGGCCGAATTCCGCAAGCGAACGTTATGCCAAGTGGCCACCATTACAGTTTCACTGTGCCATAAATTATAATGTAGATAGACGAGGTAACATCCATAAGCTATGCTTATGAATAGTATGTGATGCATCAACTCTCTTGCCTAAGTACGGGCTTACAGTTCACCTTCCTCCTCAGATTCCATCGTCTGTTCACTAGGCTATCCTTTCCGAAGTTAAAATCGTCATCAGAAAGGCACTGGGGGAATTGATGTAAGCGAAGCTTTCTGTGCTGGTTGCTTTGATTGACGATAATTAGCGGTGATGGTGACTACGAAAGCTTAATTTCTGCAACGTTTAGTCTAGCACTAGAGTATTGAGTTGATGTTACACTTTACCTTGCGCGCACCACTGCCGCTTGTCTGCGTAGTACACAGAACACACAGGGTGAGATTTTTGCTTAAGGCGTTGTTATGCACCATATTTCATAACCTCTGAAAGGGTTGAGCATTGCCATTGCCTCACATGGCACATCGCATCGTGAAAGAACTATTAAACTTGAATTGGATTGAAGTATTAAACTTGGATTGGGGCGGTGCTATGATCTTATTATGAGGTACGCCGTAGTGGCGGACTCCGGATTAATTTTGACAGCCTGGTGTTCCTTAACGTGTTCCAAAATCTAAGTGCATTTGCGTTTTATATTTCGCTCCCGTCGAAATGCGGCTGCCGCGCTATGGATCAAATCCGCGACACCTAGCAATGCCATACAGGAAAAGCTACCGTGTAGGACACGGAAGTGCTGATTTGACGGTCGACCGCTTCCGTAGTGTCACCTGGACCCTGCAGCGTTCTTTAATTAATGCGGCTATGCTTCTGCACGCCCGGCGTAATTTGTCCGTTTGACATAATTGCAAGGTGTTTATTTTTCAGAAATATCAGGAAAGTACTGTATCATATTTTAAAGTTAAGCTTATCCACTTTTTCCGCAACCATATGATACATTGATAGTAGAGTGACATATAGTAGTTAGGCTTCTTTGACAACTCACGTCACTTCCTCACCCGCCCTCACCCCCTTGTATGGAGTTGCGACGTGAGTGGCGTTTAGGGCATGGTATCCACCAAGCCCATTGACTATGATGTTAAGTTGTAGAAAATGAAGGAAAAGGGAAGGGTCCATCCTGCGACAGCTGGTCATCCGGCGGCAGCGACGCCCAGGGAACTCCAGAGGGCATTGTGCACATTCGACGCAGTGGGGCCCAAACGAGTTTCTCGCGTCGTCTATCCTCTCTGATTCGCTCCTAATATGCGTACACACGCTACAACCCCCTCCCCCACCCACGCGGTGTGCCAGGCAGCAGCAGCAGCAGCCGCAGCAGCAGCACCAGCACCAGCAGCCGCAGTGGGAAAGTCGAAGGTAGACGTAAAGAAAGTTTTCCTTTAAAAGATTACATGCCTCTTCTATATACGGCTATTCTCTAATGATGCTTGAATGACCAATTGCGTGCATTTAGCATGTCTTCGAAGGCATCGTTTGTCTTCGGGGAGAGGCACTCTATGTTGCACTGAGCCCTTATCCCGCATCTACGTAGATTACATTGCACTTAGGCTAACAACGCACGCTAACCGGTATTACCGCTTTGCAAAGTAGAGGGGCGTTGCATTTGCCTTCTGCATTGCATGGTGCAGGAAACCAGCGTGCTCTGCGAATGGACTATTCTGATATTTTCCTCTGTGATCGCGCGCGTGGCTATTTTTGGGCACACGTACACAGAGAAAGAGACGTCAGGGACACTCGCTTGATTTTATTTGTCTTATTTCTTCAGTGCCCCTCCCTAACTCCAGCACAATGCAGCATTTCCCGGACAAGTGCACATCGCAGTGGCCGCTTCAATCGTGGTTCTTCCGTTTTCGTCTTTTATCTTTCGCGTAGAGCTACAGTACACAGCGGCGCGGAGGCGTGCCCTACTTCTTGCGGTAAGGTTTTCCTCTGCTGGGCCCATGTTGCCCTGAGTGTTTGGGAGGGAAAGCGAGAACAGAACATGCGCCTCGGACAAGAAGACATGCAGTGTTCCTATTGGGCGAATACCAGAACCTGCTCGCCTGTTTTCTTTGTGTCATGCGACTCACTGCATGATCCGTCTTTTGGTGGTGTTCTCAGGACTGATGTGCTGAATGTATTATGCTTTGGCGTTCTCATTTTCCTTAGGTAGGCAGCTTTTCTTCCTTTTATTTTGCTGCCTGACATGCACGAATCGAGCTAAATTAGTTATTTTGTGTTTTCTCTGTAACACTATGGTTGTATACGAGAAATTGTAGTAGCTGTTATAGTGAAGGAACGACGCAATGCGCGAAGAAAAGTACGTTCAGGCAATTTTATGAAGCTCGTTATTCGCAGTAGCGGATGTCAGAATGGATGTGATAAATCTTAACATCTTCGAATACATAAAAGTTCACTAATTACATAAATAATGCTTTACGGTAAGGTTTCTAATTCCAAAATGTGATCTTCTCAATGTTTGTTGTTTACCGGCAGTAGAAATGCTGAGTACCACTAAGTTCAAGATATCGGCAATGAATACCTTGCAAAATATACGGTATAGCTATTTTTATTGCGATAGCAATTTTTTACATCACTACAATGGTCGGATTAATGTGCCCTCTTGTTAGGTGTGCTTGTAACTTGTCCCTGTACGCATGCAATTGTGGTTGTGGTGGTGGTGTCGCTTTAGTTTATGTCAGCAACATACAATCAAGCTTGCCTAACTGTGTGATTGCTATGGTGGCCATACTTAAACGTTAACGTGTAGAGCGACCAGATTTAAAGACTACTGAGGATGCCGACCTAATAGTACCGGTATTTGGAACGCAGCAATACACGAATAAAGCGACACACAATGCAAGAGCTGACTCAAAAATTATTTTTTTTGCATGTACTGAAAAAAATATGTGTACCAAGATACGTTGTTCATCTCAAAAAAGGCTAAAAACGGACATCAAATGCATGTGTCTAAATATGACCAGTGATGTTGGATTGTCTGCCTTGTAGTAACAAGCTTTAAGAATCGAGCGGCATTTTTGATTACACGGTACGCCTCAAATACTTCATTGTCTGATAAGTGTGCCGAAACAAAATGACTGAAGGGCGTGTTAACTAATTTCGCTGTACTCAGAGGCTATAATATTGCATCCGCTAATTTGGCCGATGTAATCACCTTCAGTATGAGCTACAATACAGTGCTCTTGGTCCAAGGAGCTGTGAGAACGTACGGCATTGTCAACGTATGAAAAATTGGAGAACTAAGCACCATTCGGAATACTGGTATTTATTCAACCAACTTTGCATACAAAGGCGCCACCTTCCACAACCCTAAGCACCTTGGACAGTGCATGCCATGTTGGTGCTCATAGTGAACGTGACTGTACATATATCCACAGCTGAAGAAGTTGAATTTCTTGAGTCATTACTGTGCGCTAGTCTTGACACTCTCTCTAATGATTTGATAGCTAAAATTAAGGAGAAGTTAGCTTAGAAATGCCTTGGTGATCCCACCTCCCTAAGGAAAAATTGTGCGACTTCTGTGTGACAGTCTTGGCACTCTCCTGGCGGCACATCATGAATTGATACTAGTTAACACAGGAAGTGGTTGCGCAAATTGAGGCGGTCACCAGAATAGTAAAAGAACTGGACCCCTCTTTGAGGCTAAATAATATTGAAATAAAGCGTGAACGAGCCGCTCAGGGAGAGGACCTTGTGAAGCGGAAAGTGGGAGCTATTCATCATCGTCTTACGCCCAGCAACTTAGATGCAATTCATCGCGTCTCAACTAAATCAGCCGGACAGAACACTTTCGCTCGGTTTTATGGCCGCGACAAGAAAAACGACTTTGCGGGTACAGCGCGCAAGGCCCATCCGAGCACTAAGATGCTAGCTTCTCTGGTAGTTCTGCTAGAGCAATTCAGGTGAATGATCACCTGTCGCCCGAGAGGAAAAGTTTGCCAAAGCCCTTACACAGACAGAAAAGCGCGCAAGTGGCCGTTACAGTGACCGGCCAATTGCCAAATCAAGGCTCGCAAAACTGGTAATAGCAATGTAGGTTGTATTCTCAAAGAAAGTGATTGAAACGCCGTCACATAGCCACTGCGTTCTTGATTGATTTTTGCTCCGAACACTTCTTTAACTTTCATCATTTAATCGTGGTCCTGGTATCTCCTCAGGAATCGATGGACGTGGTAGCTGAAAGTAATTGTTACCTGGCATACTTTAACACCCGAAGTATCCGGAACCATTTAGATAATATTGATAACTTTCTGAATTCCCATGCTCGTTCCTTCTGAATCGTTTGCGTCTTGGAAGCTTGGCTTGCACGTACATGGCGGCAACGTTTTCGTCCTGCCATCGCACGAAGCTGAGTATTGCCACCTTCCTTCACGTAGTTATTATAGCTCAGCAATCTTAATCGACTCAGATATACTGTACACCCGCCACCAAGATCTTTCCTTAGATTTCCTATATTCTGAATTCGTATAGATTCATTTAGATCACCCATTTCTCAATAATAACTTTATTTTGGGTTGCATATACCACTCTTCCTTCTCCAACGTCAGCAATTTCATTTCTGGCCTGGCCACCGTTTCGCATAAGCTATCATCTCAAAGCAAGCGTGTTCTGTTAGTTGATGACATTAACATCACCTGGCTTGCCATTGAAATACCGTGTACGCAGAACATTCAGATTGTTTCAGTGGCTATGGTTTTTAATCTCTTATCTTCCACTAGATGTCCTCTCTCTGTTGGTACTTTATTGCGGGGTCATGCTCTTTGTAATTTCTCGCCTTCTCCCTATGCTGAAGTAATTTATGTGAACATTACTGTTCATTATCCCATATTTCCTGCATTCAACGTGGTGAAGCCCTTTGGAACACTTAATCACGTTACATCCATATTTCACCAGGAATCATTTATTAATTCCATAATTATAGCTGACCAGTCTATTGCTACATTGTTATGTGATGCTGACCAGGCCATCAACCAGTTACCTTCGCTTTTCCACAAAGCGGAGAACCAGTGCACAACATTAGTTAAAGGTAAAAAGAGATACAACTATCCTCAGTACCCATGCAAGAAAAGAAAGGTAAGTTTTGCACAAAAATTAGAAGGCCACTATTTATTTCTGTTGTGGCATCGCGCTGCAAGAAGTGTACCGACACTCTTCATGTCTGCTAAACAATGCCAACAAAACTATTACGAAAATCAATTATACAAAGACACGAACCGTTTTAGGTGGCAGTGGTAGCTGTTGAACGATGTATGAAATCGATCATCACAGAATTCATCTTTGTAGAAAGGTGTATATAATGGCATTGCACATGATAGCCTTGAGAGTGTTGCTAACGCTTTGATTGCCCGCTACTTCGAAATTTACAGTCCAAGACATCGCAAATCACATTCAATAACTTCAGGGGCCTGTTAAGAATTCTAGGCGACTGGTTTGGTAATGAATACGCTTGACTTGCACCTTTTGAGACAGGACTAACTAACAGAGTGTTTCATTCGGGGAAACAATTTAGAGCTGTATCTGTGTTTCAAATTCCACATATCTCATTAACTTATTATTATTATTAGTCACTCATTAAGCCAAATAAATTTAACTTTCTGGTTTTTAATTAATTTCAACGAAAGTTACCCTTAACACAAGGCATCACAATTGACACGCGCTTCATTCTTGTCAGTAATAATGCATCATTATTTTGTTTATCTCATTGCTAACCTGAAGTTCACTCAGCATATTTGTCACATTCGAAAGATGGCAGCATTCGGCATTCATGCACTTCAAGGACCGCTGATTTCTCTCGTCAGGTTCTTCTTTGTCTTCGCTGTCATACATATTCCTACCAGTTAGGAAATTGTATAATGGGGTAATATAAATAAGTGTTATCTGTCATCCCTTCAGCATTTGCGAAATCGGGTTAATCGGGTATCTTAACTGTTGTCGCAAACACAGCCCAACTGCCATTTTCGCTTTTGCAGCATCTCAACAGTTAATAACTTGTTCCGGTTTAGTCTGCTAGTGTTATTGTATAAACAAATAGCATATCCAGTTTCTGGTTATTTATTTTAATAAGGTAATAAAAACTAATACTAATAATAGATTTCAATAAATACCAACGGAACCGAGTGTCTGCCATCAACCTTTTGCTACCTAAGGTTTTTGCTAACTGCACGAAATGATCTTGATCCTTTGAGATGACATTACAGAATAACTTACCCATGTCTGTAAATCACTAAAGTCTTTACTTTCACTAAGGAATTCTTCGCACTGCTGATAATACTCGTGCTATTAATGTGTAACACTCACCGAGGCTCCCGTTGCAGTATTGTACTTCGGAACCCTCGTCTGTGTATATCTTATACGCGGTAATTAACCTCCAATGTAATAAAATTGATTGCTTGATTGATTGATTGGTTGAACACGGAATGTTTTGTCTACGCTTTAAATAAACTCAACAAAAAATTTACGTGATTGTGATGGCACTTTTCGCTACCATCTGCTCTGCACTGCACCCTTGTGTGCTCTATCGAACGGACGAGGCTGTGTCATGTCAGACGCATAATATACAACGTGCACGCCCAACCACTTTCTCACATTTTTGAAACCATGGGGCACTCTATGTGTATAGGGAAAAAAAACACCACAATTTTCTTTCCTTCAGTATGCACGAAATGACGGCGCCCACATTTTTCCTTTACCATTGGCATGCACTTCATAAACCGTTGTGGCGAGTTGCATAGTATATCCTTCCTTTGTCTTTCGCCTTTTGCTGGGCTCTAAGTTTCTTTACCATAATGCAATACCAACTAGTCCACCATCCACCCCAGTGGTGAATCGGGTGCCCTGCACATGGTATTAATTCAATACTGTTTGCCGCCACACAAAATAAGTACGTGACACCAACCGGGTAGCAATGCACTTGTCAAACACGTGTATAATGCCCTAGAAATGCCCTGCCCATCTCTTGCTCCGTAGCTTCCTTTGAATAAGCTGACTGCTTCCAGTACTCTAGTTTTCCTAATTATCTGGTAAGCTTGCACCCGTGTACACACGTTTGCTGCTAAGCTTGCGATGGTGAAGTTTATATACAGGAAACAATTCATAGCAACATGACATAATAGGAGCCATAATTCCTGGGCTGTATAAAATTGTTTCTAGACATCACTATTGGCAAACCTTCGTTCGCCTCACGGAAGATCCGTCTCCGTCCCGCCTGCTCCGCTTCTAATTTTTGCGTTCCAGACAGGTGTATTTGTTTTACTGCAACTGCATTGTACAAGACAGTCGACAATCTCCGAGGTTAGTACCGATGCAAAGCGTTAGGCGGGGGACTAAAATGGCGCGGAGTCAATAATGACGGGGCTTAGGGTCAGGATTGACTTTGCAGGAGTGTCACAAGTCACGTGGAAACACAGGGGTTGCTAGTTCAATAAAATATTAAATAATGACTTTTTTATTATTCAGTTTAGAAAACTTCTTGAAATTGAGAAATTGATTGAACGCAAGAAGTGATGAAGCCATGGCTATCTCGCAGAAATTCTCTGACTATAAACGCTTTCGAGATACGAGTTCTCAGTATGTGGTATGGAATACATTGATTCTTCCTTCACGAGAGCGTGCGACAAACTGTTTACGAAGTAAACTTTGTCGATAACAAACTGTTTTGCATTGCAGCTGAAGAATTGCAGTAATTAGAGCGTCAACAAAACCAACGCAGTATTTTGGCAACGTCTGCATTATTTCGAACGTCTCGTTGGCTGTACTAAACAAGGTATAACAAAAACCCAGCCGTTTCGTCACCTGTTCGCATGGCATCGTCAGCACACAAATGGCAACAAATGGGGGAATACGCGCTATTTATTTTTTATTCCTGGCCTCTTGGAGCAGTCAATTACAGCTTTTTTGCTTTGGAAGAAAGATAAAGCTTCAGGGACCCGTTCAGTATTTTAGGCGTCTGGTATGGTATTGAGCACAATTGACTTGCACCTTTTGAGACAGGACAGACTAACAGAGTGTACCGTTCGGGGACACAATTTAGAGCAGCGTCTCTGTTTCAAATTCCACGTATCTCATTTTCTGCTACATATAACCATCCAGGAACCGTATTGTGAAGGTGATCATTCAAGCTCTTCACTTTAACTTTAAGCTAAAACGAAACTTTCATCACGCATATCCATACCTGTGAGAACTATTCCCCTCAGCGGTTCTACTCGGCGTCCTTTTAACGCGAGAGCGTTAAGGAACCCATGTCACAGAATATATGGTGTTGGCGTACGTCGTCGGCGTTGTTGTCCGTCGGAAATAAAATCATCCCGAACCACAACCTCGCAGGACCTGCGCGTGGCGCAGAGGCGTTACTGAACTAATTGAATTTCTCAAAAGTAATATGCATCAGAAAGTTTGTTAAATCCAACTTACACACAACCTACCGACATGATCAGATCAGATTGTAATTTGAATGTCTGAGAAAATAATTTGAACATACAAGAAAACAGTTGTTTACGCAGAAAATCAAACATAAAGATGTGAGCCATTGACGAGTCACTGCTTGCATCCTACGCCTTATAGGGGTATCAGACATTGCTCTACCCTGCACTGCCACTGGGATTGTTCCACTATTGTTTTCTGTTGGGCTCCGTGTCGCAGAATATCCGGTATCGGTGTCGGTGTCGGCGTCAACGGCGCCCGATAATGCTATCGCGTTCCACTCTTAAAGGCGAAGCTTAAGCGTCCTCCATGGTTTTTCGGACGGTTTCGGTAGTAGAGCGCTAATTGCCGAAATGATGTAGTTTTTCATATTTTTCTCTTACCGTTGCAGTGGAGGAAGAGGAGGTGGAGGAGGATGAATAAACGTTTATTTTCGAAAAAGTATTCCGGGGTATGCCCCGGTGTCCCAGTGGAAAATACAAAAAAAAAACAAGAACAAACCCCCGTGAGCTGCATATTACGCGCACAATCTTATACGTTATTTCTTGTGAGCCCTTATTTGGCATCAGCGCCCGCCGTATATGAGCAAAGGACTGTGGGAGCAAGAAACTATCTACATCAAAGAAAAAGAAGTGAAGCCTGTGTGGTGGTTTCTCCGTTACACGAATGATTGAATGTGCGTGGCAGTAAGAGTTTAAGAAACCAAGCCTCTCCTGACGAGTGGCACGTCTGAGTGAATAAAGCTAACCGGCCTTACCGATAACCGTACGAGTCCTGAAAACGCATTTAATGAAAATTCACTAGTAAACAAAAAGATTAACACAAAAACTAAAATTGTAGGTGATGGCTTCGTGGTAGGAGTAACGACGCTTATCTGCATGATTCTGCTTTGTCATAGCGTCGAGGTACGGTGCCACCTGCTTTTCCGAGCATACCGTGCCTTTTGCTTTTGGCGCAATATCAAAGAGGCCTTGCGTGTTTTGGATGTGTAAGGTTTTGTACTCCAATGTATTGCGCTTTGGTTACTATTTGAAAAAAAAAACGCTACCTTGTCTTACACGCATATTTCTGCATATAACCCAATACCAGTACAGTAGTAAGCGCAGTCATGACGTGCATGCATATGCGCGCGTGGTCCGGCGATATTTATCTCCCAAAATAAGGATTCCTGTAGCGTCAAATACATGTAGCTTTCATCGGTTTGCGTTTCTACGATTTTCGACTGCTACAATACTGCAGCTACCGCGACCCGTCGCATCGAGTGCTTGGACAAATTTGGTCACATGTATTGGAAGCCAACAAAAGAAAACGAAAATCTGTAGTGGGAAAGGTCATAAGGCGGGCACCTGGGAAGAACATCCACTGGGCGTCTTCCTTCGAACAGGACAAACGCTCGCGGGAGGACACGCGTGCCAGACTATTCGATCGTACCGAGTAGGGGACAAACAGGCCGAACGCCGTAGGCGGCCAGTGAGCGAATTTGGCTCGAAGAGGCCGGTCGCTCAGCCCCGGTTTCTTCTGTCGCGGTCCCTTGATCAACAGCGATGGAAGAGCACGTGCTGCCGTTCTTACATTTGGCATGTTCACGCGGCGCTTGTTGTTTTACTGAAGACGAGCGGGTTATAGGAAGAGTCGGTCACTGTACGGGGCACAAATTGGCTCACACCGGCAATGGTCCAAAGTGTGAGGGGATGGTGGAGTCCGGAAGCGGACTACTCAATATTCCCCGGAGAGTGGCGCCTCATTGGTGTCCTCGGTGTGGGGGGCCTGATAAACAAGCATACCGCTGGGAGAAAAGAAAGCTGTACGGCCGGGCTCGCCTCTCAGCAGCTGCGAAGAGTCGATGGAGATCAGTCGTGACAGTAGATGGCACAGCAGCCGATGCGAACTGCGATGACTTCCAAAGAAGCAAGCCTGTACAAAATACATCGAGTGCTAGGAATTATACGGAACAGTAACAAGTATTTCCTTAACTGTTTGTTAAGCCATCAATGAACCAACACACACGATAGTGTATATGTGCTGACGACCAAACGAAGTCGCCCATGCTATATTTTGCAGATCATATAGAGAAGTTAGCTTTTGAACAGCGATGGAAGCTCCACGTTCTAGAGTTGAACATTTTCCACTTGTTTCAATTGGATTTCTCTTCCGAGGCGTTATTGTTTGGTATTCACTCCTGCTGGATGCTACCCATCTACGCCTGCGCAAAACTTCGCGTATACAATTGTATTCACATGTGTTCTGCTACAGCTATACCAGTAATATACGTTTTTAAAATTCCGCAGTCCATTTTAACTTCCGCATCAGTTTAATATCAGTTTAGCAGAGTATGTTGTTGGGCAAGTTGGTTCATTGTATTTGGAAAGATTGAATGCGCTTTGTAGACGATCACAAGGAAGAAGACAGGACAGGCGCCTGTCCTGTCTTCTTTCTTGTGATCGTCTACAAAGCGCATCCAATCTTTCCAAATACATTGAACATCAGATAAATGCAATGGGTCTTAAGGCAAAATTAATGTGTAGTCATGGTTCTTATAGGTTGGGCATTGTGCGCTTTTTCTTTACAGCGAAGCTGTACATGGCTACCCCGACAAATTTTCTGCGTCCGTGCGTGTACACCATCTCGTCGCTAAACAATATTTTTTCTCCGTAGCTTGTACAAAAGAGAGTCTAGTCTTGCAGGTTCATTAGCGTAGGTGTCAAAACCTATGATGGAGGGCCCATTGTTCTTCCAAGCGCGCTCGTCGCAAGTGTCGAGTCGAGTGGTTGATGAGCCGTTGTTCTCAGCGCGGCGCTCGTTCGCCGCCGCTAGGGGACTCGTCGCTATAGCAATTGCACCCGTGTAAAAGCCGTAATATACGTACGCGTATGTCTATCGTCCAATGTCTCTTCTTCTATACAGTGGCGTCAGTGTCGCCTAGCTACCTTATCGGCAGTTGCTCTTGAGCGGTTTCATGGGGCGAACGCGTATTGTGCGCACGGAAGGGGAGCAACGTGTCCTTCTAGAACGATCAATGAGTCAATGAGCCTGGCCCGTCGTGTGGGCCGACCGACGAAGACCCGAAGCATGCCCGTCAAGAACGGCCAGCCTCGCTGGCCATCCTTCTTCATGGAGTGGAAGGGCCTATGAATTTTTTTGTATTCTCGACTGGAGCACTGCACGGGCCAAGTTCCTCGACCTGCGTCAGACCGGAGCCCGATCCGGGCTCGTGGCCTCAAGCTACGGCCCGCACCCGTAACTCTATGAACGGGCCCGGCCGGGGCTTGTAGGAGAAACTCAGTGTACATGCATTGAAGATGTAATTGCTTGCTCGTTGTATTCAAAGACGTTACCATTAACCCCAGTAACCACACAACATTGCGAAAGGACTTTTTTTCGAGAGAGCGTGTACAGGACTAACATAAAAAGACCAGCAGAAGCTTAAAAAGTTTGACAAGGTATCTTCTTCAAAACTTTTAAATACACTAAGTCGTTAACACGAAGAAATATACACACTTGTAAGAAAAAAAAACTCAGTGCCCTTCCACTTAGAGAAGCTGTGTATCGGGGCCCCTTAATGGCAAACTGCACCTTCATCTAGCGTCGGCCCAGCATTGCATTGTATTTAGAAGCGGCCCACCTATGGGGATAGCCTAACGCTTGCTTGCCCCCCACCGCGGTTCGGCCCGGCACTGCACTTTCTTCGGGATCGGCCCACGTATGAGTGCTTCACGGCATCTTGACCTGCGCCGTTGGTTGGTCCGACACTGAACTACCCTAGGGATCGGCCAACGCGATCCCTAGGATAGATCAGTTTTGTGTCTACACACGGACACAATCCTGGGGAAACTAGCCCGTAACAGCTTCGCTGTAAAAAATAGGCGCAGTTTCACCGCCCGCGACAACAATACTTAGCGTTGCCCGCGATCTCCTCGTCTGGTGCTCTAACAATACGCAAACACGGCATGACGAGACGCAGCAAGCTAGAGAACTGCTGATGCATAGCCGGTACAGCGTGCCACCACTTACAAGGCGCGTCACAATGCTGGCGCGATGAGCAAAGTCCGAAGTGACGTCACTGGCGCCGCACTACGATGGAGCACCAAATGAGAATGATGGATAACTCAGCACTCTGTGACAGTGTATCGGCGCTAGATTCAGCTTGATGTCTACCGACTTTTCCACTCAGACCAGTGTATGCATCGCGTAACGTGATCAAGCGGTGGCTCAGCAGGCGCGTGTTTGCGTACACAACGCTCGTGCCTGCAGTGGAAACCACAACGTTGCCTTGGCTCCGGCGGCACCAATTGACCATAGCATCAGAGTTGTTCCATCTTGTTATGCAGCGCGGAATAAAATGGAACACCAGCTAGCGCGGTTTCACACCATGCATGAAAGCGACAGTGTTACTGCACTCCGCGTCTATATATGCACCCATTCTAGCCAGCCACGCATGCGCCGCGCGTGATCGTCAATACCCTGACAACGCGAAGGTGGTATTGCGGACGCCCCTCTAGCGTCCTAATTGTCATTGCAATGAAACCGCTGTTGTGAACATTCGTTATATCGAGAAAAATCCTAATATTTTATTAGGTGCAAAAGCATCTGAAAGTTTAAGCACGAATATGCCAACTGCGCACCAAAAATAATGAAGGTAGGCAACGGACTACGACACGAACCATATTGTTTTTAACAATTTGTAAGAAGGGAAAACTGACCCTGCTACGGTGTTGAAATTATGGGGTTTTACGTGCCAAAACCACTTTCTGATAATGAGGCACGCCGTAGTGGAGGAGTCCGGAAATTTTGACCACCTGGGGTTTATTAACGTGCACCTAAATCTAAGTACACGGGTATTTTCGGATTTCGCCCCCATTGAAATGCGGCCGCCGTGGCCGGGGTTCGATCCCGCGAACTCGGGCTCAGCAGCCTAACACCATATCCACCGAGCAACCACGGTGGTTCTGCTGCGCTGTTGTATGCATGGGAATAACGGGATATGATGACTTCAGATTGGCATTGTTCTGGGAGAGCCATGACACCTCGAAGACACGCCTGGCTAGCGCTGTTCCATCTGTGACAAGGGTTCATCTTCTACTGCAACAGCACGGATAGACAGCTTTTTCTCTACCAATACAAGAAAACATGTTCTATTTATTCATGAGGACATGTGCTTCGATGCGCAAATATATGAAACGTAAAAAGTGCTGTCGGGCGGCTGAAGTGCAAACACAGACAACAAAGTCTTTCCCTGCTTCGCGAAAATTCGGCACGTTCTTGGTTTTTATCATTTGATTATGCACTGCAGATGAGTAAACTCAAATGCGAAGTGAAATACGAGAGAATGGAAACGTTCAATGAATATCATATTCGAACAACGCTTCATCTCTGCAGCCATATTTACATCTTACGCGAAAGCCTCACTCAACACCAGCCAAAATGAGCCTCGCACGCCCATACACCGTCGACAGCAACCCTACCGAATCCTCGAAGACGCACTTCTCGGATATAAATTTAACACCCACGAATAGCGTTGCAAACGATGTTAATGTGCAGACCGTCGATGTGTGCTTCAACTACCATAAAGCAATTGTCAACAAGGTGCAAAAAATAAAGAGCGGTAAAAGGACGCGCTTGCAATAAAACAATCGTACCAAGAGCAATAGTATAGTGCAATCGCAAAAGTGGTAACATTCCGACCATATGAAATGCGGTTTTAGAATACGTTCTTTCTTTCTAATCCTTTTTAAAAAAGTGCTAAGAAACCATTCCAGCCATTCTTTTTTTTTCAGTAATTAGGAGCCAGTTTTTTTTTTTTCTCGAATGGTAATCTATGCAGAGCACCCATGTGTGCTCAGAGACCCGACATAGCTCTTCAGTGAATAGGCCTGTGCCCACCCCCTCAAGCCCGAACCAGGTCCAAGACGGATGGCATTAGGCCCAAACTGGGCCTGGGATTCTGATAAGGGCAGACCTTATGAAGTGCTGAATTTCTAATCACGATAAGTGCGGCGTTCACAATTGGAAGTTTTTATAAAGCATTCACACGTCATTTGATGACAGTTCATTACAATACACTTTGACCGGTTTGCAGTATGGCTGCGCAAACCATACGTCTTCTGGCAAGGTGGCTCACTGAATGAGCTAACACTTCTGCGGCGCAATATCGAAATCTTATGTTTTCTGCAGACGTATTCTTTGTTACAATGTAGCGAAACAAACACATGTGATATTTAAATTACTAGTACGGCTCTTCCACTCATTAATGAATACGCTACAACCATGGTGCCCTTGCTGGGAAAAATTGCCATTTATAGACTTTCTTTATTCTTAGAATGTTTTAATGCGGCCCTAAAACACTTTATTGTAGTCTAGAAAGTAATTTCAAGATAAACTAGGCTGTTTGAGAATCACTTTGCACCCAAATGTACTTCAAGCGTTCAGCCGAAGAGGAGTTACTGTCAAAAGTACCTTCGCGGTGCTCCCCGCCCTCTTTGAATGTCTTGCACTGCGAAGGCGACGGCAGAGTTCGGCGTGCCCACAACGCTCTTCCTACTGAACTTCACCTTGGCGCAAAGTGCAAGATTGATTTGGGATGTTCACGTAGACGGATGTTCACGTAGAATGTAAGATTCTGACGCCTACGAGGCCCCCGCTGTTATCGAAACCCGATTGCCTTTTCGTGCAGCAGTGCGCTTGAGCAAGCGGGCACCCAGAGGCGGACGTGCTATCTGCGCTTCGTAGCAGACCGCCAGCTGCACGGAACTTCATGTGGAATGATCATGCCTAAATTTTACGAATGTTTTATAAATATTCTGTTGCAGATAGCCTAATTCTACTCCTTGAGCTGGATTCTTCAAGTGGTGGTCATTACTTACACAAAAATTTAAAACACATATTCAATTGATTGCGCAGAGAATTACGGCACACAGGCAATTACCGATTTGTAGCTGTGAGTTTGCAAGGCGTATCCACTTGTAATGATTTCCACAATGAGAGCCGTCTGTGGGTAGCGGGCCACGTCGGTGTATAGGACTGGAGTGTTTGATTTGTCATCGCCAAATAGGCGAGCCAGGGCTTGTGCTCTTGCCTTTCGTCGACCTCTATGGCGGTCAGGGTGCATATTCCGTGGAATTGGGGCCACGTGAATTTTGTTGCGAATGCTAAGCGGAAGAAGTGTGTGGTTTTCTTGGTATTTGATATCCTAGACGAGATAGAATGTGGCATCCTTGCATTGTTCGTTGCAGACGTTGCAATTGGCTGTTAAAATGACCTTCAACTAGTTCGCGGATGGTGTTGTGCACCCCCAGTCGTAGTAGGAGCCGCGTAGACACATGTTGGGGTAGTCCTAGTGCTGCCTTTATTGCCGTACGGAGGAGGGTGTCCATCTGGTGCATCTCAGTCTGAGTCAGATTATCATAGGGGAGGTGGTAAGTTAATCGGCTAATTATGAGGGCTCGCACGATTCGGAGTACGTCTTTTTCTTTCAGTCCTTGTCGGTGGTTTGTAATGCGCTTTATCATGTACGTTATTTGGGTAACTTGTTGGCGGAGCACGTGTAGGTTGATGGTGATGATTAGTGATGGCCTCGGTCCGTGAACATACTTGCGAAACAGCAATAGAAGTGCTACACCACGACGAATATTCAAAGAAGGAATTGATAGATTGTTTTTAATTTGCGTTATACTTTCGTTCCAGTTGTAATTTTGCGAAATGAATCGAGCGGCTCTATTCTGAACTAATTCTAGCATAGTGGTTAAATAGTGTAATGAGGGGACCATATTGAAGGAGCAAATTCAAGTTTAGGGCGAACAAATGTAAGATAGGCTAACTTGCGGACATTTGTCGGCGTCTTACGGAAGTTCCGGCGTAAATATCCCGAAGATCAGGAGGCATTTCCACAGATGTTGTTGATATATGTAGTTCAGGAAAGGTTTGCTGTCAGGGTTACGCCTAGGTATTTGAAAGAAGTAACTACAGACACAGGATTATTATTAATATAGCATGAGAACTCGGAAAGGAAATGTTTGCGAGTGAAAGACATTACTTTATATATATATATATATATATATATATATATATATATATATATATATATATATATAAGTGGTATACGTTACGCGAAACACCTTTAACAAGCCAAAACGAAGGTAGCGTCAGAACATAACATCATTGTTTTATTTATTTGCAATATTCATATATTACCCCCTAGGGCATTTTCTACAGTGAACTGTGGCCCTCGTCATTTTCTGTCATTGCAGCGGAGCTTATTAGCGAATTGACCCGGGAGCTTCTGAATCTGCGCCTCTCTAGAGGATGATTTCAATGCACAGTGTGCATCAAACTTATGCCGAATAGATAACCTAAATGATAAAAGTAAAACAGCCAACTTCATTGCAGTGTTCCGCCGTATGTGTAAATCTCTGCCCACCCCGTGGTTGGCACTCCAAACAGACAAAATATCCAGAAATACGTTTGTGCGTCAACTAGTGCAAATATTTATTTCATTAGAAAAAGAAACATGAGTGTACAATGATTATTGAACCTATATGTAGCTTCTTACGGTAGTCAAACGAGAATAAAGAAGGCTCCTGCGAGTATTCAAACGCATGCGGTGCACACGGTGATTTACGTACTTCCATGGCACATGGGTTGTGACGAAAATTGAGCAATAAAATTTGAGCCGCAGTTAATTGTGGCCGCCTTTATTTATGACGTGGGGCTTGCGTTAGAGCCGGTCTTACTAGGGCTTGCCATAGCGCTGCCTTTAGCGCTGTCCTTCGGGCTGCACTCAACACTGTCTTTGCCCTGATTGACGTCAGCGCTTTCCGACCCTGATGACTTGCGCTTCTTGCTGGCGGATTTCTTAGCCTTGGACAGTTGTTTTGAGCCCCTCTTCTTTTGTAATCGTGAAGATGACGTCCGCTTATTCTTCTTTCTCTTCTGCCCGGGCCGTTCCTTGCTCATCGAATGCTGTGCGTGCTTTTCACTGAGTGACGGACTTTCGATGCCAGAATGCGCACCCAGCTCCTCTGGAGTTTTTACGCCACCTTCTGTCGGCTGCGCTAGAAGAGTTGCTGATTCAGGGGCTGTAACAAGACCTTGCCTGCTGTTCATTTTGCCTGCTGTACCGGTGGTGCTTGTTGGCTTGACGTCACATTCCAGTTGGTGCAGAGGAGCAGCTGGTGGAAGCGGTACCGCGCTTTGTTTTCTGTCGCTTTTCTGTACGGCGTCCTTCGCAAGCTTAGCGTCGCCTTCTGGCTGAGGGAGCGGAAGCGCCGCAGCAGCCGCCGAACTCTGGCCTTTGTCTGCCTCTCTCTTGCTCTCTAGCGATGATTCAGCAGCACACTTTGCAGGTTCACCGTTGACCAGGGCTATTTTCTCCGCAAAGGCGGCGTCTTCTGGGGAGAGAGTGCGAAGCGTGGTGTCGACATTGTTGATAATCTTTCGAATCTCTTCGACGTCTTCCTTGGCAAACACCGATGTCGGCACGGTGTCAATGTTTGTCTTGTAACCGGACACCTTAATCTGAATGGATGAAGAAGTGTCATCCAGAAAGCCTGCTTGAGAGGTCGCATCTCGGGATGGTACCCTGGAAGAACGGAGTCCGAACTGCCGCTCGAGGAGCTCGTTGAAGTTCTCACTGTAACGGGGCGTTGTTATCACGTCGGGGGCGAACGAGACCGACCGCTCCGTGGTGCCCACCGTCTCGCGAGGGTCTATCGTCTCCGCCACGGTCACCGTGTCGCCGCGACTCGTTCCAGCAGCGACGCTAACCTGGCCACTTGTGGCTAGACTCGGCTGGTCAGGCAGGGCACCCCTTCTCGACGCGTCGCCACATTCTCGCAGCAGAGCTCGGTACTCGTGACTGGCCACCTTGTCATCGGGCAACCATGTCATTGCTGGCGCCATGATCTTCTCCCACGGGTGGACCGTGAGAAGGGCGAAGAGGTACGTAGGGATGAAACTGACTGCGACAATGATGATCCAGATTCCGAAGAGCTTCGCGGAGTAACTAAAGCGAACGCCCCTGTACCCTTCTGGAGACGGCTCCATTACCTCGATCGCCAGCAGCATCGTTAGTTGAAGAGGCACTCCGAAAGTCCAAGATAATCGCGTCATTAGGTTCGGGTAGTTACCCGTCATTGTGTGATAGTCCACCATGACGCGGTGAATACCGTAAATTCGAACAATGACCAGCATTTCTAACAAAAGAGACAGCGCCGCAATGACCTCAATGTTAGGCACGAGCAGCTTGATTATGTATGGTCCAGAGGTGGTGGTGAGACAAAGTCCGAGAACGTAGAAGCACAAGCAGGCAGCTAGGCGGAGCTCGTTCCGAAACTTTGCAAATCCTGGAAATTCAAACACGACCGCTTCAAGGACAACTTCAGGACCTATCATCATGTACCCCAGGGCATTGGCTAACAACCAGGTGAAGTACACTGTGCACCAAAACCGCGTCGTATCCAGAATTGTGAGGGTCTCAGGCATTATCACGTGTTCAATATCGGCACTCTGCAAGATGCGCTCGATGTCCGTGTCCCTAACAGAAGACAGAAAACCAACGTGCGCGTAGAAGAGGAGTCCGTAGAGTAGCGAAGATATCAGTTGCATTAGAGCTACGACGGTAGAAAATGTTCCTATCTTGGTCTTGAATATATTGAAGCGCGCAGTGCTCAGGAAACCCCCACTGAAGATGCCGATGTTGCTTATTGCCACCTTCAGCGCGTCCCGCCAAAGTTCGTAGCTGATGACGCCTGACAGCGGTGCTCTGACTAAGATATTCATTCCACGATCACTGCACTTTAGTGCCAAAGAATTCACGAGCATCAGCGTCAGTGTAGTGATGGTCAAGGAAGCAATAACGTACACTGCGTACTCGGCGTTTTGCAGGCCATTTCTGGTGGCAACGAAGACGAGCATCCAGAGAACCGCCATCGTGATGGCTATCTCCGGATGAATCACGTCGTGGCCGTCTGTCGAGAGCCGGAGAACCCTGGAGTCGAAGAACAGACGCGTAGCGCTCTGCGTGCCGTTGACACAGTCGTTGAATTTGTAGGTGGACTCGGGAACCAGCACCGTTGTGGTGCCGTTCGTCACCGGCATTCCCTGCGTCTCGTGCGAGTGCTGGTAGCGCTGAACTATGTGTTCCTGCACGCTGCTACAAAGCACCATTTTTCTTTCCAGCTCGTAGCACGAGTCCGATGGCCGGTAGTGGCTGCAGTCAGCCCACGGGAGAGTAGACCGGAACAAGCTGGCCAGGAACACGGTTGAGTAGGAGCACTCTGTCACGAAGATGGTCATGCCAAGCGTGAAGTAGAAGGTCATCGTGTGGCCCAGACCCCGCATGCCCGGCACAGTGTCGAAGATTCCGATGTTTCCGGCGCCCATGAACTGGCCTAGCGCGCTCTCCAGTTGCATCACTGGGATCACCACGCTCACCGTAAGCGTCGTGTAGGCGATCGCGAACGGGGCTCCGCCGTGTATGAAGAGGAGTCGAGGCAGAGTGAACATGCCGTTCTTGCTCGCGATGACGGCGGCGAACGTGAGGAACTGCTGAGTGCGGCTCTGGTAGCGGCGGCGATCCGAGGTGCTCATTGCGGCCGCCTCGAAGCCCAAGGTTCTTCTTCTTCTTCTGCCACTACTGCTGCTTTCGCCAAGCCGCTTGGCAGCCATTTGGACAACCAGTGCCTCTTGTGGTCAATAGATAATCGTTAGAGAAACCGGCCATTATTTTTGTCTCTGAATTTATTTACGGTGAGAGCAGCAAATCTGAATCGAATTGAATTCAGGGGTTTTGCGTGCCAAAACAACTATTTGATTATGAGGCACGGCGCAGGGAAAGACTGCTGATTAATTTTGATGACCAGGGGATTTTCAACGTGCCCCCAATGCACGGGACATGGATGTCTGCATTTCACCTCCATCGAAATCAGACCGCCAATGCAAGGATTTGATCCCGCGATCTCTTGCTTAGCGGCGCAACACCATAGCCGCTAAGCCACTGCGGCGGGTAGCAACCAGGGAGGTTTCAATTTCTTTAACCTCCTGGCTAGCAGCAATCTCCCACCATGAAGAAGGTCATGTAATTCTTGGTTGTCTGGTAGAGGAATGGAGAAGAAAACAACTGTTATAGGGTTGTTTGCTGCGGTTCAGGGGTAAGAGCATGTAATCTAGTATTTTGAAATATATATGAAAAATATCAATATTTTTGTTATAGGTATTAGATAGTCATGTCTTTAGGGTACTATATCTGGCGACAAATTTCTCTCGCAGCAAGCACAAGTCTACGTGGGCGCAACCTACACCAAGTTTTACAAATTTACCAACTTGTTCGCATCGCCGTCGCATCGCCAGCTTATCATTATTTCAGAATTTTTTTTACAGACCGCTCGCCATCGCAACATACATTTCCCCACCGGCACTAAGATCACGTCATACTGGCGATTCATTAAGTGCCGCAAGTCCCAAAACGCGCACCGTCACTTTTTCATCTTCGTTTTTCCCTCGTGTAGTTGTAGACTGGAACGGCCTTCCTAACGACATCGCTGCCATCACCAGTTCATCTGCATTCACGGAAGAAGTGCCGTCGATTCTCTCACCTAAACCAATATTGTTTTAACTATTGTTGTAATCCCACCCCATATGTAATACCCCCATGTGGGGTCTTTAAGGAAATAAATAAGTAAGGAAAGTACTCTGACTGATCAATTTCACCAGCGCATTCCGCTATAGCACGTTGTCCATAACGTTGCCATGTGAGCCTGTTGTGAATATGTATGATCCATGTAAAAGTAGCGTACAGCATCAGCGAACGTATATAACATTTATAGTTGGTAACAGTGGTAAAATTTCCAAGTAATCGTAAAACTTAGGGATTCGGCGATGCAGCACTGAATTTGTTGTCGAGCTCTTCTGCAAAATATACCAAGCATGTCCCTTTTCAATAACTCCATCGAATATGCGCTTTCTGTATATATATATATATATATATATATATATATATATATATATACAGTGGTCCCAGTTACGCTCACGGCGTGCACGCTCTGATCACGTGCGCCGGACGACCACCGCAGGTTCGAGCACTCCCAGCCACCATGCATACAGGGCGCTGCGTCCGCTCCTGCTCCGTCCCGCTCCGCGTGCGGACTTACCGCTGCGCGCGCGTTAGCCCCGCCGGTACCAGCTACGGGGTAGGCTGGACAGCGCGCGCAGCAGGAGAGACTAGACGAAGCTCTCCAGAAGGAGCAAATAACAGTTATTACGCTGCGATTCGATAAAAACACAAGTTTCAGCCAGACGTCCGAATGCATCTAATTTCTACACAGTCCATGGCCAAATGGACGCCGGTTACCGATAACGGGGCACCGCGACATAGAAAACAAAGAACCAAGTATCCAGCAGAAAGAGGCTGCCTACCTTTCTCCCAGGGCCTGCCATCGCGCACCACGCAGCAGAAGAAACTAGAACAGAAGAACAGACGGGGCACGATCGGAAGGCACTGCCTCAGGACGTTGAGTCGACGGAAGAGGGCACCCGCCGAGGTTGGGACCCCTTCGAGCCGAAGAAACCGTCGGCCGGCAGAGAGGAACAAGCACACATCTTCCTACGCCCCAAAGTGGCCTCTCAGGCCCCATATTGCGCGCGCGTTCCCAGATCGCACGCAAGCAGGGCCCAAACTCCACCAAAAAGTCGTCCCAAGGGGGGAAGCACTTTGACCTTTCCGGGGCAGGATGACGGCCGAGTGACAGTTCCTTATGACCCGCTGCCATTCCGTCCAGGCAGGCGGGAGAGGACATGGAGCTCTCTCTCGGAAACGGAATGCAAGAGCGTGGCACGAGCGTGGCGCAGAGCCTGGCACAGCTATATAATATAGGCTCTGTTCCAAATGGAGCGCAACGACATGCCATATTTGGTTTCGTTGCAAAGGACTCTAGTAAACCCCTGTACGGAAACAAATTTTCCTTCCAAGGCAAAGGATTTCAGCACATTTCGCTGTATGCAAAATGGAGAAGCACGAATGCACTTATATTAAGGTGGACGTTAAGTAACACAGGCCATTCTAAAATTCTGAATTCATAACTACACTGCGCCATATGATATTGTTTCTTGAACACGTGAGACTTCAGAGTTAAACGATTATGATGCCGCGGAATTAGTAAAAGCGCGTGAAATATGCACAAATACACAACACGTTGTTGCGGTGGCTTCTGCGACCATTTTCACATTCACGTGAACTCTTGCGCTGCGCTCACGTGACTTCCATTCTCATCACTCTCACTGATCGCATCCGATCCAAGTGAAATAAGAAGCTGATCGAGGTTTGCGTCAATGAGGCCGTCACGCTGCCAAAATCTTCAATTTTCTGAACATGAGCACACGCCCAAAGCCACTTGAGTACCGTCACTGGATTGGTGCTTTCATGCAACAATTTTTCGATGCCGGCAAAGATGAATGTAATATTGTTAGCAGTGACGTTACATCTCCCCTGGCTCCATATCAATTCGATAGATTTGAACTGGTAATGATATGGAGGACGCCTCACGACGTCGTGACCGACAGCCTTACTGAAAACGTCGATGCGATAGGCGGAAAACATCTTCTTTCTGTTGAGTCACTCTCCAATAAGTTTGTCTTTAATTGGTCCTGGGAAAATGCAATGTTGTTCAGCGTGAGCTCAGTCTGAATTTCACTCTTTCGTGTTACCGACGTTCTAGCTTTCTCAAAGCGAACGCCATGGTAAGGGGCATTGCCCATTAATTTTACACTGCCCTGTTTGATGTGAAGCAAAAGCGGTTCAGTGAACCATCCATTTCCTTGTGGTACTCACCAGTTCCTTTCGCTGCTCTGTAAAGGAGGCATGCCGCATTTAAGAAGCCATCCTCGCTACCGGCGTGCAAAAGGATAAGCCTGCTACCTTCGTCGCTCGGTGCGCAAAGCGCTGTAGTCAAAACTTGCCGAAAACAATCGTCCTTTGTGTGGTGACGCTCAGGTCCTCCAATACTTCCGCATTTGTGAGGCCGGCAATGACTCAAGTTTAATCAAAGTGGCAGAACGGTCTGCAAGAGCACACAAACAAGAAACACTAATTAAAGCATGCCATCAGATACAAATACTGCAATTTCGCAAGACAGCAGAAACAATGACAAAATTGGCACTGTTCAGCTAATATGATCAAACAACGCGCAGGGCCCGCTTCTTCGTTTACTCAACAGCCATTGCATATCGTTTAATGCACCATAAGAGCGCTGGCCAGGTGAGCACCCTTAGCGGCACAGCTACCACGGAAATGCGATGATGCACGGCGTGCAGCTGCAAAGGCAGCGGCGTTTGTAATATACACTTAAACGGATGTTCCGCTGAAGTAATGCATGCGCAGAACTGGCAAGTAAGAACGCTTGTGTTTCCTTATATTGCGAGCACCGAAAGGCTTTACGCCACAGTGTCCTCACTGAAAAGTATTGGGCTGGGAGTGACGACGCGTTCAGTGCGATTCCACGTCTCGATTAACTATGTTTTCTTTGGATAGGTTGCTCGGGGAATAAAAAACGGTACGTAATCATCTACACGCTACAAAACGCATCAAATGGACAGCCCCTCACACGTACCGTTCTTCAGTTCGAAGGTCCCGGATAGTACGCAGCTACTGCCATCGCCACATGATGACCTTCTTTCTCGCAGAGAGCGCACAATTTGACCCATACCATTAGGCAGCCTTTGAATCGTTTCTCATTTTAGGCATGTTTGTGTCACTGTCCCTGGCCATATGTTGAGTGAGTTTTGGAGCTCTCAGTATTTCATGTCGCAGAAAGTAGTGATGCACTTTTTTTTTATAGGCCTGCGTGAGAGAAGCTGACATGAAGTTGCAGACTTGTCCTCCCGGTTTTCACACGGGCATTTACGTCTGGGAGAAACAGGCGCTTGCACTTGGGTAACTCCAGGGTGCCACTATTTACGTCCAGCTTAATCCAGCAGACACTACGTTCGGCAAAACCAGTGCGCTCGCGGACCTTCCGACATGCGGCTCTCACAGAGAGCGACTGCTCGCTGTTCTTTACTTGCGCGTAAACGTTGCGCACCTGTTACTTGTCCAGTACGAACACTTTTTATTTGAGAACTCTCGGTATCGCTGCAAAGCTGGTGGACTGACGAGACGCGGCGGACGTACCACCATAGGCGACGTCGATGAGCTGCAACCGGGGACGCCATCTATGTTTCAAGGTGATGGAAGAGGGCTGTGGACGTCGGAAAACCACAAAACCAGAAGAGCGTGAGACGGAATTCTTTGCACTCCGTAACATTTTTACAGAACAATTATTAAAAAAATTTCTTAAAACATAGAGTCCCTGCTAAATTTTCATTTACCCTGAAAATCTGAAGATGTTTGCATTAGGGGACTACATGTTGGGGCGAAATAGAACAACTACACTTTGACTCCGTATAGCCTTGATCGTGCTGCCACAGAAAGTTCGCCAGGTATAGGTAGCGTAAAAGTTGTGATTTTATGTAAGTTGCGACTTTACCTTGTTTTAGATGGAGGCTACTCCTTTTCTGTATAACATTGTAATACTTCATAGATATATCTATCTCTCACGCCGACGCAACGACTCGAGTTTTTTGCCTGTTTGGCCTGCTAGGTATGTGTTTTTGGTATCGATGCAACAGTGGTCATTCCATTTTTGTCATTGTAGCTCCGTCATCTCTCATCAGGCCGTCATCATTACCCATTGGCCAAAGTTGTTTATACATGTGGTCACTAGGTATATGCTCGTGGTCGCGATGACGCCTTGTTCGGTGTAGTGTGGTCATTCCAGCTTTGTAATTCGAATCTCCTCGCTCCATCATCATCGCGCCACCGCCGTCATACCATCGTCGTACATTCGTCGTTACAACGCCGTGGTGATGCCGTCATGGCCGCTCCATTGCCATTTCAACTTCGTCGTCCAACCCTCGTCATGCTGTTTTCATCATGTCATCGTCGTTACACAATCTTCGCGTCATTGTTCTCATGTTGTCATCGTCCCGCTATCCTTTTACCGTCGTCATCACTACAGTAACGTGATGCCATCGTCGTTATACTGTGTATGTTCCATAGACATCCATCGTTCTTCGTCATGCTTATGCTTCCCTCATCATTCAATCGTGATTATGCCACCGTTGTGATCTCGTCATCGCCAGAGATTCACAATAAGGAATCTACTGTCATATCGTAGTCGGCATGCCACCATCGTCATGCCGTGCTCGTTACTCCTGCTTAGTCATCCGACTCTCGTCCATCGCCATCGTCGTCATTCAAGCTTCACAGTGCAGTCGTTGTCCCGTCATTGTAATCATTCTCTCATCGCCATCCCTTGTCCTCATATTGCTGTCATGCCATCGTCGTTGTACAGTCCTCGTTATCCATTCGTTGCCATTCCTGCCACGTGGCGGTACTGCCGTGGTCGCTTCATGATTGCCCCTCTTACTTCGGCACCAAAATCTCGTCAAGCCGTCGTCGTCACACAGTCGTCGTTATCCCATTACCGTCATGCCGCGTCTTCGTAACGCCGCATTTGCCTAGTCTTCGACGTCGTTCCTTGTTTGTCATGCTATCGTAATCATGCTGTCATCATTCAATCGTGATTATTCAGTCGTTGTCATAACATCTTCGTCAGATAATTGCTATCATGCATACTTTGTCATACTGTCAATGTCCTGTTGCCGTATTCTCGCCATCGTCTTCATTGTAGCTTCGTAACCGGTTTTTTCATACGGCCGTCGTCATATAATTGTCATTATCGTGTTCTAATGTCATCGTCACGCTTTCGTCATTATACCGTCATCATCGTTCAAAAAATTATCATCACAATGTCATCATGCCGTCGTTGGTAAACCGACTTTGTCATTCCATGGTCGTCATTTCATTGTCCTTAGTGCGTCATTCTTTTTATTTACAGATACTGTCGGCCCACATCAGGACCACGACAGGAGTGGTAACAATACATCAACATACAGCAATGAGTGAACAGAACAATAAAATACACTGATACAGCGATATATGCCCTATTGTTGAAAATATTCGGACACAAGTGCGGAAAACTGCTCACCGGTCCCTGCGTTTACAATGTTTGCAGGGAGACGATTCCATTCACGTGCTGTCGAAAGGAAGAATGGGTATTTGTAGCAAATGCTTGTGAAATCGATTTAATTTAACGTGTCTACTATGTTTATTTCGCACTGTGTGGGTCTTGAATTCATTTATGTAGCGAGACTTATCAACGAGTAGCAGCTCTGTAATTTTTCCTTCCTCCTGATATTAAGTAGGGGCAGGTTTGCCCTCGCGTAAAGTTGTGTTACGGCGTCTTGCCGACAGCATCGGGAATAAATAAACCGCAACGTACGCCTTTGAGCTTGCTCCAGTTTTGACAGTGAATCTTTCAAATACGGACCCCACGCTTCACACGCATATTCTAATATTGGCGCACTAACACCTTATAAGCAGTCAGTTTCGTGGCAGAAGACGCGAGTTTAAGGACACGTCGAATACAATCTACTATCTGGTTGGCTTTCCCTACTACTTTTTTATTGTGTGGTGTCCAAATAAGGTGAGATGCTAATAAAATTTCGAGATATTTGTACTCGGTTACGCGATGACGTGGTTCACCTTGTGGAGTGTATGTGAATGACAGAGGGTCATGTTTGTGTGTGATGGTCATACAATCTTTGCTGGGTTAAGAGACATCTGTCATTTTTCGCACCATTCGTGCACTTTTCCCAAGTTATTTAATAGTAACTGGTAACTAATAGATTTCACTTGTGTATATATGACACAGTCATCTGCGAATAACCTCGCTGTAACTCTGGCCTATTCTTCGATTAGGTCGTTAATGTATACCATGAACAACACAGGCCCAAGAACTGAACCTTGAGGCATGCCTGATTTGGTCTAATATGGTCTAACACTTTACAACAGCCTGACGTTAGCGCTATGGGCATGTAATTGGCAGTACACGAGGCGTCCCCGTCTTTAAATACGTGTATAACTTTACTCCTTTTCCATTCTTCAGTAAGTGTACCTGACCATAGTGGCTTCGTGAAGATAATCAAGAGGTACTTCGCAGTCCATTCAGCATACGTACCTAAAAACAAATTTGGTATCTCCTCAGGACCTGCCGATTTCTTAGTATTTAGGTTCAGCAGCAAGTTCAATACTACTTCATACGTTACCCGCAGTTCCTCTGCAACTGGTAGCTGTTGGCGTACCTCTAATTTTGACTGCTTTCCATCATCAATGGTGAAGACGCAAGTAAAAAAAGTTATTGAAGGCGTGCGCTATATGACCTTTGTCCTCAATAAGTAACTGTTCTGTGCTTTAGTGACTGCCTTCTTAGTTGGAGCTAGGTCCCTCCAAAACTTTTGGGGTGATTTGCGTCGAAAAGTATCCATAGTGACACCAAAGTACTTGTCCCTGCATTCCTTCATCATTAACTTAAGCTGTCTACTTAAGTTTGACATGTCATCATGAAGACCTGAATCATGTGTACGTTTATAAAGTGCCCTACACCTTGCCAGTTTTCTGTGCAGTTGTATGATCTCTCTCGTAATCCATAGGCTATGCATTCGTTTTGTTTTACATTTGAGACGAACATAGCGGCTTACATATTTGTGAACCATTCTCTTAAAGTTTAACCACAACTCATCGATATGCGCAGATTCATCTTGACTTAATTTTTCAGACTTCTCAAAACAGAAGGCTAGTTCATCTGTTACTGAAGTATCACCAGCTTCATTAAACTGTCTGTTATATGAGACAAGTCTAGGAACCCTTGAAAAGGAACTTATATTTAAAGACAATCTTAGAATCGAGTGATCGGAGATCCCGGGCAGAATCAAGTCTATATCAAGTCTATAGTATCTCGATACAATGCTATGACTTAATATGAAGAGGTCAAGAACAGATTTGCTATTACCGCAGACCCTAGTAAAGTCACCCACTACTTGTGTAAATCCATGTGAAAAGTACATATCTATAATTGCTGAGCCTGCGTCACGGTCTCGCATACCCGTTTCCATTTCGCCCCATTAAACGTCTGGAACATAGAAATCCCCCGCTATGATAACGTTTTTGTTCTGAACGCGTAATTCATGTTGTTTCTTATTCAGTGCATCAGTACTGGCGGCAGTACTTCCCGGAGCGCGATATGCGCTTCCACGATCAAGTCGGGGCGTCCAAGGATTTTGCAGCATATTGCTTCAATATAGGATGGTTTGCAAAGGACCGCGTATTTAAGGCTGCATTACAGAGAGATGGCAACGCCCCCACCCCGGCTACTGCGGTCACTTCTGATAACGTAATTTCCCGGAGGGTATATTTCACAATCCCAGACACCCTCATGAAGCCACGTTTCTGTTACAATTACTATATCTGGGTGATGCTCAAATAAAACGTGCCCCGGGCCTACTGCCTTATTAACAAGGCTACGGGCATTGACGTTCCTTAGCCGAAGATTCCCCGGACGCGCATGTCAGTCATTTATGGAAGCAGTGGTTCTTCCATCTGTATTAGACGGGCTGTCAGTCACCCGATAGCGTTGGTTTGTGGCTTCCTCCCATGCGTACATCACTTCGTTTACCTTAATTTTATGATACACAAGTGCGACCTTCTCTTTTCTTTTTCTGTTTCTCAATGTGCTTTTCCACGGGCATTGCCTTTTCCTCTTACATCATGCGAGAAGTCCTCATTGAAGAAAATATTCGTGCCCCTGAGCTTATTGCGATTGCATAGTACGTCCTCTTTTTGTGTGAGGCTCGCCAGGCGCAGAATGGCGGGTCTTGCTCCGTTTGAAGAAGGTTTTCCTATTCGATGTATACGTTCGACACTTGTAACTGATAGATTCACTTTCCCTTGCAGAACTCCCACTACAACCTCCTGCTTCAAAGTTTGCTCCGTCTCATTCTTCGCATCTGGAATTGCTCCGATTACAATGTCATTACTTCTGCTGTGATTCTCTATTTGGTCAACCTTTTTTATCAGTTTCGCCACAGTGGATCGCAAAGTGAACAGTTCTATTTCAGTCACTTCTACCCTTTCTAGCAGTGCAGGTATCTGGGACAAAGCCACTTCGGCACTAAGAATTTTTGTTTCATTTCCGTTATTTCTGCATTCATTTCCCTTTGCCCTTCTATCAGCTGTAAAAGAAGTTCCTGCGTTCGTGGGCCAGAGTTTGTTTGCACGTTCCGACTACACGCTAGTAACTATACAATGACCTCCAAACAGTTGGCAACAAGTACAGTGATTGCATGTGGGCTCGTCAGCACTACAAGACAACGACACTCATCTCGAATAGAGTCACACTAATGTTTCGCACCACCGTGTGAAAATAGCAAGGCAGGGTTTAAGATTCGTATCTCTCCGGTGCTGCCACGCCCACTGACGGCACCGATGGCATCCTGGCTCCAAGAAACCGCCCCATGGGTTGATGTCGATGATCCCAGGGCATTCGCTGTCCATGCACCTTCGGCGACAATTGCCCGTTCCGTAGTTCCGTAGATTTCATGAACCTTGCGCACGTCCAGACACCGAGCAGCATGTTCCAACGGAGTAAAATCGTTATCGGCCTGTCCTGTAGCCAAACAAAGCAGCAGCATCTGTGCAAAGAGCAAGACAGGGCTTAACGTTCTTGTCTCTCCGGTGCTGCCAAGCCCACCAACGTCACAGATGACTTCCTGGCTCGAAGAAACCGCCACTTGGGTTGATGTTGACGATCCTAGGGTCTTCGCTGTCCATGCACCTTCGGTGACAATTGACCGTTCCCTTGTTCCGTAGATTTCATGAAGCTTACGCACGTCCAAACACCGAGAAGCATGTTCCGCCGGAGTAAAATTGTTATCGACCTGTCCTGTAGCCGAACGAAGCAGCATCAGCACCTGGGCAAACAGCAAGACAGGATTCGACATTCTTGTCTCTCCAGTGCTGCCAAGCCCACAGTCATAGAGCCGCATTCATGCCGCCATGCTTGTTGCCGACTTTTGGGAAGTTAGTGCCATAACAAAGCTAGACTATATCGAAGTGTGCCGCATTTAGGCGAAAGAACGATGGTCTCAGAATGGCCAGTACATATGCTGAATAAATGGGCCATCAGGAATACGGTTTTCGCTACATTGTTCGAAGGTTAATTGCATTGTCGACGACATTTATCGTCAGATGAGTTCTGCCGTAATTTTTCTTTGTCCTACGGCGATGTTGAAGCCCAGAATGACGAACGTCCGTGACAACTACATTATCTCTAATAGGCTACTCCAATGCAAGAACTTTAAGGCTGTTTTTACCGACATGTGGTTTGGCAACTCTTTAGGCCGGCGTTCCAGGATTATCTTTTCCGAAAGCAGCAGTCGTCAAGACGGGCCAGCGCAGTTGCGCGTGACTTCCTATGTGCGCAATGCCATAGAGACAACGACAAAGAACGTAGTCAGTGGTTAGCTCGCTATCGAAGTGGTCGCACGCCGCACTATGTTCCCTATTTATGCGAAAAGCATCATACGAAGCAAACGATTTCATGAAAGTGACACCAAGCCGCAGTCGTCAAAGTATTGTTGCCTTGGGTCGGGACAGTCCAGGTGGAGGACGAAGTCGAAAATAGGAGTCCAGTTTGTGCAGACGCGTGGGCTGAAAACTAGGTGTGTTTCACAAAAATTGTGTAGCAACATTCACCAGCACTTGAAGATGCACCTGTTCTTGAAGAATGGATTAGTTTGCACTTAATATGTTTTTTTTTTGTCTTTGCTTTATCTCTGCGCTATTCTTTCCATCTTTTGTTTCTACTTCCCCATCCCCCAGTGTAGACTAGCAAGCCACAATCTCCTCCAGTTAACCGCTTTGACTTTCCCACCCCATTTCTTTCTGTCTCTCTTTCTGCAATGAAGAGGCGGACTGACAGCAACAAACACAGATTGATGACGATCAAGATCGTCGTCAGCGTGGCGTAATGAATGGACAAGGTAGCTCCCCTTCCAATAAAACTTATTTCTAAAGAAGTTACCGCTCTAGTGTGAGCTGTATAATAAATCAAAGAGCGTTAGTTTTCCCTTTGTCTGATCCTAGTGGAATTGAGAATACGGGTAGAAAAACAGAAGTACTGAATGCGCAAGTTCGAATATGTGCATACCGAATGTTGCGTACAGGAACAAGCTCCACTGCCTCATCAGAAAGGTCTTTAAGCTTCCCCTCGGCTTACCTGTTGGCACCCATACCGAAAACCTGTCAAGCTCGGAGTCCAAACACGCTCGAAGAAGTAATCGACGCAAAAGAGCGCTCACAGCTGCTCAGGCTATCCAGCACCCCGCAGGCCGCAAGATACTCGACGATATGGGCCTAAACACTGTTGACCAGTGCCCCGACGCCATGCGGATTTCCAGCGAGATCACGTCTCAACTGCACTTCGCGCCCATTCCCCGCAATATGCACCCCGCAAACAACGTCGGCAGACGTCGGGCCAGCAGTACAGCTCTACTCGAACATGTCCGCAACAACCACATTGAGGCAAGCTTCGTGGATACCGCGGCTTATGTCCATCAAGAGGCATTCACCGTCTCCATCGTCGACTGCAATTCCAGGGTCACTTGCTGCACTACGGTACGCACTTCGAGGCCCGTGGTAGCCGAACAGGTTGCAATCGCGCTGGCTGTGCTCGATGGTCGCAGAGAGGCAATATATAGCAATTACAAGGCAGCCATTAAGGCCTACCAAACCGGCATGGTATCCCCTCAGGCCCTCCGCATTCTCCAAGGCGCCAGAAGTATCTCTCCGCTTTCTATCACTTGGTTTCCCGCTCACTTGGCGTGACTGAGACCTCTCCTAACCCTAACGAGGGCGCGCACAAGGCCGCGTGAGGACTCACTGACCGCGCCGCCTCCGCAGACCCCCTGCCCCGCAGGGAACCCTAACTCACGTTACATGAGGTTACCACACACTACTATCTGTCAAGACCCCCCGCACCCCACCTTATGCAGGGCGCGGGTGGTGACCCTTCGACATTTGGAAGCCCGTGAGTATCCTGACCTTGCGGTTCTTCATACAATATACCCTGAAAGGCATCCCAGTGCGGACTGCCCTGCCTGTGGACTACCGTCAACATTTGATCATGTGTAGTGGGAGTGCAAAGCCATGGGCTCCTCCTTCAGCGCGGATAGGTGGGCTGCACTCTGGGGCAGCCCCGAACTTAACGACCAAACCCTGGGCGTCCAGAGCGCCCGCGATCGGGTCGCCAAAATCGGCTTGGCGTTCCCTACGTGGGACTAGCCGGCTGGCGCGGAGTCTGCCCTGCGTCTTCTCTGCGCCTATTAAAGTTATTTCACTCACTCACTCATGCGAATATTAGGCGAGATCTGATCACCGAACAAAAAAAAAATTACCCACGATTACGTTACTTCCTAATGCGAAATTTGAGCGCAGCAAATAAGCTGTTTCACCTTTTCGATAGATTGAGGCAAAGAAATCGAGCAACACATGTATGCGCTATCACAGAATTTTTTTTTTATTTTTCACACGTATTCCTTTAACAAAGACTCCACTAGGTAAGCTTCTGCTTCGGCGGCACGCACCTCTGGATTCTGACGGCGACGGCGCTGGGCCTCTGCTCTGGCAGCTCCTTTAGCAGCAGCAGCAGCAGCAGCAGCAGCAGACGGAGGACTTCCATCGGTCGTCTCGCTCATGGCTCAGAAAGAACTGGCAGATAATTTCGCAGTGGCGAACGGCAGCGGCAATTTCGGCTCGGGCGGTGCACATATACAAATCCGCCGCCACCGATCTGGCTCTCTGATTGCCACCGCACAGGGGTTGCATTGGAGGAGGAGCGAAGAAAGGAATTAAGTTCGAGCCGGCGCTTTGACAACCGGAGACTCGCAGGAAGAGGGGGGAGGGGGGCGGCGTGTACACCCAGCGGCAAACGATGGGGACAGAAGCGTGCGCAGCAAGCGGACAACACGATAAAGGGAGGAGGGAAGAGATAGCAGCGACTGACTGATGCCGCTGACGCCGATAGTGAGTCAACCCCAGCTGCGGAGTTGGTTTCAGGGACAACGCCGCCGATGCCGACACAAACAATATGATACCCTCGCTTCCGCAGCGCTAAGAACCAGGTCTAGCCGTGGGAGGGTGGTCACGTATTCGTCGACGTGCCGGGGCCTACGGGAAATAACCGGCGCGTCGGCAACTGAAGAGCACCCTATCCGCCACACAAGAACAGGGGGGGGGACCCTTTCCTCCTCTTTCTGCATGGCGGCGACGGTGTTCTATGCAGTCACGTTATCTTGACTCTCTAGCGGCGTCAGCGGCATCCAGCGGTATCAGTCGGTCGCTGCTAGCGCTGGGGGGATGAAAGGGGGGCGGAGCTGGTTACGAGGCCGACGACAACGCCGACGACGACGCGAAACCCAGGAACGGACGCCAAAGAGCTCCGCTCTAAAAAAAGGTTAAATACAAAGGCCTAATGTAATGTGGAGTCCGAAAACGCCTCGTTAGGGGAGATAAAATTCCAAGTAGTATAAAGCGAGTGTTATAAGTAGATCTGACATTGTTTTTAAAGATATTCCTTTCTTTGAGGTATCTAGTTTTTGATGGCTTGCACCGCTTTAGCCGGATAGCTTCAGATTGGATCACTGCGTATGTCAGCATCATTCCCGCCGTCATGTCGTACAGGGTGGCTTGTCTCTGCCGGTGCTCCTTTTTCTTCATTTAATGATACGGCACAAACCATATCACCGCACACGGTCAGGCACAACCCACCAGTATTTACGATGCCGTAATTTTTCCCATAGAGTAACGTTGGTGTCACATCCAGGCGACATTACGGACTTCGCGTCACAAGACAGAATGTTGCAAGACTCAACCTGCAACAGGATACGGTGGGCGTGAAACATAATACCTAAAGAACGCACCGGTAAAGAAAAAGCGGAACGTACGGTTGTAAAAACGCTACGTTCCGTTTACGACTGGCTATTCCTTACTTTCACGACACTGGAGCTTCCTCGCTTGAAGACGGAGTAACGTGGAGAACTAAGCCCGCTAGGCGCAGGCAGCTTCAACGCTATAAGAGAGCGCTGCGACGTGGATGCGCAAATCTGCAGCGAACTCGACCACAACTTTTTACGTGCGATGTAGTAAGCTATAGGAATTAAAGGTGTAACAAACAGAGTAAAAGTTTTATGGAAGGCGCTTTTTATAGAATGCAGACTTGAAACATCCGATGGAAGTGTCGAAGCAGTTTTTTTCGTGTAGAGCGAATGACATTGCATTTCGTCATGACATCGCTGTTTCCACCAACGACGAACATGCTTCGCACAACACATTGCACCCATTAAAGCAGAGAGAATGGAACGAGTTCTGCTGAAACGAAGTAATTCGATGAACATTTTTTCAGCATTGTTATGTGGCTCTAAAGCTGTACATTGAGTAAACAAAAAAAAGTTGTTAATGGAAGGATAACTCAACATCTCCTGAAATAAATTGCAGAGCAAGCCTTAGTCGGGCCCCATGAAGCATTCCGACCGGCCTAACCAGAAAATGTTATATGTTCTATTTTGAGTAGAATGGTGATAGAAAATACAAAAGCAGTATGCGATAGAATATTTGTGTTTCCTATTTGCTGTCGGTTGCTGAAAAGACCACTCCTCGCGTATGGACATTATACGTGTGCTCAGGTTGGTCCTGTAATGCTCATACAAGGAATTTAGTCTACTAATACAATATAGTTTGTTTAAGAAGAATCAGTCCAGGAAGTTCTCGTTGTGCAAGCGCACCAAGAATAGGCGTTGCGGAAACTTGTTCCAATGTGGTGTGCATAGCTCTTCTGTACAACTTCCAATTTGTTTTTACGTTCATATCAGAGCATTATATGTTCCATTTCAGAAATACAAAATAATCGCTCGGCATGGCGGCTGCCTTTCCAAAAAATTTGACCGCGTGGTGTTTTCTTCGCGTCATTATCTCTCTCTTTCCCTTTCTATTCCCCCTCTGTAGCGTGGGGTAGCAAAGAGCAAGCTAGCCTCGAGTACTTCCCCCACCTTTCCTGTCGTTGTTTTGTCTCTCTTTCTCTCAGAAACATATGGTCTTACTTATCTGACAGCTCTCCTGCAGGTTGTGGCGAAGAAGCTTTCAGGTGAACTGAAATGAGAAGATATGCAAGAAAGCCACTGTACAGTGCACTCTATGCAGGCTAACGAACGCCATGTCGTCAAAGTTTATTCGGAGTCCCCTGCTACGGCGTGCCTCATAACTAAATTGTGACTTTAGCACGGTAAACCTGACCGTGTGATGGTATGAGGGGGCGCGCGATGGTACGTTTACCTCACCTTATTTATCAATTCAGCAGTGCTTCGCACTAATAAAGGATCGCTGCAATCTCCTGAATCAGAAATTTGCAGCAGATCATTCTAAGGCAAAATAGGAAAGAGTAGGGCTCAATGCACCCGCTACCCCACCGGGTAAATGGTTCGTCCTCAAGGACAAACTGCGTGCAGTTTAGTGTTGCGTTCAAATACCTGATTCTAAAGGGAACATAGGGAGGAGTTACATCATGCCTGTTAGGAGTTACATCAGCTGCCGAAGTTCATTGCGCAGCTATGCCGTGCCAGTGTTTTCATTTCCCTGGAATATCTTCAGGGCCACAGCACCGAACAAAAGTGCCCTCTGCTTTTTGTCACGTGTGGAAATTAGGTGATTCTTTTTAATCCGAAACTAGTTTTAGAGTTTTTAGCTGAAACAGACACTCTCGAAATCATTTGGCCAGGAAATTTTTAGCTCACGTATAACAGCCCTGTACTGAAATTCTTTCTTGAAGCTAAACTGTCAATGTTATCTTTCATTGCATCATGCTTTTAACGAAACCCCATTACCATAGCCCACAGCACTACTTAGAGTCATTATTTTAACAACTATATATTTTACGCCATCCACAGCGACCGATTTTAGGCCTTTTTACAGCCATGTCACAAATACCATGAGAAATTCATTGCTTAATTCATTGCCTACATCATTCACAATGCACCGTTAACATTACCTTTGTGGAGGCGCTCTTTGGCCATACCTGGTCCTTGCGCCATAAAACACCACACAACAGAATTAGGTGATTCTACGAGAGATCACTACGGGTTCCGAAGTTGATATTTTCTATTTCATTGTACATTCTGTATTTTATCTGTATTTTAGCACGAAAAGAAACTTGTTATTTAGAAACTATATAATTTACGAGGGAAATAAGGGGAAAAAGTCACCTACGATTACGGTACTCGCCAATGAGAAATTTGACTACAGCTGTATACGCGTTTTCATTTCACGATATAATGGCTAACGCCGACAATCCGTCTCGTGCGGCACGTCGCCAACGAAGCGAAGTGTGCCGCGATTGCCTCGCTAATCTGGAAGTCGCCAGAGCCAGCACATCGCTGTCACGTTGGCGCGATTGGCGGCAGCCACCTACGACAAATCCACGAGAGTAAAATTTTATCTGTGGTGCCATCTTGTAGCCATCGTCGCCGCACAGTCCTCTCCGCTTGCTCGTTCGCTCGGTTACGTGGTCGCTGACGCCGACGCTGGCCGCAGGAACGGGCGCCTAACAGGTGCGCTCTAAAACAATCGCAAACCATGGCAATCGAAACAAGCGTGAAGTAGACTAAATCAAGCAAACCAAAGAAGCGCGAGCGAGAGCTGACGTGAGCAAACGATAATGCGAAACGAGAGGTCCGGCTGAAACCGTTTCCCAGTGCGCATCAAATGGTCGGGAATGTTCGCGTGACACCAGCTTCTCGCGCACACGTCACTGAAGGGGCCGCTACCATTGGGCTCCACCGTTCGCGGCCCCCTTTCACGTCCTGCTCCGCGTTCGCTCTTTCATTGTTCACTGTGCTCATTCGCTCTGTTACACGGCTGTCGTCGATGCTGTTCTCACCGCAGGAACGGAGGCCTAAGGACTGCGCTCTAAAAGATTCACGAGATTCATCAGTGTGGAGCCAGCCTTTCCACGCAATGGGTATTCCGTCAAAGTCCCAACGATATAAAATATTCACTATTATGGCTACGAAGAATGCGTTTCTTGTGGGAAACATGCCCGTAAAGAAGTGTAAGCTAGCATTGTTTAAGGCTTTTGGGCAACGCAGAAGTTGTATATAGATTTCCGAACATCTAAAAGTTTTTGAAAGTTGCTACATTTCCTGATTTTTATCTACTAAGCAAGTGTATTTAGCTTAGTGTGCATTGAGAACGCAAATTAATACAAAGGCATGCTAGGTATTGCTGCTGTAGCAGACACATATTTTTACAAGTTGAATCCGATTTTTCATTGAGACGAAACTGAACGTTATTTAAATATCGATATGAAAAAAAACTCGCGGCTTTAATTTTTCTTTAAAATGTCGTAAACAGCTGTTCACAAATACTAGAAAAATAATATAAAGAATGTGAAGCAATATTTTTTTGCGATGAACAATATTGGTAGTAGAAATGAGCGCTTCGCCACGATTCAGCGAGGTGTGAAGAACACGGGACGTTGGGATAAAAAAAAATGAGAACGTAGATAGTCGTTTGACTCACACAAATGTCGCAATAATTGCAAGAGAAAGGCAGTTCTTGCTCTCGAAAAATAATTATCATCATCAGCAGCATCATCAGTCTATTTTGATGTCCAATTTGGGACGAAGGTCCCTTACAGCAATCTCCTTTTCCCCGATATTGCGCTAGCTGATTCGAGCTTCCGCATGCAAATTTGCGGGTTTCATCTCCCAGCCTAATTTTATGCCACCTTTGACTACGATTGCCTTTCCTTGGAACCCATTCTGCAACTCGAATGGTCCGCCGCGTATCTGCCCTATACTTTACATAGCCTACCCAGTTCCATTTTTTTCCCCCAATGTATTCTGGTATATCCGCTACACTCGTTTCCTCTATGATCCACAACACTGTCTTCCTGTCTTTTAACGTTACATGTAACATTCTTCGTACCATCACTTTTTGCGTGGTACTAACCTTCTTCTCGAGCTTAATTTGAATGAACACTATATACACTCTACAACCGTGTTTAAGTACGATATTCATTCCCTAGCATACGAATGCACACGATTTGAGCTGTGAGCTACGGCAGCTCAGCGTGACAGCGGTACTGGAGTTATTTGCGCAAATTGCCTTATGGTTTCCCCCGAAAGAAGATGCCGTTGCGGACAAATTACCTCAAGGTTATCGACATTGGTCACCCTGCTTTGGGCAGCACCTCTTGCCGCAAGTTGCCCGTCAAGCACATGATGACGGCCAGGTCTGCTAGACTTGATCCAGACGAGTAAGACAACTGCTGTCCTTTTGAAATGTGACGTTGTTCTGTGACAGTAATTACATTGTCTTGCGGAAACAAGCAGGTCTGTACGTCTTCTGGCGTTTATCGTTGTGCATTGCTTTCCTTCCGCTCGCGGAACTTCGCATTTGTTTGGGGGGGGGGGGTTATTTTTCGTACGTGTTTCCATTTTTCTTTTGCCCTGCGACGAGTAGCAGTCAACATCACTGAAAGCCACAACTTATTGATTTTATTTCTTATGCCTAGAAAAGTGATTACTAACCCCTACTATTCTATCTGCAGTTTAGGGGCACGTTAAAGAACCCCAGGTGGTCGAAATTTCAGGAACCCTCCACTACGGCGTGCCTCATAATCAGAAAGTGGTTTTGGCACGTAAAACTCCATAATATATATTCTATCTGCACGTTGTAGAAACGGTGACGAACATCAAATGCTGCCGAATGTGCCAGTTAAACTATTGTGTTCCGGGAATCTCTGCAGGAATCATTGTTTTGCAGAAAATATCCGACATAAATGAATCAGTGTCAGTGATGCCTATTATATTGTTTGTCTTGAGCCACAGAATGATTTAGCTCTCCATGAAACTTCACAAACACACGTGTGTAACATCAGAGGTTAGGCGTCCGCACTGTCTTTTTCTTTTGAGCCTATTGCCTACTGCATGTAACCTGTCTTGGATGGCACAAACCTGTTCTTCAAATAATGTGTTCCAATATTTGAAGCTATTGTGATTATGAATTAAGTGCTGCTTACAACACGTTGATGGCAGTTCAGGAGAAAAACAGCCAAAAAACACGCGTGGGAATTTATTTTTGCCAGACGCTTGTCATTATCAAGTTCTCATTCATTCAGAATTCGGACAAAACATGGCTAAGATTGTAACTCTGTATTGAGCGCACTTCTCAACAACAACAACAAAAAAAAACAAGCAGCACCCGGATCGCAATGGTAGCGGTGAGCAAACGTTGTCGGTTTTTCAATCATACTTCGCGCGTCAAGTCTGTCGGTTCCCTACAGATACGGTCTCAACTTCCTGTCTGTGCTAACTTCTGGTGCTTCCGTACATTAGAGAGTCTCTAAAGCAATTGCAGTCAGGCGCACCGTCTGATTGGACTAAGCTACTTCGCTAGATAGGAATCGGCGACAACACTAAGGAAATTTATCGACACAGTATAGACGCGTACGGCACAGAATGATAACTTGATATCGGGGATAATCCCGCCAAAAATGTGCACCGGCGAAAAAGTAAATATCGGAGTATATCGGGAGAATATATTCTTTCCTAGTAGGGCTCGAATAATGAGCGGACTCAACTAGGCTTCGCCAGTGAAAGTTGGAACATTTATTCTTTAGTTCGTTCGTCACGCTGGATTTTCTTTTATTTTACTTTCCTGCGTAACATTACACCAACAGGCCTATATAGGGTATTGTCCGCAGACATTTTATTACGGCATTTTGGGTAACTACCCCAGTACGGCCACCCTACAGAAGTGGCTACTGCTGTATCAACGGAAAAAAAGAGCCAGTGTGGTCTCGAGCCGTGCTTTGAAGATGAATTATGGCGCGTACGTGCCCTCAAAGCGGTCGCTTAGCCGCTCGGGTGATTCTGGACACGAACTAGGCACTACTGAAGGCAATAAGGGTGAATTATTCGTTGGGCATTATGCTAACACGGGCGAACATTTAGTGGCTCATAATTCATTCTATATTGAAAGGGGTAAGAAGTTGGACAGGGAGTAGATGGGCTGTAAAGGTGAGGAGTCACTTGCGGGCCACCCGAGCTTTCTGCTCCCAAATGAAGTTTTCCTTTTCTTAACAGCAGCCAAAAGTCGAAGCTCGTCCGAAAGTTTAATGTTTCGGCTGCTCTAAGCATAAGGTGAAAGTATCATATGATATATTGGATCTGCATTAAGCCCGAACGTCATGATTTGTGACTTGAGCAGTGCGGAATGTGGGACAACGGTGCGTATGGAATGATTACAGTAGACATCGATTTCTGGAGATCTTATTTCAAGCATAAAGACACCAATTTTCTTGTAATTCTCACATGATGACTGCCGTTTAATTTACCTCTAAACTCTCTTTATTTACGATGAGAAAGTCAATATCAAGGTCCTATTACAAAACCTGACACTTCCAGTTGTGTCGGAAAAGAAACGTCCAACAGAAACTGCGCTTTTAGTATCACAAATTTCAGTAAGGTGCATATAAACTAACAAGATATGTCGATACGTCAGCTATGTGCAAACTAACAAGCTGAAATTTACATATCGGTACGAGGTACAATTGTCTTACCTACGCTTTGCCTAAAGAAGAAGGACGGCGAAAACTCTTACCAGGATAAGGATACGGAGAGAATGTAGTTGTTTGTGAGATGCAGCTATTACAACGGCGAAGCAGAATCCGTTGAGAATTGCTCCGAGAATTGACTTAGAGCGTCGCCAAGGTCGCACGGGGATGTCTTCCTCAGCCAGAGGCTGATTGTTAAGTTTGTACAATGAAACAGGAAATGCCTGCCATTATTCGGCCTTTATATTTGCGGCCAACACAAAGGATTGGGGGCATTGTTTTGGGGACCTTGCGGATATCTCCCATGCGAGAACAGGTTCGTGCTGTAGTGTCCCAGAATAATCAGTACTCATCAGGACATTCTTCGGAGTAGCAGCCAACTACAGTTTACGAACTGACAATCAAGTGGCGGTACTGAATTAGGCAATGTAACCTATGCAAAAAGCTTCATCAGAACTTGTGCTAACATTTGAAAATGGTCGTATTAGATGCCATGGCACCGAGCTAAAAGCGACAGAAAGAAACAGAAACATGGCTTTTATAATAGTGGCTTGGTAGGTGTGGTAGTTGTGATAGTGGTATTGATAGTGTGGACACTCAGCTCGTGGAAGAGAATGAACAGCAAAGACGTGACATAAGAGCATCACGTAAATACAAATAGCAAATGCTACCGCTAGCAATCCGGAAAAGAAAACAGAAAGGCAGTGATGCGAGGCATTGTTGCTTTCTCGGAAGGCGCGACAATTATGGTATGTAAAAAAGCTTTATCAACATAGAAGCAATAATAGTGACTCAAACTTACCTTGCATAATAATTGGAATGACTGGCTGCACGAAATTCCTGTTGCCATAAGTATTTCACCAGATCTCCTTACCTAACCTTCCTTAATATTGCCCACTTACAAGCTTTGAATATATTAAGCGGAAATGCTAAAGACTAAACGCTATACATTATGTTTTATTCATATAGAAATCATATAACAGCCGCTCGCGTCTGGGGAGATCCAGAACAATATAGCTCAGACGCTATGGTTCAGTAACTTATTAAGACAACTTTATCAAGCAACTTGCAACTACCACTCAGCAAAAAAAAAGAAGAAAGAGCGCTCAAAAAGCTGAAGCTTCGCTAAGCGACACCACTAGTAAGTGGTGCATCTACTGATAGGGTAATCAAGCGCAGTACCGAACGCAGGAGCAGCAACAAAATAATTGAACTCCGACATCAAGCAACAATGAATAAACATAACATTTTAACTTACGAAAAAAGAAAAAGAGGGAATAAGGCCTAGCGGGCACGCTTCCCCGCAACAGCTGCCGAACCTATAAACAAGCACTCCACCGTCGACTGCAGAATATTGCGATGTGTTGCATCCAGAACCACACCAAATTGCGCACTTGATCACGCCCGGAAACTGGGACAAACCGCAAGAAACAAAAGAACCACGAGAAACTTTTCAGGTGCAAGGCGGGAACGTATGGCTCAGCATGCAAAATATTGGCACGGAAGCACTTTCGTGTATTCAGGGAAGCCCAGCTGTCGGTCCTGTGGCTAGGAAACATGTATCAATGTAGTTTCTTTTTACTTTGAGTTGCTTCGGTATTTCCGGGAAGACCGATCGATACACATTATTTGATAACGTGCGTGTACCTTAGAGAGCGCAGCATAGCCATGAATAAAAAAACTAATTTTTTTTCATTTTCCCCACAATTTGTTCGAAGGGATATAAGAGCTTACATATTCCATGAGCTCTTCCAAAAGAAAAAGCACTGCTAATAGTCTGAGCAGCACAAATGTTCTTCTAAAAGCACTGAAGATACATTACTAAGTGATACTCAGCCTAAACCTGATCCTAAAATTGAAGTTTTTGTTATTTTCGCAAGTTCTGGCGCTCCTAATAACATTGTAACATGAACCAACAAATTTCCACAGAAAATTTTACACTTCTAGAACATAAAAAATTTTGCTGGAAATCGCATATTTTTTTGAAAACATATTTTCAGCACAGCTCACAGTGCGGGCTCTTGACCTTGAACTGTTGCGTAGCGTGTTATTCGCCTCTAAAGTGAAACCCATCCAGATTTCCCAATTTATTCCAGTGCAGTCCCATACAGCGAATTCAAAGACCGACTGCATCCTTTATTTCAGCACCGAACGTGGCCATGCTTCGTCGCCTAGTATAACCTTCGAGTATAACTTTATTTTTGAGCATATCCACAATTCGAACAGCCCTCAAGGTGTACTCGTTCTTCAAACGGGGGAGGCACGGCCCCGTCATGACCGTCAAATATTTAAACTTAGCGTCGTTCCTATTTTCAAGTTCGTGCGGAGCCTCAAAGACGAGTTGTTTCAAAATTCTTTGCGATGTCGCCGATGTATATAACGCCTACTTAGTCTGAAAGTTGGATGTCGTTCGAAGGGCGCGTACCGTTACAGTTCACAGGTCCCACGTGCCGCACTGCCAGCAACTTCTATCTTTTCGTTTGGTATTCTATCCAGCTTTTTTTTTTTCATTAAGCGCGCATTGAGACGTCTTGTGAATATGTGCCGCATCGGTGTGCGTGAACGGCCATATTTTGAGACAAACGTGACGAGAAAGCTGCCACCGTTGGGAATTTTTTATTCACTGCTGTCTAAAATTGCTTTTCTTTGAGGAGCACGTGTCGTGTGTGCCTCTGTGTAAATTCTTACTTGCGGACAAGTTGAACTTCGCTTTTAGATGTCAGCGGCAACTCACGCGCAGAATTTCGCAGGCTTGAAACCGCGGTTTTTCCTGGAAAGTTTTTAGTGGCACTGGCGGAGTGCTTGACTGACTACGTGGGCGCAGTCGCGAAGAACAGTATAAGTGTATACAGTACGTGCGATCGACGAAAAAGAAAAGATCAGAAAAAGAAAGAACAGAAAGAAAGAACAGAAAAAGTCTACAGATCACGTTCTCACACAGCTGCCACAATTGTGTTTAGCGTAAAAGAAAAAGAAAAGCGTATAGATAGGTTATGCAAGAACAGCAAGGGAAATAGCTTTCACTAAAACGAAAAAGGAAGTTGTGAAATTTACAAAAAGAAAAAAATAAACCAGATCGCAACTTAGCAACGCTCCTTCCATACTTAAATTCTTATCTCTTGATAGATGCGCGCGTGATACGGGCAGCGTTGCACATTCTCGTTTATCAAGGTCACGTTTCCATACCTCGTATCCTCATCGCAGTTTATTTTAAAGTTAACTTCTGGGGTTTTACATAGCAAAACACGATCTCAATATGAGGCACGCCGTAGTTGGAAACTCCCTATGAATTTCGACGGCTTGGGGGTTCTTTGACGTGTACACTTGGTGCATAGTTGGAGGGCGTTCGTGCATTTCGGCCCCGATTCAAAGGCGGCCGCTGTAGCCCGGTTTGCTCCTGCAACCTCGTGCTTAGCTGCGGAACACCATAGCCACTTACCCACCACTATGGGAGGTGTTTCTTCTTTCTTTATTTTTTTGCTAATCATTCACACTTTGACGCGTACGTTCACACCTTGAGTTTTTTGTTGGATACCGCCAACGTCGGTGATCTCGGCCTGTAATATTGTATTGCATTAAAATAACTCTCCGTTGCTTGTAATTCTGGCGGAGTAAAAAATTATTTTGAAAAGCAGAAGCAGCGCTCGTTCATGCATGTGTCTCCTTGAGTACGTAGGCCATAACGAGAGGCAGTAATGGACTGGAATGTCGTCGTTAAGGCCGAATATGTGGTGCCATATTGTAAGGGCCGGGACAATGTAACGACAATATCGCTTTTTTTTTTCACGCCTTCTCAGCTTCCGGAACGGCGCTGAGCTTACGTCATCACCAGGATCGGCTAGTTGTGAGTGTAATATGATTAAAAAAGGAATTGATTGAAATAAACTCTTAGGTCACATCCCTCATATTTTCGTTTTCCAAATTCCTACGCGCTTAGATTTTAAACCCTAATTAGATTGTTTATTAAAACAATACGAATCTATTCTACTGAGACATGAATTAGCTTATCGGACTCGCTTTCGGCATTACTCCTTTTAAGTTCACCATCGCAGCTTTTGTTCTCAGTGAACGAGCGGGTTTTACTGGTACGGCAGTTAAAAGCTACCCGCCGTGTTTGCTTAGTGGCTTAGGCGTGGCGCTGCCAAGCACGAGGTCATGGGATCAAAATCCTGGCCACGGGGGTAGAAATCCACCCATGATCTTCGAGAGGCAAGGCGTATGCAAAAGAAGAGTCAACGTCGCATCGATGCACTACAATCTTAAAGATGGAAACGTTTCTGTGAGTCGTTGGATCCACGTCAGCGATTATCTCAGATATGGAGAACCATGCGTGGGCTTCGCGTATCACCACAACAGCGTGTTCCTTTCAAATCCCTCGCTTTGCACCAAGGTCGTAGCGAAATAGACATTGCTGAAGAGTTTTGTTCAAGACTTGCCAGCTCGCAGCTCCAACGCGCACTTACACCATGTTACACTCCTGTGTCACGGGATTCCCGCATGGATGTAATGTTTTCGGTGGAGGAGCTTGAAGCAGCACTGGCGACTTGCAAGCGCTCTTCGTCACCTGGCCCGGACGGGGTTACCTATGCGGCGCTCGCCAATCTTGGGCAGAAAGCACGACTCATGCTGCTAAACCATTGCAACGAGTCTTGGAGCAACGGTTTGATTCCATGTGAGTGGAAATGCAGCCGCTTAGTTCCACTTCTCAAACCTGGTAAATTACCGTTAAACTTGTCATCGTACCACCGAATCGCTCTGGCCAGCTGCATAGGGAAAATAATGGAAAGAATGATTTTGACGCGCCTGGAATGGTACCTAAAATTACAACGTGTACCCGGATGCTATGTCTGGCTTCCGGCGTGGGCGCTCATCCATAGATAATGTCATCGATTTGGTTACGTTTGTTCAGCATCAAAAACGTCGAAAACGACTCACTGCTGCATTATTCCTAGACATAAAAGGCGCCTATGATAATTTAGCACATTATGCCATAATAGATGCTCTGATTGAAGCCGGAATCGGTGGCCGCACCTTTCAGTGGCTGTGCAGTTATTTGACCGACAGGCATTTTTTCGTGATGACCGAGGATGGCGCCACGACTCAACACCAAACGTGCCGTGGAGTACCGCAAGGCGGAATGTAGAGCCCGATGCTACTCAACCTAGTGCTCGTTGGCCTAGTCCGATGCTTGCCCAACACAGTTCAGGTATCAATATATGCCGACGATATCTGCATTTGGGTGTCTGCTGTAACACGACTGCAGGTACGAGCACGGCTACAAAAGGCAGCTACGCTAGCATCACTGTACTTGCGAAAACAGAACTTAGAGCTGTCTTCAGAGAAATGCTGCCTTCTTACATTCACTAGGAAGGAAATGAAGCGTTACACTGTAAAGGTCAATGGGCAAGCAGTAGCAAATGCACGGAAACACCGCTTTTTAGGGGTAAATATTGGCCGCGACCTATCATGGAGCCCGCATGTTTCATACCTGATGAAGAGATTATTGACAATAATACATCTCCTCAAATTTCTCGGCGGAAAGTCATGGGGCACATTGGTGCGGTCAATGCTGCAGCTTAATAACGCCTTGTTCCTCGGCTTCGCAAGATACAGCCTCCCTGTGCTTGGGAACAGCTGCAAAACAAACCTGTCTGTACTACAGGGACTACAAGCTCAAGCCCTAAGGACGTGTCTCGGTCTTCCGAGGTATGCGTCTACAGCGGCAACGATTGTCATAGCTCGATATCATCCAATATCAACGCACATAGCAACCGACGCTCTCAGGGCGCATATTCGGCACGTTGCCCGATTACGTTCTCAACATCTTGCCGCTCTACCCGCAGAAAGGCCACACACAACTTTCAGTCGTATAATTGATGCCAATACCTCATTGCCATCGTACTACATGCCTGCAGCAAGACCATCCTCACCTTTATAGTGCCTGCACAGACCTGACATACGCCTCACCATCCCAGGAATCATGAAGAACGCCAACATGCCGTCGTTTGCCCTTAAGCAGGCCACATTAGAACTTTTACATGAGGTGCACAGTGGCCACGTACACGTTTACATCGATGGTTCAGTCACATCTGCAAGCGCAGCTGCCGCTGTGGTGATGCCAAGAAGATCCGTCAAAATACAGCTAAATACGTCACATGTATCATCAACGACAGCTGCTGAACTGGTAGCCCTGCGTGCGGCTCTTCATTTCATTAAGGAGGAACCATCCCACGCATGCTCACTCTTCTGTGATTCCAAGGCAGCCTTACAGAGTGTACTCTCAGCACTGCGCCATGGATCACATGAGCAGCTCGTCGCAGAAATTAGAGAAGTCCACCATCGACTAGTTGACGAAGGACACGACATAATATATCAGTGGTTGCCTGTCACTGTGGCATGCATGGCAATGATCGAGCAGACGCAGCTGCCCGATCTGCCCATGACGGCGTCAACTGTAATGTCATTCCTCTTTCGAGAGTCGACGCAGCGAAAAAACTTTCCGCACTTGCGCGTGACCTGACATTAGCCCAATGGAATTCATCCGATTTCACAAGTGCACGCCTCCATGCCCTGGATCCTAATTTACAGCTCAATATTCCACCCGAGCTTCCACGACGTGACTGCATGCTTCTTGTCCGTCTATGGCTTGGAGTAGCATTTTCAAATGCCTACTCTTTCCTTATCGGAATGGCCAACAGCCCACTGTGTGACTTCTGCGGGTGCATCGAAACGATCGAGCATCTTCTTTGTCAGTGCTCTCGTTTTAACCCACAAAGAGCAGTCCTCTCAGCCACCTTAGACAAACTGCACAAGCGCCCAATGACCGAAAACAAGATCCTTGGAACCTGGCCTACGCGAACATCAGCGCGATCCGCTTTGAAGGCGCTGCTGCGATACTTGAAAGACACGGGACTTTCTGACAAATTGTGACTATACACTGTGTGACGTAGGACTGTAAGGTGACACTGCGTAAGAATAGGAACGCCTTTGCGGGCTGCGTGACAGTGCCCACAGAAATAATTCGTGTGTACACGCGTGTGTGTGCTTAGACTTTTTTTTCCCCTGTTTTATACTTCTTTCTTTCTCGCCTATTGCATCCCCTTGCCCCTCGCCCAGTACAGGGTATCCAACCGGAGATAATCTCTGGTTAACCTCCCTGTCTTTCCTTTGCCTTTCTCTCTCTCTCTCTCTTGATGGGGGCAAAATGCAGGAAGGCCCGTGTACCGTGCATTGGGTGAACGTTAAAGAACACCAGGTGGTCGATACTTATCCCGAGTCCCCTACTACGGCGTGCCTGCACTCTAAAAAAAGTTTACACCTTTTGGGGTGTATATCTGCCACGCAACGATAATCGTCATCTGCCTTGCTTGCGTTTCCTTTCTTGAAAACGCCGCGCTCGCCACTTTTCTGTCGGCAATACTATGTCATGCTGATAACGCGCATGCCGTTAGTTACTGGGAAGTACCGGGCTCGCAGCGTTAAAGAAAGGAAATGCGGACAAGACAGATGACGTTTATTGTTGTGTGGCAAGATATGACTCAAAGGGTGCAAACTTTTCTTAGAGTATGATAATCATATCGTATTTCTGCTGGCAGGTAAAACCGCATTACTAAATTTTAAAATCAATCACAAAAAAGACTAGAAGTATTTAAACATCACTTTGATAAAGGAGAGTGCGCAAGGTTGCCTGTATCGCGCGAGCAGCTATCAAGACATCAAAATGTATGGAGCGAGCGTCGCCAAGTTCTGACCTAAATTATCGCGCAAAATTGGGACAATATGCCCTTTATTAAACGTTTCTGTGTCAAGATTGTACGTCATCCTCAAATAATATCAATATGCAGACTTGTTTCTTCGCACAAAACTGTAAGTCAGGAGTCCTACAGCAGCATTGTTATCAGCGCCGATTATCTGGCATTGCCCTCTCCGGCCGTCGTCCGTTTTCACGGTTACCCATTTGTCAAGTTGCAGTCATCGTGTCATCGTCAGGCCGTCTCCCCATGCTGGGCTGCAACGTAAGCATAGTGCAAAAAAAAAACTGCGCCCACTACCACACTAGTTGTGCTACAGACTCTATAAGACTAGTCGACATGCTATATCGACCATCAATTTGATCAATAACTATTATCACGATAAGTGCAATATATAAACAATGACTCAGGTTAAAATTGCTCAATATATACAGTCAATAGATGTATTGGTCGGAAGTACAGATACCTGCTAATAGAAAAGCGCACAACATTCAGCGGTTTTGCTGCAGTGGTTTAAAACGTGAGATGTTGAAACACATCACGTGTTACACATAAGGACGTAGGTTATCAACTCGCTAAGGGTATCCAAAGTACCGCTTCCGCAATTAACTCCATTGATTGATTGAAAACATTATTGTTCCGCCGAGCTGGGGTGCCCGCCTCTTAACTTACACGTAGGTAGGGGGGGAGGACGAAGCAGTCCCCACGCGTTGAGGACGTTGAGTCTTCACGGCCTCAACGGCCAGGCGGATTGCTAGACGCTGGTCGTCTTCAGCCTCGCTCTGGAGCAAGGCCTCCCAGGCTTCTCTACTGTCAATGTTTTCCTTGGCCCCTGGGGAGCCAGCACACTCCCATATTATATGGTCTAGGGTACCTTTTTGCAATTAACTCCAAACTGTCAACTATCGTCACTGCGACTCAAAATCCATGTCGCTGCGGTAAAGCGCTTCACTTTGGCGCCTGGCGCACTACACAGTGAATTATCGCGTGTCGTTCTCACTTGGTAATATGTCAATAGTTAGAGCTCAAACTAACTCCGAGAAATGATGTGCCTGTACATGTATTTCGGAGGCCACAACAGCCAATAAGGTAGCAGACGAGCGCGACGCTGTGTTCATCAAGAAAAAAGCATATATATATATATAATATATTGCAATGGTGTTCAAGGAGAGAGGCGGCTATTGTCACACCGCAGTAAATAAGTTCTGTGTTCTGTGCCAGTGAAGTCACTGAGGTAAGCAGACCTTTTGTTTCCTTGTCAGAATAAGAATGAAATAGTTTATACATACTGCGTGGCAATTCATGCCCTAGTAACTAACCTTTATCAATTAATCAAATAAATTATTAGTGCTAAATAAAACTTTATTATAAACAAATTTAAGGCCGGATTTTAGTGTCCGCGCGTGCTGGTGTACCGGATGAAACTGCTGTTATGAGCTGTTGCTATATTATTAAGGCGCACACGTATTAGCTTACTTATACAGAGCGGGGATAGGTTACAGTCACTCGAAGAACCAGCATCCTACGCCACAGGGATTGCCACAGCAGCATTTGAAATAGGGCTAGTCGACGAAGTTGCGTCTGATTGCGCTGGCGTAAGGAAACAGCAAGGACAAGGACGAACACTGAGGAACACCTGCTCGTTCTCGTTCATCTGCATTGTCCCTGACCGAATTGTTTCTTTACGCTAGCACAATAATAGGTTTTCTTTTTCGGAGATATTGCAAACACTTCATTCGACTTCATTCAACCTATGTTATTACTCCAAGCGTTTATGCACAATCTTGATTGCGCGAGATTCGCAGAAGGTGCGAACTGTGCGGTACTGCTCAGATGTGGCATTGCCGCGGTCGCATAGGAGTGTTTGATTTAAAATTATGTGTTACATATTTGTGCGCAACAAAAGGATGCTTCAACTAATAAGGAAAAGTGGCACTATTGAGCTAAATGGACAGCAAATAAAACTTCATGCTGAGGCTTCGAGAAGAAACGGTGCTGAAAGCAATAATGTGAGAAATTGTGAAACATCTATTGATTTTCGTACTTCCCAAGGCCTAAAGTCTCGGCGCCGGTAGTCGCACAAATAGCAGGGCAAGGTTCCATATTTGAAGATGACATGAGTTTTTTTTTTTTTTCACGCGTGGCATAAAACACGGAATAACACATAGCTGCCTTGCATAGTGAGAATCAATTCCCTGCTCAGATCCAAACTGGGATGAGGCCATTTTCAGATGTTATTTCCAGATTTCCAAGTTTCCAGACGGCAGATAAAAAAGGAATAGTTAAGATACAGCGACTTTTCTGTCATTTAATCACCTACCTCCTGTGAAATTTCAAACCTCTGTAGTGGAGCTTAAGAAGGAATGAAAGGAGTTAACAAATGTTCAGTGGTGTCCCTATATCAACAAAATCTTGGACGGCGCACGGCAGCAATAAGTCCAGTAAGCTACTGTGGGAAGAAACTCGGGATGCGATTTTGTCCTTTCACCAGCGTAGCTGTGTACAGAGCTCCTATTGATCCTTCAGATGCTATAAAACTACGCAGTGGAACCTTGAAAACATGATATGGTCTCGAAGGCTTTATGAAGTTCACTTCGAAATGAAACTGCACTGTGCTTTCATTATAAAGTCTCGATACAGAACCACTTCCTTTTCGAGGCCTGCGGGTTGCTTGTATCATTTTTTTTAAGGTGAACAACCCTCTCTGCACTGTGCTACGCAATTATTTTTTACGCGGAATCGGGAGCTGGGGGGTTTGTTTGTGTACGCAATATCAGCCGCAGAAAATATGCGTTCGCGTCGGTAGAGATTGTACCGCCGTATATTTATGAGTTTTAATGAAACACGTGTATTTTCCTTATGCACGAGTTAATAAAGTACATGGCGCCGCGGCGTTTGCTTCCGCTTATAGTCTTTCTTTATTTTAAGCCCCCTGCTTCCGGCTTCCCTCTTAATTTTTGAAGTGTGTGCTGACTTACTCTCACGTGCCTCATTAAGCAACCTCTACTGTAGCCTTTACACAAGTGCTTATGTATAAGATTTATTTCTCATTGCTCATCATTATGGCATTCAAGAGACACTCTACTGAAGCGAAATGGACATTGTGCAGTATTTTTGCAAAAGGACATTCCTATTAAGGTGATTTCATCGTCGAAATTTCCCTTTCAAAACGAAGCTACTAGATTTGCTGCTTATTTAGACGCGTTATTTTCTTCAGTCTGTTGGGATATCTTTTTTATATATGCTTTCTCAATGATATGACGGTCACTGTTGAGCAGGTGATATGCAACAGCTCCTTGAGCAGATGACATACACAGAATGCTACTGGAAGCATGTTTAATGTCAGTTAATGCACAATAAGGTGTTCCATCCTGCAGCGGGAGGCTTGACTGTGGCAAATATGGTAGACGGACTGATATACTACCAGCACGACCGGTTATGAGGTTGAAAATCACGCGCGAGCTGGCGAGTTGCGTTGCTCAACGAAACCGAGAATGGGGATAATGATGGCGCGCACATTCACTCGTGCGGTATTTATTGCAGTGCTCGCGGTTCGACAAAGGAAACCTCCGGGGGAGTCACGGCTCCCAAGGACGGCCCTGTTGACGTATAGCGCGGGGCTTTCGCACAGCTCCAGCGTCAAGCAAACGCGAAATAACTCTGCCAAAAGCCGATTGAGCGACGTTCCCGCGTGCTGCACAGAAGTTAGTTTCACGCAAATCCAAGCGACTACCTGCGCCTACCACTTAGCCGTACTTGCGACATACTAGGTCCCGCTGAGGCAACTCGCGCTGGGTAAGCGCCGTGAGTGAGCGCTGACACGCACTTACTCAGCGGTTCCGAGAGCCACAACGGAGGAGCTTCACCTCGGAGCTTGCGGGGACGCAATTAAATGTTGAGCGAGCGCGCCATTGTTCCCTGGAGCGTGGCGAATGCGCCCCGGAAAACTGTTGCGAAACATGTGAGCGAACAGCGAGGGGTTCGCCGGCTCGCCCTGGTGTGAGGACAGAAGCGGAGGTATAGCTCGCTGAAAGCGCGGCCGCGCACTCGCAAGAGCCTCACGTGAAGTATAGAACGGGGCGTTATTGTCTCCGCTTTGTGCGGCTGAAGCTGCTACCGCGTGGTTTCGTAACGCAGGGATTTGAGGATCCCTAGCTAACCCCGCTCCTGACAGACTAGTACGAAGTTCCACGAGTTGAGTATACGTCAGCTCTCCGCTGTCCCTGTAGGAGCGCGCATTAGTGGGCATGCCTCTCGCGTAAACGACAAAAAGAAAACCATGAAGGTTGGCGTGGACTGGGCTCTTACATAAGCCGATATCTTCGGATTCCGTGCCTAATTAGTAAGTATAAAAGTTTGGCGTAACAACCAATAATCTTTACATCCTGTCTAAAAGGCGCTTGTGGAAGCTAATAATGCCAGTGTTTAGTAGCGGGAACATGCAATTTATGTAAAAATAACTGCATGCTCATTGAAAATTTTTCCCTGAACATTTCATAGTGTGCAGAATCTGAGGCTTCAATTCCGCTAGTCCTCGCGAATGGTGACGCTGAGTAAAGTAAATGTACCGTGAAAATATTTGCTGCCCCCCCCATGACGTATTTATTACTAGATAAAAGAAAGAATTGCGTGATACGTGAATATCTTTTTGAAGTGCCCCCCGCATTGCAAACAAAGGACAGGCACACTGAATTGAGCGCTGACTTCAAAATAATTTTATTCTTATGGCCAAAATGAATATAGGCACAGCTTTAAAGCAAACAAGGCTCACGAGTGGGTCTGATACGAATTAACTGATGTGTTTTAAGCACTTGCCCGCAATTGCGTTCAAACCTGGCAAGACATTGAAATTGATGTCTCGAGGGTGCAATTGTGGATGAAATGACAGTGGTATCACCAAGCTCATTTATCACTTCAGCCATGGTCATTTCTTGAGTCAGCCGGATCTTATGCTCTGCCAATACTTTGTTTTAATTAAAGAAGTTGCGCAACCGTAGTCGTGGCAGCGAATGTCCGGATGACACTGCACAGAATTGCGGACGTCGTTTTTACTCCTGTGTGCGGTGGCAGGATGACGAATTGGGTCTGCAAGCACGCATGCTACACTATAGCAGAGGACTGTGATAACGTTTTTCTTCTTTATAAAATGTTAAACATGGAAAGCATGCATGGCCACAGAAGGAGCTGGCAATGCCAAAAGTTTAGCTTAGAAAAACAACAAAAAGGAAGAAATGGATGCGAAACTACAGCATACATCGAAAAGCTCATAACAGAATAGCAAACCACTAAAAGAGCGAGGCCATGCGTCTCGGCTTATCATGGTCGAGGATAAAGAATCCACTATGCGCACTATCATGAAAACCAGCGCACACAGACAGAGAAACGAGCCCGTCACTTCGCAGCTTTTTTTGTAGGTTTTCATGTTGCAATCATATGAACTCGCCCAGCCTACTGTGTTTCAGCATCGCAACAGTTAAAAGTTGCGCAGAAGTTGCCTTTATACTTGTCATAGATTTAACCTAAGCTAACCCTAACTTACCATGAAAGGTCATCGATTGTGCGCCTTTTCTTTACAATAACAAGTGTTTTACTCCCATAAGCTCAATTAATCCGCAAATATTAAATGGAAGCGTAGAGCTTTATGTTTGGGCATACAGGATATGGTCAAATTTTGTAAAACGTCCGACAAAGTTAACATCAGAGTGACATGAACTGCACTGGTGAGCAAAGAAATCTTGCGTGACCTTAGCTTGTTCCCGGAGGCGTCTTTGCGGTATTTTGTTCTGTTTTATGTCCCTGATGTGCAGCGAAGAAATATGATCAAAGGTTATGACATCGCTGATATTGCTCACGCATTTTAAACGTTCAAGAAAAGACCCGCAACCCAGGGCTCCACCCCGCGGGTCACGGTGGTTGCCGCTCTGCAGCGCTGTTTGCACGCGCGAGCAGCGCCGGCGGGTTATTCCTTCGATCAATCTCGCGGACAGCGAATCAATACTGTCACAGCACGCCACGCCACGGCGACGTGCCCGGAATTGGTAGCTGCGGGTCTCGATCTCAGCGGCACGTTTATCTTTTCTTACGAGATCGGTTCGCCCCCAATTCCTTTTAGCATAATATGAACTTTGCAAGCACTATACGTGAACGCCGACTACAGCGAAACTGGTTATGAAATTGAAGAATATGCCTTATAAAAATGTATGTCGATTATTTCAGTTCGTGGGCGGGTAAGGTTAGGATAAACCAGTGACATGCTTGCGAAGAATTTTTCGGCAGCTTACTACTATGGGGGGGGGGGGGGGCTACGCTATGAAACGGACGAGAGGCCTTTCCGACAGGACACTTGCGAAATGATGTCTTCGCGAACTGTGCAATTTCCCTTTCGCGTTTTTTTTTTCGTTAACTTGAAGACGCATACCGGCAATGGCATGCTTACTTGAATTCTGGCGTTTCACGTGCCAAACAACGATTTCTTTATGAGGCGCGCCGTAGTGTGGAACTGCGGATTGATTAGGCCACCTGGTATTCTTTACCGTGCACCCAATTAATGCACTGTACACGGATGTTTTTGCATATCGCCCGCATCGAAATGCGGCCGCCGCGGCTGGGATTTGATCCCGCGACCTTGTGCTTAGCAGTGCAACGCGATAGCTGCTGAGCCTGCTTACTTGGCAAAACGCGTTGTTGTCCTAATGACTGTTACGCAGTGCATGCCGGTTTAGAGTTTGTATAAATATTTATCAGCGTGTTGCCCTAGACAGTCTCAATTTAGTTTCAGTTTCAATTCATTACTCATGGGTAAAAGATCATGTACAGACGAGGGTGCCAAAGTAAAAGACTGCAACGGTACCGTCGGTTAATAATAACAATGAAGAAACGCGTGAAAGATGAGCAAGCTGGGTAAAACATACTACACACACGTGTGTGCGCGCGCGCGTTCAGACAATCGCGTAAAATGCAGCATAGCAAATTAAACAAATGAAACAATTTTCAGTACACATTGCTGTGGTGCATACAAATACTGGCAAAGGTAGTGTAATGAAGAACGTAAACTTAGTTATACATGTAAAAAAGCTTAATGGCATTGTTAAATGCATGAAGGGTGAAGATTTAATGGTGTTTGGTAAACCATTCTATAGTTGTATAGCCAGGAATGACGCTGCCAATTTCCCAGTGTTCAAATGAACCGTAGGAAGTAGAAAATTGGGGCTACGTGCAAATCTGGTATTATTAATATTAAGACTCTTGTAAACAATGAATTCTAGTGGAATTTGTTTAGTGAATAGTATACAACACATAATTGCGAGATCATAGCCCCGCAAGCTTGTAACAAGAAGGATGCTGTTTTTACGAAGTGACGAGGTATCACTCGACAAGCAACCGCTGTGGGTGATGATGCGTATTGCTTGCTTCTGTAAGTGCTGAATAGATTAGATATGACAGTAATATGTATTTGCGCCGAAAACAATGCCTTAATTAATGGTATTGTGAATGAAAGCAACGTCCAATGCTAATAATGCGTCTTTGTAAAAGTATGCCCTTGATTTCATTATTCCCCGCAGGGGCGTCTGCGTCAGCAGGCGTTTGGTGTGTTGCGACACCACGTACCCGAGCACACGAGGCTTGGACCCTCCCGCGTGTAGCCGTGCGCGGCTTAGCCGTGTCCGGGGAAAGGGGGATCCTGGAGGTTGAGCCGATGCCGGGTGTTAGGACCTTTAAGGCCCCCCGGCGGAGGCAACACACCTCTTTGGCCTCTGCTTCACGTAGACGGCACCTCCGGACTGACCCACCCGGGGGAAATCGGTAGTTGCCTTTTCCTGTCTCTCGCTCTCCCTCCAACCTTCGTCTTTTTCTTACTTTCCATCTTTCCTGTATTCTCCTATCTTCCTCTCACTTCCAATTTTCCAGGCAGCAAGGGTTAACCTTGTGTGAGTAACCAACCTAGGTTATCTCATATTTGGTTATAGTGATAACGTACAGCTGGCGTTTGCAGGACCTGTCCTTACAGTCCCTGTAGCGTCCCCTTGTAGGACTCCCCGGTGGGTGGCTGGCGTTATTGCCGAAAATTCAATCCCTTTATGGCAACCTCTTTCCCTCCGCTTCCTGATCGCCCTCAGAAAAGAGGGCGCACCGATGATGTATTCCAGTTTTTTGGTCGGCAAAAAGAATCCTTCCCTCGTTTTCACGTGATCCACTCTGAAAAACCAGCTAAACCAGTGCGAACTATCTCACCATTCCTTGTTTCTAAGACATTGACTGAAGTCTTTGGTCCAGGTTATACGGCGTCGAGGATGGCAAGCGATGATCTCCTCTTGGAGCTCCGCGATCAGAAACAATATGAGAAATTGACAAAACTAGTGTCGTTTGGGGAAACCCAAGTAATTGCAACCCCGCACCGTACGATGAACACCAGCCGTGGTGTTGTCTCGGACGATGACTTGCTGTAGCTCACTGACGATGAACTCTTGGAGGGCTTCAGTGACCAGAATGTCATCAATGTTAAAAGAATTAAGATCAGACGTGACAGCAAAGAAATCAAGACAAAACACCTTATATTGACTTTCGGCTCAAGTAATCTGCCCGAGTCTGTAGAGGCCGGGTACATCAAGCTTCGTGTTAGGCCATATGTGCCAAACCCCCTGAGATGCTTCAAATGCCAACGTTTCGGCCACAGCTCGCAGAGCTGCCGAGGCCGCCAAACCTGTGCGAAATGCAGTGCCCACGAACACACCTCTGAAGCTTGTGAGAACTCTCTCCACTGCGTGAACTGTGATGGGGAACATGCCGCGTACTCGCGGTCCTGTCCATCATGGAAAAAAGAAAAAGAAATAGTTACAATCAAGGTTAAAGAAAACATATCTTTCAAAGAGGCACGCAGGCGGGTTTCATACCTGCCCAAGAAAAGCTTTGCCGATGTGACGCGTCAGGGGGCAGCGACACAAAGGCTTCCGGCGGCTGTCCGACCCACAGTCAGTGAGTCGCCAGTTACGCCGTCTGCCCCCGCGGCGGCTGCAGCTAGCGCTGCTCCGCCAACCGAGGAGAAGGGACCATTGACCCCGAAGGTGGGCGCAGCCGAGGCTGCCTCAACCTCACAGGTCCCATCCAGCGCTGGCAACAGCCGGCGCAGCCAAATCCCCCAGGGAGCCCCATCGACCTCCGGGCTGGTGGGCGCAGGGGTCTTGCCCTCCAAGGCGGGACTCTCCCTGGTGAATTCTCGCTCGCAAGAGCACGTGTCCGGCGCCTCACAAGAGGCAATGGACACTACACCTATCCTCAAGGCGCATCAAGCGCCTAAGGAGCGGCGAGGCTCCCTCGAACGCTCCAGAAAGGGCAGAACTCCCGTTACAGGGCCTCGAAAGGGCTCTGTAATTTAATCTCTGTAATTTCCATAACCTCTACTTCTGTTTCTGTACACACAGCACTTATTGACCTCCAATATGGATACACAAATAATTCAATGGAACGTCAGAGGCCTTCTTAGAAACCTTGATGACGTGCAGGAACTCATCCACAAACACAATCCAAAAGTGCTGTGTCTACAGGAAACACACTTAAAATCTAAACACACAAATTTCCTGCTACAGTATGTTACGTTTCGCAGAGATCGCGATGATGCTCTCGCATCATCGGGCGGTGTTGCCATTGTTATTCAGAAAGGCATAGCGTGTAAACGTTTGCAGCTACAAACGCCCCTTGAGGCAGTGGCGGTTCGTGCTGTTCTCCTCAACAAACTTATCACTGTCTGCTCGCTCTACATACCCCCCCATTACAAATTAACTAAACATGAATTTCTGTCCTTCATAGACGAATTGCCTGAACCTTACGTTGTGCTTGGGGATTTCAATGCGCACAGCAGCCTGTGGGGAGACTCTCGTATCGATGCGCGAGGTCGCCTCGTTGAACAGTTCCTTTTTTCGTCCGGTGCGTGTCTGCTGAATAAGAAGACACCCACATATTATTCTGTCGCAAACAGAACATTTTCTTCAATTGACCTCAGCCTAGTTTCCCCTTGTATGCTGTCTGAACTCGAATGGGAGGTCACCAAGAATCCGTACGGAAGCGACCACTTCCCCATACTGCTAAAAACACATAAAGAAAAAGAATGTCTACCACAGGCTCCTAGGTGGAGGATCGATACAGCCGACTGGGAGAAGTTCCGAAACTTAACTAATATCTCATGGAATGACATGTCTTGTTTAGGAATTGATGCTGCTGTGCAGTATCTCACAGGCTTCATTATAGACATGGCATCTAAATGCATATCAGAAGCACATGGCTTGGCATGTAAACGGCGGGTCCCGTGGTGGAACGAAGACTGCAGGATCGCTCGTAAGAAACAAAACAAAGCGTGGGGGTTGCTGCGCGCTTCTCCCACTGCAGAAAATCTAGTCAACTTTAAGCAAGTAAAATCCCAAGGCAGGAGAACCCGCCGACTGCCCAGAAGAGAAAGCTGGCAGAAGTATTTATCGAGCATTAACTCGTTTACAGACGAGGCCAAAGTCTGGAACAGGGTAAATAGAATTAGAGGGCGACAAACATATTCACTCCCCCTTGTAAATACACAAGGCGATACACTGCAAGATCAGGCAGACTCACTTGCGGAGCACTTTCAGAGCGTGTCAAGTTCAAACAATTATTCGCAATCTTTTCTCATATATAAAGAAATAGAAGAACGTAAGCCTTTAACAAGAAAAAGCCGAGAGAATGAGCCTTACAACCGTCCTTTCAGTATTGCCGAATTGAGAGCTGCCTTGAGTGCATGCAACAGCTCCGCACCAGGATCTGATAGAATCATGTACGAAATGCTGAAAAACTTACACAATGACACGCAAGTGACACTACTTACACTTTTCAACACTATCTGGGACGCAGGTCCGACCGCATGGAAAGAAGCCATTGTGATCCCTGTTCTAAAACAAGGCAAAGATCCTTCATCAGTGGCAAGCTACCGCCCGATAGCCCTCACAAGTTGCATGTGTAAGGTGTTTGAAAAAATGATAAATCGGCGACTGATCCATTTGCTTGAACAGAACAAAATGCTTGATCCCTATCAGTGTGGCTTCCGAGAAGGGCGCTCCACAACCGACCATCTTGTACGTATTGAAACAAATATCCGGGACGCATTTATACATAAACAGTTCTTCCTCTCGATATTTCTCGATATGGAAAAGGCGTATGACACAACGTGGCGATACGGCATCTTGCGAGACTTATCGGAAATGGGCATTCATGATAATATGCTCAACGTAATAAAAAGCTACTTGTCCAATCGTACCTTCCGGGTGAAAGTTGACAATGTGCTGTCACGTCCTTTTACACAAGAAACTGGTGTACCCCAGGGAGGCGTGCTCAGTTGCACACTTTTTATTGTTAAGATGACAACGCTTCGTGCTTCCTTTCCCCCGGCCATTTTGTATTCCGTCTATGTGGATGACATTCAAATAGGCTTCAAGTCCTGTAACCTCGCAGTATGCGAGAGACAGGTACAGCATGGTTTGAACAAGGTGTCAGGGTGGGCAGAAAAAAATGGTTTTAAAATCAATCCTCAAAAGAGTTCTTGTGTGCTGTTCACAAGGAAGAGAGGCCTGGTCCCGGATCCTTGCTTGGAAATGTGTGGACATCAGATACCTGTAAACAAAGAGCACAAATTTCTAGGTGTTATACTCGACAATACACTTACTTTCGTCCCACACATTAAACATCTTAAAGAAAAGTGTCTGAAAACAATGAACTTATTGAAACTTCTATCCCAGACTACATGGGGTAGTGATAGGAAGTGTTTAATGAACATATACAAGAGCCTAATTCGGTCTCGATTGGATTATGGTGCCGTTGTGTATAACTCTGCCGCCCCGAGCGCGCTAAAGATGCTAGACCCAGTCCACCATCTGGGAATCCGACTGGCCACTGGCGCTTTCAGAACGAGTCCCATACAAAGTCTATATGTGGAATCAAATGAATGGTCTCTCCACCTACAGAGATCATACATTAGCTTTACATATTTCCTTAAAGCACGCTCCAATCCTGAACATCCATGTTTTCATAACGTTACCGATATGACGTGCGCTACACTTTTCAGCAATCGTCCCTTCATAAGACAGCCTTTCTCGCTGCGTGTGAAGCAGCTTAGCGATGAAATGCATGTCCCGCTCCTCGAGCATCGCTTAATGCACCTAACCAAGCTCTTACCTCCTTGGGAATGGCAGGTGATACAATGTGACATATCCTTTATAAAAGTTACAAAGCACGCTCCTGAGGCTGAAATCCGAATGCATTTCCTAGAACTCCAGCACAAGCACTCCTGCGCGGAGTTCTACACAGACGCTTCCAAGTCAAATGCCGGGGTATCCTATGCAGCCGTCGGCCCATCGTTTTCGGAATCCGACGTACTGCATCCGGAAACAAGCATATTTACGGCTGAGGCCTACGCATTACTTTCTGCTGTGAAGCATATAAGAAAATCAAAACTTCCAAAAGCAGCGATCTATACAGACTCTCTAAGCGTCGTGAAGGCCTTGATGTCAGTCTATACACACAAAAATCCTGTACTTAGTGAACTCTACACCGTCTTGTGTAAAGCGTACATATCTAACCAGCGTATCATTATATGCTGGGTGCCTGGCCACAGGAGCATTGAGGGTAACGTTCTGGCGGACGAGATGGCCACGTCCATCGCATCGCGAGCCGCTAATCCTACCGCTGAGGTGCCTGTCACAGATCTGAGGCCTTTCTTGCGAAGGAAGCTGCGAGCCCACTGGCAACACATATGGGACGCGGAAACAAATAATAAGCTGCACCTGATAAAACCGCAGTTAGGATTCTGGCCCTCTAGTATAAAATCGCGCCGAACAGATGTTCTATTCTGTCGTCTCAGAATAGGACACACGTTCGGCACCCATAATTATCTGCTTACTGGAAGTGAACCTCCAACCTGTGGTAGATGCGGGGAGAGGCTGACCGTGCTCCACGTCCTTCTGGAGTGTCGGGAAGCCGAATCTGAAAGAATGAAACATTTTTCCTTAGCTTACAGACAGCACATCCCTCTTCATCCAGTAATGTTCCTCGGCCCAGAACCGCTTTTTAACACAGACACAGTCCTAGGTTTTCTGAGAGATGTGGTCCTACATGTTATTAGCCCCATGCATTCCTAGCGCTTCCTCTCTTTAGAGGATGCCGCTGGGATAGTTGTACGGTATAGCACATGCCTCCAGACCCTTGTGTTTCAAGGGCTCTAAGGAGTCAGTAGTGCTCTGGCATTTCTCATAATCTGATATATTTTAGCTATCATATCATTTTTTTATATGCATCTAAATGTTCATAGTACGAGTCATACGTCATCGCCATAATTTTATCATACAGATTTTACGCACTTTAGAGCGTATATTTTAAGGCCTCTTTACAGCCACCTCACACCAACTTCATAGCAATCATAATTACACCGAAAACTCATTACCACAGACATGGCGCTCTTTGGCCACACATGGCCCTTGCGCCAAAAAACTCCACACATCATCATCATCATTGATTTCATTATTGCTCTAATACCGAATGTACACTGTGGCTAAATGAAGGCAATGTGTCGGGAAAATTTTAGGTGATAATCTAATTAGATGGCCAATAATTACCCACAGTAATAGACGGGAACGCGATGACCGTCCAGAATTATCTAAGGTTTGCCGGTAGTATTCTTCGGCTTGATAGTAAAATCATGAATTGAGTTTTGGTAGGTTCAGTAACTAAATATTGGAAGAACAACATGCAACAATTTGTTCACGCCCGTTGTTTAGTTTAATGATAAAGGTTGTTAAAGATTTGTCGCGCAAGGAGACGGTAGTATCGTTTGCGTATTGTACGCAATGTACAGATTTGATTTAGGGCACGTGCGTGAATCATCAACATAAATGCAGAATAGTAAGAGACATAATAGAGAGCCTTGTGGTGCACCTTGATTAATAACTTCATTGTCAGATAAAGCACCTTTTGAAAAAACGTTTGTTCTCTATCATGCAGATAACCTTTCAGGATTGCTGGCGTACTGAACCGGTAATTCCCAGGGCTTCTTGCTTACTAAAACGTATGTTATGATTAATCATAGCAAAAGCTTTATTAAAGTCTAAAAATACCAAATCAACGAAGTCACCTGGATCGATCGGGTGGCGAATGTAGTCGGTTAGAGATATTAAAGCTAAGATAGTCAAACTGCCAGCGCCAGAGCCAAATCGAGGAGATTGTAACAAATTGTTTTTCTCTAAAGTGAACGTTTAGCGCTTACAAAGCACCATCTCGAAAAATTTACTACTCATCAAAAGAGACAAATTGGAGGATAGTTAAAGAACTCCGTTTTGTCACCTTTCTTATGTACCGGAACCTGTACCTTTCAGGAGAACTTGGAGAAATCTCACAATTAAAAATAGGATTATGATAATACAAAATGTATCGAAAAATCGAAAATAGGTGGGGCTACAAGTTTTAGATGAAATACAGAAAAGGAATCTGAGCCAGGGCTTGCATTCTTCAGACATAAGACCACGGATCATATTTGATATGTAGTCAGCGGGAAGAGAAAAAATGGTTGAGTGCACAGATTAATAAGACAAGTAGTGGTCATCTGACAACTGCTGTATGTCTTACAGAAGTAGTTACTGAAAGCATTTGCTCTTCCAGAAGAATCAGCAAGCGTTTTATTATCGTAATTCATTTTATCAGCAGTATTACCGGACATAGATAAATTCATGAACACATTAAGAAATTACCATTGTTTTTGGGACTGTTATGACACTTTGCAAATTCATTTTCTTAATGATGTCGTTCAGATTTCTTCAGCAAGTTATCCAGAATGTTGCAATAATTTTATGACATGTGGCTAAGCGCCCATTAAAGGGTTTCTTTTTAATTTTGTTTATAGTTCTTCTTTTTTTTGTCATACTAGTTTGTAAATCTTTTGTTACCTAAGGATTGCTAGCAAACTTAAAATGTTTCCTACATCTGACGGTAGCTGTGTTAGCGGGAACGGCTTCCAGAAAGATGGAAAACAAGAATTTAAAAGCTTGATGAGAATCATGATCATCATCATCATGATCATCATCATTATCATCCAATTTTATGTTTATTACCGGACGAAGGCCTCTGCCTCCGATCTCCAATTATCCGTGTCCTGCAGTGGCGCCAGAAATTTCGTTCGGGCGGGGAGGGGGGGGTGTGAGCAGGTTTCACGTGGCAGCTCGGCATGCTCCTTATAGAATTTGTCGAGGAATCACATCCATGGATAATACCTACCTTGCCTTTCCTAATGACACTGCAAACGAATTCTTGAGCGCTACGCGCTGTCGAGACAAATAAAATATGCATTTTTTTCTTAAAAGAATACACTCGTGTATCCCAAAAATTGTGACAGAAACAACTGATATCAATGCTCCCATGTTTTTTGCCAGAAATATCACACGAACTTTAGAACTACATCAGTTAGAAACCAGCAATGCTATGCATGCCGCTGATGCGAAAAATGTAAAGCTAGGCCATAAAATCAACAAGTCGAGGACAAATGGTTTAATGAAGCTTTGTCAGTAAGGAACCTTGTTTACATTCTTGTACATATGCAGTGGCCAGGGAAAAATCTCAATGACGCTGTTATTTGTTCCTATGTATTACGCAGGAGAAGCTGTCGTCGCTCGTGTATGTGTATCATTGCACCGAAATTACAGTCGCAAAAGAGAGCACGTACAAAAAGCAGGAGATCTGCAATATATACGAGGGCGAGCCAAATGAAAGTGAGCCAATGCGAATATATGACAAACGGCGAACATTATTTAGTAGTCACCATGACCATTTAGACATTTGTCCTACTGACTAAGGAATCACGTGATTCCCGTCTCATAACATTCCTTGGTTTGCTGCTTGAAAAAGTCTGTAACAGACTCTTTCACGTCATCGTCCGACACGAATCTGTTCCCTTGAGCTGTTTTTTCAATTGCTTCAAAATGAGGAAGTCGCACGGCGACAGGTCTGGGCTGTATGGTGGATGTTGCAGCGTTTTCCACGTGAACTTTGCCAGTTTTGTATTAACCACATCAGCGACGTGGGCACGGGCATTGTCGTGGAGCAAGATGACCCCATTCGTCGATTTTCCACATCGTTTGTTCTTGATTGTGACACAGAGCTGATCCGGCGTTCAACAAAATCGGAAGCGATTGATAGTCTCTCCAGGTTCAGCAAATTCTCTCAGTAATAGCCCTAGACGATCTAAAAGAAGTCAACACCTTTCCGTCGGAAATGATGGCATTTGCGTTCTTTGAAGGTGGCGAATTCAAATGTTTCCACTGTAAGCGCTGTCATCCTATCCCAGGCTCGTAGTTGTGGCAACATGATTCGTTCGCGGTCACAATTACAGACAAGAAGTCATCACCCTCATTGTCATAGCCGATCAGATGAGTCAAGGCAGCGCCGAACTTCTTCGTCTTCTGGCGGGGGTTTCAAATCCTGGGCATCCATTGAGCACACAAGAGCCTATAACCGATATGTTAATGAGTTATGATGTCAACCGAACCGTGACTGATGTTCACACGCCCTGCCAGTTCATCGATACTTATCCTCCATTCTTGTCTAATCAGCTCATGAACCTTTGCAATTGCGCTGGGGGTGATCGCTCAGTGGCTTTGGCGCTTTCTTGGATCGTCTTTGCGACTTTCACGTCCTTCTTTGAACCGTTTTCTCCAGCGCTTCGCAGGAGCCAATGAAATGCAATATTCAACGTACACGGCAGCCACACGCGACTAATGTCCTTTGGGGAAATAGTTTCAGCTGTCAAAAACCTCACGACGCCACGCTGTTCAACTTTTCGACCATCCATTATGTCACGCAGTCATTTTCAACCTAGTGTATGAGAGAACTAAAATATTTATCCTCACACCTGCGTGTCACTTTTCTAAATGAGAGATGCCTGTATGCTAAGAGAATTTCTCGCAGATAATGAACCGAACCATTATTGTGCGGGGCTAGTTTTATCACTTTCATTTGACTCGCCCTCGTACATTAGAGATCCGAAGAATCAATGGAATGTACAAATGCGAAGATACAGCTTGATAAAGGGCAAAGAAAGTGTCACTGGAAACAAAGTTTACTGCAAGTATTCACAAAGCGTCGTAATAAGATATTTAAATATCCGTATAAGTCTCCAATAAATCTACGTATCTAAGAAAAAGCAGGCTATCTCATGCTTCAAACAAGGCAAATAAACATGTTGTACGATCACAGATCACAGAATCCTAAGGCCCGCCCCTGCAGGCCTCCACTCCCCCCGATGTATCGTGCGCGACGGAAGGCGGCACGCTTCCTTCCTGCTTTTCTCCCTTGCGCGCACAAGATTGAGCCACCATCGTTGGTCCACCCATGCTACCGCCCCCCATCGTACGCTTTTACTGGCACATGCAGCATGCGACACGCGGTCACGGTTTAGCGACCTTGGACTTTATACGGAACATAAGGGAGACGGCGACGGCAGGAATGCGCCTGCAGTGTCCACATAATTTCTATCACAATAGTATAATAAGAGTATCAGGCAACTGAAGCGTCCCGTGGTCCATTACCTTCCGAAAAAGAAATAACAAAATCTAACTTTCATCATGCGGCAATTCGCTCTACCTCAGCAATGTATTTTCTTGCTTTTGTGGGGTGGGGGCACCGAAATAAAAAAAAAAGACGCGAAGGAAAGCATGTTGGCCACAAACGAATGCCTACTTTATGCACCTAATGTGGCTACCGAAGGAATATCAAAGAAAACGTGAGACGCTTGGTACACGGAGAACCATAGGCATACTGCTCGGTATCATACACAGGAGGGACAAGAGTTTGCGGAGAGGTTGCGCTCAAGCGAACGCGTTGCAATACGTGAAGTGTCCACAGTGATGACGGCGAGCGACTATTGTTTCTTTTTTTCGTCTGCTAGCCAGAATGCTCTAAAACTCTGCCAGGCGAAAATCTATTCGGCCAGAGAAAAATGAACGCGCACCGAAGTGCGTCGCGCGGTGGTCGGGGTAGCACGAGAAAAATATGCGCTCTGGCTGGCTCTGGCAGCCCGCGGGTAGAAAGAACAAGAAAATTGAAGATGCTCAATGTGTCCTCACGAATAAAAGTGGAAAAATAAATAAGAACAAAATGACCTTTGCTGGCTTTAGTGTCTTGACATGGACACCTTGGCGTAGGTGAAAAAAATGTTTTTTTTCCGTGACATACCACGGCGCAAATGAACCACCACAACACTTCGTTTCATCGGGCCTCGCCGCCTGCTTTATTAACTTGTCTGATAGTGTGTTGGTTTTGCTTGTCTCGTTGCATGTTCTGCTGTAGGACTTTAGAAAAATCAATGCACCTTTGGGGTGAATGTTTATAACAATATTAAACCCACGAAGTTCCGCAATTGAAAATATAAGGTACGACTTTGGAAAGGTGAATGCACATTTCGGAACAGCAGGTTACGAGAATTTTATGCCCATAATGTTTCGGAATTGAAATACGTGCGCTCCGTAGATTCCGCGGCGTCCGCGAGATGTCACGACGAGCCCGATCGCCATCAAAACGCCCTTGAAACTTTGTGCTCGGATGGGGTTCCTTGCGGTATGTGACTCCCGATGCATGGACGTTGCCGCGAAATCCAGCCCGAGTTCCCAATGTGCGCGCTGAAATGACGTTCGGGCGTGAAAAAGACATTATAGACCAAATCCAGAGTGATTTCCAAAGCCGGGATTGTTTTGGTCGGCGGTGCATAGACAGCACGAACAACTTTCAGGGGGGGGGGAAGTCTGAAGCGCCATAAGCATCCCCCCCCCCACCGTGGCTACGACCTTGCTGTCCCGCGACAACCGATTCCAACTAGTGCATGCGAATTTCTTAATTTCATGACACGCATTGCATGATCTACCCAGCTGCATTTTTTTCTCTTAATGTCAATTAGAATATCGGCTATCTCCGTTTGCTGTCTGATCTACACCGCCCTCTTCCTGTCTGTTAACGTTTCGCCTAACATTATTCGTTCCGTCAATCTTTCCGTGGTCCTTAACTTGTTTTAGAACTTCTTTGGAAGTCTCCAAGTTTCTGCCCCATATGTTAGCTCCGGTATAATGGATTGCTGATCATCAATGATGATGGTAAGCTTCCAGTCAGGATCTCACATCGTCTGCTGTGTCCACTACAAACTATTTTATTCTTCCGTAAATTTGATTCTCATAATCAGGGTCCTCTGTAGTAATTGGCCTACGTAAACGTGCTCTTTCGCTGACTCTAGAGGCTAATTGGTGGTTCTGAATTCTTGTTTCCTTGCCTGGCTGTTGACCATTATCTTTGCAGGGAGTTAATTGCAGGCCAATCAGAGCACCTGCTATAGTGATAACTAAACTATCTTGATCAAAAATGGAAGAAGAATAGCCGGGCTGGTTCTGTTGTATTTCGACTAAAATGGACAAATAATGGAAAATGGTCTGCGAGCTGAGTACGTATGACACCAGAGTTTGGAATTGGCGCGATGTTAAAGCATGGTCAAGAAGTGTGTTGGTACCATGAGTATAACGCCTAGTATACGAGAGATAAGGATTGAACGACGAAACCAGAAAAACAGTCTGTATAAGCTGTTAGAATGCTGTTGTCGGTGTCAAGTAAATTAATGTTAATATCACCATCAATAAGGAATTTCTTATTTTCAAGAGAAAGCTTTTGCAAAGTCACAGAGAAAATGAGGGATAGATGAAGAAGGGCAGTGGTAGACACACGCGCGAATAAAACGGTTACGATTATGAGAATTCGGCTGTAAGTCAGTTTTAATCCATACCCATTCGCAGGAATTTACATTAAGAAAAAAATCAACTCTACATTTATACATAATATGAGGCGAAACAAGTATAACGGATGGCGCCATGGCGATGCGATATGCGCTGGCAGTAATGTGCTAGGTGTGAGCAAAAACCGTATAAATTACCATTCGCATTAGCAAGCCATGCTTCCGAAACGGAAATAAAGGAAAACGAATGACTAGGTGACTCAATGAATGCTGAGATGGAATCATGGTTCTTGCGCAAATTTCCCTTATTAATATGAAGAAGAAAGGTATTAGAAGATGTAAGCAACTGTTTGACTTCGGCGGGTGATAGAAAAGACACGATGAAAAATATTCGGGGACAAGTGTGTAGTCAATTCCCAGGACAAAAATTACTGCAATGAGCTACGCCTACCTGAAGATGCCAAAATCAGCCTCTGGGTCTATTCGGAAGACCCTGCTAACGATTGATCATCGGGCTTTATATGATAACCTGGCACTTTTTGGCGATAAAAGCTGCCATTTGTTCTCTCTATTTTTAGTGCAAGAGCGTTGCTGAATAAGCGCTTGATGTCGACTGTAAGGTGTTCGTTAATATGAATAATATCATATGCACTATCATAAAAGCCTATCTGGGAGCATCCTAGACGAGCTTTACGACCATTGCGAAGAAATTCATTCTTCTTCTCGCGTAAACAAAAACCAGCAATAAAGTTCTTGTCAGACGACTTGATGGCCACATGATGAACTATGTCGATGTCCCCCGAAGAAATCGCTTACTCAATTGCATCAGCAACCTTCTTTAAACTGGCAGAGCCGTTCTCTCCCTGGGATGAAGGAATGTCTTTTATTTCAATGTTATTCATTCTACTTTACTGCTTCATGTCGGCGATTCTTTTTATTAGCGCTTGATTCTGAAAAGTTGACGCTTTGTTAGTGGATACCAGTTCATTAAATGTCGCTTTGAAGGTCTCATACTGTTTGCTCATGAAACGCAAGCTTTCAGCTAGAGAAGCAAGTTGCCGATTACCTGATCAGCAAGCTTTTTTCCTAGTTTTGGCGGCAAGATTGTCAGCAAGTGAATGAGGCTTACAGTATAGCAATGATTCCTGATGCTCAATATTTTAGCGAGGTCAACGTTGGTCGGCATAGCAGAAGACAGACTGGAATCGAGAGAGACACTTGTGAGCAGCAGCCGCAACAACAGTACCACAGGACGCAGTGAAAATAATAGAAAAAAAACTAACCTGCATTAGAAATAGCAGATGGTTAGAATGCGTCCTTTCTAGTTGCAGCTGCGGCTCAGAAATAAATCCGTTGCCGGGATGGTCCTCTATATGTGCCGTTGCAGACCACCATGTGCAGACGCCGTAAGTCTCCGGCAAAACAAAAGAGTCAGCTAGCAGTATTTGTGCAGCACCGGGCGAGGCAGCACGCTGGATGAAGCGGTATGCAAGCCTCAGAGCGGAGATACGCGGATATGATGTGTCGCGCCGATGAAAGCACGTATCACGAGATTGTTTACTAGAAATATCAGATGTTTACGCATTACTTGGTTTTACGCACAAACAAATGTAATTGTATCCTGTTTCCATCAATGGTCAAGCTGTATCCTATGTTAAGACGCCTCGCTTTCTAGGCGTCATCATTGACCGCAACTTCTCGTGGAGCCCATACTGCGTCTATCTGAAGAAGTTAGTCGCCATTGCTCAGATCTTCAAATTTCTCTGCGGGAAAAGCTGGGGCACACCAGTCCATTCTATGTTGCAGCTGTACAGGGTTTTGTTTCTCGGACTCCTACGTTACAGCCTACCAGTATTGTCAAATGCACGCAAGACGAACTTTCGCGCCTTGGAGAGCATACAAGGTCAAGCCCTAGGCACGTGTTTAGCGCTGCATCGGTGCACTTCAAGAGCAGCAACAGTCGCCATCGCGGGATATCATATAATCCCGACACATGTAGCTGTCAACTCTCTCAGAGCGCACATTCGCCTTCTGTCAAGGATCCCCGACCATCACTTGGCCTCCCTACCAGACGAGAGACCTCGCGCGACCTTTTCATGTGTAATTAGCGCTCATCAAGAGTGCATACCGGCATCTTTTACACCAGCAGCGAAGCCTTCCTCTACCCTGTGGTGCCTGCGACAGCCTCAAGTGAATTTTTCTATTCCTGGAATTACAAAAAAAGTCCAATCTTCCTGTGCCGGCTCTGAAGCAACTTACGCTCTTATTCCTGCACCAGACGTATCATGACCACATTCATGTATATACCGATGGTTCGACCTCACCTACCAGTTCAACTGCCGCATTCGTCGTTCCAGCCAAGAACGTTACAGTTAAATTCAAATTGTCACACACGACTACATCTACATCGGCAGAACTTGCAGCTCTCCATGCCGCTATGATGTAGTACATCACCGAAGTGCCAACAGAGAAATGGATCGTATTTTGTGACTCTAAGGCAGCCCTTCGCAGCATCAAGTCTGCAATACGTGGCACGTAAAAGCCCATGCTTTATAGTAAATCTGACAACTATATATAAGCTGACTAATAAAGCGCGACTACGATCGACGAAGGAGAGCCGATCCTGCCCATCGCGCGAGGAGAAACACCTTCGCTGAGCCAAGGATCCTGAGTTTCGAGCCAGAGACAACGAACGCTGGCGAGTGAATGCTCGGCGCCGCCGGGAATCAGTTCCGGGCCTGCGCGTCACCAAGAATTTCCAACGCCAAGCCCGCAAATCCATGGGAGGTGCGAACGGCCGCTTCCAGCGCGAATCCCTCGGCATAGAGTTCGGCTGTGGCCGAACTCTATGCCGGCCACGGCGGCCATATTTCGATGGGGGCGAAATGCGAAAACGCCCGTGTACTTAGATTTAAGTGCACGTTAGAGAACCCCAGGTGGTCCAAATTTGTGGAGTACCCCAATACGGCTTGCATCATAGTCAAATGATGGTTTCGGCTTGCAAAACCCTACAATTTAACTTAATTTCTAGGACAACGAGCTCTTTGTATCTTATTTTTCTTGCCGTTGATTTTGCCTGTGCGGAATCTTACACGCTCCATTACGGCTTACTTTGGAGATTAAGGACCATTAATGTTACAGTAAACCGTTTGGTCTCGTACCCAGATCCTAAAAAAATTGGGGTGCTTCAATTCAAGTATAAAATGTCCAACTATGCAGATTGACTTCAGTGCACGTCGTAAAAACATATGCTACGCGAATGGGATTACATGAAGTGTGCTTTCAGTGGAGAACGCATTGTGTGGACGCATTACTTCGGCTCGTAGTGCGTGCATAGGGCCCATACACTCGCTGAACAACGTACAGTTTATTCTACTTTGATATTGTTACGGTGCACTTGGTTCCCCGTTTGCGTGTTCCTCCCGTTTCCTCTTTCCCGGAGAGGAGCGGCATACGATGATGATGGCACCACAATTAATTGTGCAAATCCACTATGGGGCATAGACCGCGAACCAGGTGATAATAAGAAGGAAAATAGAAAGAATAGCTAATAAATAAATAAGCAATGAAAAAGCAAAATAAGTGAATAATCGAAGATCATAAGTACACCGATTATAGATCATATAAAGTAGTGTGGTAGTCAGGCTTGCCTGTGTAGGAATAGTAAAACGAACTTATGATGAAATACATAAAGGATAGACGTAAATAAAGCAAGTTATATTTCGAATAGTAATGGTAATGATATTTGTGAATTGGTGTTCTTACTTTTGGGACACATTCTTCCGGCAGACATCGTGTTCTACAATAAACCTTAGCCTCTTCTTCAAACACTTCCTTATACTTGCGAAGCCTTCCACCAAGTTTTTACCGTGTCGATTCTCCTACTCTTTACAACTTTGTGTGGTACTGAGTAAATACTCCTTTTAGCCTCCAACTTAACCGATTGGCTATGGCGTTACACTGCTGTGCTCGAGGTCCTGAGTTCGATTCATTAGGCAACGTCGGCTTCGTTCCGATAGGGGTGATCTGCAAAAGCGCTCCTGTACTACGCATTGGGTGCTGTTTAAAAACCCAGGGCGCTGAACAAAAAACCTCTCCATTACGGCGTGTCTAAAAATCACATCGTGTGGTACGTAAAGCCTCAGCTCTTAATCAATTTTAGCCTTTTAGTTAGGAAATAGGAACGCGATGAGGAGAAAAAGAGGAAAAGGCAAGTTAGCCAGTTTAAGTATACTTAAACTGGCTAACTTGCATTTTCCTCTTTTTTTTCCGGCTGAATAGGCTGCGCTACTGAAAGGGGTAAAGGAAATAAAACATGATAGAAGAAGCAACAATAATTAGAAAAAAGTGAGCGCAATAACGCGATACAAAGCGCTACAATCTTCAAAGTCATTCGCACATTTCCGAAGTCCTTAAGAGCCTGAGCAGCGCATCTCGGGCCTTCAGTGCCGAAACCCCTCCGTACCAGTGTCCAAGAACTTTTTCGTCCTTCAAGGGACCATCGTCCAGTTTTTGAACCCGCTGGCGAGTACTTGTCAGGCTGCAATGGTGACAGTCAAAGAGGAGGATCTTGATCGTCTATTTGCAGCCACAGTTGTCGAAAACAGGGCTATCGGCCATTTCAATGAGGAAGGCATAGGAGTTGGTGAATCCGCGCCGAGCCATATATAGGTCGCCCAAAATCGTTGCTTCGACTCATGGCATCCCGAGTGGAAGAACCAGTTGCAGACCTCGATATAATCTGCGAAGACGTGCATTGATAAATTCACTCACGTTCCACAGAGTGAGTGTAAGCTCACGCGCAAGCCTTGTGGTGTATCTGTTCTGCGCAGTTAGATTAATACACAACGAACACCGTCGTAGGTCAATCGGGCAGCGTCATCCGCACTGTCTTTACCAGAAATTCACGAACTGCTCGTTAGATTCCTGGTGGAACGGTGACAGCTGTTGGGACTCGGGGTAGTGCTTAGGCCAGGGATCCTCCAAACACAGTTAAGAGTACGTTCGGGATAAGTAGAGGAAGAAAGGGTGTTTATTTTACTATGTTTATGCGGGCCCATGATATGGAAGTCCACTTACTGGAGGAGGACTGCATGTCTGAGCACACCTGAAGACACGTCAGGAGGCTCATGTCAGCAGTCGGCAGGGCACACAGGGCGCCAGAGGTGTCCGCTTTTAACGCCGTTCATTTTCTTAGGTGGCTAGACTATGGAATTTGATGGCTACCTGGGTGATTCACAATCGTCGAATTGTTCACAAAATGCCGTCCATGACGTCGCACCGTGCTGCTGGACTCCGCCTCCAGTGCTGTGCGATCGCCGTCGCATAAGGGGAAATGATGTCGACGCCATTCCCACGGAATTCGAATTCCTCGACGTTGGCCCCATTTATCAATTAGTGGGCTCTCCGCGACGGTCCGCTTGTTAGGGTAGGTTTTATGTAGAGTGCTCTTCACGGTATTTGTAACTTTCACGGAAGGCGGCGACTGTTGTCGCTTCGAAGTGAACTCCTTTGTTTGCGCGTCACAGTCTGTATCATACTCGTCGCCGTCTTGGCGCACGCTGATAAAGGAACAGCCTCGTGGGAAGCGTCCAAGGAATGCTCATCGCTGTTTTGAGGCGCAACCCATCAGACACTGGGTAGCTGCCTTCGAGTCAGAAAAGATGGACCATGACTGTTATGTTTCCTGGCCAGCGAACTCCAGACCAGCATGGATAGCTGCATTCTCTGTACCCGCCTATGGTGCAATGTGAGGCGATTGAATTAGGCAATAGATTTCGCGAAAGTTAGCACCGCTCAAGCTGAAGTTTTGGAATAAACAGAACAGTTCGTGTAAGCGTGGAGGCGTGCACTGTGCTTTTCATGCATATGTAGAAGTACTATGTTCTTAAGTGCTTAAGTAAATTCGAAGTGCTGACAAGGAAATCACTATTTTGCTCTCCGAGTATTATTACGCGGGGTTTGCGTAAGTCGTGTTGCTGATAAGGTTGCTGTAAAATCGCGCTGCACCTCAAATCACACTGCGTTGCCACGCAGTGTGATTTGCAGACCGTCTGAATGTATAGAAGATGCACAGTGAGCTGCCGGTATTGGCACGAGTCCGAGTAGTTTCTCTGTGATTGCACCTTGAGTGTATGGCGCTTTTACAATATAATGTGAAACACACACACACATGTGTTTAGGTCGAAACCCTACAGAGCGCTACACGAGCCATCTTAAACAACGCAATCACCGAATGCTCTACTCTAAGCCTTACTCATGCTCATGCTTGAGGCATCATAATAAATTTCAATATGTAAAGCTGACATTTCTACTGAATGTTCAGGCCGTCGATTTGCTTTATGAAACTTTTCTGAACAAAGAATATTCTCTCATTCACCCTGTAGGCACATACGGATCACTCATCTTTGACTAAATGTACTTTCTGAGTGAATAAAAGGTGCCATTACAAAATTGACATCTTGTCAGTATGGTTCCATGTTTACAGATAGAAATAGTACAATAAGAAATAATAAAACTTTTGTTATGAAATATGTATCACAGAACTGTACAAGCAAAGCAAAAATGAGCCGGAGATCCGCGTGTTTTGGTGCAGTTCTATGCATACCGTGTAAAGCTGTTTTTCCAGATAGCCCTCGCTGCTAATGGCCTTTAAGCGATTAACGACAGCTTACCGACCGTGGGAACTCTAATTTGAATCTTTTCAATGAGACAATAAATTAAAGTGGGACGAAGGAATAATGCCCTTTTGACTGGTTTCACCATTTCCCCATTCGATAACTGCTGTTTTCTTTTTTACCCACCTTTGTTTCGCGACTCGTACGAATATTGATTCTTTGTTAATGTATCGCGAATAAATATCAGAGACCGCTCTTTGTGTCTTGCTAAAAACTTTATCGGTAAGCTAATATGGTCTTAAAACATAAGTTGTTAACATATTTCGGGACAGTCACCACGATCTTTCTTGCTTATAACTTGAAACTAGAGAGACGAACCCATAAAACATCACGGACAAAGTGAATAAGTATGTATGTATGTGAGCATTGGAAGTATCAGAACGGTACAAAATGTTTCATTTTTTTACTAATGCTTTTTGAGTGGACACTTATAGACAATTTAACATATGTGACAGCGTTTGTTCAGTTAGTGGTTGTGAATTTATTGCCGATTGTTTCCAACATCGTTATATTCTGCTTTATTTTTATTTTAGAGCACATGACGTGATAGATGACTGTTTTAAAAGTTGTTTTTCCGCTGAATGAAAGATAAAGCATATCTTCTGACATAGCCCTATTGTTGAATTCCTTCTGATATGTACATCAAAGTTCCATGCACGAATAATTGTCAGTGTAGCTAAACACGTCAGCTCGTAATAAGGTGTCAGTTATAATGAGCGGGAAAGACTGTCCATCCCTTTAAGGATAAACACCTGATTAGTATTCAGCATATTATAGTAGCTGGTGTTTAGCATAATATTTCGAAAACTATGTTTACCAATTACCTACATCATATTAAGGCATCATATAAACCACATTTTCCCCGTGTCGTAAGATAAATGTTGAAATTCTACTTGTGTGAATGCTTATGAGGCATTTGCGGCCCTATACCTTCGTAATTTTCTCCATTAGATCTTAAGTACCCACGAACTAGAATTATAGCTTATATCCGGGTACTTGACCTTGGGGTATCTAGGGAAATCCCACGTAGCTTTTACTGCCGAAGTGTACAAGTTCTGTATGGTGATACATTGTATATTATTGGCGGTCACTCAGGCTAATTGTTCTCGCTTAACTTTTGGTTGACCTCCCTGCCTTTCATACCCTTGTTTTCTCTCTCTCTCTCTCTCTCTTACCAAATAAATGTTTCGCATTTACTCAGGCGTCCACAATAACTGCCGAGGATAACCGGAAGTAAATTTTGGAAATTGCAAACTTTTGTTTTGCGTGAATGCATAAAAAAAGAGCAACAACGTTGGTAGTAATGCCCGCGTATTGTCTCGAAAATTCTTAATACGGTCTATGTCAGTTCATTTATCGCAGATACGGTACATACGTTTGACTTTGTATATGATAATAACCCAGAGAGGAAGTCAATCTTAATCTTGTATATTTATTATATAAATGTGTGAGCGCTTTTAAATCGTCACTTGCTAATCGTGTGTGTGCATGCGTGTGTGTCTGTGGGTGTCATCATCATCATCAGCCTGGTTACGCCCACTGCAGGGCAAAGGCCTCTCCCATACTTCTCCAACAACCCCAGTCATGTACTAATTGGGGCCATGTCGTCCCTGCAAACTTCTTAATCTCATCCGCCCACCTAACTTTCCGCCGCCCCCTGCTACGCTTCCTTTCCCTTGGAATACAGTCCGTAACTCTTAATGACCATCGGTTATCTTCCCTCCTGATTACATGTCCTGCCCATGCCGATTTATTTTTCTTGATTTCAACTAAGATGTCATTAACTCGCGTTTGTTCCCTCACTAAATCTGCTCTTTTCTTATCCGTTAACGTTACACCCATCATTTTTCTTTCCGTAGCGTCGTCCTCAATTTAAGTAGAACCCTTTTCGTAAGCCTCCAGGTTTCTGCCCCGTAGGTGAGTACTGGTAAGACACAGCTATTATACACTTTTCTCTTAAGGGATAATGACAACCTGCTGTTCATGATCTGAGAATGCCTGCCAAACGCACCCCAGCGCATTCTTATTCTTCTGATAATTTCCGTCTCCTGATCCGGATCCGCCGTCACTACCTGCCCTAAGTAGATGTATTCCCTTACCACTTCCAGTGCCTCGTTACCTATTGTAAATCGCTGTTCTCTTCCGAGAATGTTAAACATTACTTTAGTTTTCTGCAGATTAATTTTTAGACCCACCCTTCGGCTTTGCCTCTCCAGGTAAGTGAGCATGCATTGCCGTTGGTCCCCTGAGTTGCTAAGCAGGGCAATATCATCAGGGAATCGCAAGTTACTAAGGTATTCTCCATTAACTCTTATCCCCAATTCTTGCCAATCCAGGTCTCTGAATACCTCCTGTAAACACGCTGTGAATAGTATTGGAGGGATCGTATCTCCCTGCCTGACGCCTTTCTTTATTCGGATTTTGTTGCTGTGCTTATGGAGGACTATGGGTGCGGGTGTGTTACACTGTAATTCGGCTATGTACCCAAGCTAGGCGTTGTCACATACGAAGGCAAAATTTTTTGTAGATTTCTCACAAGCTCTGAAATATCGGGTAAAACTACTCGTGGGGTACATAAGTCGTTTACGAATACTATTGCTAAAACACATATGTGGCACTTTTCCTGTGCTTCAAGCTGGGACTTTGCTTTCTTATGCCTCGACACATCTATAAGAAATAGACAGTGTCAAGCACAGCTATGATAAAACGTGGCTTCAATGACCTGGAAAAACACGTGTAAACAGTTGCTGTTTATAAAGCTGTTTGTCACACCATGCCGATTTGTGAAGTAATTAGAACACCACCTTGCGAAATAATTTTTGCAGGGTGTTCGCCAATCCATTGTTACAGGAATCAGCACCATTGGCTATTTGCGTTGTTGTTCTTTATGCATTCGGTGGACATAAAAGGCAACAGCCACAGTAGCTCAGTAGCTATTACGTCCCACTGTTACACAACAAGGTGACCTGTTTGATTGTGAACCCCGGTAGCCGCATTTTGATTGGGGCGAAATGAAAAAAAAAAAACTCTCGTCTACTGCGCTTTCGAGGGACCTAACAGAATCTCAGGAGGTTGGAACAATTTGGGGCCCTCAGCTACTGCGTCACGGTGTTTCTTACTATATTACGTTAATCCTCACGTTCTACAGTTCAAATACCGACCGGCCGGTGAGACAGCTATAATTCTTGTTTCCCTTGCTTCCTTGTGTTCAGACTTACCTTGTATGTTTACTTGCAACGATAAATATAGTGCAACCATTTTCATAAAGGTGATATATGGACCTTTTTCTCTAAGCCAACACTAGTTCTGCACAGACATCAACATACGTAGGATCTACGAAAAGCTGCAGTGTGAAGACGTTGAATGGACGAGAGAAAGTCTCCCTACAAAGAAAAGGATACACATTTGCTTTGCAGACACATTATTGATAAGACACAAAAAGAACTCATCACCACGACACTGTTCTCAGCATTTCGGCCTTTGTCTCAGATGGTGCCATTAGTCTAGGAATACAACGAAGCTCGTTGGACGTGTGTACCTAGCGTTTCCTATCTTTGCAACATTGTATTATATTAGAAGAAGAGCGACTTCCGTAATGAAAAGATGTCTCTAATGGTTCTGCTGGAGGTAATCACTTGCCTCGAGCTACGGAAGCGGACCTACCTCAGCAGCGCTTCCGTATGCAAGCGGAAGCTCCGATCATTAAGGGAATGCCACAAGCATCTGTTCGTTAACGTTCTGATTTATCGCGTCCCCGCCCATAGTTTGCTCATTACTCGAACATGGTCATGAGTGCAGCCCGCCACGGCGCGTCATCGTTTCGTAACCAATGACTGCACTAGCGAAGTAGAACCAGGCGAGAAGCCCGCAACTACCAACAAATTGTGCTATAGCATATTGTTCTATGAGCATCTGCCTTTTGGGCTGTATTGTACAATGTCGGCGTCGCAGGTGAAATAACATGGTTCAGAAGGCACATTGCTCTCTGGACGGTAGCGCTTACTATAGTATGCCAGCATCCTCTCCTTAAGCAAAGCAGTGACTACAAGATACGCGCTCAGCAGCGGAACTATTCGAGAGCAGCCTATTATAGCTCAGCGCTGGCCCTATGTATGCGCACTCTTGGCACATTCGTTCATTTCGTAAGACCCTTCTGTTCCTTTTCTTTTGTGGCACATTGCAGTTAAGTAAATGTTTTTATCGTCGTTTCTTTTGAGGTCGTCTGGGCTGAACTAGGAAAAAGAAAGAAATGGGGGACAAAACAAGTGTAAGTGTTGCACGCGGATGGGAGCATTCGTGTGTTATGAATAATACGAGGGCACTCAATTGAAAAAAAATATTTCGAAGTTCAAAAGTGTTTTGCCACTGACTAGTAAACTGGCGATATTCTTGTGGGCAGTCTAGGAATACTTGTTCGGTGGCAGGAGCATGCAGCTGAACAAGCAACGCCACTTTCTCAGTGTGAACGTGGCTGCCCAACTTGAGACATTGACGAAATTATGAGAACATTTGTTATCTCAATTTTGGTTATCATACAGCACAATATGTTGTGTGTTTTTTTACGCACCTTTGCGGAGCTTTATTTCTGGCTTTAACATTAGCAAGACGCGGAATCAGAACTGCAATCAAATGACCCAGCGTAGTTAGCCGCTGTGGTGTTGGGCTGCTAAGCAAGAGATCATGGGATCGAATGCTGGCCGCAGCGGCCACATTTCAGCGGAGTCGATATGCGAAAACACTCGTGTAGTTAAATTTAGGTGCACGTTAAAGTACACCAGGCGGTCCAAATTTCCGGAATCACCCACTACGACGTACTTCAAAATCAAATCTTGGGGTTGCCACGTAAAACCCCGGACTTTTTCTTTTAACTATCATCAAGTGTTAACTCAACTATACTGTACTGGAAAGAAGTAGCTCACGAAAGCATTTCAAAAGTCAACCAAGACATCCCATGAAAGGAAATGAAGAAAATATTCAAAGTTGCAATAGCTCTAACTTATCCATCAGTGGATCTGACTTTTTCCTTCATGCTTTCGTTCTTCGTACAGGCTGACAAAGCTGCTGGTCAAATCCCAGCGCCTCTACATAGCGGACCCTTCCACGGTGGCGTTATTTTGACGGCGTGAAAGAAAACGACAAGGTCAACGTACGCATGCAACACCCGATTCTTGGCCGATCCCCCATCGTGGGTATGTGCAATGTTTTAAAGCGTCTTAATAATCGTAATCACCATAATTCTCATAATCTTAATTATAAAGATAAAAAAAGGATAAATGAAAGGCAGAGAGAGAAAAATATCATAAATGAAAGGCCGGGAGGTTAACCATGGACTGAGCCTGGTTTGCTACTCTGCGCTGGGGGAAGGAGGAGGAAAGAACTTTATAATGTGCCCTGCGAGTTGGTGGGGAGGGTCAAAGGCAGAAAAAAAAAATAAGGAGAGAAAGACCGTTGTGAACATCACCAACCTAAGAACAGTTTTTTGCTCTATATGAAAGATGGTTCCCAGTCCAGAACATAGATGGTCGCTCAATCCGGTAGCCTTTAAAAAATCACAGCCGCGCTTTTGTGGCCTTTTGTAGCTTCGATATGCGAGGCCATAATCCCGAGGTCTTGTCCAAGGTCAACAGTTCTCTATCCAACTGATCTAGAGCTTTGCAGAGGCAATGTCTTTCATTTTCAAAAGATTGGCAAGTAGCACAGCAAGTGTTCTGTAGTCTCCTCGACACCAGATACATCAAACGCAAGATTTCCTGCGTCACAACATCTAACCGTATGGAGCTTGTTGCCCTCCGAGGCACCGTCGATGACATTAACAAACAGCCGCCTAATCGGTGGGCGACATTCTGCGACTGAAAATCGGTCCGAATAGGTCTTTTATCAGCCATTCGTCGCGGGTACTGTGAACATAGTGTTTATCATGATCGTAAAAATGATGCCTGCCTTGCTCAACTCGCCAGAACGAGAACAAAGGAAGTGGGTGAGGTATACAGCTGAACGAACTGATGTAGATTCGCACCTGTAGATTTCATGAAATTTAATTATATTTACCTGAAAATAGCCTCTGCACGATTTCCCTATTGCTTACATTAGTTGCGTGCGTCCTCTTTTATTCCGAACACCTGGTGTGCATTACAACAGAGCTGTAAAAGTTGACGTCGTCTGCTGCACAGTGTCGTCTTGGTTCCTACGTTGTCTGAACGAACAAGGCTTCAGAAAACAAAGGAAAATGAAAACAAGTAGAAGTATTCTAGGGATTGTAGGGATAGTCATTGCTACCGGAAGGCTTACGGACATAGTTGTACGGTTTTCCGCTGGCACGGCTTCCGGCGGCTCACCTTATAACACTTGCACGCGACAACGCCATCCATCTTTGCAAAGTGACGTTCCAAGTTACGCCCTACTGCCGGAGCGAGGCTGCATTGTACTCCGGCAAATAACAGGAGATAACATGGAACATCACTTTTCCAAAGTAGCAGGGCGTCTCCTCCGCTCGTGGGAATTACGGGACACGCCACTGCAAGTGAGCAATACTTCGCGACAGAACGAACGGGTCAAATAAAATCGTTACATAATATGTATATATATAAGGAGGCTCATCAGAAACGTACAGATTTCAAGTCATTTGTTATATATATATATATATATATATATATATATATATATATATATATATATATATATATATATATATATATATATATATAATATGGTGTCTTTCTGGCAGAGCCCGTCGTTTCTGGAAAAATCCCTTATTTATTTGTCTTGGACTTTTGTGATTCATACATACATTCAGATTGCATCAGTGCATGGTGTTATTTGTACTTTTCTGTATTTTTAATGTTTACGGCATTTTCTGGGGCAAATTTTGCTTTCTCGCCTCTGCTGGAGCGTCTATTTATTGCATCTCTCTGATTTTTACTTTTATTCTTCTTCGCTCTCTTTCCTCCACACTACTTCTAAACGAAGAATTATTGCTCCCTCTCCCTCCCCCGTCGCCATTTATCTCAATTGTTTTTCTTTCGCCCTTTCTGCCTTTTCTGTAAATAAAATCTCTTTTGCCACGCAGCGCTAAGAAACTGCCCACCAGTGTGCAATACATGCCTCCATGTGGGTGACCAAACATTTTCTTTGCGCACCAGTGTTCGCACTTGCACTGTTAACATCCTATCTGTGTGTCTTTTCAATGCACTTAAGCTCCCCCCTAAAAAACATAAGCAAGAAAAAAAAAGAGTTTTTTATTCCGGACACAGAAAGGGTAATGCACTACATTTGATTGTTTCCGTATTTTCTTTTCTTTTAGAGCGCGCAGTCCACAATAAGTCGTCGCAGTTCTTGTTCTGGTACATGGAGTGCCCTGTTTAGTGTATATTACTTCTAAACAAACCGTGATTGGCCCTTCTCGTTTTTAATTGGTACGAATTATTTGGATCGTAAAAATTCGTTAACAATTATAGTGCATTTACATGTAGGCCTAAGTGTTGGGCGTAGTGTTCTGAAAGTACTGCGGCATTATTTGACGTTTTTTTCTTCTGTTGACGCGCACACCCTTGGATTACGAATAAATGTTCAACTCAGATACATGGGAAACATGCCGTTTACTGTCAGAAACATGCGACCGAAGAGAGGCGTTTTTGTGATATGTCCGGGGAAGGAAATCGTAGGTGCGGATGTCGAAATATTTCAAAAACACAACGCAAAAAGTTCTTTTTTTTTTTGACGACAGAGCATACTACTTGCCTTTCATACCTGATCTTTCGTGCGATAAAATATCGAACCGCAGCCGCAAGATGTCTTTTGCTGCACCATTCATGGCACATTCATCGAAAAACAAAGCTTTGCTTAGCAAAATTGATGGGATGTTTCCACACTCGTTCGTAAAAAGCAAATGAGAAACACGGTCTTTGTCGTTCTTCTTTAAAGTTTATTTTTTTGTTAGAAATGTGCCTTCGGTGTTTTCTCCAAAATATGCTCAAAAAGAAATTGGAAATAATATCTGAAGAATTTCGATTGAGTCTTATGAAAATAAATGACAGAAGACATATTGTCGCACTGAGGTGCACATTTACTGAAAAATTCTCGTTTCCCCGCGCCTGCAACAGATATGGCCCGACGTATTTTGAATTCTGTCTTACCCTACGCAGCATTTCAAGAAAAATTACCCATCCATGCGGAACAAGTTTCAAGTGAAGATTTGAAACGCTGCTGCTACGGCAGGGAGAGATGTGCGGCAAAATATACAAATTGGGTCGTCTTCACCAAAACTTACATCTCAAACACGAAACGACATCGAAGAATCACGTTAGACTAAAATTATATTCCTTAAAATTTATTGCCACGTCCTCGGTCTTTCAGGCATTCTAATGGCAAAGCTATTGCCTTGCGTGAAGACAAGTGCGTTTTGACATTTCGCCTACGTTTGAAAACCGCACCAAGCTGGCGAGTAGGGGTTCGCGCGCACTTGTACGAATGAAATTTAGCGATAGGTGCCTTCTGTCTGCTCAGATTCTAGAGCGCAAGGATAAGCCCATTTATCGGTATTTTCGCAAGCACATGCCTTGCTCTTGAGCATAGTTCTTCAGTTATCCTTTTTTTTTCCTATTTACTGTGTGCTGTCGCGCTTCCTTTCGGCACGTGCGTTAAAATTGCTCTATTACGCAATGAAGAATAGTGCCCGCGCGGCTCCATCTAATATTGGTGCTGCGTGTGGTATCCGCCCCCCCCCCCCCCCTCTACCCAAGATCTGCAGTGTTTTCTAACAGGTGTCACAAGTGCGAAAATGAAACTGTCGATAGTGGTTCGTATGTAAGCAACGACGATGCCACCCTATCGCGTCACATGCAGTAACTGCCAAATATGAAAGTTTTGAAGCAGCTCTACATGTCCTTAATAAACAAAATGCAGTTCTTCGTTAATATATCAGTAGCATAGTTTCATCGACAATATACTTTTCCTAAACAAACATGGCTATATTCCTTAATACATTTTATGTGGCAATAGGTGTGGTTTTCAATAACGCAGCTCATTCTCATTGGGACATGATATGAGAGACTGCAATAGGGTAATCAATAGAGCAACGGCTGTGGCAAACGTACTGGCGTCTATAGTTTAAACAGACCTAGCGGCCTTTATGAGGTAACGATGGGTGCGGGATAGCTCTGAATAGATTTAAGGTTGTCAAAACGTGTCCTCCCACCCAAATGCACCACTAAGTTGCGTGACTCAGTTTTGTGGCAAGATGTGACAAACATGCACTAAGAATTGTTTTGAAAAGTCTTGAGACATCGTGAATAAAAAACAGCAATCGAAGAAAAGCAGTATTCTGCTCAGAATGTATATCTGTTTCGCAATCTGCATTTAGGGCTACAGTTTTGTGAGAACCTATACGGGAACATCACTAAAATCTCGCCAAGATCGCGGCGCATTCCGTAACAATGGGCAAAGCACTGGAAAGGTTCGATATGTGTTTATTGAGATCGAAACATTTTTCGTGCTCTGCCTTCGAAAACGCATGCTCGTTTAATTTTAGCATTGAACGACTTTCTAAAGGTCTCATGTCCAATCGCTCCTCGTGTGTCTTCCCTCCCTTAGAAAATTATGAGAAGTCTGAGAATAAGTGCTGCACTACTACAGAAAGTAAGAGTATAAACTTGTACGTAATTTTTTGAGCCTGGCCCCTAATCGCCATTCACTGTTCTTGGCTGACGCATCTACACAATCACGGGGTCTTGCTCCTGTGTCTTGAAAAAAAACATTTTTTTTAGCTTCCGTCCAGCATTCTTGCCTCAAAGTTCAAGATGCCAAACGGTGTCACCACGTCATGCTCCGCTATTTTGACCCACGCATCTGCACACGATGCAAATTCATGCTAGTGAATACTGTACAGCTTTTGCAAGAGCAGTACTAGAGGCATTTCCTTGTAGCGCATTCGCGATAGCTCTTGCCGACTGTTTTCACGTAGTCTGCTATCTTGCTGTGGTTTTATGAGTAGTATGGGGGGGGGGGGGGGGGAGGGCAGCTGATTTTGGGTACTTGCGCCGACAAATGATCACAGGCAGAAGAGGCAGAGGAAAGCTTGTATTAAAGGCAAAAAAAAAACGTAACTTCATTAATTTTGAGAGAAACGAGGAATGCATTTACCATACATATGGCAAATTTTCTATCACATGCAAAAGAACTTGAGTAATTAGAGTGAAATGATTGAGACGAGGAAGCATGCATCTAAGATCTTGCAATTGGCCTTCTTATCTGACGCTTGACAAGTTGTTACGACAACCGGTGTTTCAAACGGGATCCACATGGCCACAACGTTTGGCGAACATTCCTAAATGCATGTTGAATTGTCTCGCTGTTAGTTTTCTTCCCAAAGCCTATATAGTGTACAGTTCGGGAAACGAAGCCGTCGAGTACAGCCACAGGCATGTTGACCAGGATGTGGTGGCACATACGAGTTTCTTCGTCCGTATGAAAACGTAAGGACGAGAGATACAGACGTGAGTTTGCGTTCTTGGTGTTTTCTTGTGAATCTCGTTAGAATGCAACTTCACCACTGTTTCTCTTGAGTGCTGTTTTGTCCTCCGTACTTATTTATAAAGTTGGTAATGACTGGTAGTGATTATTCTTGGGAAAGAGAATATAAGCAGGCATAAGTGTTCTCGCGAAAAAGCGACGTTTCCCACTGGAAACTTGAGCTGCGTCTGCCGCTCGAAAAGCGTTTTGACCGTGTTCCTGAGTCCTTAATAGGTGATATCTAAATCCACGCACCATAATATGGTGCCCTCGGGATTTCAACTGCGGATCTTAAAGGCCGTGCTTCTGCTGGTTTAGCGCGGTGGAAGCGATTTCGGAAGCAGTAAACAGCTAATACAGGTGAGGTTTCGGACACCACTAATGGATGCGTTCCCTTTTTTTTTCTCTTATGAAGTGGCGCACCGACGTGTTCCTGTCTTGTTTACATGATTTAAATGTGGCACGCAATACCCGCATGCTACCGAGCATCCATAGCTAGTTCCGATGCCTCCATCTCTTCATTATAAGCTATCCTTATTGCTTAGTACCTATACTGTTGCGCTGCTGAGCTCGAAGTCGTGAGTTTCACATCAGCCACGTCGGTCCCATTTATATTGCGGTGCAATGCAAAAGTGAGTGCGTACTGTGCTTTGAGTAAACAATAAACAACCCCGAGTACTCCAGTCCGTCAAAACCATCAGTGCAATTTCGGGACGCTAAACTTCCCAATTTTATTATTAAAGATTTTTCACACGACATTTCAGAGACTGCATTGCCTATATTTGTGCCATGAACACGTAGATAAACAGTGGAAACTGTTTGTTACGCACCTAGCAATGACAGTAATAGAAGTGAGGAGCTAGCGAAGCTTCGATGCACTAAGCCACCCGGCCCCACACAAAGAAAACAAGACAGAAAGAATACGAGGGCTCATGTGGTGCATTCGCAGGCGTCGTCTGCTTCATTGTCTGTGGTGTTGCGCACGCAATACCGGGAAGTGAAAAGACGCAAAGTGTGGTCGCAAACGTCGAGTGAGCAGAGTGCTAAGAGGGAAGAAGCTAAGAATCACTCTGTCAGAAACGCAGACATGCCAGTTTTCCTTCACATAAATGCACGGAACTGAACTCATCTAGCTCCACGGGTGACTCTTGAAGGACATCACTCCAAGTTATCTTTTTTTTGTTACATGCACTACAGCATACACAAGGCAATGTATTGATTGCCAATATATATTAGTCGAATTAATCATGGCAAACCTCTCACTGTACAGCAAAATTTGCTGCTGGGCTGCTTAGCTCGTAATGCTTTAGAAATTGTTTATTAACTATAACATTTGAGTTCAACCCAGATGAATGTTGAAACTGATAAACTTAGTTCAACTGCATTCGTGTATTCTAAGCTCTGACGTTAGAAAGGTGAGTCCTTAGTATAAAATGGAAGCTTTGCTGCAGTGGCGCAAGGCCAAGCTTTGAGTGTGAATGCTGTTTTGAAAAAGTCGCATATCTTTTGTGAGCAGTTAAAGCAGACGCTGCATGACACATTAACATGATGCGTATGACATAAATGTGGCATTGTCATATTTTTTGCAACGGCAAAGCGAGGACGCTATAGGCACAATACTGCAATACCTCGTCAATATACGATGTGTTTAATGATGTAATAGATGGTAAATAATTTGTATTTAACGCGTTAATGGGGCTCTCGCATGAGTCAGACACCCGTTGTAGATTGGCTATGCCATACATATTTTGCGAATTGCGTAATTACCGGACGCTCTGTCAACATCACTGCGCGTGACCCTTGTTTCTGTCAAAGTTGTAGAGCATTGTCATTGCTATTGCCATTGTGGCAACAAAGCTCTAAAACGCTCGCATATATAAGTTATATCAAAGCCTGTAGTTGATCTACACCACTGAAACTGTTATGGAACACCCTTGAAATTATTTGATATCAGGCGAGCGTCGACCGCACTGCGCCATTCCAGCCTTGTAGCGACGAAGGGCGGCGTGACTGGAGACAGTAAGCACGATATCCCGAGGCGCTTTCCAATTCGAATATATTCTGCTGCGCTCACCGCATTCGGAGTGTCCCTTGTCGATACAAGGCGGCCGACACACCGTGTTGTCGACGCTGAGGCGGTATTGGAGAGCGTAGGCTGTTCCGGTATTCCGGTAAATACAGGCGGATGTAGCATTTTGCCGGATGGGCGGGAGGCGTAAACATGAGCGGTGCAACAGGGGGTGACACCCGGTTTCGCGGAGCCTGAGAAAGCAATCGTAGAGCAAATATTCCATCAGCCAAGCGCATATTACCTCACAGGGTGCGTCAAATTTCGGCAGCTGCGAATCGTGACACACTTATGTCACTGCAAAAATTTGGACCAGCTGCGAAAAAGAATACTCTTCGTAAATTTCTCGTTTCTTCGCAATAATTGATGCGAACAAACATTCACTATTGCCAATGTGTTTGTTTAGTTGATCTCTGCGCCCCAGGTGGCTTCACCATTCCAGCCGCTCACATTAACGTCTCCGATCATCAGGCGAAACGCTCAGTCCACCGGCGTTTACCGAGATACCGTACGCGCTAAAAGTATCTATTATAAAATTTTCCAACAGCATTCATCAACTACATCACGCTCACTACTTGAAATAAATATAAACAACGTGTTTTATGAACGTGTCTCAATGAAAGGAGCGAGAAAAGTTTTCAGTAACTCTTTTCAAAGCAAAAGATTGCACTTTATACACAATATTAACTTTCCGTACACGTACCCCACAACATAGGCGCCCTATCTCTCCTACAATTCTTCCCAACTTTATGTCTCCTCTGGCAGCGAGAAGAGCTATTAAGCCTTTCAATAGATTCGTTTAGAAAATTTAATTTCAGCACTTATTAACCCACGCCCGTTCACTTTTGTGAATTGCAACTCTAATGTGCTCCCCGTTTCCCTATACAAAATTCAGTAAGTCATATAGTTCTTTTAGAACAGAGTGACAACATGAATGCTATTTACAAGTGCTTCTGGCACGCCAGTAGCTTGGCTATAAATATCGCTCAGCTATATTGGGATGGGATGTCCCAGAAGTTCCAAGATAACCTTCTGGGATGACCGGATGGCGAAGCTGGGAGTGATACAATTTGAGATAGAAGGTAGAGTCAACAACACTAGATTTTGACTCACTACGTGATACAACGTTCGTTCCACAAGTATTAGGGGAACATTTCAAATAAGTTAAACTTACAGTGAGGTTTTAATGAATGCAAAAGATTTCATCAAATTATGAAGATACGGGGCGGGGCCGGGAGAGGAGGAGGTATTGGTTTCTAGATTGCTTCACACATATGGCCAAATATTTGCGTGAAAGCACGATGTACGACTTTGGCTTTCTTTTATTAGGATTGGAGTCAGACTCCTTAGTAGCAATTTGTGCCGCTCTCACTCTGATCTTCCCGGCACCGCTAGTAAAGATAGTTGGCTGATATGCCAATAGTGCTCTAAGCCTCTGAAGGCACGCAATTATTGACCATTCCGTGATCCGGCTTCGTTGTTCGCGAAAGTTTATTTGGAATAACTACAGAATGCTAACTAGGGAAGATACATTCAAACTAATTTCTAAATTTTGCGTCCCAAATACTTAAAGCAACACTGTTCCAGGGAGACAAGACACTTCTGCGGAAGAGAAGGCGTAGCGACGCCCTTTTGAGCCAGCTCGTACTGGTATCACACATTTCAAAAGCGCCTGCTGCGTTCTGGTTGCACGTTGGTTGATCTATGGGGACAATATTGTATTGTAAAGGAAGCAGTGACAAACGGAGCAAATATCTAGAGGGAGAGAGGAGGCTCTTTATTAGAAAAACAAATTCTTGCCGGTGCGCATAATATCTAGAAGTTTATATGTTCTAAGATGACAATAGTGCGATTAGCTATATTGAAAACTGTTACATCGCTCAAGCGAACCAGCCGGTATTCGACTACGCACTAAGAAATAGTGAGGCTTGGTCAGCGTTAGTTTCTGCAGTACCCAATTTTACGGCGAAGCAAACTTATTCGGATGGTGAGAAGTACAGCAGTGCAGTTCGTTGGGTAGTTGATCTTGCATTATAACTATATCAGCTTAGCCAATGTGATACACGGAGTATAGAAGCAACAAAACAGACTGCCGTCTTTGTTTGTTTTGTTGTTTTTATTGTGCTGTTTTTCTTTGCTATAAGCAACCATAGTTATAATGGTGCAACGAACAATTTTAAGGATTTGATATGAGCTTAATTATGTAAACATCTTCTCGTCTCTTTTTTTTCTTATTCTTTCAGATTCATACACACCCACGGTTCTCTTTCTTTATACAAGGTGACTACTTCTTTGGTCAAAATGGATGTTCCATTTGGGAGTGGTACTGGCTTTCTGTGTGTTTATGAGATGGCGCAGTACAGAGCCCGCACATTACGGTAACGCTACCACTGCATTGTTAGCCAATACGGCCTTAAAGCAACGCATATAACGCAGAAATTAGATCAAAATTTAGACGCTCACAAATGCCTCACTCCAAGCGGCCTACTGCGTATGCGGCTTACTGCGTGTGTGCCCTATTTTCTGTGGCTCTTGCATATGCGTCCCACATTTAAACGGCTTCATCCGCTGCAGAGAAGGGCCGGTTAAAAAACGTCGAGCGCAATGACAATGTTTATGCGGTATTTCAGATCAAATCTCTCCGGTTTACTAAGCGGCTCAAATATTATGCGGCCCAAGCGTGTGCGGCTCAGCGGGCATTTCTCAAGAAAAAATGTCTTTTTTTATACATAGGTGCCACCTAGAGTTCCTTTGCGTGCGGTTTCCTACTCATAGCTTGCAACTACATTACAGGAAATTGTTAACGTTGATGACACAAACATGGCAACACACATTACAGAAACATAGGCACACTGGGAATCGAGCGTGGGCATATCACGTGACAACCGCAAAATCTGACCACTACACCACGTCACTACGCTGACACGGAAGATTCACATAGTTGTTTGTACAACATTTGTGGTTCCGAGGCTGCGTTTTATGTGGATTGTTCACCGTCGGCGATCGTGTGGGGTATACCTATAATTCATGTAACTGTTGCCGATGCTTATGTGGTTGGTGATTGTAAAGGTGCATTTAAAAGATTAGCACTATACTACTACCGCTTTCAACAGCTACCATGTGCGGCGGAAAGCCTAAAAAGGTAAGATTACGGTGCATTGGAGCTGCACGAAAAATAAAACGGCTTCACCAAGCGACTGTTGCGTGTCATTGTTCTGTCTTTATTCGCTATGCTGCAGATTGTTCGCTGCAGTCGCTGTTTAACCTGGAACTTGGCTTTGTCGGCGAAACTCACAACCTCGTGCACAACGTTCAGTCAAATATGATCTGCCGCCAACATGCACACCTGCAAATATAGGTAACTGCACTTGCTTCAAAGTTGCGATGCTTCGACGGTATAACGGCAATACGGCTACGCTATTGTGAGATGTCGAATAAGCGGGCGGGATTTTGCCGGCACGTCTGTAAGTTTGTTGAACCGACGAATATTTCTATTCACTTCCGCTGGCCACGACAAAGATGCCCTGTCCGTAAGACTGACAGATTGCGTTTGTGAGTACGAGAAAAATGCTCCCTAACCGTGCCCTTTATGCCGCTCCGTTGTAGTTATTGATTCAGTATTTATTTTGAAGCAGCAAGGCACGTCACTTTCTCCGTTCGTGAGCCTAATGCAACTGTATTGCAAACATCGGAAGCTTCACTGCTCCGCACACGTTAGCTTGTTTTCACTTCTTCACCTGCCGTGGCGCATGTAACGTTGTGACTAGTGCCGTCGAGGTTAAAGGAAGGCAGGTAGGAAATAAGTCGGGGCGTGGTTAACAAATTTCTATTGTGGGGCTTAGCGTACCAAGACCGCTGTGGATTACAAGAAAGGTAGTAATGAGGAGCTTTCGTTTATTTGTGACCACCTGGCGTTATTTAACGCGCATACAAAGCATGACACAAGCGATTTTTTTTTTTCATTTCCATAGGAATGCGACAAGCGGGGCCGAAGTGCTAAAGCCACTGGGTTAACGCCGCGACTGTCGTCAAAATAATGATTCAGCTATTTGAAAATTCTGAACCAGGCGCGATTTTGCCGGCGTATCGAAACTGTCAACGGCTCCATTCCTAGCTTTCCAAGTCAATGGGTCCGATTAAAAATGAACCTCCAAAAGCGGCGATTTCATCAGTTTGTCTTGTGCTTCATTTGTATGATCAGCACCTCTGCAATCAGCACTTTCTGCTATGAGGAATGCAAGCAATTCTCCGTGCGGAAGACAAGCCATATTCATGCAAAAATTGTTTTAATTATGTCAATATATAAAAAAAGAAAAACAAAACGTGCCGACTCTGTTAAAGTGGACTAGCTGTATTAAAAAGGCAGGACACTATATTGCCGAGTGTCAGGCAAAGTAAGGCATGCCAGCAAGTGATTGCAAGCAGTTTGGATGGACTGCACGCTTGCATCACTAATTATCATGAAGGAGAGATTGAATTTCGATTTAGGTATCGTGTACATCAATTGGGTGCCTCTGCCTTCCTTATATTCGTCAAATTACCTGCGCCCTATATGCAGTTATTAAAAGCGTAAGTTTTTCTCTTAACACCTGAAGTATGCTTTAACACAATGTTCACATCATCTGTGTACGCAATCTGCAAGCATGCTGTACATTTGCGCAGACATATTCACGCAGACTTAGACACAGAACATATATTTCCAAGAAGAAAGGTTCATTTACAATAACACAAAGTGCGCAGCATAGTTTCACTACAGGTTCTTAACAAAGAATGAGGACTTATATACCGAGCTCCGACTGTAAAAAGTAAAAGACAAATTGCAACAGGAAATCCAAAAGCAGATAGGCAGTGTTTGCACCTACAGCTTTTAAAATATGAACCAAGCATAAAACATGAACTTGCATTAACTTCATGCGGTTGTGACAAACAAAAGTTGGGCCTCTCAGTTCGTCGCTTTTTTGCTCGTTAAAAAGTTGTGTTGAAAGCCAAACTTATGTAAAAGAACAGGTCAAAACAATATCAGGAAGAGAGCACACATACGTCCCAACCTATTATAAGGTCCCATTTTCTATAGATACGTTATCTAATGAGGAAATTAGACAGCAAAGTGCTCGCAGCTAATGAAACGATAGCTATCCATGGCTAGCATGAAAAAAGAAAGAATGAAAGTGGTGCAAGAGAATGTACGTATTTGAATTGACGAATTCTTCCATGAGCCAAGCAGCAGAAATAAATAGCAACTGTTCAGCACACTCGATGTAGAGTCGTAGTGTATGGGTGAGCGCAGAGGCACAAGTGAAGTTTATTTATGTATACATTCTCACTGAGAAAAAAAGCCTTTTCAAATATGTTTCATTTTGACGTACTTGTTTTGTCATCACAAACACGTCAGATGTCCTTCTTATATGTTCAGCGTTGCTTGTCCTGATGACTCCTGGATCTCTAGGCAATCATCGTACCTTGAAGGAAAAATAAATTCCATTGAATGTTGAACAATTCCAGAAACTGTTTTACCATGGCCCTGTTAGGGCTATGTTTTGTTCAATAGTTGTTCAAGGCCAATATCCTAGTGATCTTGCACTAAGCAGGCCTCAATGTCAACCGTAAACTTTTGAGGCTGCGAGATAACGATCAGACATAACTTATGTGACTGCCCTCATTGTGGCGTGGCTAGAAAACCAAACTCAAATGCAGTTATTTGTACACCTTATTGAGGGAGAGAACTAGTGTCAATCATCATCATCATCATCATTATCATCATCATCAGCCTGGTTACGTCCACTGCAAGGCAAAGGCCTCTCCCATACTTCAACAACACCAGTCATGTACTAATTGGGCCCATGTCGTCCGTGCAAACTTTTAAATCTCATCCGCCCACCTAACTTTCTACCGCCCCCTGCTACGCTTCCCTTCCCTTGGAATCCAGTCCGTAACCCTTAATGACCATCGGTTATCTTCCCTCCTCATTACATGTCCTGCCCATGGCCCCCCCATTTCTTTTTCTTGATTCCAACTAAGATGCCATTAACTCGCGTTTGTTCCCTCACCCAATCTGCTCTTTTCTTATCCCTTAACGTTACACCCATCGTTCTTCTTTCCATAGCTCGTTGCGTCGTCCTCAATTTAAGTAGAACCCTCTTCGTAAGCCTCCAGGTTTCTGCCCCGTAGGTGAGTACTGGTAAGACACAGCTATTATACACTTTTCTCTTAAGGGATAATGACAACCTGCTGTTCATGATCTGAGAATGCTTGCCAAACGCACCCCAGCGCATTCTTATTCTTCTGATAATTTCCGTCTCCTGATCCGGATCCGCCGTCACTACCTGCCCTAAGTAGATGTATTCCCTTACTACTTCCAGTGCCTCGTTACCTACTGTAAATCGCTGTTCTCTTCCGAGAATGTTAAACATTACTTTAGTTTTCTGCAGATTAATTTTTAGACCCACTGTTCTGCTTTGCTTCTCCAGGTCAGTGAGCATGCAATGCAATTGGTCACCTGAGTTACTAAGCAAGGCTATATCATCAGCGAATCGCAAGTTACTAAGGTATTCTCCATTAACTCTCATACCTAATTCTTCCCAATCCAAGTCTCTGAATATCTCCTGTAAACACGCTGTGGATAGCATGGTAGAGATCGTATCTCCCTGCCTGACGCTTTTCTTTATTGGGATTTTGTTGCTTTCTTTATGGAGGACTACCGTGGCTGTACAGACGCTATAGATATATTTCAGTATTTTTACATACGGCTCGCCTACACCCTGATTCCGTAATGCCTCCATGACTGCTGATGTTTCGGCAGAATGAAATGCTTTCTCGTAATCAATGAAAGCTATATATAAGGGTTCGTTAAACTCTGCACATTTCTCTATCACCTGAGCGATAGCGTGAATATGGTCTATTGTTGAATATCATTTACGAAATCCTGCCTGGTCCTTTGGTTGACAGAAATCTAAGGTGTTGCTGATTGTTTTAACGAATACCTTAGTGAATAGTTTCTTGGCAACTGACAGTAATCTGATCAGTCTATAATTTTTCAAGTCTTTGGCGTCCCCTTTATGATGGATTAGGATTATGCTAGCGTTCTTCCAAGGTTCCGGTACGCTCGAGGTCATGAGGCATTGCGTATACAGGGCGGCCAGTTTGTCTAGAACAATCTGCCCACCATCCTTCAACGAATCTGCTGTTACCTGATCCTCCCCAGTTGCCTCCCCCTTTGCATAGCTCCCAAGGCTTTCTTTACTTCTTCGGGCATTACCTGTGGGATTTCGAATTCCTCTAGACTATTCTCTCTTCCATTATCGTCATGGGTGCCACTGGTACTGTATAAATCTCTATAGAACTCTTCAGGCACTTGAACGATCTCATCCATATTATGTATTAATGATATTGCCGGCTTTGTCTCTTAACGCATACACTTGATTCTTGCGAATTCCTTGTTTCTTCTTCACTGCTTTTAGGCTTCCTCCGTTTCTGAGAGCATGTTCAATTCTATCCATATTATACTTCCTTATGTGAGCTGTCTTACGCTTGTTGATTAACTTCGACAGTTCTGCCAGTTCTATTCTAGCTGCAGGGTTAGAGGCTTTCATATAATGATATTGCCGGCTTTGTCTCTTAACGCATACCTCTGATTCTTGCCAATGCCGAGTTTCTTCTTTACTGCTTTTAGGCTTCCTCCGTTCCTGAGAGCATGTTCAATTCTATCCATATTATACTTCCTTATGTCAGCTGTCTTACGCTTGTTGATTAACTTCGAAAGTTCTGCCAGTTCTGTTGTAGCTGTAGGGTTAGAGGCTTTCATACATTGGCGTTTCTTGATCAGATCTTTCGTCTCCTGCGATAGCTTACTGGTATCCTGTCAAACGGAGTTACCACCGACTTCTATTGCACACTCCTTGATGACGCCCACAAGATTGTCGTTCATTGCTTCAACACTAAGGTCATCTTCCTGAGTTAAAGCTGAATACCTATTCTGTAGCTTGATCTGGAATTTCTCTACTTTCCCTCTTACCGATAACTCATTGATCGGCTTGTATCAATTTCTTCCGTTCCCTCTTCAGGTCTAGGCTAATTCCAAGTCTTACCATCCTATTGTCACTGCAGCGCACCTTGCTGAGCACGTCCACATCTTGTATGATGCCAGGGTTAGAGCAGAGTATGGAGTCTATTTCATTTCTAGTCTCACCGCTTCGGGCTCCTCCACGTCCACTTTCGTCTATCCCGCTTGCGGAAGAAGGTATTCATTATCCGCATAATATTCTGTTCCGCAAACTGTACTAATAACTCTCCCCTGCTATTCCTAGTGCCTATGCCATATTCCCCCACTGCCTTGTCTCCAGCCTGCTTTTTGCCTACCTTGGCATTGAAGTCGCCCATCGGTATAGTGTATTTTGTTTTCACTCTACCAATCGGCGATTCCACGTCTTCATAGAAGCTTTCGACTTCCTGGTAACCATGACTGGATGTAGGGGCGTAGACCTGTACAACCTTCATTTTGTACCTCTTATTTAGTTTCACAACAAGACCTGCCACCCTCTCGTTAATGCTAATGAATTCCTGTATGTTACCAGCTATATTATTAATCAGGTATCGGACTCCTAGTTCTCGTCTCTCCACTAAGCCCCAGTAACAAAGGACGTGCCCGCTTTTTAGCACTGTATATGCTTCTTTTGGCCTCCTAACTTCACTGAGCCCTATTGTGTCTCATTTACTGCCCTCACTAGTGTCAAGACTGTGCTCAACACCCTTGCCTTGCCCTGCTACTTGATATGCGGGCTTTTTGCTGTAGTGAGCTGAATCGCCTTGATGGGCACACATTCTTTTCTTTTTTATTTTAAATCTCCACTCTCCTGTTCCCTTTCATTCCTTTATAACCTTCCCCCGCACAGAGTATTTCGCTTCTATTTACGCTGGCTAACGTGCCTGCCTTCCATATCTTTATTCCTCCTTCCTCTAAGAACACGTGCCTGTATTATAAAACTTTTCTGATGTGAGAAGACGCGAGTACGACGACGGACAATCTATTCAAGCGAGTGTAGTCAATATAGCCAAGTTAGTGAAACGCGTCATTGCTGACATGTACATGCTGAACGTTTTCAAGACGTCCTGCCCTTATCAAGCTGCGCAGAGTTTTCTTAAGCAGACTGAACGGCTAGAAGGGGCAGGTTAGCCACAAATTGTGATATTTTACTTAGCAGAAAAAAAAAACCTAAGAACTCGCGAACACGCCAACGGGCCCAGGAGCCAGCTCTAGAAAAAGTTACCCGTCATACCTTACATGCACCGCACGTCGCATAATTTGAAGAAGATTGCCAATCGAGCTAACGTAAGGGTGGTGCTTTCTTACCCGTACAAGCTTTCAAGGCTCTGCAGAATGACCGACCCTTCTTTCGCAAGGCACCGACCTGTTCCACAAATCACGAAAATAAGTACGTCGACTGTCTGTCAGGCAGGAGTCGTTTATGAAATGCATTGGTCGTGTGATGGAAAGTATGCGGGCCAAAAGGAGCAATGCCTGGATGATAAGCCGATGCAACATCAAAACAATGTTAGAAATGAGAGGGCCGCCTAGCAGTTCATTGGAGAGATTGCAAATGTAAGTCAAATTTTCACGCCTTCACTGTTGTGGGCAGAAGCGGTGACAAATTGGTTAGATTAGTAAGTGAGAGGAAAAGGATCATTGAGGCAAGTAATAGGTGTGTGTGTTGCATCAATCTCATTATCGCAAGAGGAACTGCATTAGCTGAACGCGAACGTGCACAGATAAACTGTGATAGCACTCCTTGTATAATGTAGTGGTAGTTTATCCTGGTGAAAGATTTTAGGAAGTAAAAAAAGGCGTGTGTTTCTCTCATTGTCCGTCGTCATCTTTACGCCTTTGACACCAGATCACGCCCAACCAACATGCCCGACCAATACGCCAAGCTATCCATCCTAACCTTATAAAATTTGGCGTCGATGTTTTATTACATAAAGCAGAGCATTCTATATCCCACTTCAGATGTGCGTAACTCATAACAGATTGTGAACGACATGGGAATGTGTCCAACCTTTCAAGTTACAGCAGTGTACTTGAAATGTCAATGTTAGCTCCAAAGCCGATCCCTACTTAACCTGAATAAAATGACCGCATACGTAGTGGCATGATGTGGCGAGCTCTGCTGTGGCATCAATCAACAGTGCGGGTCAAGCTGGTTGAAAGCCCGTTAACAGTACAAGAATTTGAAGTCAATGTATAAAACATGGATATGGATAACCGTAGAAAAATATAAAAAACTGATTTATTAGCTTTCATGGCGCTTAAATATTTATTTGTATCCAATAACGTTTCATTTTCTTGCATATCGATGCCACCTGTAGTCGCGTTGGCTTCACTTTCCTCTGAAAGACAGCGCCCACTGAAAACGGGGCAAGTAGATTATTTGAGCTTTGGCTGCACCGCAGGATTACTCTAAATGCTCAAGAAATGTCAGAATGAACGCAAAGAGCAGGTCTAATACCTATTTAGTAGGGCAACAAAAATGTATGGTGGTACGACTTAATGTACACTGTAACGGAATCTACTGTCGCCGCGTTTTGTTTGTATTTTGAACGTGCAATAAGAAACGACTCTAAAGTTACAGCAAATACCCGGTTCACCGGAGAACAGCAGACACGTGCCATTTTCGCAAGCTCACCGACACGCCTGGATGACAAAGTTAGGCATTAACACTAAAGCAGCCGCCTGCTGCTCCAGTAAGGAGGCGTAGAGAGATCTGCTGATATACTGTACGAAACTGTGAGAAAGGAAAAAATTGGAGGGGAAAAATGTTACCTTATAAATGCGAATGGGCAGCAATATCTACTAAAATAATATAAATTAGAGATGTCTTGATATATGTTAATTTCATTATTTCATGAAATGTAGTTCGGTTCCAACTATTTGTGCTTCCAGCATACATGGGGTAGTCAAGCACGCTTCCGCTTCAAAAACCTGTCCGCAGTCATATCCCTTCTATTTTATTTTTATTTTTTTTGCATTGCGCAGATGACAAACATGCCGCGTAGAATATTAATGCGAGGTGCCTGTACGGTGGTTTCACTGTTGAATGTACAGTTTCCCTTTTCTAAGTAGGTCGTAGATGTTCTGTGGTGCGGTTCTGTCACAGTCGTGCTGTGCTTTCTTTGATCGCTTTAGCCACGCTTTTTACGCAGTGCGTTGTGACTGTGTACACGCACCAGCAGTGTTGCGTGCGTAAGTCGCTTGTGACGCGTGATGCACTCTTAAAAAAAGTTGCATCCTTTCGGGCATATCTTGTCCCCCATGTAACTGTGATCTGCGTTGCTTGCGTTTCCTTGCTTGAAAACTCTTGCGCTCGCTACATTCCTGTCAGGAATGTTGTGTCACGATGATAACGGGCATGCAGTTCATGACCTGAAAATACCAGGCGCGCAGCATTAAGGGTGGGAAATGCGAGCAATGTAGATGACGATTATCGTTGTGGGACAAGATAAGCCCCAAAGGATGCAAACCTTCCTTAAGAGTGTGGAGTTACCACAGACACTTCTAAAAGCGCGCGAACCGCTGGAAGGCTGCCATGACGCCATGCAGCAGGGACATGCTTGGTGCGCGGCGCCTCCATTTTCGCGTGGCGCATCGCCGATGGCTGGCGTCGCAAATATTTCGCTTGCCTGAGAGTGGGGAGCATAGGGCGTGTTTTTTCAGGGTAACAATAAATGTGAAAATAAATGTAAGCAACCCTCCTTGTTCAATTATGCATTTTCTCATATGTGTCTTTGTGTCGTACTCTTACATCAATTGATGCCCATGCTCACGCTGCTAGCTCTTCTTAGGTGAGCCATAGCTCGCTCCAACAGTCACCCTATTCTTAATGCGCGTTTTGCCAACGCACAGTTGCAGGCAGTGCTGCCGCCGCGTTAGGTCTTGTTTACGCGACTGGTGCTTTAGGCTGATATTGCATGACACAGACGAAAACCAGTTGTTGTTGTACACGGCTATATGCGTCGCGATGAAGGCATAAAGGGAGCATACAGGCCCATATTGGCAGTTTGAGTTAACTTATTGCGGTCATGGTCTCGGTATCCGATCAAGCATTGTGGCTTTCTAATTGTCGCAATCCTGACAGATCGAACAGTTCGGCTAGAACTCGTAACACAGAATCATATATTGCAGTCGGCATCAAATGAGTCCCGAATGCCACGGGCGTGCTCTGAACTACAATGACTCGCTGCTTTGCAGGACAGTATGCGCAGTATTTCATGCCTTAGAAACAACGTAGAAGATGTTTCTTGGATGCTAGAAAATGTGTCCGGTTAGGCAGCTACCCCTTGTATGTCTCACCAGGAGTGAGAATATTATGTTTACAGATGGGCATTGAAGTACACATGTGGTGTTTTAACAGCATTAATGAATGACGGCATGCTTTTGTGTCAAACTGTAACGCCATTCTTTGCCACGTGATATCTGCGATTATATATCGTAATCACTATTTTTAGGTCATTTCTCTCGTGATTGATAGTTTCTGTGCCATGACCGCTGGGTCAGCAATCACGTTTTTATCTTTAACATACACTCCGCGACATCTGGCGCCAGAATCAACGAAAGGAGGCAGCTGAAGATAAGACACGCTGCACGTGACTTGGAGCATCTTCCTCAGGGACACATGAATGCCGAATAATGCCCAAAGCATGCGTCAAGTTATGCCACATGGTTAGTAAGCTTGGTAGGTCGTGCGTGGTTATAATAGTTATAATGGTTGACTAATAATAGGTTATAATGGCCACGCAGTAAGATTCTTTTTTTCTCTGTTGTAGCAAGCTTGAGTTCTGCCACTGTGTTTAGAAAAAATGGATTGGCATGTGTGATTCTGCATGCGTCCTAGCCTGGATGTTTGATTGGTACTTAGACAGCAGAAGTTGGGAAGCGTTAGCCTTATTCAGTGTCTACTCTTCAAGGTGTTCACTGTAGGCAACAAATACCAGGACCACTATGAAGGCTCCCGACGATGCAGCGTAGAAGCTTGCTAACACACAAGCCTTATCCTGTATGAAGGCAGGATATGAACTGATAAACAGGATTTATCACTTGAGAGGAGATGCGAGATGCATGTTAAGTGAAAAAAACTTCCTATAATCAAGTGAACTTAAACTATCAGAAAAAAAGAATAATAATAGGCGTAATCCAGTTTGCAGGCACTTAGCGTGGTTTTAGTAGTGGTAGGGGAAACTCTTCTTCAAATGCAAATTGAATACAAATGCGAAATAAATACAAATTCCTGGTATTGAATATGAAATCTGATATGAAATTGTGAAATGCAGAAGCAGAAATGCCGTGCAAAAATTTTGTATGTGCATAATTAGGTCACTTGCCAGTACTGACCACTGAAGCAAGAAAACTGCTATCAGAGAAAATTAAGATTAGTTTTAAAGAAAACATCACTAATTGCCATGAAAAAAAAACTGAACCAATAGCCTCTCAACACCTCTAAAGCCTAGTTGCAAACCAGATTACCGAGAACAAAATGGCCGCTGTATGGCTAGCTTTAAAAGAACACTAAATTAGTGACTGTCGAAAAGTATAAAAGGTTTGGAAAAGAAATGCAAAAGCTACTGAAGTATTTATGTGCCATTTTAAGAAAGATATCCCTGGTTGACTAGTAAAAGATAGAACTGCTACATGATTACACTGCCGAAAACATTACACATTGGCTAAATTCAAGAAATCACGGTTTGTCAAGTAGGCTTCCGGCGTGAAACCTTAAAGAAAGCTTTGATCACTAAATGTTCTTCGGCATGTGCTTGGAGAATTTCGTTGTTGTTTCACTTCTCATAATTTGCGATACTTTATTTAGCAGACGGAGAACGCAACTTGGCTTCACCTTCAATTTGTATTCTGGCGAAAACTTCTAAGACACCAAAATGCATTAACATTTTAGACGTGCCTACAGTGAAAATGCTTCTGAGCCCAACGTAGCAACACCAGGAATGGTGGTACGGAATAGAAATATTGAAGGTTCTTGTATAATATGTTAAAATACAAAGAAGTGTTAGATTTAGGCTATCACAACGAGCTGAGATCTCATCCCTGTGGCGACCACAATCACATCTCATTGCTGTCAGTATATTTGTTGATAATTCTCCTATCTCCATGCTTGCGAGTGGAGGTTAGAAAGACAGAATACTAAAGTTATAATCTCGTAGTTACTTGATCATGCCACATAGCAAGTAGTAGCTAATAACACACAATAAAAGAGAAATAAGCCAGAAAAAAAACCAAGGCTACCACAAAATCAATTAAAGTTTCATGGCCGTAATGAAAAAGAAAAGCATTAGCGAAGTATAAAAAGAAACAAGGCAAGATCAGTCGTTGCTCCTGAATATTTTTTTTTCTATTTGAAGCGTGCGAAGTGGGATATTGAGTTGCCGTGTTTATTTCTACATGCAAATAAAGTAATGAGTGTGCTTTGACTAAGTGCTTTTCTCTCAGTTGCTCTTCTCCCAGCTGCTACAATACGTGAGCATGCCACGGCCTCGATCCTGATATAGGCAATCTTGCATGCCGAATTGCGTATTGCAGCTAAATATGCAACCGTTAATGATGTCGTGTTTCCCACTCGTGCAAAACATCCATTTTAAAAATCAGAGTGTAATATGATGAGTGGGCATGGTACTGTTTACGGAAGTACATCTTTGAAGAAGGGGTGTGGCAACGCAATATGTTGCTTGTGGAAGTTGCATACACTGCATCGACATATACAAAAGCATGATTTGCACTTCAATAATTATACTACTTTGCGCATTTAATACTAAACTTACCAACTAGTGCCAGTCTATTTTAAATGGGGTTACTTTTTTTATGCATCGTGTCTTCCATATTATAAGCTGCAAGCGGCCTTCTGGAAATCCGTGTGCGTGACCCGTACTGCAATATAGCAAAGCAGCGAAGGTAATAGATACCTTGTGGCTGTCTTTGATCACAAATATTTGTAAATTTGCGACTAGATCTTGATACAAGTTTGATCACTATCGCAACAGCAGCTATTTTGTAGGAATCAATAATACAAATATTACCAAAATTTCATTGTTTGGCGTTTTAGTAATACCGTGTGGTCATGTTTTAATAGAAGTCTGAGATAACTCGAAGTATAACCAGTCGCTGGAAGTTTTGTGGCTAAAAATAGAATCAGAAGGTGTACAATGCAAACGTGCCTTAAAGTGCATTTTTCTTCAAGTTGACATTTCTCTTTGCGCAATTTTTCTAGGGTGCCAAAACATCAACTGCGACAACAGTGCATTTCACTGAATATTCTGTTTTATTGTTTCTCAAAACTGGGGCTGTGAGCAGCTCATAACAAATTTCCATGCTTGGTGTACTACCTGCTTTCAATATGCAATCACATCTACGCCATATCAATAAATATAGAGCTTATATTGTGAAACACCCGCCGTGGTTGCTCAGTGGCTATGGTGTTGGGCTGCTGAGCACGAGGTCGCGGGATCGAATGGTGGCCACGGCGGTCGCACGTCGATGTAGGCGAAATGCGTAAACACCCGTGTACTTAGATTTAGGTGCACGTTAATGAACCCCAGGTGGTCGAAATATCCGGAGTCCCCCACTACGGCGTGCCTCATAACCAGAAAGTGGTTTTGGCACGTAAAAAACCTTATAATTTAATTAATTTATATGTGAAAATTTGTTAAAAAATGCTTACATTAACGACTCTCTCGCAAATACTGAAGAGTGCCGCTGCTATGAAGCTTTGAAAACAATAGCATTTCAGTTTTTCTTGAATCATAAATATTTAATAATTTCAGCCAATTGTTTAGCTAGTCTTGAAATGTCATTTGTTTTCTAGTGCTGCTTGTTGAGTTACGCTAGTGCATTGCGATGGAAAGCATGGGCTTACGCAGAAGACCGCGCCGGTGAAGACTTTCAATACTGTATAGCTGTATGAAAGGTTATGCTATGAAAAAGGCTACGGCGTTCCTTTAGTCAAAGGAGGCTGCGTCTGTTTTGCAGTACAGTTTACTTACAATTGTTTACCATATAATGTTTATTTATAGGTCCCCCAAATTGTGAAAACGCGGTTCTAATTTCATGTCACGTGAGTAACGGTAACTATATATCTTTTGTTTGTCGGTGTGAAAATTGTGAAAACATGGCCCTTTATTGAGGTTACTATGTCAAGAGCGTACTCGCTAGAGGTCATTCGGATGCCGGGTATGACATCAAATGTTTCTGTGAACATTCTGGCTCAGGAAGCTTCCTTTCTTTGCTTCTTTCTGTTGGCAAATTTCCCCGCATGCATGGCCAGATCAGATTCATTCAATCAGTTTCATTTTGAAGAAACGTTATAGCTTTTGTACAGCAAAAAAAAAAAAAATATAGAGCACTCTACACTCTAAGCTGCCTTCTTGACTTTTGCGGCACATTGTTCTTCCAACGCGTTGATTCTTTCGCATTCTGTCAGAACAAATTCATAAAGCTCTTCCTTCGTAAGTACTTCTTACCGTTGGGCTGCCGCCTTGGCAAATAATATGTTCAGCGTTATCTATAGGGTTCGCTTAAATTTGTTATTAGGAACAAATCTACTTCAATAATTTTTTGTAAATACAGGTTGTGATTTTGCCGGCTGCTGGTTAGCCTAACGGCAGAACAAGTGCAGTAAAAACAACGACAGAACATAGAACACGTTTTACCTGAAGCTGAAGTCAAGAATATGCAGCTTTGATTTCAAGCTTTTAACCATGCTTTCTATAGCTATGGACGAGGTCATATTTATTTCATATACTCATATACTGTTATTCAGATGTTACTGTAGTAAATTCTCTCAATATACATATATGCTAAATGGTTTTAAATAAACATTGTTGCATTTAAAACATATAGCTGCATTTTACAGACCTCTGAGAGGCGAATTTATCCTGGAACCGCAAATTTGTTACAGAAAGTGACGAAACCTGTCGATTAAAATAGAATGAAGCCCTAGAAATTTAAAATCATGTTACCTCTTCTTTAAAAGGAGATGTCACGACTTGGGAAATTGCATAATTATGATAATCTAAAACACAAAATATAATTTATGACCCCAATGCTTGCCTAAAGTTATTGCAATGTCTACGTGATTTCTGCGAAATCTTATTTGCGTGCTTCTGGTATAGTTCACTTGTGCTATATTGTATGACAATTGTGCGACCCCGAGGCACTGACGAAGAAATGATGTCGGTGGAGCGACTATCTGTATACGGTTGTGTGACGACGACGGAGTAACAAGGAGCTGGCGTGTGTAGAGCGGAAATAGCGTGACGACGACGGTATGTCTACAGCCGGATGAGGAAGCTGCAACTATGGCACAACCAAAACAGTATGACGACAAGTGTATGACAACCGATGTATAGCGAGTGTCTGGCTACGACACCATGACGACGATGGCTTGACACTGGCGGCATACTCACGATTTATTTATTTATTTCAAGATACTTTACAGACCGCACGAGGAGCATTGAGTAAGGGGGCATCACTGCATGAAAGTTGTACACGAGAATACCACCAAGATGGGTGGAAATATTCGCTGCAGAACAGGGTAACGATTGCAAAGCTGCGTTAGTAACCAAACATCGGAGAAATTTTATCCCACACATTGCTCGCACACATAATCAAACACCATATAAAGAAAGTGTACTTTAAAGCATGAAAAGGAGATAAAGAAACCAATACTAACAATACTCAGATAAACAGATATAACAGCTGCGACGGCATCACGACGATGGTAGGAGAACAAGTTCATGACTGCGGCTGTATGGCGGCTACGCAGCGACGACGGTGCCATGAAAATGGGTTGACTACAGTGGAGTGACGACTGCATCACGAAATTTGTATGACTACGATAGCGTGATGAACGACGACGTGGCGAGAGTCCGATGGTTAAACTGGAGTGACGACGATGTAGCGGCTACGGCGGCATCACAACGCTGGTGTGACAACGATTGCTTGGTAGCGACTGCCTGACGACAGTGAAATGACGACATTGGCATTACGAGGGCGGCGCAATGAAGCCTTAACAACGGTAGCATAATTATGATATAATAACGAAGGATGGACGACGACGAAACGACGATGGTGATATGAGGACAATGGCAGGACGACCGTGGGAGGACGTTGCTGAAAATATGACGATGGTAAAACGACAGCCTCACGACGATGACCTTACTACAGTGGTATGACAATGACTGTGTGAGCCCAATAGCGTGACGAGGTGGCATAGTGAGAGTCCGATGATTTACTTAGAATGACGACGATCACGACCGCATCATGACGACGGTATGACACCGGCACCTTGGGAAGGCAGGTGGTGTTCCCTAAGGCCAGAAAGTTTGGGAATCCTTAGTTTAGACCATTCCTCAATAAATAATTTACCAGCTTATAATGTTGTAATCACTTTTGTACAGCTTATCGCTGGAGTTTTTGTTTTCAAGTGAACTAATTTCCTAAGCTATTCAAAAGGGGAGCTCCAAATTGTATTATCTACTCAGGCTGCTCCTGGAGAAAAGACGCTATCTTAAGCAGCCGCAGTGGATGGATTGATTAAGCTGCCGCGTAGACCTGATTCTTCGGCGTCTGTGAAAATTACAATCCGCCAATTAAAATAAACAAGGGGCCTCATCAAGTGCATAATCAGTGAATTATGTGGAACACAGAAGAAGCTGCTGCGTGCGCGTCGCCTCATATTTACGTGCGCTCTCAATGCTTAGTGATCGCAGCACGTGTAAAGGTAACAAACTAAAATTTTGTCCACTACCGAATGAGAAAACGCATGGAACGTTACAATTTCTTAATATAATAGAATGTGACTCTAGTCTATACGCGATTTCTTGATTTCGTTTCAGCTTTTATTCAGCTTTTATTTTCTTACATTTTTTATGGATGCATATGACCTTTGTCTTATTCTTTATTTTAATTTTCCAGTTCTTTAAAGATAATTTTGGCACATTTATATGAGAACAATGCTAATCAACGCTCTGAACACAGGTGGCTTGTGTCCATGGCTACTGTGGTATACGCTTTGCAACGAAGACAACAATTATTGGTATTTTATTCTATCCTAAAGCGGTCAAATCATACTAGCACCGCGATGAAACAAATGGTTTGCAATATTATACTTCATAAAGGTTTAAAAATTTAGGCATTGCAAACGAAATTGGCTGTCAGAAAGCTCGCATATTTCTATGCCGAGATTTTTTTTAGGTTGGCTATGGCCTTTTGCTAAGGAACACAGTGAATTTCCATTACCTTGGCTCAAAGTATTTCTTAAATCTGGCTCAATGGTGCAGAATATTATGGAGATCGCTGGTTGGAGCGAAATATCAGTGAGAAAAGTTTAAGACACCATCATGTGATAGGTTCATTACCATAATTTGTCATGCTACAAGAACCATTCATAAGGATTTATGATAAAGTGAGTCAGCCTGCAGAAACGTTTGAACATTGTCCACAGTAACGTTTAGCATGGAATAATTGAGGTAAATTTCATTTTTACTTTCTCTGCAACATAACGGAGGTGTGTACGTAACGCGGTCTATTCTTTAGGTTTCAAAATGCATGTGCGGTGACCCTATAGCTGCGTCGATCGTTTGGCTATAGAAGTTTAGCAACCGATCGGAATATTCCAACAGAAAAACTTCTAAAGGATTCCTGCCGTTTTTTACAAGATGGTGCACATGGCGTGATCATGGTGAATATTCCTCTTCCTACGCGGTGGTTGGTTGGGAAGTTTAGGACATCAGCAACGTTTACATGTATGAACCAGGAGCGTATTGCACTTCTTAGCGCATCGCAGTAATGCGATGTGACAGAGTTCTCATGGCCCAACCACCCTACTAGCCCTGGATTAGTCGGCGATATTGTGGGTAGCGCGTGCTGCCGGTAAGTGAAAGGTAGCAGACGAGCTCATGTGATGCGCAGCGTTTGGATGCACCGAAAGGGACGACTTAGCCAGGATCGAACTACTCTCTCCTGACACGATTCGTCTTCATAACTCCTGGCCAGCGTTTATATGGATGCAGCCTGTTATAAATTCAATGTAATGCATCAATTTTCAAATGCATGTATGCGCTGATGTTAGATTAGACAAATGCTGTGCAAGAGAGATGAGCCGATGCATTTGTTTCTGTTTCCATGCTGTAGAGCCGAGGGCAACACATACCTGCTGTGCGAAAAAGGAAAAAAAGCGAGTGAACTGAATTTGCTGTGATCCTCGCCCCAAGCGGCTGCGTTTATACTGGATTCGCGATTAGGTCCGGCAGACCGAAACAATGTGCTCGACTGTTCTTCAATAACTACCCGCGCTGGGGGCGTACTGGCCTTGACGTTGTGGTGCTAAGCTCGAAGGGAGGGGATTAAATCGTGGCCACGGCGTCCGCATTTCGATGGGGGGGAAAGGGAAAATCAGTCCCGTGCTGTGCACTGTGCGAGCGCTGAAGAACCCCAGCTGGTCAACATTTATCCGAAGTATTCCACTACGGAGCGCCTTATAATCATATCTTCGTCCGTAGAGTCCTAGAATTTAATTTAACGTTTCTTTTTCAACAGCTCACTGAACCTCGTGGGGTTGCACTCAATAGTGGTGAAAAGTAATGTTTATCACACGTTGCCATGTTGTTTGCGATTGGATGTAAACGCGGTAATATTTTGGAGAAAGGTGCAAGCGGGCAATTACCCAGGATTGATGAAAGCAACAGGTAAAAAGCAATGCTAAATACGTTACTTCACGCGTTTGAGCCATTCACGCATTTCTTTGGAGCAACAGTTTGAGTTGAAAATAGAAAAGAAGAAGACCAACACTGTTCCGCATACCACGCATCGAACATAGTCTGCTATGAGAAAATAGCTTTGGCGACTCTTTTTAACAGTGCATTAAGTCATTCAGTTCTCTTGCGTGTTTTGGTATTTGTTCTATAGTCTGGAGAAAATTGCTTCTTTAAAAAAATGTTTGTAAATTTGCGTTTACTTACCCCATCTCTTGGTCACTTCTGTCTTGGAAAATATTCAAAGTATACAGAATACGCGTTACTTCCAATAAGGGAAGACTTTTGGGGCAAATGGCTGAAGAATGCACAAATGTAGATCAGAAAATCATGCCAGCATGGAAATTACGACAAGTACGTGGTTGGGTGCTAGTATGCTACCCCACGGAGGTAAATCGACTCGTATACTTACTCTTAGTTTTGCGCTGATCTGTGACGACAGATATATACAAGTTGGCAGAAGAAACATTTGATTCCAAGTAAAATATAACGCTTCTCTGCATTGCCTAATTATCTAAGGAAACGTCGTTAAGTGTACGCCAGACATGTGAAGAAGGCAGATGTCCAAATTTCATTCAGGTCGAAGGCACTAGATCAACGCAACTAAGGACAAGCGTATGCGTCAGGCGTCACATGTCAAGCAGATTCACAGGCTATTCATGTGCGTTGCAATGCGAGTTCACCAAGAAGAAAAATGTTACAATTTCCCACCCAACAATCTGCGGGATGGCTGAGCCCTCGCCGTCATTCACGTCGATGCATGGCCTAGATATTGTCCTGCAGGTATTGTCATTTTGTTTAGAAAGTGTGTATAAATCTTCCATATACGGGGTCTGTTAGAAAAGTATCCGACCTTTCGCCGAAGAAAAAAATGTCCGGGAGCATTGTCGTGATGGATGTGCCAATTTACTGTTGACCACAACTCCAGTCCCTTGCGCCGCACAGCATCACGTAGGTGATGAAGAACATCCCTGTAGTACTTTTTGGTGATTGTTTGATCTTGCGGTGCTTACTCGTGGTGTACCACATTGCGGAAGTAAAAAAAAAGCAGTCAGCACCACTTTGACGTTGCTGCGCACTTGGCGGGCCTTCTTTGGTCTTGGTGATGGAGTATGCTGCCACTGGGACGACTGTGGTTTCCGGGTCACACCCGTACACCCAAGGCTCGGAACCAGTGATATAGTGTTCAGGCAGTTGGGGTCACTGTTTGTGGAATCCAGCATGTCCTATGAGACTACTACATGAAGTTGCTTTTGCTCCACCATGAGCAGCTTTGGCACGAATTTCGCCGCAACTCTCTTCATGGCCAAATCTTCGGTCATAATGGAATGTGCAGAAAAATGGTCATGCCATGCTCTTCCTCAACTTCTAGGATAGTCACACGACGGTCCCGCATGACCACAGCTTTCACTTCGGCAATGACCTGGTCATTTCGGCATGTTGATGGCATGCCGGAGCGTGGCTCGCTCTCTGCCGATTTGCAACAGTCTTTACACCGGTTGTACCACTCCTTAATATGTGTGCTGCTTATAGCATCATCACCGAAAGCCGTCTGAATTTTCCGAATGGTTTCCACTAGCTGTCGCCCAGTTTCTGGCAAAATTTGATGCAGTAGCTCTGCTCCAGTCGCTCCGCCATTTTACTTGAAATAAAAATCAACGAGAGCACTGCACAGTACCTCACTCAAACGCTGTGTCCCAGCGATTGACGCTATCGGCAGGCGGTTGAAGGCGGATGCGCATGAAGGTTCAAGGTGGTTGATGCAAGCGCGCTTGTTTCATATCGATCAGGTGTTCTCAAAAGAAAATAAGGTCGGATACTTTTCTAACAGACCTCGTATATTCAGACTCTACCGAACGCAATTGTTGTTAGCAGAACCTCTCACTGAGTTTCACTGTAACCATCATTCCGTGAAAAATTAATTTTCTTCTACATATGACATTCTCCAATATGCAACACCACTCTCTTAGTAATTGTTACAATTGCGCGTTTACTACGCTCATTCTTATGGTTTCTAATAGTCTGGAAATTCTCAGTTACGCACTTGATTTTCTTTTTGCTTAGGTGCCTTCTGTTGGGATTCTGAAAGCAAAATCCGGCGAGGCTAAATGCCCCAGAAGAAGAGAAGGCGCTGGTGCTGACACACGACTCTGCGGCAGTCACTTTTGTTTTATCCAGCCGAATTCACTTCTCTCTTTATATATACTAGTCGACCCAGGTGTGACTCTTGACAAGGGCTATCTTCATATTTCGAAAGCGGACGAAGGAAAAAAATTAACGAGAATTTAGGTATTACGTACACTGACTCGATGTAATGTCATCAAGAATGATACGCTATAAAAAAGAAAAAGGGCCATAAAAGCTTCAGCTGCCTCAGCTATACCTTTCACAGATAAATGTTGGTGGTCCTAGTGCCGTAAAGAAATGTAAGTGCATGCGGGCAAGAGATTACAACGTTCATTGAAAGTAGTATTCAGATACGAACTTGTTCCTTCGTGAATTAGGCTAAGGGTACGTAAAAACTGTACTCATGAAACAATAGGCTTTCTCGTGTCGCCTCCCTGCTTAGGTAAACTGAATGTTCATCACAAATATTTTTTTCTCTTCTAGTTCAGAGTAATGTGCAAACTCGTCAAAACAGCAGCACTATAAAACGTGGAGCCCTATCGTGTTTGAAGAGAATGTCACGGTCACTTCGGCGCTTCTGTCCAGTCCTATTGCTCGTCTACAGCGTGGTCTGCAAAGTAAAACAAACGATGTGTCGCTTCAGAAGCTTCATTTGAGTACCCATGGACTTTTTTTCTACTCGCTGTGCGGCATTGCTATCATGTGTTACTGCTCAGTTTTTTAATTTTTGTTAGACGACATAGGTTGACATTTCTCCGCGCCTCCTTGTCACAGGTAATTTAATTCTTTTAATTTGTCAAGAAGAGAGGTACACAGGATTACAATGGGTGCATTATACAGCTCTCCAACCTTAAGGAATTATCTGGCAAAATACGCAGGTTTGCTTAGTTTTAAATGCCGTCTCAGTAGAAAGGCGGATCGCCCCTCATTAGACCAAAATTCGAATGGGATTCACAGTTGTATTCGCTACTTATAATCAAAGAGCATTAAATATGCGCTGAACAGAGCGGGTATCCTGATGTGAGCTCCTGCTTTTCTAGTGCTGGCGGAAATTTGCAAATAACTATTTTTTCCGTGCCGATGAAGTGCCACCGGACTGGCTTCGCCCAGACGAATCTGAGGCTAGGACGCACAGGCCATGGCCAACCAATCATTCTTGGACCCGAGCTTGACTATCGGGACCACCTACAGGAACAGATACGGCTATCAGCATGGAACGCACAATATATTAAGCGTTTCACAAGCAAGACCCACTTGGGCTCGATACCACTGCTGGGATGGAGCACTTACCCAGAAAGCGATACCATGTTAGTCTCTTGGATTATTCCTCATCTCTCAAAAACTCAAATAGGTTTCTTTTAGTCGTGTCGTTGTCTGGTGATTGGTGGTGTGTTTTTGATCTATCCAAATATCACTTTACGTCTTATTTATGTAACCTATTCCTAATCCTCTCAGGTGATGTTGAAACTAACCACGGACCAGACACGAGTTCAACACTTTCTAGTGTTTTAGAGACTGTTCAACAGACCGAAGCCGGTGAAAACGCCACTTCAAAAGACTTAGAAGCGCTTAAGCACTGGCAACCTTTCGTTGTTTTGAAACTTAAAGAGCTAGCGGCCTGAGTGCGCGCCATCGAAGCCGACGCCGTTACCTTAAAATTGAAAACCGTTGCTACATCGTTTAAATCAGCAGATAGTAGGCATAACTTTTTTCGCAAACTGAAATCTATCGAACAACGTCGTGACGATGCCAAAAAACAGACTACGTCGTTCAAATTTATTATACTTTGATATTCCTGATAACCCGTCAGAATGTTGGTCCACGTATGAGGGCCATGTAATCGATTTACGCTCGAAATACCTTGACATGTCGTGAGCATCACCCCAAATCGACCGACAACACCGCCTGGGTGGATACCACGACCAAACATGCAGACCTGTCATCATGAAGTTTGCATTTCTCGACGATAAACTTTGCGTGACATAAAAGAGTTTCAAGCTAAAAGATAACCAATACGCCATACGCGAGGATTTCTCTCTGCAAACACGTGCGGCTAGAAGCAAGCTACTGAAGTTTGCAAGATCAAAAAACGCCACATGCAAGCACACTGTTGACCGAATGCGAATGAACAATTCAGTGTATATGTACGATGCCGCGACCGTTACACTAAGACAATTACGCCGATAGCTAGCGCGGCTCCGTATACAAAGTCCACCCGCTAAACCTTCAACCTCACATGCAGCTGCAGTAACAAAGCTATCCGTGTCATTTACTAATGTACGAAGCCTCGTTCCAAAGCGGATTGAACTATGTTCCTGTTTAGATAATAGTGACTGCGACATTCTAATTCCAGCAGAAGCCTGGCTTCATACAGATATTGAGAAATCTGAAGTGCTAGGGGACACAGATGAGTATATCATACATCCGAAAGACCGAGGTAGTAGAAGAGGTAGAGGCGTGCTCATCGCTGTAAAAAAAATAAGAAAAAAACACATTTCCAGTTTCCTTGATGATGTGAACAGATCATTTTGAAATTCTATGGATCTGCATTGCAGCGTCTGCTCCTCAATATCTCTTCGGTGTGTGCTGCCGACCACCAGATGATTCTGTTTCCTTTGTTTCTGATCTTTACACCAACCTTGCCTTTATCCGACATAAATTTCCCAAATCTACAATCAACTTCTTTGGCGACTTCAATTACCCTGATGCGGATTGACCCGACCTAACGTCACGCACAAGTACCACTCACGATTTCATTCAGTTGACTCTTTACTTCTCACTTACTCAACTTCTTTACGAAGCCACACGTCAAGCGAACACTTTAGATATTATTATCACATCTGCGCCCGATAACGTAACCTTTTTACAGTAGAGCACTGGGCTTAGTGACCACTTAGTTCTGTGTGGAGGAAGACGAAGTGATTCTTTGATAGAACGCTTCTACGTTTGTCTCCGCTTTTTCGCTTTGTTTTCCTGCATTTCTGGGAGCTGCCGCTCCCTCCTTGCGGCAATGGATGAAGAAATCTCCGAGGACTTTCCTGATGTGCCGCCGTCAGGTCGGCTAGCGTCCAGGAAACGTGGAAGTGCGTCAAGCGCTACAGACAGCGAGGCCACTGAGATACGTTCGGACAGCTACGACTCATCGGACGATGACTTCCAGGTCGTGATGAGTAGATCAGCGAAAAGAAGACTACTGCAGGCATTTTCGTCGCCAAGTGCTTCTACCGTGAAGAGTGCACCGCTGCGCTGGCCGCACACTGTGCTCTTCGTGCCCGTGGACCCGGCGACCAATTTGCGGCTCCTCAACAGGCAGGTCCTCTCTTCCTTACTTGAGAGAATCGCACCAAATGAGATTAAAGACGTGCGAATAAACTCGCGGAAGAATGTCCTGGCAGTTGATGTTTTACATCGCAGCGCCCTACAACACCTACGTAATATAACTGATATCGACAATGTAAAGGTGCAATCAATGATCCCCACAGGCGGCGATGGTACTGCGGGCGTCATTTATGACGTCGACGTTGCCATTTCTAATGACAACTTGCCAACGTTGATAAAGCCAACGACAGAAGGCACTTTCATTACAAGGATTTCCAGATTGGGAAACACACGCTGTGTGAAGATTTTGTTTGAAGGAGACAGCCTTCCTTCCCACGTCAAAGTAGGACATGTCCGCCATCCAGTACGACCATTCGTACCGAAGCCCCTCCAGTGTTTCAAATGTTGCAAGATTGGCCACGTGAAGGGTGTCTGTGTGAACAACGTCGTGTGCCCGCGGTGCTCTGAGTCTCATTCAGAAGACGCCTGCAACGCACATGTTCTAAAATGCCCTAACTGCAGTGGTCCTCACAAGGCCTCATCAAAGGATTGCCCGCGGATGCGGACGGAATTCACCATTCTAAAGCGAATGGTGCGGGACAATTCAACGCATCGAGAGGCTGCTACCGCTGTACGGCGACGTCGGCATCGACACAGAAAACGTTCGCGAAATTCCGAAACTGCAGATAGGTACACGCCAGCTACCGTCAGAAGGACTGCCGCATCACCACACTGCGCCACCAAGACAGATACAAGGAAAGAAAACAAAGCGGGGAGGCTCGCCCGTCCTGAAGAATGGCCTGAGCTACCGAGCGCACATCTCCCTGCTAAGTTACCTCAAAACGCACCGACTTCCACGGCTTCTGCACCTGTTGAAGCGACGCTGATTGATGATCTCCAGGTCATCAACATTCTGCGGTCGCTCATGAATGCCATTCGCGTTATACTTACCAACATGAAGTCTTCGTCTGCGCAAAGCGCACTACAGGTGCTGGACACTTTGAGTCCAGTACTTGCAGCTCTTGGTTAAAATCATGGCTCTCCAGAAGCCGTCGTTTCGTGACGAAGTCCGAAACGCGTCGATATTTCAGTGGAACGCCAGAGGACTGAAGTCACGCATGTCGGACTTTCGACAGTTTGTGTTCACGAATAAGTTCCCAATCATCGTCATCTGCGAGCCCTTATCAGATAACATCAGACTGTCCGGGTATGAGTGTTTCATGTCAGCCACCCACGGAGAATGCAGCAAGATCATCGTATTCATGCGACGTGATCTTACGTATGTCCATCACCCAGTGTCGCCTGACCAAGAAAACCAATACGTATGTCTGACAGTAAAGAAAGGCAAGCTCACTTTCACATTAATTGGAGCCTACATATCGCCCTCAAGTCGGCTGGACTGCGAGAGATTACGGCGAATCACGACGGCGACTTCGCAGCCTTTGGTGATTACTGGAGATTTTAATGCCCACCACCATCTCTGGGGAAGTTCTAAGATAAACTCGAGAGGCAGAAAATTAGTGTCATTTGCCTCCGAACAAGAACTGTGCTTGTTAAATGATGGAAGCCCCACCTTCCTGCGTGGAACTGCCTACTGCAGCTGCCTGGACCTGACCTTTGTTTCACGCTCTTTCACTAGAAAGGTCAGGTGGTTTCCGGATATTGAAACGCGGGGAAGTGACCACCTACCCACTTATCTTAGGATTGAAGGGTTGACGGACTCCAGGTTAGCCGGCGTCACACAATGTATCGACTGGCCAATGTTCAAGTCAATTGTCGAAGACGGCTGTCGTGATGACTTGTCCTCTAGCCTAGAGGACATCATAAAAGGTGCCCTAGAGGTTGCGAAACATTCGCTTCTGAGAACGTATACACGCACCGAATACGACATCGAGCTAGAAAAGCTTCGTGCAATTCGTCGTCGTGCAGAGCGAAGATACAGGCGCACGAAGTCTGTACATGACTTGAGGTTGGCCAGAAGAACTCAAAAGAAGATTCAGCGTCGCATGGACGAACTCGCATCGCAAAGATGGAAATCATTCTGCGAATCTTTGGATCCACGAAAACCTTTGTCTCACATATGGAGAACTGTTCGTGGTCTCCGTGGAACCCCTCAGCAGCGCCACCCTTTTAAGTCTTTGGCCCTTCACCAACAATGCAGCGAGATTGACGTAGCGGAAGCTTTCTGCAGGAGGATTGCTGGCGAAACTAGTTCCGCTGACACATCGACGCTCCACCACTCACCGGTTTCACGCGACCCCCGCATGGATAGTCCTTTCTCCATGGACGAGCTCGAAGCTGCACTGGCCTTGTGCAAGCGTTCATCTTCACCAGGACCCGACGGTATAACCTACCGTGCCCTATGTAATCTTGGCGAAGAGGCTCGAAAAGAGCTCCTGCTCTTGTTCAACAGCTCCTGGCAGACAGGTACGGTTCCGCAGGAATGGAAGATTAGTCGCCTAATTCCACTACTCAAGCCTGGAAAGTCGCCTGTAGACATTGCGTCATACCGACCAATTGCGCTTGCCAGTTGCATCGGAAAACTAATGGAGAGGATGGTTCTAGCACGGCTAGAATGGTACCTCGAACATTACCAGGTATATCCAGATGCAGTGGCCGGCTTCAGGCGTGGCCGTTCTTCCATAGACAACGTTATCGACTTAGTGACGTACGTCGAGCACCAGAAGTCCTGCAAAAGATTATCTGCTGCCCTGTTTCTGGATGTTAAAGGAGCGTACGATAACGTAACGCACGAAGCGATTTTCAACGCGTTAGAGGCAGTAGGACTTGGCGGCAAAGTCTATCTCTGGATAAGTAGCTATCTACATAAGAGATCCTTTTTCGTGCTTACCGAGGATGGCCCGACCTCACAGCATTACAGTAACCGTGGGGTGCCTCAGGGCGGAGTACTCAGCCCAACGCTCTTCAGTCTAACACTCATTGGACTCTCCGACATCCTGCCAGGCACCGTTAGGCTCTCCATCTATGCCGACGACATTTGCATTTGGACGTCGGCTGTGACGCGACTGCAGCTTCGCGCGCGGCTTCAAAAGTCAACCACTTTAACATCATCCTACCTTAGAGAACAAGGACTTCGTATATCATACGAAAAGTGCGCAGCGGTGGCATTTACCAGGAAATCAATGTCTCCATACATGATATCCGTCGACAGACACATGATCTCGTACAACACGAGTCACAGATTTTTGGGGGTGGTCCTTGATAAAAATCTCTCCTGGACCCTTCATGTGAATTACGTGAAAAAGCGCCTGACAGGAATTTGTCATATGCTTAAGTTCCTTGCAGGAAAGACCTGGGGAGTACCAATACACTCTATGCTGCAACTGTACAGGGTCCTCTTTATTGGATTCCTACGGTACAGTCTACAGGTCATGTCCAACACCTGCAGAACTAACCTGAATATAATTCAAGGCATCCAAGCCCAAGCCCTCAAGATACGTCTCGGTTTACCGCGGAGTGCGTCAACGACTGAGGTTATTGCAGTCGCTCAAGATTTCACTATTAAAACGCACATTATCATTGAAACAATGCGTGTGCACATACGGCACTTTGCCCGGACCCCTACCCACCACCTAGCAAGTCTCCCAGTAGACAGGCCCCACACGGCATTCAGTGCGACTGTCTTCGCGCACTGTGCCTCTTTCAGGTCAGGTTACACACCTGCGGCAAGGCCTTCCATTCCTCCATGGTGTATGCGCCGTACTCAAGAGAACCTTACAATCCCAGGCCTTCAGAAAAAGTCGGACTTGCCATCATCAGCGCTCAAGCAACTAACTTTACTTCTCTTGTACGAGAAATACAGCGACTTCACACACGTCTACACTGATGGATCGACTACATCAACCAGTTGCGGCGGCGCTCTAGTTATACCAGCAATGAGAATAACCAAGCGGTTCAAGACTTCCCATGTCACTACGTCCACAGCTGCAGAGCTCGCGGCTCTCCGCGACGCGCTTCAAGTGATAAACGCTGAAAGTCCTAGAAAATGGGCAGTCTTCTGCGATTCAAGGCCGGCCTTGCAATGTGTGCAGTCGTTTCTCCGACATGGAACTCACGATCAGCTCACGTGCGAAATCGCGGAACTTGTTCATCACTTAATAGCAAAAGGACATGGTATCTCTTTTCAGTGGATACCAGGTCATTGCGGTATCCTTGGAAATGATGACGCCGATAAGGCAGCTCGGACGTTAAACCAAGAAGACCGCTGCGTCCCCATTCCTCTCTCAAGGACCGACGCCGCGAGGCAACTTGGCATTCTAGCACGCACGATCTCCTTGGCAGAGTGGAACACCGCACATACAAGGCGCACAAGACTGCACAGACTAAACCCGTCACTTCAACTCAAACCTCCAGCGGGTCTACACCGACGTGAAGCGTCTCTTCTGTGTCGGTTATGGCTTGGAGTTGCCTTCACGAATGCCTATTCAGCACTAATTGGAATGGCTAATACTCCTGCATGTGCTTTTTGCGGATGCGAGGAGAACATTGACCACTTATTGTGCCATTGTCCACAATTTCAAGCACAAAGACAGTCTTTGTCCAACACATTGAGGAAACTAGACGATCGTCCTCTGATTGAACAGACCATATTAGAGCACCGTCCCGACCGATCATCGGCTCAGAAGGCAGTGAAGGCACTTTTGTGTTTTCTCAGAACTTCTGGTTTGCTCGAGCGACTCTAACTGAAGTGCTGTCCGTACGCGTATCTACACCTTCTCTCTCCCTTCTTTCTCTTCCCCTTCTCCCATCCCCCAGTGTAGGGTAGCCAACCAGACTATTGACTGGTTAACATCCCTGCCTTTCCTGAATTCTCCTCTCTCTCTCTCTCTCTAGTTCTGTGTGCTGTACTCGGGATACCTGCGTGTTTGCGTAACGTTGTACAAAAACATATTTTCAACTATAACAAAACAAACTTTCAGGCTAATAACCAGGGCCTTGAAATCTTTTGAAAGTCCTGCTTCAATCGTTCTCTTCACGCTTCGCCACGCATAACTGGTCTCTTTTCCAGCAAAAACTAACCGATGTGGTTCAGGCGCACATACCACGTATCACGTTTAAAACGAACTTATTTAAACCATGCTTACACAGATCGCGATTCGCAATGAATAATTAAAAGAAACAGCTCTTTAAGACGGTGAAGCTCAGGGGTACGGCCCTGCCTTGGATGAATTACCAGGCTATGGAAAAAGAGTACTGTCGTGCTCTTCATGTGACCTTCAATCGCTTATTTCGAATAACCCTATAAAGTTTTGGAAATTCATTTCTCCCTCCAACACTGTCGTTGACATCATTTAACTGGTGGATGAGGACGAGACACACGTCAAAGTGGTAGATTGCGCTGCTTTATTCAATAATTATTTTGCAAGTGTTTTTACAAAGGAAGATTATTCCAGCATGCGATCTACGGAAGAAGTCGATTATAGGTACAAGGGCCCCATAATCATAACTACTGCCGGAAATGCAGCATTGATTAATAACCTCGAAGCATCAACATACGCAGGAATTGATGATAGTAATACGAAAATCCTTAAATACAGTCACAGTATCTAGTATCATACACATCTTTCAACAATCTTTATCAACGAGTGAAATACCACACGAATGGAAAATCGGGAAAATCATACCAATATACAAATCAGGCAAGAAATCTAATGTTAGTGATTATCGTCCCTATGTTAACGACTGTTCAATGCAAATCACTTGAACATGTCATTGCTTCCAGCATCGCTCAGCACGTAGCAGGTAATAATTTTTTCCCTAACCCATACGGTTTTAGAAATGGTTTCTCATGTGACACACCACTCTCAGAATTCACTAGTTTTCGATTGCGTTCCGCACTGTCGTTTAACATCTAAACTTTCGTCCTTTAGTTTCGTTTCCTTAACTTTATCCTGGGTGATAAATTTTCCTTCCTTCCGTAAACACTACACCGTTACTAATTCCTTCTCATCTTTTCTCGGTGATGTCGCCTCTGGTGTCCCCCGGGGTATTGGCTTGGGTCCCTTGTTATTGTTAATTTACATTAATCATCTGCCAGCGGGTATCACCTCTAGCAGGCGACTTTTCGCAGACCGATTGCGTATTCTACCATAAAATCTCTTCTTCACCTAATCATCTTGCTCTCCAACAGGACCTGAATGTCGTAAATAATTGGTGCTCACGCTGGAAAATATATCTTAATACCGATAAATGTAAACTAATGACCTTAACTCACAAGAAAACAACTTCAGCATCTAACCACACTCTTAATGACTGCCGCGTAGCACGCACAACGTTTTATAAGAACCATGGCTCCGTGCATCTTTCACCCAAACTCTTACAACTCGCATAGATAAAATCACAGCACAGGCATCAGGCACCCTCGGCCACCTTAAACGAAACCTTCACAATGATCCAACTTTGACCAAATGCCAAGCTTATCTAACAATTGTCCGTCCTCAACTTGAGTACGCGCAACCAATTTGGTCACCTCATCAAACCTATCTAATCTACGCTCTTGAACGAGTGCAAAATCTTGCCGCGCGTTTCATTGCCAGAGACTACAGCCATCATTCCAGTGCTGCTAATATTAAATGTTCTTTGTCCTTATCCTGCTTAGAATCACGCTAAGAGATTGCTCTAATCTGCTTATTTCTTAAAATAAACAGTCAGCACCAAACCACCCTCCCTCTCTCCCAACCGTCACGAACGTCTCGCCGTTAGCATAAAAACCGCTCCTTCAAGCCTATGTTTAGGCACACAAACGCCTTCTATTCATCAGGATTACCACTGGCGAATGAACTATGGAATAGTCTCACTGATAATGTTGTACACATTCATGACCCTGTGAAGTTTCGTCATGAAGTAACCGCTATTTTTTCGGGACCAGTTGCTTTCATTAACTGTCTCCTAATTGCCTACACGCTTCTCGCTAACTTCTGTAATTGGCAATGTCAAGAGATGTACCCTTACATTACTTTTGTAAAATTTCACGGTGTTATCTACCCTTACATTGTGTATGTCGGAAGTCATTCCGATAGTGTATATCATGTTACGCTAAGTATTATGTAATGTCACCTCGTTTTATGTACCTCAGTATACGTCTCATATACTATTCTTCTTTCAAATGTTTACATTTATGAAGATATATGTTGTATAATCCCCCCTACAAGATGCTCCTGCTTGAGCCGGTGAGGTTTTTTGAATAAATGAATAAATAAATAAATCATCCAAAGGCTTCTATCATGGTGAAGACGTGGAACTCACTTCCGATGTACCCGAGCTATTCTTGTGGCTCGAAAAAGGATTGTACTTATGTGGCTGTAGCTTCCTTACTGCAATGGGTATTCCACGTCCAAGCGAGGACAGCTGACTAGTTTTAATAGTGTCTTTTCTAACTTCCCGCAAGTTTGGGTCATGCAGAAACATTTGAAAAATGTCTTACTGAAAGCTCATAAACGATTATTTGTCTGTTTGTTCAGCCTAATCGTAGCCTATTCAAACATTATAGCGCTAACGAAGTCGAGTGATAACGTAGACGATATGTTAATGTGAGGGTAGCTCAGCAAATTTAGGTCAGTAGCTCCTACGTCAGTTAGCCCACCTACAGTACACTGTTTAATCAGTGATACATATTTGAACAGTCAAAGCCTATAGGAGTGTTTCCCTGCTGTATACCACGTTGCCTTTAACCGGCGGATCCCTTGCGCTTCTTTACCATTTTCACTCATAAATACCTCCAACGGTAACTGCTATTTAGTTAAGCTTCGTTCCGACTTTATTCTTCCGCTGTTTATAATGCTGGTATAGTAAAGTTCTGTCACCCCTTACGGCGAGCTTCGCTCACTGAACAGCGTTCAGTAACCGATTGGCCAATATCGAAATGTCGGGATTTAGCCAGCTAAAGCGAAAGCACTAGGTAGTATTTTTGAATCGTGTACGAAGATAAGTCCTGCTGGAACCGCGTACTTTCGTTAGGGAAATAAAATATTTCAATTGATTCTAAAGTAAGTCATCCTTGGCGAACGCTCCGGTGCCTCGCTTTCTGACCGTGGCTGCTGCCTGCTGCTGCTGCTCGTGCGTTCTCGCTGAATTGCTCACACTCTGCTGCGGAATGGCGACGTCACCTAGAAGGAGGATGCGTCATGCTACTTCAAACGCAGCAGTGGAAGGAAGAAGGAGGAAGCCAGCCTGTGCATGCGGGTGGAAAGGACAGACCACTGGTGGCGAGGGCGAGGGGGCCGCGACGCGAGGAGCCGCGTTGAGACCGAAGAGAGGCCATCGGAGCACATGGCCTCTCTTGTCTGAATGTCCACGCGCCGCCTGGCAACCGCGTGGACATTCGCATCTGCGCCACATAGGTGAAGTCGGGCAACACAAACAAATGGCGCAGAATTGCAGCTTGCATTATTTAACCTCTGTAACGCTGCTTATGCTGACATGTGCGTTGCATTGCAGAGATCCTCGTTCGGGGCATCCTTGAGCCAGATGAGAAGCTGTGCGGAAACACTGCCATGTAAGCTTCACTGTATATAGATTCCAACAGGACACGTTGGATGCGGTGCATTTGCTTTCTTTTGCCGAATCAGCGATCAATTTTGCCAAGTAATGACGGATCAGGTGTCTGTATATACACGCCATCCCTACGCTGCCTCTATTTGCAGCCAGCATACACTTCCACTTAATGATGAGCTATGACTCCAACAACGCTATAGGTAACAGAAGTGACACGAAATATCAAAAGCTCATGTAGAATTGTGCCGTAATTACATATTTCCAGTTATCTATAGAAACCTGACTTGCTGCTCGCAAGAGGTTTTCTAGCATTTCTTCATGCATGATTTAAGATAGCAGGCTTCCACTCGAAAAATACCGCATATCTGTCGCGACTACAGAAATTTTTGTCGTAGCGCAGAACTTTTGGCGCATGACCTAAGTTTCTGTAGATGCGAAAGAAATTTCGAAGGCTTCCATATAAACTTTCGTATCACAAATACAGGTTCTGTGGCGACCACAAGAGTTCTGTAGAAGCGAAAGAAACTTTGTAATGGGGGTGTCATTGGAGAGTGGAAATCATGCAGTCACCGGCAACGATTCTACGAGGTGATCTTGTGTCGACTTCGAATTGGACACACACATCTGACGCACAATTTCCTTCTCCGAAAAGAAAACCCGCCAACCTGCGAAAAATGTAATGAAGCTCTTACAGTCATGCACATCTTAATAACATGTCCACACATCGATACACTGAGAGAGGTTTTTACACAGCCTGTATAAATTGCACATCCCATTATACCCTACCCTATTACTAGCAGATGACCCCCTAGTGCCATTTCCTAACCTCTTCGAGTTTTTAGAAAAAACTGGTTATTTACACCAACTATAATGTAATGCAGGTTTACCTGCCCTAACGGTTATCTTTATTTTGTCTTGTGACTGGCGCAGCATGGCCTTAGTTGCCTTTGTGCCACTAAACCCAAACTAACTAACTAACTAACTGTCGCGACGACAACGTGGCCAAAAAAAAACACACACTCTGTAGCCACGTTCGAAGTGCCGTACTTGCACGATGTTGCCGTGCTCCCGATTGTAGCAGGGCGAGGTTATATTACCTCCCAAATACATCAAAAGTAACTTGGTGACGATTCTACTGCGCTTATCTCATGAAACCTGAGCTGACGCGTACCGTGTTGAAACGATTTTATGGAAAATACAAAGAGACACAGACAAGCGCACAGTTGAATATTTATGGCGGCTTGTCGCCGTCGGAGTCGGACGACGGCTCCTTTCCTCTGTTGCGGATGCATGTCTCCGGAACGCCTAACGCTTGTGGTGCGGCCCGGTTACCCTGTTCTTCTGCCAGAACGATCACCTTACGGCTTGAAGGATGCTTCGTAATGAAAATTTTATTTTCTTTTTAACCTGCCACTGGACTACCTCGACAAAAGGCGGTTTAGCAGAAGTGCTATGACATGCGTACAGCAAAGTGAAAAATGGTGGCCGCTAACCAAGGCACAGAAAACAACGCCCGTTCGATGGCGGTGTGGCAAGCTACATTGCATTTACCTTTTTATTTATTTATTTATTTATTTATTTATTTATTTATTTATTTATTTATTTATTCTCCCTCAAGGTCATTTACTCTCAAGGTCAAAGACATTGGTGGGGGGAGTGGTCACAGATACAAGTGACGTGGGCGTTCCTAATTATACAGTAACTTCATTATACAGCTTAACATAATGATAGATTAAATACAAAATAGCATAAAAATGAATTTACGATACATATAATAATAACGCACTGTAATATAGTATATAGTAAAAAAATCTACAACACTTACCGTAAGCACTGTGTATGCTAAAGTGTTATAACGTAGCTATTAAACAATTCACAATATTTAATTTCAGCCGTTTGTGCGGCAAGGCAATTCCACTCTTCCGATGTATGCGGTATGAATGACTTAAGGAATGCGCAAGTTCTACATGAGGGAATTCCAATTTTATGAATACGATCTGTCCGTCAGAAACATACTGGGTAACCGAGCTTAATTCGTTACGCAAGTGTGGATGGTAGTGCAGCTTATGAAAAAGAACTAAACGATGTACTTTACGTTGGAATGCGAGAGAAGGTAGATTAAAGTTATATTTCGTAGGTGTTATACTGGCGGTGCGGCTGCATTCTGAGAAAATAAAACTAAATGGCATTGCTCTGAATCATTTCGAGGGCCATATTGATATGGCGCTCGAAAGGGTCCCATAATGATGCGGCATATTCAAGTTGTGACCTAATTAGTGACCTATATAGGGGAAGCTTTAATGAAGAAAGTGATCTTGAAAAATTTCGACGAATGTCGCCGAGCATGTGATTTGCGTTATTTGTAATGTATGTTCTATGATCATTCAAGGTAAGGTTGGACGTTGCGTGTACACCAAGATACTTGTACGATGATACAGGTTCCAGTGGTATCTTATTTAGTGTGTAGAAAGGTAGCTTTCTTTTCGATTTGGTTACGAGCATAAATTTACATTTAGTTATGTTTAGTTCCATCAGCCACGTCTTGCACCATGAATGAGCTGCGTTAAGGTCAGATTGAAGAAGTGTTGCGTCGGTATCGCAAGTTATTTTCGTAAAGATTGCACAATCATCTGCAAAAAGGCGAATATTTGAAGAGACGCAAGAAGGTAGGTCATGTAAGTATTACAAAAAGAAGAGGGCCAAGCACTGAACTTTGCGAAACACCAGATTTTGCAATGATAAGTTCTGAATTAGTGCTGTTAGCTGAAACAAATTGAGAACTATTATTTAAAAGAAAACATTCAAGCCAGGTTAGAAGTTTAGTAAGAATCGGTTATGTATTTTTTTACTAGATTTAGCTACGATTGTAACGCGCACGCGAATTTGAACGCACTTTTTATTAAAAAAGGTGTAAGTTAGGATCCTGAAAATACGATATGCCACCCTCCATTGCGACAACAGAAGTCATGACGTTGCGACAGAAGCGTCTTTTTGTTTCGACGTCAGAATTCTCCACGTTTCTGTCGCAAAACTTTAAGCGAGTTTCATATTGATGGAGTACACTGGACTTTCCCCTAACGCAGCATCAAAAGCGCGTTCTGAGGCGGTGGCATTGGTGATTGTACTGATACCGGCATTATCGTCGACGGGGTCAATGATTTCGATTTGTCGTAACATTGTCGTGACGATTCTTCAGAACCAGTCGCCCTACCGAACTCGTGGGAATCGGCTGCTGATTGAAATCATCGCAACACAACGCGTTTGCGCCAATGGCTGCACTCTTATTTTGTTCTGTTTGCACTCAGGCTATTGTGAAAAAGCTTTTTAAGATCTAACACAAGAGTCTCAGCTTTGATCCTGCAGCCCACACCAAATTATGACCGATGTGTTGCCTTTCCTACGGAACTTAGGCCTGGCGAATCACGGTTTAAACATATGAACAATTGTTACGAAGAAAGGTGCCGTTAGAGTTAAGATTTGGTTGTGTAAATTCAACATAAATCATTATTTCCTTACCAGGGCGACTCCACAAAAGAAATGTCTCAAATCCACGCTGTGAAGGTGGTTGGACAGCGAAGCTGTAAACGACAACTAGAACGAGTGCCCACTGCGAGGTAGGTTGGGATTATTCCAATGGTGACGTTCACATGTACTTTACCTAATTATTAGACTAAAACGTTTCAACGGCCTGCCCCTTGGCCTGTGCTGCTACTTCGTGTACTTACAAAGAGTGGACCGGAAACTGGAGAAATGCGCAGCGCCTCACCGCGCTCATCAGGAGTCCCCACTATACGTGAATTTCCCGTAGCACTGTCACGACACAAACCACTTGCTAGGCGGGACCGCCTTTTAGATACGAAAGTGTAGTTACGTCACTCCCTTCTCCGGGTGCTACAGTCAAGCTGCCGTCGCCGCGGCACTTAGCGCAGCAGTAATATTCACCACGAAATGTATTCGAGAGCACTGCGTGCTTCGCATTGCGCGTAGGCGCAGGAGCGCCTTATCATCAACTATGTGGCTCAGATGCTTGTTTTTGAGCTTGTTGTTTATTCAAACGCACGCTGTTCTGTATGCTGTATGCGTGATTTGAAAGAATGTATGCAATGTTCGTTCCACTATGGTGAGTGCTTGCAGGCTCTGCCGTACGAGGTTATGAGCCATTGCTTTTGGGAGCATAAGCCATCGACTATGACAGTTTTCTGCTGACGTTACGCCAAGAAGAAATCCCGGGATCGTAGCCATAGACAGCTTCACTGAAAAACGTGGCTCGCTCACGCCGTGCCCTCTTAACGTGTCATAGGTGTGCTGTTGCAGCTGAGGCGGCCAGTATATCGCTGAAGATGTGACACACAGACCTGTGGACTAGGACATCTTGTAACCTTGATACATTACGTATTTCCCGTAACTAGTACATATGATTTTGCCAAGCGGACAAGAAGTTGTGGGCTCTTTAAAAGGGTGTGTGAGAATTACTCTTGATCGGGTGTGAATATTATGGCATCGGTGCTAGCAAGAGAAATCGGTGGGCTGTGTAGCTGAGCACCTATACACAAATGATCATGCAGCGATATTGCAATTCGCACAAAAATTGCATGCGTGCTCATACGTGTAAAGAGCAGGAGACAGCTGCCCAAATGAGCAGTAAGAATCTTTAGTGTCCCTGGTCACCGCTGTTTATTTCCGAGATGCTTCAGTGAATAACTATCGTAAAGCAAAATCAACGTTCCAGCAATCTAGAGTGCTTTTTCATAATAAGATCAATTCCTCTTTTCTAAATAGGTTGTAGTGTGAAAGCATGATTTCACTATCGACGTTCGAATAGTAAATAGCAGTGTAAACACAGCTTCTTGCTGTTGACAAGGCAAAAATGTGTGAGCAAAAGAAAGTTTCGCGTGGCGCTGTAGCATGAATAGGATGCGTTATGTTGGAACTTTGAATATCCCTTGCCAAATGTATCTTTGTTTTCTTTTTCGTATTTTATATTTTACTGTTTATTGATTCCAGTGAAAATTCTCCATATCGCCTAAAGATATCTCCGTTGCCTATTTTATTTAAAGAATAAATAATGAATACAGGACGTTCTAAAGTACGACAAACTGAAAATGTTTGTTGTGTATTTTGACTGGACTATGCTGGCAATTGAACAGTCACCTTAAGCAACTAGCCCAGCCGATAACAATAAGGAAACACTGCAACGCACATGACAAGCCCCTGTCATACCTAGTTATTACGGCAGTATAAATGTTGAAAAGGAGCCATTGGCAGTACGGGGACTTGCATTTCGATCCTGTGATATATTCTGTGTAGAAGTTCGAAAAAAAATGCCTCTTCCACCACCTTTTAACTTTAAGGCGATCTTTCCATGCTAGGCTGCATTTTATTTAAGTAGTACCCCAAGTGACTTCCACAATTCGAGTTCCACATCCACGTTTTCACTACCTGTCCGCAAATCTCAAAAGCGTAGCATTCGTACGTTCACATGGTCTTTTCAGGTACATGCGCATTCAAACCTGGATAATGAAACCGTTGTCTCACCCGGTACTCTGTATTCTTTTGAACTCCTTTGCCTTTTGACTTAAGACAACGTGGATTAGTTCAGTTGGACTTTCCTGTGCAAGACAGCATGTTAGCTTTCTCAAATGCATCGCGACTTGTCACAACATAGTATTGGCTGGCTAACTCGAGCTACCGATGCGACGACGGGTGGGGTGGACGACTGGTACCACTCAAGATTGCGTACCACGAAGTCTAGGCTCCATTACTGTATAAGAATAGAGGGAAAAAAAAACGTTTCGAGTTCGCGAACGTTAATTTCATTATGGTAGCGTTACTGGAAAAAGCACGAAAAAAGCAGAAACAAGACATGCACTGTACTCTCCCGAAAGGATGCATCACGCAAGCTTGCGAATATTATTGAATATGTGCAATGTAAGCCTAGAAGCAACAACAGCTAGAACAGCACAGCAACAATAGGTACAACCAAAACGCGCAAAAACTCCCCATAGCCTGACAAAATGTCGCAAACCACTACAGCGTTCGCGTTGCGTTTCGTTCACCGAACAAGCGGTCAGGTTCGCGCACAGTGGTCGAAAGGAGTCGAGCGAACACGGGAAGGGTCTCAGAAGTTTGTTGCAGTGTGCGCCGCGTATCAAAATTTCTTAAGTTTAAAACCGGCATTGTTAACTAATTACCGCGAACATGCAGGAAGATATTTACTCTGGTAAAAGCAAAATATTTATTACTAGAAGATTGTGGGAGAACAGGGCTTCACTCTCTGAATCTAACCCTTTTCGTATTGCTGCGCATTGCCGGATCAGTGGGTACACCTTGTTTTTACCGACACACTATTATGTCATTGTAGTCAGCAGCTGGGCCATGAGGTCAATGAAGCTTTCCATATCAGAACGAAAGGTAACGTCGGTGTTAGTCAAGCGTCGATCACAGCCAGTGCTAAACAACTTGCGCAGAACCATGAGATTAGCGTTTCTTTGTGGCTCAGTTGGCGATCGGTATCCCTTCCTAATTTTCGCTCGTGCAGTTTCATTGTTTTCGTTTGTTTATAAGCCAATGTTCTTTTTCAATAAAAATTGGTCAGAGTTCAGCGCCATGTCCTGTTCGTACTGTCTTTAGTCATCGTCCCAGTAGTGCTGCCACAATGCAATGCACGATTGCACCGTGACTCGACACCCCACCACTAAGATGCGATAATCCAGACTTTTTACGCAGCGCAATCTTGTCTGATTAAGGCAGACAGTCGTTCTGCTTGGCACTATGTCTTCTGTCTCCGTTCAACCATATGCCATACGGCTTGCATGACAGCTGGCTGGCTGATGCAATGGTCGGTTTCCTATCTGGACCGGCTGAGAGCAATAACAGCATGTCGCCTGGGGTGATAGCCATTGCAGTAGTATTCGACTGCACCGCTTCATGGAAAGTGAGTAATAGCAAATAAATTGGAGCAGCTTTAATAACGTGAGAAATCCAGTTATTAGTATATCTAAGTATACAAAAGTCAATTTATAAAATGCATGCATATAACACTTCAAAGTTCTTTGTCATTCAAAGTTCTTTGTCGAAGGCAGCTCAAGAAATAACGTGGAATATACATATTGGAATTCCCAGTGCCCTTTGCTTAAACTCAACGGGAAGCTTGTCTTCGGGTGCATTATATTTGCTTCTTCGAATGGAATAGTTTTTTGACGATAGCTATGCTACTTTGTTGCAACACGGCATTATGCGTTCCTGTGCAGATATTCAGTGAAACATCTTTGCAAAGTTACATTCTTTTTCCGTTTAGATACAGTGACGCCCAAAATCACGGCAGCATTATCAGGGCACATTAGTCATCCGAAATTGCTGTACACATAGACATGTTTCATACTCGTAGACATATTTCATACGCTGTTGTATGAAATATGTCTCGAATTTAAGAAAAGAAATGCATGAATGGTTTCTTTTTTTATAGCAGATATGCCGTTCAGTATAAACGTTCTTGAAGCTAATTTATTCACAAATTCCTCTAGATCTTTTCGCTGATCCACTATTTCCGTAAGTGCGCTTGGTACATAAAGTAATGCTTGTTTCTAAATGCTCTTTCCCTGGCAGAATATCTGGCCACCTTCCCTTTACTTCAGTGAGTGGGTATTCGGTGAGTGAGTAGTCTGCCGAACAGTGAAACAACGAAACGCTTGAAAGAGCTAGCGGCAATGACCCTGTGGAAATTTGGTTCGCGGTTTTACTCGGGCTCGCCCCGGCGTTCATCACAATGGCTTTGCCACTGGCTTTCAGTGAAGTCGAGGAAGCTCCCGTCGTGCAGAAAGGCAGTCCCACACTGGCAGGAAAGACAGGAGGAAAGTAAGCAGGCTGGTAGTGCTTAATTGTGTTGAAGCGCTAGGTGTACCGGGGAATCGAAAATGACGAAAACACGAGCAGATGATGATGATGATGATGATGATGATGATGATGATGATGATGATGATGACCTTAGTTTTTTTTTTGGCACATACTCACTCACGGAGAACAACGCGACCCCCATGCAATTTTGATGTCTTCATCTTTTTCAATTACACAGCCACGTTCTGCGTGGGCCACATGAAGATGATGAAGATGATGATTCCTTAATTCTTCTAACGATCCCACTGTGGGGGATAGACCCCGAACCGGGTGGTAGTATAATAAGGAAAACAAGGAGAAAGTGTAATCGAAGATGGGAAAGAAAAAGAATAAATGAAGCAGTGTGGGATAATTTTGTCAGCTTTGTATAAACAGGTACAGTGAAACGAACCTAATAGTAAACAAGCCTAATGTAACAGGTCACCGTAAAAAACAACTAGGAAAAAATTTCCATAATAAAAATAACAATAGTAATAATCATAAAAATATAATTTCATGAATTTCTTTTTTGCTACGTGAATTTTAATCAATGTATTATTTATTGAAGCATAAATAAATAAATCATGAAATATAGGAAATAATAAGATATATTTTGTATCACACAGGTAAATATGAATGACTCGGCAAACGTACCTGTGACTATATCCCGACAACAAAGCTACATCTTCGAGGATAAGAGTAGTGCATCAAGGCAGCCCTAGATTACAAAGCGGCATTTCCAAACATCGTTTTCATTAAGTTGAAAACTGATGGCACGATAGCAAAAATGATCTATGGATTCTGACTCTCTGCAGAGGTAGGATAAAGAGGATACCGCCAGATCACACCGGTGCAAGTAACGGTTAAGCAGTCGGATACGGCGAGGCAACATTGTTCATGACGTATTAAATAGTCGGGTAGGACAGCATTGTCCGTTTCAAAAAGGTTTAGAAACTAGAAGCTCGTAGATTTTGTTGATGAGTGGCTTTTTTTGTCTTTGGTCAAAGAAAACTACCCATTTCTAGCCCCAGCAATTTGCGCAGTTGCCGGCAGCACAGATCATCATCATGAGCGTATATTATGTCCACTGCAGGACGAAGGCCACTCCCTACGATCGCCAATTATCCCCGACTTGCGCCAACTGATTGCGACTTGCGCCTGCGAATTTTCTATTTTTTTATTTTATTATTTTTATTTCAGAATACTGCCGGCTTCCATTTGGAAGCCCAGGCAGGAGTAATACAAACATCACGTGATTTCAAACTTTTTCCTCAAGGGGATAAAAAAACTAAGTAAAAAAAATAAATAAAAAACAGCCTAATAGGCAAAGTAAACATATGCAAATACACAAAAGAAATACGATGATGCCGTCACATTGCTGCCAATAGGAAACGCGTAATAAAAGAGCAAAAGATACAATGAATGCATGACATTACAAGCACGCGTGCACTGCAGATAAGAAGGAATCTGGAGTGGCTGAGTTGACCACGCTTTGCGGAAGAGCGTTCCATTCGCGAATTGTCTTGGGCAGGAAGGAATAAAGGTATGCGTTTGTTCTAGCACGTGGCAATAATATTGTTTGATTGTGCTTACCTCTGGTCAGTCGCGATTTGTTAACTTGCATGTAGTTGTCAAATCTCATTTTAGTGTGGTTGTTAACTATGTTATACATTGCTTGTAGACGGCGCATATTGCGACGAGTTTCTAGTGTCTGGAGCCCAGATCGCAACCTTAAAGAGGTGACTGAAATGCGCCAATCATAAGCATTGTAGATAAATCTAAGAGCTTTTTTTTGTACTCTTTCGATAATGTCTATACCAGCCTTTGTGTGACGGTCCCAGACTATATCGGCATACTCGAGTATTGGCCTAATAACTGTCTTATATGCGGTTAATTTGGCAGAACTAGAGCTGTTTATTAAACGGTGCTTTAATAACCATAACTTTTTCGTTGCTGCCGCAGAAACATACCGAACATTAGCGGTATAGCTCATCTTGGAATCAATTGTAATTCCAAGATATGTGAATTCCTCTACCTGTTTAATGGCCATATTATTTATCGTGTAGGTGCGAATTAGCGGATTTTTTTACGTGTAGTAACCATGTGCGCGCATTTCGAGATGTTTAGGGTCATATGCCACTGGATACACCAATTGTGTATTGCTATTAGGTAGTCAGTTAAGCTAGATTGGTCATCCACAGATTGAATGCTCGAATAAACAATACAATCGTCCGCAAAAAAGCGGCACCGCATGGAAAATTTGCAAGCCAGGTCATTTAGGTAGATAAGAAAAGGAAGTGGCCCTAATTCAGAGCCCTGTGGGATGCCCGAAAGCACAGAGGCGAGCGATGAATTCGAAGCACCTATGCTGACAAATTGTTTTCGATGCGTCAAGTAGGAATCAAGCGAACGCAAAATTCTCCGCAGGGGCGTCTGCGTCAGCAGGCGTTTGGTGTGTTGCGACACCACGTACCCGAGAACACGAGGGTTGGACCCTCCCGCGTGTAGCCGTGCGCGGCTTAGCCGTGTCCGGGGAAAGGGGGATCCTGGGGGTTGAGCGGATGCCGGGTGTTCGGACCTTTAAGGCCCCCCGGCGGAGGCAACACACCTCTTTGGCCTCGGCTTCGCGTAGACGGCACCCCCGGACTGACCCACCCGGGGGAAATCGGCAGTCGCCTTTTCCTGTCTCTTCCTCCTCGAATCTTCGTCTTTATCTCTCACTTTTTGACCTTTCCTGTCTCCTTCTCTCTTCTTTTTACTTCCTTTCTCCTGGCGGCATGGGTTAACCCTGTGTGGCTATCCAACCTTGGGTACACCATATTCGGTTATAGTGACGGCGTACGACTGGCGTCGTGCAGACTTGTACGCAAGCTCTGCCGTGTCCCCTCGTTGGGCTCCGTGGTGGGCGGTCGGCGCTGTTGCCGAATGCATACATTTTTTCATGGAAACTTCTTTCCCCTCCCTTACTGATCGCCCTCAGAAACGAGGGCGCACCGAAGATGTCTTCAAGTTTTTTGGACGCCAAACCCAGAACTTTCCCCGCTTCCATGTTATTCATTCCGAAAAGCCAAACAAAGCAGTGCGAAACATCTCACCATTCCTTGTTTCAAAGTCCTTAACTGATATTTTTGGTCCAGGTTACAAAGTGTCGAGGATGGCAAGCGGCGACCTCCTCTTGGAGCTCCGCGATGTAAAACAGCATGAGAAACTACCGCAACTAGTGTCATTTGGAGAGACCCCCATAACAGTAACCCCGCACCGTACAATGAACACCACCCGTGGTGTTGTGTCAGATGATGATTTGCTTGAGCTGACTGAAGCGGAACTACTGGAGGGCTTCAGCGAACAAAATGTGATCAATGTCAGAAGAATTAATATGAGGCGCGACGGTAACGAGATTGCGACCGAACACATAATACTCACCTTCAATTCAAGTGTCCTACCCGAGTCAATCGAGGCCGGGTACATCAAGCTCCGTGTCAGGCCGTACGTGCCAAATCCACTGCGATGTTTCAAATGCCAGCGCTTCGGCCACAGTTCGCAGAGCTGCCGGGGCCGCCAAACATGTGCAAAATGCAGTGCCCACGAACACACATCTGAAGCCTGTGAGAATGCTCTCCACTGTGTAAACTGTGATGGGGAGCACGCCGCGTACTCGCGTGCGTGCCCATCCTGGAAAAAAGAAAAGGAAATTGTAACAGTTAAAGTAAAGGAAAATATAAGTTTCAAGGAGGCACGCAGGCGGGTATCGTACCTGCCCAAGAAAACCTTTGCCGATGTGGCGCGTCAGGGGGCAGCGTCACAACGGCCTCCGGCGGCTGTCCGACCCACAGGCAGTGAGTCGGCAGTTACGCCATCTGCCCCCGTGGCGGTTGCAGCTAGCGCTGCTCCGTCGACCCAGAATGAGGGACCATCGATCCCGAAGGTGGCCGCCGCCGAGGCTGTCCCAACTTCCCCGGCCCCTTCCAGCGCTGGCAACAACCGGCGCAGCCAAATCCCGCAGGGTGCCCCATCGACCTCCGGGCTGGTGAGCGCAGGGGTCTTGCCCTCCAAGGCGGGACTCACCCTGAAAACCTCTCGCTCGCAAGAGCACGTGTCCGGAGCCTCACTAGAGGCAATGGACACAACACCCATCCTCAAGGCGCACCAAGCGCCTAAGGAGCGTCGAGACTCTCTCGAACGCTCCAGAAAGGGCAGAACTCCCGTTACAGGGCCTCGAAAGAGCTCTGTAACCTAAGGCAACACCTCCATTTCCATACACACAGAACTTATTTCCTTCCAAGATGGCTACATAAATAATTCAATGGAATGTCAGAGGTCTTCTTAGGAACCTTGATGACGTACAAGAGCTTATCCAAAAACACAATCCAAAAGTGCTGTGTCTACAGGAAACACACTTAAAATCTAAACACACAAATTTCCTGCTACAGTATGTTACGTTTCGCAGAGATCGCGATGATGCTCTCGCATCATCGGGCGGTGTAGCCATTGTTATTCAGAAAGGCATAGTGTGTCAACGTTTGCAGCTACAAACGCCCCTTGAGGCAGTGGCGGTTCGTGCTGTTCTCCTCAACAAACTTATCACTGTCTGCTCGCTCTACATACCCCCCCATTACAAATTAACTAAACATGAATTTCAGTCCTTCATAGACGAACTGCCAGAACCTTAGTTGTGCTTGGGGATTTCAATGCGCACAGCAGCCTGTGGGGAGACTCTCGTATCGATGCGCGAGGTCGCCTCGTTGAACAGTTCCTTTTTTCGTCCGGTGCTTGTCTGCTGAATAAGAAGACACCCACATATTATTCTCTCGCAAACAGAACATTTTCTTCAATTGACCTCAGCCTAGTTTCCCCTTGTATGCTGTCTGAACTCGAATGGGAAGTCACCAAGAATCCTTACGGAAGCGACCACTTCCCCATACTGCTAAAAACACATAAAGAAAAAGAATCTCTACCACAGGCTCCTAGGTGGAAGATCGATACAGCCGACTGGGAGAAGTTCCGAAACTTAACTAATATCTCATGGAATGACATGTCTTGTTTAGGAATTGATGCTGCTGTGCAGTATCTCACAGCCTTCATTATAGACATGGCATCTAAATGCATATCAGAAGCACATGGCTTGTCATGTAAACGGCGGGTCCCGTGGTGGAACGAAGACTGCAGGATCGCTCGTAAGAAACAAAACAAAGCGTGGGGGTTGCAACGCGCTTCTCCCACTGCAGAGAATCTAGTCAACTTTAAGCAAGTAAAATCCCAAGGCAGGAGAACCCGCCGACTGGCCAGAAGAGAAAGCTGGCAGAAGTATTTATCGAGCATTAACTCGTTTACAGACGAGGCCAAAGTCTGGAACAGATTAAATAGAATTAGAGGGCGACAAACATATTCACTCCCTCTGGTAAATACACAAGGCGATACACTGCAAGATCAGGCAGACTCACTTGCGGAGCACTTTCAAAGCGTGTCAAGTTCAAACAATTATTCGCAATCTTTTCTCATATATAAAGAAATAGAAGAACGTAAGCCTTTAACAAGAAAAAGCCGAGAGAATGAGCCTTACAACCGTCCTTTCAGTATTGACGAATTGAGAGCTGCCTTGAGCGCATGCAAGAGCTCCGCACCAGGATCTGATAGAATCATGTACGAAATGCTGAAAAACTTACACAAAGACACGCAAGTGACACTACTTACACTTTTCAACACTATCTGGGACGCAGGGTACCTTCCGACCGCATGGAAAGAAGCCATTGTGATCCCTGTTCTAAAACAAGGCAAAGATCCTTCATCAGTGGCAAGCTACCGCCCGATAGCCCTCACAAGTTGCATGTGTAAGGTATTTGAAAAAATGATAAATCGGCGACTGATCCATTTCATTGAACAGAACAAAATGCTTGATCCCTATCAGTGTGGCTTCCGAGAAGGGCGCTCCACAACCGACCATCTTGTACGTATTGAAACAAATATCCGGGACGCATTTATACATAAACAGTTCTTCCTCTCGATATTTCTCGATATGGAAAAGGCGTATGACACAGCGTGGCGATACGGCATCTTGCGAGACTTATCGGAAATGGGCATTCATGATAATATGCTCAACGTAATAAAAAGCTACTTGTCCAATCGTACCTTCCGGGTGAAAGTTGGCAATGTGCTGTCACGTCCTTTTACACAAGAAACTTGTGTACCCCAGGGAGGCGTGCTCAGTTGCACACTTTTTATTGTTAAGATGACAACGCTTCGTGCTTCCTTACCCCCGGCCATTTTGTATTCCGTCTATGTGGATCACATTCAAATAGGCTTCAAATCCTGTAACCTCGCAGTATGCGAGAGACAGGTACAGCATGGTTTGAACAAGGTGTCAAGGTGGGCAGAGAAAAATGGTTTTAAAATCAATCCTCAAAAGAGTTCTTGTGTGCTGTTCACAAGGAAGAGAGGCTTGGTCCCAGATCCTTGCTTGGAAATGTGTGGACATCAGATACCTGTAAAGAAAGAGCACAAATTTCTAGGTGTTATACTCGACAATAAACTTACTTTCGTCCCACACATTAAACATCTTAAAGAAAAGTATCTGAAAACAATGAACTTAATGAAACTTCTATCCCAGACTACATGGGGTAGTGATAGGAAGTGTTTAATGAACCTATACAAGAGCCTAATTCGGTCTCGATTGGATTATGGTGCCGTTGTGTATAACTCTGCCGCCCCGAGCGCGCTAAAGATGCTAGACCCAGTCCACCATCTGGGAATCCGACTGGCCACTGGCGCTTTCAGAACGAGTCCCATACAAAGTCTATATGTGGAATCAAATGAATGGTCTCTCCACCTACAGAGATCATACATTAGCTTTACACATTTCCTTAAAGTACGCTCCAATCCTGAACATCCATGTTTTCATAACGTTACCGATATGACGTGCGCTACACTTTTCAGCAATCGTCCCTCCATAAGACAGCCTTTCTCGCTGCGTGTGAAGCAGCTTAGCGATGAAATGCATGTCCCGCTCCTCGAGCATCGCTTAATGCACCTAACCAAGCTCTTACCTCCTTGGGAATGGCAGGTGATACAATGTCACATATCCTTTATAAAAGTTACAAAGCACGCTCCTGAGGCCGAAATCAGAATGCATTTCCTAGAACTCCAGCACAAGCATTCCTGTGCAGAGTTCTACACAGACGCTTCGAAGTGAAATGCCGGGGTATCCTATGCAGCCATCGGCCCATCCTTCTCGGAATCCGACGTACTGCATCCGGAAAGAAGCATATTTACGGCTGAGGCCTACGCATTACTCTCTGCTGTGAAGCATATAAGAAAATCAAAACTTCCAAAAGCAGCGATCTATACAGACTCCCTAAGCGTCGTGAAGGCCTTGATGTCAGTCTATACACACAAAAATCCTGTACTTAGTGAACTCTACACCGTCTTGTGTAAAGCGTACATATCTAACCAGCGTATCATTATATGCTGGGTGCCTGGCCACAGGAGCATTGAGGGTAACGTTCTGGCGGACGAGATGGCCACGTCAATCGCATCGCAAACTGTTAACCCTACCGCTGCGGTGCCTGTCACAGATCTGAGGCCTTTCTTGCGAAGGAGATTGCGGGACCACTGGCAACGCATGTGGGTCGCGGAAACGAATAATAAGCTCCACCTGATAAAACCACAGTTAGGATTCTGGCCCTCTACTACAAAATCGCGCCGAACAGATGTCCTATTCTGTCGGCTCAGAATAGGACACACGTTTGGCACCCATAATTTTCTACTAACCGGAAGTGAGCCTCCAACCTGTGGTAGATGCGGGGAGAGGCTGACCGTGCTCCACGTCCTTCTGGAGTGTCGGGAAGCCGAATCTGAAAGAATGAAACATTTTTCCGTAGCTTACAGACAGCACATCCCTCTTCATCCAGTAATGTTCCTCGGCCCAGAACCGCTTTTTAACACAGACACAGTCCTAGGTTTTCTGAGAGATGTGGTCCTACATGTTATTAGCCCCATGCATTCCTAGCGCTTCCTCTCTTTAGAGGATGCCGCTGGGATAGTTGTACGGTATAGCACATGCCTCCAGACCCTTGTGTTTCAAGGGCTCTAAGGAGGCAGTAGTGCTCTAGCATTTATTATAATCTGATATATTTTACCTATTGTATCATTCTTTTTAAATGCATCGAAATGTTCATAGTACAGGTCATATGTCATCGCCATAATTTTATTACAGAGATTTTACGCACTGTAGAGCGTATATTTTAAGGCCCCTTTACAGCCACGTCACACCAATTTCATAGTAATCATAGTTACACTGCACACCCACTACCACAGACATGGCGCTCTTTGGCCATTCCTGGCCCTTGCGCCATAAAACCCCATACATCATCATCATCGAACGCAAAATTTGTTCGCTGCGTATGATGCTGTTTAGCTGTATCATTATTTTTTTTGTTTGAAACCCGATCGAAGGCTTTCTCGAAATCTAAAAAAAGAATGTCTAACTGCCCACCTTGATCCAAAATTGCCAGTATTTCGTTGGTCATATGAAGTTACTGCGTAGTGGTAGAAAAGCCACGCCTGAATCCGTGCTGACTCTCACTAAAGAAGTCATTATTTTATAAAGAGGAACTTAAATGATTAGAAATAAAGTGTTCCATAACCTTGGAAGCGGTGCAGAGTAGGGAGATAGGTCTGTAATTTTCTACATTAAGCTTGTCTCCCTTTTTGTGGACTGGGACTACTTTGGCGACTTTCCAGTCGTTAGGCAGATCCCCTTCGTTTAAACTTACGTTAAATATTATGAACAGGTATTTCGCGGACCATTCGGCGAACCGATTAAGAAAAGCGTTAGGTATGTCGTCAAGACCTGCAGATTTTTTTGGATCTATGTTTAGGAGGGACGAAAATATGCCTTCCTCACATATGACAAGATCTGGAAGCATGAGACCAACGCCATGAGCGTCATCTTTCTGGGTGGGTTCACGTAAAAATGCTGACTAAAAAAGCGTGTTAAAAGCTTCCGCAATGTTGCTGAGGGTCGATAACTTCGACATCATTCAGCTTTATCTTGTCTACAAGACTGTTCCGCTTCGATATATGCATCGAAAACTTCCTTGGGTTGTTTTTTAGAAAGTTGTGCATTCTGACATTAAAGAAATGGTATTTACTTAATTTTAATTCGGATCTAAGATCTGCTCGGAGGGACACCAGAACAGAGTGGCTTGACCGATAGCTTGATAATCGTTTTAATCGACGCTTTAAGTGCAGGATATTAAAAGTAATCCACGGGCTTTTTCGGTTGACCTTCTTTCTCTATTTAGGAACGTACTTTTTGATGCATTCGTGCACGGCGCTCTTAAATTGCAGCCACCGCTCATTAACGCCTAGGAAACCTTGTCTCTGTTTTTGGGAAAAAATGTCAAAATTTAGTTCTAAGTAGTCGAGAAAGCTTTCGTCTTCGGCGTTAATGAAATCTGAGAATTCTTTCATATGTTCGCGCGATCTTGCTAACGCAAAGTTATATTTTAAGAGAATAATCTTGTGATGCGATATTCCGGGTAAAACTTCCACGGAAGGGCCCTTTTCAAGATTGGCTTGAGAAGCAAAACGTTGCCCCACAGGGCGACCAACTGCGGGAGTAACACGCGCTGGAGTTGAGTAGAGGCCACCCGCTGAGAAGACGTCAGGGCCCGCGTCACGGCGCCATTTAGTCATGGTGTCGTTCTGCAGGCGACTACATCAAGTTGTTTCTCTCTATCTCTCTCTCTTGAGAAACAAAAGCAAGGTCAAGTGTGGTGCTGGAACTGGAAGTGACACGTGTCGGTATCTGCGCATGCTGTGTGAGATTAAAGCAGTACGCAATTTCAAGTAACATTTCAGACTGTGCGCAAGGCGGTAGTGAGCACACTTGTTCCCAGTTTATTGTGGGCAGAATGAAATCGCCGCACATTATAATCTTGTTGCAGCGTTTGGTGTTTATTTGAATAAATTCATGCAGTGGACTGAAGCAACGAAACGTCGGCGCTAGGAGGCCTCTAGACTACACCGACTAGTAGGCTGCATTCACACAAATGAACAAGAATCCGGACAATTTCAACGCTCGTCTCGTGAGGAATAATAGTGAAGTCTATTCCCTTTTTTAAGATAATTGCTACGCCACCCCCTCTTGAGCCACGATCCTTCCTGACCATAATGTGAGAGCTTAGTACTATGTCTGCATCCGAGATGTTTTCACATTTCATCACCCCACTTAGTTTTCTGCCATCTTCGACTCCGCTGCCCTTCTCTTGGAACCCATTCTCTAACTCAAATAGTTCATGGGTAATCCATGCTGCGCATTACATGGACTGTCCAGCTTCATTTTTTCTCCTAATGTCAATTGGAATATCGATTATTCTCGTTTGCTCTCTCATCCACATCGCTCTCTTCCGGTCTCTTAACGTTATGCCTATTTTTCTTCGTTCCATCACTCTTTGCGCGTTTCTTAAGGGTAGGCAAAATTTCCGAAAGAAATCGATTTTTGTTTTTGTGTAATTTAAAATCTCTATTCTTTCCTTAACATGGCCCAGTGTTTCATTTGCACGCACGCGAAATATTTATCTCAAAATCAACATTTTTTGAAACCTAGGCAGCATCCAGCCACGCCCCCTTTGACACATGCTCGGGATCTGTGCCTCTCCTGAACTGAAAAAAAAAATTTTCAACGCCTATTTTTTGTCACGTTTAGTGGAATGGCTGGCACTCATCTGGCAACAGTGAAAACCTAGCTAGCATACTTTACTTAGCCAAACTACAGCCACTGTAGCCAAAGGAATCCTAAGACTCGCAACGGATTACTCGCAACGCGCGGCGTTTTGCTCGTGCTTCGGCGTGTTTTCACGGACAATCGAATTTTTTGATACTTTGATGCTGGTTATTTAGCGATAATGCAATGACGAAGCCAAAGAAGTGCTTTAAAAACGTCTCTTCCACGGAAACCGGCATAAGTCGATCTCCAACGACGCCAATTCTCCGCAACACAATCCAGGAGTGGGCGCCGCGGCCACCACGTGCGCGTCTGCAACGAAGCTGTCGCGCTCGGCGGAGCGCTTGAAGCGGAACGCCGGTGTTTCAGCAGCTCTCAAAGCCTGAGCTTCTCCAGAAATGTCTCCATGGAAAAACTCAGAACGCGAATGAGGAGTTCAACAACGTTGTATGGGAGCGCGCTCCGAAGAGTGTCTTTCTTGGCCTCAAGACGCTTAAAATAGCGACAATGGATGCTGTGCTAACTTTTAATGACCACAGCATTACTCGAGCCGACATTTTGAGGTCATTCGGAGTTTCTCCAGGACGGTTCACAGTCGAGTGGTTGCGCGAAGCTGACTGGCGGCGACTGTACTTTGCAGGGAGGGCTGCAAGACTGGTCACTAAGGAGGCCCAGGAAACAAGGCAGCTAGCACAGAAAAGAAGTGTTGACGATGGAGGGGACTATCAGGCTGGTGGCTATTGAAAAAATGCGCCAGAATTCGTTTCTATAATCCTATACTGCAATATAGCTCTTTCTTCCACTTCAAAGGCAATTATCTCAAAACACCAAATTTTGCTGCATTTGACCCTTTCTTTCAGAAACTACAAGCGCTATGGAGATAATATTTTCCTGATATTGAGAAAACTTTACATACTGACAGTCTACTGAACCAGGATTATAAATATTATTGCAGGGGATTTTTATTTACAGGCTATTTACTGCAGATTTTGGCTCTAAAATTGGCTGGGTCCAGTAAAAAAAAAAGAAAGCAAAAAAACTAACCTTTAAAAAAATATAATCCTGGTTCAGTAACACTACCTAACATAGCTGATTACAATGCCACCGAGCTTAATGTTGTAACCCCAGCAGATCATGAGAAAAAGGGTGACGAACATAGCCTAAAATGCATGGCAAGAATAGGACCTACCCTGTCCCCTTAAGTTGTTCGAGTCTCTTTGTCAACCTCAAAGTTTCTGTCCCACATACTACCTCCGGTAGATTGCATTGCTTGTACACCTTTCTTTTCAGTGATAGTGGTAAACTTCCAGTCAGGATTTGGCCATGCCTGCCACATGCCCTCAAACCCATTTGAATTTATCTGTGAATTTTCTTCTCGTCATCAGGGTACCCTGCGAGTAATTGACCTAGTTAAACGTGCAACTCCACAGACTCTAGAGGCTGACTGACGATCTTGGACTCTTGTTGCCTTGCCAGGCTATTCAGCATTATCTTTAACTTCTGCATATCAATCTTCAACCCCACTCTTACACTTTCTCTGGTAAGGTCATCAATGAACTGTTGCGATTCGATCCCAGTGTTGCTGAACGGTACAATGTGATCTGCAAACGGAAGGGTGCTGAGTTATTCGCCGTTGATCTTCACTCCTACGCCTTCCCAATTTAATAGATTGAATATTTCTCCCAAGCATGCACTCAATAGCATTAGAGAGATTATGTCTACTTGCCTGTCCCCTTTCTATTTAGATGTATTTCTAGTTTCTTTATGGAGCACAGATATTATGCGACTAATTAAAGATGTAATGTTCGGGAATCAGCTCATTCATTAGAATTATTCTATCGGTGCCCTGGTACTCATACTAAATGAACTAAACCTAAGTGTGGTGGAACTTAAGCACAAAATCTATTGAAATATGACAAATTTGTGGACGCGTTAAGTGCGCTGCATACAGAAGGAGAATCTGTGACAATATTTAACAATGTAATCAAGAAACGGCGAATTCTTGACGTTAAGGAAGAAAAACAGTCTGTCCAGCCAGGACTCGAGTTCAGACAAATACGGCTGTGTGATTTGATACAACCTAATGAAATCCTATGATGAGCCGAAAAATGCAATAACATCAGCATAGAGATTTAATTACGGATCCTGATGAACTGGGAGAGAAGGTAAAATTATTAAACAAAAGTGGTGAAAAAAGTTATCCCTGCGGTACGCCTCTCGTCTGGTAATGTATACCTTATGTCACCCTAAAAAACTGTATACGAAAAAGGAACTCTTGTATCAAGGCCACTAATTAGTGTGGAAGAGTACAGGGTGGTAATCGACAAACCAAAATTTCATGTTCGACTCTGTCATATGCTTTTGTAGTATCTAAGGTTACCAATGCTGATACATCGCCTGATAGTCATGAGAGTCGAATGCGGCTTCCTAAATGAACGTGACCTGACCATATGGAACATCAAGGCCTGCATCCTGTTTGTCTCGAGCGCAAAATTACCTGAGAAGTAGTAAATTCATTGAGCCGGACATGGATTACTTTATTATTTTTACTAGATGCGATCTAACGGCAGTTGGACAAATGTTACCGAAGACATATCCGAGGTTTTGATTTTTAAGTAAAAGCACAACTTTCGTAATTTCCCAAGAGGTAAGAATTCATGTATATTGTTGGGAACAGTTAACAGTAATAAAAAGGTAATTATGGAAAAAGTTAAACAACAGTTTCTTCATAGGAATAGTGATATGGTCTGGTTTCAGGAGCCCATTGGTGTACAGTTAAAATAACATCGGATAATTCCATCCTGGTAGCTTTTGCAAACTGTTATATGAAACTTTTAAACCTCCTTGCTCTAAGACACTGCCAAAAAAAAGCGTGCTTCAAGCCCTTTCCCGACATCATGGAGTGAATCGACCGCTTCCTTGGTAGATTTTACAGCAGAATGGAACCGTAGGGACTGTTGAAAAGATTTCTTGCTCCGTAAAAACTTAAAGTGCGGATCTTCTTTCTGAGAGCGCATCTTCGTCGTCGTCTCCACCCAGCTCACCCTGTTGTCCTCAGCTTCCACAAAAGCGGCAAACCTACTAAACAGTCAACCTTTATTTAAATGGCAGTATAATGTGCATGCCAAACATCGTTGTGACATTTGCCGTTGATTCTCACTCTTAAGCCTTACCCGTTTAATAGGTCCACTTTTAAGCATGCAGTGAATACAGCGAGTCTGCGTGCGTGAACTCGTTCTTGATGGGTTAATTGCTACTTTTGTTGCGAAGAAACGAGGTAACTTATTCCTTGCTTATTAGTTTATAGCACCTTAATTTAGCACAAAAGTGTGATATTCTTGCGTTATTTGGGATCCGATAAATAAGTCTAACTGCATGCCCTAAGTCCGTCCTTCAAGAGTTGTAACCGAGGTACCGCGCACTAATTAATTTTACTCAAATAGCACAGAAGAAAAAGAATTGATGAGGTGCACCTAGTGCATTATAAACATTCACGCTTTCATCAGCACAGCTAAATTCAGCTCACAAATATAGCACGCAAAGTTCTTCACTTGCCGCAAACTGAACAGTACCTAAATGCTCGACAAATTTAACAGGGAAGAAAGCTGAATATAAGTGAGTTGAAAGAGACCTGTAATTTACATAAATTAGCTCACTTGCGGGTCACAGAGAATGACGTATTTCAAGAAAGGCAAGAAGGACGGAAAAAGACTTTGCTTAATCTGATTTAGTTCAATCATTTGGGTAAAACTGGGTCTCAGTTTTTTGCACAGGAGACGTCTGAGTGGTAGCTTTGTAATCTCAAGCATTTCGTGACCCCTTGATCCTTCCGTGAAGCTAATACCCGTCATATCCATGTTTTTCTATTCTGGTTCATAAATTCAGGAAGCCGGTAAAAATAGCCGCAATCGTAAAGAGCGAAGAATGCTGCCACGATTGTCCTGTCCCGGCCACTTCACATGGTGGCAGGCAACTTCTGTCGACTCGAAAGCTTCAGCACACCATGACCTTGAAGGTAAAGAAGACATTGCGACTCTCCGAAAACCTACAGTCTATGGAGTCCTGTTGCCTACTGTACAGCCTCCCCCGATTTCAACTATATGGCGTGAGCGTCGGTTGCACGCTATGTCAGCGCCTTAAATCACTGATCTTTTGCGAGACTGGCAATAGTACACGCGGGCGCGCATATCACTCACCAGTGCTAGTGTCGTCTGCTGTGCCGTTCACTTCAAGACAATGCAGACACTACCAGAGTACCTGAGAATGTCTTCTAAAAAAAGAAACGAAACGAAAGCAGTTTGAAGAAAACATTTTATCAGCTGCAATGTGCGATTTGCTGATGGGCGTTTCCTTTTACTTTGTATTCTGCAACGCTGGATATGACAGGAAGTGACAACAAAAAGTAAGCCGCACAGGCAAGCCTCGAACGAGGGGCTTCCTCCTGAAAGGAATAGTGTAGCCATGCCACTCGCACTCGAAAGTGCTTTGTGCGCCTGCGCGTACTACTTTCAGACTCGCGGATAATTGCCATCACAAGGCGCGGACATAGCGTGTGGTCGGCGTTTGCGCGACATTTTGAAGAATACGGGAGGGTGTACATTGTTTCCACGTGATATGCGCTTGGGCGTTGCTATAACTAGTAAAATCGCTGCTTCACCCTTCATTCTTTCTACAGCAAAGATGTATATGGCTAGGCGCTTAGACCGTCCGTCCATCGCCTGTGCGCTGAAAACGCTTCCGGTGCAGCCCCATGCGCGTGCGCAAAAAAATAAAGAGAGGCACACTATTGGCGGCACCAGAGGGCAGTGCTGTCCGTCGCAGCCGAGCGTGCGCGTAGAAGTTTCTCCACGGCTCCGAAACGGGTAGGCCACGCGTCATACGTACTCCTGAGGAACAGGCAGCTTTGGATCAGTAACGCCACGAGCCGAGCTGGAAACGAGCTTGTCTAAGCCGTGCCGATGCTGCAGCTCGGGCACAAAAACAGGCTCGTGCAGCCGAGCGCAAGCAGCATTTGCGTACCGAGGATCCGGCAGCCTACCAAGCCGCCGTTTAATGAACCGCTCGGATTAATCCAGAGATAAACACTGGGGCCGCACGTTTCAGCTTTTCTGGTTAACCGTCTGTGCGGAGCGCTTGGGCGGTGATTTTTTCTTCATTACTTGCTAGAAAGCTGTGTGTGGTGTAGTTTAATAGCAACACATAAGTTCCATCGTGTCGAATGTCATTTGATGGCGTCTAAATTTGGAATTATTTTGTTCGCTGGCAGAAGCCTACACGTCTCTGTGCATGCTTGTAAGCAAATTAGAATAAATTAAAAATGGACGTTATCATTCTGAATTTTCCGATATCAAAACGAGATTATGGACATAGGTTTCATTGCCCGAATGCAAGCAAATGAAAAAAAAAAGGTAACTGAAAAATATGAAAAGGTGTCTGCCTCATACTCAGAAAGTGGTTATGGCACGTAAAACCCCAAGTATGAAAAGGTGTCAGCATGATCTTGGAAAGCTCTGTTAAGCCGAAATTATGCAGGTGCGACTGACGCCCGACGCATGCTTAGCCTGAAAGTTCGCTGCGAATTACTGCGCACTCCGGAACAAGGACAGGAAATGACGAGGGCAAACGCTTACTTCAAGTAGCTTTTTTATTTTTGCCCGCGAGTAACACATGCATGCACACTTAAGATATATAATCATGAAAATACGACACAACCAACCATGGTAACCTAGTGCAACTATGAAACTATGTGCCGGCAGTGTGTTGCATAATTTGTTTCATAATTGTATATTTCACATGTGCTTGTACATGTTACTCGCGGAAAACAAAAACAAGAACAATTGGAAGTAAGCACTTGTCCTCGTCACTTTCTGTCCTTCTCCCAGTGTTCGCTGTAGAGCAGTTAGATGGAACACCGTCTATATCAGTCTCAAACCTCGTTGAAGGCTCGCATTCGCATACCTGTACAGGCACCGCTTATGCTAGCTGCCCGAGAAGCAAATCATGAATCCGTTGACATCAACTGCACCTGCATCGACGACGACACCCGCGGGGCTAGCGCCAGAGAAACAAATATTAGGCACTTTTGGTAACGCGCACGTTACCAAAAGTGACGCGCACTTTTTGTAACGCGCACAATAGCGCTGCATACAGCATAGTGCGTATGTGCAGGACGCAGCGCGAATGGTACGTGATGCCTACGTAGCCACCGCGTCCGCACGCATTTCCTTCTTGGACGTACACGTAGGATACTTTTCGTGCTGCTCTCGCAGTTCTAGTTTGTTCGGCAGAGCGCTAGACTCACCGCTTGCGCGCTAGATGGCGGACACTGTGCTACAATCTGACAAAGGATCCGTCTGGATTGGCTTGGCTTGACTGTATACAGTCGCCAAGCCAATACGTGGGTACCCTCGTGTACCTAAAGACCTGTCGTGGCACGCGTTGCCACGTTCCGTAAAGCGTTTCAGGGCTGCGTACGCATTGTCATAGCGCAGTAAAACTCGCTATTGAGCAAACCTTTGTCGGACGTCGACAAGCTAACACAGTTTTAGTTTGTGCGTGTCAGCGGCTGTTTGTGCACAACGTGTAGCGCGCAGCGTACGTCACAGTTAATATTTTCTCCGAAAGCGTTTATTGTAGAAACAGCAGAAAAGTTTACTGTTCCTCAGCGTCAGCTGCCTTGCATTCGCGTGTTGCCCGGTGCCATCTACGTACGAAGCAAGAAACAGCAATATCAGATATTTATGAAGGGGAAAGCCTCAGATGGCTCATGGGGCGAAAAATCGTAATTCCGGCGTTATGGCACCAATACTCATGACACCAGACGTGCCTTGTGCGCCTAGTGTTTGCGTGTATTAGAAGGCTTCTTTCACGCTCGGACGAAGACTTTTAGTAGAACATATTGAGCAACATGAAGCTATATCGAGATATATTTATGTGTCTCAACAATTTTCTCATTGAGACGTTTCATGTAACTATAGTAATTGAGAATTTGAATAATCATGTCTAATTAAGTAGTTAAGAGGAATGCAAAAAACAATCTGAGTATCGAAACATTACCTTGCTTCGGTCGAGCTAGTACGTAGCATTCGCATATTTTGAAAGCTTCGTTCAGGTTACGTGAAACACCCTGTAGTCAGAACCAATGGTTGTGAGGAAATTCGCATCACCGGCGTACACGACCTCGCGTCGGCGTTAATTACGAGGACCAAATTGTTGTCATCACGCGAAGTGTAGGAAGATCGCGGCATGCAGAGAAGTGGCGCGTTGGCCGCGAGAAGGGCAGAAGCTCGGCGGTGCTTGTGCCAAAGTTCTTGGCAGATGAGGAACCTGAGAGTCTTTGACAAAAGAACATGTCCTCGCTTATGAAATGGTGATGATGCCTTATCTAACGGAAACCCACTGCCGCAGCTAGGCCACGAATCGGGTGGTAAGGTGAAAAGAGAAAGAAATTAAGAAAATGAGGGAAAATAAACGAGTTATCGAAGACGAGAAAGAAACCGACATTAAACGATATGGCATGACATGTGAGCCTTATTGAAACCAATATATTTCCATGTTAGATTGATCGTTCTCCCTCCCAACCAAAGATTTTATTTCTTATTATCATTATTATTATTGTTATTTTATACCCGGTTTTCATCTGATTATTTCCTTTTTTCTCCAAACACAAAACGTTTACTTTTAAACTCCAACGCTTGAATTGTTAACTGCTTTGCAATTATTATTTTTATGCATCTAATTGAACTCACGCTACCTGCAGGACCACGATATTTACCCACACAACATGATGGGCTTCAGGGTCGGTCTCTCGACGCATGACGCGATGAAGCTTATCAAGCATCACATTATTGACTGTAATACACGGGACACGAGAGCCATACTAGGTCTAGATCTGGAAAAGGCCTTCGATAACGTTCTTCACTCGTTCGTTTTAAACACAATCTCAAGCCTTAACCTGGGGAAGCACTTTCATTCCTACACGAGATCTTTCTTATCAAACAGAGAAGCCACCCTTAAGATCGGGGACCTGACTTCAGACATGATCAAGCTGGGGTCTAAGGGGACGCCACAAGGGGCAGTCATATCCCCAACTCTCTTTAACCTCGTCATGATTGGACTATACAGGACACTCTCTGCTATCGACGGTATCAGTCATACCATATACGCAGACGACGTTACCATCTGGTGTACGGGAGGTAGTGACGGACAGGTAGAGACGGCCCTGTAAGAGGCGATTGATGCTACCGAGAGATACCTTGAGTCCACGGGCCTTCGGTGCTCACCGCACAAGTCGGAACTGCTACTTTATCGACCCAAGCGCAGAGGCCCGAAACCAAAGGGGTGGAAACCCAATTGTCGCCGAATGCGACATAAAACTGCGCACAAACGACGGAGGCTATATTCCGAGGGTGGATGCTATCCGGATTCTCGGCATGATGGTAAAGTCGAATGGTTCAAACAACCAGACAGTGCTGCGACTCACTAAGAAGATGGACAATGCCATCAGACTAATCAGAAGAGTGGCCAACCGGCAGCAAGGCCTCGGCGAAGATTACCTCGTGAGGTTGGTACATGCGTTCGTAATGTGTCATTTCACTTACGTCGCGGCTATGCACAACTGGCAAAGATCGGAGCGGGATAAGCTCAACGCATTAATCAGGAAGGCAATCAAGAGAGCTCTCGGCCTCCCCATATACACTCACACGGAACGCTTACTTCAACTTGGCATGCGTAACACGCTAGAGGAAATAGCGGAAGCACAGGAGAGGGCCCAGTTCGTCAGACTATCTACCACACAAGCTGGAAGACATCTTACAGGAGCTGGGCGTTCCTCCCAGAGTAATCAAAACAAAGTTCTGTAGCATCCCTCGAGAGCAGCGGGACCGCATCATTGTCGCCCCAATCCCATGAAACCTCCATCCAGAGCACAACGTGGGAAGACGTCGGGCGTGCGCGAAGGCTCTCCTGGAAAAGGCTCGTGAACGGGCTTCGGAGAACAGTTTCCTAGACTCAGCGCGCTACGCCGACGGACAGGCCTTCGCTGTAGTTAGTGTAGATCATGAAAGGCAAAGAACGAACGCAATCTCGATTCGGACGACGTCCTCTGAGATCGCAGAGCAGGCTGCAATAGCGATGGCCTTATTGGACGACAAAAGGACATCAATCTACAGTGACTCCATATCAGCTGTTAGGGCATTTGCCAAAAGAACCATATCCGAGCTGGCCCTAGGGATACTAGGAAGGAAGGAGATCAAGCCACACACATTGATCTGGTTTCCAGCCCACATGGGACAGATCGAGAGTGCCCCGCCCAACCTCAATGAGTCGGCACACGGAGCTGCGCGAGGGATAATCAACCGCGTAGCTACCGGGCAGCGTGACGCTGGGGGTACTGACAATCGGGACTCTCCTTCCTCGTACACCGAAATTACTAAGCACTTTTACTTGGCTTGGAGGATTTACCCCCCCCCCCCACATTGAAAACTCAATAGACCTCAGGCTGTGGCACTAAGGCTTCTACAGACGGGGGCTTACCCAAACCCCCTACTACTTCACAAGGTGTACCCCGAAATTCAGACAACAAATGCATGTGCACTATGCAATGACTTAGCGAATTTTCCTCACATGCTCTGGCGATGTCCCGCGTTACGCGGATGAAAACAACAGTGCTTCACGTTGGGATGCGGTCCTACAGTGTCCCAGCCTCGAAGAACAGTTATGGGCTGTCCAACGGGCCCGCGACGCGGCGGAGAGGCTCGGCCTCTCTGTTCCGACGTAGGAGCGGCCCGTTGCGCGCTAGTGCGCGTCCGAAAGGACCCTAATAAAGTTTTTCATCCATCCATCCATCCATCTAATTGAACCACCCGATTCTTGGCCAATCCCCCACTGCGGATATGTGCCACGGCCACTCAGGACAACAACAACAACGACATGTGAGCCAGGTCGGCGCCTTTTAGTTTTGCATTATCCTAGCTTCCTTCCATTACCATGCTTGTGTCTATGTTACAAGCATGGTACAAAAGGAAGTAGTACACAAAACGAAGGCCAAACATTAGTGTCAGACCTTCCTTTTGTGCTGTGTGTTCTTGCGCTTTAAAAAAATTGTCACGAGCAATAATTCCACGGTATAATACTGACCTCGGTGTCTGAAGATGGAGGCTCAAAATTTCTTCGACGTATTTATTTCAAAGGCGCGACAGAGTGATGACGACCACAGTGACGCGACGACGACGCAGTGACGACGATCAAATGAAGACTGTGAACGTGATGCTGGTTAGACGACGACGGCAGCCTGACCGAGACGGCACGACGACACCGAAATCATGACAGCGCGATCACAGCAGCACGACAATGGTGTCGTGAAGACGGACTTAACGAAAACAGCGTAATAACAACAGCGCGATGACCTACGACCTACGACGGCCCAGCTAGGTCTCTTAACTTTGCTCGTTCGCTCGACCGGGGCCCCAATACTGCTCCTACTATTCGCTTTAGGATCATTAAGATCTTAACTGGGCATCTCGACAAGAGACATGCAAAGTATTGAGGTGACGAACGCGCCTCGTTATCGCATGGACTCGTGTATTTTTCAAAGACAGATACTGATACCTATCCTCGCTAAGCGCAAATGTGTGCGCTTTGAAGTCTTCGGTTCAGCATTCACGTCACCACGGTTTCCAAGCGAAGTTGTAGAAGGGGAAAAAATATTTTTGATGTCCAGTCGCATGTTCAAACGAACAAGTGCAGAAGAGTGCGCCACGCCCAAAGTTTCGATACAAGTAATGCTTGGCGAAAACAGTTTCTATGCAGGCGTTGTATCAAAGACCTAAAATTGCCAGAAGTACCCTTGAGATACCAAAATTTGAGGAACATGGCGGCGATGCGACTGCACAGTTTAAAATTTGCACATGGACGTCTAATTTTAAGCCTTATGGAATGAGACCTTTTCTTCATTATTGCCATCTCTTATTGCATAAATAAAAGAAGGGATAACATGGGATGAATGCGTATTTTTCACTCCCCTGTTGTTCCTGCGTAAAGAATTTTTTTTATGATAGGTTTACTCTATAGTCTATATGTGGTGATCTTTTCTAATAGTTTTACTTCTGTATATCTTCTAGCCAATGACATTTCCTGTAACGCTCGCTGAAAAGATATCTCCTTGATTTGGTGTCACACTCTTCTCAATTTTTCGTGTGTGCCGTGCGCGGTGCCGCACAAGTTGACGTCGCGAGAGCGCAGCATGGCACCGGCGTACGTAGTGGCACGCGGGAGTTGAGGAGGAAAATTGCAGCAAAGATTGAGCATAAAACGTGCTCACGCAGAAAATCGAAGCGCGTTTGCGTTTTGCTGTTCGCCTAAACCTGCGCGGTGATAAATGCGACGTCAACAAATTGTTGCCATAAACATTTGCTCATTAGAAAAAGCGGCAGACAATGAACTGCCCAAATGAAAGGAAGTTAGCTCGATATCATCATTTGAAAACCGGTCCCGACGCAATTTTCTAGGCTGTGTACTTACATGCTCCACTCACTCCGGCAGCTGGCCTGGTTGCTTTAATTAAAGATGTACTGAGAAGGTGGCTGGTCTTCAACGTGTCTTGAACCTAGTTATACGAGAGAAAGCTATGTAAAGCATAGTTAGACACGGTTCTTTAGTGCTTCTTTCCGCCGAGATATATGGGCAGTGTGCTCAGACTCATCCTGGCGCCTGCGGCAAAGAGCTGATGCTCTCGCACCGGCTTGGGCTTCGTCCATGACGAAACTGAGCGACCAAGCGCCACCGAAGCAGATCGCCTAGTCACGTGGTACAGAGCAGTCAGGCTCGAAATAGCGCGGCTGCCACGCGTCTCCGCAGGCGAATCATGTGACGTGACGTCGTACTTCGTACTTGCGCGCCGGCGGCGAAGGTCAAACGCGTGCCGAGATTGACCTCGGGAGTTGTACCTCGAGGAGTAGAGATTTCCCTCTAAACATGCCGTTCCGAAACATTTACCAAGAGCAGCGTCGTGTACTCTACCGCAAAGGTCTCGCACGATGCCTGCACCGCCTGCATTTCCGAACGTTTGATGCTAGCAAGAGCCCAAGACACTAAAGCCTAAAGCCCTCGGTGCAACAGTGCCGAGAATGCGTGCAGAACTGTCATTGCACAGCGTTAAATCGAGGGGTGCGGTGCGGGTGGCGCGCATTGCACTATCAAATGGATGAGAAGAGCACTGCAATCCCTTAACTATAGTGCAGTAAGCCCACCCTAATCGTAGAGATCTGAAACTACGCTTGGCCTTGTTAAATTTTGAAACAGAGTGGCACAAAACAGAAAGGCGACACAAAGGCCAGCCCTCTCAGAAAAAAGAGAAATACATCTACAGTAACCATATAAGGTTATTGTTAAATTAAGGAAATGGCTTTCTCCGTCAGCTGAATAATCTGTGAAAATCATTCTCACAAAGGCTCTTTGCGCTCATCTGCGGTTGTGGCGTTTGCACGTTGTTGCCGAGCATCGCGTCGTTCCTTCTCTTTCGTCGGTGTTTGTGGAGGCCTCCCACTGACGCCGAGCGTGACGTGGATTTTGCTACTTTTGTCTCCTCTCTGCCACAGCAAGGCTACGTACACACTTGCCAAAACGGCAAGAAAGCTAAACAGCCAAATTTGGCGGAAATTTATTGCAACACATATCTAAGATTTTCACATTTGTTTGGCCACCGATGCAACCGCCTTCGTCGCAGCTATCTACTGTGCGCTAATTAGCCACGTCATGGCACCCTTCACCACACCGCCTGAAGCAGTATACTGGCTCATTGAAGCATCGGTCTTTAATAGGAAAGTGATTGCGTGCCACTTCATCTCCCGTCTGCGCGGATCTGCAGCGCTGAAATTTCTAGATAGGTAGGTATAAAAGGCGAATAAATTGCATTATTTCTTTAAACTGGCTGTTTTCTGATGTTGCACAAGGAGGAGCTGAAGAAGCGGACACTCCAGAAGCTGCCGCGATGGATTCGCCTGGCTCTGCAAAATGCAAGAAGCTGGCACACGCCTGCCGTTCACCCCTGCACCTAATACTCATTCAAACGTCTTCAGCTTCAAATCTTCATCCAAATGTCGCTTGTGTGGGACGTGTTCTTGTACTGGTTTGGAGTTCCTACAGCACGGATTAATTTTGACGGCGCCGATAAGCATCGCTGCTGACACTTTGGACGCCATGTTAAATTTACGACTTGATGCTTACATTCTAGTGCAGCTTGTGCTGAAGAGGGGAGACATCACTTGCATCCTTACACACACACTACACCATTCGAAGCCTACGCGAACATGCGAATGCCAGATTACCCGGATGCTTAGTGAAGCTGTCGACGCAGAAATTTCACGAGTATCAGGGCGCTCTTTCTGGCTCGTCTACGGGAAAATGGTGAAGAGGGGCGTAATCACAGCTCTGCTAAATTATGTGCGAGTTTTATGTGCGAGAAACATTACATTTAGGACGTCAATATCCTTTGTGTCACAGGAGAACGTAATCAATGTACCCGAAAATCGGGCAGACCGATTATAAAAATATTTAATGAAAGCAAGCTGTTGAATATGCCCTAGGACATTAAGAGGTACGTGCGCTTTAAAGGTACTAATCAGGCAACAGTATACTTAGGCATATTATGCAGTACTCAATTGTTTGGAAATGGAGAACAGAGTTGAATCTGCTGGTTCTGTTACTAACACTTCTGGGTTTTATAAAAGCTCGCGCATTTGATGGTACATACAAAGTTCTTAAAAACAAGGTACCCAAATTAGGAAACTCAAGCAGGCTGTTCATATATTGTGGACTGTTCCATTAACAGGTATGCATGCATTAGAGAAACCTATGCGCCTAGAATACACGTACAGGCTCTACTGCGTGTCATCATATTTGTTTAGAGAACAGGTAGTCTTCATGTTGATCACCCTGAAGTGGTTATTAAGGTCGGTGCTAATAAATATGCGTCTACAGATGTGCCAGATACTCACTGCTCTATCTGCTGACCGACGATAGAGCTAGAGGCGGTGCCGCGCAGGCAAAGATCCATTTAGAATTAGTAGCATTGTTCAACAAATTTTGTATTGAATGCGTATAAAAATAGCTGTGTATACATAAACAAATATGAACGTGCCAAGATTTCCGACTCTTTATGTGTCGCCGCTTTATAACACAATTGACGCTATAGTGTACGAATAAGGTTACACGTCTATACAAAGCAAGAGATATCTAAAATAAAAGTAAAATGTACACACGATGCATTAGCTAAAAAAAATGCAAAAATTCAGCGTTCATTCATACTGAAGGTATGAGCGAAAAGAAATCCACAAAGCACCAAGATGGGAAACTACGCGATAATCAGACAGCATGCCACAGAACACTAGACACCATTTTTTAGCACTGTGCAAGAAAGCAGCAAGAAATGCGAAATAGAAAGATGGCAACAATAACAATGGCGCAGCTAAAATCATATTGGATAGGCAGAATCTTGGCTATTGTACATTTACTTTTTTATTGCGATTTGCAGTTACGCCTACACTCCAGGCGCATTTCTGACGTCGCCGTCGGTGTCGCGATGACTTCTCTATAAAGTCCGAGGTCAATAACATCGTCACCGCGCGTCGTATGCCGTGTGTGTGGGTGAAAGCGTGCGATAGTGAGCCGACGATGGTGGCTCGTTCTCGCGCGCGCAAGAGTGGAAAGCGGGGGAAAAGCGCACCGTTTTCCATCGCGTGCAAGGCTCCGGCGGGCGATGGAAAACGCGACTTGTTTTGCTAACAGTGCATTATAGTGCTTACATGAGGCAATATGAACATAATAAAATCAAGTGGCCTACAAAACATTCATGAACTCTGAATCGTTGTAGTTAAGATGAGTCCTATAGGAACTACCATGTGAGAAAATCTGGCGAATCAATGGGTTTTGCGACAATACTATAGTTTTAGGAATAAAAGAAATTAAAAAAAATAAAAAAAGCAGTTTGTATTATTGGAAATCCTGTCCCGTGTTTATTCTTTCAGTGAACTAACGGACACAAAGTGCATTCGGCGCAGGTCAAAAGAAACCCGTCGCTCTTTTTTGATCTGACTTAATCGAAAAAGAGACAAAGCATAGCGCAATTTAAAACAACTCGTCTAGGTTACGGAAGATGGGTGCAAATACAAGATAAAGATGTTTATTCTTAGGGAGTGAAGGCGCGATATTTGGCATGATTTCTGATATGTAGCGGAGAACTGGATCTTATGCAAGTGCGTAGGTAAGTTGGTCAAATATTGTCGCAGGTATCACTTGTTCTCGTCGATTACTTTGCGGATCTCTAAGATACGATTGTATGCGCCGTTGCAGACTGCTGGAGCCATACCGAACGTCATGTTGTATACCACCCAGCTGATCACGTATTTATCGGTGAAGTCGTAGCCTATCTTGCGGTATGTCTCCACCATCTGCAAAGAACGAAATACTACATATTGATGTCGATCTTACGTGCAATTATTCTTAACGATTGAAAAACTTGCAATGACAATTGAAGGCAAACAATGATTCCCTGTGATTTTCCAAATGGAAAAATGTTAAGCTTTACGCAAACATTATGACCTCAACAAATATATACAAAATATTACTCACAGCACTCCAGAAATGTGACACCCGTTACGCAGGATAAATCATGACTCGATTAGGACATAACAGCATTCAACGCAGTACTGCTGGTAAGAAATAATGGCATTGCGATAGAATACAGCTTGAAATATCAGTCTCACCAACCAATAGAAATTTTTGCAGAAGACTTTACTATAACAGTCTCTTCGGACCGCTTAGTAACCGGCGCAAGTATCAGTCTCTTCCCCTTGTAATTGTGTTTAGTATTTGAATTTAGATTACCTTAATTTTATCGCGAATAATCAGTACTTTCTATTACCAATATTGCCAATGAACTATTTTGCTATATTCCTTTTGGTATTCACGGCATCCATTTGTTTCAGTAATTCTCCGCGTCAACTAAGAGAACGGAGAGTTGTAGAGGCCAAGCGTGTGAAGCTTGAATAATTGCGTATGTTGGTAACGCAGCTAATCATAACGTGTATCGCTTTAACACTGCGCATTTATACCTGTTGTGTTCTTTAACGGTAAATAAATTTTTAAGAAAAATGCCGGTGGTTTTTAACAGTAATTTCCCAAATATTTTTCATCACTCCATCAGCACATTCCCTGTGCAAAAAATCAAACTCCATAATTGAGAAATGACAAATATATGCTAATGAAATGTTTCTTTAATTGCGTTAGCGCGACATTGCAATTCAACTTACGCCAGTCACCTCGCAAGGCCTGTTCACTTAATACACATTTTAAAGGGAGTACCAGTTTTGAGATGAGAACTGTCATACTTTCATTAAGAATTGCTATATCCATACACTTATGTTTAAGTTAATGTGCGTATTTAAGCGTAAGCTCAAATATAGCTGGGTCACTGATGAATTTGTATCGAACGCATTAATGATCATTGTTTCACTTGCGTTCATTCGTTTGAAGAGGATATTATTTGCATTTGCAAACTCACAAGCTACAATTCGTGGGTGACAATTTTTGCTGCAAAGATACTATTTTAAATGGTAGTTGCAAGTACCCTGGCGCTTATTAAGATATGTATTTCGATTTATGAAAATATTTGCCTTTTGGACTAATTCAGCATAAGAAGCAGAGTTGTGGAAAATGGCACCCGCGATATTAAGAACTTCTGCTAAGAGCAATAAAAAAACCTTTAATAACAGGTAATTAAAGAAAGTTAGAAAAATCTGCACAATTTATTTCACGACTAATATCGACAATAATGCTATTAACATTGAAACAGTGCGTCGGCGCACCATGTTCCAACCGCCGAAACGCGTTTTGTACAAGGCCGTGTATGCAGATGGGCTGTTCTATCGCACTCGCCAGGGGCCGCGCTGAGCTAACTAGGGGCGCCGCACCCAAGTCCATTTGATGAGCGGCACATACCCATTTGAAGAGCGCACCCATTTGAAGAGCGCACCCATTTGAAGAGCGGCACATACGTACTAGTGGCTCACACCCAATGAGGCAAGTTTGCGTCAAAGAGGATTGTCGAAGAACTGCGCATACCGAGCTACCCTCAGCTAGTGTACCAAGTCGGCGTAAAAGACGTTCACTGAAGAGCGGTGCATACCCAGTGACACATGTCCTGTGGTATCCATACCCCAGTGATCCATGTCTTTGTAAAAATGGTCATTTATAAGTAGCACATACCCAGTTGCACATATCCAGGGGCCCGAATTGACATCAAAGAGATTGACTGGAGCGCGGCACATGCGTGTATTCACATGCCCTGTGACTCAAGTTGGAGTGGAAGAGGTTCATTTAAGAGCGACACAAACGCAATGGCACATTTTCAGTTACTCAAGTTGGCCTAGCAGAGTTTCATTGAAGAGTGGCGCATGCGAAATTCCACTTAAAGTGCTCCCAGTTGGCATCACAGAGGTTCATTGAAGAGCGATACATACACAGTGACACATACCCGGTGACCGAAGTTGGTGGGAAAATGGTTAGAGACATTATATACCGAGACACCGCCCGAAAAGTGGGTGAAGCACACAAAGAATGCTAATCGCATTAACACACAGATCTCCTTCGCTATGAGAGTGAGTGAAGGCGAAGCTTTAAAGGGAGGCTGAGGAGTCTGTGGAATTCAATGAGACGCTCATATACACATGCAGGAACCTTAGGCTGCGGTAAGGTTTGATCATAGCGAGCAGCTTCAGCTTCGAGCTCTCTGCATTTTCTATTTTATTTTCTGTGATCTCTGCAATCAGTGACAAGAAAACTGGGGGACGTCGTCCTCTGCAATGGGGGACCCAAACCCCGCCCAGCAGTTTTGTCCTGAACGGCCAGTTCATTATGCCGGTGACGTGAGTGACCGCTTCGACCCCAGCATGGTCCCGATTGAGTCATCTGATGGCTCCTCTACTGATGAGATGGGCTCGGACAGCGATTTTACCGTGGTGTCAAGCCGACGCCTGAAGAGAAAGATACGAAGAACATCACCGACCAGTCGCCAGGCGACGAAAAAGGCAAGTGGCAAGCAATCATACACTATTGCATATGTACCAACAACAACAACAGACAACCTCAACTCACTGAACAGGCAGAGCCTGTCGGAATATTTTGAACGAACTGCCCATGGTCACGTAGAAGAAATACGTATAAACGCTCGAAAGAACATCCTCTCGGTGGAAGTCAATACACCGACCATACTGGAGACACTGAAAAACATCACTCAGTTGGGAAGCATCCCTGTTCGCGCATTCCCCACATACGGCAAGGAAGCGACGACAGGCGTCATCTACGATGTGGACATTGACATTACAGACACTGACCTGGCCAAACTACTATCATCGTCAGCTCCTGTGCTCAGCTTTCACCGTTTTGGACGTTCCCGATGTGTGAAATTAGTGTTCCAATCGGAAACTTTGCCAACACACGTCAAGGTTGGATATGTGAGGCATCCGGTACGTCCTTACGTGCCGAGGCTTTTACAGTGTCACAGGTGCATGAAACTTGGGCATGTCAGCGCAGTTTGCAAGGGTGCAATAACATGCAAACGATGTGGTGGACCTCACGGAGACAGCAATTGCAACGTTGCTGCGAAATGTCCAAATTGTTCTGGTGCTCATGACGCAACGTCAAAAGAGTGCCCAAAGATCAGGAAGGAAATGGGTATTCTGAAGAAGATGGGTAGAGATCGTTCCACGCACAGGGAAGCGGCAAGGGCTATCCGCCACCGCAGACGTCGTTCACGAAACCGACATCAACGGGATCGCAGCCCTCCTCGCGTTGGAGGGACGACAGCTCAAGTGCAACATCCACCCCCTCTTCGTCTCAGGAATGAAGAAGCACGTGCCTCAAAGCCTTTGTATGCCGCGAAAGTGCAAGGCGACCCATCATCGGCACTAGCCACATCGGAGACTCAGTGGCCCTCGTTACCGTCAAGGTCTGTGGGAACGCCCTTATGCACCGCTCCTACACGTACTGAAGAAAACGAAAAGATGGATGACATTGACGTCACGAGTATGGTGAAAAATTTGATGGGCTCCATGCGCAGGATTCTTTCCGGCCTAAATACCCCGGCTGCCAAGGCTGCCGTGCAGCTACTTGAAGTCTTGGAACCACTGCTAGTGGTTCTTCACTAAGCAAGTATGGCGATAATGTTTGAAGAACGGATGCGTCAATCGTTTGTTATGCAATGGAATGCTCGCGGTCTGCGTGGTCGTTTGTCGGATTTCCGACAGCGGATATTTAAATACCAATTTCCAGTTATTGTTATCTGTGAACCTAATATGGATTCTTCTTTCCGTATTTCTGGTTATGTCCAGATGTGGTCTCGTACCGACCAAACCTCGAGCAAAGTATTAGTTTGTATACGTCACGACCTGGTGTATTTCAGACATAACGTCCCATCGCATACTACTAATGATTACGTATGCCTCACCATAAAATACAGATGTCGCACGGTTACAGTGATTGGAGGATATATCCACCCAAGAGCGAGGATCGATTGCTCGCACCTGATGTCTCTGCTGCAAGCATCGCAAGGCCCTCATATTGTGATTGGTGACTTTAACGCACACCATCCCCTGTGGGGTAGCACTTCGATGAATTCTCGTGGCAAATATTTGGCTGACTTTATGTGTAGTCGGGGACTAAATGTGCTCAATGACGGGTCTCCTACATTTATTCGTGGCACGTCCTACAGCAGTTGTCTTGACCTAACGTTTGTATCAAGGAGCCTTCTGTCTTCAGCATCCTGGTCGACGGATCTAGAGACTCATGGTAGCGACCACCTCCCCACTTACGTTCACTTTAGCTGGTTTCGCCGTTCAGCCTCACGTTACATTCGTCAAACAGACTGGATTGCATTTAAGACCTCTGTCGACGCCGCCTGTCAGAGTATGACATCTCCATCCGAAATAGAGGACATCATTGCCTCTACCCTGCGGGACAAAACTAGAGAAGTCAGCATACCGAGGCACAGGTCATCGGTCGACATACAATATGAGGCCCTTCGTGCGATCCGTCGCCGCGCAGAACGGCGATACAGAAGAACAAAGTCACCGTCCGATCTTTCGAGCAGTCGCCGAGCCCAACGACATGTTCTTCGACATCTGGAGAAGCTTGACAGACAGCGTTGGAGGGCTTTCTGTGGATCCCTAGATCCAAGACAGCCTCTATCTAAGATATGGCGGGTCATACGAAGTCTCCAGGCAACTCCACAACAAAGACACCCATTCCATGCGGTGGCTCTACATCAACGCCGGACCGAATTGGAGGTAGCAGAGGACTACTGTAAACTGATTGTGGACGCATCTAATTCAGTGACTTCATCCCTTGTCACCATCGCACCCCCGTCACCTGATGAGCGGCTCGAAGTACCGTTTACGATGCAAGAGCTTGACGCTGCGCTTTCAGTTTCTCGACGCTCCTCGGCACCAGGACCAGACGGAATCACGTACGCTGCACTCTGCCATCTTGGCACCGAATCACGACGTCTTCTCCTATCTTTTTATAATACGACGTGGGAGAAAGGAAATGTTCCAGATGGTTGGAAATGCAGTCGCGTTGTAGCGCTGCTTAAACCGGGAAAGTGCCCCAACGAGCTTTCCTCCTACAGACCGATCGCCTTAGCCAGTTGCGTCGGCAAAGTAATGGAAAGAATGGTTTTGTCAAGACTGGAATGGTTTCTAGAGAGAAATAATTGCTTTCCTGATTTTATGCACGGATTTAGAAGAGGCCGTTCTTCGATTGACGGAGTTATCGACTTGGTCTCCACTGTTGAACAGGAAAGAAGTCGACGTCGGTTAGTTGGAGCTGTCTTTCTGGATATTAAGGGTGCATACGACAATGTACTACATTATGCAATCCTTGATGCACTGGAAGATTTAGACATCGGTGGCCGACTATATACATGGATTGTTAGCTACCTCAGTGGCCGCACGGTGTATATGTCGACAAGTGATGGCGACACCGGACAGTACCATATACATCGAGGTGTTCCACAAGGGGGAGTTCTCAGTCCAACTCTTTTCAATGTTGCATTGATTGGCCTTGCATCCGAACTTCCTAGCACGGTAAAGATTAGCACATATGCCGACGACATATGCATATGGGCATCTGGAGCCACCCGTCCCCAAATGCGTGCTAGGCTTCAACGTGCAGTGACAATCACAGCTAAGTATCTTCGGCGTCAAGGCCTCCGACTCTCAACTGAAAAATGTTCTGTGATTACGTTCACGCGAAAACGAATGACCAGGTATCCGATCATTGTTGACGGCGTAGCGATACCTACGGTTACACACCACAGATTCCTTGGCTTAGTCATAGACCGGGGATTATCTTGGTCAAGACACGTCGCCGCACTGAAGTCAAAGCTGAAGACTTTTGTTCACGTCCTTCGCGTCGTGGCAGCAACAAGATGGGGCCCCTCGGAGTCGTCATTACTCCAATTGTACCGAGCCCTATTCGTAGGGTATATACGGTACAGCATGCCGGCGCTCTCAAGCATGGGACTTAGTTGTGTGCGCGCGCTCGAGAGCATTCAAGCTCAGGCATTGCGCACATGTTTGGGCCTCCCACGATGCACGTCAACCAATGGAACAATAGCGGAAGCTCGTGCTTGTCCTATTCGGGTGTACTTGCTCTGCGAGCCTCTTCGAATGTACCTCCGCGTGTTGACCCGACACAGGCACCATCCTCTGTCATCGCTCCCTACCACACACCCAGGTTCCAGCTTTTCATTGACTATATCGCGGCATCAGAGTGTTTTGCCGTCGAGATTCTCTCCCGCCTGTATTCCGAGAACACCCCCGTGGGTTCTGCCTAAACCTGTCGTTACATTGCAGATCCCTGGAATTACTAAAAAGTCTTTCGTTGCATCTATTGGCCTCAGGCAACTCACCTTGTTGCACATTTCTACAGAGTACGGAGATACTGTACATGTGTATACCGATGGCTCTGTCACACCATATGCCTCCACTGCAGCCTTCGTCATTCCACATATGATCATCGCTCGCCGGTTTAAACTAGACCATAGCTCAACATCAACTGCCGCAGAACTTGTTGCTATCCGGGAAGCACTTCGATTTCTCTCCGAGGAGCGTCCTCACGCATGGACGATATTCTGCGATTGCAAGCCAGCTCTGCAAACGATTGACTGTGTCCTCAGACGGGGCCCGTATCATTCTATGGCTATAGAAATTACAGAGTATCTCGACCACGCAACTAGAAATGGCCACAATGTCACCTTTCAGTGGATACCGTCACACTGTGGCGTGATAGGGAACGAACAGGCAGACGCTGAAGCAAAAACTGCTTTAGATAATGCTTGTGAAGTACGCATTCCGTTCTCACGAACAGACACAAACGCCCTACTTCGTCGCGTAAACCACAACTCTACGTTGGAACACTGGGCCCAACCTGATCGACGACACAAGCGACTACACAAATGGGACCAAGAAATGCGATTTCGTATGCCTCAAAAGTTCAATAGAAACCACACGAGCATAGTGCACCGGATTCGCCTTGGTGTCGCATTCACCAACCGTTATAGAAATATGATAGGTGCCAGTGATACTAACCCAAACTGTGAATGCTGTGAGGTGCCAGAAACTCTTGAACATATATTTTGCGTGTGTCCCGCGTACGCGCAAGAACGACAGCAACTTGTCTCTTCCATAGCAAACATCCATGAGAGACCGCTATCGGACGAGTTTCTTTTAGGTCCTTGGCCTAATGCAACCAGTGCAGCCCTGGTCACAAGAGCCGCTGTAGCTTTTCTCCAAGCCACTGGGCTGGACGCACGCCTTTAGAGATACCACAACTCTGTGAATTTGTATATACGCATCTCTTCCTTATACCATCATCATTCATCAGCCCTTTCCCTCCCCGTCCCTTTTCCCCGGAGTAGAGTAGCAGGCCAGAGCGAGTTATAGCTCAGGCCGACCTCTCTGCCTTTCTGTAAATAAATTTCTCTCTCTCTTATAAATCATGCAGGGGAAATTTTGGGGGGGATTTTTCACTTAGGAGCGACGCAATACTCGGTTGAAATTGCGCTGCAGCTCCGCCTCCTGTCGAGCGACGCGCGCTACTGCTGACGCTGGCGATGCGAGCGGAGACCGGAAACCGCGGCGTAGTCACCTTAGCCCTGGTGTTCCGTTCCTCCGCGGTCTCCGCGACAGTGCCTGACCGGGCTTATTTCTGCGTGCGTGCCGTCCTAATCTGCTTCGCTCGACCCTACATTCCTTTGTTTGTGTGTATATAGGAGTGGTAGTTGACGTGCGCAGCATCAATTGAACTTGTAGGCCGATCATGCCGGCGTTCGGTGCAGCCTACGCTTGCACGAACACCAGCGGCGGTGACGATGTTCCGATGTTACATTAGTTCCTGCAAGACAAGAACCTTTCAGCTAAGTGGGAGGCTGCTGTGAAGTGAAACAACTTCAAGCGCCCAAGAACAACAGTGTTATGCTCTAACCACTTCCGTGACGATTACTACCGGAGTTTTTCAATAATGCGTGCTTTGGGTTCTGCTTCGTGTTAGCACGCTGAACGGAAGGTGCATGTTTATCTCCCACCCTTGACGCAGGTTTCATTGCCAAGCGCCGCGAATTTTCTATTCGCACGTGTGTTGTGAAGCAGCTGCATGCAGCTACCATAACGCAGTGTAAGCATAAAGTTTGCATGTGTTGGAAAGCCTGCTTATGCCAGGACGCTGCGCTCCCCATTCTCTCGCACACATAGAGAAACCGACCATCTCACGTAGCCGACGGAATTCGCCCGTTACGAGTGGCGTGCGGATGGCGCGCTCATGAAGGTTCTATGCTACACGTGCTAGAACCGCCGGTAAACTTTTCCCGCGTTCAAACCGTCTGTGTAGATTGCCGACAGCTTTGGGGCAGCGAACAAATGCCGAAGATCGCATCACCGCTTACGTTCTACGACGAGGTATGCAGGAACGTAACACTACAGTTGTTTGCCCGGAAATGTACTCACTGGAACGCTGAGTGCAGCTTAGCCGAAACTTACTCGCCAAAGAGCATTTCCCATACACGGAGATGCTAACACTTCGCCTTCGTTCGCGTGGAAAGCAGTGCTTGCACCAGACTTATTTGCTTCCTGGAGAGGCCGGCTCTTCGCAATCGGCTCGTACATGTAGGGAGTAAAGTATAAACCCCTTACAAGTGATCTCGCACGCGACAACGACAGCGCGACTCCATGCGAGCGGCGGCTTTGAGCGACGACTTCCCGGTATGAGGGCAGCAATATACGTGCCAAAACTAGCGTGACGCATGCTTTGTCAATTTCAGTTGGTGTATTTTACTGAAAAAGGAGCATGAAATATTTCTGTAGGTCTTGAACTACGTTCTTATTCTTGCATGTGTAAAATTCAATAGTTTGCTCGTTCCGTGCGACAAACAGTAGTATTTGAGTTATCTACATTCAGTTCCGGCTTAGCACTGTTGGCTAGTCGCTCATAGCACTTCCGGGCGACGAGCGACGAGTTCTAAATTTCTAGAAATGAGCGATCGAGCGACAACACCGAGTGATCTGTTCAAGCGACGGCCCATTTTGTCGCTCCAAGCCGTCGCCCGTCACCGTCGCGCGCAAGATCGCTCTCGTGGAATTTGGACTTAATGCCGAACTCCTCAGAGAAACGCAAGCTCGAAATTTTCCATGACCGTCTCAGCAAAACAGCACCAAACTACCTTGCACCGAGCTTCGTGTGTAGCGGCAGCACTCCATCCGGACGAACACCAATGTTGACGTCACGAGGCGCCCATCCAATCACAGGCGGAAACGAAGCGCGCGAGCTGGGCGTGTCTGCTGCTGCACTTTTCGTCGAAATAAAATGTGTTTGCGCTTTCTTTCACTCAATTTCGATGCGATATTCGAATTCAGATGGTTGAAAACCACGACGTACTGCTCTTCACTCATTTTTCTGGAAAAGCTTTCAGCTTCCCTTTAATTGGTATCGGGTAGTACCATTTGCAAGTACAGAGCACACGATTAACTTCAACGTATTTTCACAAGGAAACGCCTAGCTCAACATAAAGTTCTGGTGCTGGAACATGTTCATCCCATGGTTGATGACGATAGTATGACAACGACGGTACGTCGACAGCGGAATGACTGCGAGAAAATGACGACAAACGAGCGACCATGACCCATGATGACCGCGCGATGACATCGATTGAATGGCAAAGAAGGAATGAAGAAAAGAAACGCAGACGACGACCCGAGGACAGCTGGATGAAGACTTCAGAATAATGACAAAGATAGGACAATGACGGCATAATGACGAAGCGTCACAACAGTATGTAGACGACTGCATCACGGTAATCGTATCACGAAGCTGGAAAGACAATGGAACCAAGGCAACGGCATCATTATGATGATATCACGACGCATTCACGACGACCATTGCATGATAACACAATAATGTCTATGACATTACGACGATTGCATGATTGGCGGGCGCCCTACTAATCAGTCACAGACGGCCGGTTAGCCACTAATAACTGACGGGCGATGAGTGACTAGTAGCGGCACACTGAGGCAGCTTTCAGCGGCGTTCAAAATAAAATGTCGAATAAAATGTGGAAATAAAATGCCGAATAAAACCGCAACCTGGGCGCTGCGTGCCACCCTGGCGTTTCGGAAAAAAAAATACGTGCCATAATGGCGAGTACAAAAAGGAAAACTGTGGACGTGCAACTCACGTAAAGCCACTTTTCTTCAACAGCTTGAGGAAGCAGTTGCGCACTTTGTGTCGGAGATTCGTGCGCGAACACTGCCTTTGACAGCGATGTCAATTCAGAGTAAAGCTGCATCGCCCTTGAAAAAACAAACACGTTTCGCCAATTTTTTTCTTCCACTCATTTTTTTTTCTTGTTAGAGTACTTGGTCGACCTATATTACCGCTTCAGCTGTATTGCAGTATATGTGGTATTTGTAAATGTGCATATATCATAGTGCGCACATTCCTGTCATCTATAAGCTGTCAGTGAGCCGGTAGTCAAGCTGCTGTAAAGGCAGTATTTTTCCCTCTCTCTTTCCCAGCTAAGTACAGCCTTATGCACAAATGTGGTTAATAAACTTCTTCTTGTCCTAAATAATGGCCTCGCTTTCGTGTAACAGTGCTACCTATTTGAAGGCACGATAACGTCATTACCGCAGAGCAAATCGGCACACATATATTGCCATTCTTTCCATGCCGCCATATTGCATGGTCCCGACGTGATAGCCTGATATTGCATGACGCAGTGCATCAAAACACCTACCTTGTGCCTTATTGTGCGAGGCGTTTCGAAGGATATCACTGTATTGGCTGTATCGTTGCCCTCGGCGAAAGCGCAGCCAGACCCACCGATGTAGTATATCGAGATACCGCTGGACACCCGTCCGAACAGCTGGCTTTCGCACAGCTGCAAACCCAGCGCGACAGACACTGTTACTCGCAATGGTCTTTACAAAAACAGTTCCACATCAATATGTTCCTGTTGCAAAAATAAAAGAAAACGCTTTTCTCGCGAAATTGGGTAAGTTGACATTTATCTTCGAGCCAGCCATGTAAACAACCAGCCATAGCTCGGTCTGTTTGGTGTAAAATATGCCATAAGATCTGAAGAGTGTGCAGACAAAAATCGTTGACGCGCTTGTTGAATGGCTGTGAAAGAGCGCACGCAAGGGTACCCTAGAAGCCATGAGGATTAGGAAAGCTGCAAAAGAACTACTTCTTTAGGATATGACATATACTGTAAAAAAAGAATAAGAAAACGCCCTCCGTTGAGCAACATGTTTTCTTAATTAAATTGAGCGTTTCCTTGCACCTTGAATTCCACTATAATATAAATTGCTACCGCTCAGCTAAGTTTTCGTTATCTTGAATTTCAAAAATGTTGTTATGAGCACAAAGAAAAGGTTTATTTAGGCCTTGCCATCGGTTACAAATGGCAAAAAAATGGTCCTGGTCGTCTTTCCTCTCAGATCTCCGGCTCTCTTTTTCGAACATGGACGCAGCCTAACTGACGTGGGAAATAAAGCCCACCGGGAACTCAACTGGCTTGTCGTGGCGTATGTGCTCTCAACCTGGTCACGTGCGTAACTTGTGTCCTAGCAGAGCATCTGTCAGTGCATGTTAGCCGCGCGAGAGTATACTTCGCTGATCTTGTCAAGGACAGCTTACGTTCATCATCGTTTTCCAGCAGGTTTTGGCACAAACTACGTTTTTTTTGTGAGATTCCAAAGCCAAGTTAGGTCACCTCAATTATAAGTAACAAGTCAGTGCTGTGCGTCGTAATGTGCTTTAAAGTTTTCTTGGAGCGCCATAGTACACAGATGCGAAAGTCGGCGAGCATCTTCAGTGAGGCATTGAGTATCGGCGACCGTTGAGTTGTCATGGTGGTAAAAAGGGCGGACAGTATCAAGCGTATACTCGGTCGGGCGAGCATGTCGAAGAAAGAAGGGTCTGTAGCCAGCGGTCTCATCTTTGGTGGTAGTGTATGCTTATGTAATAAGTGCTAGTACCTCTTCACAGAACTTGTGATTGGATGCATCATACTTGGAAAGCATATTGCTGATCGTTCGATTAATGCCGTCAGTGAGACGGTTCATCGGTAGATGATACAGCGTCGTGTGCTTCAACTGCGAGTCCCACTAACGTTGAAGCGCTTCCACGATATCCGGTGTGAATTGACGTCACCGGTCACTTATAATAACCCAATGTGGCCCGTTTCTCAGAACAATAGGGTTAAGTAGGAAGAACGACAATTTCGTGGCAGTGGTTGAGGGTATGGGCGCCGCCTCGCAGTAACGCGTGAAGCAGTCGCGCAGATAAGTATCCAGCGGCGTTGCCATTGGTTGACTGAGGAAAAGGACCTGAGAGATAGATTGCACTGTGCACAAATGGCAAGCTTGGGGGAGGACACAAATTGATGGAGACAAGATGGGGCAATGACTGAACCTTTCAGACGTTGGCATTGCACGCACCTGGCCACGCACAGCTTAACCGAGTGTCGGATTCGCGGCCTGTCAAAGCGTGCTTGAATGACATAAAGAGTGCGCACAATGTCGAAATGACAGGAGTTAGGGTCGCCGTGCAAATCCCGAAGCATTGTTTGCCGGAGATGCTCCAGAACCGCTAGAAGTCAGCGTACACTCGTGCTTGAGTAGTTCTTTTTCTAGAGAAGACAGTTACGTGCACATGAGCGACTTGTGATAGATTGGATCATGCTAAAAACTACTTCGAAATGAGTGTCTATCTGTAGTTCCCGTTGTGTTAGCGTCTCCCACAAGAGCCCAGATGAAGCACTGCCATCGAAGGACTCTTCCTCCGTGCGGCAGTTTACAGCCGCCCCGCACTGTCGCAAAAATCAATGCTCAAAGTTACTTCATGTGTTGATCGGGAAATAACTAAAAATTCCGTCAGGAAAATTCTACCCCCAAGTACACTTCGGCAGTCCACACACATACAGGACGCAGCGACTCGCCGCTGTCTCCACAAAACTTTGCCGCATGAACGCATCGAAATACAAACTTGCGCCCAAGGAGCCTTTCAAAAGCGAGAATCGATACACACGCAGTTGCTCCGGCACCCAAAATGAAGCAGTTGTAGAAACACCATCAAAAAGCACATGTACGTCGACCCGTCGTAGTTGCTCAGTCGCTGTGGTGTTAGGCTGCTGAGCAGGAGGTCGCGGGATCAAATCCCGGCCACGGCGGCCGCATTTCGATGGGGGCGAAAACACCCGTGTACTTAGATTTAGGTGCACGTTAAAGAACCCCAGGTGGTTGAAATTTCCGGAGTCCTCCACTACGGCGTGCCTCATAATCAGAAAGTGGTTTTGGCACGTAAAACTCCAGAATTAAATTTTTTTAACATGTATGTCGTAGAAAATAACTTCAGGGGGCATTTCTGTCGCTAGTATGTGTCGAACCACTTCTGCCCCATCGGCCGCGCTAGTTCGTTTTCCGATGGCAAAGGCGTGGCGCAGCGGCGCAGTGGCGATGGGAAACGTGGTGCACCACTAGGTGGTTGGGGCGTTAACCTCCTGGTAGATGCAGGCTTGCGGCTCTGACAGCGTTGCGGGGAGTAGCGCCACCTGACGAAAAGGTGGTGTACGGAAGTTGAGCTGTCTTCATAAAAAATGCGCGCCTATTCAAAACCTTCATAGACCACTTCACGGTATTAGGCGCCGATTGCATAAACTCGCTCTATAGCCTGTGACAGTGCACACCGGAAGAGGCCGGATATTTCGATGCTGCTCAATATAGTAAGGTATGTTGGTGTCAATCGCATAGCCACCAGGTGGGTCACATTCACCATGGTTAGGCATTGGCCGCAGGGAGGAGTGCGTGCGACAAAGGCGTTCGTCGTAGTCAGAATCCTGATAGCTACCGGTCTATCTTGAGTGTTGTGGGGATGCGCGACTCTCGCGCGTCCCCTGATATGTTTTTCCCGCATAGCGCGTCTCCTGTAATCCGGCTTCGCGGCGTGGCCTGGCGCCCGCGGCAGTCGGAGTGGTTGAGGCGCAGTACGAGAGATGGCGCGAGTGTTGCGCTGCTAACGCCACCGACAGGCGGGGTTACTTGGGCACCGAAAGACAAGGCGCTTGTCTCTTTGGTTCGGCACAGCGAGCAGTGCGGACGTGCCGTGCCGCGCGTGCGCCGATCCATGCTTCTGCGAGACCGTCTCGCGTGGCCGCCTTCGAACGCGCCACCGCTGGTGTGACCGTACGCGCGAACGACCAGGCGTTGGGATCCACCATGGGGCGAACATATTCGGTCGCTATCCGGTCGCGGTGAGTCGGACTTCCTCGATTTGTCGCGCGCCCATCGGCATGTTGTGCGGATAGCAACTCGGCTAGCAGACATTCATCTATGAAAGGTGCAATAAATGCCCTTCTGATTGTTTGTACTACTGTACTGTCGTTCCTTTGGCCCAAGAGCACGGAGGAGAACACCACAGTGTGGAGTAGGACTATGTTCAACAGCCACTGCGTGAACCATTGAACGGCTGTGTTGGTCATTTCGTGTGGTGAGTACGCACCAGTAATGCCTGTCTGTGCAACGGGACGTCTGGGCGGAGCAACTCATATCGAACACTCTGCCGTATGGTTGACGGAATAACAATGCGCGAACTCCTATCCACACTCACCACTGTTGTGACGTTAGCCAAGCTACCAACTTTCAGCGAATCAGAGGTTCTGCAGTGGCGAATGATGTCAGACATGTAATTCAAGCTTTCTTTGCCAACCAAAAAAATATATAAGCGTCTTAAACTATACCTTTCAACGATTGTGCAAGTTTAGCCTCTTTAGATATACGAGAGTTGACTATTCTGCACAATTTCAGCGTTTCCTCAATGTGCGTTGTACAGGTCTCGCCTAGAACCTAGGCGTTTGGCGAAAGCGTCTGTTCAGCGCATTTCTTTTTTTGCATAGGAGTCTCCAACCCACGCTTTGAGCTCCTGGACGAAAAGCGCCCTCGAAGTGAGCGTCTTAGCGGTTCTCGTACGAGACGAGAGAAGGTAAGGGTGCCAGCTGCGCGGTAAAGCGCGAACAGTTGGATCGGTTCACCCTTACGGTTACTCGCCGGCCACTCGCGGACTTCTCCGCCTTTTGCTCCGAAAGCTTGTGGCACCCCGTAGCACTGCAACGCAACACCGACATTCACCTTGGATCATCGTCACAGTCTTAAGGAGTAGGGCCGGCTTCTTCAGGCAAGCGAAATAAGGGTGGGGCAAGCTCGTGAAATCGACGGCCTCGCCGAACTTGTAACAGCGTAAGCTCCGTCATTGCAAGCTGTAGCCAGTACGTACTCCAGACTGCTACGAGCTAGGGGGAAAGGCTTACTTAGGCCTTGAAGTCAGTTACAAACGGCCAAAAATGGCCGCTGCAGAGTTGTGCATTTCTTCCATTTCAAATCTCCGCGTCTATTTTTCGCATTTGTACGAGAGATTGTTGGTTGGATCGAAAGTACGGTTTTTCGTTGGCCTAATCAGTGAAACAGAATATCTTCTAAAGTATTCGACGCGTACAGTGTTGCTCAGGCCGAACGGACCTAATGAAAGATGATGCCGTACGTTGTACTTCTGCAATAGCATCAGCTTTCTGAAAACAACATACCTTTAACTACATTAAAAATTAATAACACAAGTTCTGCCTCACAGTCAAGAACGTACGAAAGAAATGTATGCAGATTCAACACACATGTTGAAATCTATGTGGAGTGAACCTTCAATAAAGCGTTTATTAAAATTTTGCTTCACTTCAGGAGCGATGCGCACGATATCGTTTTCTTTCACGCTATGCAATGGGCTATTTAGCGCAATGTGTACGTCCATGGGCCACGAAGGCCATAACTTTATTCTCGTGGCGTACTTAGTACTGCACTCACAACTGTACCGAAACGTAAGCACCAAATTAGGAGGATGGAGTGTGTCGGAGGTCTACACAGCGGTGTAACGCGGACGAGAAGATTGTATGATGCCTGTCGAAGGAAGAATGGCGATGACATGTGTGCGAATATAAAAATGCAACACAAATGTAGCTACACTTACAGATTCTGTGCCTATTCTGTAACAGTTGCATCCAAACATTCTGGAGGATCGGCCAAGAATAGGCGCAGACTCTGTGGCTCATGCCGAATGGCAAAGTTCAGGGGAAAAATTGAAAAGATCCATTGAATATAATGCTTTCTTCAATTTCCAAGCGAATGTACTTTAAAGGTACCTGTGAGCCGACATTACACGTATATATTCCTGTTTCCCGCAGTAATCTTTTTTTAACACGCAGGACAGGCAGTTCTTTGTCGGTCGCATACATCGGTTGTATGAGTTGTTTGTTTATACAGGGCCTCCGGTGGTAATTTTATTCCACGAATATTTAACTTCCCTATATTTATCCACATACCTTTCTGCTGATATACTCACTGACCCAGCTCGCCAGCTGTTACGCAATGTCCAGGAGAGTAACCATAGAAAGCGTCGCTTTATTAGTGAAACATGTCATAACTTAGCGAGAAAAAAATTGAACGGTGCAAAAAATTTTGGGAACACGTAAAACGACTTTCTGAAGATTTCGTAAACAAGAAGCTCTACAGTCTTCTGAATACTAAAAATGAAATACTGGCGTGTTATGTGCCGAAACCAAGATCTGATTATGAGGCACGCCCTAGTGAGTGACTCCGTAATAACCTGGACCACATGCGATTCTTTCACATGCGCCAAATGCACGATGCACCGCCGTGTTTGCAATTCGACAACATCGAAATGCGGCTGGAACTACCGAAATTTGATCCCGCGATCTCGTGATTAGCAATGCAGTGCCATAGCAACTAGGCCACCACATCGGTTCCTTGAGCACTTGTGCACAAAGCCAACTAAAATGTATATATATATATATATACCTGAAGAAGACCGTTAAAAGGTAGGCGAGGGCACCATGCGGAGAAAGAACGTCACTTTTACGCAGGAGAGCGGATCCCTGTATGTGAACGTTCGCATTAACCTATTTTCCAACATTAACAATCGTCTTCGATCACTTCTGCACATGGTTGACGTACTTTAGCTTTTTTTTAATTGTGGCTAGTGCAGGACATAATTTTATAAATAATATTTATTGCGCTAATAAATTTTACGTGGGAACTTCTCGTTGCTATATTTTGTGCGAGTGCACTTTCCACGGCCGGAAATAAAAGTATGCATGTTCTTCTAACTCTTGTTCATGTAGAGTAGTGTTTGGGTATCGGGTTAAAATGCAATAGCTTTGCATTTTTATTCAGCTCACGTATCCCGTGCTTTCATGGTGTTCAAATCACGTAACATTACTAACAGTTAGCTCACAAACTCCTAGCCTATGTATCGTTTTTGCTGTGGCTCTGAGCACTTCACGAGACGCCATTTCTTGTGAGCGAGATCTTTCTGTTATCTTTTCAGCCCATATTAGAAATGCAAAGTTTGCGCAGTAATATGAAAAGCAATTTTATCCTATAAGTGTCACTTGCTGGCCCAACCTGAAGCCAAGGAGTTACATCAGGTCACGATATTTGAGCTGTTTGGATCCCCGATGATTGCGTCACGTGAGTATCCTCAATGTTATTATAAGCATCAATGTCACTCAGTTTCGGCTGGTCTCACTGGCCTGTTTTGATACGTTTGGTAAGGAGAGGTCAGGTATTACTCGTGAGCATGAAGAGCTCACCTTCCTTTTACGGTACTTGAGTTTAAATCGCAGTGCCGGTACTTTAAAGGATGTCATGGATATCAAATTACATTCTGAATCCTCTGTGCAATTTAAGAAAGGCTAAATTCTCTTAACAGTCTATGCTGACTTTTTTTATCCCTCTTGAAGGAAATTACACTTGTTTACTAAATTTTAAGCTGGCCGCCGCTCTAGGATGATCCCTTAAATTTGAAAAAAATAAATAAATAAATACGAGACATTTCTGCGAACGCACGCCAAGCGAGAATAATTCATTCCTCGATGATGGCAATTGGTTTATGGTTTCCGCCGCTAGCTGAAAGTCCGCACACAATGCGTGCTTGCAGTCATAGCTTAACTCGTCGTTGCTTGCATCAACATCGCTCGTTTTCTTGTCACCGATTTCTTCGCATAGTACACCGTACTCACTTTCGTCTGGAGCGTTCGAGATGCTACATCTTCCAAAATGCTGGCATACTCAGCTCTGCTCGAATTTCATCCCATGCTGACGCCGTCCCGTTAACTGTACCAGACAATGGGAAGTAGACATGTCGAAAGAATGTGAAAGTAGACGGATATGTGAACTTGTTCCTAGCCACACATTGTTCTGAGCTTGTTCCGCCCTCTCAAATCTTCGAATGTGCCAGTTATATCTCCGCTGACATACCTGCTTCTCATTGTATACAAACAGTAAAATCAGCAGCCACTTCTTTTGCAGCTTATTGCATCAACATTTTCGTGGTCGATTGTGCCTTACGTTTGCGGTAAAACTACATCCTAAAATTTAAGCCGATCCACTTATTTCGCTTATTATTAAATAAATGGGTTCACCTGCACTTCCATGAATGCAGTCTTGACAAAAAGTTAACGATGCTTAAGCAAATGGTATCGGAATTTATGACGTCACGGCATGCAGGTGCGAGACCTTTGCCGCAACGTGGCTATATAGAAATTCGGGTTTCACCACTCGGGTTTCACATGCCAGAACCACAATCTGATTGTGAGGAAGCCCTAAGTGGGGGACCTCCGGATGAATACTGGCCGCCTATAGGGTTCTTTAAGGTGGACCGCAATGGAGCGCTTTTTTTTGCATTTCGGCGCCATGGCGGCCTGGATTCACAATTTCACAATTTCACAATTTATTTATTTATTAGTAAAAATACAGATGATTGCATGTGCGTAGTATACATATGGAGGTCCCAGGAGGTCATAAGGAGGTCCATAAGGAGGTCAACCCGTAAGATTGAGCACAAATGCGCACCCCTAGATCCCCTATGCTGCCACACGGCAGGTAAAGCACATATTGACACTTATACTTATCTTTCACCGGTGACCGGTTTTTCACCGGCAAACAAATGTTAAGCGTTAGAACGACAGAAAGCTGAGCTAGTTGGTAAGGATTCATTATGCAAAGAAGAAGTGAGGCGTGCACACAGGACACAAGAGTAGAGAAATTTGTCCACTTCTCTACTCTTGTGTCCTGTCTGCACGCCGCACCTCTTTTTTGCATAATAAATGTTAAGCGTAATTGTTCGGTGTAGGACGCGCTTGCATGGATTGGAAGTTTCTCGAATGTTATCGATGGTTCTAGCCGTTGTCTGTAGTTACCGAACCTTGTGAATCCTGATTGTATGCGCCTATCTAATTGTGTAGTACTTTAGTGAAGGCAGGCTGCACCAACGATTACTCTGGAACTTTCGACGAGTCATGTATAAAAGCCGACGCACTTGACCCGCTGGTCCGGTTTCGACGAAGACCGACTGCGCTCGCCGCAGCCATCGGTCTTTGAGAGTCAGTTGCCTTTGTGGGCTAAGGTGCGCCCAGTAAAAAGTTCGTTTCGTGATTTACAGTTTTGGTACCGTGTCTTCGTCGTAACAACGACGTGACAATGTTCTTGTAAAGCAGGACTCATACACGATGGAGCTTGACAAGCTCGCTGATAACGATGTTGAAGTTAGCGACGCCATGCTTGTGTCGTTTAGACGAGGGCGAAGCGTCACACGATAAATATGGTGGGAAACTAGCCACCTAGTGGGGAGGGCATAAAGCCCTCTTAGTTGGCTGCCACAGGAATCATGCTTTTCGCTGCCACTCACATCGGAAAACCAGGCGGCCTTGTGGTATCTGCATGGAACTTGCTGCAGTGTGTCTCCTTGCACCTTTGCAAGAGAGACGCCAGCGAAAATGTCGAGACGCAAGCTGAGTGTCATGGCGAATTCGACCACAGGATCGGAGGTATTTGTTATCGCGCTCACAACATCAATCTGAAAGAAAAACAACGGAAACCGATTAACTAAAGGTGAAGTACACGTCTCTCTCTCTCTAACACACACACACACACACACACACACACACACACACACACACACACACACACACACACACACACACACACACACACACACACACACACACACACACACTTATAATAGCAGGTAAATTACCAACATCCCGGGCAAGTGTGACCCTATTTTAGAAAATTAGCACATGACAGCGCTTTTATAGTTTTTTATAGGGCATTGCTCTAGCAATGCCCAAATTGTCGCGGAGAGCCTGAAGTTACAAGAGGAATGTTGCTTATTAGCTCAAATTCATCTAAACCTCAAAGCACTGTAGTAGACAGTCACCGGCAGCCAATAAACTATTTCGTAAAAGTAATATTCTGGGTTTGCTTTACCCGCCAAAACCGTGATGTTATCATGACGCAAGTCGTAGTGGGCGACTGAAGATTAACTTGGACCACTTGGCGATCTTTAACGTGCACCCCAAGCACAGCGCATTGGTGTTTTCTTGTTTTTTTTTTTTTTTTCATTTCGACGCCAACGAAATGCGGCTGCCATGTCAGGAATGTGATCCTGCGCTCCCGGACTTAGCAGCGCAATGGCAAAACAACTACGCCAGGCTTGTAAGCTATTGCCCAACTTCATGGGGATTATCCCGTCACATCTCTCTCGTACATCTTGAACGTTTGCTGAAAAAGGTGCAATCAGCTCCATATTCTTCCGATACGCACCTCATTTCCTTTTAACAGGTGCATATCTTGCAACGTATGATCAGAAATAATTACCATCTACGATTTCCTGAATGCACGGCAGAGAAAAGAAAAGCTAGACTACATTTTCATATCGCAATACTACTTGCTTCCGGAAATTCAGACTAATTTTGCCCATGAGACGGTTGCGTTATGAAAATATGGAAAATATGGTTCTGCTTAATTGCCTTACAAAGTTAATATTTTTGACATAGACCTCTTCCTTTCTACACACGCTTGTAGACCGAAGCTGTTAAGCCCAAACCACTCGCACGACTGTGGACGTGCGCCGGCTTGCATCCGCGCGCCCTCGCGCTCGAAGACGGAGCGGTTCGGCTCATACGCGTGATAGTGATAGTATTCTAAAGAAAGGAAAGACACTTGATTGCTCATACGTGTCCAAACGCAGCGCAATCTCAGTGAGCAGCTTCTCTGTCATCGCGCGCTTGAGGCGCAAGCCGCGTTGGCGCGAGCTTGTGCGCTTCCGCAAGCGTACGCGTGACCTGGGCTTTAGAAGGAAGCACAAGCTCGGAGTCAACTTTGATGCAGCCTATGTGAATACACCGAAATGCTTTCATTGCTATAGGAATTCCATGGACACTCATGACGAATTTTCGCCGTCGCTGTCGCCTTGATGCTCTGTATAAAGTCCGAGTGCGGTAAAGTTTTATCGTGCCCCACGCGCTGGCGTCACAAGCGGCACGGAAACCATGCTTGATTGTATCAAAGGGAATAGTTTCATGGTGGTGCCTTCTTGCCGTGTGCTAAATGTTGGAGGTCACGTGATCAAGGGTGTGATAGGTGTATCGGATGCGGAAGGGGGTTTGCGCATGGCTGTCCATGCACCTGAGGAGGCGGGACATATACGCCGCCCGCGCACAACATTTTGGAGTTTGTCTGCGGCGAGTGCAAAGCTTGGGGGTGAGCTGGTGTAGCTGGCACCTTGAAGGCCACTCTTTTCCTGCGCGCCTTGCGTTAGAGGTCTCGTAAAGACAAGTTTTCGAGACGCGCTGAAACGAGAGGCAACACGAAGCTTTCGCCCCATGCTGGCGCCATCCTTCCCCAGGCCAGCTTTGTGACAGGAAGTGTTGGTCATCACCGAGCGAGATCTGTTCATGTCTCCCCTTCTGCACACGACACCAAAATCGTTAATGCATCTAGTAAGTGAATGTTTACTGCGATATCTACCACCGATATAAATAGGAACCTTGCTTCGTGCAGCCGAGCTCTTTGCTATTGCTAACAAAGATTCGCCGTATTGGCGAAACAACGCCTCTGCTTTTTTCTTTTTATTTATTTGAGACCACTTCTGGACTGATATAAGTTTTTTCATATGAAAAAGATAAGTAAATTCTTTCGAAACTTGGAAAGAAAGTCTTTAATCGGAGTTTTAACTTTCTGCAAACATTTTCGATTATAGCTAGGTATACTAAACTGCGCAGTTTACAAACACGCTCTGGGCTAAAAACAGGTACTGAATTTTTGTAACCTGATTCATATCTATATAAGTCTACCAAATTTAGTACGGGAATTTACTGTTTATGTCATATATTAAAAATCTTTACGAGCGTTTTGCCAAGTCCCTAATAACAAATCCGGGGTATATTGTCCAGCTTAGTAAGAGGTATATTAAAGAAGTTTAGAACCTTCTTCTTTTCCACGTAAATCAATAAAGTACCAGAGGCTTCCTTCGGTCAAAATAGGTAGGGAAAATTCATGCGCTTGCATAACTTTTTTTCCACCCACAGAAAGCGTCAGTTGCTGGCAGTCGGCCTGTGAGTGAGGATGTGTAGTGAGCGCATGTGGAATTTCATTATGTTGTAAAATGGCGCGAGAAGATCAGCAGTGATAGTGCATCAAATTTTGTCAAAAGCTTGGCGATACCCAAGTGAAAACCGTTAGCAACATTGAACCGGCCTTCGGGGACGGTTCCATGAGCACCTCGTGGATAAACGAGTGGTACAACCGCCTCAAAGATGGCCGCACATCACAGGACAGCGAACCGCGTTCAGGCAGACCCTCGTCAAGCCGCATTGAGAATGGTATTGAGCAAGCGCGGACTTTGGTCATGGAAGACCGTCGCATCATAGTCCCAGAACTTGCGAACGAAATGCGAATAAGCATTGGATCAGTACCTTCAGTTTTGACCGGATATTTGGGCACGAAGAGAGTGTCCGCGAGATTCGTACCAAAACTGCATGCTAACAATGGAGCAGATGTAATTCCGTCTGCAAATCGCACAGGACCTGCTGCACAATCCAAACAGTAATTGCAAAGAGTAACTGCAAACACTGACCAAAACTTCCTGAACACCGTGATCGCTTACGATGTGTTGTGGGTTTGTGGGTACGAACTAGAGACAAAGACGCAGATGCCACTGTGGAACATCCGACGTCCCCGAGGCTAACAAAATCACGGCAGGTCCGCAGCAATGTAGAAGACATATTGACCATTTTATTAATGTGAAAACCTTAAGTGGCTCTTGGCAAGTACTATACCTGAAAAAAGTGGCGTGTAATCGAGTGGTGCAAAAAAATGTCAGTAGCAGCGGCTACTCGTGCGAGAAACAGCTCTAGCGCGTTAAATATCCGGTGCCTGGACACCGCAGACATATTTTTTAAATACAAAAGCAACAAAGAGCGTTTTAGTGCAATAAAAAAACAATAAAAGAACGCAAAAGTAAAACTGCTCCAACCAGGATTCAGAACGTTCGACTTACAGAACCCAAGCCCGGCACTTTACCGCCACGCGACGCGAGCAGACGAACGTTAGTGGATAATTTCCCATTTCAAATTCGAGAAGCAGTTTTAGTTTCGCACAGCTACGTCTCGCAAAGACATGGCAGATTCGCTATAACCCAGCAACTAAATCTCACGCCTGTACTACAAAGAAAAATTTGCTGTCCGTATTCAGTTCCATGCTCGGAAGTGCCACAACATCGATTTTCACTTGCGATTGGTATTTTAACTTCGAAAAAAGTCCTAAATAAACCGTCGACCCGGGCCACTGTATGGGCTGTTACTGCCGATTTTGATAGCCGTTTCTTGTTCTTCACGCGATGGATATGCAACGTTTTCTTAGTTCAGTGAAGCCTTTCAGTCAACACGTCTGTCTAGTCATATATGTTCGTCAGAGAAGCGCAGGCTAGCGCTGGGAGCCTTCGGCGATAGCACATATCCCTGTGTTTATGACGCGTTACATCGGCCGTCATCGCTTCTTGTGCTGGCACTGTAGACATGAAAAAATTCTTTAAATAGGAACACCGATGCGAAAGCTGAAATATAGCGAGATTTATCTGTGTTAGACTTCTTGATTCCTGAGCCTAGACGCGCCGATAGCGTGAAGACGGACTCGGCGGATACGCTAGGCCTTAGCTTCGGTGGGGACCGATCTCGGCGTGGGTGGCTGGCGAAAGCTAAAATGTGTGTATTTGAGCCTCATAACTTTTTTTAGTACAATAGGGAAAGTGGAAGCCTACGAATCACCTCGGTTTTGTTATCGGTGCGATAATATCAGTCAGCGATACGCTTCGAACTCGGGGTCCGTTAGCGCGCATCTGAACGACTTCTGGATTTCATGTCCACTCCACAACACTGCGACAACGGCGACAACTCCCAGTCATATGTTACGTGCGAACTACTTAAAAACGCGCCGTCCTCTGCGTTTTGGGTAGTTTCGTTCAAGAATTTATCTATCCGCCCAGTCAAAAGGGAAAACGCAAAAAAAAAAACTGAAAGCGATCTTCAGTGTCAAATGTCCATGAATAAACATGGCAGCTCACGCACCTTTATTCCAAGCTGCGACACGAATTAGGGTTTTTATATAGCATTATTTAGGACAAGAGACTAATATCAAGCGATGAAATTCTATAAAGCCATTAATTTTCGGCAGCACTTGTCCTTGCGTACTGGAACCAGCGCGGCACAAACAATATCAGCGTAGTTTCGAGTTCGAACCAGCAAACTGCAGCGAGAACCAGCGTCTGTACAGCATAAACCAGTGCGCCCCAGCGTCATGGCAGTGGAAGCAGCGTCTCTTCCAGTGTGACCCAGCTCTTATACAGCGTTCTCACTGGTGTCCCAGTGAGTCCCAGCGAGCACCAGCGTGCCCATTGCCACCCAGTGCCAAAAAACGCGCTGGTTTCACACTGGAAGACGCTGGTTTTTGCAATGGGGATGCTACCGGCACTATGCGCGCACTCTGCAGCAAACATCGCAGTTCCCTTTAAGGTGAGGCCCGCGCGGGCGCGCACTTAGGCTATGTCGCAGATTTCTTTCAAGATACGGCGCCCGCGCGACCTAAGCAGCTGTCGAATCGAAGGGCGTAAGCCGATGTCGCCGTAGACGAACGCCCTCTTCCCCCTGCATCGCCTCACCCCCATGCCTCGCACGCGACAGGAGAGGGGGTGCTTCAGCTGCGCCTTCCTGGCTCGCGCACGCGAGATAGAGCCGTGTTCGCCGGCTCACCTTCGCCGCTTTCACTCGCACATACAGCGTACGGCGCGCGGCGACGATTTTATAGCTCGTGAACTTTATACGGAAGCTCACGGCGACGGCGACAGCAGAAATGCGCCAGAAGTGTCCAATCATTGCTATCGCAATAAATCGACGCACATCCAATTCATATGCTGCAATCCACATGAAGCGCTTAAATAAATGCGTTGCAACTAATTATATTCCGCACATAGCTTGCACGATAGCGATTATCTGCCTCTCATTGAAACGGGCAAGACGTCATCCCTGTGACCGTGCATTACAGTGTCTATGAAAATACCCTCCTTTTCTATGACAGTGTACCTGGGCAGAGTTGGAGTGCCGACTAGAGCGGTTCGGATCATGAAGATAGTGCAACAATAAACTGCAGTTTAATACGCGAAAGGCAGGCCAAGTAGATTCACTGATTGCCAAACCTTAGGAAAGTAGGCATAGAATGGTTTGCTTCCTCAATGGAATTCTGCTCTTGATGACGCATATCTGTTAGAGAGGGTACTTGGGTCTCAATTTTTTAATAGCTGGGCAATAATAGCTGGGAGAAAAAGACCAGTAGAAACGACGCCTGTAAGAGTAATAAAGATAGCAGTGCTGCTCTACGTGTGATCTAATCGGCAAAGCAGTGGGCCCAGCCATGTTGAGAGTAATCGGGGAGGGCTAGCAAAGAAATGCATGGACGATGGTGAAACCGAACAATGCAACGTGATGCTCAAACTATTAGTTCACGGTTGTCCTTTTATATGATTAGATCATGATGGCACGTACGACTATTTTATGTCGAAAGCAGCTGAAGTTAGGCGCGTGAGTCATGTTCCAGTTGCTGGCGTTCTTTCCTTGTGACAGATATTGCTTTGACAAACTGTGTGAGACTGCGCCGTCTTCGAGATCAGCCTACATTCCTCAGTCCTTTGCTTTTCTCGTAGCAGTAAACGCTACTTATAAGCTGCATGGTCAGTTCGAATGGCGGCGAAGCTTCCGCTGAAAAGCGATCGAGAACCAATTGTGACGACATCAACAAGGGTTGTTATGGGAGTTGCGATTGAAGCGCTGCCGAATGAGGGGGAGGGTGGGAGGGGTTGCGATCACTATTAAAACAAAATGTTATTTGAAATAAAAAGGAATACCATCGCAATCTTTATTTTATTCAAACAAAATGCGATTCTTAGGTACTTTAAGTAGATGGCATGCGCAAAGAAAAGACGATTGCCTTTTATTTTAGAAATTACTACCAAATTTGTTTTTTTTTATCTGCTCACTTATCAAGATTAAAGGGGAGTTTACGCCTCTCTGGGAAAACACACACACCGATAGCTCGTCGGCTACGATACGATTCCGATATATCTCTCGGTGTTTTGCGTCTCCGTCAGAGGACTTCTGAATCCTTGTGGCACGATTTAGCGCTTGCTGAACGCAGTCTTTCCAAGGTGTGCTGTATCATGAATCATTTCACATGAAGTTCATGACCAAACAAACACTTGACTGCAGTCATCTTCAGCGGTCTTCGTGCGACTGCTGTGATCGACGGGCTCTTACTTGAGGAAGTGACTAGCGCAAGAGTAGGCACGGGGCACAAAAGGGCGACAAGGGCGTGCTTGTCCTTGTCGTCCTTTTGTGCCCCTGTCTACTGTTGCGCTATAGTCACTTCACTATGGAATACCAACTAGCCCGGTCTCACACCCTGCTTCTTACATGAGATTTCCCTGGGTGCACAAGGGGTACGTTCAGATGACCAGTCTCCTCATTAGTACGGCTTCAGCTCATTTGCAAACATATGGTTGTTTTCTCACACCATCTGTATTTCCCTTGCTTATCATAACATATTTCGGTGATTTATTTATTTATTTATTTATTTATTGATGTGTCAGAGCCACCTTGTCACTTTGCACTATAACGTATTCGAATGCACAGCAGGTTGCGCGGTCTGCACCAATCCTGATAAGTTAGGCATGTCTGCTCCTAGGTTCACGCGCAAGCATTTTTCTTGCGATCCTGAAAAAGGGCGGTATATAAAGTTCTTTAACTTGTTCGAAACGCACATCACTCCTTTTGAAGGACATTAAAAACTAGCTGTATCAAACGAAATCTGCATCGACCCTAAACGTGAATCTAGATAGTCCGCAACTGCCTCTCAACCAAAAAATTAATAAGAATGGCGTATATTTGTGGCAGAGACGCAAGGCAAAGAACCCACTTTCGAAGTTCCCTGTATATATATTCTGGTTGTCACAGGAAGTTACGATATGTACCTATGTTCTTTATAGCCACTGTAGCACTGAGGCGATTATGAATCAGTGTTGGTCGCAACCTGCGACCAACACTGATTCTTTGCGCCCGTTCTGCATATATTTATGCCAGACACGCAAGGGAAAGAATCAGCTTGAGAAGGTTGAACACAACCTGTATGTATATTCTGGTTGCTACAGAAAGTTACGATGTGTACGTATGTTCAGTAGTCACTCTATTGTTGAGGCAATTATGCATTAATGTTGGTCGCGCATTGCGATTGTTATGTGCAAGGTTTTTCTTAGAGCGTTGTGCTGATGTTTCTTTTTTTTAGTGCAGCTCATAGGCGCCCGTTCGCATGAGGAGCGTCGGCGGTGGCATAACTGAGCGAACGAGCACAACGAAAGATGAAGGCGCACGCAGAGCGCAGAGAGGGATATGTGCGAGGAGGAAAGCCAATAGGAGGGTGCCGCGAAACCATGAGGCAAAAGCGGAGGATGGTATACGGCGAAAGCGTGGGGAGAGCGCAGTGCGGCGACGACGGCTACGAGATGGCGCCAGAGCAGCGCCCGTCGTCTGGGGCGTCTGTCGGCGGCGGATGCTGTGAATCGCGCCCACGCGTCACCCAGGCGCGGGTTCTCGCGATCTGCAGATTATCGAGGCAGTCGCCACGCACTTCGCTCCATCTGTAACGTGCCGCACGAGACAGATTGTCCGCGCTAGCCAATATATCGCGAAATGAAAACATCTATAGAGCTGGGCTGAAATTTTACATTAGGGTGTATTGTAGTTGGCGGTAATTTTTTCTTTTGCCACAGTTAGATCGGATCTTGTGCCACACACTATGTGTAATCCTTGCTTTATGATATTCAGTCAATCAAACAAAATTATTTTCACGAAATTCCGACTTCAATAGGAATGGTTTTGTTATAAGGGACCTGTCTATAGCCGCGCAGGACACAACTCTTCAGTTCAGAGCCCCCTACATAGCTGACATAGAACAAAATATTGCAGCGACATATTGTACTTGGCGGCATGTGCTTCGCCGGATGCAGAATAAATATTGACCAAGGGCCAAGTTAATGGCATGGTTACAAACACGCACAGAACTAATTCTCGCATGCCTAAATTTCATTGACTTACCACATGACACGAACCCGCTTTAGATAAGGCTTTAGATCTAAAAACCGTCGTTGACCTAAACCACAAAGCGAGTGAAGTTTCAAACTTACAATTGCCTGTCCACAGTGGAGTCCTGTCTAGTTGAAGGGTGTTCAAAAACGCTGCCTTAATCGAAACCCACCCTACAAAAGAAAGAAATTATGCGGATCCCATGCACTGTGTGAGAGTACTCGTAAGTGAAGCCTTAAGTGCCGTTTGCGTCGCTTGACGTGAATTGGCGGTGATTTTGACGCTGCCTTTTTAGGCCTTCGGGGTTTAGTGCCATACGAGAGTGGCGAGTGGACACTCGAGGTTACCTTAGGTGCATCACTTGTGCTGGTCTAAGCATATATATATATATATATATATATATATATATATATATATATATATATATATATATATATATATATATATATATATATATATATATATATATAGCACGCCTAACACGCAGAGAGACGTGTTGGCTTGAGGCGTTGTGGAGCGCCATTCTTCCAAACCTGGGAGAATGCACCTTCTTACCTCACACGGTGCATCGAATCGTGGCAGAAGTGTAAAATTTTAATTAACATAGGGGGCGTTACGTGCAGAAGTTCCAATCTGATTATGTGGGACGCGGTAGAGGGGCACTGCGGATTAATCTAGACCACGTGGATTTATTTAATGTGCACCGTAGTCTACGTACGAGAGCGCTTTTGCACTTCGAGCAGGTCAAAACGCGGCTGCAGCGGTTGAAACTGAACCCGTGGCCTCGAGCAGCGCCATAGCCACAAAGCTACGGCGGCGGGTACAGAAGCGTTGATTAATACGGGCGGCTGCTTTTCTGGTGTCGTCTAACACGATGCGAGGCGAGATTGCAGTTTTGTGTCGGAGCACCTTCCGTCACTTGTCCACTTGAGAAGGTTGCCACGGTGTTCATTTGCAGAAATAGCAGTAACGTACCGTTTCTGCTACTTGAATTTAACCTTGAAATTAATGCTTCCCTTTTGTCCGCAACTGCTGCCGTGTGTAGCAGTGGCGTTACCTTGTTTTCCTACGTACTTTTCTCTCGCCTGCGCTTCTTCCATGCATGCGAGCTGCCAGGAGACACAAATTCACTCGTTTCGTGTCTGCGTCGGTTCTACCCTACCCTGTCCCTACCTGCTACCTAGCATTCTATCTGATTCACCTTTATAGGCTATTTCGCATTAATACAAAGGCAAGCGCTGTAACTTCTGCACTGTTTTGGTGGAGGACCCGCGGATAATTTCAGCAGTCGAAAGTCGAAGGAAAAGGCAAAGAAAGCTAGGCTTTCAGAGAAAAAAAAAACAAAAATAAGGAAGATGAAAAATGAAAATGGCATGACTTTTTATTGCCGGATATCGCGTCACTTCTGCTTCATTTTCTTATTTCGATGGAAGTGTCCCCTCTTGACATAGATGAAGCTGAACCCCATAAACTGCCGATTGTACCGCAATTTCCTGAATGCATGGGCTTCTATGAAAGCTTTGCTTTTACGGATATATGTCTCTTGGATGCTGTGCGACGTTGTACTACCTTCATGACCGGCGCAGGTGAAACAATTTTTAGTGTCGTTTTCGTTCTTTGTGTCCGATCGAGTGTCTTATTCCTCACTAATGCACTGCAATTATTCAACACGTACAACCCGACAACCTCAACCTTAGCTCTTCTAGTTTTAAACATTTTTGTGCCTGAATACATATGCCATCGTTGTTTTACATACATCGCATGGACATAGATGTAGGTACGCAGGACTTTTTACCTCTCACTCGCAGATGACGTCACAACTCGCGTTTCTCTCTCGCTTCGCCCGGCCAGTACCTATTTGCAATGGAAGGTATCAGTATATCGTGAACTAGCATGGTCGAATCGAAAACCACGAGTTCATCTCATACGATCGTCGTCATAGTCCTCATCTTGCTGCCGTCGTCACACACACACACTGGATTCACACATATAAGTGCTGGCCTTATGAAAAGAAGAAAACGTTTGTTGATCTGGTACCGCTTCGCGGAACCCAAAAGGGATCTTGATAGTCGGCTATACGCAAAACACTTCATTTATCTGCACAGTGCGTCAAATCCTGCGCCAGCGTGCGTGAAGGCATTCATTGTAGAAACAATTGGTAATGATCCTTTCATGATTTTAAAGTAAAAAGAAGACGCAAGTCTCTGTACAAAGCTCGGCTACACCGAAGCATATAGAAACAATCAGGTATGGAGAAGAAATATCGCCAGATATAGTGAAACGTATGCCCAGTCTTCGGTATGTGTCGAACGGTGCAAGACAGCTAGAACATCTAGCTAGAACACCCTTATGCAGCTTTGCTGCCCTTGATGTATAAAGTCGCCAAGATTAGCGTACGACTGTGACGATCTTTTTCTTCCCCTGTCTAGTGTTCTACATATCTGCGTGGTTCAGTTTTATGCATTTGTTAAAACAACGTCATTCAGAGTGCTTTTCAAGCGGTTGCGAATGAACTTTCTTTAGATATAGGTCGGTGCACGCAATTTATGTGCTAGTTTTGTAATTCTTAGCGTCTCTACGCGCTTGTTCTGTTCAATAACACACTTGTGTTTATCTGCCGTGTATTTGGTTTTGCAGAATGGTTATGATGTACCAATTTGATGTCCTTACTTTGAAATTTCAGCTGTGAACTCTTTTGAAACTTAATTTCGTTATCACAATAATGATTGACCTGACATTGTATATCAGGAGATGCAAAACTTATATTTGTACGTGAATTAACCAAACGTTTTCACAAGTAGGACATTTGCGCTAAAATAAGGAAGCATGGGATCGTGCAACCAGCAATCTATATTGAAGAGTACTTTGAACTATTGCCCATAAATGGTTGTCGAACTTACTCAGAAGTTTCAGAAATGTGTTTCAAAAGCTCCTAAGTTCAATGCACGCAGAGGTTAAAACCTTGATAGCGACCCACCATTGTTGATTCGTAGCTCTGAGTGAGGCAGCGGTTGTCCCAAGCTGAAGATGGGTAAACTTCGTTTACCCTTTCATTCGTTATGGTCAGCATAATTACAATCTTCAGGTCCGAGATGCTGCAAAAAAACAAGTACTCTGTCATCTATCTTATAACGAAACTTTTCTATGGCACCTGGCAATACTAATGCGACGTTCTACAGATGTTAAAGCTTTAAGTAATATTTTTTTTTACTTTTTACACAAAGCACACGAATCCTGACACACAACGTACATACTTCGTGAGCCGTGGAAACTCCTACAATAATTTTCTGAAATGTTTGAGAAAGCATGTTTGGAACAAACTGAAACGAACATGTGCCCTTAATATAATAATGACGCCATGTGGAAGCATTACTGAAAAGGTAGGCGCACGCATCACTATCAGGCAGCGCTAGAATTGCGATGACTGGCGACAAAATTGGCGTAGTAGTGTTTGTAGCAGCTGGTCTTAGCAGGGTCCCTGAGTTTGCACGTGAACAGCTTCCTGGGCTGGGGTGTTACCAGTTTGGTATCGATTTCTTGGCCAAACAGCAGACACTCTCTATGGGTCGGGTGACGCTTGTAAAATCCTTTGCATCATGGCATCAGCTTTCCATGAGATGCCGGATGTCATCAACCGAGTATGAAATCAGCGGCACAGTATTCTTGTCCGCATGAGGCGAATAGAATGCTGCTTTATAGGGTCACGTGTGTTGACAAAGCTTGTTGTAAACATTTCGTGAGCGCTGGGACAACGTTTTTTGTGAGGGAATTCACATATGAACATTGCGAGAGATAACTTCTATGAAAGAGGAGATAGCACCCACGCAGCAAACAGAACGGCAAAATTCTACTGAGTGTACGAGCTGATATACCGGCGGTCAATAAAGCACAAAGTGGAGCTTTACCTCATGCTTCAGAGCTCTCACAAGTTTTGTATTTAGACCTCTAGCCAATCACTCTGCTTTTAACGTGTTCGCTGGAATCAAACAGTACTCTTTGGAGTATTTGATGAATACCTACACATTGATGGTTACGAGTAAGGCGGTCCTCTGACGCGTACGTAAAGATGCCGCGGACGGAAGTGCCAAACCACTTGCTCTATGCACTGAACAGAAGGAAGCGTTAGGAGGAGAACATCTAAATTAATCAAGTGAGCAAATGCTGATCACACAATGACTCTGCATTAAAAAAATCACCGCCCAAGACACATTCCTTTAGTGCGTCCAGAGAGGAATAGTTTGAAGCTTAGTTGACCTCAGCACTAGGGGTTCTGCGGTTTCAACTCTTGAAAAAATAACTGTTACACTTTTATGTTTCCGACCTGCTGACGCACCCCTCAATTTCTCTGATTTTATCTTATTTCTAGCTCCATTGTCAAGTAGTGGAAGAATGTACTGAGTGTAGCTTTTGAAGGATAAGGGCAGCGCTACTTTTTGTTACTTGAAAGTAGTTTCTCTAACCTGGTTAACCCATTCTGTTTCTTCGAGGACTTATTTGAAACGGATTTGGATAAACGTACAATTAGACGTACTGCCTAACATGGATGCATTCACTCCTGCGTTGACTAGAGAGTTTCTCCACCAAACAGACACTCTTTGCCTTGCTTGGTTAATCAGCGTGGCCTTGGTGTTTGCTCACTAAGCTTAACATCTACCATTGAATTTCGACCAGTTGCTTTGACCCAAAAAGATCACGTTCTCGTGACGCTTGAGGCAGAAAGGATGTCCCCATCCGCCGCCAAGGTCTGTGAGTTGTGCCGTTGGCTAACACTCCCAGGGTTCTACTAGGAAGCATAAATACCCTAAGAAGTTGATGGGGAAACGGCGCCGCGGTAGCTCAATTTGCAGAGCATCGCACTCGATATGCAAAGGTTGTGGGATTGTTCCCCACCTCCGGCAAGTTGTTTTTTCATCCGCTTTCATTTCCATTAATTTATCGTTTCTTTATTCCATTTATTGAGCACAAGTAATTTCCCTTTATGGTCCTTGCTGTCGGTGTTTGTTAGCTTCTGGTGATATTGACACGTGTGCTTATGTTTATCGGGCGACCACCTTTCGCCGCCTAACAAATGTTATCGCGCAGCTTAGGACGCGCCTGCATGTAAAAGAAGTTTCTGGAATGTTATCGATGGTTCCGTCCACTGTCTTTCACCGCAACTTGTGTAATCTGATTGCATGTATGCGCGACGCGAATACTGTAGAACTTTGTGGAAGACACGCGGGTCCCAGCGGTTAATCTGTAACGTTCGACGAATGATCTATAAAAGCCGACGCGCTTGACCCGCTGATCAAATTTTCGACGATCGCCGACCGTGTTCGCCGCAATCGTTGTGGTGTAAGTGTAGCCTGTTTTTGTGGGCACAGGTTCGCCCAATAAAAGTTAGTTTTGTCTTACACTGTATTGCTACTGTGTTCTTCAACGTTACCACAACGTGACAATCTGACCATTGTATTTTAGAGCTTAAGGTACTTCATCGTTTGTTGTTAATCTTATATAGCGTAGAACAGTCCAATACGTTTTGGAAATTGCAGGGATACGTTTATTGATGCACCTAATCGTTCCCAATGTATTAGCTTGAATACTTAAAGCAAACACAGTGAATAAGATTGGAGAGATTATGTATACGTGTCTGACTTCCCGCTAAGTCAGCATCGATTCATCTTTTGTGAATAAATTTAGTTGCTGAAGAATCCACGAACATATTGAGTATACCAGGAGTCCTTCTTTAGGCTATACAGAATTAAAATATAAGAGCACCTACCGCAGATAGCAAAATTCTAGTCCTTCAGCTGGATTACTCTAAAACTTGGTCATTACTTGCACGTAAAATTGAAATAGTGATGTACTAACAAAAATTCCCTAGTCAACATTTAATTGATTGCGTTACTACGGGTATTGCTATTTACCCATTGTAGCCGGTGAGGTTGCAAGCTGTATCCACTTTGAACGAAGTATCAGGAAGGCACCAGTATCGAGATGTCCATTCCCAAAGTGTTCGAAGAAATAAACGGGCCTTTCATTTTCTTTTATGGTCCAAGGAATAAAACTGTGGTTTTTTATAAGCTAAGTGGAACAACAGTGCGTGTTAACAAGAAGCTTCATTGCGCATGTCAACACCCGTGTGAGCCTTAGAATTCGATCCAAGTGGATACGGCTAGCACACTCGCCAGCTACATTACGTAAATTACTGTACGTTCCGTAAAGCAAATAATACAAGGGTAGTTAGATCATTTCTGTGAATTAGTCGATTATGCTTCTTCATTTCTCGTGCGACTTATGTCCCGCCAAGTCAAAAAATCCAGCTCAACATCTACGATAACCATGTCCACTACAGACGATATTCAAAATTCTATATGTTTTAAAAAAAGCACCCCGTAATCAGGCGTGGTTATTCTGTTCCTAACCACGCAATACATCAATGTCTTCAAATAGAGTTTATTGCGATAGAAATTACATGGACATTCCGGGCACATTTCTGCCATCTCAATCGGCATCACCGTGATGCTTCGTATAAACTTCAAGGGCGAAGCATCATTGCCACGTGCTGTATACTGTGTGTGCGAGTGAAAGTTTGTGAGGGTGAGCCGAAGATGGGTGGCTCAATCCCGCGCGCGCCGTCCTCCGTCATGCGCAAAATGTCGGTGGGAGGGGAGCGAAGGGGGGGGGGCGTTCTACTGTGTCGGCTGCTGCGTATGGCGTGTCCCCGCGGGCCCTATCTTGAAAAAGATCCGCCATGTGGACAGAGTGGGCCACGTGCTGATAGTTTCGTGTGCGACGGGTTTTCGCCGCTTAGTTCGCGTAGAAGCGAGAGGCAGCACGAAGGTCATTTCGATCGCTGCTGCTGCTGCGCGTGCTCACACCACCGTTTTGACAGCGAGTGTCTGCGCTCATCGAGTGCGATGTGTTCATGCTTGCTGCTACGTGCTGATACCATGATTGTCAATTTAGTTCTTAAACGAAGTTTATACAGCCGATGAATCTAGAATCTTCGTAGAGCTATCTACTTATCTGCTATCATAATCGACGCTTCGCCTTTCTGGTGAAGCTGCCACTGTTTTTTCTTTAAATGCGAAATATGTTTTAAATGCTTTGAACTTAATTCCAAGTGCAGCAAATAATATTACGAATATTTCTTTCTCTAGACGATCCCATTGTGGGGGAGGCGGGCGGGAAATTTTCAGCAGCTTATGTAATATGTCAACTGTAGGAACTTAATGCAGAGTACCGCACACAAATGTGCAATCACTGCTTCACATTGATGAAACAATAACGGTAACGGAAGACTGAATAATTGGTTATAGCCATATTAGATATATTTATCTGGTCGCCAGTCTCCCACGCTAATTAAGCGCGGCTACTCAAAAATTGTAAGTCGGTAAACTCTGAAAGGATATTTGCGCAGAAGTTCAGCTCAGCTAGAAAGCTTTAATAGAAATGTCCCATACCGGTTCAGCACCCGAAGGTGCTGCCTATATGTAATCTGTGTGAAGAGGCCTGGATTGAAGGCAAAGAAGTTCTTTATTTCGCGCTGATGCACGCCAGTGTCCCGCAATATCTTGGAAAATCCCTGCACGGCAGAGAAAAATGAACAGCACTTAATGAAGCTGCGATGCCCAAGTAGTTCATTGTGCTAAGTCAGATATAGGCTTTGTATGAATACCTTAGTTGAATAGCAGTCGCGTGCCCGCGGTCAAGATTTCCCTTGCTCTAAATGCGGTAGCCACATGAACGTATTACGTAACCTCGGCCACAAGAAGACTGTTAGGAAACTGGGGATGAGGTAGGGCCATGCGCCAAGTCCGCTAAAGGTGAAACACTGAAAGAATACTCCAAACTACGGCCAGTAGACAGGTTTAAAGATTTAAATTCGATTTAAAAATATGCGAATGCCATGCACCTAGACAGAACCATGGTAATGTTGTTTGCCGTCGCTTGGAGATACACTATTTCTTGCAATCCGTCTACATAAATAACTACTCTTAATTATGTGCTTATCACACATTATAACTAGATGAAAAGTGTAAATCAGAAAATTGTAGGCCAAGATGAAGAACTCCGGTACAGCTTTCTGTTGCTCAATACGTGCTACATAAAAATGTTCTTCCGAACGCGAAACAAGCCCGCTAATACACGCAAAGTCCCTCGAGGGCCATGTCGCGCGGCAATTTCATCTATTATAGTTGATGAATTAGGACTAATTATCTAATTAGAGTATCTGCGAGTGACGACAAGCAATATCAACTTGTTTCTGTCCAGTTACGTGCCATGTGCATATTTTTAAATCTTGGTTCATGATAGTTGGTATGCCATGTATGACGGCGCCATAGCGAGCTTCAGATTCAAGCTTATTTAGCTGAAGTGGTGAAAAGTTGTCAGAAACCATCAGATGCGGTGGTTGTCAATGCCTTGCGCTGCTTTGGCCAAACAGAAGCTGTAATAAATAATTGTTTTATCTGTAAAACACAACGTCTTCACTGCTTGTGCTAAAGTGCGTACGAATGGCGCATGCATTAAGGACAGTTATCCTATGATGGGTTGCAAATCCGGACTGCTTGTGTCAAGAGAAAGATAGCAGATAAGCTGGAAACATTCTGCGAGTCACCAAACGAGTGCTCATACTGCTGCGCGGACATGTCTCTGAGCAAAGGTGTGCTTAGTCTGTGCGTCATTGCACACGTCACCTCTCTGAATCGAGGATTATTCGGTGTGTTCTGGGGCTCGAAGTGCCTTCCCGCGCCTCGTCCCCAAGCTCGCGCGTTATTCTCAGCTCGATCTCCGGCAACGGCCGCCTTAACGGCAACATGACGGACACGGCTAGCGCGCCGCGGCTAATTTCCTGTGCAAACCGTGCGTCTCCGTCCTAAGTTCGAATCACCCCGCGCACAAGCGTCACCGGTAGGACGTTCCGGCGGGCTAGTTGGTTCAAAGCTTCAGACGTTTCTTATACCTGCGGGAAAAAAAAAAACGTGGACACAAGAAAGAAACACACGCCACACCACGAGGGCAGACTGCCGATTGTTTGTTTTTTGGAAAGCAAGCAACGTACATATATTTCATTCGGCAATTTGTGCACGTACCCGCATTGTCACTCTCAGATGTGCCGATAAACGTAAAAACGTGAAAGATTATCTGTTTCGTAAAAACGTATCCAAGATTGCGACAGGCGATCACCAAAAAAACCCTGAGCCATTCTTACTGCGCCGTAAAAGAGGGAGAGGTAAAATTGAAAAAAAAAAGAAGAACTGAAAGGGACCGCGAGTATTTTTCCTGCTTCCATGACATATACTAAACCTTGTTATTATTTGTAATCAATTCTGTTTTTTGTTCTGGAACGGTTCTTTTCTTGTTGCTTGTATACTTCCTTATTAAGGCGAGTGTTGCTTTGAGATGTTAACTACAATAACTGTTCCTGTACAGGAGGTCCCCATACAGTGTTTAACTATGATACCTCCATCTGCATACTAAGTACTTGTAATGTGACTGAACTTGTTATAATAAATTCTGATTCTGATGTGGAGGAAATGGATATGGCACTTAACAAACAACCAAAGTAAAGGCGAAGGATGGGGGCATGAAATCGGTTTAAGAAAGCAAAAAAAGCAAAAAAAAAACAAAGAACAACATAAAAACAAACGGGGAACATCACACCGATCAACAAATGTTTAAATGACATCATGAAGGGATGAATTTTCAAAATATGGTTTAATGAAAACAATCATGGAATGTGGGCGTGATGGCGACTATGGAATTTACAAACGTGACTGTAGAAGGAGTGAGCCCTGGAGTAAAAACTAATGCTCGGCAGCATTCACAGCATAAAACACCTACAACGAACAAAATCAAAAGACAAAAAGCGAAAAAACCTTAGAACGTCAAAAGGATTTTTTTAAAGGCGTATTCCAGAAAATTCACTTCTGGAAGCAACGAGGCAGATGGCGTGCTTATACATTTGTTGCCGTTTTTTAGTATGTAGAACGCTTCGACAATCCCCCCTTCAGTCTGCTGCCTCGCATAGAAAGCAACGTTGTGTTATTAAAAATTTATTTGTAAGGGTTGTTTCTTCCGCCCTTAGTTTTTCCTCTGCATCTGTCAAAGTGGAAGGCCAAAGTGTCTCCTGCCTTGTTCTTTACATGCCACTGGAGTTCCCGTGTCCTTCCGTTGAAACTCCTGCCCGTTCGTCCAATATAAATGTTGTCACATGTCAAGGGAATCGAATACACTACCCCACAAACACAATCTGTGTAGTGCGTTTCCTGCATGGTTGAATACTGTGGCCTACTCTTTCCCATGCCTGTCTCCACGGGGCACACTCTACTGAGCTTGCATGGAGCCGAAATGACGGCCTTGGCTCCGTAGCGGCTTACTACTTTTTGGATGTTGTGCGACACTCGATGAATATAGGACATGACCTGCAGTTTTTCTTTCTTAATACCCTCTTTCCTGCACCTTTCTGGTGCTTTTTACATTTAGGTTTTTGCAAAAGACTTTAGCAGGCGCCTGTGATTAAACCCTCAGGGTAACCAGCCGAGAGGAAGCGCCTAAATTGCTGATTGAAGCTGGTTTCTAACTTGTTTGTTCTGATTGTCAACTGATTGTTCCAGGGCGGACATAAAACTAGGGTTATGTTGGCGCTCTTAACTAGTTTGGAATGGGCACTTTCAAACGGCAGTGGGACCTTCTTTGTTCTTGGATTTTAACACCAACAGATGTGTTTTGGGTCAAAATGAAGACGGAGGTCCAAAAGCTGTATGGATTTATCCCTGGATGAATCGTGAAAAAAAAAAGAGGGCGGAAAAAAAACAACCCACGCGAACCAATTTTTAATAACACAACGCTCCTGCTCTATTCGATGGATCAGACTCAAAGGGAGATTGTCGAAGCGTTCGACATACTAAACGATCACGACAAATGTATCAGGACGCCATCTGTCTCGTCACTTGCAGAATAAGTAAACTTTTCTGGAATGTCTTTAAAAAAATTCGTTTTGACGGTCTAGGGTTCTATTGGTTTTTTTCTTTTTGTAGGTGTTTTGTGCTGTGAATGCCACTGAGCGTTAGTGTTTTCTCCAGGTCTCATTCTTTCCATAGTCACGTTTACTCGCCGTCACCCCCACTTTCCATGGTTGTTTTCAATAAGCCATATTTGGAGCCTTCATCCCTTCATTTCCATATTTCTTGATCGGTGTGATATTCCCCGCATGTTACGTTTTTTTTTTTGCCTTTCGTGCTTTCTTCAAACGATTTTATGCACTCTTCCTTCCCTTTAACAATGGTTATTTCTTTAAGTGTCATATTCGTTTCCTTCATATGCTCGCGGTCTCTTCATATTTTCTTCCTGTTTTCTTTTTTTATTTTATCGCTCCCTCTTTTATTATGCTATAAGAATGGCTCAGAGTTAATTTGTTGATGGCTTGTCGCAATCTGGGATACACTGCTTTCCAGCAGATAACCTTTTCCGTTTTTACGTTTATCCGCAATTGTAAGTTTCACAATGCGGACACGTGGACGGGTTCGCGAATGAAATATATGTATGTAGCCTGCTTTCCAAGAAATAAACAGTTGGCAGTCTGCACTCGTAGTGTGGTGTGTGTTTATTTCCTGTGTCCTCGTTTTTTCGTGCAGTCACAAGAAACGTCTAAAGTGTCCCCGAAACGCGCCCTCATTGGCCATCCGTGTGGCGGCATCCAGGCACCCTCTCCACCCGAGCTCTCTTCCACTGTGTGCTTCATCGCCGCGGCAGATGCTCGCAGGCCCGCAAAGAGGTGGCTACTCTGCACCTTTCCTCCCGCGACTCCCCGTTCTCGCGCTTGGTGGACCGCTTCCCGGTTAGCCCTACCGCAGCGGGCGCGCGTACTCCATCGTTCTTACGGTGAGCCTTTGCCCCTAATCGGCGCGACTGTCGCACTTCGCTGTATCTTGGATGATTAAACCCGTGTTTGTTGGTGATCCGTCTCTGGAGGCTTCTCTGCGCCGTGTCGGAGAGTCGAGGAACCTTGCCGTAGCGCCTTTGTGTGTTGTGAAGGGGAGGAGCGTCGTGCCCTTTTATGACCGTCGCTTCTAGGGTGGGCCTTGCGCAAGCCCATCTCCACATAACTGGCCACCAACGACAAGCGACTAGTTGAGCGATATTAGATGAGCGGTGGGGCGAATTTAGAAAATAATTTTTGTGATACAGCTCTTGAATGCGGATGAATAGAACCAATCAGACGCTGAAACCCCCTCTATGTGACCATGTATTACAACGTCACCGGCATCGGTCCATAGGGACCTTTGATACACTTGCCTGCATCCGCAGGGCATGATCAGGCGTGTATGATGGCGCCATATTGGACCACTCTTCATCGCGCTATTTCTTGGATCTTCATATCCACCACTTCTAACAGCTCATTTCCGTCAAATCTGTCAGAGTATTATTTTCAACTGATATTTTACAGCTCTCATCTCATTAATTGACTGTTTAGCGTCTCATTATTCCAGACATGATACTATATTCGGGCTATCCTTACATCAACCTGGCGTCGGGGCCATTACTTACCTCCATTTGTTACTTTCCTGCTTTGTAAATGGCAAGTATTTCTTTAAGCAAAAGAAATATTCGTAGCACGAGAACTCACTCGTGCCTTTGCAATGCTTTCGTGATTGAGTTACACTATATTCCTGATATAATAGTGTTGTTTCAAATTTCAAACAACCATGGAAGTTGGCTAAAAAATGATTAAACCAGTTGACACTTAGGGTTTCAGAATGCCAGGGAAATTATTAGGAACCTAGAAACCATCAACATCACACTCACTTGGTCAAAATAAGGTTTTACGGCGAACAGCCCACGCGACGTGCGATGTTACAGGCGTCCGGAAAACTTACGCTGTAGATCAGCTCCAGGTAAAGTTTTTTCCATCCCTGTCCGAGCAGGCTGAGCAAGGTTGGATTACCTTTGAGCACGCCCAACCCATGAAGCTTGCTCGGGCTCAGCAAGTTCTGTAAATATCCCACGCTGTCCACGAACTGGGTAGAGTTTACCAAGCGAGATCCGTTTGCAACGCCGTACAGGTCGATGTCGACGTGGAACAGGAGGCGGTGCTTTGCGTTTGCACGGGCGAGGAATCTGTATGAGTGGACTGCAAGGCAGGGTACCACAAACGACAGTTGAATAAAAACACCTTTCGGGGCTAGTTGTTGCATACTCTTTTTCTACCATGGCGCATCTCTTATTTTTTTTTATTTTTCATTTGATGAGATTCCAATAGGCTGCGGCAAATTTCACTGCGGCCAGGCTGACCGATGCATAAATGATCCCATAAGAGAGAGCAGGCGTTGTCAACAAGGAAGGGCACTGAGTCGCAGCTTCTTCATCTTTGTAAGTGTAGCACTTGTGAAGCTTTGCTGTCAGTGACCGGAGGTCTAAAGCGAGGTTGCGAAGCTGTTGCACTTCAGTTGGATTAGGTCTATTTTACATTGGTTAATTAGGCACAATGTTGAGATGACGCCGTTGAATTGTTCCATTTGCGTAGACAACGTATTCGCAAGTTGCACAGGCAAGATTTTACGTTACAGGTAGAAGGTTCACAAGTAGCATTTGCCTTCCCTGAGAGTAATGCGCTCCCGGATTCGAACAGCTTTATTTTCTTATTTACGTAATCCTTTTGGATACATGCCATCCAGTAACTTATGTATCGTCTTACCTCAAAATCAACGTTTGATGTTTCTGCTTCAGCTTGGGTATCTGTGCCTTATGCTGTGCTATCTAGGGCATCGGAAATAGTGTATCTAATTGTCTTTTTTTTTACATGCCGCTATATTTATTTTGGGTTGATTTCGAGTCTGAGTCCCAGATTGTATTATTTTGTTAAATTTCTCCGATCTTAGGTACGGAGTTGGATTGTGTTATTCGCAATACCTTTAAACAATATTTTTATCGGTTTATCATAGTACAAGCTTTTTACTCATCAACGGCTTATTGTTGCTGTGCTTGGGATAAGTGAGACGGGAAAAAATAAAGGTTTCCAGCAAGGATAGTAACGTAGCTTCGAAATGAATGCTTAGGGTCTTAAGGGTAGACAAGAACTAATGAATTTAAATTTTTAGAAACAAATGCATGTATAGTTCAAACAGCAGTATGACTTAATTTCCTTTGTCTTAGAACTATACCTTGCAAGCCTACGCACAGCACCATTTCCTGGCAGTGCAGGATATCGTGTCCACGTGCGTCACCATGACACTAATATCAGTCACTGCGGCGATGATAGACGGATGATAAAATTAATTGCGAATACAATTACCACATTTCCGCTATACTCGACATGATCTGCGTTGGCTTTTCCACGAGTTCAGCTAACATATATACAATTGTTTTTATGCGGAAGATGATGTACACAGGGGATGAACCATATTGTGGATAAGCCATATTGGAGTACCTAAATTGCTGGCAAACGTAGAAGAATGGATCTGAAGTGAAAAAACGGTTGGTGGCCTCTCCGTTTTAGGTGGCCTCGAAAATGAACCGAGCGCAATGTAAGAAACAATATTCAGGAATTGCCGACGTTTCCTATGACTTTGTCAAACAAAAATTTAGTAGTGTTACGTTTCGCCTACGACGCGCGGTATAGCCGGCGCGGATGCAACGGACGCTGGGGCTTCGTTCAAAGCGGCAGACATTTTGGCCCGTTCGGCGCCGCCGCTACGCCTCCCCGCCAAGCGCGTCCAGGCATGTTCCGATGCCACGTGTCTTCGTGTGCGTGTGTGTGCGTGTGTGCATGTTGGTGCCCACGCTTGTCGAAGCGCGGCAGCCGGGGAGAGGAGCTCCCCCAACTGTGAAGCGAGGAGGTCTGAGCGGCGCCGGCCCGGCGGATGCGTCACCTACGCGTCCCAACGTTCCCGAGCGGCGCCGGCCCGGCGGATGCGCCACCTACTCATCCCAACGTGCCCGAGCGGCGAAGTCACGTGCGCGTCTATAGAGGCGTTCCTTCTTGCCCTCAACTGCGAGAGTATAAAAGCAGCTGCCCCCGGACGCCAAGGAGAGGCTCCGATTTCTTCTGTTGAGTAACGTGCACTCCCGTCTCTCTACTTCGGTCGACCTGACCACCCGCTCTTATGCTATGCTCGAATAAACAAGTTGTTCTGTTACCAGTCGACTCATGCTTTGCCGGGACCTTCGAATGCTTCCAGTTGTGCCCCAGGCCGCCAGGCCAACGCTACCCTTGGGGCTTGCGACCCAGGTGCAACAACGGGCGTCAGCGCTGAGTTCCCAACAGTAGCTAGGTTCCGCCTATCCTAGTTGCTAATTATCGCAGTATAAAAATTTGTTAACGCCCTGCATGATGGTGGAGAAAATCACGCACATTCGAAGCTGCCGTTAGGTGATAGTGGCAGGTCCAGAAGTATGTAGTCACACAGCGTGGAACTCGGCACCTCTTGTCCCTCGACCGCGTTACGCAAGATCCCTGTCCTGAAGTGGCTCGGAGACACCAGCTGGCACAGCACCAATGGTTTGGCTAAAAAAAAAACAGTGTAGCTGTCCATAAATATATTAATTCTTTTACCAAGTCAAACTAGAATACTTGCACACTGCATTTGAAACCAGAACATCTCAAACAAAACAAAATTAGTAGCCGTCTCTTGCTCGCACCAAACAAACACGAACCTTTGTTTCACAGCGAAAAGCTCTTTATATCGCGGTAATTGAATGTTCGATTACGTGCGAACCAAACCGTGGGTGTAACAACGGTCAAAGTGCTGAAAAATTCTGTATATACAATTAGCGCACATGTTGGAATCTATATGAAAAAAAGCCTTCATGAAGGGGTCATTTAAAATTAATTAAATGAAGCTGTTCATCTTCTGTGCACTGCGTTTGCCTGCGCGGCAAAACACTGTGACCCGCACCACACGACCAAAATATTCGTGGATTACACTGTCTCCGAGTTCCACTCCGTTTTCGTTACACCAGCTCCGATAGCGAGGAAATTCACTCGGCTCAGAATCGACCGAGTAGACGCGCCATAACACGGGAAAGAAGGCATAAGTGCATATATATATATGCGCCCAACGCTTCGTTTTGTTAAGGGAATAATGCACTTGAAGACGTATAATTTATGCACTGAGGATACTTATGTAGAGTTTGTTTTTTAACTGTGTAATTATGCAATGAAATTTGTACGCGCAGTAAGCTGAATATATATTTTATAAGCCAATTCGTTATGCGAGTGCCCTTTTGTATGAGAGCTAATAGGCAAGACGTATAAGTTACTACAGCTTTGTAAGACGTAGGCTTTGAAACCGGCGCGCAAAATTTCTGAACACCGAGAATCACGGAGGTTCATGCCTAAATCTTTCCAGAATCGCCGTGATCGGCCTAGATCCTGTTTTAATGTTGCACCGCACACAATGCAAATTGACCTCGTTTGTGGGGTGCTCAGCCCGTTACTCTTACTAAACGTGCTATGTACATAAATTGTAACAAATGTCTACAAAAAGAATCACTCAAGTTGTTAATGACGTTTTCAGTAAACAGGTGCGCAGGACGATTGAGCTACTGGCGCTGAACTAGTGGTGTAAAAACGGTCGTTATGGACATGTGACTTTCTATTCAGCAGCGTCGCCTTTAGGTTTATACCGCCCTTAACTATATACGTACGACCGATTATAAGTTGCTCTTCGCGGAATATTTCTTCTGGTCTATCCTGGAAGGCTCATAACACTTGGACGATTTCCGTGGACCCCACGGTTGAAATTTCTGCTGAAGGCAGCTTGTTTAGGTCAAGAAATTTGGTACACAAAGTGTCCAAATCTGCCAAGGAATGACACTCGTGGTTTACAACTCCGCAACACTTGAGCAAAAATAGGTACAACAGCACTGTGTAATGTGTCTTTCAGGCTAGTTAAACTTAACGAGCATTTTACCGCGAAACGGTTTGGGCAACTAGAAGCGCCCCAAAGTATTTCATGCGTGTTTTCAGAGTCCACTGATAGACAAGGTCACTCAAATAGATTCTACTTCGAAAAGATAGGGGGCCCTTTGGGGCAAAGTGCAGGCAAATTTTGAAAGTGTCCGAGTTAACTCGTGACTAAAAACTGCTAGTGCTTCCGTTCTGGCTGCTTAGAAAAGTAATGTGAAACGTTTAGAAAGGTTTGCCGCTCCGTGTGTTAACCAAGCGCTACCGCAATATCATATCCGGGAAAAATGAGAACGACGCTATGAATGACGTCGACTGAAATCTTGATGTGCAGATTAAGTGCTTCGAAATTAATTTTCTACTTTGCTTCATGCTTTCAGGAGTCATTGGCGCCATGTGGGCTGTTTCCGCGATGTCCGCAATGACGTAAACGACGCTCGCTTATGTAGTCATATTCAACGGGAAGCAAGCTGTACGTGACGGCCGATAAGAAATTCTACTGCATTGCAAGGCTTTAGAGCTTTACAAGCATATTTTACGAACCGCGTCGGAAGTTAACACCGTGTCCTGAATGAAGGGAACGTGCCATGAAGGTGACATTAATACGAGTAGGTCGCTTACTGTTTCAAGGGCAACAAACAATTACCGGCGTAGCAGTAAGTTCCCCAATGAACTTCCCTCAAGCGTTACCCGGGCGTTATCAGCTATGCTTTCATGTTTACATTCGGTGAAACTGGGGTATATTTTAGATGTAAGCGTGGTGAAACTTTCGCCTTTGTACCTTCATTATCGCCGTTTTAAATAAGAACCGAACCCTTGTTCTCTCCTTATGTCGATACGCTTTACAATGCACCCGTGGCGTTCTCTGCGCAAAAAACGAGTCATCGTGTTTATGTTTTGTTGATATAGGGGACAGGTTACGAAGACTGTGCATGCAAACATCGAAGTGCGGGAGTAATTCTGATTTTAGCTGTGAATTACGTATGCAAACGCGCCAGAGCGCTATAAATGAGTTTGCCGAACAAATAAGACTTTATCCTGATTTCCTGAGATATTTATAAGGGCCACGAGTATAAAATATATTTACAATAAAGGTGGTGGCCCTATGTGCGCGCGAAATATGCATGAGAATAAATTAAAGGTTTTCTAAAAGTTCTTTCGGCAAGTTCCAGGCAGCGTTATTGGGCCCAAGCGAGCTGTGTTTTCTACTCTCCCGATAATGCTTTGAGTCACACGAAGTTAACATTTGGGGAAAGGAGGGGGAGAGGGGGGCATGTAATGTTTACTGTCCCACGAAAGGTTAACGTGTAAAGCTAATTATCAGCTTTGAAAATAACTAATGAGCCATCTTTTTCTCTTCGGATTTTAATGCTTTATACAAGCTACCTGTGCTGTTCGTTAATCGGGATCGGTTATGGCTTATGTGGTACACAAAGTTTCAAGTGTGAATCAATTACAGTTTTGCAAAAATTTTCCTCATAGGGGCACTCCAAGTTTATCTGTAAAGCTTCACATTTAAGTTCTCCCTCAGCTCAGATGACACACGCTGTAATTCAGAGCGAAAAATAATGGTAGAAAAGTAAATGACATTATGAATTCAGACATACTCTTGAACAGCGCAGCTGGTGTTGTCATGGTTGCATTTGAGGGTATAGGGTATCTTGGTAACGTTGATGTGTGTACCACTACCGATGATGACATCGTGGAAGTCCCAACGGATATCGGCGTCTTGCCTGTGAAGATAAAAATGATAGCGAAATCGAGTTCGTTGCGAAAAGGCCACCCAAAGCTCTGATCAAAATGGTGAAAGCATCGATTCATAGAAGCGGGTGGTTTATCCGAATCACAGCTGTCCGCGAATGCTCGCGTGCATGGCTGATTAGTTGGCTGCGCTCCAGGTTGGAAAAATAATTATTCTTGCTTGTTTATAGAAGTAGTCCAGTCCATATTGGCCGTAAGAAGCACAATTTTCTGCCAAGGTAGCGTTTATGATATCCTACAGCGAATTAGTATTAGGAGATCGTTTTTATATTTGGCAAATCTGTGATCGTGCTGCGAGTTTTCTTGGTTCAGTTGACTGCTAGTGTTTTTCTTTTTCAATGAAGCGAATTTGTGAGCACTAATTAAAGAAAGGTAAAAATTGTTCTCGCAAAACGAACCACTGCGGACTGAAATGCGTTGTTTGAGGTATTCTACTGCAGGTTGACGAATTCTGTGACCACGAAGGTGACGTTGACACAAACTTTACGAACAGTACCTGCAGATAAACAGTGTGTCTACATTTACTCAGATGCAGCCTGACCGAATTGTTGGGCTTGGGGAAGTAACCGGGGAAACTTGGACGTGCGTGTCACCTCGTAATTACTGTCACATTATGAAAATGTTTGCGTACGCTTGGAATAACATGTGGCCACAGGCCCCGTAGAAAAGGAAGAATTAAAACTTATGCTCAGTGCAATAAGTAGCACTCATCGACAATTACAGAAAGCTCATATATTTTGGCACGGATTGTTATGTTTACGTTGCTACGTTGTCACGCGACTATTACTGTTTTCCTTGATACAGTTTGCACATTGCAGCGTCTCCTCCATATCCACTACAAAGCCAACGATGTGAGCTTTAATTGGCTCCATCTCGTGCATCAGCCTCGCGCAGACTAGAAGACGAACTGCTCTCTAGGCTCAACTATGAGAACAAGCTAACTTTCTTCTCTGTCTTGCTTTATCGAAACACTAATCTAGTTTTTTAAGACTGCACAAGATTTATAATCTCTTTTCTAGAAAGTGCTGACTAAGAATTCGAAGCCATGCTGCGTTGGTGTAATTTCTACTGTGATGCGTGCCCTGTCAACAATTTAAATGTTGCACAACAATTGAACTATTTAAACAATTTCAAACAAGTAAACAAGGAAGGACATTCAAAATATATATATATATATATATATATATATATATATATATATATATATATATATATATATATATATGCCTCTTTCGTTCGCGCCTGGTTCCTGCTCTTTTAACGCTCTGACTTCACTTACATATTAATGTTTTTGTCAGTACAAATAAACTGGAGTGCACTGCAACACACAATACGGTATGAGTGTCTCGCCCCTGAAACGTCTGTAGGGGCTCTGGCCATTAAAGGGAGCGCAATCACTTACTATGATCTGGATTTCAAATATTTTTGCCCTCAAATATTTTCACCGTTCTTTCCGTGTTGCTCGTTACGATTAGCTCTGGCGCGGTCTAAATTTAGCACTAACTGTTAGAGGAGAAATGAAGGCATGCAAATCAATAAAGACAGAAGGCGGCGATACTTGGAAGAGAAAAACGCACAACTGCGGACCCGGCGTGTCACCAGGACTTTGGTCGGGATCGTCCGGTGCATTACGATGTACGCGAGTAGGGGCCCCTGCCTGTCACTGTGCGCCGTCTGGCTTCATTAACAAGAGCATCTTTTAATCATTAGACTGTACGCAATGTACAGTGGGAAAAAACAAAATGAGCAAGAGAACGGTCCTACCAGCTTCCGTTTTCATATAGTTGAGCGCTGCCAGCCCAAAGTTAACTGCTTGTATACTCAATCTGTGAATAGTTCTGGCTGACTCAAAGGCTGTGCTCAAGAGCCAACTCGACGCACACCGAGCCTTGTGCCCTTGCGTTCAATTGCACCTGAAACCTCAGTTAAGCAACACGAGGTGACCAGACGTGGTCTTTTTAGCTGAATGTGTGCACGGTAATCTACTGGAACAAAACGTAAACTGTAGTACTTGTTGAAGAAGGAGCAGCGTGAACCAGTAGTGTTAAATAGGAAATTGCGCACGCTTACGCCATACGCAGAAATGTTTGATAGACCAGACCGGAATGAAAATGACAAGCAAGACGCATTATGGACGTACAATCCGTCCATAATATTACCACAGACTTGGCTCGTACGATTTCTCTTCATGCTGAAATATCTTCGGGTATTGTGCTTCCTAACAGTGCGTTGGCCACTGATTTGGTTTCTTCGTGTATGAGTGCTTGCGTTGTATATGTATTCTTTTTTTTGAAAATGGTTTGACTGTTACGCTCTTTATCCATCCATGTGCGTAGAACTTTTAAAATTATTGCGAGCACGACAGTAATACATATGTTCCACAAGGAACCAGTATGGTATACCACGAAAGCGATTCGGCGTACTTACGCGTGGCGTTAACAGTACCTGCATAAAGAAAAAGCCACAAGTTGGCACTATTGGCACTATTTACGACACAATACACAAAGTCAGTTCATAGCATAAATATCAAGTCAGTCATTCTTCAACGTACAATGTAAATAAAGAAATAAGCCTAAATTTAATACAGTTCAGACACTAGGCGAATGCAACTACGGAGCAACACATTTCTGTGTCATAGCATGTCAATTGGATTGACATGCTGTGGACGTACTTTGGCGGAGATATCCACCAACTGACAAAATATCACGGCATTCCCGAAGGCAATCTGTGGACCACTAGAAACTCAAGTTGGTTGATTTCATTATGTTCTATAGAAAAGATTGTTTGTAACGCTATTGTTTTCATAAACGCCCTATATGTGCGTCTCTGATTCCATGCAGCAGAATGCAGTGGTGCTGCATAATGTGTCACTGAAATTCACAATATTTTTTCAAGAAATTTCGCCCCCAGTAGATGACATTCTTCGAAAGTGACACAGTTCTTGAGTTTGTTAGCACTAACGTCATGGTGAAATGTTTGTTTTGTAGAAAGCACACAAAAAAACATCGTGACCTGCTAGAGATAAATGTGCATGTTTAAATATTATTACATGTACAAACTTTCCACTTGATCGATTTTTCAGAGGAAATGTTAAAACTGTTATGATGTGCACCGCACTACGGTGTACTGTAACTGCGCAACTGCTTTAGAACTATAGTGGCAAAGCAGCAAGCCCTTCCGTACGCCCTCAGAACTTACGCGATATGTATACCTCGTAACATTTATATTTTTTTAGTTTTCTAATTCCTACATATGTTAGCTGGTGAAAGTAGCTGCAGTAATATGGAGTGTAGCACGTAGGGAGGGAATGGCTCGTGACGGCCACTTTGCTAGACCACTAGATGTAGTGACGGCTGCAAGTCGTTGCTCGTGAGGGCAATGTCTATCCAGTCCCAAGTCACCGGACACCATGACCTGCAAGGTAAAACACACAATGTGGCTTTTCAAAATCGCGCAGTTGAATCGTGCTAATATACAAAGATCGCTTGTACCTGATAACGGCATCGCCATGCTATCGCAAGAGAACGAGTGCCTAATTATCTTTAGTTCTTCTAAAAGGAGCCGTTTATATATTTGTCCGGAGTGCAGCTGCTGGGTTCTGCTGCCTTGCTGTGTATGGGTAACGTTCAAACACAAAAACTCTCAAGTTAGCGCCAAGCTTTCATCTAGCCGTTGATATCTTTGCGCTATCCTGTAATTGTCCGTGCCTGATTGGCGTTGATCCTGAATGGGGAGGGCGGCATATCGGCAAGTGTACATCTAATGGAAATGTCGATATCCTCAACTACTAAAGATTTAAATGGCTGGGCTGGGGTATGCGTCAGAAGGAGACAGACGCTCCCAACCTATCAGCACTTTTGAAACAAACAAAATGGTCAAGTTAATTAGGTGGCCACTTGCAGTATCGCCCTCTCCCCTATAAGGTTTCTTGTTTTTCAATCGTAACGTCCAACTAATGTCATTAGCTAAAATACAGTTTGGCGTGTTGTTATTATGCTTCTGGCGTAGCCCTGGTCAACCACATTAGCTGATCTGAATATCGGCTTGAGAAAAACGACGAAAGACAATGCACGGTGGGTGGATCCGCCGCTGTGTGTCAGGCAACCCACTGAAAAAAAGTGCCACCCTTGTTAATTGTACAAGTAAAACTCTTGCTTGGGCTAGTTGGTTCATGCTTGAATTAGTAAAGGCAAGGCGTAGAAGACCAGGACTATGAAAAACACAAACGACAGGACCGCGCCGGTCCTGTCGTTTGTGTTCTTCTTCTTGAGTCCTGGTCTTCTGCGCCTTGTTAATTGTGTTTAGTCTCCCGCGGTTACTGGGGACCCGGGCATTCAGCAAGACCTGCCATGGAGCAACAGGATTCTGGAATTTCCGCTGACAAGCTCCATGTTCATGGCCACGAGCATGGGCATATGTTGCAGCTAAATGCGATTAGTCCGTCTTCAAGCTCGTGGTCTTCGGCGTTCCAATGCATGGGACCTGAAAGAAATAACGATTGGCGGCTAATGCGACCAGTGTTCCTAACCGCTAGCCTCTACCCGACATTCAGGGTTGCAGTGCCTTTGTAGCTGGGACCACCGTATATTCGAATGTTGAACTACCTTACGTGCCAAAAACTGCTGTCTATACCCCGTTTTTTTCTGTTGGAGTTTTGAGTATGCCTTTTGATTTGCGTAATGTGGCCCAAACATTCTAGCGTTTTATGAGGAAGTCACCAGGAGTATATCGTTTGGCTTTGCCTACCTCGTTGATCCCCTCGTCGCTAGTAAGGATGCCTAGACGCGCATATCTCCGTCAAATGTTTGCTCTTGTGCGTGATTATGATCTCGTCGCCGGTTCTCCCACGCTGCCTGTTGCTGATCCAGCTTCTTTCTTGCAGCGTCTGCGCTGTTTCATGCAAAGTTTGCGGCCTTCGCCAACTTTAGCTCACACGATTCCACGTGAAGTTTTCTTGCTGTCAAGCCTGCAATGGCCCTCTAACGTTTTCATCTGCCTCGTTGTCCTCTTCAACCACAAACACACCTGTGGCGCGTCTTTCTTGTTATGGCGTGTCCCTCATCAACCACGTGGTCTGGTGCGAATATACGCCGGAGAAAGAACAGTAAACGGAATGTGCAGCTGGTGGATGCACCTTTGGGTATCTGGCAAACGCTGAAAAAAAGTTGCGAAATTTTTATGTATTTACTCGCCTACAACATATTCGCGGCACGGACAACGCGCGCGCACACACACACACACACGCACACGCACGCACACACACACACGCACACACGCGCACACACACACACACACACACACACACACACACACACACACACACACACACGCACGCACACACGCACACACACACACACACACACACACACACACACGCACGCACGCACGCACGCACGCACACACACACACACACACACACACACACACACACACACACACACACACACACACACACACACACACACACACACACACACACACACACACACACACACACACACACACACACACACACAAAAAGCCACATTGACGATAGAAGGGCCGCCCTGCCTCGTCAATGTAGCTTCCTTCTTTATGTGTGTCTTTTTTGTGGCAAATCCGTCTTCCAGCTGATACGAACTAGGCCAAAAAGCAGTTTACTTGATGCCAGTAGCTACGTTTCTTTCACCGCAGTTTATAGTCATCCATGCGAAGGTTATAATGGCATGTGAGGATGCTTGGTCCGCCTCTCCAACCAGTAACCATTCGTTACTCACCAATTGCGCACATTCGAGCTACGAGGCTCTCTCATATCGGCTCATAACACAACGGAGGGGTAAGTATGAGTTAGCTAAACAGAAAATTATAGCAAACCGTGAAAAGTATGCATTATATATACTAGCAATAACCTGCTTTCCCATCCGACTTTCCCATCTTGTTCGGCATTAAAAAAATATAAAAAATTGTTAAATAGCGTTTTTATTTAGTAAGGTACTTCAAACCCAGTAATTTTATCCTGGTTGGCAAGTGGGACTTAAGACCAAACACTGTAGGTATCGTAATCGTGTGTATCGTAAAGGCTAGCTGATAAACTTTGTATAAATCTCGTTCCACTTAAGCATAAGCTATCAAGAAAATATTTGCAAATAATTTTCGCTTAAGGGAGAAAGGTCTTCCACATAATATCATTAAGTATAGAGAACAGCGGGGATTGTACTATAATTTCTTTAGTCCTAAATTTGCATTACAATAAATTCTCAATTAAGGGGGGGGGGAGGTAAGGGGTGGCAACGGTGCTACGCCTCGGAAAATCGCGCACCGCGGTTGGAGCCCCCCTGCCCATCATATGTGGTGTAACAAAAGCGCGAGGAAACAGTGTACGGCAACCACGCGTGCAAACAGAAAGCATGTATTACGATTAAAACTACGAGCAGGCCAGCTAGGTATTCTTTGCATAACTGAGAGTTCCATCGAAGACAATAATAGGCTAGGTAAACGAGGAGCTTCCGAAATTACAGTCATCCTGATGCGACTGCAACAGTTTAAAGACTTAGTAGTAAAACTTCTGAGGCGAGTTGGTTGGTACGCATCGAATCGTTGTAGCGTAAGAAAGCACAGACAAGCGGACAGGACACCACGAGCGCTACCCGTGCGGGAAAAACTGGAGCGGCAGAGGAGCCTTCATCACTCGCCGCTTGCTCGTGACCAAAGACACTCGGGAAATGAAGGAAACTCACCTTACAGGCCCAGTGGCGACGATAACGCTTGCGATTCCTATAAGCAAACCACGTGAAGGAGGTTACTCCCCCACCCCCCTCCACCTAATCCTTCGTGGTGCGGCCGCCCGACATTTGCTGCGCAGGAGACCCCTTTGTGACGTGTCTTCCTAAAAATATGGGAAACCGTCTTTCAGCAAAGCAGCCCCTTTTATCCGGAGCAGTGTTCCCCATATTTATGCTTTTTGCTGGATCATTCCTTTGCACAACCGTAACCGGAACCAAAATTATATGTGAAACGCTGCTCCGCATAAGTTGACAATATTTTCACACATTTTCCACATATAGCTGGAGCCAAAGGAAAACGTGAATAAATGCGTAATTAGCTGTAGAAATCACAAAATGTCCGTTTTCGCAAAGGTTTTCATTCCTACGTGTTTTGTTGCTAATGGCTGGCTACCTTGAATATTGTTTTCAGCATCAGTGTAGTCTGGAGTTTGCTCGTTTGGAATAATTCTAGTGCATGAGCTTTTGTGTCTATTAGCCCACGTGTGCACTGGATTAGTTGCACAATACTGTGATTAATGTTACTTTTTAGTTTGATAATTTATGATAAATTTTCAATTTTCAATGCAATTTACACCTGTTTTAATGCAGTGTTTGATATCTTGAGCCAGTTCGCGGTGTGCATGTGCCTATTTCCGCACCTAGCCTAGCCGAGAACTTTCACAAATTTGATATGTAAATGTGCCATATCGCGACGCCTGAAGAGTTGCGCTTATGCATACACTTTCTGATTCCCTGCGCACTGTTGACGTCGAAACTTTCCTCGTGACAGATATCGCGCTGGGCTAGGAAACAGAGGCAGCTTAGTGGTCTTTCTATGAGCAATGTCTCATGCAAACACAAACTCACGCAAATTTCGGAATGCTCAGTTACGCAAAGACTAATATGACAGTATATCGACAAGATACCTGCGCTTCTTCAACCAAACTCCTGGGACGAGGAGACTGCTACCAGATGGGTTGTTGTTGTTGTTGTAGCCTGTGACACGTGTGACTCCTACCCACGATGGAGGATTGGCCAAGAAATGGGTGGATTATTCCAAATTAGTATAGAGCATAAATTTCCTAATATATATGGGAATAGCATTGAATAGGGTAGAATTACCTGTTAAAATAAAATCAGGAAGGTCATGTTGAATGAGTAATAATTAATATAAAAGTTAAAAAAATAAGAATTTAGCAGGGCAAAAAAGCTATGGTGATTATCTAATTGATATTCAGTGACTACCGTCGCAATGAATTTTCTTGGATGATAGAATGAGAAATAGGATTACCCTTTTTGTTTTTGGTAAATGGACAAGAAGCAGTTACTGGAGACCCAGTTACTGGAGACCCAGACGACAGCAATAGCTTCTCGCCTCGAACATAGTCACCTGTCAATTATCTCGAGTAACTGTATTTCGTTAGCTCTAGCCGAGCAGTTTCATTAGTTAACCGCATGGTTTCCTTCACATAGGCAGCACGTTTCGGCTTCAGCTGTGAATTAATTGGGGAAATGATCCGTCACCACAGGCGCAAGAGCGTCCATTTGATTTGCACCCTCCTGCATTATGGCCAAAACGCACACAGTTCCGACACTGAAGTGGACGGGAAGGTACAGGTGCCACTCTAAAAATAAGTGGCCACGCTTTTATTTCAGATGGGCAGGACATGCCAGCAAACGTAGCAATAACCGATTCTGTGGCAACCTATTCCCCGTTTACGAGTCGGTTATATCAGTATACAGCTATGGCACTAGCATGAGACAGTATCTCCAGAGTCTCAGTTGGGCTCACTCGAGAGTCTACGCCCCGGACAATGCCCTGAGTTCAATGTAGATGAGGAGGAATAAACGCACTCACCGGGACAGATTCGAAAGTCTTGCACTTTAGGAGGTCTGCAAGACAGGTCGAATCTGATGACCTACAAACTATCCCACCTCTTGCAAATTGTCGGACATCGCTTATCATCTGGAAATGATGCGTCATGGCTTGGAGCTCGGCCTGAACAGTTGTGGGTAGTTCAGCCGGATGAATCCACCATTCGAGGGCACCAGCGCGACAGGGATGCTGCTAACACCGCTGCGGAAGAAAGATTCAAAAGGCAAATCATCAGGAAAAACGGAGGCTGACCAAGGGCTGGGCCCTTGCCCAGGAGAGTTTTTAGACATCAGTGCTCCTTCAATCAGGAAATAAGTCCCACAAGAATTAGATAACTAAGATAATTAGGTCAAATATACCCAAAAATCAGCTAAACCACCAGGCACGTTCCAGGTTGGGCTCACCGGGGCGGAGAACCGAACGCTAGATCGAACGCCGAGGACGGGCAGCCGACAGAGGAGCTCCTACTTCTACTTCGTTCCTTCCTAGCGACAACTGAAAATCCTTCGTCTACTTCATCCACCAAATTATTGAAACAGTAGAAGAAGATGAAGGAGTCAAGACTCCGATATTTCTGACCAATCTGCATGTACAGCACTTACAACATCTTCAAATACAAAAATTTTGACAACCTTTCCGGCATGGTACTTCCGCATTTACGGAAAGTACACTTGCTTTTAGTACCTGTGCATCGTGGATTGCACTTGAATCAAGTGACTGATTCACTCACACGGCTCTTGGCCAATCCCTGTGAGTGGGTAAGCGTCAAACTCATCAAGGACATAATCTTTAGCAGCAGCACGAGCATCCCTCAATGGCTCTGTAATATCTGTTTCGCCGACATCAGCTTATGAAACCAGGGCTAGGCCGAGGAATTGATCCATCTGGCAGAACTCCGTGGTATTTATATTAAAATCGTCTTCTGAATTGTACCAGCTTTCCTTCCCGTGGTATAACAATGGGTGTTCGTCAAGGCAATTTGATGTTTCCTCTACAAAACTGGAGATGCCGCATTGCGCCTCTAAATTTTTAGTTACACAAGTCTGGTCTCGCTGTGTGTTCTGTATGTTCTTTTTGTAATGCATCTGAATGTATTGAGCCATTTTTTTCTCTCATGCGCCAATCTTTAGGACAAAGTAAACTCTGAATTTTAATTTAGACAACTTGGACTTTCCTTCACAATACCAACCATTCTTTATTTTGGGGCGACTTCACTTGGTATCCAACCACAGGGATGCTTTTGTGGCAGTATACAATTTTATTAGAGAAACCAAAAAGAGTACTTTGCTGAATTACTTAAGGCAATAATTATTGCTGTTATTTAACTTCTTTATATTACATTATTTCATCTGAAATTTCTTGACAGCATATTTAAATCTAATTTGTAAGCTATAATTTTCTGATCCTCTCTCGGCTATGAAAAAAAAATCTAATAAACATGCTTCAAACCGCCGGCTTTTGGGGCAATACCCCGTAGAGGGTATGAGCCAGTACTTAGGTTACAAGACAAGTAATTGAGAGCTAAGTGGCTGCCTCCTCTGCTTGGGTGAGGTCTCTGACCCTGATCGATGTGCTACTTCTGAGTTTACCATCAAGGTGTATGAATGACTGCTATCGTCATGATGCCTCTAACCGGTCCTTCCGTGTCAGTCAATAGGGCGTTGCTGTCATTATTTTATTGTTATTATGTGACGAGCAAGACTCATATGGGCGACAGCGCATCAGTCTGTACAGGGCAACGAAGGTGCGCAATAGACGCCCGAGCTCTCCAGCACCCCGGACGAGCATTACCGACATCTGTTGCGCACATAGTTTGAAATTCGACAACACCACATGCTGTGGGAAAGAGACTTCACGCCACCGTGTAAAGAGCTAGAGAAGAAACAAAAATTAAAGCTAGAAAATAATACACACAAACGCGTAATCCAGCCCGAAAAGAGTGCACGGAATCTACCAACAACACTGAGCCAAAATGCGCACATGGAGGCGGACCTATACCACATTGTACGGGTCTGTCAAAACAACACAGAAGTAGAAATAATGGAACATTGGTACTATTGAGCTGTGTAAGGAAGTGTTGTTCAGCGTAGGCCCGAAAGCCCAGCAGGCGCTAACCAAGAGGGCGATAGCGGCTGCAAGACCCAAGGGACTCCCAGAATATATGCACGCGGGCCACCAATTTTTAAGGTAAATGAAGTGATCAGTCAATCAGTCCAGTAATAATCGTTTATTCTCCCACCTATTACGTATGGGTCATGAACAAAGATAGAAGTTGCTTAGGCAGATAACTAACCAGTGTTGGTGAACGAGGAAATGAGACTGAAAGATACGGAGGAAGAAAGATTTCCACACTAGGCACGCAGAAGCCAAACGGTCTTCGTCTTATAATTCTGCTCAACTGGTCATGCAGGCTTGGTGCATGTCAAGAAAACCGGCAGCCCTTTCGTGGCTCTCCACATCGTAGAATCACTAGGCCGCGGTCCTATAATCTTCTATTCTGTAAAGATACAGCAACTCCTAGGTTCACCTATTCTGGAAAAGTACATGAAACTCATTTTCTTAAACCTGTATTAGGGACAAGCATCTTATGTTCATAGAATGGGCAAGCGTACAAGACGTGTTCTAAACTAGTTTTTGCGTGACATGTTCGCCCGTGATACGGGGATGGAGTTAGAATCGTGTGCTGCGGAGATTGACATCGATTGGATAGGAAGCAACATGTGTCACCCCATGTCAAGTTGCTCATCGTTTTCAATGATTGTTACCAGATGGACTGTGACGAGCTTGAGACTATAGCCAGTTTTATGGGTGGCTCTCACATAGAGCAATGGTCGGCAATTTTTGCAAGTATAGGTTCGCCTGCAGCAAGCAACTGTTCTCTTTTTCCTTTTTCTCCTCTTAATTTTCATCTTCGTTATCATCATCATCGTCATTAGCATCATATGCAGGCTCATGATGATCTCTGTTACAATGGAAACCATCTGACATAGAAGTTAGGAATGAACAGGCGTTCCTAAAAACTATTAATATGCCCCCTTTGCCAAGCTGGATCGCCGAACTTCTTTCAATTTCCGCACCACCTGTGGAGAAAAGCCGAAGCGTCTCATCCAGTGGTGCGCACTAATTCTGTAAGATGTCTGCCCCACCAAGAAAACCATAGGGACGGATCTACAGACAGGCAAGATGGATAGCAGGCCTTTTACACCTTCTCGAGGCCAAGCAATATCTTCTCGAGAGGTGTAAAAGCCAACGCTTGAGTCGTAAGCTCAGAAAAAAGATAGCCGAGATCAACAAGCAGATCGACGAGGACTGCCAAGCGGTCTAGGCAGCAATGGGACAAAATTGGCAATTTGATCGATGGGCAGATGCGCATGGGAGGCAAGTGTAATCTTCTCAAACACTTGCTGGACGACTCCAGCACCAAGTCAAACCAGAGAAGTGTCCTCGATAAAGCGCTCCACGCAGCCAAGAAGTCGTCTTCGGAAGAAGACGTGCTGCAGATGCTAGCTAAGAAGTACCTGCCGCTCAAAACTGTGGCCGATGAGGTGGTTTACCCACTGTACAAAGGAAAGCCGAACTCAGCGCTGGACGAGCCATTAAATGTCAGTGAAATCCGCCGCGCCTTACACGATTTCAATGGCAGGTCACCACCCCGCCCGGATCACACTAACAACAAGGCTCTCAGAAACCTAGAGGACGCATCGAGCGAGTTTCTCACAGATTAGATAAATCCGATTTGGGAGGAGGGACTTGTACTGGAACAATGGAAGCTGGTGAAAGTCATACTAATCCCAAAGCCCGGTGAACCGCCGAGTTTGAACAACCTCCGCCCCATCTCACTGACATCATGTGTTGGGAAGGTGGCCGAGCAGGCCATCCATAACCGAATTGCCGATTATATCGAGACCAACGACCTTTTCCCTCACAACATGATAGGTTTCAGGCCAGGCCGCCCCATCCAGGAAGCCATGAAGCTTATCAAGGTCCAAATCCTGGAACGCTGCGCTCGGGACACGAGAGCCATCCTTGGTTTGGACCTGGAGAAGGCCTGTGATAACATCCGTCACGAGTTTGTTCTCGACGCCATCTCCAAACTTGACCTAGGCTTGTCCTTCCAGACTTCTGCAGGTCTTTCTTGAGCAAACAATGCGCAATCCTCAATGTTGGAAATTAGGAACCGGAGAAAATGGAGCGGAGCAGATCAGGCACCCCCCAGGGGTCAGCCATCTCACCGCTCCTCTTTAACATAGCAATGGTCGACCTCTCGAGATGCCTAGGCAACGTCCAGGGCATCAGTCACATGATCTACGGTGATGTGCGGTGCGCAGTCGGCAGTAAGAGACAAGTCGAAGCCGCTCTCCAGAAAGCTGTCGACACTGCAGAGCGCTTTCTAACAGACACGGGACTCTGGTTCTCCCCAAAGAAATCGGAGCTCCTTCTCTACAGCCCAAATAGAAAGGGCCGCAAGCCACAGAACTGGATACACCCCACTGAAATCGACAATAATATCTACACCATGTGCGGATAATCGACTCCCAAAGTCGCGTCCATAGGAATGTTGGGAATGACACTCGAATAGGCCGGCACAAATATTATCACCATTCACACACTAGCAAAGAAGACGGATAGCGCCATCGGTCTAATCAAGCGGGTAGCTAATAGAAGGAGAGGCCTGATCGAAGAGAATCTCATAAGACTAGTCCACGCTTTCTTGTTATGCTATTTCACGTAGGTAGCGGCCATGCACGTCTGGAAGAGGGCCGAGCGATACAAGCGAAATGCCATGATAAGGAGGGGGATCAAGAGTTCGCTCGGACTACCAATACACATGCACCGACCGACTCCTGCAGTTGGGTATTCATAATACCCTGGAAGGAATTGCAGAAGCACAAGAAAGGGCACAGATTCTCAGGCTCTCCGGCACCAGGGCGGGCAGACGACTCCTAACTGAGATGGGCGTCCCCCCGCACACTGTCGAAGACGGCTACCAGGGCCTTCCGAAAGAGCAGAAAGATAACATCATCATCATCATATCGCCCGCCCCGCGCAATATGCATCCCCAGCGCAACATAGAAAGAAGGAAGGCCAGAATGGTGGCGCACTTACGCCGCGCGACAGAACTCCCTGGCGGCAACTGCTTCGATGACGCGGCCCTGTATGGCCCCAGCAACAATTTTACGGTAGTATCGATCAACCAAAGGGGTTCGACCATTAACGCCGCTTCGGTACGAAGCACGTCGTCGCGTGCCGCCGAGAAAGTGGCCATTGCCTTTGCCCTCTTGGAAGAGAAAGATGCCAATATCTTTAGCGACTCCAGGGCAGCCATCCGCGCCTCCAGCGTTGGCGCCATGTGTAAAGAAGCCTGTCGCATCCTAGATGGCAAAAGCTTCGCCACACACACTCTCACGTGGTTCCCCGCTCACATGGTATCCATCATGGAACGCCCTACAAACCTCAACGAGCTCAACCTCAACAAACCCCCAAGGTGCGAGGTCTTGCTTTCCGCGACCTTGGAGAACTCCACCACCGGCACGCAGTGGTGGAGAACAGAATCAACCGACCACATACAATTGATTTACGCAGCACTTTTATCTCATCAGGAGAGACTTTCTCCTTCCTCACAAAAAGTTAAATAGGGCCCAGGCATTGACCCTCAGATTATTGCAAACCGGCTCGTATCCCAGCCCTGCTTTATTCCACAAGCTTTATCCCGACACTTATGCCACTAGTTCTTGCAGGCACTGCAATGACTTCGCTAGCCTAGACCATATGCTCTGGCGTTGTCCCTCGTTGCGAGGCACCGAGCAAATAAATGAGGACAAGTGGCTCTCCGATTTCAAGAGCTCCTATGCCGGGGCGCAGATAAGGGCTGTCCAGAGGGCCCACGATGCGGCGGTCGGGCAAGGCCTGGCTGCCCCAACGTGGGAGCGGCCCACAACGCGCTAACTCGCATACTTCAGGACCTTAATTAAATATATACATCTATCCATCCATCACATTCTCGAGTTAAGTGGCCACGTGATCATATTTCAATGGGTGTCTAGTCATTGTGGTGTGATTGGCAATGAACTCGCTGACAATGAAGCAGGATCGGCGTGCTCTTCCTCTGATGAAGTACCGATTGCCTGCTCGCGACATGACACCAACTCTAGGATCAAGGCACTCACGCAGGACCTTACAAAAGCGTACAGAGCCCACGATAACATTCACAGACCCCTACATATGATCGACCCAGACGGTAAATTCTGTTTGCCACCGAAGGTCACGTGGTGCAAAACGTCATTGCTACACAGGATTCGCCTGGGCGTTGCTTTCACCCGTCGCTGCGCGCACCTCACCGGCCTATCGAACAGCACTGATTGTGAACACTTCCAGTTGCCTGAAACACTGGAACGCATACTGTGTGACTGCCCAGCATATATGCTGGAGCGAAGAACGTTAGAAAGTTTACTAGCCAGCGTTTGCAGGCAACCACTGTCGGAGGAAACTTTCCTTAGCCTGACAAAGCAAGTTGAGTGAGTGCAACTAAAGTGGTGTTGAAGTTTCTGCGGGACACCTAGCTTGGCGAGCGGCTCTAGCAAGGCAATTATCTGATATTTATAACCACTCACCACTTTTCTTATCATCATCATCCACCGAATACTTTCACTCTCCTCCCTCTTTCGCAGTGCAGAGTAGCAGACCAGAGCGCACTAGCTTAGCTCGACCTCTGGGTCTTTCCTGTCAATGAATTATATTCCATATTGTTTTACCAAGCATGTTTCGTCGACGCAGCACGATCGAAAGACCCGTCGCACAATGCTGCTGCTCCCATATGCAGGTTACTGGAAAACAGAAAAGCAGGCAAGCTTACTCTTCAGTTCTCTGACACCTCTAGATAAAAAATGCGTACAATAGCTTCGACTCAATTCTTTTTTTCTGTTATTTTAGCTCTATGTGAAGCTGTTCACCCTCTCTTCTTGCAGAGAGCATATAGGGTGCTTCAGACTTTACATATAAGGCGCTTCACACAATGTTCGTGAGTGGGTGACCTGGTCTCGGAGTGCCGCACTGATGTCGGAGATGTGCTGAGAATTTACACCAGTGCAACTAAAGCAGCGTAGAAACAGAGCCTTCAGCAAATGAGAGAAGCCAAGCTACACCATACCATCGTCATCTTCATAGCGTTCGCCGTAATCGTTTTGCTGCTCTCGTCGCCGTCAACTTCATACCCATTGCCGTCGTCATTTCGTCCGTTTGAGCTCATCGTCATGATCTCTTCGTTACCTTGCCGTCGGCATGGTTTTGTCGTCGTGTGGTCGTCGAGTCCTCGTTATCACTTCTTCGTCGTCGCGCTACTTATTTCGCAAGATCGCTAACATCGTGTAATCGCCATTCAAGTTTCGTCATGCCGATTTCACGTTATAATCAGAAATGCTAACATTCTATCAAATGGACAACTGAGCAGGTTTACACCACGTTGTTGTTCCTTAACGTAGACAAACTCTCCCCATGTTTTCTACAATCTTTTTATTTAGGTTTGAATAGCTACATTAGAATCACATGGATCATAAAGCGCGACTATGCCTGTTCAAAAAGGCTTATGACATGTTTTGAAAGAACTATATACTTTGAAAGTTAGTTATATGTACTTGAAAGTACAGCGTGTTATTAAAAGACGGAGATCACTGCTTGATCATTCTTGTTCATTTTTGCACAGCATAATTTGGCCCTGTAGTTTGAAGTACTAATGGGATGGACATATAATCTTGCACAAGAAATTACCATCACAAAGTACCTCATTAAAATAGCAGTTCAATATTATTTTAATATTCATTTCAGGTCATTTGTTACAATCTTGTAATTGACGCTAACCAGATAAAAATGTGCTCACGGCAGAAATCATATAAGTAAAACCACGTTTGAGATATCCGTCCTTACAATGTGCTACATGTGCACTGGTGTCTTAATTAAGTACAATTTCCGTACGCCGAAAACCTCCCTGTGGCACAGTGGCAAAATTTTGCTTCAACGCCATTGCACTTTTACACGTAAAAAGTGTGCTCAGTCCTAAACAAATAATAATAAAGAGGTCAAGTACACACAACACGAACACGTAAGCATGCAAACCCCTCGATAATGTTCCAGCCCATCTTTCCGCTCTTCTGTACATTCGTGAGCCTATAGGTTGCACCTTTGTTTCTTTTTCTTATAAGCAAGCTGTTGTGCGACTAGAAGTACTCGAAAGTGTTCTATGCTTGCAAATATTCGTGTGTGGGTTATATAGGGTCTGCATAAAAATATGTATGTGTTTTTCTTTTCTCACTGATTAGCCGCAGCGTATGCGGTTCTCAAATTTTCCTGGCTGCCATGTGGTAATGCATTGCCTCAAAACTTTCCGTGGCAGTGCACTGCCATGCCAATAAACCTGAGGCATTTTCAGGTTTGAGCTTCGTTATTGTTTGGCACTTTTATATTTAAGTCTGATAAGATTTGAGGTAAAATGTACGGGCGGCCGGTGCTTTCTCTCATGACATTTTTTTGTGGGTTGTCATTTTCAAACTTCCAGGGAATAGTCTTGTTAAGCGTGTGACGCCTGGTGTTAGCAACCTTAGGGATAGAATAGTGCGGTAGTATAAGCCGAAAGTATCGCAGGTCATACAGAATGTCGTAGCATGTAGTATATATATACCTAAAAAATACGGTACCTTACGATGACGCCGATGGCGACGAATACTGCGAAAATTCGCTTGTAATGTCCATATAATTGCTATCGCAATAAAAATATTTATTTCACAAGTGTATGAAAGCGTAATTCACCGTTATCCGCAACGTTCCCGAATGGTGAGGGTAAGCTGCTTGTAACACGATGTCAAGAGTACGTTTGGTGTAGGTGTAATTTCATCAGAATTAAATTTCTTTCGCTGGGATCGCAAGCAAACAAGAGGCGGTGGTGTGCTCATTGCGGTGAAAAAAGATTAAGTTGTTTCGCCTGTCAATACCACTACATTCCTTGAGTGCGTTATCTGTGTTGAGTGTGAAACAAAGGGAAATAGTAATGTAATTGTTACATCTTTTATTCGCCCGCCAAATGGCACTTATTTCTCGCGCAAATTTCATGGCGTAATAAGCGAAGTCTCGGCAATGTTTCCGAATTCAGTGGTAATTGTTTTTCTTGATTTCAATTTCATCTGTCATAATTGGAACATACTTGATGGGAGGCTTGCACTGCTGGAAAAGACTAGGACAAGTGAAGGAAACAAACAACACACCACGATCACAGTGGTGCGTCGCCAATCCGCCAGCTTGCCAATCCCGTGTTCTGGCGGATTGCCTGAAGCGCTGGATTGTCCCTCCACAAGTTCGAGCATTCTTTGTCCACCTGGTTCCTTCCTGGGGTCATGCCCGAAGAATCCCCAATGTAGTGAAGTCCAAATGCTGGAGAAACGTTAGGATATACTACGGCTGGCTCCTAGTGCTGCGTCAGAGCGATCTAGACGCCTGCGTTGCGGCCGCACGTCTCGCTGAAGGTAAGAAGCTGGTCGCCAACGCTGCGGAGCTCTTATGGCAACGCGCCAGCTTGGCTCTTCCTCGGAAACGGAAAAAAAAGCCCGTCTGGTACCACTATCACCATTCCTGAGACCGCCGCTCTGCCTGAAGAAATGCAGAAGATACTTCAAAAAGGACCGAAGCTTTCGTTTGAGTCAGCCCCCAAGCGCTCAGATATTCTCGCCATTGTGCGACCTGTGGGCATGTCTGAAATAGTAAGTGATGAAGAAGGTATTTTTCTTCTTTGACGAGCCGATTAAAATTATCCTCTACGTCTGATCAGAATGGATTCAATCACAAGATTATTAAAAACACAGCTGAAAGACTATCGCGTGCACTCTTCGCGATGCTTTCATATTCGTTGTCTCACTCGAGCATTACAAACGATTGATGAAAGGCCAAGGTCTTTCCAGTCTTCAAGTGCAGCGAGGGTTCTTCACCACTGAACTACAAACCCATATCGTTAACAACTACAACCTGCAAATTTTAGGAACAGGCTGTACATTCACAGGTACTCAAATATTTCGAAGAGCACAACCTAATTTTTATGTATCAGCGTGCATTCCGCAAGGGATATTCACCCGACACGCAGATAGCTGGCTTTATTGTTGACCTGCAGTCATCCATAGGTGCTGGTATTCATATCGGCCAAATATTGCTTCATTAAGGTAAGGCATTACCACTGCCTTCTAACTGAGCTAGCGAGGCATCACATTCATCCGCTAGTTATTGTATGGATTAACGATAACGACTTCTTATCTTATGCAGGATGCAGTTCCCATCACAAACAATTTTAGCTCTTCATGTGGCCAGGTGATGTCAAGTATACCGCGAGGCAGCGGGTTTTGGCCATTACTCCTTCGTATTCTCATTAACCGTTTACCAGGCATCATTTCGTTCAGAATAAGACTTTTCGCAAATGACTGCGTAATTCACAGTAACATTTATTCTCTAATTGTTGCAGAGGCTCTTGAAACAGAGACCTTAACTCTGTAGGTGCTTGGTGCGGTACTATAGGTCAATGTCACTAAATTCCTCAAATACTAAATTCATGTCTTTTACTAATCAAACTACTAGACTCCAAACGTCCAACGCACTAGGCGAAACTAACGTTGAGCTTGCCTCCAGTTACAAATACCTAGAGCTCTTGTTCTGCAGCGACCTTACGTGGAAAACCCACATTGAAACCATTTTAGCATCTGTGAACCGCTGTCTAGGCCTCATCAAACGTAGTCTAACACACGCCGCACCCCCCATTACGAAACTAGCATACACTACATTATTGCGACCAAAGGTTGAGTACGCGTTGGCCTTATGAAACCCAGAAGGAGAGTGTCTTATTAAATATATTGAAACAGGAAAATCTTGCTGTGAGGTCTATTTTTTCGGACTATTCAGGAACAACCAGTGTCACACAGTGTAGAAAGCGTGCTGAATTCGAGAATTTGTCAGTTCGTCGGCAAAATAGCACCAATACCCCTCTTTCAAAAACATTATCAGCTCCCGTTCCTTCATGATTTTTTTCATATCAAGTCCTCTATAATTCTTCATCATGATCATCCTTTCAAAGTAAAACGCGTTTTTCGCCGCGCATCACGACATATACGCTCATTCTTTCATACCACTAATTACAACCGAGTGGAATAAGCTAACATCTGACACTGGAACAGAACTCGACTTTAATCAATTTTAGAAACTTGTCCGATCGGACCTTATGCCCTGAATGTTCATCAACCGTGCTGGTCCCCTTTTTATCGATCTCCCTGTTTTAATTTCTCTTTTCTCGAGTTTTTGTTACTTACAGCTAAAAAGAACTGTTTAGTGGCACTAAATTTCAGTGTTTTGCATTGTATAACCATTGCATGGTTCTACATTGCAGAAAATGGAATAATGAAACTAACACAAGTTGTGCTTAAAATTTTTTCGGTGTGATTGCCTTTATTGTTTTCAGCTTTTCTTTTTTACCTTGTATATTGTTGTCACCTGTTACATGTTACCTTTGACGATGTTTCATATCCCCCCTGTGTAATACCCTTCAACGGCGGGCCTTAAGGTAAAATAAATAAATAAATAAATAAATGTGCAACGACAGTTTAACGTTTGCCTCCTAATGCAGACTTTAGCAAATATTTAGTGAATTCCTGCAATAATATTGTCATTAAAAGGACTAATTTATTTAGAGAAATTCCCCAATGCATTTTTATGTCTAAATATTGTTTTCTGTGTTGAAAAAGTTAAGAAACCCGATCCGGGCTAATTTATATGTAGGCTTTAGCTAAGCTAATACTTCAACGCTTACCTAAAAGAAGGCATGTGGCAAGACGTCAAAGAAAGCAGCCATCCCATTTCTGTTCTGCTGCACTACAATTCAGCAAAGAAGCACGGCAGCCGCGCATTGTAATAGACTGTATTAGATTGTACTAGAAAATGCAAAAATGAAGTGTTCATTCATACTGCAGATATGAGCGAAAAGAAATCCATACAGCACCAAGATGGGAAACTACGCGATAATCAGACAGCATGCCATAAAACGCTAGACACCATTTTTAGCACTGCCCAAGAAAGCAGCAACAAATGCGATATAGAAAGATGGCAAAAATAACAGTGGCGAACCTAAAATCATATTGTATATGCAGAATCTTGGGTATTGTACATTTACTTTTTTATTGCGATAGCAGGAATGTCGACGCTCTAGGCGTATTTCTGACGTCACCATCGGTGTCGCGGTGTTCTCTATAAAGACCAAGGTAGACAACATCTTCACCGCGCGCCGTATGCTGTGTGTTCCAGTGAAAGCGTGCGACAGTGAGTCGACGATGGTGACTCACACTCGCGCGCGCAAGAGTGGAAAGCGGGGGAAAAGCGCGCCGTTTTCCGTCGCGTGCAAGGCTCCGGTGGGCGAAGGAAAACGCGACTTGTTTTGTTAACAGTGCATTATAGTGCTTACATGAGTCAACATGAACATAAAAAAAATCAAGTGGCCTACAAAACATTTATGAACTCTGAATAGTGGTAGTTATTAAGGTGAGTCCTATAGGAACAGCCATGTGAGAAAAACCTGACGAATCAACGGGTATTGTGACAATACTATAGTTTTAGGAATAAAAACAATTAGAATGTATGTGAGCAATTTGTATCATAGCAAATCCTGTCCCGTGTTTATTCTTTCAGTGAACTAATGAAAACAAAGGGCATTCGGCGCAGGTCGAAAGAAACCAGTCGCTCTTTTTTGATCAGACTTAATCGAAAAAGAGACAGAACATGGCGCAATTTAAAACAACTCGTCTATGTTACGGAACACGGTTGCAAATACAAGATAAACATCTTTATTCTTAGAGAGTGAAGGCGCGATATTTGGGATGATTTGCGATATGTAGTGGAGAACTGCATCTTATGCAAGTGAGTAGGTGAGTTGATCAAATATTGACGCAGGTATCACTTGTTCTCGTCGATTACTTTGCGGATCTCTAAGATTCGATTGTATGCGCCGTTGCAGACTGCTGGAGCCATGCCGTACGTCATGTTGTATACTACCCAGCTGATCACGTATTTATCGGTCAGGGCGTAGCCGATCTTGCGGTATGTCTCCACCATCTGCAAAGAACGAAATACTACAAATTGATGTCGATCTTACGTGCAATTATTCCTCAATGATTGGAAAACTTGCTATGATGATTGAACGCAAACAATGATTCCCTGTGATTTTCAAAATGGAAAATGTAAAGCTTTACGCAAACATTATGACCTAAACAAATATATACAAAAGATTACTCACAGCACTCCAGAAATATGAAACCAGTTACGCAGGATAAATCATGACTCAATTAGGACATAACAGCATTCAACGCAGTACTGCTGGTAAGAAATAATGGCATTGCGATAGAATACAGCTTGAAATATCAGTCTCGCCATCCAATACAATTTTTTTGCAGAAGACTTTACTGGAACAGTCTCTTCGGACCGCTTAGTAACCGGCGCAAGTATCATGCAGTCTGTTCCCCTTGTAATTGTGTTTCGTGTTTGAATTTATATTAACTTTATTTATAAATTATTATAACTTTATTATAAATGTTTATTACTTTCTATAAGAATTATTGCAAATGAACTATTTTGCTATATTCCTTTCAGTATTCACGGCATCCATTTGTTTCAGTAATTCTCCGCGTTATCTATGAGAACGGAAAGTTGTAAACGCCAGAGCGTGCGATCCTTGAATAATTGCGTATGTTAGTAACGGAGCTAACCATAACGTGTATCGCTTTAACACTGCGCATTTATACCTGTTGTGCTCTTTAACGGTAAACAAATATTTAAGAAAAATGCCTGTGGTTTATAACAGTAATTTCCTCATTATTTTTCATCACTCCTTCAGCACATTCCTTGTGCAAGAAATTAATTTGCATAATTGAGAAATGACAAATATATACTGATGAAATGTTTATTTAATTGCGTTAGCGCGCACATCGCAATTCAACTGCACATCGCAGCTAAACTGACGCCAGTCATCTCCCAAGGCCTGTTCACTTATTACATATTTTAAAGGCAGTACCAGTTTTGGGATGAGAACTGTCATACTTTCATTAGGAATTGCTATATCCTGACACTTATGTTTAAGTTAATATGCGTACTTATGCGTAAGCTCAAATGTAGCTGGGTCATTGATGAATTTGTATCTATCGAACGCATTAATGATCATTGTTGCACTTGCGTCCATTCGTTCGAAGTGGATATTATTTGCATTTGCAAACTCACAAGCTACAATTCGTGGGTGACAATTTGTGCTGCAAAGTAACTATTTTAAAAGGTAATATCAAGTACCCTGGCACTTATTAATATATGTATTTAGATTTATGAAAATATTTGCCTTTCGGACTAATTCAGCATAAGAAGCAGAGTTGTGCAAAATGCCACGTGCGATTTTAAGAACTTCTGCTAAGCGCAATAAAAAAACCAGTAATAACAAGTAATTAACGAAATTTAGAAAAATCTGCACAATTTATTTCACGACTTATATCGACAATAATGCTATTAACCTTGAAGCAGTGCGTCGGTGCACCGTGCTCCAACCGCCAACACCCGTCTTGTACGAGGCCGCGTATGCAGCCGGGCTGCTCTATCGCGCTCGCCACGGGATGCTGAGCCAACTAGGGGCCCCGCACCAAAGTCCACGCATGAAGCGCATATGGATATACATTGAAACAAGGCGGTCTGAATATATGTGATACGGGCTCGACTCCGCATAGCCCCCTACCAATTTATTTGACACTTTTATTTGAAGAGCGGCACATACATACTAGTGGCTCACACCCAATGAAGCAAGTTTGCGTCAAAGAGGATTGTCGAGCAAGAGAGAGCGTAAACTTTATTATCAAATCAATAAGATTTGAGTCCGGCGTCTTTTTATTGGGTCTGGACACATGCCGCGGATGCGGTTCCGAGACCTTGTCCCGAAGCGGCTTTCTCGGCTCGCTGCACGGCTCAGAGTTGTGCTGTCAGCTTCGAGCTGAGCAGTGCGGTCTTCCAGCGCGAGCGGTGGCTGGCGTTGGAAGAGACGGAGGGATCGGCACTGCCCCACTTGTTTGTTAAATGCTGACATTCCCATTACATGTTATTAGGTTTGGGAACCTTGCCACACGATGTGCATATGTTTGTTTTGTACATGTCTGGATACAAGGCGTGCATGAGTCTGCGATTTCTGCGAGAATCTGTTTGTAGTTGTCTGAAGTGTACTGCTTTCATCCTGTCTAACCTAGAGTGAGGGAATAGGTTTACGCGTCTTTGTAACTGGTAGTGTGTCGCGATGTCGTGGAAGCTGGTCATATGGTTCTCCCACGCCCAGACGTTTGCAGTACCCCGCGGGGGCTCTTCCTTCGATGATGCTCGGTGAGTGAGCCCTCGAGCAACGCGGTGAGCCGCTTCGTTGGGGGTGCCCAATCCACTATGTACCGGGATCCATAGCAAATGCCTTCGGTTATCGAATTCTTCCTCTCCCTGGTTTATGGTTTATGGTTTATGTGATACACCTCTTGCGAGATGCGCCCATTTGCAAAATTGCGAATTGCGTTTGCGAATCGCAGGTCACGTTTGTCGCTTTCGTTTGTGTGAGGGCCAGTGCTTTGGCCGCTTCCTCTGCCGCTTCGGCATGTGCCGCTTTGGCATGTGCCGTGTTCACGGTGACGCTCGTGAGGCAGTTGCCTCGGTGGCTAGTAACTGCCCCCACGGAACTCTTCCTGTCTCGATAATGGACTGCGTCTTTGAAGACCGCCTCCTTGTTGTTGGAGTAACTTTGGTTCATGTGTTGTGCCCTGGCTTTACGTCTCCTCGTGTGGTGTTGTGGGTGGATGTTGCAAGGCAATGGGGGTACGTATGCTCGCGTATGGTTCTTGGAATTTCTACCTTGATGATGAGCTGCGTGTGGTTCGTGATGCCGAGCTTTGCGAGCTCGCGTCTGCCCTGGCGGGTCTTGGATAGGCGCTAGAGTTGGGACACTCGTTTCGCCTCCACGAGTTCCTCGAGCGTATTGTGTAAGCCTAGTTCTAAGAGCTTGGTGGTGTCCCAACGCAACAGTCCCAACGCGCATTTGTACGCCTTGCGATTGTAGAAGAAATGCGCATATCGAGTTACCCTTCGCTAGTGATCCAAGTCGGCGTAAAAGACATTCACTGAAGAGCGGTGCATACCCAGTGGCACATGTCCTGTGGTATGCATACCCCAGTGATCCAAATTTTTGTAAAAATGGTAATTTATAAGTAGCACATGCCCAGTTGCACATATACAGGGGCCCAAATTGACATCAAAGAGGTTCACTGGAGCGCGGCACATACGTATATTCACATGCCCTGTGACCTGAGTTAGCGTGAAAGAGATTCATTGAAGAGCGACACAAACGCATTGGCACATTCTCAGTTACTCAAGTTTGCCTAGCAGAGTTTCATTGAAGAGTGGCGCATGCGAAGTGTCAGATACAGTGCTCTTAGTTGGCATCAGAGAGGTTCATTGAAGAGCGATACATACGCAGTCACCCTTACCCAGTGACCGAAGTTGGTGGGAAAAATGGTTAGAGACAGTATATACCGAGACACCGCCCGAAAAGTCGGTGACGCACACAAACAATGCTAATCGCATTAACACACACATCTCCTTCGCTATGAGAATGAGTGAAAGCGAAGCGTAAGAGTGTGTGGAATTCAATAAGACGCTCATATAGGAATGCGGGAACCTTATAAACCATGCAGGTGAAATTTGGGGGGGGGGGGGGATTTTACACTTAGGAGCGACGCAATCGTCGGTTAAAATTGCGCAGTTGCTCCCCCCCCCCCCCCGCCCCTGTCGACCGGCGCGCGCTGCTGCTGACGCTGGCGATGCGAGCGGAGACCGGAAACCGCGACTTAGTGACGTCAGCACTGGTGTTCCGTTCCTTCGCAGTCTCCGCGACCGTGCCTGACCGGGCTTATTTCTGCATGCGTGCCGTCCTAATCTGCTTCGCTCGACCGTACATTTCTTTGTTTGTGTGTATATAGGAGTGGCAGTTAACGTGCGCAGCATCAATTGAACTTGCAGGCCGATCATGCCGGCATTCTGTGCAGCCTACGCTCGCACGAACACCAGCGGCGGCTACGATGTTCCGATGTTCCATTAGTTCCTGCAAGACAAGAAACTTTCAGCGAAGTGGGCGGCTGCTGTGAATCGAAACCACTTCAAGCGCTCAAGAACAACAATGTTGTGCTCTAACCACTTCCGTGACAATTACTACCGGAGTTTATCGATACTGCGTACTATGGGTTCTCCTTCGTGTTAGCACGCTGAACGGAAGGTGCATTTTTGTCTCCAACCCTTGAAGCAGGTTTCATCGCCAAGCGCCGTGAATTTTCTATTCGCACGTGTGTTGTGATACAGCCTGCATGCAGCTACCATAGCGCAGTGTAAGCGTAAAGTTTGCATGTGTTGGAAAGCCTGCTTATGCCAGGACGCTGTGCTCCCCCTTCTCTCGCACACATAGAGAAACCGACCATCTCACGTAGCCAACGGAATTCGCCGGTTACGAGTAGCGTGCGGATGGCGCGCTCATGAAGGTTCTATACTACACGTGCTACAACAGCCGGTAAACTTTTCCCGCGTTCAAACCGTCTGTGTAGATTGCCGACAGCTTTGGGGCAGCGCATAAATGCCGAAGACCGCATCACCGCTTACATTCTACTACGAGGCATGCAGGAACGTTACACTACAGTTGTTTGCCCGGAAACGTACTCACTGGAACGCTGAATGCAGCTTAGCAAAAAACATACTCGCCAAAGAACGTTTCCCATACGCGGAGATTCTAACACTTCGACTTCGTTCGAGTGGAAAGCAATGCTTGCACCAGCATTTTTTTCTTCTTGGAGAAGCCGGCTCTTCGCAATCGGCTCGTACGTGTAGGGAGTAAACTATAAACCCATTACAAGTGATCTCGCACGCGACAACGACAGCGCGACAAGCCGGTATGAGGGCAGCAATATGCGCGCCGAAACTAGCGTGGCGCATGCTTTATCAATTTAAGTTGATGTATTTTACTGAAAAAAGATCATGAAATATATCTGTAGGTCTTGCACTACGTTATTATTCTTGCACGTGTAAAATTCAATAGCTTGCTCGTTCCGTGCGACAAACACTAGTATTTGAGTTATGTACATCCAGTTCCGGCTTCGCACTATTGGCTAGTCGCTCATAGCACTTCCGGGCGACGAGCGACGAGTTCTAGATTTCTAGAAACGAGCGATCGAGCGACAACACCGAGCGATCTGTTCAAGCGACGGCCCATTTTGTCGCTCCAAGCCGTCGCCCGTCACCGCCGCGCGCAAGATTGCTCTCGTGGAATTTTGACTTAATGCCGAACTCCTCAGAGAAACGCAAGCTCTCGAAATTTTCCATGACCGTCTCAGCAAAACAGCACCAAACTACCTTCCACCGTGCTTCGTGTGTAGCGCCAGCAGTCCGTCCGGACGAACATCATTGTTGACGTCATGAGGCGCCCGACCAATCACAGGCGAAACGAGGCGCACGAGCAGGGTGGGTCTGTTGCTGCACTTTTCGTCGAAATAAAATATGTTTGCGCTTTCTTTCACTTAATTTCGATGCGATATTCGAATTAAGAGGGTTCAAAACCACGACGTACTGCTCGTCACTCATTTTTTCTGGAAAAGCTTTCAGCTTCCCTTTAATTGGTATCGGGGAGGACCATTTGTAAGTACAGAGCACACGATTAACTTCGACCTATTTTCACAAGGAAACGCCTAGCTCAACATAAAGTTGTGGTGCTGGAAAATGTGCATCCCACGCTTGATGACGATAGTATAACAACGGCGGAGCGACAACAGCGAAATGACTGCTGGAAAATTACGACGAATGAGCGACCATGACCCCATGACGACCGCGCGATGACATCGATTGAATGGCAATGAAGGAATGAAGAAAAGTAACGCAGACGACGTCGCGAGGGCAGCTGGATGAAGACTTCCGAATAATGACAAACATAGGACAATGACGGCATAATGACGAAGCGTCACAATAACAGTATTTAGACGACTGCATGACGGTAATCGTATGACGAAGCTGGAAAGACACTGGAACCAAGGCAACGGCATCACTATGATGATATCACCACGCATTCACGACGACCATTGCATGATAACGCAATAATGTCTATGGCATTACGACAATCGCATGATTGGCGGGCAGCCTACTAATCAGTCACAGACGGCCGGCTAGCCTAATAGCTGACGGGCGATGAGTGACTAGTAGCGGCACACTGAGACAGCTTTCAGCGGCGTTCAAAATAAAATGTAGACTTTGCCGAATAAAACCGCAACCTGGGCGCTGCGTGCCACCCTGGCGTTTCGAAAAAAAAAAGAAACGTGCCATAATGGCGAGTACAAAAAGGAAAACTGTGGACGTGCAACTCACGTAAAACCACTTTTCTTCAACAGCTTGAGGAAGCAGTTGCGCACTTTTTGTGGGAGATTCGTGCGCGAACACTGCCTTTGACAGCGATGTAAATTCAGAGTAAACCTGCATGGCCCTTTCAAAAACAAACACGTTTCGCCAATTTTTTTCTTCCACTCATTTTTTTTTCTTGTTAGAGTACTTGGTCGACCTATATTACCACTTCAGCTGTATTGCAGTATATGTGGTATTTGTAAATGTGCATATAGCATAGTGCGCACATTCCTGTCATCTATAAGCTGTCAGTGAGCCGGTAGTCAAGCTGCTGTAAAGGTAGTATTTTTTCCCTCTCTCTTTCCCAGCTAAGTACAGCCTTATGCACAAATGTGATATATAAACTTCTTCTTGTCCTAAATAATGGCCTCGCTTTCATGTAACAGTGCTACCTATTTGAACGCACGATAACGTCATTACCGCAGAGCAAATCGGCACACATATATTGCCATTCTTTCCATGCCGCCATATTGCATGGTCCCGACGTGATAGCCTGATATTGCATGACGCAGTGCATCAAAACACCTACCTTGTGCCTTATTGTGCGAGGCGTTTCGAAGGATATCACTGTATTGGCTGTATCATTGCCCTCGGCGAAAGCGCAGCCAGACCCACCGATGTAGTATATCGAGATACCGCTGGACACCCGTCCGAACAGCTGGCTTTCGCACAGCTGCAAACCCAGCGCGACAGACACTGTTACTCGCAATGGTCTTTACAAAAACAGTTCCACATCAATATGTTCCTGTTGCAAAAATAAAAGAAAACGCTTTTCTCGCGAAATTGGGTAAGATTGACATTTATCTTCGAGGCAGTCATGTAAACAACCTGCCATAGTTCGGTCTGTAAAATATGCTATAAGATCTGAAGAGTGTGCAGACAAAAAATCGTTGAGGCGCTTGTTGAATGGCTGTGAAAGAGCGCACCCAAGGGTACCCTAGAAGCCATGAGGATTAGAAAAGCTGCAAAAGAACTACTTCTTTAGGATATGCCATATACTGTAAAAAAGAATAAGAAAACGCCCTCAGTTGAGCGACATGTTTCTTAATTAAATTGAGCGTTTCCTTGCACGTTGAATTCCACTATTATATACATCGCTACCGCTCAGCTAAGTTTCCGTTATCTTGAAGCTAAAAAATATTGTTATGAGCACAAAGAAAAGGTTTATTTACGCCTTGCCATCGGCTACAAATGGCAAAAAAATGGTCCTGGTCGTCTTTCCTCTCAGATCTCCGGCTCTCTTTTTCGAACATGGATGCAGCCTAACTGACGTCGGAAATAAAGCCCACCGGGAAGACAACTGGCTTGTCGTGGCGTATGTGCTTTCAACCTGGTCACGTGCGTAAGTTGAGTCCTAGCAAAGCATCTGTCAGTGCATGTTAGCCGCGCGAGGGTATACTTCGCTGATCTTGTCAAGGACAGGTTTCGTTCATCATCGTTTTCCAGCAGGTTTTGGCACAAAGTACGTTTTTTTTTGTGAGATTCCAAAGCCAAGTTAGGTCACCTCAATTATAAGTAACAAGTCAGTGCTGTGTGTCGTAACGTGCTTTAGAGTTTTCTTGGAACGCCATAGTACACAGATGCGAAAGTCGGCGAGCATCTTCAGTGAGGCATTGAGTATCGGCGACCGTTGAGTTGTCATGGTGGTAAAAAGGGCGGACAGTATCAAGCGTATACTCGGTCGGGCGAGCATGTCGAAGAAAGAAGGGTCTGTAGCCAGCGGTCTCATCTTTGGTGGTAGTGTATGCTTATGTAATAAGTGTTAGTACCTCATCACAGAACTTGTGATTGGATGCATCATACTTGGAAAGCATATTGCTGATCGTTCGATTAATGCGCTCAGTGAGACGGTTCATCGGTAGATGATACAGCGTCGTGTGCTTCAACTGCGAGTCCCACTAACGTTGAAGCGCTTCCACGATATCCGGTGTGAATTGACGTCACCGGTCACTTATAATAACCCAATGTGTCCCGTTTCTCAGAACAATAGGGTTAAGTAGGAAGAACGACAATTTCGTGGCAGTGGTTGAGGGTATGGGCGCCGCCTCGCAGTAACGCGTGAAGTAGTCGCGCAGATAAGTATCCAGCGGCGTTGCCATTGGCTGACTGAGGAAAAGGACCTGAGAGATAGATTGCACTTTGCACAAATGGCAAGCTTGGGGCAGGACACAAATTGATGGAGACAAGATGGGGCAATGACTGAACCTTTCAGACGTTGGCATTGCACGCACCTGGCCACGCACAGCTTAACCGAGTGTCGGATTCGCGGCCTGTCAAAGCGTGCTTGAATGACATAAAGAGTGCGCACAATGTCGAAATGACCGGAGTTAGGGTCGCCGTGCAAATCCCGAAGCATTGTTGGCCAGAGATGCTCCAGAACCGCTAGAAGTCAGCGTACACTCGTGCTTGAGTAGTTCTTTTTCTAGAGAAGACCGTTACGTGCACATGAGCGACTTGTGATAGATTGGATCATGGTAAAAACTGCCTCGAAATGAGTGTCTATCTGTAGTTCCCATTGTGTTAGCGTCTCCCACAAGAGCCCAGATGAAGCACTGCCATCGAAGGACTCTTCCTCCGTGCGGCAGTTTACAGCCGCCCCGCATTGTCGCAAAAATCAATGCTCAAAGTTACTTCATGTGTTGATCGGGAAATAACTAAAAATTCCGTCGGGAAATTTCTACCCCCAAGTACACTTTGGCAGTCCACACACATACAGGACGCCGCGACTCGCAGCTCACTCCACGAAACTTTGCCGCATGGACACATCGAAATAGAAACTTGCGCCCAAGGAGCCTTTTAAAAGCGAGAATCCATACACACGCAGTTGCTCCGGCACCCAAAATGAAGCAATTGTAGAAACACCATCAAAAAGCACACGTAGGTCGACCCGCCGTAGTTGCTCAGTCGCTGTGGTGTTACGCTGCTGAGCAGGAGGTCGCGGGATCGAATCCCGGCCACGGTGGCCGCATTTCCATGGGGGCGAAATGCGAAAACACTCGTGTACTTAGATTTAGGTGCACGTTAAAGAACCCCAGTTGGTCGAAATTTCCGGAGTCCTCCACTGCGGCGTCCCTCATAATCAGAAAGTGGTTTTGGCACGTAAAACTCGAGAATTTGATTTCTTTAACATGTATGTCGTAGAAAATAACTTCAGGGGGCATTTCTGTCGCTAGTATGTGTCGAACGACTTCTGCCCCATCGGCCGCGGTAAACGTGGTGCACCACTATGTGGCTGGGGCGTTAACCTCCTGTTAGATGCAGGCGTGCGGCTCTGACAGCGTTGCGGGGAGTAGCGCCACCTGACGAAAAGGTGGTGTACGGAAGTTGAGTTGTCTTCATAAAAAATGCGGGCCTATTGAAAACCTTGATAGACCACTTCACGGTATTAGGCGCCGATTGCATAAACTCGCTCTATGGCCTTTGACAGTGCACACCGGAAGAGGCCGGATATTTCGATGCTCCTCAATATCGTAAGGTATGTTGGTGTCAATCGCATAGCCACCAGGTGGGTCACATTCACCATGGTTAGGCATTGGCCGCAGGGAGGAGTGCGTGCGACAAAGGCGTTCGTCGTAATCAGAATTCTGATAGCTACCGGCCTATCTTGAGTGTTGTGGGGATGCGCGACTCTCGCGCGTCCCCTGATATGTTTCTCCCGCATAGCGCGTCTCTTGTAATCCGGCTTCGCGGCGTGGCCTGGCGCCCGCGGCGGTCGGAGTGGTTGAGGCGCAGTACGAGAGATGGCGCGAGTGTTGCCCTGCTAACGATGCCGACAGGCGGGGTTACTTGGGCACCGAAAGACAAGGCGCTTGTCTCTTTGGTTCGGCACAGCGAGCAGTGCGGACGTGCCGTGCCGCGCGTGCGCCGATCCATGCTTCTGCGAGACCGTCTCGCGTGGCCGCCTTCGAACGCTCCACCGTTGGCGTGACCGTACGCGCGAACAACCTGGAGTTGGGATCCAGCATGGGGCGAACATATTCGCTCGCTATCCGGTCGCGGTGAGTCGGACTTCCTAGATTTGTCGCGCGCCCATCGGCATGTTTTGTGGATAGCAACTCGGCTAGCAGGCATTGATCTATGAAAGGTGCAATAAATGCCCTTGTGATTGTTTGTACTACTGTACTGTCGCTCCTTTGTCCCAAGAGCACGGAGGAGAGCACCACAGTGTGGAGTAGGACTATGTTCAACAGCCACTGCGTGAACCATTGAACGGCTGTGTTGGTCATTTCGTGTGGTAAGTACGCGCCAGTGATGCCTGCTTGTGCGACGAGACGTCTGGGCGGAGCAACTCATATCGAACACTCTGCCGTATGGTTGACGGAATAACAATGCGCGAACTCCTATCCACACTCACCACTGTTGTGACGTTAGCCAAGCTACCAACTTTCAGCGAATCAGAGGTTCTGCAGTGACGAATGATGTCAGACATGTAATTCAAGCTTTCTTTGCCAACCAAAAAAATATATAAGCGTCTTAAGCTATACCTTTCAACGAATTTGCAACTTTAGCCTCTTTAGATATACGAGAGTTGACTATTCTGCACAATTTCAGCGTTTTCTCAATGTGCGTTGTACAGGTCTGGCCTGGAACCTGGGCGTTTGGCGAAAGCGTCTGTTCAGCGCATTTCTTTTTTTGCATAGGAGTCTCCAACCCACGCTTTGAGCTCCTGGACGAAAAGCGCCCTCGAAGTGAGCGTCTTAGTGGTTCTCGTACGAGACGAGAGAAGGTAAGGGTGCCAGCTGCGCGGTAAAGCTCGAACAGTTGGATCGGTTCACCCTTACGGTTACTCGCCGGCCACTCGCGGACTTCTCCGCCTTTTCCTCCGAAAGTTTGTGGCACCCTGTAGCGCTGCAACGAAACACCGACATTCATCTTGGATCATCGTCACAGTCTTAAGGAATAGGGCCGGCCTCTTCAGGCAAGCGAAATAAGGGTGGGGGAAGCTCGTGAAATCGACGGCCTCACCGAACTTGTAACAGCGTAGGCTCCGTCATTGCAAGCTGTAGCCAGTAGGTACTCCAGACTGCTTCGAGCTAGGGGGAAAGGCTTACTTAGGCCTTGAAGTCAGCTACAAACAGCCAAAAATGGCCGCTGCACAGTTCTACATTTCTTCCATTTTAAATCTCCGCGTCTATTTTTCGCATTTGTACGAGAGAGTGTTGGTTGGATCGAAACTACGATTTTTCATTGGCCTAATCAGTGAAACAGAATATCTTCTACAGTATTCGACGCGTACAGTGTTGCTCAGGCCGAACGGCCCTAATGAAAGATGATGCCGTACGTTGCACTTCTGCAATAGCATCAGCTTTCTGAAAACAACATACCTTTAACTACATTAAAAATTAATAACACAAGTTCTGCCTGACAGTCAAGAACGTAGGAAAGAAATGTATGCAGATTCAACACACATGTTGAAATCTATGTGGAGTGAAGCTTCAATAAAGCGGCTATTAAAATTTAGCTTCACTTCAAAAGCGATGCGCACGATATCGTTTTCTTTCATGCTATGCAAGGGGCTATTTAGCGCAATGTGTACGTCCATGGACCACGAAGGCCATAACTTTATTCTCGCGGCATACTTAGTACAGCACTCACAACAGTACCGAAACGTAAGCACCAAATTAGGAGGATGGAGTGTGTCGCAGGTCTACACAGCGATGTAACGCGGACGAGAAGATTGTATGATGCCTGTCGAAGGAAGAATGGCGATGACATGTGTGCGAATATAAAAATGCAACAGAAATGTAGCTACACTTACAGATTCAGTGCCTATTCTGTCACAGTTGCATCCAAACATTCTGGAGGATCGGCCAAGAATAGGCGCAGACTCTGTGGCACATGCCGAATGGCAAAGTTCAGGGGAAAAAATTGAAAAGATCCATTGAATATAATGCTTTCTTCAATTTCCAAGCGAGTTGACTTTAAAGGTACCTCTGAGCTGACATTACACGTATATATTCCTGTTTGTCGCAGTAATCTTTTTTTTTACACGCAGGACAGGCACTTTTTATCGGTCGCATACATCGGTTGTATGAGTTGTTTGTTTATACAGGGCCTCCGGTGGTAATTTTATTCCACGAATATTTAACTTTCCTATATTTATCCACAAACCTTTCTGCTTATATACTCACTGACCCAGCTCGCCAGCTGTTCCGCAATGTTCAGGAGAGTAACCATAGAAAGCTTCGCTTTAATAGTGAAACATGTCATAACTAAGCGAGAAAAAAATTGAACGGTGCAAAAAATTTTGGGAACACGTAAAACGACCTTCTGAAGATTTCGTAAACAAGAAGCTCTGCAATCTTCAGAGTACTAAAAATGAAATACTGGCGTTTTATGTGCCGAAACTAAGATCTGATTATGAGGCACGCCCTAGTGAGTGACTCCGTAATAACCTGGACCACCTGCGGTTCTTTCACATGCGCCAAATGCACGATGCACCGCCGTGTTTGCAATTCGACAACATCGAAATGCGGCTGTAAATACCGAAATTTGATCCCGCGATCTCGTGATTAGCAATGCAGTGCCAAAGCAACTAGGCCACCACATCGGTTCCTTGAGCGCTTGTGCACAAAGCCAATTAAAATGTATATATATATATATATATATATATATATATATATATATATATATATATATATATATATATATATATATATATATATATATATATCTGAAGAAGACCGTTAAAAGGTAGGCGAGGGCACCACGCAGAGAAAGAACGTCACTTTTACGCAGGAGAGCAGGACCCTGTATGTGAACGTTCGCATTAATCTATTTTGCAACATTAACAATCGTCTTCGATCACTTCTGCACATTGTTGACATACTTTAGCTTTGTTTTTAATTGTGGCTAGTGCAGGACATAATTTAATAAATAATATTTATTGCGCTAATAAATTTTACGTAGGAACTTTTCGTTGCTATATTTTGTGCGAGTGCACTTTCCACGGCTGGACATAAAAGTATGCATGTTCTTCTAACTGTTGTTCATGTAGAGTAGTGTTTGGGTATCGGGTTAAAACGCAATAGCTTTGCATTTTTTATTCAGCTCATGTATCCCGTGCATAGATGGTGTTCAAATCACGTAACATTACCATCAGTTAGCTCACGAACTCCTAGCCTATGTATCGTTTTTGCTGTTGCTCTCAGCACTTCACGAAACGCCATTTCTTGTGAGCGAGATCTTTCTGTTATCTTTTCAGTCCATATTAGAAATGCAAAGTTTGCGCAATAATATGAAACGCAATTTCATCCTATAAGTGTCACTTGCTGGCCCAACCTGAAGCCAAGGAGTTACATCAAGTCACGATATTTGAGCTGTCTGGATCCCCGATGATTGCGTCACGTGAGTATCCTCAATGTTATAGTAAGCATCAATGTCACTCAGTTTCGACTGGTATCACTGGCCTGTTTTGATACGTTTGGTAAGGAGAGGTCAGGTATTACTCGTGAGCATGAAGAGCTTACCTTCCTTTTACGGGACTTGAGTTTAAATCGCAACGCCGGTACTTTAAAGGATGTCATGGATATCAAATTACATTCTGAATCCTTTGTCCAATTTACGAAAGGCTAAATTCTCTTAACCGTCTATGCTGACTTTTTTATCCCTCTAGAAGGAAATTACACTTGTTTACTAAATTTTAAGCTGGCCGCCACTCTAGGATGATCCCTTAAATTTGAAAAAAAAAAATAAATACGAGACATTTCTGCGAACGCACGCCAAGCGAGAAAAATTCATTCCTCGATGATGGCAATTGGTTTATGGTTTCCGCCGCTAGCTGCAAGTCCGCACACAATGCGTACTTGCAGTTAAACCTTAACTCGTCGTTGCTTGCATCAACAACGCTCGCTTTGTTGTCACCGATTTCTTCACATAGTACACCGTACTCACTTTCGTCTAGAGCGTTCGAGATGCTACATCTTCCAAAATGCTGGCATACCCAGCTCTGCTCTAATTTTATCCCATGCTGATGCCGTCCCGTTTACTGTACCAGACAATGGGAAGTAGACATGTCGAAAGAATGTGAAAGTAGACGGATATGTGAACTTGTTCCTAGCCACACATTCTTCTGAGCTTGTTCCGCCCTCTCAAATCTTTGAATGTGCCAGTTATATCTCCATTGACATACCTGCTTCTCATTGTATAGAAACAGTAAAATCAGCAGCCACTTCTTTTGCAGCTTATTGCATCAACGTTTTCGTGGTCTATTGTGCCTTACGTTTGCGGTAAAACTACATCCTCAAATTTAAGCCGATCCACTTATTTCGCTTATTAATAAATAAATGGGTCGACCTGCACTTACATGAATGCAGTCTTTATAAAAAGTTAACGATGCTTAAGCAAATGGTATCGGAATTTATGACGTCACGGCATGTAGGTGCGAGACCTTTGCCGCAACGTGGCTATATAGAAATTCGGTTTTCACAACTCGGGTTTCACATGCCAGAACCACAATCTGATTATGAGGAAGCCCTAAGTCGGGGACCTCCGGATTAATATTGGCCACCTATAGGGTTCTTTAAGGTGGACCGCAATGGAGCGCTTTCTTCGTTGCATTTTGGCGCCATGGCGACCTGGATTCAACCCGTAAGATTGAGCACAAATGCGCACCCCTATATCCCCTAAGCTGCCACACGGCAGGTAAAGAACATATTGACACTTATAGTTATCTTTAACCGGTGACCGGTTTTTCACCGACAAACAAATGTTAAGCGTTAGAACGACAGAAAGGTGAGCTAGTTCGTAAGGATTCATTATGCAAAGAAGTGAGGCGTGCATACAGGACACAAGAGTAGAGAAGTTTGTCCACTTCTCTACTCTTGTGTCCTGTCTGCACGCCTCACCTCTTTTTTGCATAATAAATGTTAAGCGTGATCGTTCGGCGTAGGACGCGCTTGCATGGATTGGAATTTTCTCGAATGTTATCGATGGTTCTAGCCGTTGTCTGTTGTTACCGAACCTTGTGAATCCTGATTGTATGCGCCTATCTAATTGTGTAGTACTTTCGTGAAGGCAGGCTGCACCAACGATTACTCTGGAACTTTCGACGAATCATGTATAAAAGCCGACGCACTTGACCCGGTGGTCAGGTTTCGACGAAGACCGACTGCGCTCGCCGCAGCCATCGGTCTTTGAGTGTCAGTTGCCTTTGTGGGCTAAGGTGCGCCCAGTAAAAAGTTCGTTTCGTGATTTGCAGTTTTGGTACCGTGTGCTTCATCGTAACAACGACGTGACAATGTTCTTGTAAAGCAGGACTCATACACGATGGAGCTTGACAAGCTCGCTGATAACGATGTTGAAGTTAGCGACGCCATGCTTGTGTCGTTTAGACGAGGGCAAAGCGTCACACGATAAATATGGTGGGAAACTAGCCACCTTGTGGGGAGGGCATAAAGCCTTCTTAGTTGGCTGCACAGGAATCGTGGTCTTCGCTGCCACTCACATCGGAAAACCAGGCGGCCTTGTGGAATCTGCATGGAACTTGCTGCAGGGGGTCTCCTTGCACCTTTGCGAGAGAGACGCCAGCGAAAACGTCGAGACGCAAGCTGAGTGTCATGGCGAATTCGACCACAGGATTGGAGGTATTTGTTATCGCACTCACAACATCAATCTGAAAGAAAAACAACGGAAAACGATTAACTAAGGGTGAAGTACGCGTCTCTCTGTCTCTAACACACACACACACACACACACACACACACACACACACACACACGCACACACGCACACGCACACGCACACACACACACACACACACACACACACACACACACACACACACACACACACAATTATAATAACAGGTAAATCACCAACATTCCGGGCAAGTGTGTCCCTATTTTAGACAGGAAGTGTTGGTCATCACCGAGCGAGATCTGTTCATGTCTCCCCTTCTGCACACGACACCAAAATCGTTAATGCATCTAGTAAGTGAATGCTTACTGCGATATCTACCACCGATATAACTACGAACCTTGCTTCGTGCAGCCGAGCTCTTTGCTATTGCTAACAAAGATTCGCCGTATTGGCGAAACACTGCCTCTGCTTTTTTCTTTTTATTTATTTGAGACCACTTCTAGACTGATTTAAGTTTTTGCATATGAAAAAGATAAGTAAATTCTTTTGAAACTTGGAAAGAAAGTCTTTAATCGGAGTTTTAACTTTCTGCAAACATTTTCGATTACAGCTAGGTATACTAAACTCCTAGTTTACAAACACGCCCTGCGCTAAAAAACAGGTACTGCATTTTTGTAACCTGATTCTTATAGTCTTTATAAATCTACCAAATTTGGTACGGGAATTTAATGTTGATGTCATATATTAAAATCTTTACGAGCGTTTTGCCAAGTCCCTAATAATAAATCCGGGGTATATTGTCCAGCTTAGTACGAGGTATGTTAAAAATGTTTAGAACCTTCTTCTTTTCCCCGTAAATCAATAAAGTACCAGAGGCTTCCTTCGGACAAAATAGGTAGGGAAAATTCATGCGCTTGCATAACTTTTTTTCCACCCACAGAAAGCGTCAGTTGCTGGCAGTCGGCCTGTGAGTGAATATGTGTAGTGAGCGCTTGTTGGATTTCATTATGTTGTAACATGGCGCAACAACATCAGCAGTGATAGTGCATCAAATTTTGTCAAAAGCTTGGCGATACCCAAGTGAAAACCGTTAGCAACATTGAACCGGCCTTCGGGGACGGTTCCATGAGCACCTCATGGATAAAGGAGTGGTACAACCGCCTCAAAGATGGCCGCACATCACAGGACAGCGAACCGTGCTCAGGCGAACCCTCGTCAATCCGAATTGAGAATGTCATTGAGCAAGCGCGGACTTTGGTCATGGAAGACCGTCGCATCATAGTCCCAGAACTTGCGAACGAAATGCGGATAAGCATTGGATCAGTATTTTCAATTTTGACTGAATATTTGGGCACGAAGATAGTGTCCGCGAGATTCGTACCAAAACTGCATGCTAAGAATGGAGCAGGTGTATTCACGTCTGCAAATCGCACAGCACCTGCAGCACAATGCAAACTGTAATTGCAAAGAGTAACTGCAAACACTGACCAAAATTTCCTGAACACCATGATAGCTTGCGATGTGTTGTGGGTTTGTGGGAACGAACTAGAGACCAAGACGCAGATGCCACTGTGGAACATCCGATGTCCCCGAGGCTAAAAAAATCACGGCAGGTCCGCAGCAATGTAGAAGACATATTGACCATTTTATTAATGTGAAAACCTTAAGTGGCTCTTGGCAAGTAGTATACCTGAAAAACGCGGCGTGTAATCGAGTGGTGCAAAAAAATGTCAGTAGCAGCGGCTACTCGTGCGAAAAACCACTCTAGCGCGTTAAGTATGCAGTGCCTGGACAGCGCAGATATATTTTTGTAATACGGAAAGCAGCAAAGAGCGTTTTAGTGCAATAAAAAAACAAAAAAGAACGCTAAAGTAAAACTGTTCCAACCAGGATTCAGAACGTTCGACTTACAGATCCCAAACCCGGCACTTTACCGCTACGCGACGCCAGCAGACGAACATTAGTGGATAATTTCCCATTTCAATTTCGAGAAGCGGTTTGGTTTCGCACAGCTACTTCTCGCACAGACATGGCAGATGCGCTATCATCCAGCAACTAAATCTCACGCCTGTACTACAAAGAAAAATTTGGCGTCCGTATTCAGTTCCATGCTCGGAAGTGCCACAACATCGATTTTCACTTGCGATTGGTATTTTAACTTCGAAAAAAGCCCTAAATTAACCGTCGACCCGGGCCACTGTATGGGCTGGTACTGCCGATTTCGATAGCCGTTTCTTGTTCTTCACGCGATGGATACGCAACGTTTTCTTAGTTCAGTGAAGCCTTTCAGTCACCACGTCTGTCTAGTCATATATGTTCGTCAGAGAAGCGCAGGCTAGCGCTGGGAGCCTTCGGCGATAGCACATATCCCTGTGTTTATGACGCGTCACATTGGCCGTCATCGCTTCTTGTGCTGGCACTGTAGACATGCAAAAATTGTTTATGTAGGAACACAGATGCGAAAGCTGAAATATAGCGAGATTTATCTGTGTTAGACTTCTTGATTCCTGAGCCTAGACGCGCCGATAGCGTGAAGACGGACTCGGCGGATACGCTAGGCCTCAGCTTCGTTGGGGACCGATCTCGGCGCGGGCAGCTGGCGAAACCTAAAATGCGTGTATTTGAGCCTCATAACTTTTTTTAGTACAATAGGGAAAGTGGAAGCCTACGAATCACCTCAGTTTTGTTATCGGTGCGATAATATCAGTCAGCGATACGCTTCGAACTCGGGGTCCGTTAGCGCGCATCTGAACGACTTCTGGATTTCATGTCCACTCCACAACACTGCGACAACGGCGACAACTCCCAGTCATATGTTACGCGCGAACTACATATAAACGCGGCGTCCTCTGCGTTTTGCGTAGTTTCGTTCAAGAATTTATCTATCCGCCCAGTCAAAAAGGAAAATGCAAAAAAAGAACTGAAAGCGATCTTCAGTGTCAAATGTCCATGAATAAACATGGCAGCTCACGCACCTTTATTCCAAGCGGCGACACGAATTAGGGTTTTTATATAGCATTATTTAGGACAAGAGACTAATATCAAGCGATGAAATTGTATAAAGCCTTTAATTTTCAGCAGCACTTGTCCTTGCGTACTGGAACCGGCGCGGCACAAACAAAATCAGCGTAGTTTGGAGTGCGGACCAGCAAACTGCAGCGAGAACCAGCGCATGTACAGCACAAACCAGTGCGCCCCAGCGTCATGACAGTGCAAGCAGCGTCTCTTCCAGTGTGACCCAGCTCTTGTACAGCGTTCTCACTGGTGTCCCAGTGAGTCCCAGCGAGCACCAGCGTACACATTGCGACCCAGTGCCAAAAAACGCGCTGGTTTCACACTGGAAGACGCTGGTTTTTGCAATAGGGATGCTACCGGCACTATGCGCGCACTCTGCAGCAAACATCGCAGTTCTCTTTAAGGTGAGGCCAGCGCGGGCGCGCACTTTGGCCAGGTCGCAGATCTCTTTCAAGATACGGCGCCAGCGCGACCTAAGCAGCTGTCGAATCGAAGCGCGTAAGTCACCGTCGCCGTAGAAGAACGCCCCCCCCCCCACCCCTGCCTCGCCTCACCCCCGTGCCTCGCAGGCGACAGGAGAGGGTGTGCTTCTGCTGCGCTTTCGTGGCTCGCGCACGGGAGATCGAGCCGTGTTCGTCGGCTCACCTTCGCCGCTTTTACTCGCACATACAGCGTACGGCGCGCGGCGACGATTTTATAGCTCGTGAACTTTATACGGAACCTCACGGCGACGGCGACAGCAGAAATGTGCCTAAAGTGTCCATATCGTTGCTACCGCAATAAATTGACGCACATCCAATTCACATGCTGCAATCCACATGAAGCGCTTAAATAAATGCGTTGCAACTAATTATATTCCGCACATAGCTTGCACGATAGCGATTATCTGCCTCTCATTGAAACGGGCAAGACGTCATCCCTGTGACCGTGCATTACAGTGTCTATGAAAATACCCTCCTTTTCTATGACAGTGTACCTGGGCAGAGTTGGAGTGCCGACTAGAGCGGTTCGGATCATGAAGATTGTGCAACAGTAAACTGCAGTTTAATACGCGAAAGGCCGGCCAAGTAGATTCACTGATTGCCAAACCCGAGGAAAGTAGGCATAGAATGGTTTTCTTTATCAATGGAATTGTGCTCTTGATGACGCATATCTGTGAGAGAGGGTACTTGGGTCTCATTTGTTTAATAGCTGGGCAATTCCGTGGGAGAGAAAGACCAGTAGAAACGACGCCTGTAAGAGTAATAAGGATGGCTGTGCTGCTCTACGTGTGATCTATTCGGCAAGGGAGTGGGCCCAGCCATGTTGAGAGTAATCGGGGAGGGCTCACAAAGAAATGCATGGACGATGGTGAAACCGAACAAAGCAACCTGATGCTCAAACTATTAGTTCACGATCGTCCTTTTATATGATTAGATCATGATGGCACGTAAGACTATTTCATGTCGAAAGTAGCTGAAGTTAGGCGCGTGCGTCATCTTCCAGTTGCTGGCGTTCTTTCCTTGTGACAGATATTGCTTTGACAAACTGTGTGAGAATGCGCCGCCTTCGAGACCGGCCTACATTCCTCAGTCCTTTGCTTTTCTCGTAGCAGTAAACGCTACGTATAAGCTGCTAGGTTCAGTTCGAGTGGCGGCGAAGCTTTCGGCGAAAAGCGGTCCAGAACCAATTGTGACGACATCAACAAGGGGTGTTATGGGAGTTGCGATTGAAGCGCTGCCGAATGAGGGGGAGGGTGGGAGGGGTTGCGATCAGTATTAAAACAAAATGTTATTTGAAATAAAAAAGAATACCATCGCAAGCTTTATTTTATTCAAACAAAATTGCGATTCTTAGGTACTTTTAAGTAGATGGGATGCGCAAAGAAAAGACGATTGTCTTTTATTTTAAAAATTGCTACCAATCTGTTTTTTTTTATCTGCTCACTAATCAAGATTAAAGGGGAGTTTACGCCTCTGTGGGAAAACGCGCACACATAGCTCGTCGGCTACGATACGATTCCGATAAGTCTTTTGATGTTTTGCATCTCCGTCAGAGAATTTCTGAATCCCTGAGGCACGATTTAGCGCTTGCTGAACGCAGTCTTCCCAAGGTGTTCTGCATCATGAATCAGAGTGTTCAGTGAAAAAGTTTTCACGTGAAGTTCATGACCAAAGAAACACTTGGCTGCGGTCGTCTTCAGCGGTCTTCGTGCGACTGCTATGACCGACGGGCTCTTACTTGAGGAAGTGAATAGCGCAAGAGTAGGCACGGGGCACAAAAGGGCGACAAGGGCGTGCTTGTCCTTGTCGTCCTTTTGTGCCCCTGTCTACTGTTGCGCTATAGTCACTTCACTATGGAATACCAACTAGCCCGGTCTCACACCCTGCTTCTTACATGAGATTTCCCTGGGTGCCCAAGGGGTACGTTCAGATCACCAGTCTCCTCACTAGTACGGCTTCAGCTCATTTGCAAAACATATGGTTGTTTTCTCACACCATCTGTATTTTCCGTGCTTATCATAACATCTTTCGGTGATTTATTTATTTATTTAGGTATTTATTTATTTATTTATTTATTTACTTATGTGTAAGAGCCACCTTGTCACTTTGCACTATAACGTATTCGAATGCACAGCAGGTTGCGCGGTATGCACCAATCCTGACAAGTTAGGTATGTCTGCCCCTAGGTTCACGCGCAAGAATTTTTCTTGCGATCCTGAAAAAGGGCAGTATATGAAGTTCTTAAACTTGTTCGAAACGCACATCACTCCTTTTGAAGGACATTAAAAACTAACTGTATCAAACGCAATATGCATCGACCCTAAACACAAATCTAGATAGTCCGCAACTGCCTCTCAACCAAAAATTTAAAAAAAAATTGTGTATATTTATGGCAGAGACGCAAGGGAAAGAATGCACTTTCCAAGTACGAACACAACCTATAAATCTATTCTGGTTGTTACAGGAAGTTACGATATGTACCTATGTTCTTTATAGCCACTCTTGCCCTGAGGCGATTATGCATCAGTGTTGGTCGCGGGTTGAGATTCTTATGCGCAAGGTCTGTCGTAGCGCATAGTGCCGATGTGCACTTCATTTTTTCAGCGGAGCTCTTAGGCGCCCGTTCTGCATATATTTATGCCAGACACGCAAGGGAACGAATCAGCTTTAGAAGGTTGAACACAACCTGTATGTATATTCTGGTTGCTACAGAAAGTTACGATGTGTACGTATGTTCTGTAGTCACTCTAGTGTTGAGGAACTTATGCATTAATGTTGGTTGTGCATTGCGATTGTTATGTGCAAGGGTTTTTTTTAGGGCGTAGAGCGGATGTGTTTCTTTCTTTTAGTGCAGCTCATAGGCGCCCGTTCGCATGACGAGCGTCGGCGGTGGCATAACTGAGGAACGAGCACAGCGAAAGATGAAGGCGCACGCTGACCGCAGAGAGGGATATGTGCGAGGAGGAAAGCCAATAGGAGGGTGCCGTGAAACCATGAGGCAAAAGCGGAGGATGGTATACGGCGAAAGCGTGGGGAGAGCGCAGTGCGGCGACGACGGCTACGAGATGGCGCCAGAGCAGCGCCCGTCGTCTGGGGCGTCTGTCGGCGGCAGATGCTGTGAATCGCGCCCACGCGTCCCCAGGCGCGGGTTCTCGCGATCTGCAGATTAGCGAGGCAGTCGCCACGCACTTCGCTCCATCTGTAACGTGCCGCACGAGACAGATTGTCCGCGCTAGCCAATATATCGCGAAATGAAAACAACTATAGAGCTGCGCTCAAATTTCACATTAGGGTGTATTGTAGTTGGCGGTAATTTTTTCTTTTCCCACAGTTAGCACGGATTTTGTGCCACGCACTATGTGTAATCCTTGCTTTATGATATTCAGTCAATCAAACAAAATTATTTTCAGAAATTTGGACTTTAAATCGATTGATTTTGTTTTAAGTGACCTCTCTATAGCCGCGCAGGCCACCACTCTTCAGTTCAGAGCCCCCTGCATAGCTGACATAGAACAAAGTATTGCAACGACATATTGTACTTGGCTGCAAGTGCTTCGCCGGATGTAGAACAAATATTGACCAAAGGCCAAGTTAATGGCATGGTTACAAACACGCAAAGTACTAATTCTCGTAGCGTAATCAAGCCGGAGCGGCAGCATGCCTAAATTTCGTAGACTTACCACATGACATGAACCCGCTTTTGATGAGGCTTTAGATCTAAAAAGCCGTCGTTGACCTAAACCACAAAGCGAGTGAAGTCTGAAACTTACAATACCCTGTCCACAGGGGAGTCCTGTCTAGTTGTAGGGTGTTCAAAACCGCCGCCTTAATTGAAACCCTCCATACAAAAGAAAGAAATTATGCGGATCCCACGCACTCTATGAGAACACTCATTAGCGAAGCCTTAATTGCCGTTTCCGTCACTTGACGTTAATAGGCGCTGATTTTCACGCTGCCTTTTTAGGCCTTCGGGGTTTAGTGTCATACGAGAGTAGCGAGCCGACACTCGAGGTTACCTTAGGTGCATCACTTGTGCTGGTATACGTAGCACACTTAACACACGGTGAGACGTGTTGGCTTGAGGCTTGTTCAGCGCTATTCTTCCTAGCCTGGGAGAATGGACCTGCTTACCTCACACGGTGCATCGCATCGTGGCAGTAGTGTAAAATTTTAATTAACATACGGGGCGTTACGTGCAGAAGTTCCAATCTGATTATGTGGGACGCGGTAGAGGGGCACTGCGGATTAATCTAGACCACGTGGATTTATTTAATGTGCACCCTAGTCTACGTACGAGAGCGCTTTTGCACTTCGAGCAGGTCAAAACGCGGCTGCAGCGGTTGAAACTGAACCCGTGGCCTCGAGCAGCGCCATAGCCACAAAGCTACGGCGGCGGGTACAGAAGCGTTGATTGAGACGGGCGGCTACTTTCCTGGTGTCGTCTAAAACGATGCGAGGAGAGATTGCAGTTTTGTGTCGGAGCACCTTCCGTCACTTGTCCACTTGAGAAGGTTGCCACGGTGTTCATTTGCAGAAACTGCAGTAACGTACCGGTTCTGCTACTTGAATTTAAATTTGAATTTAAATGCATCCGTTTTGTCCGCAACTGCTGCCGTGTTTAGCAGTGGCGTTACCTTGTTTTCCTACGTACTGTTCTCTCGCCTGCGCTTCCTCCCTGCATGCGAGCTGCCACGAGATACAAATTCGCTCGTTTCGTGTCTGCATTGTTACGACCTTGAGGTGGTCCCGTAGCGCTCGTCACCCGTTTCGTGACAGAGCGTTGGTAGCGAAGACTCCGAGTCAGGCGTCGGTGAGACTAACAAAAGGGACTTTATACACTTTATACAGGTCATTATACAGGACAAGATCGGATCGGCTCTGGGGCCGAGAGCTAACAGCAAACGCGACTGTTCCCGCTCGGCGACGTCCGTTGTGACTCCAACGCGTGACACATCTCACTCCACTCGAGAGCGGCACTGCGCTCCCGGTGCATCGGTGGATCCGGTTTTCCCGGCGGCGGCGTCGGGGCTTATAAAGCCCCGAGAAACCATTGTCACTCGAACGGCCCAATACAAAGCCAGCACTCGACGGTCGTCCGAAAGGTCCAACCAGCGACCGCGCTGGCCACCCGGTTCACAGTTGCCGCGCGCGGTGACCTCCAGGCAAAAGGAAATACGGCGCAGAGCTGTCTAGCACTTTGTTGCACGTTTGGACATGTCGCTTGCCGATGCTTCTCCTCAGAACGCCGCTGCTTGACGGCTCAGCATATTGACTTGTCAAGGGAGAATTAAAGCGCTGTGCCTCTCGTCGTATTCGAGTGCTGATTGCCGTGTTATAGTTTGTTAACGAAGCTTCCCTTCAAGTCTAAATATTGTAAGGCAGTTTTCCTAGTCTCTAAAGCCGCTCGAGTTCACGCTACTCCTCTGGCGGCCATTTTTCCAAGAAATTATGCCTTCCAACCACTCAGATCGACTGTCGCGGACAACACCAGCCCCTTTCCACATAAGTAAGAGGCTCGGAGCAGGAGCTATGGCGCTTGAAAGTAACCGCTGGCTTGACGAACCAACCGACTGAGCTACCTTTCCGCGCAACATTGAAGGATCACGAGTTCAAATCACAAGTTATGTTCCTTTTTTTCCCCCTTTCTTTTCTTTCTTTTTAATGTCTTTTCCTTCATTTTATCACTGTACGGAAACCCTCCTAAAAAAAAATTATATATCCTCAATTATGTGTGGCCACACATGTGCAGGTCATAAATACCAGGTTCTCTAGGCGAGTGCCATCCATGCGGTATAACCGAGCTCAGATTGGCCCACCTTGACTGATCAAATTGGGCACCACTGTAGGTTAAATGAGGCGTACAACTCCTGCGGGACCCGCCGTGGTTGCTCAGTGGTCATGGTGTTAGACTGCTGAGCACGAGGTCGCGGGATCGGACCCCGGCCACGGCGGCCGCATTTCGATGGGGGCGAAATGCGAAAACACCCGTGTACTTAGAATTTGGTGCACGTTAAAGAACCCCAGGTGGTCGAAATTTTCGGAGTCCTCCACTAAGGCGTGCATAATCAGAAAGTGGTTTTGTCACGCAAAACCCCATAATCCAATTTTTAATTTAACTCCTGCGGGGACGGTAGAGTATCCGTCTCCAGTGCAAAAGAACCGTGATTCAAATCCCGGTGCAGCGCAATTCTCCACCGGAAAATACAAAAAAAAACGTGTGTTGAGAAAATTGCACAAACAGGCCTGGAGTGCGGCCTGATCCCGGTGACCAGAACCGGTAACGCACTCTCTCACCAGAGCAGGATTGGCCACCCTGGTGCAGTACTTGGCCACAACCTCCTATATGAATACAACAATCAAACCCCGGCCCTCAGTCCCCAGCAGCCGCGAAGCAACTGACCACGGCGGCGGTCAGATCTGTGACGCTGCAGAGGGTGCTAAGAATACCTGGCTCCGGACAGGCCGCCATTGGAATCTGAACCTGGCAACGTTTAACGTTAGAACGCTATCTAGCGAGGCGAGTCTAGCAGTGTTATTGGAGGAATTAGAGGGTAGTAAATGGGATATAATAGGGCTCAGTGAGGTTAGGAGGACAAAAGAAGCATATACAGTGCTAAAAAGCGGGCATGTACTGTGTACTGTGCTCTCATCGATTTTTCCGCCAGTACTCTCCGCCTTGACCTGCCTGTTCTGGATCCTGCTGAACCACACCCCAGTCGCCTCAGTTCCGCCGACTTCGTTCGCTTGCCACCTTCGGCACTGACCTACGTTGACCTAGTGTCATCCCCACCAGTCCCCGACGGTCACTACATCGCGGCTCCTATGCAAGACGTCCTCCTTACACACGGGATCACAGTACCCCATACAGTTTTATCTATTACGGCGAATTGCGTCTGCCTGCCAGTGGTCAACTTTGGCTTGACGACACAAGTGCTGCCACGTGGGATGTCTTTGGCCCAGCTTTGTTCATTCGAGGATCACTCAGTAGCATCCATTGCAGTAGACGACACTTCATCCGATACTCCTCTACCATCGCAGTCGGCAAATTGTACCATCGCTGACTTACGGAAAATGATTGCCCCCGACTTGCCCTCCGAGCACGCTCGTGAACTCTATCGCGTTCTGTTTTCCTACCACGATATTTTTGACTTTAACGATCGTCCTTTAGCCCAAACTACAGCTGTCAAACATCGCATTAATACCGGCGATGCCCCTCCTATTCATCGCCGCCCGTATCGAGTGTCACCAGCTGAGTGTCAAGTTATTCACGCAGAAGTTCGCAAAATGCTTGCCAAGAACATTATTGAACCATCATATAGTCCATTGGCGTCACCTGTAGTACTGGTCAAGAAGAAGGATGGCTCATGGCGCTTTTGCGTGGATTATCGGCACCTTAACAGGGTTACCAAAAAGGACGTGTATCCCCTACCTCGGATTGATGACGCCCTTGACTGCCTCCACGGTGCTCGCTATTTCTCTTCTATTGACCTTCGCTCCGGCTACTGGCAGATTGCCGTGGACGATCTCGACCGCGAGAAGACTGCTTTTGTCACACCCGACGGTCTTTATCAATTCAAAGTGATGCCGTTCGGTCTATGTAACGCCCCTGCCACTTTTGAACGCATGATGGACTCCCTTCTTCACGGTTTCAAATGGTCCACGTGCCTGTGCTACTTGGACGACGTTATCGTATTCTCCCCAACGTTCGCTACGCACCTCGAGCGCCTCTCAGCAGTCCTGGACGTTTTTCGGCGAGCCGGTCTGCAACTCAACGCATCGAAGTGCCAATTCGGCCGTCGCCAGATTACCGTCCTTGGACATCTCGTTGACGCGAACGGAGTGCAACCGGACCCCGGCAAGATCCATGCTGTTATGCACTTCCCTGTTCCGAATTGTGTCAAGGATGTGCGCAGCTTCATCGGCCTTTGTTCGTACTTCCGCCGTTTCGTGAGAAATTTCGCCGCCATTGCACGACCACTAACCGACCTTTTGAAAAAATACGCTCCTTTCCAGTGGGGCGATAACGAGGCCTCTGCATTCTCTCATCTAATCGACATTCTCACAACGCCTCCCGTTTTGGCCCATTTCGATCCTTCTGCGCCTACCGAAGTCCGTACTGATGCCAGCGGTCACGGAATTGGAGCAGTACTGGCACAACGCCAGCGTGGCCACGACCGTGTTATCGCTTACGCCCGCAGGCTCCTCTAACCCGCGGAGCGCAACTATTCCATCACTGAGCGTGAGTGTCTGGCCCTAGTTTGGGCGGTTGCGAAATTCCGCCCATACTTATATGGCCGATCCTTTTCCGTTGTCACAGACCATCACGCGCTTCGCTGGTTATGCTCACTGAAAGATCCTACAGGAAGACTTGGTCGCTGGGCCTTACGCCTTCAAGAATATTCGTATACTGTCACCTATAAATCCGGCCGACTACACAAGGACGCTGACTGCCTGTCTCGCTACCCGGTCGACGAGCCTTTGAGATGCATGACGCACCCACTGCAGGACATCTTGGGGTAACCCGCACGTACGACCGCGTCCGCCGCCGCTTCTATTGGCCTGGTCTCGCTCGCTCCGTTCGACTCTATGTTGCTGCCTGTGATCCCTGCCAGCGTCGGAAGACACCTCAGGTGCTACCTGCCGGTCATCTCCAGCCAATCACCGTCCCTGTGGAACCGTTCTTTCGTGTTGGATTAGACCTGCTCGGTCCCTTTCCCACGTCATCCTCTGGGAACAAATGGGTAGCCGTCGCGACTGATTACGCCACCCGATACGCTATCACTCGGGCTCTCCCTACCAGCTGCGCCACTGACGTCACGGACTTTCTCTTGCGTGACATTATCTTGCTTCATGGCGCCCCCCGACAGCTGCTTACTGACCGTGGTCGAAACTTCCTCTCGAAAGTTATCGCTGACATTGTGCGTTCCTGCTCCATTCAACACAAACTGACTACTTCATACCATCCTCAAACCAATGGCCTGACAGAGCGGTTAAACCGTACTCTTACCGATATGCTGGCCAAGTACGTTTCCAAGGACCACCACGACTGGGACATTGCCCTTCCTTACGTAAGATTTGCGTACAATTCTTCCCGGCACGACACCGCCGGATTTTCTCCCTTTTATCTACTGTACGGTCGCGAACCTACCTTGCCCCTAGACACGGCACTTCCTCCTGCGGCGGTCTCAACAAGCGAGTATGCGCGCGACGCCATCGCCCTCGCCGACCATGCACGCCAGCTTGCCCGTGCTCGACTGACGGCCTCACAGACCACCCAGCAGTGTCAGTACAACGCCGGCCATCGTGACGTACAGTTTTCACCTGGTGCGCTCGTGCTCCTGTGGTCGCCTTCTCGTCACGTCGGACTTTCAGAGAAGCTCCTTTCGCGATACACAGGGCCCTACCGCGTGCTGCGCCAGGTGACGCCTGTGACTTACGAAATTGCTCCTGTGCCCTCAACCTCGTCCTCTCCGGTGGCATCTAGTGATGTCGTACACGTCAGTAGGCTCAAGGCCTACTACACTGCTTCCGCGTCCGATCTTTAGTCGCTCCGGGACGGCGCTTTTGCAGCCGGGGGTAGTGCTACGGCACAATATGCGCGATCACGAAAGGCCAGCAGTGTGGCCTACGTAACAATATGGATAGAATTGAACAGGCTCTCAGGAACGGAGGAAGCCTAAAAACAGTGAAGAAGAAACTAGGAATAGGCAAGAATCAGACATGTGCGTTAAGAGACAAAGCCGGCAATATCGTTACTAATATGGATGAGATAGTTCAAGTGGTTGAGGAGTTCTATAGATATTTATACAGTACCAGTGGTACCCACGACGATAGTGGAAGAGAGAATAGCCTAGAGGAATTCGAAATCCCACAGGTAACGCCAGAAGAAGTAAAGAAAGCCTTAGGAGCTATGCAAAGGGGGAAGGCAGCTGGGGAGGATCAGGTAACAGCAGATTTGTTGAAAGATGGTGGTCAGATTGTTCTAGAGAAACTGGCCACCCTGTATACGCAATGCCTCATAACCTCGAGCGTACCGGAATCTTGGAAGAACCCTAACATAATCCTAATCCATAAGAAAGGGGACGCCAAAGACTTGAAAAATTATAGACCGATCAGCTTACTGTCCGTTGCCTACAAAGTATTTACTAAGGTAATGGCAAATAGAATCAGGAACACCTTAGACTTCTGTCAACCAAAGGACCAGGCATGATTACGTAAAGGCTACTCAACAATAGACCATATTCACACTGTCAATGAAGTGATAGAGAAATGTGCAGAATATAACCAACCCTTATATATAGCTTTCATTGATTACGAGAAAGCGTTTGATTCAGTCGAAACCTCAGCAGTCACGGAGGCATTACGGAATCAGGGTGTAGATGAGCCATATGTAAAAATACTGGAAGATATCTATAGCGGCTCCACAGCCACCGTAGTCCTCCACAAAGAAAGTAACAAAATCCCTATAAAGAAAGGCGTCAGACAGGGAGATACGATATCTCCAATGCTATCCACAGCATGTTTACAGGAGGTATTCCGAGGCCTGGAGTGGGAAGAATTGGGGATAAAAGTTGATGGAGAATACCTTAGCAACTTGCGATTCGCTGATGATATTGCCTTGCTTAGTAACTCAGGAGACCAATTGCACTGCATGCTCACTGACCTGGAGAGGCAAAGCAGAAGGGTGGGTCTGAAAATTAATTTGCAGAAAACTAAAGTATTGTTTAACAGTCTCGGAAGAGAACAGCAGTTTACGATAGGTAGCGAAGCACTGGAAGTGGTAAGGGAATACATCTACTTAGGGCAGGTAGTGACCACGGATCCGGATCATGAGACTGAAATAACCAGAAGAATAAGAATGGGCTGGGGTGCGTTTGGCAGGCATTCTCAAATCATGAACAGCAGGTTGCCACTATCCCTCAAAAGGAAAGTGTATAACAGGTGTGTGTTACCAGTACTCACATATGGGACAGAAACCTGGAGGCTTACGAAAAGGGTTCTGCTGAAATTGAGGACGACGCAACGAGCTATGGAAAGAAGAATGATGGGAGTAACGTTAAGGGATAAGAAAAGAGCAGATTGGGTGAGGCAACAAACGCGGGTAAACGACATCTTCGTTGAAATCAAGAAAAAGGAATGGGCATGGGCAGGACATGTAATGAGGAGGGAAGATAACCGATGGTCATTAAGGGTTACGGAATGGATTCCAAGGGAAGGGAAGCGTAGCAGGGGGCGGCAGAAAGTTAGGTGGGCGGATGAAATTAAAACGTTTGCAGGGACAACATGGCCACAATTAGTACATGACCGGGGTAGTTGGAGAAGTATGGGAGAGTCCTTTGCCCTGCAGTGGGCGTAACTAGGCTGATGATGATGATAAAGATGCCTTTCGGCGCAGCCCCGGGTTTGTGCAAAGGGCGTTCGCAGGATCAATTCTGCATCTTGTAGATTCGGATTCCGGGCTGGTGGTAATGGCACAACAGCATCGGTTCTACACTACCCTCTCCCTACCTCCTATCTAGCATTCTATCTGCCTCACCTTTATAGGCTATGTCTCATTAATAGAAAGGCAAGCGCTGTAACTTCTGCACTGTTTTGGCGGGGGACACACGGATAATGCAGTAGTCGGGAGGATATTGCGGCGACACCCAGGGAGCTCCCGAGAACAATTGCGGCGACGCGATAGAAAGGTCAAAACAGTTTCTCACGTCAGCTTTTCTCTTTACCGCTCTCCTGCCATGTATATACACGTCCTGTACCATTCCCCGACGTGGCGTGCAAGGCAGCAACAGCAGCACAACCAGCGAAAACGTCGAAGGAAAAGGCAAAGAAAGTTACGCTTTCAGAAAAAAAAATAAAGAAGACGAAAAATAAAAATGACACGACTCTTTTTCTTGCCGGATATCGCGTCACTTCTTCATTTTCGTATTCCGATGGAAGTGTCACCTCTTGACATACATGACGCTGATCCCCATAAAGCACTGATGTACCGCCATTTCCTGAATGCATGGGCTTCTATGAAAGCTTTGCTACTACGTATACATGTGCCTTGGATGCTGTGCGACGTTGTACTACCTTCATGACCAGCGCAGGTGAAACAGTTTTTAGTTTCGTTTTCGTTCTTTCTGTTCGAGTGTCTTATTCCTCACTAACGCACTGCAATATTTCAACACGTACAAACCGACAACCTCAGCCTTAGCTCTTTTTGTTTTAAACATTTCTGTGCCTGAATACATATGCCAACGTTGTTTTACATATATCACATGGACACAGGCGTAGGTACGCAGGACTTTTTACCGCTCACTCGCAGATGACGTCACAATTCGCTTTTCTCTCTCGCTTCGCCCGGCCAGTACCTATGTACAACGGAAGGTATCGGTAGATCGTAAACTAACGCGGTCGAATCGAAAACCACGAGTTCACCTCATACGATCGTCGTCATAGTTCTCATCTTGCTGCCGTCGTCACACACACACACTGGATTCACACATATAAGTGCTGGCCTTATGAAAAAAAGAAAACGTTTGTTGGTCTGCTACCGCTTCGCGGAACCCCAAAGAGATCTTGATAGTCGGCTATACGCAAAACACTTCATTGATCTGCACAGTGCGTCAGATCCTGCGCCAGCGTGCGTGAAGGCATTCATTGTAGAAACAATTGGTAATGATCCTTTCATGATCTTAAAGGAAAAAGAAGACGCAAGTCTCAGTACAAAGCTCGGATACACCGAAGCATATAGAAACAATCACGTATAGAGAAGAAATTGCGCCAGATATAGTGAAACGTATGCAAAGTCTCCGGCATGTGTCTAACGGTGCAAGACAGCTAGAATATCTAGCTAGAACACCCTTACGCAGTTCTGCTGTCCTTGATGTATAAGTCGCCAAGATTAGCGTACGACTGTGACGATATTTTTCTTCCCCGTTCTAGTGTTCTACATAACTTCGTGGTTCAGTTTTACGCATTTGTTAAAACAACGTCATTCAGAGTGTTCTTCAAGCGGTTGCGAATGGAGTTTCTTTAGGTGCAGGTCGGTGCACGCAATTTATGTGCTATATTTGTAATTCTTAGCGTCTGTACGCGCTTGTTCTGTTCAATAACAGACTTGCGTTTATCTGCCGTTAATTTGCTTTTGCAGAATGGTTATGATGTACCAATTTGATGTCCTTACTTTGAACCTTCAGCTGTGAACTATCTTGAAACTTAATTTCGTTGTCACAATAATGATTGAGCTGACATTGTATATCAGCACATTCAAAACGTGTATTTCTACCCGAATTAACAGAATGTTTTCACGAGTAGGACATTTGCGCTAAAATAAGGAAGCATGGGATCGTGCAACCAGCAATTTATATTGAAGAGTACTTTGCCCATAAATAGTTGTCGAACTTACTCGGACGTTTCAGAAATGTGTTTCAAAAGCTCCTAAGTTAAATGCACGTAGAGGTTAAAACCGTGATAGCTACCCACCATTGTTGATTCGTTGCTCTGAGGGAGGCAGTGGTGGTCCCAAGCTGAAGATGGGTAAACTTCGTTTACCCTTTCCTTCGTTATGGTCAGTATAATTACAAGGTTCAGGTGACTGATGCTGCAAAAAAAGAAGTACTCTGTCATCTATCCTATAACGAAACTTTTCTATGACACCTGGCAATACTAATGCGACGTTCTACAGATGTGAAAGCGTTAGGTAATTTCTTTTTTACCTTTTACACAAAGCACGCGAATCCTGACACACAACCTACATACTTCGTGGACCGTGGAAACTCCTACAATGATGTTTTTGAAATGTTTGACAAAGTTCGTTTGAAAGAAACTGAAACGAACATGTGCCCTTAATATAATAGTGACGCCATTTGAACGTATAACTTAAGAGGTAGGCGCACGCATCACTATCAGGCAGCACTAGAATTGCGATGACTGGCGATAAAATTGGCGTAGTAGTGTTTTGTAGCAGCTGGTGTTAGCATGGTCCCTGAGTTTGCACGTGAACAGCTTCCTGGGCTGGGGCGTTACCAGTTTGGTAGCGATTTCTTGGTCAAACAGCAGACACTGTCTATGGGTCGGGTGACGTGTGTAAAATCCTTTGTGTCATGGAATCAGCTTTCCATGAGAGGCCGGATGTCATCAACCGAGTATGAAATCAGCGGCACAGTATTCTTGTCCGCGTGGCGCGAATAGAATGCTGCTTTATAGGGTCACGTGCATTGACAAAGCTTGTTGTAAAAATTTCGTGAGCGCTGGGACAACGTTTTTGGTGAGGGAATTCACATACGTACATTGCGAGACATAACTTATATGAAAGAGGAGATAGCAGCCACGCAGCAAATAGAACTGCAATATTGTACTCAATGTACGAGCTGTTATACCGGCGGCCAATAAAGCACAAAGTGGAGCTTTGCCTGATGCTTCAGAGCTCTCAGAAGTGTTGTATGTAGACCTGTAGCCAATCACTCTGCTTTTAACGTGTTCGCTGGAATCAAACAGTAATCGTTGGAGTATTTGATGAATACCTACACATTGATGGTTATGAGCAAGGCGGGTCCTGCGACGCGTGCGTAAATGTGCGGCGGACGAAAGTACAAGACCACTTGCTCTATGCCCTGAAGAGAAGGAAGCGTTAGGAGGAGAACATCTAAAACAATCAAGTGTGCTAATGCTGATCACACGATGGCTCTGCATTAAAAAAATCGCCACCCAAGACGCATTCCTTTAGTGTATCGAGACAGGAATAGTTTGAAGCTTAACTGTCCTCAGCACTAGGGGTTCCGCGCTTTCAACTCTGGAAAAAGGCAACCATTACACTTTCATGTTTCAGCCCTGCTGACGCACCCCCCAATTTCTTTGATTTTGTTACCTTATTTCTAGCTCCATTTTCAAGTAGTGGAAGAATGTACTGAGTGTATCTTTTGAAGGATAATGGCGCTACTTTTTGTTACTTGAAAGTAGTTTCTCTAGCCTGGTTAACCCATTCTGTTTCTTCGAGGTCTTATTCCATATGGATTTGGATAAACCTAATAGGATAAAGGAGTTCTATAGAGATTTATACAGTACCAGTTGCACCCACGATGATAATGGAAGAGAGAATAGTCTAGAGGAATTCGAAATCCCCCAGGTAACGCCGGAAGAAGTAAAGAAAGCCTTGGGAGATATGCAAAGGGGGAAGGCAGCTGGGGAGGATCAGGTAACAGCAGATTTGTTGAAGGATGGTGGGCAGATTGTTCTAGAGAAACTGGCCACCCTGTATACGCAATGCCTCATGACGTCGAGCCTACCGCAATCTTGGAAAAACGCTAACATAATCCTAATCCATAAGAAAGGGGTTGCCAAAGACTTGAAAAATTATAGACCGATCAGCTTACTGTCCGTTGCCTACAAACTATTTACTAAGGTAATCGCAAATAGAATCAGGAACACCTTAGACTTCTGCCAAGCAAAGGACCAGGCAGGATTCCGTAAAGGCTACTCAACAATAGATCATATTCACACTATCAATCAGGTGATAGAGAAATGTGCGGAATATAACCAACCCTTATATATAGCTTTCATTGATTACGAGAAAGCATTTGATTCTGTCGAAACCTCAGCAGTCATGGAGGCATTACGGAATCAGGGTGTAGACGAGCCGTATGTAAAAATACTGAAAGATATCTATAGCGGCTCCACAGCCACCATAGTCCTCCATAAAGAAAGCAACAAAATCCCAATAAAGAAAGGCGTCAGGCAGGGAGATACGATCTCTCCAATGCTATTCACAGCATGTTTACAGGAGGTATTCAGAGACCTGGATTGGGAAGAAATGGGGATAAAAGTTAATGGAGAATACCTTAGTAACTTGCGATTCGCTGATGATATTGCCTTACTTAGTAACTCAGGGGACCAACTGCAATGCATGCTCACTGACCTGGAGAGGCAAAGCAGAAGAGTGGGTCTAAAAATTAATCTGCAGAAAACTAAAGTAATGTTTAACAGTCTCGGAAGAGAACAGCAATTTACAATAGGCAACGAGGCACTGGAAGTCGTAAGGGAATACATCTACTTAGGGCAGGTAGTGACTGCGGATCCGGATCATGAGACGGAAATAATCAGAAGAATAAGAATGGGCTGGGCTGCGTTTGGCAGGCATTCTCAAATCATGCACAGCAGGTTGCCATTATCCCTCAAGAGAAAAGTGTATAATAGCTGTGTCTTACCAGTACTCACCTACGGGGCAGAAACATGGAGGCTTACGAAAAGGGTTCTACTCAAATTGAGGACGACGCAACGAGCTATGGAAAGAAGAATGATAGGTGTAACGTTAAGGGATAAGAAAAGAGTAGATTGGGTGAGGGAACAAACGCGAGTTAATGACATCTTAGTTGAAGTCAAGAAAAAGAAATGGGCATGGGCAGGACATGTAATGAGGAGGGAAGATAACCGATGGTCATTAAGAGTTACGGAATGGATTCCAAGGAAAGGGAAGCGTAGCAAGGGGCGGCAAAAAGTTAGGTGGGCGGATGAGATTAAGAAGTTTGCAGGGACGGCATGGCCACAATTAGTACATGACCGGGGCTGTTGGAGAAATATGGGAGAGGCCTTTGCCCTGCAGTGGGCGTAACCAGGCAGATGATGATGATGATGATGAAACCTACAATTAGACATACTGCATAACATGGATGCATTCACTCCTGCGTTGACTAGAGAGTTTCTCTACCAAACAGACACTCTTTGCCTTGCTAGGTTCTACCATTGAATTTCGACCATTTGCCTTCACCCAAAAAGATCAAGTTCTCGTGACGCCGGCGGCAGAAAGAATGTTCGACATCGGCCACCAAGGTCTGTGAGTGGTGTGGCTGGCTAACACTCCCAGGGTTCTACTAGGAAGCATAAATACCCTAAGAAGTTGATGCGGAAACGGCGCCGCGGTAGCTCAATCTGCAGAGCGTCGCACGCGAAATGCAAAGGTTGTGGGATTGTTCCCCACCTGCGGCAAGTTGTTTTTTCATCCACTTTAATTTCCATTAATTTGTCGTTTTTTTATTTCATTTATTCAGCACAAGTAATTTCCCCTATGTTGTCCTTGGTGTCGGTGTTTGTTGGCTTCTGAGGATATGACCATTGCATTTTGGAGCTTAACGTACTTCATCGTTTGTCGCTAATCTTATACAGCGTAGAACAGTCCAATACGTTTTGGAAATTGCAGGGATACGTTTATTGCTGCTCCTAATCGTTCCCAATGTATTAGCTTGAATACTTATAGCAAACACAGTGAATAAGATTGGAGAGATTATGTATGCGTGTCTGACTTCCTTCTAAGAGAGCATCGATTCATCTTTTGTGAATAAATTTAGTTGTTGAAGAATCCACGAAGATGTTCAACATACCAGGTGTCCTTTTTTAGGCTATACAGAATTTAAAAATAAGAAGACCTGCCGCCGATAGCAATATTCTAGTCCTTCGGCTGGATTACTCTAAAAAGTGGTCATTACTTGCCCGTAAAATTGAAATAGTGATGCACTATCTAACAAAAATTCACTAGTCAACATTTAATTGATTGCTTTACTACGGGTATTGCTATTTACCCATTGCATCCGGTGAGGTTGCAAGCTGTATCCACTTTACACGAAGTATCAGGAGGGCACCAGTATCGAGATGTCCATTCCCAAAATGTTCGAAGAAAAAAACGGGCCTTTCATTTTGTTTTATGGTTCAAGGAATAAAACTGTGGTTTTTTAAAAGCTAAGTGGAACAACAGTGCGTTTTAACAAGAAGCTTCATTGCGCAAGTCAACACCCGTGTGAGCCTTAGAATTCGATCTAAGTGGATACGGCTAGCACACTCGCCTGCTACAATGCGTAAATTGATGTACGTGCCCTAACGCAAATAATACAAGGGTAGTTACATCATTTTTGTCAATTAGTCGATTATGCTTCTTCATTTCTGGTTCGACTTATGTCCCGCCACGTCGAAAAATCCAGCTCAAAATTTACGATAACCACGTCCAATATAGACGATATTCAACATTCTATACGTTCTAAAAAAAGCACCCGGTAATCAGGTGTGGTTATTCTGTTTCTAACCACACAATACATCGATGTCTTCAAATAGATTTCATTGCGATAGAAATTATATGGACATTCCAGGCACATTTCTGCCATCTCAGTCGGCATCACCGTGATGCTTCGTATAAAGTTCAAGGGCGAAGCATCGATGCCACGCGCCGTATACTGTGTGGGCGAGTGAAAGCTTGCGAGGGTGAGCCGACGATGGTGGCTCAATCCCGCGCGCGCTGTCTTCCGCCATGCGCAAATTGTTGGTGGGAGGTGAGCGAGGGGGGGGGGGGGGCATTCTACTCTGTCGGCTGCTGCGTATGGCGTGGCCCCGCGGGCCCTATCTTGAAAAAGATCTGCGATGAGAACAGAGTGGGCCACGTGCCGATAGTTTCGTGCGCGATGGGCTTTCGCCGCTTAGTTCGCGTAGATGCGAGAGGCAGCACGAAAGTCAATTCAATCGCTGCTGCTGCTGCGCGTGCTCACACCACCGTTTTGATAGCGTATGCCCGCGCTCATCGAGTGCGACGTGTTCATGCTTGCTTCTACGCGCTGACACCATGATTGTTAATTTAGTTCTTAAACGAATGTTTCCAAGTTTACACGGCCGATGAATCTAGAATGCTTACTTCGTACAGCTATCTACTCATCTGCTATCACAATTGCCGCTTCGCCTTTATGGCGAAGCTGCCACTGCTTTTTGTTTAAATGCAACATAAGTTTTAAGGGCTTTGAACTTTATGCCAAGTGCAGCAAACAATATTACGAATATTTCTTTCTCTACACGATCCTATTGTGGGAGAGGCGGGCAGGAAATTTTCAGCACCTTATGTAATATGTCAACTGTAGGAATTTAATTTCAGAGTACCGCACACCAATGTGCGATCACTGGTTTACATTGATGAAATTATAACATGCAGGCAAAGGTCCCATAAGGGTAACGGTAGACTGAATTTTTTGTGATGGCTATATTACAAATATTTGTTTTGTCGCCAGTATCTCACGCTAATTAAGCGCGGCTAGTCAAACATTTTAAGTCGGTAAACTCTGAAACGATATTTTCGCAAAAGGTCAGCTCAGCCAGAAAGCTTTAATAGAAATGTCCCATACCTGTTCAGCACCGAAAGGGCCTGCATATCAGTAAACGGTATGACCTGGCCTGGATTGAAGGCAAAGAAGTTCTTTATTTTGGCCTGATCCACACCAGTGTCCTTCAATATCTTGGAAAATCCCTGGAAGGCAGGGAAAAATGAACAGCACTTAATGAAGCTGCGATGTCCAAGAAGTTCATTGTGCTAAGTCAGATAACGGCTTTGTATGGATACCTTAGCTGAATAGCACTCCCGTGCCCAAGGGCAAGATTTCGCTTGCTCTAAATGTGGTAGTCACATGAACATATTACGTAACCTCGGCCACAATGAGACTCTTAGGAAACTAGGGATGAAGTAGGGTCATGCGCCAAGTCCGCTAAAGGTGAAAGACTGAAAGAATACTCCAAACTACGGCCATTAGGCAGGGTGTCCCAACTTTCATGAACGAAGATTTAAAAATATGCGAATGCCATGTACCTAGACAGAACCAAGGTAATGTTGTTTGCAGTCCCCCCCACTTGGAGATGCACTATTTTTCGCAATCCGCCTACATAAATAACTAGTCTTAATTAACATTATAATTAGATGAAAACATATAAATGAGAAAAATGTAGGCCGAGATGAAGAACTCCGGTACAGCTTTCTGTTGCTCAATACGTGCTACATAAAAATGTTCTTCCGAGCGTGAAAGAAGCCCGCGAATACACGCAAAGTCCCTCGAGGGCCAAGTCGCGCGGCAATTTTATTGATTATAGTTGATTAATTAAGACTAATCATCTAATTAGAGGAAACGCTAAAATAATCTGAATATCTCCGAGAGACGGCAATCAATATCACCTTGTTTCTCTCCAGCTACGTGGCATGTGCATATTTTTAAATCTTGGTTCATGATAGTTGGTAAGCCATGTATAACGACGCCATAGCGAGCTTTAGATTCAAGTTTATGTAGCTGAAGTGCTGAAAATTTGTCAGAAACCATCAGATGCGGTGGTTATCAATGCCTTGCGCTGCTTTGGCCTAAACAGAAGCTGCAATAAATAATTGTTTTATCTGTAAAACACAACGTCTTCACTGCTTGTGCTAAAGCGCGTACGAATGGCGCATGCATTAAGGACAGTTATCCTATGATAGGTTGCAAATCCGGACTGCTTGTGTCAAGAGAAAGATAGCAGATCAGCTGGAAACATTCTGCAAGTCACCAAACGAGTGCTCATACTGCTGCGCGGACATGTCTCTGAGCAAAGGTGTGCTTAGTCTGTGCGTCATTGCACGCATCACGTCTCTGAATTGAGGATTATTCGGTGTGTTGTGGGGCTCGAAGTGCCTTCCCGCGCCTCGTCCCCAAGCTCGCGCGTTATTCTCAGCTCGATCTCCGGCAACCGCCGCCTTAACGGCAACATGACGGACACGGCTAGCGCGCCGCGGCTAATTTCCTGTGCAAACCGTGCGTCTCCGTCCTAAGCTCGAATCACCCCGCGCACAAGCGTCACCGGTAGGACGTTCTGGCGGCCTAGTTGGTTCACAGCTTTAGACGTTTCTTATACATGCGGGAAAAAAGCGTGAACACAAGAAAGAAACACACGCCACACCTCGAGGGCAGACTTCCGACTGTGTGTTTTTTGGAAAGCAAGCAACATACATATATTTCATTCGGCAATTTGTGCACGTACCCGCATTGTCACTCTCAGATGTGCCGATAAACGTAAAAACGTAAGAGATTATCTGCTTCGTAACAACGTATCCAAGATTGCGACAGGCGATCACCAAAAAACTCTGAGCCGTTCTTACTGCGTCGTAAAAGAGGAAGAGATAAAATTCAAAAGAAAGAACTGACACGGACCGCGAGTATTTTTCTTGCTACCATGACATATGCTAAACCTTGTTATTATTTATAATCAATTCAGTATTTTCTTGTGTAACCGTTCTTTTCTTGTTGCTTGTATACTTCCTCATTATAGGCTACTGTTGCTTTGAGATGTTAACTATAATAACTGTTCTTTTACAGGAGGTCCCATAGAGTCTTTAAATACGGGACCTCCATCTGCATACTAAATACTTGTAATGTAACTGAACTTCTAATAATAAATTCTGATTCTGATGTGGAGGTTGTAACGTTCCGTGCGTAATGGGCGTGTGCGAAGCATTGACCAGGCCGATATGGTGAAGGGCAAAAAACTGCTTGCGTCCTTTATTGCGCTTGCTTATAAAGACACGCCAAGAGCAAAGAGGGAGAAGTAAAGAGAAAGGGCACGGCTCGTGCCGAGTAGAAATAGTGACGCGGGTTTGCGCTGGTAAGCGTAATATCTGATTACGATACAGAGCTAATGGATGTGGCACTTAAATAACCAGAGTAAAGGCGAAGGATGAGGGCATAAAATCGGTTTAAGAAAGCAAAAAAAAGCAAACTAAAAACAAAGAACGACATAATAACAAACGGGGAATATCACACCGATCAACAAATGTGGAAATGACGTCATGAAGGGATGAATTTTCAAAATATGGCTTCATGAAAATAATCATGGAATGTGGGCGTGATGGCGACTATGGAATTTACCAACGTGACTATGGAAAGAGTGAGCCCTGGAGTAAAAACTAATGTTCGGCAGCATTCACAGTACAAAACACCTGCAACGAACAAAATCAAAAAACAAAAGGCGAAAAAGCCATAGACCGTCAAAAGGAATTTTTTTAAAAGGCATATTCCAGAAAATTCCCTTCTGAAAGCAACGAGGCAGAGGGCGTGCTTATACATTTGTCGCCATTTTTTAGTATGCAGAACGCTTCGATAATCCCCCCTTCAGTCTGGTCCCTTGAATAGAAAGGAACGTTGTGTTATTAAAAATTGATTTGCAAAGGTTGTTTCTTCCGCCCTTATTTTCTCCTCTGCAGCTGTCAAAGTGTCTCCTGCCTTCTTTTTTACATGTCACTGGTGTTCCCGTGCCCTTCTTTTGAAACCCCGACCCGTTTGTCCCATATAAATGTTGTCACATGTCAAGGGAATCGAATACACTACCCCACAAACACAATCTGTGTTGTGCGTTCCGTGCATGATCGAACACTGTGGCCTACTCTTTCCCATGCCTGTCTCTATGGGGCGTACTCTACTGAGCATGCATGGAGCCGAAATGACTACCTTAACTCCGTAGCGGCTTACTACTTTTCGGATGTTGTGCGACACTCGATGAATACAGGACCTGACCTACAGTTTTAACACGACAGCGTTAAGGAGCTCATGTCGCAGAAAAGCCGGTGTCGTCGGCGTCGGCGGCGTTGGCCGTGAGCGATAAATGCCAGCAGGCACTTCATGAATAAAAAACAACTTGCAAGATGGGCTGGGTGGGAATCGAACCAGGGTCTCCGGATGTGAGACGGAGACGTTACCACTGAGCCACGAGTTCTTTTTTTTCTTTATTTCCAGCTTGGCTACAAGCTTCAAAAGAGTTTGTGATCATAGATCACACTCGTTTTATATGTGTCAAAGTGTCAAGCATTGACACCACATCTTCATCACAGTCCTTCGTCTTGTACACGTCACGTACCTTCACAACCATTTCCACAAAGTATTCATACACAGATCGGCCTTTAACATCACAATGTCTATATGCCAACAGACTATGCCAGACTGCGTGCATTCCAAGTAAAAAGATGACATCCATCTGTTCAAAATCATGTTCAGGTGGTAAAAAACGAAGGCCATGTGGATTGAGGGGTAGGTCTATCTTTAACGTTCTCTGTAATATATCCCAAATGAATATGGCATTATTACAATCAATGAAAACATGTTCGATCGTTTCAGCTTTGTTTCAAAGCGGTACACAAGCGCCTCTAGTGAACGCGGTGTTGCCTTAGAAACGAGCTGTTTCTAAGGCTCAGGCGTGCGTCGCTTGCTCAGGCGCACATTTCGGTGTCGCGCCGAACGCTGCGTTGCTCGACACTCACCGCGTCTGATGCGGGGCGCGTAGTTGCTGCGCCATAGCCCATTGTCTTACACCCCTTGGCGGGCCGACGGGAACGCTATCGCGTTCCACTCTTGAAGGCGAAGCTTAAGGGTCCTCCAATTTTTTCTTATGTATGCCCTCTTTCCTGCACCTTTCTGATGCTTTTTACCTTTTACGGCAGTGGGACCTTCTTTGTTCTTGGATTTTAATACCAACAGATGTGTTTTCGGTCAAAATGAAGACGAAGGTCCAAAAGCTGAAGGGAGTTGTCCCTGGATAGCTCATGAAAAAAATAAATAAATAAAGAGGGCGGGAAAAAACAACCCATGCGAACCAATTTTTAATAACACAACGTTGCTGTTCTATTCGAGGGATCAGACTGAAAGGAAGATTGTCGAAGCATTCCACATACTAAAAAATCACGACAAATGTATCAGCACGCCATCTGTCTCGTTGCTTCCAGAATAAGTAAATTTTTCTGGAATGTCTTTAAAAAAATTCGTTTTGACGGTCTCAGGTTTTTTGTTTTTTTCTTTTTGTTTTATTTTTTGTTGGTGTTTTGTGCTGTGAATGCCACTGAACGTTAGTTTTTTCTGCAGGTCTCACTCTTTCCACAGTCACGTTTGTAAATTCAATAGTCGCCGTCACCCCCACTTTATATGGTTGTTTTCAATAAGCCATATTTTGAGCCTTCATTCCTTCATGTCATCATTTCCGTATTTGTTGATCGGTGTGATATTCCCCGTTTGTTATGTTTTTTTTGCCTTTCGTGCTTTCTTCAAACGATTTTATGCACTCGTCGTTCGCTTTAACATTGGTAATTTTTCAAGTGCCATATCCGTTTCCTTCATATGCTCGCGGTCTCTTTCTGTTTTTCTTCCTGTCTTCTTTCTTTATTTTATCGCTCCCTCTTTTATGATGCCGTAGGAATGAGTGAGAGTTACTTTGGCGATGGCTTGTCGCAATCTTGGATTCACTGCTTCCCAGCAGATAACATTTATGTTCTTAAGATTATCGCCACATGTAAGAGTGACAATGCGGATACGTGCAGAGGTTCGCGAATGAAATATATGTATATTTCCTGCGTTCCAAGAAATAAACAGTTGGCAGTCCGCACTCGTAGTGTGGTGTGTGTTTCTTTCCTGTGTCCTCGTTTTTTCGTTCAGTTTCAAGAAACGTCTAAGGTGTCAACCGGAATGCGCCCTCATTGGCCATCCGTGTGGCGGCATCCAGGCACCCTCTCCACCCGAGCTCTCTTCCACTGTGTGCTTCATCGCCGTGGCAGATGCTCGAAGGCCCGCAAAGAGGTGGCTACACTGCACCTTTGCTCCAGCGACCCCTCGTTCTCGCGCTTGGTGGACCGCTTCCCGGTTAGCCCTAGCGTAGCGGGCGCGCGTACTCCATCGTTCTTACGGTGAGCCTTTGCCCCTAAGCGGCGCGACTGTCGCACTTTGCTGTATCTCGGATGATTAAACCCGTGTTTGTTGGTGATCCGTCTCTGGAGGCTTCTCTGCGCCGTGTCGGAGAGTCGAGGAACCCTGCCGTAGCACATTTGTGTGTTGTGAAGGGGAGGAGCGTCGTGCCCTTTTCTGACCGTCACTCCTAGGGTGGGCCTTGCGCAAGCCCATCTCCACATAACTGGACACCAACGACAGGCGACTAGTTGAGGGATATTAGATGAGCGGTGGGGCGAATTTACAAAATAATTTTTGTGATACAGCTCTTGAATGCGGATGAATAGAACCAATCAGACGCTGAAACCTCCTCTATGTGACCATGTATTACAACGTCACCGGCATCGGTCCATAGGGAACTTTGATACGCTTGCCTGCGTCCGCAGGGCATGATTAGGCGTGTATGATGGCGCCATATTGGTCCACTCTTCATCGCGCTATCTCTTGGATCTTCATATCCACCACTTCTAACAGCTCTTTTCCGTCAAATCAGTCAGAGTATTATTTTCAACTAATATTTTACTCCTCTCATCTCACTGACTTTTTGGCGTCTCATTATTCCTGGCATGATGCTATATTCGGGCTATCCTTACATTAAACTGGCCTCGCGGCCATTGCTTACCTCCGTTCGGTACTTTCCTGCTTTGTAAATCGCAAGTATTTCTTTAAGCAAAAGAAATATTCGTAGCACGAGAACTCACTCGTGCCTTTGCAATATTTTCGTAATTTATTTACACTATATTCCTGATATAATAGTGTTGTTTCCAATTTCAAACAACCATAGAAGTTGACTAAAATGATTAAGCTAGTTGAGACTTAGGATTCAAGAATGTTAGGCAACTTATTACACTCACTTGGTCAAAATAAGGTTTTACGGCGAACAGCCCACGCGACGTGCAATGTTACACGCGTCTGGAAAACTTACGCTGTAGATCGCATCCAGGTAAGGTTTCCAACTATGCTGTAGCCGCGGGTTGAGCAAGGTTGGAAGACCTTTGAGCACGCCCAACCCATGAAGCTTGCTCGAGCGCAGCGAGTTCTGTAAATCTCCCACGCTGTCCACGAACGGGTTAGAGTTTACCAAGAGAGGTCCCGTTCCAATGCCGTAGAGGTCGATGTCGACGTGGAACAGGAGGCGGTGCTTTGCGCTTGCACGGGCGAGGAATCTGTAGGAGTCGACTGCAAGGCAGGATACCACAAAAGACAGTTGAATAAAACACGTTGCGGGGCTAGTCGCTGCATACTCTTTTTCTGCGACTGGCGCGTCTTATATATATATTTTTTTCAGTTGATGAGATTCCAATAAGGTGCGGAAAATTTCATTGCGGCCAGGCTGACCGATGCATAAATGATCCCTTAAGAGAGAGTAGGCGTTGTCAACAAGGAAGGGCACTGAGTCGCGGCTTCTTCATCTTTGTAAGTGCAGCACTTGTGAAGCTTTGCTGTCAGTGACCCGAGGTCTAAAGCGAGGTTGCGAAGCTGTTGCACTTCAGTTGGATTAGGTCTATTTTACATTGGTTAATAAGCACAATGTTGAGATGGCGCCGTTGAATTGTTCCATTTGCGTAGACAACGTATTCGCAAGTTGCACAGGCAAGATTTTACGTTAAAGACAGAAGATTCACATGTAACATTCGCCTTCCATGAGAACAATGGGCTCCCGGATTCCGACAGCTCTATTTTCTTATTTGCGTATTCCTTTTGGATACATGCTATCCAGTAACTTCTACATCGTCATACCTCAAACTGAACGTTTGATGTTTCTGCTTCAGCTTGGGTATCTGTGCCTTATGCTGTGCAATCTAGGGCATCGCAAATAATGTATCTAATTCACTTTTTTTTACATACCGCTATTTTTATGTTGGGTTGATTTCGAGTCTGTGTCCCAGTTTGAATTATTTTGGTAAATTTCTTCTATCTTAGGTACGGAGGCGGATTGTGTTATTCGCAATAACTTTAAAAACTATCTTTATTTTTTATCATAATAGAAGCTTTTTACTTATCAACGGATTATTGTTGCTGTGCTTGGGAGCAGTGACACGGGAAAAAATAAAGGTTTCCAGCAAGGATAGTAACGTAGCTTCGAAATGAATGCTTAGGGTCTTAAGGGTAGACAAAAATTAATTAATTTAAATTTTACGAAACAAATGCACCTATAGTTCATACAGCAGTATGACTTAATTGCCTTTGTGTTAGAACTCTACCTTGCGAGCCTACGCACAGCACCATTTCCTGGCAGTGCAGGATATCGTGTCCACGTGCGTCACCATGACACTAATATCAGTCACTGCGGCAATGATAGACGGATGATAAAATTAATTGCCAATACAATTAGCACATTTGCGCTATACTAGACGTGAACTGCGTCGGCTTTTCCATGAGTTCAGCTAACATATATACAATTGTATTTTCGCGGAAGACGATGTGCACAGGGGATGAACCATATTGGGGATGAGCCATATTGGAGTACCTACATTGCTGGCAAACTTAGAAGAATAAATCTGAAGTCGAAAAACGGTTGGCAGCGTCTAAATTTTAGGTGGCCTCGAGAATGAACCGAGCGCAATGTAAGAAACAATATTCAGGAATTGCCGACGTTTCGTATGACTTTGTCAAACAAAAATTTTGTCGCTCGGTTCCGCCTATCCTAGTTTCTAATTATCGCAGCATAAAAATTTGTTATCGCCGTTCACGATGGTAGAGAAAATCACGCACATTCGAAGCTGCCGTTAGGTGCTAGTGGCAGGTCCAGAAGTATGTAGTCACACAGCGTGGAACTCGGCACCTCTTGTCCCTCGACCGCGTTACGCAAGATCCCTGTCCTGAAGTGGCTCGGAGACACCAGCTGGCACAGCACCAATGGTTTGGCTAAAAAAACAAACAGTGTAGCTGTCCATAAATATATTAATTCTTTTACCGAGTGGAACTAGAATACTTGCAAAGTGCGTTTGAAACCAGAACATCTTAAACAAAACAAAATTAGTAGCCGTCTCTTGTTTGCATCAAACAAACACGAACCTTTGTTTCACAGCGAAAAGCTCTTTATATCGCGCCAATTGAATTTTCGATTACGTGCGAACCAAACCGTGGGTGTAACAGCGGTCAAAGTGCCGAAAAATTCTGTATATACAATTAGCGCACATGTTGGAATCTATATGAAAAAAAGCCTTCATGAATCGGTTATTTAAAATTAAATAAATGAAGCTGTTCATCTTCTGTGCACTGCGTTTCCCTGCGCGGCAAAACACCGTGACCCGCACCGCACGACCAAAAGATTCGTGGATTACACTGTCTCCGAGTTCCACTCCGTTTTCGTTACATCAGCTCCGATAGCGAGGAAATTCACTCGGCTCAGAATCTACCGAGCAGACGCGCCATAACACGGGAAAGAAGGCATAGGTGTATATATATATATGCGCCCAACGCTTCGTTTTGTTAAGGGAATAATGCACTTGAAGACGTATAATTTCTGCACTAAGGATACTTATGTAGAGTTTGTTTTTTAACTGCGTAATCATGCAATGAAATTTGTACGCGCAGTAAGATGAATATATATTCTTAGCGCCAATTCGGTATGCGAGTGCCCTTTTGTATGTGAGCTAACAGGCAAGACGTATAAGTTAGTACAGCTTTGTAAGACGTAGGCTTTGAAACCGGCCCGCAAAATTCCTAAACACCGAGAATCACGGAGGCTCATGCCTAAATCTTTCCAGAATCGCTGTGATTGGCCTAGATTCTGTTCTAATGTTGCACCTCACACAGTGTAAATTGAGCTCGTTTGTGTGGTGCTCAGCCCGTTACTCTTACTAACAGTGCTATGTACATAAATTGTCACAAATGTCTTCAAAAAGAATCACTCAAATTGTTAATGACGTTTTCAGTAAACAGGTGCGCAAGACGATTGAGCTACTGGCGCTGAACTAGTGGTGTAAAAACGGTCGTTATGGACATTTGGCTTTCTATTCAGCAGCGTCGCCTTCAGGTTTATACCGCCCTTGATTATATAATTATGGCCGATTATAAGTTGTTCTTCGCGGAATATTTGTTCTGGTCTATCCTGGAAGGTTCATAACACTTGGAATATTTTCGTGGACCCTACGGTTGAAATTTCTGCTGAAGGCAGCTTCTTTAGATTCTTTGGTACACAAAGTGTCCAAATCTGCCAAGGAATGACACTCGTGGTTTACAACTCCGCTACTCTTCAGCAAAAATAGGTACTAAAGCACTGTGAAATATATCCTTCAGGCTAATTGAACTTAACGAGCATTTTAATGCGAAACGGTTTGGGCAACTAGAAGCGCTCCAAAGTATTTCATGCGTGTTTTCAGAGTCCACTGATAGACAAGGTGACTCAAATAGATTCTACTTCGAAAAGATAGGGGGCACTTTGGGGCAAAGTGCAGGCAAATTTTGAAGGCGTCCGAGTTAGCTTGTGACTAAAAACTACTGGTGCTTCCGTTCTGGCTCTTTAGAAAAGTAATGTGAAACGTTTAGGAAGGTTTGCCAATCCGTGTTTTAACCAAACGTTACCGCAATATCATATCCGGGAAAAATGACAACGACGCTATGATTGACGTTGACTGAAATCTTGATGTGCAGATTAAGTGCTTCGAAATTAATTTGCTACTTTGCTTGATGCTTTCAGGAGTCATTGAAGCCATGTGGGTTGTTTCCATGGTGTCCGCAATGACGAAAACGACGCTCGTTTATGTAGTTATGTTCAACGGGAAGCAAGCTGTACGTGACGGCCGATAAGAAATTCTACTGAATTTGTTAATCACGGCCTTGTAGGTTAACTGTAGTCATTAAGTTACTTTACAAGCATATTTTACGAACCGCGTCGGAAGTTAACACCGTGTCCTGAACGAAGGGAACGTGCCATAAAGGTGACAATAATACGAGTAGGTGGCTTACTATATGTGGTTTGTTGAAAATGTTTCAAGGGCAACAATCAATTACCAGCGTAGCAGTAAGTTCCCCAATGAACTGCCCTCAAGCGTTACACAGTCGTTATCAGCTATGCTTTCATGTTTACATTCGATGAAGCTGGGGTATATTTTAGGTGTAAGCGGAGTGCAACTTTTGCCTATGTACCTTGCTTATCGCCGTTTTAAATAAGAACCGAACCCTTGTTCTCTCCCTATGTCGATACGCTTTACAATGCGCCCGAGGCGTTCTCTGCGCAAAAAACGAGTTATCGTGTTTATGTTTTGTTGATATAGGGTACAGGTTACGAAGACTGTGCATGCAAACATCGAAGTGCGGGAGTAATTCTGATTTGAGCAGTGAATTACGTATGCAAACGCGCCAGAGCGCTATAAATGAGTTTGCCGAACAAATAAGACTTTATCCTGATTTCCTGAGATATCTATAAGGGCCACGAATATAAAATATATTTACAATAAAGGTGGTGGCCCTATGTGCGCACGAAATATGCATGATAATAAATTACAGGTTTTCTAAAATTTCTTTCGGTAAGTGCCAGGCAGCGTTATTGGGCCCAAGCGAGCTGTGTTTTCTACTCTCCCGATAATGCTTTAAGTCACTTGAAGTTAACATTTGGGGAAAGGAGGGGAGGGGTGGGGCAAGTAATGTTTTCTGTCCGACGAAAGGTTAACGTGTAAAGCTAATTATCAGCTTTGAAAACAACTAATGAGCCGTCTTTTTCTCTTCGGATTTTAATGCTTTATACAAGCTACCTGTGGTGTTCGTTTATGGGGACAGGTTATGGCTTATGTTGTACACAAAGTTTCAAGTGTGAAGTAACTACAGTTTTGCAAAAATTTTCCTCTTACGGTCACTCCAAGTTTAACTGTAAAGCTTCTCTTTTAAGTTCTCCCTCAGCTCTTATGACACACGCTACAATTCAGAGTGAAAAATAATGGCAGAAAAGTAAATGACATTATGAATTCAGACATACTCCTGAACAGCGCAGCTGTTGTTGTCATGGTTGCATTTGAGGGTATAGGGGAACTTGGTAACGTTGATGTGGGTACCACAACCGATGATGACATCGTGGAAGTTCCAACGGATATCGGCGTCTTGCCTATGAAGATAAAAAAGATAAAGATATCAAGTTCGTTCCTAAAAGGCTACCCAAAGCTCTGATCAAAATGGTGAAAGCGTCGTTTCATAGAATCGGGTGGTTTATCCGAATCACAGCTGTCCGCGAACGCTCGTGTGCATGGCTGATTAGTTGGCTGCGCTCCAGGTTGGAAAAATAATTATTCTTACTTGGTTATAAAAGTAGTCCAGTCCATATTAGCCGTAAGAAGCACAATTTTCTGCCAAGGTAGCGTTTACAATATCCTTCAGCGAATTAGTATTAGGAGATCGTTTTTATATTTGGCAAGTCTGTGATCGTGCTGCGAGTTTTCTTGGTTCAGTTGACAGCTAGTGTTTTTGTTTTTCAATGAAGCGAATTTGTGAGCACTAATTAAAGAAAGGTAAAAATTGTTCTCGCAAAACGAACCACTGCGGACTGAAATGCGTTGTTTGAGGTATTCTACTGCAGGTTGACGAATTCTGTGACCACGAAGGTGTCGTTGACACATACTTTGCGAACAGTTCCTGCAGAAAAACAGTGTGTCTACATTTACTCAGATGTAGCCTGACCGAATTGTTGGGATGGAGGAAGTAACCGGGGAAACTTGGACGTGCGTGTTACCTCGTAATTACTGTCACATTATGAAAATGTTTGCGTACGCTTACAATAACATGTTGCCACAGACTCCATAAAAAGTAAGAATTAAAACTTAAGCTCAGTGCAATAAGTAGAACTGATCGACGATTACACAAAGCTCATATATTTTGGAACGGATTGATATGTTTACGTTGCTACGTTGTCACGCGACTATTACTGTTTTCCTTGATACAGTTTGCACATTGCAGCGTCTCCTCCATATCCACTACAAAGCCAACGATGTAAGCTTTAATTGGCTCCATCTCGTGCATCAGCCTCGAGCAAGACTAGAAGACGAACTGCTCTCTAGGCTCAACTATTAGAACAAGCTATTTTTCTTCTTTTTCTTGCTTTATCGGAACACTAATCTAGTTTGTTAAGACTGCACAAGATTTATAATCCCTTTTCTAGAATGTGCTGATTAATAATTCGAAGCTATGCTGCGTTAGTGTAATTGCTACTGTGAGGCGTGCCCTGTCAACAGTTTAATTCTTGCAACAATTTAACTATTTAAAAAATTGCAAGCTCGTAAATAAGAAAGGACATTGCAACATCGATAAAGAAAGCGGTTTCAGTGTAAATTTTATTGAACTGCTGTATATATATATATATATATATATATATATATAATTTGCCTTTTTCATTCGCGTCTGGCTCCTGCTCTTTTACCGCTCTGACTTCACTTACGTTTTAATGTTTTTGTCAGTACAAATAAACTGGGATGCACTGCAACACAAAATACGGTACGGGTGCCTCGCCCCTGAAGCGTCTGTAGGGGCACTGCCCATTAAAGGGAGCGCAATCACTTACTATCATCTGGATTTCAAATATTTTTGTCTCCAAACATTTTCACCGTTCTTTCCGTGTTGCTCTTTATGATTAGCTCTGGCTCGGTCTACATTTAGCACTAACTGTTAGCGGAGAAATGAAGGCATGGAAATCAATGAAGACAGACGGCGAGGCTTGGAAGACAAACACGCACAACTGCGGACCCGGTGCGTCACCAGGACTTTGGTCGGGATCGTCAGGTGCATTACGATGTACGCGAGTAGGCGCCTCTGCCTGTCATTGTGCGCCGTCTGGCTTCGTTAACAAGAGCATCTTTTAATCATTTGACTGTACGCAATATACAGTGAGAAAAAGCAAAATGAGCAAGAGAACGGTCCACCAGCTTCCGTTTTTGTATAGTTGAGCGCTGCCAGCCCAAAGTGAACTGCTTGTATACTCAATCTGAGAATAGTTCTGGCTGCCTCAAAATCTGTGCTCAAGAGCCAACTCGACGCACACCGAGCCTTGTGCCCTTGCGTTCAATTGCACCTGAAACCTCAGTTAAGCAACACGAGGTGACCAGACGTGGCCCTTTTAGCTGAATGTGTGCACGGTAATCTTTTGGAACAAAACTTAAACTGTAGTACTTGTTGAAGAAGCAGCAGCGTAAACCAGTAGTGTTAAATAGGAAATTGCGCGCGCTTACGGCATACGCAGAAATGTTTGATAGACCAGCCCGGAGTGAAAATGAAAAGCAAGACGCATTATGGACGAAGAATCCGTCCATAACATTACCGCAGACGTGGCTCGTACGATTTCTAGTCATATTGAAATATCTTCGAGTATTGTGCTTCCTAACAGTGCGTTGGCCATTGATTTGGTTTCTTCGTGTATGAGTGCTTGCGTTGTATTTGTTTTCTTGAGACTGGTTTGACTGTCACGCTCTTTATCCATCCATTTTCGTAGAACTTGTAAAATTATTGCGAGCACGACAGCATTAAATATGTTTTACAAGGAACCAGTATGGTATACCACGAAAGCAATTCGGCATACTTACGCGTGGCGTTAACAGTACCTGCATAAAGAAAAAGCCACAAGTTGGCAGAAAACACTATTTCCGATACAATACACAGTTTCAGTTCATAGCATCAATATCAAGTCAGTCATTGTTCAACGTACAATGTAAGTAAAGAAATAAGCCTAGATTTAATACAGTTCAAACAGTAGCGAGTGCAACTACGGAGCAACACATTTCTTTGTCATCGCATGTCAAACGGATTGACATGCTGTGGATGTACTTTGGCGCAGATATTCACCAACTGACAAAACATCGTGGCATTCCCGAAGACAATCTGTGTGCCACTAGAAACTCACCTTGGTTGATTTCATTATGTTCTATAGAAAAGATTTTGTTTGTAACGCTTTCATAAACGCCCTATATGTGCGTCTCTGATTCCACGCAGCAGAATGCAGTGGTGCTGCATAATGTGTCACTGAAATTCAAAATATTTTTTCAAGAAATTTCGCCCCCAGTAGGTGACATTCTTCGAAAGTGACACAGTTCTTGAGTTTTTTAGCAATAACGGGGTGGCGAAATGTTTCAATTTCGTAGAAAGCACAGAAAAAAAATTGGGATCGGCAAGAGATCAATGTGCATGTTTAAATATTATTCCAGATACGAACTTTCCACTTGATTGGTTGTGTCAGAGAAAATGTTAAAACTGTTATGATGTACACCGCACTACGGTGGACTGTAACTGCGCAACTGCTTGAGAACTATAGTGGCAAAGCAGCAAGCCCTTCCGTACGCCCTCAGAACTTACGCGATATGTATACCTCGTAACATTTATATTTTTTTACTTTTCTAATTCCTACATATGTTAGCTGGTGAAAGTAGCTGCAGTAATATGGAGTGTAGCACGTAGGGAGGGAATGGCTCGTGAAGGCCACTTGGCTAGACCACTAGATGTAGTGACGGCTGTAAGTCGATGCTCGTGAGGGCAACGTCTATCCAGTCCCAAGTCACCGGACACCATGACCTGGAAGGTAAAACGCACAATGTGGCTTTTCAAAATCGCGCAGTTGAATCGTGCTGATATACAAAGATCGCTTGTACCTGATAACGGCATCGCCATTCTATCGCATAAGCGAGTGGCTAATTATTTTTTGTTCTTCTAAAAGGAGCCCTTTATGTTTTTGTCCCGTTTGCAGCTGCGGGCTTCTGCTGCCTTGCTGTGTATGGGTAACGTTCAAACACAAAAACTCTCAAGTTAGCGCCAAGCTTTCATCTAGCCGTTGATATCTTTGCGCTTTCCTGTAATTGCCCGTGCCTGATTGGCGTTGATCCTGAATGGGGAGGGCGGCATATCGGCAAGTGTCCATCTAATGGACATGTCGATATCCTCTACTGCTAAAGATTTAAATGGCTGGGCTGGGGTATGCGTCAGAAGGAGACAGACGCTCCCAACCTATCAGCACTTTTGAAACAAACAAAATGGTCAAGTTAGCTAGGTGGCCACTTGCAGTATCGCCCCCTCCCCTATTAGGTTTCTTGTTTTTCAAACGTAACGTCCAACTAATGTCATTAGCTAAAATACAGTTTGGCGTGTTGTTATTATGCTTCTGGCGTAGCCCTGGTCAACCACATTAGCTGATCTGAATATCGGCTTGAGAAAAACGACGAAAGACAATGCACGGTGGGTGGATCCGCCGTTGTGTGTCAGGCAACCCACTGAAAAAAAGTGCCGCCCTTGTTAATTGTACAAGTAAAACTCTTGCTTGGACTAGTTGGTTCATGCTTGAATTAGTAAAGGCAAGGCGCAGAAGACCAGGAATATGAAGAACACAAACGACAGGACCGGCGCCGGTCCTGTCGTTTGTGTTCTTCTTCTTCAGTCCTGGTCTTCTGCGCCTTGTTAATTGTGTTTAGTGTCCCGCGGTTACTGGGGACCCGGGCATTCAGCAAGACCTGCCGTGGAGCAACAGGGTTCTGGATTTTCCGCTGACAAGCTCCATGTTGATGGCCACGAGCATGGGCATATGTTGCAGCTAAGTGCGATTACTCCGTCTTCAAGCTCGTGGTCTTGGGCGTTCCAATGCATGGGACCTGAAAGAAATAACGATTGGCGGCTAATGCGACTAGTGTTCCTAACCGCTAGTCTCAACCCTACATTCAGGATTGCAGTGCCTTTGTAGCTGAGACCACCATATATTGGAATGTTGAACTACCTTACGTGCCGAAAACTGCTGTCAATACCCCGTTTTTTCTGTTGGAGTTTTGAGTCTGCCTTTTGGTTTGCGTAATGTGGCCCAAACATTCTAGCGTTTTATGAGGAAGTCACCAGGAGTATATCGTTTGGCTTTGCCTACCTCGTTGATCCCCTCGTCGCTAGTAAGGATGCCTAGGCGCGCATATCTCGTCAAATATTTGCTCTTGTGCGTGATTATGATCTCGTCGCCGGTTCTCCCACGCTGCCTGTTGCTCATCCAGCTTCTTTATTGCAGCGTCTGCGCTGTTTCATGCAAAGTTTGCGTCCTTCGGCAACATCGGCTCACACGAGTCCATGAGTACATTTTCATCTGCCTCGTTGTCCTCTTCAACCGCAAACACACCTGTGGCGCGTCTTTCTTGTTCTGGCGTGTCCCTCATCAACCACCTGAGCTGATGCGAATATACGCCAGAGAAAGAACAGTAAACGGAACGTGCAGCTGGTGGATGCACTGCAAAGAGAACGTACACACACACACACACACACACACACACACACACACACACACACACACACACACACACACACACACACACACACACACACACACACACACACACACGCACAGACACACACAAACACACACACACGCACGCCCACACGCACACACGCACACACACACACACATAGAGAGAGAGAGAGAGAGAGAGAGACAGACAGACAGACAAAAAAGCCACATTGACGATAGTGGTGCCGCCCCTGCCTCGTCAATGTAGCTTCCTTTTTTATATGTGTCTTCTTTGTGGCAAATCCGTGTTTCAGCGGATACGAACTAGGCCAAGAAGCAGTTTACTTGATGCCAGTAGTTACGCTCCTTTCGCCGCAGTTTATAGTCGTCTATGCGAAGGTTATTACGGCAAGTGAGGATGCTTGGTCCGTGTCTTCAACTAGCTACTTCTGAAACTTTCTAACCAGTCGTTACTCACCAATTGCGCACATTCGAGCATATCGGCTCATTGAAGTACCAAGAGAAAACTCAATGGAGAGGTAACCATGAGTTAGCTAAACAAAATTTATAGCAAACCGTGGAAAGTATGCATTATATATACTAGCAATAACCTGCTTTCCCATCCGACTTTCCCATCTAAGTCGGCATTAAAAAACAAAAAAAATTGCTAAATAGCATTTTTATTTAGTAGGGTACTTAAAACCAAGTAATTTTATCCTGGTTGGCAAGTGGGACTTAGGACCAAACACTGTAGGTATCGTAATCGTGTGTTTTTATTGGTTTTCTAGCTTTGCTAAGGCTATCTCATAAACTTTGTATAAATCTCGTTCCACTTAGGCATAAGCTATCAAGAAAATATTTGCAAATATTTTTCGCTTTAGGGAAGAAGGTCTTCCACATAATATCATTAAGAGAAGAGCGGTGATTGTACTACAATTTCTTTAGTCTTAAATTTGCATTGCAATAAATTCTCAAGTAAGGCGCGAGGGAAGGGGTGGCCACGGCGCTACGCCTCGGAAAATCGCGCGCCGCGGTCGGAGCACCCCTGCCCATAAGATGCGGTGTGACAAAAGCGCGACGAAATAGTCTACGACAACCACGCGTGCAAACGGAAAGCATGTATTACGACTTAAACTAATACTACGAGCAGGCCAGCTAGGTATACTTTGCATAACTGAGAGTTCCATCGACGACAATAATAGTTTAGGTAAAAGAGGGGCTTCAGGAATTACAGTCATCCTGCAACGACTGCAACAGTTAAGACTTGGTAGAAAAACTTCTTAGGCAAGCTGGTTGGTACGCATCGAAGTCGTTGCAGAGCAAGAAAGCACAGACAAAGAAGCGGACAGGACACCACGAGAGCTACCCGTAAAATTTTATGGACTAACCACGTACGGGAAAAACGGGAGCAGAAGCGGAGCCTTCATCAATTGACTCTTGCTCGTGACCAAAGACACACGAGAAATGTCGAAGGGAACTCGCCTGACACACCCAGTGGCAGCGATAACACTTGCGATTCCCATGAGCAAACCTCGTGAGGAAGGTTAAACCCCCCTCCCCCCTCGTGAGGAGGTTAAACACCCCTCCCCCCTACGCCTAAGCCTGCTTGGTGCGGCCGCCCGACGTTTGCTGCGCGGGAGACTGCTTTGTGACGTGTCTTCCTAAAAAATATGTGAACCCATCTTTCAGTAAAGTAGCCGGTTTTATGCGGAGCAGTGTTCGACATATTTATACTTTTTGCTGGATCATTGCTTTACGCAACCGTAACCGGAACCACGAATTATGTGTGAAACGCTGTTTCGTATAAGTTGAAAATATTTTCACAAATTTCCACTTATCAAAGCTGGAGCCAAATCGAAACGATGATGATGATGTGTGGTGTTTTATGGCGCAAGGGCCAGGTTTGGCCAAAGAGCGCCATGACAAGTGGTAATATTGACGATGTATTATGGAAGATGTGACTTGGCTGTAAAGTGGCCTAAAAATAGTAGCTGTAAAGTGTGTAAAATCTACGTGCTATAAAATTATGGCGATGACTAATGACGAATACTATGAACATTAGAATCCATCGTAGAAGAATGATGCAAAATAGAAAATATATAAGATGGTACAATTACTTGGAGCACTGCTGCCTCGCCAGAGCCCTTGAAGCACAAGGGCCTAGAGGCATGTGCTGTATGAAAGAGCTATCACAGCGGCTATCCTCTGAAGAGATGACCCGCTACGAACATGTGGGGGCTAACAACGTGCAAGACAACATCTTTCAGAAATCTTAGGACTGTGTTGGTGTCGAATAAAGGTTCTGGACCGAGTAGCATTACGGGATGTAGGGGGATGTGCTGCCGGTATGCTAGAGAAAAATGTTTCCTTCTCTCAGATTCGGCTTCCTGACACTCCAGGCGGACGTGGAGGACGGTCAGCCTCTCCCCGCATCTACCGCACGTTGGAGGATCATTTTCAGTGGCTAAGAAGTTAGGCGTTCCAAATGTCAAATGTATGTCCTATTCTGAGGCGACAGAATAGGACATCTGTTCGCCGTGATTTTGTTACGGAGGGCCAAGAATCTAACTTTGGCTTTATCACGTGCAGTTTGTTATTTACTTCTGCGTCCCACATACGTTGCCAGTGGTTTCGAAGCTTACTTCTTAAGAAAGGCTTCAGGTCTGTGACAGGGACCGAAGCATTGGGATTAACTGCATGCAATGTAATTGATGTGGCCATCTGGTCCACAAGAACGTTCACCTCGATTCCCCTATGTTCAGGCACCCAGCATATAATCACATGTTGGTTAGATATATATGCTTTACGCAGTACGGAGTAGAGTTCATTAATTACCGGATTTTTGTGGTTACAGAAAGACACCAAAGCCTTCACAACTCTAAGGGAGTCCGTATATATAACTAATTTCTGGAGTTTTGATTTATTTATATACTTTACGAACGAAAGCAGTGCGTAGGCCTCAGCCGTAAAGATACAAGTTTCCGGATGCACTACATCGGTTTCCGAGAAGGATCGACCGATGGCTGCATAGGACACCCCGTCGTGTGACTTTGATGCGTCTGTGTAGAACTCCGTACAGGAGTCTTTGTGCTGGAGTTCCCGGAAATGCATTTGGATTTCAATTTCCGAACCGTGTTTTGTAACTTGCATGAAAGATATATCGCATTGTATCAGCTGCCACTCCCAAGGAGGTAGCAGCTTGGCTGGACGCATTAGGCGAAGCTCGAGGAGTGGAACATGCATTTCATGACTAAGCTCCCTCACACGTAGCGAGAAAGGCTGTCTCACGGAGGGACGATTATGAAAGAGTGTAGCATATGTCATCACGTTAACGGTATTAAAACACGGATGTTGAGGATTAGAGTTGACTTTCAGAAAATATGTTTGGCTGATGTATGTTCTCTGCCGATGAAGTGACCACTCATTTGATTCTACATATAAACTTTGTATGGGAGTCGTTCTGAAAGCGCCAGTGGCCAGTCGGATTCCTAGGTACTGGACTGGGTCTAGTGCGATCGGGGCGGCAGAGTGATAAATCACGGCACCATAGTCTAGTCGTGATCGAATGAGGCTTTTATAGAGATTCATTAAACACTTCCTGTCACTACCCCATGTAGTCTGGGATAGAAGTTTCATTATGTTCATTGTTTTTAGACATTTTTCTTTAAGATGTTTAATGTGGTGGACGAAAGTGAGTCTGTAGTCAAGTATGACACCTAGAAATTTGTGTGCTTTGTTTACAGGTATCTGTTGTCCATGCAGTTCTATGCAAGGATCTGGGATAAGTCCTCTCTTTCTTGTAAAAAGAACACAAGAGCCTTTGTTAAGATTGATCTTAAATCCATTCCTCTCTGCCCACATTGACACTTTGTTCAGGCCATGCTGTACCTGTCTCTCGCAGACTACGAGGTTACAAGATTTGAAAGCTATTGAATGTCACCCACATAGAGTAAAGGATGGCCGGTGGTAATGAAGCACGAATTGTGTTCATCTTCACGATAAAGAGCGTGCAGCTGAGCACGCCTCCTTGGGGTACACCCGTTTCTTGCGTAAAAGGACGTGAGAGTGCATTGCCGACTTTTACCCGGAAGGTACGATTGGACAGATAGCTTTCTATTATGTTAAGCATATTAGCGTGGATGCCCATTTCTGACAGGTCTCTTAAGATTCCGTAACGCCACGTTGTGTCATACGCCTTTTCCATATCGAGGAATATCGATAGGAAGAACTGTTTATGTATAAATGCGTCCCGGATATTCCCTTCAACACGTACGAGATGATCGATTGTGGAGCGCCCTTGTCGGAAGCCGCACTGATAAGGATCAAGCATTTTGCTCTGTTCAAGGAAGTGAATGAGTCGCCGATTTATTATTTTTTCAAACACCTTACAAATGCAACTTGTGAGGGCTATCGGACGGTAACTTGCCACTGAGAAAGGGTCTTTGCCTTGTTTCAAAACAGGGACCACAATGTCTTCCTTCCATGCCGTTGGAAGGTACCCTGCATCCCAGATGGTGTTTAAAAGTGTGAGTAGCGTAACTTTCGTGTCATCGTGGAAGTTTTTGAGCATTTCATACATGATTCTATCAGATCCTGGTGCGGAGCTCTTGCATGCGCTCAAGGCAGCTCTCAATTCGTCAATACTAAAAGGACGGTTGTAAGGCTCATTCTCTCGACATTTTCTTGTTGATGGCTTACGTTCTTCTATTTGTTTATATTTCAGGAAGGATTGCGAATAATGATTTGAACTTGATACGCTCTCAAAGTGCTCCACAAGAGAGTCTGCCTGATCTTGCAGTGTATCGCCCTGTGTATTTACTAGAGGGAGTGAATATGTTTGTCGCCCTCTAATTCTATTTACCCTGTTCCAGACTTTGGCCTCATCTGTATAGGAGTTTATACTTGACAAAAACTTCTCCCAACTTTCCCTTCTAGCCTGTCGGCGGGTTCTCTTCCCTTTGGACTTTACATTTTTTAAAGTAGACAAGGGTTTCTGCAGTGGGCAAAGCGAGTAGCAACCCCCACGCTTTGTTCTGACTCCTACGTGCGGTTCTGCACTTATCGTTCCAGCACGATACACGCCGTTTGCATCCCGAGCCACTTACTTCACGTATGCATTCAGATGCAGCATCTATTATGAAGGCTGTTAAGTACTCCACAGCAGCATCGCTTTCTAAAGAAGACACGTCATCCTATGATATACTAGTTAAGTTTCGGAACTGCTCCCAGTCTGCTGTGTCAATCTTCCACCTGGGAGCCTGTGGTGGATATTCGTTTTCTTTAGTGTTCTTAATAGTATGGGGAAGTGGTCGCTTCCGTAAGGATTGTTCGTAGCTCCCCATTCGAGTTCAGGCAGTATGGACGGGGTAACTATGCTCAGATCAACTGAAGAAAAGGTATTGTTTGCAAGACAGTAATAAGTCGGTTTCTTCTTATTCAGAAGGCACGCACCAGAAGAAAAAACGAACTGTTCAACAAGACGACCTCGCTCATCTATACGAGAGTCGCCCCACATGGAGCTGTGCGCATTGAAATCACCAAGAACAACATAAGGTTCTGGCAATTCGTCTATAAATGACTGAAATTCATGTTTGTTTAATTTGTAGTGTGGGGGTACGTAAAGCGAGCAAATGGTGACGAGTTCATTTAGAAGAACAGCTCGAATCGCCACTGCTTCAAGGGGCATTTGTAGTTGTAAACGATGACAGGAAATATTTTTGTGAATAAGAATGGCAACACCGCCTGATGATACGACAGCGTCATCGCGATCTTTGCGGAACTTGACATACGGTCGGAGAAAGTTTGTGTGTTGTGATTTTAAGTGTGTTTCCTGTAGACACAACACTTTTGGATTGTGTTTTTGGATAAGCTCTTGCACGTCATCAAGGCTCCCAAGAAGACCTCTAACGTTCCATTGAATAATTTGTGTATCCATATTGAAAGTAAATAAGTGCTGTGTGTATGGAAACGGAGGTGATGCCTTAGGTTACAGAGCTCTCTCGAGGCCCTGTAACGGGGGTTCTGCCCATTCTGGAGCGTTCGAGGGAGCCTCGCCGCTCCTTAGGCGTTTGTTGCGCCTTGAGGACAGGTGTAGTGTCCATTGCCTCTTGTGAGCCGCCGGCACGTGCTCTTGAGAGCGAGAAGTTACAAGAGAGAATCCGGCCTTGGAGGGCAAGAGCCCTGCGCCCACCAGCCCGGAGTTCGATGGGGCACACTGCGGGATTTGGTTGCGGCGGCTGTTCCCAGCGCTTGAAGGGGACGGGGAGGTTGGGCAGCCTCGGCTGCGCCCACCTTCGGGGTTGATGGCCGTTTCTGCTCGGTTGGTGGAGCGCAGCGTTAGCTGCGACCACCGTGGGGGCAGATGGCTTAACTGCCGACTCACTGTTTGTGGGTCGGATAGCCGCCGGAGGCCGTTGTGACGCTGCCCCCTGACGCGCCACTTCGGCAAAGCTTTTCTTTGGCAGGTGTGCTACCCGCCTTCGAGCCTCTTTGAACGATATATTGTCTTTCACTTTTATCGTTACAATTTCTTTTTCTTTCTTCCAGGAGGGGCACGACCGCGAGTACGCGGCGTGATCCCCGTCACAGTTTACACAGTGGAGAGAGTTCTTACAAGCTTCAGTGACGTGTTCAAGGGCACTGCATTTCGCACAGGTTTGACGGCTTCGGCAGCTCTGCGAACTGTGGCCGAAACGTTGGCATTTGAAACATCTGAGGGGATTTGGCACAGATGGCCTGACACGGAGCTTGATGTACCCGGCCTCTACAGACTCGGGCAGAATACTGGAGCCGAATGTGAGTATAAGGTGTTTGGTCGTGATTTCTTTGCTATCACGCCTGATCTTAATTCTTTTAACATTGATAACATTCTGGTCACTGAAGCCCTCCAAGAGTTCATCCTCAGTGAGCTCCAGCAAGTCATCGTCCGAGACAACACCACGGCTTGTGTTCATCGTACGGTGCGGGGTTACAATTACTTGGGTTTCCCCAAATGACACTATTTTTTTCAATTTCTCATAATGTTTCTGATCGCGGAGTTCCAAGAGGAGATCACCGCTTGCCATACTCGACGCCTTATATCCTGGACCAAAGACTTCAGTCAATGTCTTAGAAAAAAGGAATGGTGATATTGTTCGAACTGGTTTAGCTGGTTTTTCAGAAGGGATTACGTGAAAACGAGGGAAGGATTATTTTTGCCGACCAAAAAACTGTAATCCTTAATCGGTGCGCCCTCTTTTCTGAGGGCGATCAAGAAGCGGAGGGAAGGAGGTTGCCATAGAAGGATTGAATTTTCGGCAATAACGCCAGCCACCCACCGTGGAGTCCTACAAGGGGACACTACAGGAACTGTAAGAAGAGGTCCTGTAAACGCCAGCTGTACGTTATCACTATAACCAAATATGAAATAACCTAGGTTGGCTATTCACACAGGGTTAACCCTTGCTGCCTGGAAAAAAATGGAAGTAAAAGGAAGCCAGGAGAAGACAGGAAAGGTGGAAAGTCAGAGAAAGACGAAGGCTAGAGGGAGGGAGAGAGACAGGAAAAGGCAACTACCGATTTCTCCGGGTGGGTCAGTCCGGGGCTGCCGGCTACGTGAAGCAGAGGTCAAACAAGTGTGTTGCCTCCGCCGGGGGGCCTTAAAGGTCCGAACACCCGGCATCGGTTCAACCTGCAGGATCCCCCTTTCCCCGGACATGGCTAAGCCGCGGACGGCTACACGCGGGAGGGTCCAACCCTCGTGTGCTCGGGTACCTGGTGTCGCAACACACCAAACGCCTGCTGACACAGACGCCCCTGCGGGGAAATCCAAACGAGAATGAATGCGTAATTAGCTGTAGAAATCACAAAATGTCCTTTTCACAAAGCTTTTTCGTTCCTACGTGCTTTCTTTTGCTAATGGTTGTCTACCTTGGATATCCTTCTACCTGCTGACACATATTATTAGTCTACCTGCTGTCTACACAGGATATTAGTCTACCTGCTGACACAGACGCCCCTGCGGGGAAATCCAAACGAGAATGAATGCGTAATTAGGTGTAGAAATCACAAAATGTCCTTTTTCACAAAGCTTTTCGTTCCTACATGCTTTCTTTTGCTAATGGTTGTCTACCTTGGATATTATTCTCAGCATCAGTGTAGTCTGGAGTTTGCTCTTTTGGAATAATTCTAGTGCATGAGCTGTTGCGATTATTATCCCACGTGTCCACTGGATCAGATGCACAATATTGTGATTAATGTTACTTTTTAATTTGGTATTTTATTATAAATTTTCAATTTTTAATACAATTTACACCTTTTTAATGCGTTGTTTGATATCTTCAGCCAATTCGCGGTGTGCATGTGCCTTTTTCCGCACCTAGCCTGGCCGAGCAACTTATTAGTCGCATTATTCTTGGAAGGATATGTGGCAATCGGTCTGGACAAATTTTGTTCGCAGTTATACTAGTTCTCAACTCAGCCTTCATCACGATAGCCGTGCAGTTGATTTTTCCGTAATGTGGAGGAAGCTCCTGTTGTGCAGAACCGCGGTGCGGTGACAGCAGGAGGGATAGCTGGCCGGTAGTGTACGTGTTGAGACTCTTCCTTGATCAGGAATCTGAAAATTTTGAGCAAAGACGAGCAAGAACGGTAACGCGGCTGGTTGCTACTGCGACTACTCCTGCTGTTTATGACGACGATGATGATGGTGGTGATCGTCATGTGTGGCATGCATCCACTGACGAAGATGGACCAAGAACCAGACGACAGCAGTTAGCCTGAGGAAAATAATTATTCTGAGAAGAGAAATAAAAAAATTCCAGGCTAACTGCTACGCTAACGCTGGCAGGTAGACGCCGCAACATCCGCCCCCCACAAGTAAACTTGGCTTAAAGCGCGGACGAAAACACAGGAAGAAAGACCAAGACAAGCACTAACTTCCGAGTGCGTTTTCATTTCGAAGAACATGCATATATAAGCAAGACACCAAGGCAAACACAAGGGAAGTTTTTGCCCAGGTGTCTTGGTTATAAAGGCTTGTTATTCGAAATATAAATGCACCGGGTAGTCAGCGCTTGTCTTCGGCGTTCTTTCTGTCCTTTTCTCTATGCACGCGCTGCAAGCGAAGTTGCTTTAATATACAAACTAGCCCATACCCAAACCCTGCGCCACAAGTACGCCCCCCATTTGATTGCGAGCCATCGCCGCAATTTTCTCTTGGGCCCAACGCTACAGACGGCGCGAATCAGCCGGCTATACCAATGTCGGTCTATATGCCCGTCTCCGACAGACGTTGTGCATTATTTATGAATATTTTATTACTTGGACGTAATTATGCTCTCACATAAAATTTTGCAACATTAGAACAACGTAACATCCGACGTTGTATCGCCCAGCAATTCTGTAAGGTAACCGATGTGAACAGTTGCGAAAACAGTCTCTGAAATCGTCGTACATAGAGCGGAGTTATGGCAGGCGTGACACCACAACTGTTTTCAGCATTTTTTCGACCTAAATGTGTATTATCTGCTTTACAATAACGCCAGACAGTGCATCTTTCCTGAGTGAAGCTGTTCTTGCATTTTATTTTTAATATTGCCCCATGCTCTCGTCCTATAATGGAATTTGGTAGACCTACTTACCATTCAACAGATTTTACCTTGACTTTCACAAATTTGAGATGTAAATGTGCCATATCACGACGCATGAAGAATTGCGCTTATGCATACACTTTCTGATTCCCTGCGCACTGTTGACGTCGAAACTTTCCTCGTGACAGATATTGCGCTGGGCTAGGAAACAGGGGCAGCTTAGTGGTCTTTCTATGAGCAATCTCTCATGCAAACACAAACTCACGCAAATTTCGGAATGCTCAGCCACGCAAAGACTAATATGAGAGTATATCAACAAGATACATGCGCTTCTTCAACCAAACTCCTGGGAAGATGAGACTGCTCCCAGATGGGTTGTTGTTGTTTTGATTGTAGCCTGTGACACGTGTGACTCCTACCCACGATGGCGGATTGGCGAGGTAATGGGTGGATTATTCTGAATTATTATAGAGCATAAATTTCCTAATATATAAGCGAATAGCATTGAATAGGGTAGAATTACCTGTTAAAATAAAATCAGGAAGGTCATGTTGAATGAGTAATAATTAATTTAAAAGTAACAAAAAAGAATTTAGCAGGGCATTCGTTTAGATTCTGTAACGAATGTTTGGACAGCGAAGCATGCATCCCTGTGGCTGAATCCCAAAGTGGACGCCCCGAACGAAAGGATTGCCAGTTCTGTCAAGACCAGGTCAATTCTTCGAAAAGGTATCTCCAACAATTTTTTTATTAACGCACTAAAGAGGTGACAAGATAGAAGAAATGGCTGTATCGTCTCCTCCTCATTACAAAAAGAAGAGAAGGGTGAGGGAACCAAACCCGACCTAATTTGCTGAGGAAGGCCTCAAGCATCTTTGTGTAACATGATTCGCTATGCCAGGGAAATGCCAGGTGATTATACTCTGGAGAAGCAGTCAAATATGGATTTGATAAGGCTAATCTAATTGATCGCATCCGAAATCTTGCCGCCGTAATCTGTGCTGTCACTGGTAGAATACGAAGAACAGGGACGGATAGTGATGCATGTTCAATGAATCGGCAGTTTCATTAAAGAACAAACCTTTATGACCAGGAACCCAAATCAAATAAACACATTGCACATGGGAAGGAACTAGTAAGTGGTAGAGTTTTAGCATGGGTGACTCATTAGTCGCGGTAAGGCAAGAGCATACAGAAAGGTAGCAGCTGCTGTAATCATTTGGTCTAATTTACGTAAAGCTTGGATTATTGCTAACGACTCCGCCAGAAAAATAGGCACAAAATCAGGCAATCTTAAAGAAAAAGACCAGTCTAGCGCAGGACAAAATATTCCAATGCCAGCTTTTTCCTCGCACTGTGAGGCATCTGTTGCAATGATAATGTTTGTGCCCAGGCTGCTTAGGTGGTCTTGCAACATGGCGTTTAAGATGCCGTAAGGGAGTAGTTTCGCGTGGTTTGGGAAAATGTCATCGAACCTGATCTCTGGGTAATGTGAAGCCTATTATTAGGAAGCACATCACGAATTTGCACATTTAGTGGTTCAAGTAATGTTTGCGCAAGTATAATCTGTGGTCTATGAAACCTGGGCAAATGAACAGGAAAAAATAATTCTGGATTGGAGATGAAAATAATTTGAGGACGGTTTAATCGTGATTCATATATTGAGAAGGTCTGAATGGTCAGAAGGTGAAATCGGCATAATATGGGTGGGATTCTTGCTTCCAGGTATAATGCGGCATTTGCAACGTATTTTCGAAGGCCTAAGCACAGACGTAGTGCCTCTCGTTCTAACAAAACCAGCGGCCGAAGCTTGTATGATGGAACACCTGAGAATGAAACACATCTAAATTCTAACACCGGACGAACGTACATTTTATATACCATGAAAAGGGATTTTCTTCGCATACCTGTTCTTCGATTGCTTAACTTGCGCAAAATGCCCGTTGTACGAGCTCCTTTTGTCGCAATATATTCAACACGCGGCCGCCAGTTAAGATTTCCGTTATAAATAACTCCAAGGTACTTTAGTGACTCTAATTGTGGGATATCTTCGAGATGATAGTTAAGCGATATGTATACTGGGTCTTTAACTGGAAAAACAAGTATAGCACACTTATTAGCATTCAGGTTTAAGTTTAAGCTATCCAGCCAGTTTTGCAGTTCCCTTAGATACGACTGCAAAATTTCGTAAGGAGAGTATATGTCACTAGCCATACCAAAAAAGGCAATGTCATCAGCATAAACGTAGGTACTGACACCAGGGTGAACGAAGATTCTGCTTGTCGACACTTGTGCGACAATTGTGCTAGAAAACGTCAAATCTAATACCGAGCGAGGTTGCCCACGGAGAAATGTAGATCGTCTGACATTAAGGCATGAAAGATTTTTATCTATGGTCCAATCCCATAGACGTGTCCCACACGCATCTGTTTTGCCATACCAAAAAAGGCAATGTCATCAGCATAAATGTAGGCACTGACACCTGGGTGAAGGGGTATTCTGCTCAGTAAAATAGTAAATAATACTTTTGAGAGTATCGATCCCTGAGGCACACCTCTTGTTTGCTTATGTTTACTAGAAGAATGGCCGCTTCGAAAACAATAGAATTCCCTTTATTTTAAGAATTCATGCACCGATGCTACAACATAGCCGGGAAAACAATGGCTCTGTAAGCGATTTGTTGAAATTGTGTGTTCAATGCTGTCATAGGCTTTACGTATAACTAATCTAGCTAAAGCGGCGTATTGGGTTTTCTGTCTGGCGATGTTAATTCGTTTTTCAAGGTCTACATGCGCGTGCCATATTGAATAGCCAGATTGAAATCCAATTTGGCAAAGACTCAACAATTCATTTTCGACAATACACTCTATTATGTGTCCGAGAAGCCCTTTTTCAATAAGTTTCGCTATGTTTGATGTCAACGCAATTGGTCTCATGTCGATAGTGTACCATGCCCTTGTTTTTGAGTAACGGAATAATTTTGGCGATCTTCCATTCTTGTGGAAACCATGCATTGCTAACAGAGTAGTTTACCAAGTTCAGAAGCTCACGTGGAGCCTCTTGAAAGAAAATCTTTAACATTGCGTTTGTTATTCCGTCCAGGCCAGGCGCTGTAGGTGGCAACCGTAACATAACTTGGTGCTACTTCAGAATGTGATATTTCTTTGTAGTCCGAGAATGCAGGAGTAAAAACAGAAGTTTGAAGGCGCGTTGCGAACCGGCTCTACAATCCTTTAGCCAATAGCTCTAAGTACCCCTGCATTTCCTGTGAGGTATAAGCGATTGAGTCTATATTAGCGCTCATTGGGAGTCTGTTTCTAAAGCGAAGGTAATTAAATAAAGCACGTTTATTTTTGGATTTAAATAGATAATCGAAATGATTTTTATCGTGCTCATCTTTTGCCTGTTTAATAGTAAGTTTGAAAGTTGCCGATATATATTGATAATCGTTCCAATTTTGTGTGCTCTGATTATGTATAAACTTTTTCCAAGCAGCTTTCCGTCTTCGGTAAACTCGCGTGCACTCAGTGTACCACCAAGGACAAGATGGGGAACGCTTAGCTGCCTGAATTACAAATTCAGACTTTTGTCGGGACATCTGTAACGCTGAACAAATATTCAAGCCAATTTCTTCGTGATTACTAATAGGTAATGATGCAACAGTGGAGCGCAAGCAGTCTTTAAATTTTTTGAATTTCACAAATATTCAGCCTTGTCGTTCAACTGATGTTAAAGGGCATGCAATTTCAACGTATACCGGGAGATGATCACTGTTTGTACCGAAATCAATGGTAGTCCCAGATCAAGATATCACGGCGACACTTGTGCTAGAAAACGTCAAATCTAACACTGAGCGAGATTGCCCACGAAAAAATGTAGGTCGTCTGACATTTAGGCATGAAGGATATTTATGTATGGTCCAATCCCATAGACGTGTCCCACATGTATCTGTTTTGTAACCCGATGACACGCGATGCAAGTTGAAGTCACCAGTAAGGACGACTTCATTTTTGCAGCTGGCAAGCGCACTATCCAATTGGTATGCACTGTTTACGCCCGTAGGGAAATAATCACTTTTAATCGAAAATGAACGGTAGCCTGGGATGCAAAGGTAAACTGCCAAAATTTCACATTCTGGAGACATTAACCTGAAAGCTATTTTCACCCTATGACAGAATTTAGATGATAACAAAATCATTGAACTACTTCCAAGTGAAAGGCGATCTAAGCGAAAACATAGCGAAAATCTTTAAAATGAAAATTTTTCTCTGGAATAAGCCAGGTTTCTTTTAAGATTATGACGTCAGGATTAAGTTGAGTTGTTAAGTAATTTAAGTCTGTTGAAGCAGAGAACAAGGAACGACAGTTCCACTGTAGCACTTTTAAAAAAAGCTATGGTGATTATCTAATTGATATTCAGTGACTACCGTTGCAATGAACTTTCTTGCATGACAGAATGAGAAATAGGATTACCCTTTTTGTTTTTGGTATATGGACAAGAAGCAGTTACTGGAGACCAAGTTCGCTTTTGCGGCCTGGTATGATGACCCGTTTCCATGTCGACCTGCGAGTCTGACTGACGCGAAGAACAAGGATCTGACCCTGCAAATGTTGGATCCGATGTGGTACTCAGCTCTAGGACTGAACTGGCTACCTGTTCTGCAACATAACAATCGATTTGGCGATTGGTGTGGCAGCTGTTTGCAACAGCTGTGTCATCTGCCCAGTAAACACTTGTGAAATACATTCGTTAACACTTGTGACAACATGTTGCATAGCCTCTGTCATTGCTTTTTCTACTGCTGATTCAATGAGCTTAGGCAAGTTGTCTTCATGCAAAGTAGATTCCCTCGCAGTGACTCCAGCGTATCTAAAGGCTCTTTCCTCGACGGCTGCAATAACTTCTCGCCTCGAACATCGTCGCCTGTAAGTTATCTTGAGTAACTGTATTTCCTTAGCTCTAGCCGAGCAGTTTCCATAGACAGCCGCATGGTTTCCTTCACATAGGCAGCCCGTTTCGGCTTCAGCTGCGCAGTCATCGGGGGAATGATCGCCACCACAGGCGCGACAGCGTCCATTTGATTTGCAGCCTCCTGCACTATGGCCAAAGCGCCAACAGTTCCGACACTGAAGTGGACGGGAAGCGAGAGGTTCCATTTTAAATATAAGGGGCCACACTTTTATTTCAGAGGGGTAGGACTTGCCAGCCAACGTAGCAATAACCAATTCTGTGGCAACTTTTTCCCCGTTTATGAGTCAGTTACATCGGTGTACAGCTATGACGCCAGCATCAGACGGTTTCTCCAGAGTCTCAGTTGGGCTCAATCGAGAGTCTATGCCCCTGATAATGTCCTGAGTGCATGCTAGATGAGGAATAAACGCACTCACTGGCACAGATGCGAAAGTCTTGCACTTTAGGTGGTCTGCAACACAGGTCGAATGTGATGACCTTCAAACTATCCCACCTCTTCGAAATTGTCGGACATCGCTTATCATCTGGAAATGATGTGTCATGGCTTGAAGCTCCGCCTGAACAGCTTGTGGGTAGTTCAGCCGGATGAATCCACCGTTAGAGGGCACCAGCGCGACAGCGATGCTGCTAACACCGCTGCGGAAGAAAGATTGCAAAAGCAAATCATCAGGAGAAACGGAGGCTCCGCAAGAACTGGGCCCTTGCCCAGGAGAGTTTTTAGGCGTCAGTGCTGCTTCAATCAGGAAATAAGTAATACAACAATTAGATAAGTAAGATAACTAGGCCAAATCCACCCAAAACTTAGCTAAACCACCAGGCAAGTTCCCGCTTGGGCTCACCGGGGTGGAGCACCGAACGCTAGATCGAACGCCGAGGACGGGCAGCCGACAGAGGAGCTCCTTCTTCTACTTCGTTCCTTCCTTGTCTTGCCTTGTAATGTGTCCCAGACAGTGGCGCGTACCCACTATGGGAGATTGGCCACGAAGCAGGCGGTTTTCCGTAAGGTTAGAAGTATAGAGAAACTAGATGTGGAATAGGGGAGCGTGGGACGATAGAACTGTAATTTAGACTTGCAATGAAAATATTGGTAAGAATTTTGATAAAATAATTTAACGTAAAGAAATGATATAATAGAACCTATGGATAATTGTAGAAAATCAGCAGGGTACTCTTTTTGTCTTTCTAATAAAATTGTAAACTGCAACAGAAGCATCCCTGTGGCTGGTTCCCAGTGAAGTTGCCCCAAAAGAAAGAATGCTTGTCGAGGTTAGCGATAGGCCAAGTTTGGTAAATGAGTATTCTAATATCTTTCTTTGTCTTAGAAAGCGGCAGCATGAGAGAAAATAATCTTCGATAGTTTCAGGTGCACTGCAATAAGAACATAGAGGGGACATAGCGAGACCAGACCTGTGTAAGTAAAAATTTAGAGGAGGTATACGACATCTCCATTTTGTAAAAAATACTTCCAATTGCCTTGATGGACACCAATTAATATTCCATGGGAAGCCAAGATGGTGGAATTCAGAACACGGTGTTAGCATGGATATTGCAGAATTTTGAGATATTGCGAAATTTCTGTACCTTGCCGCGGTGACATAAGCTGATATCGACAAAACAGATATGATACGGCCGTTCAGGGATACTCGTGCGAGTGAATCGGCCATTCCATTCAAGTGCAACCCACGATGTCCCGGTACCCAAAGCAAAGGTACTTTTCGTAAGTACGGAGGTATCATCGAACGAAATGCTCTTTGAATTGCTGAATTTAAAATGCAGTTAGTGCTGTTCATGCTGATAGCGAGTCAGTCACGATAACAGCTAATGGGTTTTTGGGGGGGAGTTTTCGTAATGCTATTATAATCGCTAATAATTCTGCCTGAAATATAGGTGTGAAGTCGGGAAGGCGAAGGGAGTAGGACCATTCAAGAGATTCAGAGAAGATCCCCACTCCTGCCTTGTTATTGCAAACAGAAGCTTCAGTAGCTATTACGTTGTCAGTGGTTAGCTGGTGCAGGTGGCCCTGTAAGATATTAATTAAATATCGCCTTGGTAATAGTTTAGCATGATTAGGAAATATGTCCTCGAACGCAATTTCGAGGTCTGTAAAGGCATCATTTGAATGGTAAACTTGGCGTATGGAGACATCCAGTTTTGGTTACTGTGCTTGTACGAATACTACCTGAGGGCTGTGAAATCACGAGCACGATACTTGGAAAAACTCAGCAGGTTCAGTGATAAAAGCATATTGCGTACGTCTTTTTGGAAACTCATAAATTTTTAAAAATGTCTGAAACGTAAGCATGCGGAATCTGCAATCTAGGGTGGGTATATGAGCTTCCTGATATAAAACAGCGGTGGCAACAAATCTAGGAAGCCCGACGCATGATCGTAGAGCTTCTCTTTCAAAAAATATGAGAGGTTTAATTTTGTAGGCGGGGCAACCGGAAAATATCACGCAGCCGAATTCTAATATGGGCCGAACATACATATTATAGATCATCAGTAGGGTATCCCTGCGTAGTCCAGAGTGACGGTGGCTGAGCCGGTGGAGCATAGCTACGGCTCGTTCTGCCTTTGTTTTAATATGTTCAATGTGACTGCGCCAAGTGAGTTTGTTATCGTAAATGACACCTAGCGACAGCTAGAAAATCCGTCGTCTACTTCATCCACCAAATTATTGAAACATTAGAAGAAGATGAAGGAATCAGGACTCCGATCGTAAATGACACCTAGCGACAGCTAGAAAATCCTTCGTTTACTTCATCCACCAAATTATTGAAACATTAGAAGGAGATGAAGGAATCAGGACTCCGATATTTCTTAACAATCTGCATGCACAGCACCTGCAGCTTCTTCAAATTAAAAAAATTTGATAACCTTTTCGGCAATGGTACTTCCGCATTTACGGAAAGTACACTTGCTTTTAGTACCTGTGCATCGTGGATTGCACTTGAATCAAGCGGCTGATTCACTCGCACGACTCTTGGCAAATCCCTGTGAGTGCGTAAGCGCCAAACTCATCAAGGACATCATCATCATCATCATCATCATCATCATCACCAGCACGAGCATCTCTCAATGGCTCTGTAATATCTGTTTCGCTGACATCAGCTTATGAAACCACGGCTAGGCAGAGGAATTTATCCATCTGGCAGAACTCCGCGGTATTTATATTAAAATCATCGTCTTCTGAATTGTACCAGCTTTCCTTCCCGTGGTATAACAATGGGTGTTCGTCAAGGCAATTTGATGTTTCCTCTACAAAACTGGAGATGCCGCATTGCGCCTCTAAATTTTTACTTACACTAGTCTGGTCTCGCTGTGTGTTCTTTATGTACTTTGTGTAATGCATCTGAATGTATTGAGCCGTTTTTTCTCTCGTGCGCCAATCTTTAGGACAAAGTAAACTCTGAATTTTAATTTAGACAACTTGCACTTTCCTTGACAATACCAACCATTCTTTATTTTAGGGCTACTTCACTTGGTATCCAACCACAGGGATGCTTTCGTAGCAGTATACAATGTTATTAGAGAAACAAAATAGAGTATTTTGCTGAATTTCTTAAGGTAATAATCATTGCTATTGTCACGTGGTAGTGGCGTTGAATAACACAGTAGCAACACTGGGAACGACAAAACTAGCTTTTATTGGGCGAACTTGTGCCCACAAAACAGGCTAGACTTATAGCACAACGATAGCGGCGAACACGCTCGGCGATCGTCGAAAATTTGATCAGCGGGTCAAGCGCGTCGGCTTTTATACAGCAGTCATCGAATGTTCTAGACTAAACGTTGGGATCCGCATGCCTTCTACAAAGTTCTACACCATTCGTGTCAAGCGATGAAATCAGATAACACAAGGTTCGGCGACAACAGACAGCGGATAGAAGCATCGATAACTTTCCAGAAACTTCGGATACATGCAGGCGCGTCCCGCGCTGTGCAATAACATTTGTTAGGCGGCAAAAGGTGTCGCCCGATAAAGACAAGTACACGTGGCACTATTATTTAACTTCTTTATATTACATTATTTCTTCTCAAATTTCTTGACAGCATCTCTAAATCTAATTTGTAAGGTATAATTTTCCGATCCTCTCTCGGCTATGAAAAAGAATCTAATGAATATGCTTCAAACCGCCGGCTTTTTGGGCAATACCCAGCAGAGGGTATTGAGGTTACTGAACCAGTACTGAGGTTACAAGACAAGTAATTGAGCTCGCAGTGGCTGCCTCCTCTGCTTGGGTGATGTCTCTGATCCTGATCGCTGTGCTACTTCTGAGTTTACCATCAAGGTGTATGAATGACTGCTATCATCATGATGCCTCTAACCGGTCCTTCCGCGTCAGTCAATAGTGCGTTGCTGTCATTATTTTATTGTTATTATGTGGCGAGCAAGACTGATATGGGCGACAGCACATCAGTCTGTACAGAGCAACGAAGGTGCGCAATAGACGCCCGAGCTCTCCAGCACCCCGGACGCGCATTACTCAAACCTGCTGCCAACATAGTCTGAAATTCGACAACACCACAGGCTGTGGGAAAGGGACTACACGCCACCGTGTAAAGAGGTAGACAAGAAACAAGAAATAAAGCAAGAAAAGAATACAGATAAACGCGTACTCCAGCCCAAAAAGAGTGCGTGGAATCTACCAACAACACTGAGCCCAAATGCGCACATGGAGGCGGACCTATACCACATTGTACGGGTCTGTCAAAACAACACAGAAAAAAAATTATAGAAGATTGTACTATCGCCCTGCGGAAGGAAGTGTTGTCCAGCGTAGACCCGAAAGCCCAGCAGGCGCTAACCGAGAGGGTGGCAGCGGCTGCAAGACCCAAGGGACTCCCAGAATATATGCAGACGGGCCACCAATTTTTAAGGTAAACAAAGAAATATCACAGTGATCAGTCCAGTAATAAATGTTTATTCTCCAGCCTATTACGTGTGGGTCATGAACAGAGATAGAAGTTGCTTAGGCAGATAACTAACCAGTGCTGGTAAACGAGGAAATGAGACTAAAAGATGGGGAGGAAGAAAGATTTCCACACTAGGCACGCAGAAGCCAAACAAACTTCGTCTTATAATTCTTCTCAACTGGTCATGTAGGCTTGGTGCATGTCAAGAAAACCTGCAGCCCTTTTGTGGCTCTCCACATTGTAGAATCCCTAGGCCGCGGTCCTATAATCTTCTATTCTGTAAAGATACAGCAACTTCTAGGATCACCTATTCTGTAAAATAGAAGAACCTCATTTTCTTAAACCTGTATTAGGGACAAGCGTCTTATGTTCCTATAATGGCAAGTGTACAAGACGTGTTCTAAAGTAGTTCTTGCGAGACATGTTCGTCCGTGATACGGAGATGGAGTTAGAATCTTGTTCTGCGGAGATCGACGTCGATTGGATAGCAAGCAACCTGTGTCGCCCCATGTCAAGTTTGTCAAGTTGCTCATCGTTTTCAATGAATGTTACCAGATGGACTGTGACGGGCTTGAGACTATACCGAGTTTTATGGGTGGCTCTCACACGGAGCCATGGTCGGCAGTTTTTGCAAGTATAGGTTCACCTGCAGCAAGTAACAGTTCTCTTTTTCCTTTTTCTCCTCCTCATCTTCATCATCCTTATCATCATCATCGTCATTAGCATCATCTGCAGGCTCATCATCGTCTGTGTTACCCCCACAGGGGCGTCTGCGTCAGCAGACGTTTGGTGTGTTGCGACACCACGTACCCGAGCACACGAGGTTTGGACCCTCCCGCGTGTAGCCGTGCGCGGCTTATCCGTGTCTGGGGAAAGGGGGATCCTGGAGGTTGAGCCGATGCTGGGTGTTTGGACCTTTAAGGCCTCCCGGCGGTGTGAACACACCTCTTCGGTCTCTGCTTCACATAGATGGCACCCCCGGACTGACCCACCCGAGGGAAATCGGTAGTCGCCTCTTCCTGTCTCTCTCTTCTCAAACCTTCGCCTTTATCTCTCACTTTATATCTTTCCTGTCTTCTTCTCTTTTCCATTTACTTCCTTTTTCCATGGCGGCAAGGGTTAACCTTGTGTATGTGCCCTCACTTGGGTATAATATATTAGGTTATAGTGGCAATGTACAGCTGACGCCTACAGCCTTACCCGTTAAGTGCTGCAGCGTCCCCTAGTTGGGCTCCGTGCTGGGTGGCCGCCATTGCTGCCGAAAACGAAGTAACATACAATGGGAACACCCGCATTTCCCCGCCTACTTGATCGTCACCTTCAGAAGACAGGACGCACAGATGAGTTAAGTACATATTTGACCCGCACAAAAGAGACATACCCGAAATACCATGTATTACATAGTGTGAATGCTGCAAAACAGGCCGGGATTATTTCACCATTCATAGTTTCAAGATCCTTGACCGAAGCCTTAGGGTCAGGTTATAAGGTGACGAAAATGGCAAGCGGAGACCTACTTCTTGAGATCCCTCAGAAAAATCACTACGAGAGGCTAGGCAGTCTGGTGACATTTGGTAACATACCAGTTTCTGTTACACCACACCGATCAACGAACAGCTCACGCGGAGTCGTATCAGAGGCAGACCTTTAGGATTTGACAGAAGCTGAGTTCCTGGAAGGGTGGAAAGATCAAAATGTGACTGATGTAAAACGTATTATCCTTAGAAGAGACAACAAAGAAATTCCGACCAAACACCTCATCTTAACATTTGCAACTAGCGTTCTGCCGGAAACCATTGAAAAGGGATACATTAGGCTAACTGTCCGACCATATATTCCAAAGCCTAGACGTTGTTTCTAATGCCAAACGTTCGGCCACGGCTCGCAGAGCTGCCGTGGTCAAATAAATTGTGCAAAGTGTGGAGTGCAGGGCCACCCCTCCTACAACTGCAGTGGCACACCTCACTGTGTGAACTGCAGTGGTGACCATCCAGCTTACTCACGCTCCTGTCCGAACTGGAAGAAAGAAAAAGATATAATCACCCTTAAAGTCAAGGAAAATATTTCGTTTAAGGAAGCCCGTAAACGGTGCTAACCTTTCCACAACACACCTTATGCTGATGCGACGCGTCGGGGGGCAGCGTTGCAGCGGACATTGCCAAGTGCCCAGCCCGCGTATAGCGAGCAGGTACCTTTGCCTCCTGCCCACAGGATGGAAGTAGGTAAGCCTACCCCATCCAACAAGCAAACAGGCCAGGCTACCCTTGGGTTGCCGGTCCCACAAGAGTTATCTGCGGCAACCTGCGCTATGCGCAGCGATCCCGCAGGACCGATAGCGGCCACGAAGGTAGGCGCAGCTGAGGCTGCCTCAACCTTCCCGGCCCCTTCCAACGCTGGCAACAGCCGGCGCAGCCAAATCCCACAGGGAGCCCCATCGACCTGCGGGCTGGTGGGCACAGGGGTCTTGCCTTCCGAGGTGAGACTCTCTGTTGTAACTTCTCGCTCGCAAGAGCACGGGTCCGGCTGCTCACAAGAGGCAATGGACACTACACCTGTCCTCAAGGCGCACCAAACGCCTAAGGAGCAGCGAGGCTCCCTCGAACGCTCCAGAAAGGGCAGAACCTCCGTTACAGGCCTCGAAAGAGCTCTGTAATCTAAGGCATCACTTCCGTTTCCGTACACACAGCACTAATTTACTTTAAATATGGATACACAAATTATTCAATGGAACATCAGAGGTCTCCTTAGAAACCTTAATAATTTGCAAGAACTTATCCACAAACATAATCCAAAAGTGCTGTGTTTATAGGAAACACACTTAAAATCCAAGCACACAAACTTTCTCCGAGCGTATGTTACGTCTCGCAAAGATCGGGATGATGCCGTCGCATCATCGGGTGGTGTTGCGATTGTCACTCATAAAAGTATAGCCTGTCAACCTTTACAGCTACGAACACCCCTTGAAGCAGTGGCGGTGCGAGTTGTTCTGCTAAAGAAACTCATCAATATTTGCTCGTTTTAAATACCTCCACATTACAAATTAACTAAACATAAATTTTAGTCCTTCATAGATGAATTGCCAGAACCTTATCTTGTTCTTAGCGATTTCAATGCACACAGCAGCTTGTGGGGAGACTCTCGTATCGATGGGCGAGGTCGTCTCTTTGAAAAGTTCCTTTTTTCTTCTGGAGCGTGCCTTCTCAACAAGAAAGAACCCACATATTACTCTCTTGCAAAGAGAACCTTTTCGTCAATAGATCTTAGTATAGTTTCCGCGTCTATACTGCCCGAACACAAATGGGAACATGTCTTCTTTAGAAATCGACGCTGCTGTGGAGTACTTTAAAGCAATCATTAGAGATGCCGCATCTAAATGCATATCTGAAGCAAGTGGCTTGGCAGGCAAACGGCGCGTCCCGTGGTGGAACGACGAATGAAGGATCTCCCGTAAGAAACAGAACAAAGCGTGGGTTTTGCTACGCGCGTCTCCCACTGCGGAGAATCTTATCAACTTTAAAAAAGTAAAATCCCAAGGCAGGCGAACCCGCCGACAGGACAGAAGAGAAAGTTGGCAGAAGTTTCTATCGAGTTACAGATGAGGCCAAAGCCTGTAACCGAGTTAATAGGATAAGAGGGCGACAAGCATATTCACTTCCTTTGGTAAACACACAGGCCTGTACACTTCAAGATCAGGCAGACTCAATTGGGGAGCACATTGAGAGCGGGTCAAGTTCAACCAATTATTCACAATCTTTTATTAAATATAAAGAAATAGAAGAACGTAAGCCATTCACAAGAAAAAGTCGAGAGAATGAGCCTTACAACCGTCCTTTTAGTATTGCCGAATTGAGAGCTGCCTTGAGCGCATGCAAGAGCTGCGCACCAGGGTCTGATAAAATTATGTATGAAATGCTCAAAACTTGAACAATGATACGCAAGTTACACTATTCACACTTTTCAACACCATCTGGGATGCAGGGTACCTTCCTAGCGTATGGAAGGAAGCCATTGTGGTCCCGAATTTGAAACAAGGCAAAGACCCTTCCTCAGTGGGAAGTTACCGCCCGATAGCCCTCACAAGTTGCCTCTGGAAGTTATTTGAAAAAAAGATGATTAATCGGCGACTCATTCATTTCCTTCAACAGAACAAAATTCTTGATCCCTATCAGTGTGGCTTCAGAGAGGGGCGCTCCACAACTGATCACCTTGTACGTATTGAAGGAAACATCGGTGATACATTTGTACACAAACAGTTTTTCCTATCCATATTCCTCGACATGGAGAAGGTACACGACACAACGTGGCGCTACGGAATCTTGAGAGACTTGTCAGAAATGGGCATTCATGGCAATAGGCTAAACCTAATAGAAATCTATGTGTCGATTCGTATCTTAAGAGTAAAAGTCGGCAATATACTGTCACGTCCTTTTATACAGGAAACTGCTGTACCCCAAGGGGGCGTGCTTAGCTGCACGCTCTTTATCGTGAATATGAACACGCTTCATGCTTCATTACCGCCGGCCTAGTTCTATTCTGTCTATGTGGACGACATTCAAATAGCTATCAAGTCCTAGAACCTCGCAGTGTGCGAGGGACAGGTACAGCATGGCTTCAACAAAGTATCAAAACGGGCCGAGAAAAATGGATTTAAAATCAATCATAACAAAAGTTCTTGTGTTCTTTTTACACTAAAGCGAGGCCTGATCCCGGATCCTTGCTTAGAACTTTGTGGACAACAAATACCTGTAAACAAAGAGCACAAATTTCTAGGTATTATACTTGACGATAGACTCACTTTCATTCCACACATTAAATATCTGAAAGAAAAATGTCTAAAAACAATGAACCTATTGAAACTTCTATCTAAGACTACGTGGGGTAGTGACAGAAAGTGTCTAATTAATCTCTACAAGAGCCTGATTCGGTCACGATTGGATTACGGTGCCGTAGTGTATAACTCTGCCGTCCCGAGCGCGCTAAAGATGCTGAATCCTGTCCACCATCTGGACATCCGCTTAGCAACTGGCGCTTTCAGAACAAGCCCGATCGAAAGCTTATATGCCGAATCGAATGAGTCGCCGCTCCACTTGCAGAGATCATACATCAGCTTTACATATTTCCTTAAAGTGCACCCTAATCCTGAACATCCATGTTTTAATACCGTTACTGATGTGACGTGTGCTACACTTTTCCGCAACCGTCCGTCCATAAGACAGCCTTTCATTCTGGGTGTGAAGGAGCTTAGCAATGAAATGCATGTCCCACTCCTGGAGCACCGCTTAATGCGCCCAACCGAGCTATTGCCTCCTTGGGTCTGGCAGGTCACAGAATATGTCTAAAAGTTTCAAAGCATGCTCCAGAGGTAGAAATTCGAATGCATTTTCTAGAACTTCAGTACAAGCACTCATGCACAGAGTTCTACACAGACGCTTCCAAGTCACATGCCAGAGTATCCTATGCAGCCGTCGGTCCTTCTTTTTCGGAATCCGATGTACTACATCCAGAAACAAGTATCTTTACGGCAGAAGCCTACGCTATATGGTCGGCTGTAAAGCATATAAAGAAATCAGTACTCCAAAATGCCGTTATATATACAGACTCCCTAGGTGTGGTGAAGGCCTTAATGTCACCCTACAAACATAAAAATCCTGTACTTACTGAGGTCTATTCCGACCCGTGCAAACCTTATCTATCCAACCAGCAAATAATCATATGCTGGGTACCCGGCCACAGGGGAACCGAAGGTAACGTTTTGGCAGACCAGATGGCTACGTCAATTGCACTCCCTGCTGTTAATAATATTGCTTTGGTGCCTCTCACAGATCTGAAACCTTACATACGAAAGAAACTGCGAAACCACTGGCAACGCATGTGGGACGCAGAAATAAATAATAAACTGCACGTTATAAAGCCACAGTTAGGTTTTTGGCCCTCCCCAACAAAATCTCGGCGAACAGATGTCCTATTCTGTCGCCTCAGAATAGGACACACATTTGACACCCATAATTATCTGCTTACTGGAAGTGAACCTCCAATCTGTGGTAGATGCGGTGAGAGGCTTACCGTCCTGCACGAGCTCCGGGAGTGTCGGGAAGCCGAAACGGAGGGAAAGAAACATTGTCCGCTTGCTTACCAACATTATATCCCTCTACACCAGGCTATGTTTCCTGGTAAGGAACCGCTTTTTGACACCAAGGCAGTCCTCAGCTTCTTAAATGATGTCGTACTACACGTTATATGCCCATTAAATTCGTAGAGCATCCTCGCTCCAAAGGGTGTCGCTGCGATAACAGTTTTGCATAGCACATGCCTCCAAGCCCTTGTTATACAAGGGCTCTAAGGAGGCAGTAGCGCTCTAGCATATCTTATAACCTTATATATTTTTACGCATCGTATCATTCTATTTAAATGCATCGTAATGTTCATAGTACACGTCATAAGTCATAGCCATCATCTTATTATACAGATTTTGCGCATTTTAGCGCGACCATTTTTAAGGCCCCTCTACAGCCACGTCACACCAACTTCATCGAACTCATGATTACACTGCGAAGTCATTACCACGGACATGGCGCTCTTTGGCCATTCTTGGCCCTTGTGCCATAAAACATCAAACATTCAATCATCTGTGTTACAATTGAAACCATCTGATATTCAAATTACGAATGAACAGCCGTACGTAAAAACTATCAAAATGCCCCCTTTGCCAAGCTGGATGCTCTCCGAACTAGTTTTTGTTACTTTTAGCTTGGAATTAACTAGCAAGAAATCTTCCTTCGCCACCAAGTTTACAGTTATGAATTTTAAAGCCTTGCGCTCCTGAATATTTACTTCATCTTTAGCACGCTGCTAATCTTCCCAGTATGCCCCGATTCTCGTTTATCAGAATTGTGTGCGTCACGGATTGCATTGTATTTTATTTTTTGTGTGTGTGGATTATCTTTAATGCCTTTTTTTTGCATTAGTACAGATCTGTCCGGTGCATCAGCCGACAACATTGCTGAACGAGTAACCGTGAACCTATTAACTAGGCAGCATGCACTCGACATTCACGATGTTGACCATGTGAGGATGTTCGTTTTATGAGGACGCAGACACCTCATAAATGGACAGTATTCTGAGATGCCAAATCACGCTACAGGCGTTAAAATGTGTGTTAAAGAAAGGACCATACTACCTGCTTGTGCTGGAAATCGCCGAACTTTTTTTTAAATTTCCGCACCACCTGTGGAGAAATGCCGCAGAGTCTCATCCAGTGGTGCGCACTAATTCTGTAAGATGTCTGCCCCACCAAGAAAACCATAGAGACGGATCTACAGACAGGCAAGATGGATAGCAGGCTAGCACACCTTCTCGAGGCCAAGCAATATCTTCTCGAGAGGGGTAAAAGCCAACGCTTGAATGGCAAGCTCAGAAAAAAGATAGCAGAGATCAAGAAGCAGATCGACGAGGACTGCCTAGCCGTCTACGCAGCAATGGGGCAAAGTGGCAATTTGATCGACGGGCAGATGCGCACGGGAGGCAAGTGGAATCTTCTCGAACACTTGCTCGACGACTCCGGCACAAGGTCAAACCAGAGAAGTGTCCTCGCCAAAGCGCTCCACGAAGCCAAGAATTCGTCTTCGGAAGAGGACGTGCTGCAGATGCTAGCAGAAAAGTGCCTGCCGCTAAAAACTGTGGCCGGTGAGGCGGTATACCCAGTATACAAAGGGAAGCCGAACTCAGCGCTGGACGAGCCCTTAAATGTCAGTGAAATCCGCCGCGTCTTACACGATTTCAATGGTAGGTCACCATCCCGCCCGGATCACATTAACAACAAGGCTCTCAGAAACCTAGAGGACGGATCCATCCAGCTTCTCACAGATGAAGTAAATCATATTTGGGAAGAGGGACTTGTACTGGAACAATGGAAGCTGGCGAAAGTCATACTAATCCCAAAGCCCGGTCAACCGCTGAGCTTGGACAGCTTACGCCCCATCTCACTGACATCATGTGTTGGGAAGGTGGCCGAACAGGCCATCCATAACAGAATTGCCGATTATATCGAGACCAACGACCTTTTCCCTCACAACATGATAGGTTTCAGGCCAGGCCGCCCCATCCAGGAAGCCATGAAGCTTACCAAGGTCCAAATCCTGGAACGCTGCGATCGGGACACGAGAGCCATCCTTGGTTTGGACCTGGAGAAGGCCTTTGATAACATCCGTCACGAGTTTGTTCTCGACGCCATCTACAAACTTGACCTAGGCTTGTCCTTCCAGCCTTCGTCAGGTCTTTCTTGAGCAAACAATGCGCCATCCTCAAGGTTGGAAATTAGGAACCGGAGAAAATGGAACTGAGCAGATCAGGCACCCCCCAGGGGTCAGCCATCTCACCGCTACTCTTTAACATAGCAATGGTCGACCTCTCGAGATGCCTAGGCAACGTTCAGGGCATCAGTCACATGATCTACGGTGATGTGTGGTGCGCGGTTGGCAGTAAGGGACAAGTCGAAGCCGCTCTCCAGAAAGCTGTCGACACTGCAGAGCGCTTTCTAACAGACACGGGACTCTGGTTCTCCCCAAAGAAATCGGAGCTCCTTCTCTACAGCCCAAATAGAAAGGACCGCAAGCCACAGAACTGGATACACCCCACTGAAATCGACAATAATATCTACACAAAGTGCGGATATCCTACTCCCAAAGTCGCGTCCATAGGAATCTTAGGAATGACACTCGAAGAGGCCGGCACAAATATTATCACCATTCATAAACTAGCAAAGAAGACGGATAGCGCGATCGGTCTAATCAAGCGGGTAGCTAATAGAAGGAGAGGCCTGATCGAAGAGAATCTCATAAGGCTAGTCCACGCTTTCTTGTTATGCCATTTCACGTAGGTAGCGGTCATGCACGTCTGGAAGATGGCCGAGCGATACAAGCGAAATGCCACGATAAGGAGGGGGATCAAGATTTCGCTCGGACTACCGATACACATGCACCGACCGACTCCTGCAGTTGGGTTTTCATAATACCCTGGAAGAAATTGCAGAAGCACAAGAAAGGGCGCAGATTCTCAGGCTCTCCGGCACCAGGGCGGGCACAAGACTCCTAACTGAGATGGGCGTCCCCCCACCCACTGTCCAAGACGCCTACCAGGGCCTTCCGAAAGAGCAGAAAGATAACATCATCATCATCATATCACCCGCCCCGCGCAATATGCATCCCCAGCGCAACGTATAAAGAAGGAAGGCCAGAGTGGTGGCGCACTTACGCCGCGCGACAGAACTCCCTGGCGGCAACTGCTTCGATGACGCGGCCCTGTATGGCCACAGCAACAATTTCACGGTAGTATCGATCAACCAAAGGGGTTCGACCGTTAACGCCGCTTCGGTACGAAGCACGTCGTCGCGTGCCGCCGAGAAAGTGGCCATTGCCTTTGCCCTCTTGGACGAGAAAGATGCCAATATCTTTAGCGACTCCAGGGCAGCCATCCGCGCCTCCAGCGTTGGCGCCATGTGTAAAGAAGCCTGTCGCATCCTAGATGGCAAAAGGTTCGCCACCCACACTCTCACGTGGTTCCCCGCTCACAGGGTATCCATCATGGAACGCCCTACAAACCTCAATGAACTCAACCTCAACAAACCTCCAAGGTGCGAGGTCTTGCTTTCCGCGACCTTGGAGAACTCCACCACCGGCCCGCAGTGGTGGAGAACAGATTCAACCGACCACATACAATTGATTTACGCAGCACTTTTATCTCATCAGGACAGACTTTCTCCTTCCTCACAAAAAGGTAAATAGGGCCCAGGCATTGACCCTCAGATTATTGTAAACCGGCTCGTATCCCAGCCCGGCTTTATTCCTCAAGCTTTATCCCGACGCTTATACCACTAGTTCTTGCAGGCACTGCAATGACTTCGCTAGCCTAGACCATATGCTCTGGCGTTGTCCCTCGTTGCGAGGCACCGAGCAAATAAATGAGGACAAGTGGCTCTCCGCTTTGAAGAGCCCCGATGCCGGGGCGCAGCTAAGGGCTGTCCAGAGGGCCCACGATGCGGTGGTCGGGCAAGGCCTGGCTGCCCCAACGAGGGAGCGGCCCACAGCGCGCTAACTCGCATACCTCCGGACCTTCATTAAAGATATGCATCTATCCATCCATCAGATTGTCGAGTTAAGTGGCCACGTGATCATATTTCAATGGGTGTCTAGTCATTGTGGTGTGATTGGCAATGAACTCGCTGACAGTGAAGCAGGATCGGCGTGCTCTTCCTCTGATGAAGTACCGATTGCCTGCTCGCGACATGACACCAACTCTAGGATCAAGGCACTCACGCAGGACCTTACAAAAGCGTACAGAGCCCACGATAACATTCACAGACCCCTACATATGATCGACCCAGACGGAAAATTCTGTTTGCCACCGAAGGTCACGTGGTGAAAAACGTCCCTGCTACACAGGATTCGCCTGGGCGTTGCTTTCACCCGTCGCTACGCGCACCTCACCGGCCTATCGAACAGCACTGATTGTGAACACTTCCAGGTGCCTGAAACACTGGAAAGCATACTGTGTGACTGTCCAGCATATATGCTGGAGCGAAGAACGTTAGAAAGTTTCCTAGCCAGCGTTGGCAGGCAACCACTGTCGGAGGAAACTTTCCTTAGCCTGACAAAGCAAGTTGAGTGAGTGCAACTAAAGTGGTGTTGACGTTTCTGCGGGTCACCTAGCTTGGCGAGCGGCTCTAGCAAGGCAATTGTCTGATATATATAACCACTCACCACTTTTCTTATCATCATCATCCACCGAGTATTTTCACTCTCCTCCCTCTTCCCCATTGCAGAGTAACAGACCAGAGCGCACTAGCTCAGGTCGACCTCTGGGTCTTTCCTGTCAATGAATTATATTCCATATTCTTTTACCAAACATGTTTCGTCGACGCAGCACGATCGAAAGACCCGTCGCACAATGCTGCTGCTCCCATATGCAGGTTACTGGAAAACAGAAAAGCAGGCAAGCTTACTCTTCAGTTCTCTGACACCTCTAGATAAAGAATGCGTACAATAGCTTCGACTCAATTCTTTTTTTCTGTTATTTTAGCTCTATGTGAAGCTGTTCACCCTCTCTTCTTGCAGAGAGCATATAGGGTGCTTCAGACTTTACATATAAGGCGCTTCACACAATGTTCGTGAGTGGGTGACCTGGTCTCAGAGTGCCGCACTGATGTCGGAGATGTCGGAGTGCCGCACTGATGTCGGAATTTACACCAGTGCAACTAAAGCAGCGTAGAAACAGAGCCTTCAGCAAATGAGAGAAGCCAAGCTACACCATACCATCGTCATCTTCATAGCGTTCGCCGTCATCGTTATGCTGCTCTCGTCGCCGTCAACTTCATATCCATTGCCGTCGTCATTTCGTCCGTTTGAGCTCATCGTCGTGATCTCTTCGTTACCTTGCCGTCGGCATTGTTTTGTCGTCGTGTGTTCGTCGAGTCCTCGTTATCACTTCGTCGTCGTCGCGCTACTTATTTCGCAAGATCGCTAACATCGTGTAATCGCCATTCAAGTTTCGTCATGCCGATGTCACGTTATAATCAGAAATGCTAACATTCTATCAATTGGACAACTGCGCAGGTTTACACCACGTTGTTGTTGCTTAACGTAGACAAACTCTCCCCATGTTTTCTACAATCTTTTTATTTAGATTTGAATAGCTACATTAGAATCACATGGATCATAAGCGCGACTATGCCTGTTTAAATAGGCTCATGACATGCTTTGAAAGAACTATATACTGGGAAAGTTAGTTGTATGTACTTTAAAGTACAGCGTGTTATTAAAAGACGGAGATCACTGCTTGATCATTCTTGTTCATTTTTGCACAGCGTAATTTGGCCCTGTAGTTTGAAGTACTAATGGGATGGACATATAATCTTGCACAAGAAATTACCATCCCAAAGTACCTCATTAAAATAGTAGTTAAATATTATTTTACTAATAATTTCAGGTCATTTGTTATAATCTTTTAATTGACGCTAACCAGGAAAAAATGTGCTCACGGCAGAAATCATATGAGTAAAACCACGTTTGAGATATCCGTCCTTACAATGCACTACATGTGCACTGGTGTCTTAGTTAAGTACAATTTCCGTACCCCGAACGCCTCCCTGTGGCACAGTGGCAAAATTTTTACTTCAATGCCATTGCACTTTTGCACTTAAAAAATGCGCTCAGTCTTAAACAAACAATAATAAAGAGGTCAAGTAGACAGAATACGAACACGTAAGCATGAAAACCACTCGATAATGTTCCACCTCATCTTGCCGCTCTTGTGTACATTCGTCAGGCTATAAGTTACAGCTTGATTTCTTTTTCTTACGAGGAAGCTGTTGCGCGACTAGAAGTACTCGAAAGTGTTCTATGCTTGCAAATATTTGAATGTGTGGGTTATATAGGTCTGTATAGGTCTGCATAGGATATATAGGTGTGCATTAAGATATATGTTTTTTTTCTCACTGATTAGCCGCGGCGTATGCGGTTCTCAAATTTTCCTGGCTGCCATGTGGTAATGCGTTGCCTCAAAATTTTCCGATGTTGTGCACTGCCATGCCAATAAACTTGAAGCATTTTCAGGTTTGAGCTTGGTTATTGTTTGACACTTTTAATATTTAAGTCTGAGAAGATTTGAGGTAAAATGTACGCGCTGGCGGTGCTTTCTTTCATGACATTTGTTTGTGGGTTGTCATTTTCAAACATCTATGGCATATTATTGTTAAGCATGTGACGCCTGGTGAGAGCAGTTTTAGGAATAGAATAGTGCGGTAGTATAGGCCGAAGGTATCGCAGGTCATACAGAATGTCGTTGCATATAGCATATTTATTTATTTATTTACAAATACTGTAGGCTGTATTCGGGCCCAAGCATATATATACCTAAATAAATGCGGAACCTTACGATGACGCCGACGGCGACGAAAACTGCAAAAATTCGCTTGTAGTGTCCGTATATTGCTATCGCAATAAAAATATTTATTTCACAAGTGTACGAAAGCGTAATTCACCGTTATCTGCAACGTTCCCCAATGGTGAGGGCAAGCTGCTTGTAACACGAAGTCAAGAGTACGTTAGGTGTAGGTGTAATTTCATCAGAATTAAATTTCTTTCGCTGGGATCTCAAGCAAACAAGAGGTGGTGGTGTGCTCATTGCGGTGAAAAAAGATTAAGTTGTTTCACCTATCAATATCACTACATTCTTTGAGTGCGTTATCATCTGTGTTGAGTGTGAAACAAAGGGGAATAGTAATGTAATTGTTACATCTTTTATTCGCCCGCCAAATAGCACTTATTTCTCACGCCAATTTCATGGCGTAATAAGCGAAGTCTTCGCAGTGTATCCGAATTGAGTGGTAATTATTTTTCTTCATTTCAATTTCAACTGTGATAATTGGAACATACTTGATGGGAGGTTTACACTGCGCGAAAAGACGAGGACAAGCGAAGGAAACAAACAACACGCCACGGTCACAGTGGTGCGTTGCCAATCTGCCAGCTTGCCAATCCCGTGTTGTGGCGGATTGCTTGAAGCGCTGGATTGCCCCTCCACAATTTCGAGCATTCTTTGTCCACCTGGTTCCTTGCTGGGGTCATGTCCGAAGAATCACCAATGTACTGAAGTCCAAATGCTGGAGAAACGTTAAGATATACTCCGGCTGGCTTCTAGTGCTGCGTCAGAGCGATCTAGACACCTTCGTTGCGGCCGCACGTCTCGCTGAAGGTAAGAAGCTGGTCGCCAACGCTGCAGAGCTCTTATGGCAACACGCCAGCTTGGCTCTTCCTCGGAAACGGGAAAAAAGCCCATTTGCTAGCACTGTCACCATTCTTGAAAACGCCGTTCGGCCTGAGGAAATCCAGAAGATACTTCAAAAAGGACCGAAGCTTTCGTTTGAGCCAGCACCCATGCGCTCAGAGCTTCTCGCCATGGTGCGACGAGTGGGCCAGCGCGTTCCTGAAAAGCAGCAGGAGCGCGCGATTGGGCCGAAGTGGACTATCTGCAATGCACCGTAAGTGCTCCGCCAGCACAAAAAAAAATCCCTTAAAAAAAGTGGTGAGCTACCTCAAGAAAATTCATCTAGCCATAATACACCCAGACAAAGAATGTGGCTTTGGCAGGACTGCCTGTCCCCGCCTTTCGAAGAAAGGCCACCGAAGCTGTAAAAAAGGATTTCAAGCTGACTGACTTCCTTCCAAAAAACAGAAGCGTCTTGCAGTCAAGTTACTAAAGAGCATGCACCTTGAGGCCTTAAGCAAGGTAGTAAAAAAAACTGACAAGTCGCCTGGAAATCTTCACGAGTAAAACCCACAAACCGCCTGCCTTCTGCGAGCCATCGTTTCAGAGGAAGAAACGTGGCAACGAACGATTGAGAACTACCAACAGTTGGCAAGGACCCGTTTCAATGTGCAGTAAAAAAAAACAACTGCGCTCGTCGTGTGTTGTGTTTTTCCTTCGCTTGTCCTCGTCTTTTCGCGCTGTTTAAACCTCCCCTCATGTATGAAACAACTAGCCCTCAAGAACGTCCTACTAAATGCCACACTGTCTGTTCTAGTTTCACAAACTGAAGAACGTGAATTCTTTCATACACCTCTACAGTTTTCAATAATTAATAAATTATTTATTTATTTATTTATTTATTATTTATTTATTTATTTATTTATTTATTTATTTTATTTGTACAATACCCACAGCACGTTCACATACATTACAGGGGGAAAATACAGAACATCAAACGCATTCAGGCAATACGACTTAGAAAGGAACAATACAGTACGAATGGTAAGTAGAATGGTCAAAGAATTATAGACACTATTTGCATGTAGAAAAACAAAGAAACATAATTAAAGTCGCATCGATCTAACCAGACATAAAGGAATCATTCGATATTACATCAACCACTGACGATGCTAGATGTAACATTACAGAACTCATTACAGAACCCACGCACTCTTCAGCCACGTCAGCCAATATCCTCGACTTAATTCTGACTAATGGCCCCGCCTCCTGTTATGATATTACTCTTCTCCGTGGCTAGTCCATGCATACCATCTACACTGGTGAATTGACACAAACGCCAAATAAAAAGTAGTTACGTCTAAGCGCATGCGATGCTACAAAAAAGCTAATTATGCAAGTGTCAATTCGGAGTTATCATTGTTTACAGAGCAATTTTTAGAGGCCCACGCGTCACGAACACTTGAACACTGGTTCTTTTCATTTCCAGGGTTACGTTTTGTAGACTAATTGAGAGGTATATACTAGTTTTTACTATAAAATGGATCAACAACACACCATGGTTTAATAATCAACTCAAAAGTCTCAATAACAAGAAGAAGCGTCTCTATCGAAACGCTGATAAAAAGCACGCAGTCTGCATCATGGAAACGATGCGGAAATGCGATGCTCAATGCCAATCCCTGCTTAAAACAACACGTCGGCATTTTTTCCTTCATGACTTGGCATTGATGCTTATCACTAATCCTCACAGGTTCTGAAGCATAATAAATCCAATTTCCTATCGAGATGTTATCTTCGCATATTCAAATGGCGAGATAGTTTCGGTCTTCATCCCCGCAGGGGCGTCTGCGTCAGCAGGCGTTTGGTGCGTTGCGACACCACGTACCCGAGCACACGAGGGTTGGACCCTCCCGCGTGTAGCCGTGCGCGGCTTAGCCGTGTCCGGGGAAAAGGGGATCCTGGGGGTTGAGCCGATGCTGGGTGTTTGGACCTTTAAGGCCCCCCGGCGGAGGCAACACGCCTCTTTGGCCTCTGCTTCACGTAGACGGCACCCCCGGACTGACCCACCCGGGGGAAATCGGCAGTCGCCTTTTCCTGTCTCTCTCTTCGCACATCTTCGTCTTTCCCTCTCCCTTTTAGTCTTTCCTGTCTTCTTTTTTTTCTGATAACTTCCAACATTCCTGGCGGCGAGGGTTAACCTGGTGTGGTATGACCTACCTTGGTTATAACATATGTGGTTATAGCGACGATGTACAGTTGGCATGGCAGGGCTTGTTTCACCACATACCTTGCCTTGTCCCCTTGTTGGGCTCGGTGGTGGGTGACTGGCATCGTTGCTGAATACTCAATATATTTGATGGGAACTTCCAACCCTTTTTCAGCCGATCGTCCCTCTAAAAGGGGGCGCACCGATGCTACATTTCAGTTTTCTCTAAAACCCACTCAGACTTTCCCGAAATTTCACGTTGTACACAGTGAGAAACATGACAAGAAGGCAAGAACGATTTCACCATTCATTGTGGCGAAGTATCTCACAGAGACCATTGGAGGCGGCTATAAGATCACCAAGCTGGCCAGTGGGGACCTATTACTAGAACTAAAAGACAAAGCACAACACGACAAGCTAACAAAACTTGTACAACTTGGAGACATCCCTGTCAGTGTGACAGCGCACCGAACCATGAATACGGCCAAAGGCGTAATCTCTGACATAGACTTGATGGACTTGACCGATGAAGAACTCCTGGAAGGATGGAAGGATGAAAATGTAATAAACGTACAAAGAATAAAGATCAGACGGGACAACAAGGAGCTGCCAACTAAACACCTAATAGTTACCTTTGGCTCTAGCACGTTACCAGAGACATTAGAAACTGGATATATCAAAATCAGAGTACGACCTTACATCCCCAACCCGCGACGCTGTTTTAAATGCCAGAGGTTTGGCCACGCTTCCCAGAGCTGCCGAGGGCGGCTAACATGTGCGAAATGCGGCATCAATGATCACTCTGCAGATGACTGTAAGGCTGAGCCCCGTTGTAGTAATTGTAACGGTGGCCACCCTGCATATTCACGATCATGCGCAGTCTGGAAAAAAGAAAAAGAAATAATTACGATAAAGGTAAAAGAAAACATAACTTTTAGAGAAGCAAGACAACGCATCTCACCAACATTTGCACAGAGCACATCTTTCGCCGAAGTGGTACGTCGGGGGGCAGTACCACAACGGCACTTGGCGGACGCCAGCGCCACGCATAGCGAGCGTGCGGCAACGCCACCCGCCCCCATGGTGGGAGCAGCGAAGGCTGCCCTACCTCTCCCGAATTTGTCCACAGTGGAGGCCTCTGCTGGTGCTGGCACCAGTCAGCCCAGCTCCGAGGTCAAGACAAACCCACCAACCACCAGGACGGTGGGCTCCAAGGCCTTGTCTTTAGAGACAAAGCCTTCGCGTAAAACACACCGCTCGCAAGAGCGCGTGTCCAGTGCCTCTCAAGAGGCCATGTACACAACACCCAGTCAGAAGGCGCAGTTGACGCCTAAGGAGCGGCGCGACATTGTCGACCGCTCCAGGAAAGACAAAACTCCAATTACAGGGCCTCAAAAGGGCGCTGTAAGCTAAATCAAGTCCTCTTTGACACATAGCACAACATTTATTTTAATATGGATACACTGATTATTCAGTGGAATATCAGAGGCCTGCTTTGCAACCTCGATGATATCCAAGAACTCCTTAATCAACTAACTCCTAAAGTGCTGTGTGTCCAAGAGACTCATTTGAAATCTAAACACAAACACTTCCTACGTCAGTATGTTATTTTTCGGAAGGATCGCGATGATGCCCTCGCATCATCCGGCGGCGTAGCCATCATAGCTGACAAATCTATAGCCTGTCAACACTTACGGCTACAAACACCCCTTGAGGCAGTGGCCGTTCGTGCAGTACTTTTAAATAAACTGATCACCATTTGCTCTTTATACATACCGCCGCATTTTCAGCTTCACAAACAAGAATTCCAAACATTAATAGATCAGTTACCCGAACCATATCTTGTGCTTGGAGATTTAAATGCTCACAGCAACCTATGGGGCGACTCGCGCTGCGACGCGAGAGGTCGCTTGATTGAACAGTTCCTTTTTTCTTCAGGTGCATGTCTTTTGAATGGGAAGGAGCCCACGTATTATAACATGGCAAACAAAACATACTCCTCAATAGATCTTAGCATATCATCTCCTACTCTTCTACCTTACTTTCAATGGAAAGTTATTAAAAACCCATACGGGAGTGATCATTTCCCTGTAGTTCTAAGCACACCTATCGCTAATGAATGCCTTCCACAATTACCTCGCTGGAGAACTGACTCAGCTGACTGGGAAACGTTCAAAAAGCTTGCTTGTTTATCCTGGGACGACATGTGTGCTTTAAGCATAGACGCTGCGGTTGAATATTTTACGGCTTTTCTCCTTGAGACCTCCTCCAAATGTATTCCTGTAACAAGTGGATTGTCTACAAAACGCCGTCTTCCATGGTGGAACGATGAGTGTCGAAAAGCGCGAAAGAAGCAAAACAAGGCATGGGGTTTACTTCGGGATTCTCCGACAGCAGAAAATCTAGTCAATTTCAAGCAGGTCAAATCCCAGGGTCGAAGAACGCGGCGACAAGCTAGAAGAGAGAGTTGGAGAAAGTATATATCAGGCGTTAACTCTTACACTGACGAAACAAAGGTTTGGAATAGAGTTAATAGAATAAAGGGTCGACAGTCTTACTCTCTGCCTTTAGTGAATACTCAAGGCGACAGCATGGAAGATCAGGCGAACTTTTTTGGCGCACATTTCGAACAGATATCCAGCTCGTCGCACTACTCTGAAACATTCCAAAGGTACAAAAGGCAAATAGAAGGACAACCATTAGAAAGGAAAAGCACACAATACGAGGCATACAATAGACCCTTTTGCATGGCAGAGCTTCAGGCAGCCCTAAACAGCTGCAACCAATCTGCCCCCGGATCTGACCGCATCCTATATGAAATGCTTAAACACTTGCCGCCTGAAACACAAAAAACCCTTCTTTGTCTCTACAATTCTATATGGTCGTCCGGCCGCATTCCCTCTGCTTGGAAAGAGGCCATCATAATTCCTATTTTGAAACAGGGTAAGGACCCTTCTTTGGCAAATAGTTATAGGCCTATAGCATTGACGAGCTGCTTATGTAAAGTTTTTGAAAAGATGGTAAACAGTCGCCTGGTACATTATCTAGAAATTAACAAGAAATTAGATCAATATCAATGTGGCTTTAGAGAAGGCAGATCGACGACAGATCAGCTTGTACGCATGGAAATGTATATCAGGGAAGCGTTTGTCCACAAACAGCTTGTGTTGTCCGTGTTTCTTGACATGGAGAAGGCGTATGATACCACGTGGCGCTTCGGGATCCTTCGGGATCTTTCTGCAATGGGCATTCGCGGCAACCTGCTGAGAATAATTGAAAGCTATCTCTCTAACAGGACATTTCGTGTTAGAGTTGGCAACGTGCAATCTCGACCATTCATACAGGAGACAGGCGTACCGCAGGGTGGAGTACTGAGCTGTACGTTATTTATTGTTAAAATGAATTCCCTCCACACCGTATTACCTCGCACACTCTTCTATTCCGTCTATGTGGACGACGTACAGATAGGGTTCAGGTCATGCAATCTTAGCATTTGCGAGAGGCAGCTACAACTTGGCTTGAATAGATTTTCAAGGTGGGCGGACGAGAATGGTTTCAAATTGAACCCCCAAAAGAGCACATGTGTCCTGTTTTCTAACAAGAGAAGTGTACTACCACAACCCGATATTAACCTTAATGGAGAAAGACTAACTGTTAGCCCTGAACACAAATTCTTAGGTGTTATCCTGGACACAAAGCTTAACTTCGTCCCCCACTTAAAATATCTTAAAGAAAAATGCCTCAAGACCATGAACCTCCTCAAGCTGCTCTCTCGAACAACCTGGGGCAGTGACAGGAAGTGTCTGCTGAGCCTGTATAAGAGTCTCGTACAATCACGCCTCGATTACGGAGCCGTAGTGTACCACTCCGCAACTGAGAGTGCGCTAAAGATTCTCGACCCAGTCCACAACCTCGGTATACGACTGGCAACAGGCGCCTTTAGAACTAGCCCTGTTGAAAGTTTGTACGTCGAGGCCAACGAATGGTCCTTACATCTACGCAGAACATTCTTAAGTTTTTCATACTACACTAAGGTAAAATCAGACACCGAGCATCCATGTCATTCCATTGTTAGCGACCTGTCCGCTGCCAGACTTTACAGTAACCGCCCACGTATTAGAACTCCTTTGAGCCTACGTTTGGAAGCAGTGACAGAAGAAACAAACATCCATCTCCCAGAAAATATCTTAATGCCTCCCACTCGCCTTCCACCGCCTTGGGAATGGCAGACCATGGAGTGCGATATCTCTTTTGTTGCAATAACGAAACATGCACCTGAGGCACATATACTATCACACTTCCTCGAACTCCAAGCGCAGTACTGCTGTACCGAGTATTATACAGATGCTTCTAAATCATCTGCTGGTGTCGCGTATGCAGCTCTTGGGCCAGTTTTTTCCACCTCCGGTACTCTAAATCCTAACACAAGTATTTTTACGGCTGAAGCGTACGCAGTACTCTCAGCCGTAAAGCACATCAGAAAAACAAATCTGAATAAGGCCATCATTTTCACAGATTCATTAAGCGTAATAAGGGCCTTAATGAGTTTTCGAAAACATAAGAACCCTGTTTTTAATGAACTATACACACAACTATGCCTAGCATTAATGTACAACCAGAACATCATCCTATGTTGGGTACCTGGCCATAGGGGCATAAAAGGCAATGTAGCTGCTGACGAAAGTGCAACGTCAGTCACGTTTAATGAAACGGATATGAATAAACCTATATCAGCAAAAGAACTTAAGCCCTTCTTACGCAACAAACTGAGGAAGTACTGGCAGGACCAATGGGATAATGCAGTATTGAATAAGCTACACGTTATCAAGCCAAAATTAGGGAACTGGATAACTGAAAAAACAACAAGACATAAGGAAGTGCTTCTGTGTAGATTAAGAATAGGACATACGTACGCCACTCACTCCTACCTTCTGACGGGAAGCGAACCACCGACATGTAGCAAATGTGGCAACAGGCTTACAGTTATTCATGTTCTTATCCAATGCACTGAAATAGAGGCAGAGAGAAAAAAGCACTTTCCCTCTGCTTATATCCAACACATACCGTTACATCCAGCATTTTTTCTTAGCAATGAACCCCTTTTTACTTTTCAATCACTATTCAACTTTTTATTTGAAACTGACACCCTAAATGTGATTTGGCCAGGCTACTTGTAGCGCGGCCTCCACCTGGAGGTCGTAGCTGCAATAAAAACATTTTCTAGAGCACCTGCCTCTCAGCCCTTGCTTTCAAGGCTTTGCTGAGGCACTAGTGCTACAGATTTTACATAATTTACTGACCATCCCCATCTTGTGAAACATCTATTGTCATCGCAGAAACGATCAATCACAGTCATTTTTTTATATTATGTATATACTTGTATATTACGCACTTTAGAGCAAATAAATTTTAGGCCCTTTTACAGCCACATCGCACCACATGCATATACTGCGCTTTTTATCGAATATTTTAGGCCACTATACAGCCGTGTTTCATTACTCCCCGCAATTAACACCCATATATCATTCAGAAGTACAGACCATCGACTTGGCGCTCTTTGGCCACATCTGGCCCTTGCGCCAAAAAACCCTACTAATCAATCAAGTTTCGGTCTTCATGTGTGCACAAATTCTAAATGACACATTTTCCTCAGTGTTGGTCATAAAGATATTACTACGTATACTGCATTAGACGTGCATTCTGATGTAGGCATGTCTGAAATGGTAAGTGACGAAGAAGGTATTTTTCTTCTTTGACGAGCCGAATAAAATTATCCTCTACGTGGGATCAGAGTGGATTCAATCACAAGATATTAAAAACACCGCTGAAGGACTATCGCGTGCACTCTTCGCAATACTTTCACATTTGTTGTCTAACTCGAGCATTACAAACGATTGGCGAATGGCCAAGGTATTTCCAGTCTAAGTGCAGCGAGGGTTCTTCACCACTCAAATACAAACCCATATCGTTAACAAGTGCAACCTGCAAATTATCAGAATAGGTCGTACATTCACAGGCACTCAAATATTTCGAAGAGCACAACCTAATTTTTTTGTATCAGCGTGCATTCCGCAAGGGATATTCACCCGACACGCAGAAAGCTGGCTTTATTTTTGACCTGCAGTCATCCATAGGTGCTGGTATTCAGATCGGCGCATTATTGCTTCATTAAGCTAAGGCATTCGACCGTGTTCCACACCACTGTCTTCTAACTGAACTAGCGAGGCATAACATTCATCCGCTAGTTATTGTATGGATTAACGATAACGACTTCTTATCTTATGCAGCATGCAGTTCCCATCACAAACAATTTTAGCTCTTCTTGTGGCCAGGTGACTTCAAGTGTACCGCTAGGCAGCGTGTTTGGGCCGTTACTCCTTCGTATTTTCATTAACCATTTACCAGGCATCATTTCATTCAGACTAAGACTTTTCGCAGATGACTGCGTAATTCACCGTAACATTTATTCTCTAATTGTTGCAGAGGCTCTTGAAACAGAGACCTTAACTCTGTAAGTGCTTGGTGCGGTACTATAGGTCAATGTCACTAAATTCCTCAAAGACTAAATTCATGTCTTTTACTAATCGAACTACTAGACTCCAAACGTCCAACGCATTAGGCGAAACTAACGTTGAGCTTGCCTCCAGTTACAAATACCTAGAGCTCTTGTTCTGCAGCGACCTTACGTGGAAAAGCTACATTGAAACCATTTTAGCATCTCTTAACCGCTGCCTAGGCCTCATCATACGTAGTCTAACACACGCCTCACCCCCCATTACGAAACTAGCATACACTACATTATTGCGACCAAAGGTTGAGTACGCGTTGGCCTTATGGGACCCAGAAGGAGAGTGTCTTATTAAATATATTGAAACAGCAAAATCTCGCTGTGAGGTCTATTTTTTCGTACTATTCAGGAACAACCAGTGTCACGCAGTGTAGAAAGCGTGCTGAATTCGAGAATTTGTCAGTTCGTCGGCAAAATAGCACCAATACCTCTCTTTCAAAAACATTATCAGCGCCCGTTCCTTCATGATTGTTTTCATATCAAGTCCTCTATAATTCTTCATCATGATCATCCTTTGAAAGGAAAACGCGTTTTTCGCCGCACATCACGATACGCTCATTCTTTCATACCACCCATTAAAACTGAGTGGAATAAGCTAACATCTGACACTGGAACAGAACTCGACTTTAATCAATTTTAGAAACTTGTCCGATCGGACCTTATGCCCTGAATGTTCATCAACCGTGCTCGTCCCCTTTTTATCGCTCTCCCTGTTTTAATTTATCTTTTCTTGGTTTTTATATTTACTTACAGTTAAAAAGAACTGTTTAGCGGCACTAAATTTCAGTGTTTTGCATTGTATTACCACTGCATGGTTTTACATTGCTGAAAATGAAACTAACACAAGTTGTGCTTACATTTTTTTAGTGTGATTGCCTTTAGTGTTTTCAGCTTTCCTTTTTTACCATCTATATTGTTGTCACCTGTTACATGTTACCTTTGACAATGTTTCATATCCCCCACGTGTCCTTAAGGTATAATAAATAGATAAATAAATAAATAAATAAATAAATAAATAAATACATGTGTGACGACTGTTGCAACAACGGATGCAACGTTTGCATCCTAATGCAGACTTTAGCAAATATTTAGTGAATTCCTGCAACAATATAGTAATTAAAAGGACTAATCTAATTAGAGAAATTCTAAAATCTTTTTATGTCTAAATATTGTTTTTTGTGTCGAAAAACTCAAGAAACCCGATCCCGGCTAATTTACATGTAGGCTTTAGCTAAGCTAATACTTCAACGCTTACCTAAAAGAAGGCATGTGGCAAGACGTCAAAGAAAGTAACCATCCCCATTCTGTTCTGCTGCCCTACAATTCAGCAACCAAGCACGGCGGCCGCGCATTGTATTAGACTCAAGGAGACTGCGTACTATCCGAACATAAAACAGGATCTGTTAAGAACAGGTAGACAACTAAAGATCAAGTAGAAAGTATGCTTGCAAAGTAGCTACACTTCCCGCAAGGTATATTACTCTGGCGCACACGTTCGAAATTATTGCTTAGATTACAGTGGAGCGCCGCAGCTGAACCGGTACATCAAAGGAGACCTAATTAACTTAATATACGGCTTGGTGTGCTGGCCGTTTTGACAAAGAAACGTGTAGCCCTCTTGTGCATATTACAGAGTTTGTGAGCTCTAAGAAGTACAGATTCGCACTGGCCCGTGATATTCAGTAATGCGGCATAACTTGTAGCTTCAATGCTATCAAGTATTCCTTGATGTTTGAAAAGCGAGATATGCTTAAAATGATGTAATATTTTGATGATGATGATGATAATGAATACACACATGTAAATGAACATGTTTTTACAGCGTACTAGAGGTAATATTGTTGCTTTTCCGGCTTTCGTTTCACTACCCATATGTCGTCTTTGTACAGCTTCGCAGAGTGGCTTCTCTGTGTTAGAACATCCAATTATTCTTGTCTTACATTTAAACTTCACCTAGTTATCAGGTCAGTTTATTTTTAGATTACAGGAGCCTTGAACTTTGTTTGAAGATCAGATTTAATTAGTGAAAAAGAAACGTCACTTTTATTTCAACCAGGAGGAACTTTGGTGTGTGAATATTCAATCCATTACTAGTGCTAGGCCTACACATTCGAACCTAGTCTTTCGCAGATCAAGAAAGCTCCATGTAGTGCTACTAGTGCTACTCTTGCGCTGTTTCATGAACCTACAGAGCCTGATTTAGCTCAGCAAATCCCTTGTAAATAAAGGAAGTACATATTAACCATATATTTTACTTCACATCGCTGAATAAGGCGAAAGTGAAGGTATTATTACAAGGCTAATGGTTTACACTTAAATGAAGTGTTGGTGCAGCTAGAAACATTCATACTACTTATCGATCTCCTACAACTGCAGGCACTGCTCTCGCTTACAACCTCGCGCGGCTGCCTACATTACCGAAGCCTCGCAATTACACCAAGGCATGGCCACTCTTACGCCTTCGCCTACTAGGGTGCTTAGAAAAGTCGGTTTTTTGAAGCGCCTTACAAGAGCATCGATCTCGTGCACACAACGGGCCCGGAGGGGCGCTGACTTAGCATTTTAAATGCGTAAGCATTTCTCTTCCTACCCGAAGAAGAAACCCGTCAGCCCGTACGTAAGACAAAAAGGGCGACAGCGGAGGCTAGCCAATTGACCTTCGTGCTGCCTTTCGCTTAGACGCGAGCTAACCGCCCAGAACACAGCGCTCACGAATCTATCAGCACTGCGCACTCTGTCTACATCGCCGATCGCGTTCAAGATGGGGCCCCTGCGACTGCGCCATGGGCCGCCAACGCCGGTGTATGGCTCATCTGAGCGGCGAGAACGCGGCGCACACGGAGCTATCAGCCCTCTGCGCACTCTGTCTCCATCGCAGATGGCTTTCAAGAGAGGGCCCGCGCGGCCGTTGTTCGGCCGTGACAGCGCTCTGGCCCGTGTCGCCGGAGCGCTGCCGTTTGTACTGGTCGCATCAAGTTTCACAGCATTGATAATAACACCGGCCTGCGTGCAGGTTAGCAAATGGAACAACGCTTACACATACTTAGACAACTTTCAGATGTCCTTCTGCATGAATATTTTTCTAAAGCGAAGCGTCACATCTGAGGCTATCAGCAAGGTCACAGGTCACGAAATGTCATTTCAATGTTTCTTGTCTCACCTTAAAAATGCAACTGCCACTGGCACAAGCATGCCACAAGTCTAACTAGGCATAATATTGTCTGTAATGTCCAAACACCATGAAGGTATAAGACTTGGATTCAATTTTGTGAGAAGTTTGAAATCAGAAGGTAACTTTTTAGAGCGCAGCTCCTAAGCGCCCATTCCTGCGGCGTGCGTCCGCGTTCTCCTTCGTAACCGAGCGAAAGAACACAGAGAAGGGTAAAAAAAATTAAATAATGTGGTTTTACTTGCCAAAACCACTTTCTGATTATGAGGCACGTCGTAGCGGAGGACTCCGGAAACTTCGACCGCCTGGGATGCACCTAAATCTAAGTACACGGGTGTTTTCGCATTTCGCCCCCATTGAAATGCGGCCGCCGTGGCCGGGATTCGATCCCGCGACCTTGTGCTCAGAAGGGCGAAAGAGAATGCGGAGTGGGGCGAGCGATGAAAGACGACGATAGCGAAGAGAGTGCAAGGAGAAAAGCGGATAAGGAGAGCACAACGGAAGCATGAGGCGGAAAGCGGAGAAGGGTATAGCGAAAGCTTAAGAAGAAATGTGTAGTGCCGTGCAAGACAGCCGTTGCAGCAACGATGGTTACAAGATGGCGCCAGAGAAGTGCGCGTCGTCTGTATAGAAATAAAGCGCTGCATGAGCGGAGGTCTGCTTGTGGCAACTGCCCTGAATTGCGCCCACGTATCACCAACGCGCTGCCTTACGGGATCATCGGATCGGCGAGAATGTCGCGCCACACTTCGTTCCGTTTGCAACATGCCGCACGAGAAAGATTGTCCGCACCAGCCAAGACACCGCGAAATTAAAACAGGCATAAGCTGCGCTCAAATGTCGCTTTGGGGTATATCATAATGGTCAGTGAATAATTTAGAAGTTTGAAACTAGCCAATGGGTATAATTATACAGTAAGGGTTCATTTAGGGGCGTCATCTGAAGGTATAATCGGGGGGTCCCGGTTCTTCTGAACAGAATGCCACATAACCTGCAAAACAGGCCGAAGCTTCACGTGGTAGAGGCGCAGCTACCGGGCAACTGACATGCATCATGGGCTGAGGCGCGCTCTCAGTCGTGCAATGATTGGACACCGCGCGTCGCGCGGCACTCTCCACAGCTGCTTCTGCTATCACGGGGACTGCGAACATTTCTCTGTCGCAGAAGATGGCCGTCGGTTTTATGTCATGCGCCAGAACAGTCAGCAATAGGCAGCGCTGCCCTAATGTAACGAACCAACCTAAGCAAGAACCTTCAGATCAGTAACGCACAAATAAAGAGTCATTAAATAATGTTTCGCAACAGAATCCCTCAAAGGAAAACTTCTGCATTTTCTTATTGCATGGACGAATATTGAAACGACCAAAAATGACTAAAAGTTGTTGTTGGCAAGGAATCATTGAATATTATTTTGAAAGCCAATGAAACGTGTATCGCACATGTACGTCAACTGAGCAATATGTACAACTATTATATAATGTAATGTCTAAGAGCGCAACATAAAGCCCCTTTTACAATCGAAAGCATAGTTTCCTCTCGTAGAGCTGCAAATAGCATACCCCTAGAATAATATGACAATGTGTTCGCGTCGGCAATGTCACTGTAAAGTTTAACAACTGAATACTGGTAAGCGCTATTCCAAGAAGGGATAGAAGATTGACACAGAAGCATAGAACAAGCGCTAACTCTCAACTAAATTTCATTCTGAAGGATTCGCCTACATATGTACACAGCAGACCAGGATCGCGCAAGCTCGCTTCCCATCAAGCCAACCATTGCATCATATCAATAGGCGTATAGATTACAGCATCATCAGATGCTGTAATCTATACGCTTTCAGCTGTAACAGAAATAATGCTTCACTTAACGGAGTTAAATTGAAATAACGACAAAAGCTTTGAAATTTTACAGTGATAGGGAGACATTCCTTGAACGGCTAGGTAGGTGTGTCACAGCCAGCAATAGCTTTTTCTGTTACCTGTCATTTACTATACTACCAATTCGCAACTCCTCTCGTTTAACGATCACTGATCCTAAACAAGGCAAGTGCTCAACATATACTCATTACAAACCCCGGAAGCCATATGAAGTTCACACCGGCAGCCTGTTCTTTTCTATGACACAATATACATTGCAAAAGACATCTAGCAGCATAACCATCCATTAGCTATGGTAAATTATTCTCATCTATCTGGAAGACAGCCGTAAAACTACTACCCGAATGAATGGAACGATAATTTTTAGCGAGCAGCATGAAAAAGTACATATTTCCGCAGTAATTATCCCGAGGTGACATATTCCGTACGTCCCCATTAATGGTCAACTCAAAGCTGTAGCCTCTAGTGAGAAATTCGAATGCCCACTGCACGCTTTTCCCAGTTTCTAAGATGCGCGAAATCCGCCAATTTCACCTTTCCCGCCTCTAAATGAGTGTTCACGCGCATACCCACCTACACCTGTGGTCTCAGGGGAAAGAGTTGTGCCCGCAAATGTAACAATGGCACATTCCGTGAAGTTCTTGTTTTTCCCACAGATATGAGAGCAGTGGGATGCAGAGGCAGCTCCGTAAGACATTTCTACAAACTCCGATAGGGTAAGGCTCGAGTCAACCCCACGAACCAGTCTTTTAACACATACCAGGTGTGAAAAGGTAAAACAACTTACCAGATGAGAGACAAATGCTGTCCACTTCCGGAGGTCAGAGATACCGGCTTGGTTTGGCAAACAGTCGATAATATTCCCTTGCCGGAACTGTCACATTTCAGTGATCAACATCGCTGTGCCGGGTCACCTACGGAATCTTTTTTGAAAGTTTTTCATGAAAGTTGACTCTTCAATAGTAGATGTCAGGGCCACAGGAACGTTGTCCACACCACGGTGCAAGAAAAGATAAATTGGCAAATCATTACGCTCCAGATCAGCCGGCCTGGCGGCTGGCAAAGGCAGCAAGCATCAGACTGGTGGACCTAGATCAACTACTGCTCCACATCCTGTCTTACCCCCTCCAGAAGGTACATCTATGCACCTGGAACAGGGCTTCGCCATTCAAACGGTTCAAAGTGAGGCCAGCGTCATTACAGCGTGGCGACTGGCTCTGTGAGGCCTAGAAACGACCGGGACAGGATCAGGAGCAGACCGGGAAATCAGCAGTGACGCCCGAACGCGACGGTGCTATCGTGCCGCTCTCGCCAACACCGCAACCTACTTCCTGGCGCTGAAGCGATCTACGTCAGCCCTGGAAATTGGCAGGGACTCACCGTGCTGCTTCTGCTGCTGATGATGAAGCTGAAAGATATGGCACGTACCCGCCGCACACCAACGGATCGGTGAAGAATACGAACCAGACAAATAGATAAGAATCGGCCGCTCAATTATTCAATCAATCACTGAACCAATCATTTACTGTATCTAGGAATAGTCCAAAAGGTCTTAGTTCAGGCACACGTATGCAATAAAAAGACAGCTGAAAATGTCAGTAAGAATTACAATGAATAAAAAGAGCAATCGCGAAAGAAAGTGTACATACGGCAAGGCGCGTGGTTAATACAAAAGAAGAAGGAGCAGAAGGACAGTTAATGAACATGCGAAATTATGGCGCAAAAAGGCAAAGCTCGGAAAAGGGCGATGACACAGTTATGAAAAATATCAAGATCATAAAAATAATACTTTTCAAGATTCCGTATTCTGTGGATAGCTGAGTTTTGGTGATGACAGCCAGGAAAACGGAAAGGGCAATGTTCTGTGGGGATCTTGCGCGGAATGTAGAATACACCTGTGTACAATGGATAAGTTCTTCGCAGGTGAGAATTCCGTGGAGGCATTCGAAAAAGAAAGAGAAAGTCAGCGCGATTACGTCGACAGCGAACTAAGGACAATGATAATATTTCAAGAGTGTTAGAAAAAGGTCCTTTATGCGTGTCAGCAAAGCGATGATGATATATGCTTACAAACGTTTTCTTGGCCCATTGTATTATGCGACTGTTGGATTGAGAAATGCAAATCCAGACGATCGACGCGTATCCGAGTTGAGGAAGTCAGATTTTTATGCCCATCTTGCGGAATAGCGTAGGAAAACTGAATTTTTCTCGATAGTCAGAAAACCGAGCCAAGAGAGCGCATACCGCGCATTGGAAGGTGTTCAGTGCGAGCTATAAAGTATAACGTTGTATAATAAAGTACACCGAGATCTCTGGTTTCACAAAGCTTGCACAGTGGTACAAGATATACAGAATATGGTAAAGAAATGCTTGATATTTTGCGTCTGAAAGTCATGACTTCAGCTTTAGTAGCATTACAGGGGAAGTCATCTTTGCACGATTTAGAAAAAGAAGAGGTCACACTTCACAATGCGACTTCACACTCCACAGATCATATTTGTTCAAAAACAATTAGATAGCCTGAATGTGAACATTCGAGAGGTAATTCCATCAACCGAATCACATCAGAATATTAAGATAGATTTTGATGACATTTTCCCCCCCAACTCCAAGTTTCAATCTGCCACTTTTTTAAATAACCTGTTGCAAGATTACCTAGCACACGTGCAAACAAATAACATAATAGCTACAGACGCTTCAGTGAACAACGAAAAGGCGGGCGTAGGCATCTTCTCGCTTCCGCTTGGCTGGTCATTCTCCTTGAGACTGCCAGACTTCACACCTGTCTTTGAAGCCGAGCTTTTAGCAATTCTTTTAGCGCTTCGGAAACTCCCGTCGAACTCAATAAGTGCGGTTATTATGACAGATTCCCTTTCGGTCTGTACTTCGCTTACGGCTTCACCCAATTCGCCACCACTAAAGACGTTTCTAACATTAGTTCCTCCACAGTTGACTTCTCTAAAACTATTATGGGTACCTGGACATTGTGGCTTACATTCAAATGAAATGGCAGACGCATTAGCGCGAGCATCCCTGAGTGGACCTGTAATGCCCGTTCTTCCTTTGGTGGCTCACATAACAGCAATCAGATATAGAAAATATTCATTTCATAGAGATATCATTGAATCAATAACAACATGGACAGAATATCAGCACCTCAAATTTCCGTGGAAAATCCAGTGGTGTCCATCAAGACAATCAGAAGTAGCAATAACGAGATTACGCTGCCGTGTCCCTCCATTAAACCTATATTTACACAGGACTGGTCTGACGCTATCACCTCTGTGTCCATACTGCCGAGAAACAGAATCACTAGATCATTATTTTTTGGTATGTCGACGATACAAATTGTTAAGAAAAAGACATCTAGAACTTCCGTTCGCAAAATTAGGGTTAGTGTTATCAACAGAAATTATACTATCTTTCGGTGCGTCAGTTATAGGGGGCAGCCACAGGGACGTTTTTGATGCCGTTTGCAGTTACATCCAGTCAACAAAACGAATAACTTTTTAACTTTGTCTTGTATTTTGTTTGTTTTTGTATGTTTTCTTCTCTCTTTCGTTAAATTTTTTTTTTCTCATCGAATAAGTGGCACTTCAAAAGAATAGGCGAACGTTTCAGCACCCAATTCTTGGCCAATCCCCCAGTGTGGGTATGAGCCATAACATGAGGCCATCATCATCATCATCAATGCGACCGTCATCGACAGTGTGAATTTCTTTAAAAAATCGATCGCATCGGCATATCGGCATATAGAAGGAATGAAAAATTCCAAATAGCAGAAAGAATGTAATAAAGAATTGAAACAAGAAGCGGTCATGATAGCCATTTTTGAGCGACGCCGCTAGTTGCCATGCCAAAAAAAAAAAGAAAAAAGCGCCCCCTTCTAGTCCGTCAAGATGGTCGAACCGCGAAGCTGTGTTAGTTACGCCGAGTGTTACACCATTTAATCAAACTTCGCAAGCGTTCTATATTGTAAACATTTTGTTTCGCCATTCTTTCTCATCGTTTTCGCTTTTGCGTGCTTCGGATGGTGATCATGCTTCAAGAGGCTTCACGGGCGCGCAGCTCGGGGTTGGCCCTACGACGACGAGCCCGTTCACGAGCCAGCTCTAGCTGAAGCCCGCGGTAGGCAGCTTCTTCCTCGGGAGTACACACTTCCCGTGACCTTCCCATAGTTGTAGCTGAGATGGAATGTGCGGAACCACTAATGAAAAGCTGCTTATATGGGGCGAATTGCCCACCATTGGAGATGCGGGCGCTGCAATTGTTTTGACGATTTATTGTATTCGTTTGACGACTGACGTGGCTGTTGGTACTTTTTGCTGGTGCAAGAAGTGCTGGCAGCCACGTGCTCCTGGTATCGCGTTCGAATCGCTGAGCGCTGTTCGTTGGCTGCAAGGATTCCCGTATATGGTAGCATTCTCACAGGGAGAGAGGGATCAGTCCAACGCCATTCCCTCTGCTGAGCTCTTTTGCTCCTGCTAGATCACGTGGCTGCTTTTTAGCGAAGTCTGACAACGACGGCACAGGGTGCACATAAACAGCTTTGCTGTAAAACAAGACGTTTAGTAATAGACGTTAACATGATCTATCAAGAAGATAACTGCTCAAGAGATTGACAAAAGACGAGTCAACACCTAAGTGCGTAATCTTAGTCGGGAGCTGTGACGGGCTGACTACATCAAAAGCGATAATAATAATAATAATAATAATAATAATAATAATAATAATAATAATAATAATAATAATAATAATAATAATAATAATAATAACTGATTTCAATAATAGTAATAGTAATGTTCTCTGAGCGGTTTAGCTGACAAGAATTTAATGCTCTTACATGCACTTTGAAGTTGAGGTTGAAGTTGTAGTTTATTGAAAATAGGAAAGTACACAGGAAATGTTGTACAGGACATCTGAATCCCTAGCTTAAGGCTAGTTGGGATCCATGCTAGTTATAATTCCCAATCTTAACAGCCCCCCAATACGGAAAAGTATAAATAAATCATGTATACATAAACATTCATTTATAAACACAAGGCAGGGTACGTGTATAGCTACGAGAAACCCACAGAAAGGAATTTGTATTTAGTAAATTATACACTTCAAGTGAAAACGGTAAACATATGTACACCATCGAGATGAAAACTCTATGCAGGTAATAGTAGTGAGTGATAATGGGATTTCACTGATATTGAAAAACATTTTGCTTGATTTACTTCCGATGGTAAGCTGTTCCATAGGAGTGCTCCAGTGTTGTTTAACCTTCGCCTTCCATATAAATTATGCATTTTTGGCAAGAGAAAATTTCCCTTGAGTGCGCTGCGTGTATTGCTTCTGGAATATTAGAAAATTGACACACTCAAAGGACAATTAGTGGTCATGCTATTATGAGTATGCAATATAGATTCAAGATTCAGTAATAAATTAAAAGGCAGTATATTTAAATTTTGAAACAGCGGCATTGATTTAGCATTGTAATCCGAAAAAGTCATAAATCACAAGGGCCTTTTCTGAAGAAGTACAATAGGTTCTACATATAAAATGTATGTGTTACTCCAAGAAGCAATACAGTAGGACAGATGGATATGGAATATGCTAAAGTAAATTGTTCTCAGAGTAGCAGTGTCGAAGTAATAACGGCATTTGTACAGCATAAAACAAGCCTTGCTCAACTTTTTACACAGCAATGCAATGTGAGGCTTCCAATGAAGATGCTCGTCTAGTGTAACACCCAAGTATAGAATCGAACTCACCCGCTCAAGTATATTATGGTTTCAAGAATGTTAGGTGAAGCTAAAGATAAATATTTCTCTAATAATCTTCCTGCGCTGCTTAAGAACAATCCTGCCAAGTTTTGGAAAATAATGAAGCCTAACAACGAATCAGATGAATTGTCATTACAAAGCCGCAGCAATATGCTATTCCAGACAGCGAATGCTTGGAGGTCTTTAATTCATTCTTCAGCTCTGTATTTACACAGGAGGACACTTCAAATATACGTTTTGTTTCAGAATTAGGCTAGCAATACATGGAACCTATTGAAGTCACTTTGGAGGGCCTGTCTTCTCTCATAAATATGCTTAATATGTCTTCATGTGGCATAGATGGTATAAACTCAATAATTTTAAAGAATGCGGTAGAAATATCAAGCAAAATTCTTTTTCACATACTCAGACAGTCACTTGCGACTGGGCACCTTCCCGCAGATTGGAAGATGGCGAAAGTGATACCTCTATTTAAAATGGCAACAGGAACTTCTGTGAGAATTATCGTCCCATTTCATTGATATGCATTCCCTGCAAGTTTCTTGAACACATTATCGCTTCGCAGATTTACAGACATCTTGAGAGTAACAAATTCCTTTTTAATAATCAGCATGGCTTTAGGAAGGGCCTCTCGTGCACGACACAGTTATTTGAATTTACAACTGACCTACACACTAACTTAAATTATAACTTACAAATTGATTGCTTGTTCCTTGATTTTTCGAAGGCATTCGACCGTGTCGCGCATTGTCGCCTAATATCAAAACTCTCCGCACTTAAATTGGACTGTCTTACCTTGTCATGGCTCCGAAATTTCCTGTCTAATCGTCAGCAGTTTACTATTGCAAATAACTACTCTTCCTCCATAATAGACGTTTCTTGTGGTGTACCACAGGGTAGCGTCCTTAGTCCCTTGCTTTTTCTAATTTTTACCTCAAAATTTGTCCTCCACCATCAGAATATTCGCCGACGACTGCATAATTTATCGCCCAATTAAAAACTCAGATGATCACCTCTCCGAAATTTCCTGTCTAATCGTCAGCAGTTTACTATTGCAAATAACTACTCTTCCTCCATAATAGATGTTTCTTGTGGTGTACCACAGGGTAGCGTCCTTAGTCCCTTGCTTTTTCTAATTTTTACCTCGAAATTTGTCCTCCACCATCAGAATATTCGCCGACGACTGCATAATTTATCGCCCAATTAAAAACTCAGATGATCACCTCGTTCTTCAGCAAGACCTCCTACAAATCATTAGCTGGTGCAATAAATGACTAATGACTTTAAATGCCACAAAATGCCAAGTAATGCCGTTTACCCGGAAGTCGGCAATCTCACCGCATCACTACCATATTAACAATTACACTGTTACAACAGCTACACAATATAAGTATCTAGGTGCTCTATTCACATGGAATCTTTCTTGGATACAGCATATCACGTCCATTTCAGCTAATGCCTCCCAATCGTTGGGCTACTTGCGACGCAACTTAAGAAATGTTCCTTCAAATGTTCGCAAGCTACCTTACCTAACTCTCGGTCGTCCCAAGCTTGAGTATGCATCTCCCATTTGGCCCCTCACCAGAAATGCCTCATTGAAACACTAGAACGGTTCCAGAACAGAGCAAGCCGCTTCCTCATAAACGATTACAGCTACCAGTCTGGTGTAACACAAATAAAACTTAAGCTTTCATTACAATCCTTGAACACTCGTCGAGACATTGCCCTTTTATCACTGTTCCACAAGTTCCTTCCCTCCACTCGAACACCCGCATGCTTGAAACGACCCTACTCCACGTCACATAGGCTTCATAATCATTTCAGCTATGCGCGCCTTTACGGTTCTACAAAAGCATTACATTATTCTGCTCTTCCTCGTGCTATCAGAGTATGGAATTCGCTCCCGGACAGCATTGCATGCCAGTCCAACTACGATTCATTCCGTGATGCCTTGACTGAATGCATGACTAAAGAAATGTGAAGTTTTACGTTTGTCGCACAATGCTTTCTATACTTGCACCATCTTTTACATCCTATTGTCGCATTATTACCGTTATCTCGCTATGTTTACCGTTCCGTTAGAATGTCGCGTCCGTAACTTTTCTGTCATATTTTTTTTATTATTACTGTTTAACACTCTCATGTTAATTACACGGCTTCACTGAAAACAATCTGTGGGATTTATTCCTTGTTATTATATTATGTTTTCTTTTTTTCCCTAGTGAATCGTGAACTAAATAATTCTTTTTTCATCTCGGTTGGACTTGCGGTTGTAGGATGTAAACAGATACGGTTTATAGATGTCGTGCATTCTATGTATTTTCTGTGTACTGCCCCCCTTACTCAATGCCTCACTTTGAGGCCTGTAAGGTATTTTTAAATAAATACCTAAATAAATAAATATACCCGGATATGCATTCTTTTCCACTCCTCGAAGTACGGAAACTAGGCTTGGCGGCATTGCACTATTTGTGAAGTCTTCTATATCGTGCTCAGTCATTAATCAGTACTCTTACTCTTACGCGAATGAATTTGATATGCTTGTTGTGAATTCTCATTGCTTCGTTGCAGCGGTAATTTATAGTGCTCCTAACAAGAACAAATCAGCTCTTGTGCAATATTTTGAACATTTATTAATTTATTTAACCAGCTTAAATAAACGAATAATAATATGCGGAGACTTTAATATTGATGCTATAAACGAACATGACAGTGAAAATTTTAATCTTGTTAGATCATACGGATTCCATAACGCCATTAAAACCCGACACGTATAACTTCATTGACATACACACTGATCGACCATATGTTGAGCAACTTTAACACCAATTCAAGCTGGTGTAATGTTTATGATTCAGCTGTAACAGATCACTCTGCTGCTGCCATTTTTTTTCATCGATCCAGTCATTCTCAGGGGCATTCTCATATTTATCATCGAGTTAACTATCCAGTATTACGTGAATGCCTTTGCTCCTTAAATATAGATGCGCAGAAACATGCAAATCAACAATTTGACAGTTTCAGCAAAGCGTTGTGATGGATTAGTGCAATCGTCAAGCACATTAGAAAAAAAGGTATTATAGCACTCCTATCTGTCCCTGGATGACGAAAGGACTGCTAAAACTAAAGATAAAGACTTTTGGCACACTAGAGTAAAGTCACATAGGGATAACAAATATCAACAAAAATTTCATATGGCTCGAAATATAGTAACTAGCGCAATACGTATTCGTAAATAAGAGCATTACACAAATTTAATAGTCCGTAATTCTGGTAATTCAAAGGCTACATGGCGCATTATCAACTCGGTAATATACAATGCCAGATTAGAAAATCTTAGGAATATCTATGGAATACTTCGTCTCGTCGTTTAACTCGTACTTATGTATGATTGGTCACGCAATATGTAATAATGTTCCTCTTCTTTTCTCCATTACTTACCCAGAAAGGACGACAAACTCATTTGCTTTTGTGGACATTACAGCGGAGGAGATAGTGTCCGTAGTTAACGGCATGGTATTCAAACATTCTACTGGTCACGATGGATTATCCACAGTGGCCTTAAAGTATTGTATTGATATACTGTGCATGCCATTAGAAAAAGATATTCAATCTCTCTTTCTATACTGCTACCTATCCAGACTTACTAAAGATCGCTAAGGTTATTCCTGTTTACGAAAATGGGGACCATACCTCTTACGCCCATTGGGACTTACAAAAATCGGACATACTTCTTACGCCCATTGGCATTTTCTTCCTTTCCGAAATCTTAACGTTGTCCCTCTCGCGCGCATGTTGCTGAACTACGGACCGTTATCATAGTAGTATTCTGCTTTTCGCTATGACAGGATTAGTACGTGTTAAGCACGAAGCAGCCAGTTGTTCTGCTGATTGGTTAAATATACATTTCTGACGGAAACTGGGCCGTACTCTTTTATTCCGGTTTAACCAAACACGTAGATATGAGCACTGCACGTCAAAGCAACACAAAATCACGTGTTTCTGGGCGTTAGAAGCTTGTTTTAAGAAATAACTTCGAGTGTTATAAAAAGAGCGTCATGCGTTTCTTTAAACGCAACTGTTGCAGAACTCACCTCTCCTTACGCCATGCCTACCTTTATCACTTCTTGAATGATGCTCTAATGGTTTAACTTTGGAAGCGCAACTAATCTATTTCAGAATAAAGATTGCGTCCCGCTTCTTTGGTAACGTGTATTACAGCTAAACATTCCTTGCCTCTTCACCAAGGATTTTCTCGCTGGGTAAATAACTTGGGTCACCAGTAATGTGCTGGCTGCGATCTTGTGTAGATAACGTAGTCAACTGAGTGTGTGTCCAAAAAAAAAACAACCTGCTGCTTTCTGGCTTAGTAGACAACTTGGGTCACTGGGCATATTAACTGGGTATTTACAACTTCGCATTTGCCATTGTATACGTGTGCATTCGCGACAACTCCTTCTAAATAAATGTATCGCTGTGGGACAAGTCAGTGGCCTCAAGATTGAATGTACTAGTATATGCGTCTTACCTTTATGGGCATAATCCTCTCATGAAAATTCTTCCATCGACAACTGTCAAAATTAGCATTCGTCCTCGTGATCCTCCGCGAAGCAGATAGCAATGAACTACCGGCGACAAGCTTGTGGACATGACATCCGCTAAGGCTGCTGGCGCGCCAACTCACGCAAGTTTCGCTTAATTTATACTCCAACAGTGTGTTATATTTGCGGGTTTTTAAAGCTGCAGATTTCTTTGGCAGTTCATACATACATACATACATACATACATACATACATACATACATACATACATACATACATACATACATACATACATACATACATACATACATACATACATACATACATACATACATACATACATACATACATACATACATACATGACAATGCAGAAAAGAGATGCTGCCACGTTGAAATGCAAGAGCCAACACATCATTTCTTCGCGAACATTGTTGGCGTCGGTGCATCGGCCCACCGGTGCTGCGAGAGAACCCCCCGCCGTATTGATGACGTCTTAATTAGTTAAGCACCATGACTATTACAGGTTACGTACATAGTCGGAAGCTCCTCGTGTGCGTCAGACATCCCAGTTTCGGTTCTCGCTAAGGCAATGGGGGGTCGAACAAAATTCTTTCTCTGGTGGTCGTGGCATAGGGTGGGACGCCGGACGACTGTTGCACGGCTTCGTGACACGAAGTGTATACTCGAAAGAACCAGACGCTCATGTTCAAAGTGACGCGTGGTTGTGCGATCAATGACTGCGTCGCCGTGACGGGGAAGGCCGGCTACCTCAGATTTATTGGAAATGTGATAGAGTATTGTGACGTGGGCTAAGGGCCTGGTGCGATACTGTCGGCGCCGGGCGTTCACCAGTAGTGTTCACTGAAGCTCGCGCCCACTTGGTGGCGTCGGCGTCACTGCAACTGCAAAGTGCGTGGTATGGTAGCTCGCCTCGTGGTTGGACACGACCACTGAGAGACCATAAGGGTGCACGCTAGAGAGCGCTCGAGGCACAGCCCCCGTGAGGGAGTGGACTTGCTGCATGTACTAGCCGTGACACCTTCGTTACAAAGACCCGGGCATCAGGTAGTTGCTCAGATGGTGTAGAAAACTCGGCTTCCCGTGAATGAATACTTAGCTGGACACTGCAAAAGGTGGCAATGGTTTTGAGGGGTGGGTGATCCTCATGACTGGCGAGCCTTGGGTCTCACACTATCGTGGTCAGCCAAGCCGCTCTGTGGACGTTGGTTCCGATTTGTTAGCATTCGTCTTTATGAGTGTCGTCAAGGGGGAGGTCGTGGTTTGACGGTGAGTCGACCAAGTCAGAGGACAGGCATGGTGAATCGTGGGCGCCGCTACTACAGTAGCACTCAGGCCAGTGTGCAGCCAGTGAGACTCAGCGGCGCTGAATCCACGTGTGGCAAGGTCGGATCCTTAAAAGGCTTCGCTTTTGGGGACGTAAGTTCTGGGCGCTGAAGTGGAACACCTTGAAAGGTGGCTGTGATGGCGATGGGCTGAGTGTGAGGCATGTCACCCTAGTGACTGAGGAAGCTCAGGAGACTTGTCAGGGCGGGATGAGTAAGGACGGGACCTGGGCGCAGTATTCGCTGACTTGCGTTTTTGGAAGGCGGTGCTGGAGATAGACTGAGAGCTGTAGAAAAATCGTTTGGAGGACCACAAGCTTTTGCGAAACGCGGTAGACAGCGACGAGATCTTACCGTTGGGGTAGTACTTTGTGGAGGTAGCGTCGTGGTGAACGAATGTACCTGTAGTTGTGGCTTGACAATAGCGAGTGCCGCGACACTGCCGGTTCTGGCAGGCCTAATACGAACATCTGAAGTGCGGCATATGCGGTTAGTAAGCAGGCAGGACATTGCAGCGCAGAACAAGGGGCAGCATGGTTAGCATGATGTGATCCTTGTCCTGTTTCGAAGTGATGCTGCGGAGGCGGAAACACACCTCCTATTTGAAAAGCCATATGGTAGGCGCCTGTCCTGTCGTTTGTGTTCTTCTTGGTCCTGGTCTTCCGCGCCTTCCCTTTACTAATTCAACCACATGGTAGAGCTTCCAGGCTAAAAGTACCGGAACTGCTGTTGTCCCAGGATGCAGCGCATAGAGGTTTCTTCCTGCCGGAGCGTCATAATTATAGGCGGGGTCAGGGTTTAACCTGACATGGTGTTTGCTAAGGGCCCGATGCAATCTTCTGGAACTCGTTGTGCCATGGTCCGGTGTCCCTACTGTAGCGGTGCAGGAATAGTATGCTGATACGTTGAGAAAGAGATAGAGAGAGAAGGAGCATTTATTTGGCCAGATAGTTATGAAGGGCCGGGGTACAATGCCCTACAAAATGGCCAGCAGGTCAAGCCTACTGGCGACCTCATAGGCGCGCTTGAGGATCCGGTCTTGGATACCCGGGTCCGATCTGCGCAGCAGGGTCCCCCAGTTATCTGGAAGCACAATTTTCCCTAATTCTGGAGGTAGGAGATCTTCCTTGTATCCTCGGAGTATGTGGGTTAGTATTCCACATGCAGCCACTTGTATTTAGAGTGCATCTCTTTGGCGTCCGTTCCCGCGTTTCGCCTCGCCGTCGGACTCGCTGTTGTCCCTCGCCGTAACCAGCTCGGTAGTCGGGGCCAGCACGCTGCTGTAGCTGAGCGCGCTGATGGCGCCATCTCTCGCGCACGGCGCGAACCTTGCCCTCCTTTTGTCCTCCAAAACCAGATCACATGCTCACGCCAATCCTCTCACCTCCTTCCTCCGCGCAGAGCTTTCGCGATGACTCTCGCCGCTACAGTCCATTCCGGCTTCGCCATTCATTCTCCCGCTGTAGCCGCGGAGCCGGTGGCGGGTGCTCCTTGCCACCTCGCGTGTGATCCACGGCCCTCCGCTCCTCCGTTTCGCGTCGCGTGGCTGTACGGCTTTCAGCCGTGTCTCTCGCTTACCCGTGTGCGGGGCGCGTTCCTCAGTGGCATTTGTTGCCTCTGGCAGTGCTTGCACCTGGCTGTCCTTTCCCCGCCTCCACTATTGCCCTATACCTCCCCTAACCTGGCACAGTGCCATTGTGGTCACCCGAAAGACAGTTATAGCGTTTCGTGCCCTTAATTCTACTTCCCACCCCAACTTTGTGCGGCCACCTTGATGCCCTGTCTGTGAGTGAACGATTGTGTGACCTCTACTTAATACCCCTGTTCTGCACCCATTTGCTCATCCCACCGCTGAAGAAGCGTAATGTAATGTTATAATGGTCAAACTGACCCTGCTTTATGTTCTCTTTCTTGTGGGGCGTCCTTGCTGCTTTCTTCCCAATAGTACGACTGACCGTAGGGCGATGGGCCTCGTCAGGCATTTTACCTTTTGTACTTATCCTAAGGTTTACTGTAAAACTGTTGCACTTTGAATAAAACTTCACGTACTTGTATTGGAAATCCACTGACTCACGGTGGGGAAAAAGAACTACAAAACTCACTAGTGGGTATGCGATCGGCATAGCAAGCAACATGACAAGCAACGTGGCAACAGTGGATAAGAAACCCGCTATGAGTAACTACCTAAGATGTAATAACGAAATCATCATGAAACACTTTACGATAACTCGAAGGGAAGGTCTTTACTTTCCAAGCGTTATCAGAATGCCTTAGAATGCATAGTTATAAAACGAGGAACACCAAGGAACAAACATGTTATTGCTGCAGTAAAGCTAGGGAAACAATTGAACACGTGTTATTAGAATGCGAAGATACCTGGCCAGCTGACCGTTCGGCCTCCTCCGGGCGCATTTTTACAATTGCTAGTAGATACAGCGGGGTGTGGTGTCTCTCGCGGCGCGCGACGTTTACGCGAAAGCGCGAGTATGAGTGGGTGCAAGAGAGAAAATCTGGGCGACTTTGCTACTTGAATATGTGACTCGGCCTTGGCACTACGGAGAAGGTTTGTTGGCCCGTGTTGTATGCGTTTGTCTCCTAGACAAGCCGGCATTGCGAAGTGCGGTCGACTTTGTTTCCACCCCGCCGCTGGCTGCCCACGCGATGAGGCTTTGGGCACGGACGCCCCGTTTGGTGATCGCTGTGTCTGAAGTGGCAAGGTTCTGACTGGTGTTGTATAAGTCGCGGGTCGCTTTTTGCTGGCGATGATAGACTGCATTACTTACACGCACTGCTCCAGCAGGGCACATGTAACAGGCAAACGGAGGCCTCAGGAGAGCACCAGAGGTTATATGAAAGCAGGCGGCGCAGGACCTTCGGGGCACCCAAGGGGTTCCGGAGGGATCAAAGCGGGAAGCACGGTGGCCCGTAGGTTGGGGCCGCGGAGGCCAAAGCGTGCCAGGTGGTGTTCACATAAAAAAAATTGGCAGTCTGCGATAGCGGACAGCGGATCTTATACACCCCTGGCACGCGCAGGGCTCGGCGAGCTCCAACCAACGGACCAGTTCGTGTTCGAGCTTTGGTCTCCCCGGTGCCGCTTTGGTGTCCTGGAGGAGCCGCCAATAATGCGAAATAATGACACGCTGTTTCAATTAGTAAATAACACAATTGAATAAATATAATTACGTCCAGCCGCCAACTTGCAAAGCTAAGTTCTCCACTACCGCGCCCCGCGACTTCTGTCGGCACGCTTAGGGACAAACGCATGCAACACGCGTTAAGAAACTCTTCCGTAGTGCCTAGGCAGAGACATATAATCAAGGACCAGACGTGCCCACATTTCCTCTCTCGCACCCGCTCTCACTCGCGCATGCGTGCACACGTCCGGCGTCTCCGCAAGTGCCACGCTCTGCTGTACCGACTAGCAATTGTAAATACGCGGATACTTGTTCAAGCCCTTGAGTTCAGGGATAGCAGGGGACAGTGGAAAGTTAACATATGAGCAACAGAAATTAGTAAAATGCGATTGGAGGCTTGATAGCATATATGTAGGGAAACGAGAAACAATGGAGGCATGCAAAAACATTGTTCCCAATAGTGGTGAGGAAAGTTTGATGGGCGTGAATTATTCGTTTGTTTGTTTGTTTGTTTGTGTGTCTCTATGTGTGCGTGTGTGTGTGCGTGTGTGTGTGTGTGTGTGTGTGTGTGTGTGTGTGTGTGTGTGTGTGTGTGTGTGTGTGTGTGTGTGTGTGTGTGTGTGTGTGTGTGTGTGTGTGTGTGTGTGTGTGTGTGTGTGTGTGTGTGTGTGTGGGTGTGTGTATCAAAGATAGATGGGACGTTAGCGAAAACGAAAACAGCCACTTGGTGAGACGACCCGCCGCCGTGTTTCAAAGGGGACGCTCATAGGACCGATCCATTCAAACACCCACCTACCCATCGACGCGCGAAAGAGGAGTCCCGCTGCCGTACACCCCTCATATGTAACTCATTTCGATGGGGGCACTACATCGAGTCTACATATTAATTCAATTCTAGCGCACAGCCGTCGATAGTCATCGTGAGATAGGTTCCGCCGCTATGTGTATTTCAGTTTTATAGAAGAGCAAGGCATTCTTGCGCAGGCCAGAACGAATATTTTACTATCTTCCTCAATAACTCAAGGTAAAAGAGCACATAATACAAAGTGTGAGGCTAAAAGATTTTCTTCAGTAGAGCGAGTGGGGGCAAATTTAGGAGGCAAAGCTTCTTTTTTTCTTCTTCTAGGTAAAGTTCATATGCGCGACTCAGTGCAGAGCACTAATGCTAGACCACTATGGGATCAACGTGCTCTGATATATATATCTGTCGTATGCGAGCCGTTTAAGCGTCTACGCCGGGGTCACTTGTTTTCATCTATTACTTTGCGGATCGCTTTCACACGACTGTACAGTCCATCGCAGTGCATTGGGGTCAGACCATGCGTTGCATTGTATACCAGCCAGCCGACGACGTATGTGTCCGTCCTGTCATAGCCTATCGTACGGTAGGTTTCCACCATCTGCACAGAAAGAAAAATACCACTTTTTAATGCCGATGCTTCGTGTTTATCTTCGGTTTTCTTTGAAGAACCTCAGCGGTATGCTAAGAAATACCTAAAAGATTGGAGAGCTCGAATATTCGACGTTCTGAACGCAAATCGAATAGTATACACAAAAACCATTATTTCTATGCGAAAATGAACTCTTTGTTATTTTTAGAATGTCAAAACTAAGTACATATTTCGCGATTATTGACTGTAAAGTCAGTTTGTTATGCTCTTTCTGTAAAGCAAAGTATTCCAACTTATCATAATTGAAACTACAAGACACGTTTTCGAAGTAATAGAAAAACAAAATGGGTATTACAAGCATTGTTTTCGGTTTCGTGGTGGACGTCTACTTGGCAACTTGTGATTTTTTGCTTCTAGCCTATTAGTCTCTGTTGAAGTATAGATATGTACTGTGGCTTTCCTTTTACGCTAAAACCAGTGATCTTTTCCTTGGAATGACCCATTTTACACATGTCTATTGCACAAAGTTCTTCTAACTCTTTTTTTCCCTCAACTTCTGGTTTTCTTCAGCAAAGCTGGTCTTACAGCAGCAGCTATTTCTTGGTAAACTTGTTTGCAACCGGGCCCTAGAGATGTCGAGAGGCTATTAGTGCAGTTTATTTACTGTTAATTTGTGATCTTGTGTATGATACTTGTCTCACTTGTCCGTGATAGTTAGCTGTCCTTTTTCACAAGTGGGCACAAGCGGGGTACCTTGTTATACAGAAACAAATATTGCTGCGATAACTATATGTCTGCGTTTGACTATTGGATATTCCAATCTATATTCTATACCTACTATTCGTAATCGATTTGTACTCGTAAATTTGATGCTTGCCCACCTCTCCCAAAAAGTGATGGAACTTCAATATGGCAAAATTGAAAAGTAGTAGGTTTTACAAAGAAGATACGTTGTAGGTTAAGGGTGAAAAGTGTGGCATTACTTTACTAATGTGGTAGCAGGTTCACAGGATGTCTAACGACACCGTACGTGTATGGTAGAGTGTTACAAATCGAATATCTGGGTTTTAAGTGCAAAAGTCATGATTTGTGTTTGAGGCACGCTGTAGTGGGGGACTGGGTATTAGTTTTTACCACCAGGCAACTTCGACGTACCCCCGATGCACTGAACAAGGGCCTTCATGCATTTCGCCCCCATCGAAATGCGGCCACCACGGCCTGGATTTGATACCGCGACCTAGTGCTTCGCAGCGCAAAACCATAGCCTCTAATCCCCCGCTGTGGGTGATATGAATTAAAGTATATCAGATAGTCACCTTACACTTAACAGTAGACTAAGACATCCGTGTCATCAATTTTATAGGATACGTATTTGGCCCAATTTTCAAAATACTTTTTTCGTACCACTTCATAAAGTGAACGTGCCGTCCTCAATTTAATTTTTCTGCGGGACTAAATAATCTCTCCACAAAACGACCCATTCAGACATCCCCAGGATATTTGTTTCCTTCCTAAATTTATAAGTGATACTTATGTTCCATGTTCGTTTTGTGAATTCTTCTTCACGAGAGTTCACGATTCATAATCTAGGTAGGTAATGACAACCATACTTCTTCGTTTTGATTTTCGGCTATTGATATCACTTCTCTAAGCACTACAAGCCAGAGCTTCTTGCCGAGAAGGTAGCAGGCCTTCTCTTATTCCTGAGTTAAACTTGGAAGGTTCATGTACCGTCTCCTTTTATTTCCTATACATATATTGGACACGAGCGAAAACATGTGATTACGAAATTCAGTGTATTTTGCAGCAGACTATAAACGCAAGCGCTTATATCAAATCGCTCCATAGGTTTCCAAAGAATAAAGCAGTTAGACTAGATACAAATCTGGATACTAAGTAAGTTTCAGTTGCCACTTAGTGTTAAAACAGCGAGACATTGTAAACTGACTACCCATCTGATTGATATAGTCTTTTCATATTTTTACTTCAAACATTTAGAAAACGACAAATTTGCTTGAAAGACATCATAAGAGATGTTATCTGCTCAGGTGGACATCATGTCAAAGAAGAACTAGTGGAATCCGTTCACTAATTAAGCTACTTACATCATTAAGTTCTTCGCTATAAACGTTACATCACATGTTTATATTGCACAATTCAATAGAATAACACTAAAAGTGTAGTTACAGGTTTTTAAGTTCCAAAATGGTCATGTGGCACATGAACACTGATGCCAAATTATTTACTCAATTTACCTGATTACGCGCTCGTCACCGTGAAGCGCTGCTCTTCCTCCAACCCTTCCGGGACGTAAAAGTGCCGCGTAAAACGAAGCTCAGATCGTGAATCCGTCGGCTCAAGAGATAATTCGGACTGACGCTTTGCGCATCTCGAGAACGAACGTATAGTCACTTCTGTGGCCGTGGCAAGACAGACCGCTTTATCTCGCGGTATAACCATGGCTTGTAATACGCTGCCCTATTACGAGATTTAAAAAAAATCCGCGTGTTGATAAAATTGCATAAACAGGCCTGGAGTGCGCCCTGATCCCGGTGACCAGAAACAATAACGCACTCTCTCACCGGAGCAGGACTGGCAACCCTGGCGCAGTACTTGGCCACAACCTCCTGTATGAATACAACAATCAAACCCCGGCCCTCTGTCTCCAGCTGCTGCGAATCAACTGACCACGGCGGCGGTCAGCCCTGTGACGCAGCATAGGGTGCCAAGAAAATCCGGACCCGGACAGGCCGCCATGGGAATCTGAAACTGGCAACGTTTACCGCTAGAACGCTATCTGTTGAGGCGCCTAGCAGTGCTATTGGAGGAATTAGCGGGTATTAAATGGGATATAATAGGGCTCAGTGAGGTTAGGCGGACAAATGAAGCATATACAGTGCTAAAAAGCAGGCACGTCCTGTGCTACCGGGGCTTAGCTGAGAGACGAGAACTAGGAGTCGGATTCCTTATTAATAAGGATATGGCTGGTAACATGCAGGAATTAACGTAGCATTAACTAGAGGGTGGCAGGCCTTGTTGTGGAACCTAATAAGCGGTACAAATTAAAGGTCGTACAGGTCTACGCTCCTACATTCAGTCATGATGACAGGGAAGTCGAAAGCTTCCATGAAGACGTGGAATCGGCGATGGGTAAAGTCCAAACAAAATACACTATAATGATGGGCGACTTCAATGCTAGGGTAGGCAAGAAGCAGGCTGGAGACAAATCAGTGGGGGAATATCGCATAGGTTATAGGAATAGCAGGGGAGAGTTATTATTACTGTTTGTAGAAAGGAATAATTTCCGGATAATGAATACCCTCTTCCGCAAGCGGGATAACCGAAAGTGGACAAAGTGGACTAGAAATGAAATAGATTTCATACTCTGCGCTACCCCTGCCATCATAAAAGATGTGGATGTGCTCAGGAAGGTGCGCTGACGTAACAATAGGATGGTAAGATCTCGAATCACCCTACACTTGAGGAGGGAACGGAATAAACTGGTACATAAGAAGCCGCTCAAACAGTTAACGGTAAGAGAGAAAATAGAGGAATTCCGGATAAACGTGCACAACAGGTATTCGGCTTTAACTCAGGAAGAGGGCCTTAGCGTTGACGCTAGGAACGACAACCTGACGGGCATCAGTAAGGAGTGTGGAATAGAAGTCGGTGGTAACTTCGTTAGACAGGATACCGGCAAGTTATCCCAGGTGACGAAAGATGTGAGTAAGAAACGCCATTGTATTAAAACATCTAACCCTACAGCTAGAATATAACTGGCACAACTTTCTTAGGTAATCAACAAGCGTAAGATAGCTGAGATGAGGAAGTTTAATATGGATAGAATTGAGCCTGCTCTCAGGAACGGAGGAAGCGTAAAAGCAGTGCAGCAACTAGGAATAGGCAAGAATCAGATGTATGCGCTAAGAAACAAAGCCGGCAATATCATTACTAATATTGATAAGATAGTTAAAGCAGCTGAGGAGTTCTATAGAGATTAATACAGTACCAGTGGCACCCACGACGATAGTGGAAGAGGGATTAATCTAAAGGAAGTTGACATCCCACAAATAATGCCGGAAGATGTAAAGAAAGCCTTGGGAGCTATGCAAAGGGAGAAGGCATCTGGGGCAGATCAGGTAACAGCAGATTTGCTGCGGGGTGGTGGGCAGATTGTTCTAGAAAAACTGGCCACCCTTTATACGATATACCTCATGACTACGAGCGTACCGGAATCTTAAAAGAACGCCAAGGTAATCTTAATTCATAAGAAAGGGGACGCCAATTACTTGAAAATTTCTAGACCGATCAGCTTGCCGTCCGTTGCCTACACAGTATTACTCAGGTAATCTTTAACACAATCAGGAACACCTTCGGTCAACCAAAGGACCTGGCAGGATTTCGTAAAGGCTATTCAACAATAGACCATATTCACACTACCACTCAGGTAATAGAGAAATGTGCGGAATATAACCAACCCTTATATACAGCTTTCATTGATTACGAGAAAGCGTTTGATTGAGTCAAAGCCTCCGCAGTCATGCAGGCATTACAGAATCAGGATGCAGACGAGCCGTATGTAAAAATACTGAAACATAGATATCTAGCGTCTCCACAGCCACCGTAGTCCCCCATAGAGAAAGCAAGAAAACCCCAAGAAAGAAGGGTGTTAGGCAGGGAGATACGATCTCTCCGATTCTATTTATAGTTTGTTTACAGGAGGTATTCAGAGACCTCGATTGGGAAGAATTGGGGATGAGAGTTAATGGAGAATACCTTAGTAACCGGGGATTCGCTGATGATATTGCCTTGCTTAGTAACACAGCCGACCAATTGCATTGCACGCTCAGTGACCTCACAAGGAAACACGGAAGGGTTGGTTTATTAATAAATCTGCAGAAAAACTAAAGTAATGTTTAGCAGTCGCGGAAGAGAACAGCAGTTTACGATAGGTAGCGAGACACTGGAAGTGGTAAGATAATACTTCTACTGAGGGCAGGTAGTGACCGCAGATCCCGATCATGAGACTCAAATAATCAGAAGAATGAGAATGGGCTGCGGTGCGTTTGGCAGGCATTCTCATTTCATGAACAGCAGGTTACCATTATCCCTCAAGAGAAAAGTGTATAGCAGCTGTGCCTTACCAGTACTCACATTCGAGGCATAAACCTGGAGGCTTACGAAAAGGGTTCTACTTAAATTGAGGACAACGCAACGAGCTATGTAAACAATAATGATGGGTGTAACGTTACGGGATAAGAAAACAGCAGATTGGGTGAGGGAGCAAACGCAAGTTGATTACATCGTAGTGGAAAGGAAGAAAAAGAAATGGGCATGTGCAGGGCCTGTAATGAGGAGGGAAGATAGCCGTTGGTCATTTAGGGTTACGGACTGGATTCCAAGGGAAGGGAGGCGTAGCAGGGGGCGGCTGAAAGTTATGTGGGTGGGGGCACATTAAAAAGTTTGGAGGGACAACATCGCCACAATTAGCACCTGACCGGGGTAGTTGGAGAATTGTGGGAGAAGCCTTTGCCCTGCAGTGGGCGTAGCCAGGCTGATGATGATGATGATGATTACGAGAAGAAAGGTCGTTTACCGAGGGGCGCGATTTCTATCAATCATATCGTAAGGAGCGAACAAACACTGTCACCAAGGACAATACAAGGGAAATTACTAGTGCTTAATACATTAATATAACAGGGCTGCCCTAGGACGTCACTCGTGGGTTCCAACGCAAACCGTGCTTCTGGATGCCACGCGCGCAATAAGGTAAATGGACTCTGTTTCGTAAACAGCGTGACGTCACGAGACGTCCCCGAAGCGAAGTGCAAAGAATTTCCCTCCTTCTGTGGCATCGACAGCGATTGATGTGACTGCGAGTTCCCTGCCAGAAGCTGCCCGCCAGGTGCACGTCGAGAAGTTATTCATCCATACGGACTTTCCTCATAGACGAATGAAAAAAAAAAAAAAACAATCCGAAGTGCTCGCGCGAACGTGCAGTTCGGCGACGTATATGTTTTCCTCTCTAACACGCCTGGACTACATAGGGGAGAAATGAAACTGCACCATTTGCTTAGGGACGTAGGACCTTGCCATGGAAGCCCATGTGCGGGCAACTGGTTGCACTCACTGAACGCTGAACATGCAGCCGATCGGCATATGCGATCGTCATCAACCTCTATCGCGACTGAATACATCCAGATCCAGCCAAATTGCGATACGAAGTGCCCGTAGTCCATCAATTGATGTGGCATTATGTCTAAATACTTGTTAGTTACAGTAACTAACTGCTGTTCACATTTTTCACACTAATGTAGTAAAATATGGCTTCTAGAGAACTGCCTGCATGCTATGCGCACATTTCATGACGTAAACGCGAGCGTGACTGCATCTGTGCCGGCGCTTGCCTCCTCTGTTCGCGCTCTAAGTTATCATCCCGCACTAAAAGCGGGATGATGAACTGTAGCCACATAGCTCCAGTTTTCAAGAAAAGCGATGGTCGACTTCCTGTATTTTTTGCATCGTATGACGGCTGGCGGCACATTGCCAGCAAGCACATTTCTCACCGCTTCTCATCCTTAGCGAAACAAAAAAAATATTTGACTGCCTTTTTTCGTGCCGTTTGCTCATGAAACCACGTACCAACTTGTCGGCGCACGCACACACAAAAACACAGACACGCAAACGAAGAGCGACTGCGATGCATGAAGATGTCAACGTGTGATAACGCTCGTGAGGAGTAACTTTTGGTCAACAAACACTCCCGCGTGTACCCAAAGATCACGCGACCGGCTCGTCCTGACGTAGCCGGGAGATGTCTATAGATCGAATAATTTTATGTCAGGCATTTCGTTCTATATGGCTGTTGTGAACTATCGGAACATGGAGCTACACTGTTACAACAATTTTCTTACCTTTTCAATCTAAGTAAATGCCGTAAAGTTGCAAACTATGAAAGTAATGATTGTGATTATCCTATTAGTGACTGAATTGCATTGCTTGGTTTTGAAAATGTTGTCTTCGACACCAGACCATTCACCTGTAGTGCTGAAATGTGAGTAAAGTTTGTTGGCTTTTCTTTTTAATGTTTTAAATAAAGATATAACAAACCTTATCATAAAATTTAGATTTCTGATTACTTTACCGAAGCTGTCACACGTCATCTCCTCACTCCATTTGATTAAGCAAGCTCTGACCTTCCAGTTTGTCAACGTATTCCTTTCTTCAGTTTTGTTCTGTTCCTTTATGGCTGATTGGTTATAGGTCCGATTCATATGTACGCACTCAATACCGTTCAACCATAATGTATATGGACGGAACGCAAGCGTTTCTTCTAGAATGAACATTCCAAGGAGGTGATATAATAATAATAATAATAATAATAATAATAATAATAATAATAATAATAATAATAATAATAATAATAATAATAATAATAATAATAATAATAATAATAATAATCATTTATTTAAAGGGCCGAGGAATATCCATAACGTATGAGTGATATTTCTATAGTAACAATAGTGATGAAATGCGATAAACGCTTTTTCCTGCTTCCTATCTAACCTTGAGAATCTGAATATGGAAAACAGCACCAGTATGTTTAGGTTTATACCGCAAACGAAGCAATATAAAGGAACGGTGTGAGTGCACGATGCTTGTCTCGCAACCTATGCTTTTTTGCACTGATGCCACAAATTTAAGGTGATGTCTTTTATTTATGCGTATTTTTCTAGCCAATTAGGTTCCAGATGGACCCATTGGGGAGAAATCGTTCGCAACTAGCAGACTGTTAACTAGTAACACGCGATGACTGCAGTGAACTGATAATATATTGTCCTACAATGCTACATTATTGCACGAAACAAACAGAACGTTCTTATTACTTGGGCAAAGCACACATTTCTCAACCGTAGACTGGAAATCAGCTACAGAACGTGCTTTTGCACTTTTTTATGCTTTTTCTCGCTTTCAGCTTCTATTCTGCCTGTTAGGTTGGCACTGTTCTTGACAACTCATTTATTGCAATGGTTACTTATTTGCAAATCCAGCACTGGCTACAAAAAATGACGTTTCTGTACAATAAAATTAAAGTAGCATGTCTAGTACTCTTCTTCACCGATTGAGCTCGGTGTCGGAATTCTTCTCACTGATCTGCGAAATGCTTAAGTATTACCGAGTTCAGTTACACAAGCTACGTGTCTATTAGGGAGAGAAATTTAGCAATAATAAGGTGGTAGGCCACCTTCAAAAGTCATTTTATTTATTTCGTGATTCATCATTAGTACAGAAGGAGGTCCCGGAGTTACAAGAACTGTCAGGGGGACCTCCTATTAGTAATTTAACATTGCATGAATAATACATTTTGGCAACATAGCAGCGACAGACATCAGAAAACGCGAAGTTAATGAAAAAAATAAACAATTACAAAAGGTTGCTTACAATAATTGAAGTTCAAAACAAGCAAATGAAAACGATACAGCGTATGAATAAATAAATATGTAGTGTTTGACACGTTATGGAACATAGGAATGACACATGTCAAAGAACACGTGGTTGCTCAGTGGCTATGGTGTTGGGCTGCTGAGCACGAGGTCGCGGGATCGAATCCCGGCCACGGCGGCCGCATTTCGATGGGGGCGAAATGCGAAAACACCCGTGTGCTTAGATTTAGGTGCACGTTAAAGAACCCCAGGTGGTCAAAATTTCCGGAGTCCTCCACTACGGCGTGCCTCATAATCAGAAAGTGGTTTTGGCACGTAAAACCCCAAATATTATATATGTCAAAGAACACGGGGTTAATGTAACAGATAATTAGAAATAAATATATGCTTACAATACGCAAAGTACAAATGTTATATATACAATGCGACAAAAACTTTGAAATGCCTAAGAAAGGAGAAAAAAGAAGACAAAGGAACATATAGAATAACCAATAAATAAAGGCTGTCGATACAATAGGTAAGTACAGAACCATTGAAAACTGGGAAATAGATTTGTACACAATATATACTTATAGTAACGAATCAGTAGCCAGTAGTGTCGTTAGTAAATATTTCTTCGTCTCTCTCCTGAATGTTAATGTTGTGCGGCAGGCTTTAATATGGGATGGTAGATTGTTCCAGTATTTAATGGCCGTAAAAAGGGAAGTAAACATTCCATAATTAGTGTTTATTCGAGGAAGTAAAAAATTGTTGTTAGAGGAAAATCTCGTGTTGTTAGTGTTGGTGAGAGCAGAGTTATTAAATGCATCTAAAATTATTTCATGATTTAGTGTGCGGTATATTAGTAAAACCAATTTGAGCTGGAGTATGTAACGTAATGGTAGTATTTTTAAGGAACTGAAAATTGGTACAGCATGTGACATGTAACTAGAGAAATTAATGATCCTCAAAGCTTGATTTTGTAAATGTTGTAGATGTATTATGTGCGAGCGATATGTGTTTCCCCAAACTGAGATGCAGTATTGTAAGTGACAGTGAACAAATGCGTGATAAAGTGAAGTTCTGACGTTTTGTGGAAAATACGAGCGCGTTAGGATTAGTACTCTTATTCCAAAGGCAATTTTTTTTGAAACCATGTCAGCATGCAAGTTAAATTTAAGTTGGGGGTCAAGTTTGACGCCAAGGAAGACAACTTCGTGTGCAGGTGAGAGAACATGAGTTTGTAAGACGAGCGGTGGCGCGGGAGCGATGACGCGTTTATGTGTATGTAAAAGCATAAACTGAGTTTTCGAAGGGTTGATCTGAAGTTTGTTACTTGTGCACCACGCAGATAAGTTACTTAGGTCAGAAATTAGTCGTTTTATTACAGTATTTATGCATTTGCTATTAGTAAATATAGTCGTGTCGTCAGCATATAGAATAGATGAAGTACTGGTTAAACAGTGAGGAAGATCATTAATGTACACTAGGAAGAGTAAAGGGCCAAAAAGTGAGCCTTGTGGGACACCCTTAGTGACTGGTTTACCACGTGAAAGTGAACCTCCAAAATTCACAACTTGAGTTCTGTTAGTCAAATAACTGCGGATGAGCGTAAGAGCTGGGCCACGAATGCCCGGAGCTTCTAACTTGTAAGAAAGGATGTTATGACAGATGGTGTCAAATGCTTTACTAAAGTCGATAAAAACTGAGCCAACAATATGGGAGTTGTCAAGGGCATGTTTTATTTTGTCAATGAATGATGTTATAGCTGTTACAGTCGAATAACCTTTTCGAAACCCGTGTTGTTCAGGCGAGAGAAGATTAAACTTGTGAAAGTAGTTTGTTAAGCGGGTTACAAGTAGTTTCTCAATGACTTTTGAACAAGAATTATTTTTTTATTTTTTGCACATTTTGCCCCGTAACTAACCTTCTGCAACGAAACAGTATTACGTATGCCCAAGCGTTCATCTAAACTTTACGAAAGAAATGTGCTGAACATATTAGCTGTCGGCAGCTCAGTGTTACGGCTGCTATATGAGACAGATCCTCGTGTATTATTTTAGTACTTATATTATTTGTTAGAAAAGAAAACAAATAAAGTGTCATGACTCACTTGCAACGCGAGAGATCTTCTCCATAGTGGGATCAGAAGACCATAATAAAAGGATACTTCAAACAGAGAAAAAGCTCGTCCCGTATCACTCGCGCAACATTCAAACAATTAAACGCATAATAACATATCAATCTCGCAATGTCATATTGCCACCTGGTGTTTGAGCCAGCAAGCGGTCACCATCGCGTGCCCAGCGAAAACGACGCAGAAGTCGACGAAGTGAAAGATCGTGTGCCACTTGAAGAGCCTTCATTTCGTGTCTGGCTGCTGATACTGCTGCTTTAGTTGCCTTAGCGCGTGACAAACTGGTGGATGTGCTGGGTAATCTAATCTATGCACTAAACCCCTCCGAGCAGCAGGAGCTTCAGCCCTGTACCTGTGGTATCGCCTTTACACCCCGCCAGCAGAAGGATCCGTGGAGAAGCGCCTGAGTTTGGACTCCTCCCAGAGAAAATGGCAGCTCCGACCGCCCCAACCGGTATGGAAGGCACAACGCCGATTCATGGTATGCTACTCAATCCACGAACGCCGAATCCCTTCCACGGCGCCATACATGAGGATGTTGAACATTGGCTGGTGCACTATGAACATGTTGCCGCGTTAAACAAGTGCGATGACGCAGACAAACTGAGAGACGTATACTTCAGCCTTAACTATGGCGCACGTGCTTGTTATGAGAACCGTGCAGATGCCTTAACTTCATGGGCAGAATTAAAACGCCGGATTCTTGAGACGTATGCGAGCCCTGATCGCCGAGTGCGAGCTGAGCGTGATCTCCAGTGCAGTATACAAATGTCGAACGAGGGTGTCGCAATGTGTGTCGAGAACATGACGTGTCTCTTTCAACGAGCCTTCCCCAGCATGTCGGAAGAAAAGAACGTGCGCTACATGATGTGCGGAATGAAAGAGCAGCTGTTTGGCGGTCTCATGCGCAGTCCTCCCAAGACTGTGTCAGAATTTCTTTCCAAGCCCGTCACCATGCAACAGACTCTTCGGCAGCTGGCACCATCATACGAACGCCAAGTGAACGCTGCCTCACTTACGGACTTCTTCGGAGCTCTCGGGGGCCACGTCGATTTCTTTCGAGAGCTCATTCGTTCCGTAATCAGCAAAGAAATCCAGAAACTGTCGGTACCCTCACAGCCGATGCTCAGCTCATTGTCCAGCGTTCTCCATGACGAAGTCCAGCATGCGCTAAGAGAACCAGCATGCAACACAGAAGCTCGACCGCTAAGAAATGACAGCCTCCGTATGTCATATTCGCAAGCTTTGAGCCAACCTGCCCCACCACCGTCCCCGCTTCGCACCACGTGCCCGGCCATGCTACAGCCCGTCCAAGCGGCCTCGTATTACCAGTACCACCGACAGGCCCCAAGGAAATCAGACGTGTGGTGGGCATCTGTCGCCGTCCCTTCTGCTTTCACTATAGCGAAGCTGGGCATGTCTACCTACAGTGCTCCTATCAAGAGCTCGTACTACGCGGATTCTCCGCGAACTTGCTGCGACGCAGGTTTGGCCAGCATCCTCCTGAAATTGAAGAATACATTGCCCAGAAGTGCGGTACCCCACCAGCTCGACACCAGTCACGCTCCCCTTCGCCGCGGCGGTTTTCTCGGACTCACCGTACGTATTAGAGCGCGGGGCAGGGCCCGTCGCCCAGCTGACGCCGGGAAAACTAACCACAGCTACCTTCGCGGGTGAAACCGCTCAGTCTGGACGTGCTCAAGGACCCCTACTGACATGTACGCGGACCTACGATACATCGACAACGACAGTACCTGCTGATTACAGAAGAATTTCTTTGGACATTCCTGTACTGCCTGACGGTCGTGAATTGATTGCTTTAATGGACACTGGAGCCGATTATCCTATAATTCGATCAAACACCAGTTCGGACAGTTGGCGGGCACATCGTCACACCACTCTGCATGTGCACTGCACGAATACAGATTCACTGCACTACGTAAGTTGCCAGTTTGAGCACTCGCCCTCAGTGTTCTCTAGACCTAATTATCAGCATGGGCTTTCTCAGGGAGTACGGAGCTATCATCGACTTTCGACAACGCCTCGTCACTTTCTAGACAAAGGCGCCAGCGCGACGGCCAACACCATCCACCCTCCACCATCTCTTCATGTCATCGACGACGCTGTCGCGTTACCACCGCGCGGAAGTGTCGTGGTTGAAGTGGCATGGGACTCTTAAATGGTAAAGTGGTCGCAGAAAGTCATCGTTCTCTCCTGCTTTTTCAAGGTTTTTGCGTAGCAAGAAGCCTTATCGATCTCCATGACGGCTACTGTGACGTTCTTGTCGCAAATTCAGCTACGGACACCTGCACCTTTTCCCCGGTACTGGCATCGCCTACGCCGACCCGATCACCGATGTCACTGAGTGCTTTGTTTCCGAGGCAATCGGCACTGCTGAAGCATCTCTATGCAACGTCGACGTTAGTCCAATGCTTCCTGAAGAGAACAAACATCCCCTGCGTGAGCGTTTGCTGGAGTACCACGCATGCTTTGCACGGTCGTCGAAGATACGTCAAAGATCGATTACGAAACACCGTATCATCAAGTATGACGACGTGCCCCACATACGGCAACAGCCTTATTGTGTCTGCCCGACCGAGCGACATGCGATTCAAACGCAGGTGAAGGAAATGCTTCAAGACGGCGTAATACAGCCTTCATACAGTCCCTTGTTATCGCCAGTCGTTCTTGTTAAAAATAAAAATGGCACGCTTCAGTTTTGTGTTGACTACCGGAAGCTAAACAATGTCACATAGAAAGACGTGTACCCGTTGCCTCGTGTCGACGGTTCTCTGAACAGGCTGAGGCGCGCGAAGTATTTCTCCTCTATTGATCTGAAAAGTGGCTACTGGCAAATTGAAGTAGATGAGCGGGACCGTGAGAAAACTGCTTTCGTGACTCCGGACGGCGTCTAGAAATTCAGAGTACTCCCTCTCTGCCTCTGTGCTACTCCAGCCACATTCAGTGAATGATAGATGCCGTTCTCGCTGACCTCAAATGGAAAAGCTGCCTCGTCTATCTCGATGATGTCGTTGCCTTTTACCTTCGACGCCTTCAGAATGTACTCGAAGCCATTCGATTGGCTGACCTTACTCCCAAGCCAGAGAAATGCCATTTCGGTTACGAGGAAATGAAGTTCCTTGGTCACGTCGTGAGCGCGGCAGGTGCTCGGCCTGATCCCCAGATGACTGCTGCCGTAGCTGCTTTTTCCACTCCAACCAACAAGAAAAGTGTCCGACAATTTTTGGGCTTGCATGCATATTATCGACGCTTCATTGAGAAATTTCCGAAGATTGCAGAGCCGCTAATTCGCCTTACTCGTGACGACACGGCATTCCTATGGACTGATGAAGAACAGACAGCCTTTGCGGAGCTACAACTTCGATTGTCTTCTCCCGTGCTCGGTCATTTTGGATTGGGATGCTGACACAGAAGTGCGCACTGACGCCAGCAATATCGGTCTCGGAGCTATCCTAATGCAATGGCAAGACCGGCCTAAACGAGTTATCGCGTACGTGAGCCGCAATCTTTCACGCGCAGACTTCAATTATTCCACCACAGAGGAGTTCTCCGCGGTTATTTGGGCTACCACAAAGTTTAGGCCGTATCTCCACGGGCGGCCATTTAAAGTTGTGACCAATCATTACGCTTTGTGCAGGTTGACCAACCACTGAGACCCTTCTGGACGATTGCCATGTTGGAGTCTGCGACTCGAGGAATTTAACATCACAATTGTATACAAGTCATGCAGAAAATATGAAGATGCTGACACGCTATCATGAACACCTGTTGAATATAAGAATCCTGATGAGGAAGACAATAGCGCCTTCGTGGGAGGCCTCAGCGGGCCGGATCTGCTCGCTAAACAGCGATCGGCCGCTGAGTTAAGACCCATCATTCATCACTGAGAAGGCGGCACCGCGTCTATTCCTCCCTCTATTTCGCGACGGTTGTCGTCATTTTGCCTGCGAGAGGGCATATTATACAAAAAAAACACAGGGGCCGGTGACAAACCACATCTCCTATAGTAGTACTTGAAGCCCTTCGCGACGACATCCTATTAGTCTACCACGGCGAACCGACATCTGGTCACTTGGGCTACACAAGTACTCTAGACAGGGTACGGCAACTGTACTTCTGGCCTAGACTGACTGCTTGCGTCAAACGCTACGTGAAAGGATGCCGTGAATACCAGTGCCGCAAGTAACCACCTTTCAAGTTTGCAGGCCCTCTACAACCCATCGATCCTCCGCGTATGTCGTTTGATGAAGTTGGAATGGGGAAAATTTCCCTTTTCTTCCTCCGGAAACAAGTGGATCATTGTGGCTGCTGATTACTTGACGCGTTACGCTGAGACGAAGGCACTACCACGCGGGAACAGCATCTGAAGTTGCCCAGTTTTTTATGCATCACATTTTGCTTCGGCATGGCGCACCGTCATCCATCATCATTGATCGTGGAACGGCATTTACGGCAAAGCTTCTGGACGACATCTTCAAGTTCAGTTGCACGAATTATCTAAAGGCAGCTGCATACGAGTGTCAGACTAATGCCTTGACAGAAAGACTAAATAAAACACTGGCAGACATGATCGCTTTGTACGTGGATGTGCAGCACAAAACGTGGGACGAAATCATGCCGTACGTAACGTTTGCGTACAACACTGCCACGCAGGAAACTATACTATTCACGCCGTTCTGCCTCGTTTATGGTCGAGATGTCCAAACTATGCTAGCCGCCATGATTCCGTATGAAGACACCGACCAGCTCGACCAGTTAGCTCCTGACGTCGAGGAGCACATTCAGCGTGCCGAGGAAGCGCGTCAACTGGCCCGTGTGCACATAAGACAGCCGCAGTGTACAGGTGCAATAAGATACAATCTCCACCATCAACAAGTTACCTATGATCCTGGCGACTAAATTTGCGTTTGGACACCCATAAGACGGCGAGGCCTCCGCGAGAAACTTCGGAGGAAGTACTTAGGACTATGCACAGTAATAAAGATTGTAAGCGACGTGAACTATGAAGTGATTCCAGACGGAGACCTGCCATCGCCCAAGCGCTGTTTACCACGTCCACAGACTGTACATGTCGTCCGCCTCAAGCTTTATTTTACACGGTGATGTTAAGTCTACAGGTGAAACTCTTTTTTTTTTCCTGCCGTCGCGTCGTCCTCCAAAGAACTGGAAAGCAATTTTTTTTTGTTCCCGACCACGGAACACATTTTTTGACTCGCGTGCATTTCTGTGTGTGTGCCAGCGTGTTTCCTTTTTTGTCTTAGCTAATTTGTGTACTTTCCGTGCAAGTTTTGTGTTTGTGCATTGAGTCGATACTTCATTGGGAGGGGGAATAATTCCACCTGGTGTTTTGACCCAGCAAACGGTCAGCATCGCGTTCACAGCAAAAACGGCGAAGGAGACGACGAATTGAAAGATCACCCGCCAGCTGGAGAACCATCCCTTCGTGTCTGGCATTTTTCGTGTCTGGCTGCTGGTATTGCTGCCTACTCTTGCCTTAGCGCGTGACAATACGAATGGTGTAGGTTTTTGTGCTCTGCAACTAAGCGATGTTAACACCGCCTTGTTCATGTTTCTTGTAATCACAAAATTATGGTACAATCAACAAATCGCGGGAAAAGATCGCTGATGCACTGCATTCACGCCTCGATGCAACCCCTTCGTTTGTTTAGAACAATGGCAAGTGCACTTTATGGTGTGCTTGAAGCGCTCATCGGCCACTAAAATCAAATTATTGTGGCGAACATGAGGCGCCACGATCACAAACCGTGCACTCGACATGTGCAGTCGCTGATGTTATCATAATGCAAAATCAGCGCTACAATGCCACATTCTTCTTCTTTGCATAGTCACAAGACTGCTTACCGGCGTAAACAACTGGGATAATTCATACAACCAACAGTTCATAGAGAATACACGCATTAGGTACGCGCATCTATGTGTGAAGCACGTAGTGGCTAGCAGAATGCGCAAGGAGCCATCGCCACTATACGTAGTTAGCTTTGTTGCCTCCAGGCGGCGACTCCGTTCGATATCGCTGCTAATACCAAGCCTCTCATCAAAGTAAAAGTGGCTTTTTTGGTAACTCAGAAGGGCAATGTATCCTCTAGAAATTTATCACCATACCCGCTGTTTTCATTCTGGTGTAATTTTTAAGTAAATTGAACACACCCACCTTGTGTCGTATTGTGGCAGGTGTTTCAAAAGATATCACTGCAGCAGTTGTGTCATTGCTCTTGGCGAATGCGCATCTGTCACCACCAATGTAGTGTATCGAAGCACCAGATGAGTCCTTATAGTACAGCTGTTGTCCGCATGTCTGGAAGTGGAGTGCGCCGGAACTTTAATGTGGGGCAATAATTTGCTAAGCAGTCAGGAGCCTACCCACCGTCGTTGCTCAGTGGCTGGGTGTTGGGCTCCTGAGCACGGCGGCTGGATTTCGACGGCCGCATTTCGACAACACCCGTGTACTTAGATTTAGGTGCGCATAAAGAACCTCAGGTGGTCGAAATTTCCCGGAGTCCTCCATTACGGCGTACCTTGTAATCAGAAGGTGGTTTTGGCACGTAAAACCCCATACTTTTTTTAAGTCCGAAACGCAGATGCCACATGCCACATGTCATTGATCTATTTATTGCGCTTTTGTAAAATTGCATTTTACCTACATGCAGCTTCGACGCAAGTGTTCAGAGAACACACTACAATATCTTCTAGCGGGCTCACGTCTGAGTGTGATACAAAGATCCTATGACAGACACCTTAAAGGCCGAATTACGCAGAATTCGCAAGGTATTACGCATGCCTTCCACACGCGTGCGGACGAGCGGAAACTGCGGATGTTGCAGGCAGGTGCACACATTGTTTGCACTGCTCGTGCGGACACAGAGTAAACCGAAACCTGTGGATATAGGGGTGACGTATGAAATTTCCTTCACATCCGCTCACGTACGGAAAATCTTGTGACATAAGTGTAGTTGCTCCTAAAGCACCGGCAATTCATGCTGCCACGTTGATTCCACCTGTACGCTACCAACTACAAGATAGTAGATTTATTAAGTGCAAATGAACTTTGAAGTTACAATAAACTCCGTCAATTTCTTCAATCTTGATTAAAACACGTTGGCGGGCCAGTTGGTTAGAACCCATGGTAGAGTCTATGTTGGCCAAACAGGCAGATGCATCAATGAGAGATTAAAAGAGCATCCATATAAAGTCACATGGTAATCTCGGGCCATTTGGGTATTTACTGCCGATATTGTTTCTGCAAGCCCATGTTTGAAAGCACTTCCATTCTGTATAAGGCTCATAGCCGGATGACGAGGGAGATTGCGGAGGCCTACGAGATTGCAAAATTAGAGCAAAAGTGCGTAAGCAAGCCTTCGGTGTCTCTATCTGAAAAAGAGATACGATTCCTCGGTTTATCTTTGTGACCATTGCAGTACATGTTTCTCCATGTCTTGCACACGCGTACGGTTCATCTAAATGCACCACTGAATGTTCTTTTTTGCTGTTGCGTTTGTTTCCGCTCGCACGGAATATACTTATAGATGCACGCCAAAATAAAATCTATAGTTGAAAGTGAAGCGCTGTGTCTGCGTATATGTTTCTTTCTACGTCCTCGTTCAGTCACGCTTATACACTCTATCAATTTTGACGCGTGATGCAAAAAAAAAAAAAAACGCATTACCTCACGTGCTAGCTGTGTAAAACTTATTCAAGGGCACCAAACGTTTTATGCTTATGTGATCGACCAGAGATGTTACTTTTTAACTACTCAACGCCAGGCAAGACTGGCTCATAAAATGACAATGTATTAAGGGACAAGTTTAGAACATTGGCAGTTTTGTTAACATTAAAACGCTTTACAAATAAATACGTCTTGTTTTTCGAAGAACTAACAAACATGATTTACTAAAGGTTTCGTAATGCAGCATAAGCTTTTAAATATAATTGTACAACTGTCAGAAAGCACGTTTTCGAACACATTCGAAACAGTGCGGATAGTATCTATCCTGTACCTAGCGCGAAATGTGCGCACTTTGTTCATGCGTAAAGTTGGTTTCAATGGTTGCAATGAGAGCTTTGACAAGTTAAGAAATTCAATTTTTGCTTCAACTGAGGTATTGAGAGTTGTCTGTAAAAACACTGATGGCTCGTCATATCAGCTTTCCAGTTAGGACACTGAGGGAGACTCAGTGCTTTCGCGTACTCACAATAACTAAGTGACTAGTGACATTGTTTCGCCCGTCATGTCTAGCGTTAAATGAATGTTCATACACTCTTACCATTCGAAAATATAATGGAAAGCGTTAGGTTGTCCGAAACATTTTACTACAGTACTTGTGTTTATGAACTAGGTTTGGCCTCGTTGTCCAAGAACTTGATGCATCAGGACGTTATCATACATTCAATCACTCAGATCACCATGACTTCCACGCGCAAACTCCGTCAGAAGAATCATCCGCATTTCTATATTATTTTATGATGTACATAACCATAAATAGCATTGTTGCCCCACTATGTCAACAAATTTTCCTTTTGTCATAATATTTATTACGCCAAATCTGGTACGTCAAGTTTAACTTAAGTCCCGATTTAAAAATTCCGGCATGAGCAATCAATGACGATTGTCAAAAACAGCGATAGCTTGTATTGCACGTTCTATAGAAACCACATAAAGAACAGATCAAGAACAAGCGCGCGACACGTCCATAGAGGGAAGTGGTTTCACAGAGACATGAGAAAAATGCATCAAGGATTGCCAAACGCTCGTGCGGCACGTCGCAAACGGAGCGAATTGTGGCGCGACTGCGCCGCGAATCGGTACATCGCGAGAGGCAGGGCGTGGGCGACGCGTGGGCGCGATTTATAGCAGCCGGCGCAGACAGACCTACGCTCATGCAGCGCTTTGTTTCCATACAGACGATGATTGATACTCTGGCACCCTCCTCCTCCAATTTTCTCCTCCCGCTCTCTTCGCTATCACCGTCTTTCATCTGCGCTCCGCGTTCGATCTTTCATCATTTTGCTCTGTTCCTTCGGTAAGTTACGCGGACAACGAGGGTCAACTCCGACGCTGAGCTGGCGCCGCAGATCACCGTGTAGCACGCGCCTCTCCGGCTAATGATGCAATAGAGAGTTTTCGCTCTGAGAGATGCGCGATACGCCACCGTGATACGTCACACGTTGGGCACACTCATACGCCTGTCTTATGTACGTACACCAACGCCGATCAAAATAGGTCGCGAAGCTTGGACGAAAAGCATACTAAAACCTATTGCCAGGGATATCAGTTAGTGGCGCTTGATTGAAAGGCGGTTAGGTCTAGGAGGCACAAATCATAAAACCAGAAAGCCTATGGTTATAAAGAAGTTCAAAAACTTTATTTAGAATACTTTCATATTGGCAAATATTCTGTTTTAGATATTTTTGCTACACTACAACAACACTTAGGTGCATGTTAAAGAGCCCCAAGTGGTCGAAATTTTCGGAGTCCTCCACAACGGCGTGCGTCACAATCAGAAAATAGTTTTGGCATGTAAAACCCATATATTAATTTTGAACTACAATAATAAATATTTCTTTTTATTTTACAGTGTTTTAGTTTATTCTTGGTGACCCCTACCAGCCAGTCATTTGGCATAAGAGAGACTTGGCATAACTGTGCAAGTTAGCAATTATGCGCAATGGCGTTGCTCACTTGAACGCGGCGATTTCGTCCGTTTTCTTTTTTCCTTGCGTCTTTGTTGAAGGTGTGGCGTGGGCTCAACTTCAAATTTTGCGTGGTCCAGTGCACGGCATTCACTGGCGAAGGTGTGAGTGCAGGCTCTTTGTTATCGTGCAAGTTCACGCTGTGGCATCTGACGCGCTGTGCCTCGGGGTGACAATAAATTCGGGACGTACCTGCTAAGAAATGTCGTGCTATGTTCGATCACTCTCTGTAACACAGGCTTTGAGTGTCCGACGTGTAGGAGATTTAGTAGGACTGTTGTTTTCGAAACGATAATGTGGGGAAATGTCTTGTCTGATAACTGTTAGACATGAATACATGGTGTCGCACGTAATTGCGAATGATTCTGTGAACAGGTGTCGCATATGTTGCTGTACATTATGATTGGGTGCAGGCCATAATACTCATCCGTTGAAACATATGGTCATTCGGTCAATTATATTCTTTGCATTATCCTAGACAAATACAAGTGAAGTAGCTTTTGAAACTTCTGTGGCACTCTCGTATATTTTCATTCTATTTGCTCATCTTCGTAAGGAACCAACTGGTGTAATTGCTGTCAATATAACCTAATGAAGTTAACGTTAAGACATACATAACTCCTCTACTTTAATCACACGCTGGCTCTTCTAGCGGAAGGGCGTCGCAATTAAGCTCGCCTAAGCCTCGAAAAAAAATCAACTGCTGGCGTGTAACGGTCGGAATGCCGGGCGCTGAAGAAATTAAGTCGATTGCGCCAAGCAGCGTAAGTTCATCACGTCACTGACATTTCCGGTGAGGAGGTCATTTTTTCTCTTTCTTTTGATTTTTTGCTTGCTGTTGATCGCCTCACCGATACGCAGATAGCCACAGTTGCAACGAGCCGCCATTTTCTTCATATGTGGGCTGGAAGCTTCGTTACCAGCTTACATATAGCTTGCCTACACCATGGCACTACGTCACGAAGACACAGAGGCACTGTCGCCGGGAGTGACTTTCCCACGATATATACAATCCGCCAGTGAGCCGCCACGCCTACTTGAGGAACCACTGGGTTTTGCGAGTGTGAGGGCGTTCTTGTGTTCGCGCCTTATTCTATGCTTTTACAATGAAAGAAACGCAGTATTCCGACGTGCCTCGTTGTGCCGAACGATACAAGAGGCTCATGTTTTCAGAGGTATTTTTTGTTTATTAAACCCGCCACAAGAAATGGGCCACCGGGGTAAAAAGCGAAACTTGGATTTCGATATCAGCTCATCTATTATGCGCCAGACATTTTGTAATGGTTAGGCTTCTATGTTATTTTGCGTAACATTCATTGTTAGCCGACAAGGGTGCTTAGGATTTGTTATAACGCGTCATTAAATTTTCTTACCCCACTCTAGGAAAGCTATATTAGGATCAGCCCTTAATGTAGGTCGAGCGAGCAGGTGCATTTCAACGAACGTTACTTAAGCAGGGTAGCTAGTCTACCACACATTAACATACGCACGCCGCACAGTCACAACTGCGTTATAATGGCAGTGTGAATGTCATAAGTGCGTATAAACATGGTAATGAATTTCCGTGTGTGAAATGAATGTGCAGAACTAGTAATTCTCCATTCTCTCTCTCTCTCTCTCTCTCTCTCTCTCTCTATATATATATATATATATATATATATATATATATATATATATATATGTAACCCTGTTTGCTTTTAGCCGTAGGAGCAGGAGACAAACGGTATGATGTGGTGTCCTGCCAACCACGCAAGCGATTTTTCAACGGTTCTGATAAAATGTGGCCTCGGGGTCGACGCCGGACGAGTGACCGATTCTTTAGACATCGTTGCATGGTGGCCGGAGCGATCGGACGACCGTGTGCAACGTCGCAGATGACGCGGGCCTGAATACCCGGTGTCGCCGGAAGGCCGAGGCAATTGCTTTTACCACCACTCATGGCGACGTGGAAATCACCTGGATTTTTTTTAGAGCGCAGCTCTGAGGCTCCCGTTCCCCTTGAGTCCTCGGCGTCACCGAACGAACAAGCAGAACGAAGGATAAAAGAGCGAACACGGAGCACAGCGTGGGATAAGCGACGGCGGGAGAGAAGATATCGGCTGCCGTGGTTGGGATCGAGTCCACGAATTCAATCTCAGTAGCGCTACGTCATAATCACTAAGCTACTGTGATGGTTATTAGAGCTTTTTCAAAAAAAAAATTTGTACTTGAAGTTCATCCTAAATTTTGTTCCATCCACCATTACTAAAACATATGTGCTGTTCATGGGCACTTATACATGAAGAAATGAATCCTTGCCATGAATACCTTTACGTACTCTACAAGGTTTTAGTGTGCAGTTCACGCTGACGTAGTCTATGCGTTTCTGCGCGGTATATTTCATGTTGAATGTGGCGTGGTGAAGCCGGGATCACGGTAACGTCTGTAATTACAAGTAACAATAATATTTTACAACGAAGGTGTATAAGGCTAGCTCATTCGTCCGTCCGTCCGCCTGGCGGTTGCCTGTACGCTGAAAACACTTGCTGCGCAACCCCCATGCGCATGCTTGAAAAAGAAAGAGAAAAGATGCACGCGATTAGGCAGCACAACCTAGATAGCACAAGGCCTGTTTACTCCGATCCATGACGACGCGCTACCTGTCCCGAAATTTTTATTGACAAGGCTGGTGTGATGAAAGCGGCGACGTGAAAATCACTGTCGCTTACTCGGGAGCCTCCCCATTCGATTCCATGGCAGTAGGACCACATAGCATGACGTCGTGGCTCAGAATGAAAACGCCTTATGCTATCTAGGTGGTGTTGGGTTAGCTGCGCCAGTAGTCACGTCGTTACTCTCCATCGCAGCCGAACGCGCATGCAGCAGTTTCTCTCCGACTCCGAAATTGGTAGGCCACGCGTTACACGTACTCCTGATGAGCAGGCAGCTTTCGATCAGCAGCGCCGCGAAAAGAAACGCGCAACCCTGCAGTTAGTCTTCCTGCAATCTCGGTGCCGTTTTTACTAATCCACCTTAGCTTACTATTACTGCGAAGGATTGACCACGCACGGAACAGCTAGGTGACAGCTAAGCTTAGGTGTTGCGCTATATCTGCGGAAGAGATCGCGTGAAGCGTATAACGGCTCGATGGTATGCTGTAACGTGAATCTTGTGTATTGCTTACACTCACCGTAGCAAACCACAAAGCCTGGTGCGATGTGCACGGAATTCGCGATAAGGTAGTTGCCGGCAAAGCCGAGATATTGACGTCGTTGAATAAGTCGAGGCGCAAGCTTAGTGCCAGGCTGAAGTTGACGTTCGGATTGGGAACCTGCAGTATGGCACTCACTGCGTCAAACTGAAAAGGGAAAGAAACAAAACGAAGACCACTCAGGCAAGGCACAACCACATTAAAAGGAACAACATGCGCATGCGTGGAGCTCTACAGTAAACGTCGGACATACCAAACCATAAATAGGTCTGGAATCTTATTATCGTAAACTGTCGAAGCTTAAACATATAACTGCTGATTTTGCAGGCCTTCTGTCGATATCAGAACTTGACAGTGTTATCGCCACCCAATCCGCGCTAGACTCCGACATTGCGCATTTTGAGGTTCTTCCATCAGACTATGTCGCATAGAGAACGGACCGAAATGCGCACCTATAGTGGTATTTATTCTAGCTGCAATTGAAAGCGCCCCATTACATCTATCTGGCGATACGTGAGAATCTGTATGGTGCCGGCTATGTTTTTCAAGTGGAAACATCCTTGTTAACAGTTCCGCCTATAGACTACACAATTTCAACACTGTTGGATCAGCCTTCCAAGGTCACTCTTAGCCCAGTTGTCTGAAACGATAATTCTTGGTGGGAAATTTATTATGCGAGATGTTGAATGGTATCATCTATGGCCTGTGAATAATAACTGGTGAACTTTCAGTCTGCGTTTTGCGAGCTAATAATCACCTATGTTCTTTTCCAGCTTGTTGATTTTCCTACTCATTTTGGATGTGTAGACGGAAATGTGTTGGACTTTGTTTTTATAACCGGAGAGATATAATCGATTTCATTGCACCAGAACCACGGATTAGTGGTTATAATGCAATTGCACGCATTATCCGTTGCAGAGAAATAGCATTTACCGAAATGCGTGCGTGAAAGGTACTTTTTTCATGAAAGTGATAATTATGAGGCTACCTCTAATGAGCGATATAGTTCAGTACCTATATATGCGCATTACAGTATATTTAGTAGCATTGGCAATCTGTGAATGATATTCAGAGATAAACTGCTTTCATTGAAACCTTATTTTGTTCCGTCTACAGTTGTGAAGATAAGCGGATAAGTGTCGCGAAGATAAACCTTCCATTCATAAAAATTACCTTCATCAATTCAGATACCATCTTGAGTTTGCAATATTACTGCAATACAAAAAAACACTAGCTTGTGCACAAAGCCAACAAGTATCAGCAGTAAACTTAAAAGCGAATGGAAGGTTCCGAAGAATCCATATCTATTAGCCTTTGCAGATAAACTCAAAACGAATCCCAAACAGGTCTGGCGGTAGATTAAGGACAACAAAAGTGATGACACTGGCATTCCCGCCATCGCAATGATAGTTAATCTAACGAAAGATGACAAAAGGAAAGTAGGAGTCTGCAACAAGTATTTTCATTTATTTCATACATAGCCTTGTAGCATAGCAATATCGGAGACACCGACACACTTATCTAAAATGGAAAACATTGCCGTGAGTGAGGTAGCAGCGGTGGCTTTGTTGTATCATCTAAATAATCATTTATCTCATGGACCTAATGGTATTTCTCATCATATTGTCACCTACGAGTTGGTGCCGCTGTGGACAAAAGGACGTTGTCAGGTGAAGAGGGCGTTGAAGTCTCTCGACGATCGGTAAATAATGTTACCCTGACTACTGAGCTACAACCTGGTCACTGTATATATTGGAAATACATATAATTTCTCTGCCCGTAACTATATTTTGAAACACTGCTCAAGACAGACCCTACGAAAGATGCCTATTAACATTATTTAGAACTCCTACCGACTTTATATTTTCTTTACTGACAGTCTATTTAGTTTGCATTCTAGTAACATTTCTTCATACAACGTCAAAATACTTCTTTCTTACTTTTGTATAAAGAATATTTTACATACACCGTTAAAACACTGCCTTCTTACTTTTGTGCAAAGCATATTTTAATTACATCGTTAAAAGACTTCCTTCTTACTTTTGTATAAGGAAACTTTCTTCATACACCTTTAAAAGATATATTACTTTTGCACAAACAATATTGTGAATACATCGTTAACATGTCTTATTCTAACTTTTCTTCAAATAACATATTTATTACTTCGTCAAAAGGCTTCTGACTTTTGCGAATATATGTTTTACTATACACCCTCGAAATAAGAAAAATATATAGAATGGGAAACAAGTTGAGAGTTTCTGATAAATTTTCCTAGCACACAATATTGTCGATATATCATATAGTCAGGAATCAAGCCCTTTGTTTTAAATCACAGTTCCAATCCAAGTCAGTGGCGAATTGTTGCCGAAGTGATACTAAATTGTTTAAATAAATGTGTTCCTAAACTCTTAGAACTATTCTTTCTAAAGGTCCTACTGGACTAATTAAGACTGCGGTGATGTCAGCACATTTCGAGAAAATTAGCATGTGCTTCACCAACCCACCTCTGTGATAATAGAGTAGTACCTGGCAGGCCGCGCACCTCTCACACAGCTTTATTCCGGAGTTAAGGTTGTATAATTAAAGGCCGATTTATGCGCGAGCCACACCAACAGCTTGTCACACGCGTGCGGTCGTGTGAAAAACTGCACCTAGCATGGTGTGCTAGGTTCGGCGTAAAGGGGGGCTTTAGTCCGGCGGCAGTCAAGGCGAAGCGGATGGATTGAAATGATGTCACATGCCTCTCTCGCGCATGTGCATAGCTTTGGCATTGGTCCGAGTCGAGGCAAAGAAGGAGACCATGGCCATCGATGTAGGTGTTTGGTCGTGTTTCACAGCAGCAATCTAGCTATTGTTGCTGCTCTTTATGCTCAGGCTGTGTTGTGGCTGATTTGTCGGTACAAGCCAACCAACAGCGTGCTTGCGAAGCCCACGGCGTTTTCTACGTTCAGTGATGTGAACGTTTCTGCAACTTCTCTGCCAGCTGCGATGCATTGCCTTGTGAACTGATAGTGATTTATTATTGGCACGGCCCGCGCTTTAAACTGCACACTGCTTCCGTAGTGAAGATTTGTTCCTCGAGATAGCACTGCCCCGAATTTCTGTCTCCACATTATAACGAAAGGTTTGTGCTTTTCCTTCATTTTTCATAAACATCATATGTTTGATGTAACTGTCTTATGCCGCGTTTTGGCAGGCTATTACAAGCGTGAACTGTACTGATATGAAATATTTTAAGAATTACTTTCTTACACGCTCGAACGGCGCCGGGTTATGCTTTTCGCTTGAAGTTGATATAAACATGAAGCGTACAAACACTACGTCTTGACAGCGGTCGTGATGAAAGTGTGCGGTAAATAATGTATGATCATGAACTCATTCTTCGCTACTTCCTGCTCAGGCTGTTCAAAATGAGAGGCCGTGAAATGTTTAGCCTATAGTTTCACGCCTGCGAACTTAAATCATTGTGTTTCCTATTAGCTTTTTTGTTTTACTTAAAGCACAGATTTGAGTTTCGGACACTAATACACAGCTAACTGCTACTCACTCCATTTTTGTTCATGATACAACGCCCAGAATCGCACATCGACACGCTCACAAAAAAGGAACATATTCATTTTAGCTAAGGTGCAGCTGCAACTGACGCCCAGAATGCTAAAGCAGCTTCGCATAACTTTATTCTCATTTCTGCGGTTGTCAAGTTTGCCTGATTGAATGTAATAAACGTCTGATGCAATGATCTCAGCGTTTGAAATTTGTCAGACCTTTATTAACAGTAGCTATTTTCGCCCACTGTGGCTTCAGGTGCACAGCGCGTTAAGAGCTTATAATATATTAATACTGCAGTAACATCTCATAAATATCCGTAAGGCGGCCGGCGTTAATGGGGACCAAAAGATCAAAAGACTAGTTGCGGTTCTGGGCAATATAGGGTGGTATACTGGCTGACTTAAAGCTATAAATTTGAAGGTAAGGTTATCATAAATTTATAAGCAGCGTTCCACATGTTTTCATTCATGCATTGTGACTGATTGTGGGCATTGGTTCTAGAATATCTAAAGCCAAATGTTGGTAGAAGATATGAAATAATTGACAAAGTAACAGTAAAGCCTGAATGATTGCTTGTGGAGTGCTGGTAGGATGTCGAGAAAATCTACAAACATGCTTCTGTTCAATGTAGGTGGTCAATTAGTGGCCAATGGCTACTAGGGTGTCTAAAGAAAGCGCTGGCAATTTGTTAATAGGATGTTTGCAGATAATGTGCGAAGTGCTTCAATTTAATGAACGTTAATAAGACGTCTAAAGAAAACTGTTTCTAGACTATTTGTAGGAAGTTGACAGACACCCTATGATAATACATCAATTTAATGAACATTAATATGAGGGCGAAAGAAAAGTATTTCTAAACAATTAGCAGGAAGTTGACCGAGAGGATAGGAACATGATGCAAAAGAATGCTGGCATTTTGATTCAAATTACTGGCCAATTGTTTTTACGGCGTTACTATGGAGTTGTTAGGAAGCCTAAAGACAACGATTTGAATGAACTGTTGGTAGGTTCCAGTAGCAATAGCCTGAAGATGGTCTAATATATGGCTAAAATTTTTTATTAGGGTCGATACCGCCTTTCTTAGTGATATCATTTAACAATTCACTAGAAATTGAAAAGCTGCCAGAATATTGGAAGACAGCCAACGTGACTTCGATATTTAATGAGGGTGATCCTACGCACTAATGAACTGCAAGCCAGTATCTTTAACTTCCATTTGCTGTAAAATGGTCGAACAAGTCCTTTACTCTAATCTGATGAAACATTTTCAAGCAAATAACTTCTGTACCTCAACTCAACGTGAGTTCCGGTCTTTTTTTGTGCTGAACACAACTAACCAAATTTTCGCATGACATTGCAGTCATCTTGCACAATGGTGAATAAATTGAGGCACTTTTCGTAGATTTGCGGAAAGCATTTTATGTCAACCTTCACAATCTGCTTTGCCTAAGATTATTATTCCTAGGGATTCCAAAACATATTCTCTACTCAATAAAGAATTATTTTCACCTGCACAAACAGTAAGTTGTTTTTAGTGGGGTGGCATCACCTCCAATGCACAGGCTACCGCGAGTGCTTCAAGGCTCTGTAATGGGGCCACATTTATCTACAGTTTATGTAAATTATCTGGTAGTAGGCCTTAAATCAACCATTATACGTTATGCCAACGACTGTGTCATGTATCGCCCAGTGAAATGTCATGCCGATATGTCTGTCGTGCAGGGAGACCTTGAAAAAGTGTCTGTCGGTGAAACCAGCGGCTGATGACTGAATAGCTGCTAGATGTTACCAAGGGCACTTTGCAAAAAAATATCCCCAGTTCCTATACCATTAATAATATTGCACTCAGTACCACTGAGCATGTTAAATACCTAGGAATTAGTTTTCTGAAATGCATGGCTGGTTTAATCATAATAACTTAATTACCGCTATAGCTTACCGTTTTCTCCACTTTTTATAACTAAATTTTAAGCATTCTCTGTCATCACAGCAAGCAACCTTCTATTTCACTAGCGTTAGGCCTATTCTAAAATGTGCACGCATACCTAATCTGGCACCCTTACACTAAAAACCTCTTAGACAAAATAGAGCGTGTCCGCAAGCACGCAGCGTGTTTCGTAACAGTAAAGTATAAATTTACTGTCAGAGGATTTGGAATAAGGGAAAGTTTGGGTTGTTAAACTCTCCTGTCACGCATGAAGAATCGTAAGATTTGAATTCCTTTACAAAATATACAAAAGTAATACTGGTATTGGCCAAACATTGTTGATTAAGGAGCTGCATTACGTTTCATCTACGATAAGCCACGCTAATAAAGATAGAGCTTATCAGTGGCGTAGCGACCAGTTTAAATGTACATTTTACTCCCCAATACGATTAACGATTCGAATGAGCTCCCCAATGAAGAGATGGCAGCGTCTCGTATTGAAAATGCTATTGAGAGCCATATTATATGAATGATCTTTTATTCATTTCTGAACGTAGGCTACTGTGTGCGCTGTTTTCCCATTTTTGTTGCTCTGGAAGTTATTTTACCCTTTGTAAGTTTCTCTTCCGCTATACTGTGAATTTCAGTAGCTCCTTGATGTTGCGTTTCCTGATGTATTCTTTCGATATTGACGAACATTATTTTTTCATTGTGAACCCGTCTCTTGTAACCCCCCCCCCCTCCCCGCGATAATGCCATACAGGTGACGTACGTGTACCGAAATAATTAATTAATTAATGTGGCCTAAGCGACAGTAGTGGTATAGCCCAATATATTACAGCGTACGGCACCGAGCGCTCATCAATTCAAAAGCGATGCTCGAAGCACACGAATCACACAACACTACAAGCTAAGCCGCAGAAGATATGCACCCCCACACAAGTCACTACCTAGAGAGCAGGAGCGATTACTCCGAGCTCTACAGGTTTGTACATTCCCCCACCCAACCATAGATCACCTCATAGACCCTACACAATTCTCTCCGCAATGCTGCGTCTGCGCAGAGCCCGGGCCCCTAGGCACATAGTAGGGGGTTGCAGAGCGGCACCATTAAATCCTCCGAACCCTTACCGCACTAACGAGCTTTGGGAGAGAGCTTTGGCCAGCTCCGACCTCGAGGATCAGCAACGGCTGATTGGGAGGGCCCAGGACGTGGCCCGAGCTCAAGGCATTCTGGAATCAGGACGCCTCTCCAAAGCTGCATTCACCCAATAAAAATTGGAGGACGCTTAAGCTTCGCCTTCAAGAGTGGAACGCGACAGCGTTCCCGTCGACCCGTCAAGGCGTGTAAGACAATGCGCTAAGGCACAGTGATCACTTACGAGGCGCCCCGCGTCGGACTTCTCACCTACCAATCACGCGGTGAGCGTCGAGCAACGCAGCGTTCGGCGCGGCAACGAAACGTGCGCCTGAGCAAGCGGAACGAACCAAAGAACTCGGTGTCTCGGAGGGGGAAACGATGCACGCCAGCCAAACGTCGTGATCGGCACGGGCAGAGAGATAGACAGATAGTGATGTAAAGAAAGGAAGGACGCTTGATTATGCAACCCGTGAGGTGACAGGCCGCCATTGGAATCTGAACCTGGCAACGTTTAACGTTAGAACGCTATCTAGTGAGGCGAGTCTAGCAGTATTATTGGAGGAATTAGAGGGTAGTAAATGGGATATAATAGGGCTCAGTGAGGTTAGGAGGATAAAAGAAGCATATACAGTGCTAAAAAGCGGGCATGTACTGTGTTACCGGGGCTTAGCGGAGAGGCGAGAACTAGGAGTCGGATTCCTGATTAATAAGGAAATAGCTGGTAACATACAGGAATTCTATAGCATTAACGAGAGGGTGGCAGGTCTTGTTGTGAAGCTTAATAAGAGGTACAAATTGAAGGTGGTACAAGTCTATGCCCCTACATGCCCTCATGATGACCAGGAAGTCGAAAGGTTTTATGAAGACGTGGAATCGGCGATGGGTAAAGTCAAAACAAAATACACTATACTGCTGGGCGACTTCAATGCCAGGGTAGGCAAGAAGCAGGCTGGAGACAAGTCAGTGGGGGAATATGGCATAGGCTCTAGGAATAGCAGAGGAGAATTATTAGTAGAGTTTGCAGAACAGAATAATATGCGGATAATGAACACCTTTTTCCGCAAGCGGGTTAGTCGAAAGTGGACGTGGAGGAGCCCGAATGGTGAGACTAGAAATGAAATCGACTTCATACTCTGCGCGAACCCTGGCATCATACAAGATGTAGACGTACTCGGCAAGGTACGCTGCAGTGACCATAGGATGGTAAGAACTCGAATTAGCCTAGACTTGAGGAGGGAACGGAAGAAACTGGTACACAAGAAGCCAATCAATGAATTAGCGGTAAGAGGGAAACTAGAGGAATTCCGGATCAAGCTACAGAACAGGTATTCGGCTTTAACTCAGGAAGAGGACCTTAGTGTTGAAGCAATGAACGACTATCTCATGGGAACCATTAAGGAGTGCGCAATAGAAGTCGGTGGATACTCCGTTATACAGGAAACCAGTAAGCTATCGCAGGAGACGAAAGATCTGATCAAGAAACGCCAATGTATGAAAGCCTCTAACCCTACAGCTAGAATAGAACTGGCAGAACTTTCTAAGTTAATCAACAAGCGTAAGACAGCGGACATCAGGAACTATAATACGGATAGAATTGAACAGGCTCTCAGGAACGGAGGAAGCCTAAAAACAGTGAAGAAGAAACTAGGAATAGGCAAGAATCAGATGTGTGCGTTAAGAGACAAAGCCGGCAATATCGTTACTAATATGGATGAGATAGTTCAAGTGGCTGAGGAGTTCTATAGAGATTTATACAGTACCAGTGGCACCCACGACGATAGTAGAAGAGAGAATAGCCCAGAGGAATTCGAAATCCCACAGGTAACGCCAGAAGAAGTAAAGAAAGCCTTAGGAGCTATGCAAAGGGGGAAGGCAGCCGGGGAGGATCAGGTAACAGCAGATTTGTTGAAGGATGGTGGTCAGATTGTTCTAGAGAAACTGGCCACCCTGTATACGCAATGCCTCATAACCTTGAGCGTACCGGAATCTTGGAAGAACGCTAACATAATCCTAATCCATAAGAAAGGGGACGCCAAAGACTTGAAAAATTATAGACCGATCAGCTTACTGTCCGTTTCCTACAAAGTATTTACTAAGGTAATCGCAAATAGAATCAGGAACACCTTAGACCTCTGTCAACCAAAGGACCAGGCAGGATTCCGTAAAGGCTACTCAACAATAGACCATATTCACACTATCAATCAAGTGATAGAGAAATGTGCAGAATATAACCAACCGTTATATATAGCTTTCATTGATTACGAGAAAGCGTTTGATTCAGTCGAAACCTCAGCAGTCATGGAGGCATTACGGAATCAGGGTGTAGATGAGCCATATGTAAAGATACTGGAAGATATCTATAGCGGCTCCACAGCTACCGTAGTGCTCCACAAAGAAAGCAACAAAATCCCTATAAAGAAAGGCGTCAGACAGGGAGATACGATATCTCCAATGCTATTCACAGCATGTTTACAGGAGGTATTCAGAGGCCTGGAGTGGGAAGAATTGGGGATAAAAGTTGATGGAGAATACCTTAGCAACTTGCGATTCGCTGATGATATTGCCTTGCTTAGTAACTCAGGAGACCAATTGCAATGCATGCTCACTGACCTGGAGAGGCAAAGCAGAAGGGTGGGTCTGAAAATTAATCTGCAGAAAACTAAAGTAATGTTTAACAGGCTCGGAAGAGAACAGCAGTTTACGATAGGTAGCGAAGCACTGGAAGGGGTAAGGGACTACATCTACTTAGGGCAGGTAGTGAGGTAGTGACCACGGATCCGGATCATGAGACTGAAATAACCAGAAGAATAAGAATGGGCTGGGGTGCGTTTGGCAGGCATTCTCAAATCATGAACAGCAGGTTGCCACTATCCCTCAAAAGGAAAGTGTATAACAGCTGTGTGTTACCAGTACTCACATATGGGGCAGAAACCTGGAGACTTACGAAAAGGGTTCTGCTGAAATTGAGGACGACGCAACGAGCTATGGAAAGAAGAATGATGGGTGTGACGTTAAGGGATAAGAAAAGAGCAGATTGGGTGAGGCAACAAACGCGGGTAAACGACATCTTAGTTGAAATCAAGAAAAAGAAATGGGCATGGGCCGGACATGTAATGAGGAGGGAAGATAACCGATGGTCACTAAGGGTTACGGACTGGATTCCAAGGGAAGGGATGCGTAGCAGGGGGCGGCAGAAAGTTAGGTGGGCGGATGACATTAAGACGTTTGCAGGGACAACATGGCCACAATTAGTACATGACCGGGGTAGTTGGAGAAGTATGGGAGAGGCCTTTGCCCTGCAGTGGGCGTAACTAGGCTGATGATGATGATGATGATGATGATGATGATGATGATGATGATGATGATGATGAGGGAGCATGGCGAAGCATCGTCAGGGAGAGGGTGTTCGGGCCGCGACGCGCCTCGCACCGGTCCCCGCACAGCCCCAATGCGCGCGAGGCGCGCCCCCTGTCGGGGCAGCGCCGTAGATTGAGAGGAGGGGGTCTTCTGTGTTTGCCGCAAGATGGCTCTGCATGTGCGGAAAGCGCAGAAGAAATGTAGCGGAAACGCACTTCGCTACTCGTGTAACTGCGACTTCTGTAACTTAAATGGTCATAATTACCGATATACACTGCAGTATCACTTTCTACGGTTCGTTTCTAAGGCAACACCGCATTCACTAGAGGCGCTTTTGTTCCGCTTTCAAGCATCGAATTCGTGGCTGAGTGGTAGCGTCTCCGTCTCACACTCCGGAGACCCTGGTTCGATTCCCACCTCGCCCATCTTGCAAGTTGTTTTGTATTCATGAAGTGCCTCCCGGGATTTATCGGTCACGGCCAACGCCACCGACCCCGACGCCGACGACACCGGCTTTTCTGCGACACGAGCTCCTTAACGCTGTCGCGTTAAAATGTTTATTCTCTCTCTCTCGAAGCACACGGTCATCGGCGGTCGCAAGGGCGGCGTTCCGAGAGGATGCATTATTCTGTGCGATGAGAATGAATAGGGACAGTTGTGGCGCATTTGAATTATCGTGGCGTTGTGCTTCCGAGGGTGCGCTTTATCGTCGTTCAACATGTTCAGACAAAACTAGAGAATTACGACCGCCTGATAATTGTTTACTTGGCTGTCTTCGTCCTGCTGCGCCGGCCGATTTCGCCTGCGGTAACCGGTCCAGGTAGGTGGTCGCGTCCCAAACAAGCATCCTGCCTCAGGATAAGACAGCGCCGGATCGTCGGTGTAGGGTTCGACCAAACGGTCGGCCGTCTGCACCTGCTGCGCGTCCTGCAAATTTTCGATGCACCACTGTATGGCCCCATCACGCACATCGATGTCATAGAGGCGGCAGAGGGAGTTTCTGCACAGAAATTCGAGGCACAACTTAATGTCCACCTTTCCCACGAAGCTGCTATCGTAAATGGACCTTACTGCCCAGATTTCCTTTACATTGACGTGGATGTTCATGTTGTCCGTCACGCTTCACGGCAGCGAGCTCACCATCCCCTCCATGTCAGCCGGTGTCGTGTGGATTCGCACAACGATTCCAAACTCGTCACCCTGCATCAGACGTTTCACTCCAGCCAACGAGATTCCGGGGCAACATCCGGTATTCGGTGATCTCTTTTACGGGAGGCATGTACGAGGGCCTCACGTGATACGAGAATCCGCTGCTTCGAGAGAGGCACGGGACTGGTCGTCCAATTGAGTGCTGCTTGGTCTTGACTACCTGTTCGACGGCCGTCTGCTTGGCGTATCGCTGTTCCTCGGCCGCGCTTCGCTTCTCTTGTTCCTCACGCTGCCTGGAGAGACGCTGCTCCGCTGCCACGCGTTGCCTCTCTTTCTATCGCGCTCCGTGGTGTTGGATTTGGGTATCGTGGTCTCGGAGTAGGGCGTAGCTATAAAGGTGTGACGATCCTCCCGGGCTCGTGAACGAGGGAGGGCTCGAGGCACCCTCTGTTACACAGATGCTCCGTAGCGTGATGTTGAACGATGACTGACCACCTTGCAGCTGTGCTCGTCGGTGTTTATTGGGTGCGGTGCCCAATGTAGCCTACCGAGCATGGCAGGCCACCGAGCCAGGCGGGCAAAAGACGATTATGCCTGAGGGGGCATCACATGCTAGTTACAGGTTGCGCTTAACTTACACTAATGGAGCGTCCTGAAACGAGTTTCTGGCCTATGTAACTAGGGCATCACGTACAGGCTAACCTGGCCCATGCCGTCGTCCGAGCTTCCTTGACGAAAGCTGCTTCTTTTACTGGTGAGAACGCGGCCGGGAGGTTGGAGTTATAGAACAGGAGCTTTATGTACGTGGAAGACAAACTTATTTAAATACAAAAGCATATTCGTACCGCCCGAAGTACAGAGCGCTTTACATTTTAACTCGCAGCGCGTAGGTACATCGTCCTCAGGAGCGTAAGCTACATATCAGAGCACGCTACACAATTCTGGAAAAACACACAGCAGACATAGAGGCTGTCTAAGAAATACCCTGCCTATGTTCTACATCACTCTCTAGGGAAACAGGCCATGTCATCATCGGGAAATTGGGAAGCTCGAAATGTTCACAGTATTCCGCACATGATGTCGCACCAGCCTGCCAGAATGTGAATTTGACGTTGCACCTGCGCTCTTACGTGTGGCGCGATCATGATGTAATCAGGAGGAAGCAGTCGCTGTCGTTGTCTTGGTCTGATGTTCGCGCCCTTACAGCAGTTAGCTATGTGAGGCTCTGATGGTCGTTAACCTTTTATAAGAATGATCATTTGTAGGCACCTCAAACGAATGTTTACCTCGCATGTTGACCCGCTGTCGCTTAGGCGCAACAGCTGGAATGCTACGCTTGTCAGCACTTCCATTTTTTCCGGTTTTGTTTTCGGCTAATACGCCAAAGGCAAAAATGGCCGCACGGGTCCCGTCAGCCCATCGCTCCGCCTCCTGCCTCACGAGCCTCGCCGCTTCAGTATGCACTGCGTATACCCCTGTCATTTCTGCAAAGTCTTTGCACTCTTACATTACTCTTCCATTTGATACTATGAACGGTCCATTGTTTTTTCTACAACTAGAGGCCTGCGAGTAACATAGCGCACCAAGCGCAATCATTTCATTTGAATTTCTGGCGCGAGCAAGCGTACCGGCGAATTGAGCAAACCTCCCAGCCAACAGCGGCAAGTGAGAGGGTGCGTGATGACTTCGCCCACGGAATACAGCTTTAAGGCACTATATTTATAGGCGTCGCAATATTTCCTCACGTGAACACGCCCGCCATTCAGCGCCCTCTCATCGGTGTTTGCTCGCTTGTAACAGCAAAAGTGCAATGGCGGCAGCCGGCGCGGCTCCAACAGCCGATATTTTTGCCACTGCGGGGAGTTGTAGTTAGTGGGTAGGCAACATAAGATTCCAGCGAAAGATGCACACGCAGTGTACATACACTTCTCCAAACTGGCCCTGGACAGTGGAGCCAGTTTCCTGCCCCTGTCGGTGATAGTGCCGCAGTCGAAAATTTCCCTTCACACAGACTGCAAAAAACAGTGCTTTCTTTAAATAATATATGCTGCAGGCAATCGATTATCGATTGCGAGCACAAGCTTCATAAACGTTTGTTGCACAGAATATGTAAAATAACACGAGTCAAGCATTAGCGCATTATGCAAATTCGGATATGGAGCTACCCAGCGTGGCGATTGCGAGCAGCAACAAGATGAGCTCGTACATCATCATCATCATCAACATCATCATCATCATCATCATCATCTTTTATGCCGACTGCAGGATGAAGGCCTCTCCTTGTGATCTCCAATTACCCCTGTCCTGCACCAACTGATTCCAGCTAGCACCCGCGAATTTCCTAATTTCATCCTACCACGTCATCTTCTGCCGTCCTCTATTGTTCTTCACTTCTCTTGGTACCGATTCTGTAACCCTAATGTTCCAATGGTTATCTAAGCTGCGCATTACTTGATCTGCCGAGCGCCATTTCTTTCTCTTAATGTCTATTCGAATATCGCCTATACCCGTTTGCTGTCTTATCCAAACCGCTCCCTTTCAGTCTCTCAAGGTTATGCCTAGCATTCTTCGTTCCATCGCTCTTTGTGCGGTCCTCAACTTGTTCTCAAGCGTCTTCGTCAGTCTCCAAGTATCATCCCCACTTGTTAGCAACAGTAAAATGCACTGATTATACACTTTCGTTTTCAATGATAACAGTAAGCTTCCAGTAAGGAGCTGACAATGGCTGCAGTATGGCATCTAATCCATTTTTATTCTTCTATGAATTTCCTTCTCATGATCAGGGTTCACCGCGATTAATTGACCTAGGTAAGTGTACTCCTTCCCAGAGCCTAGAGGCTGACTAGCGATCCTGAACTCTTGTTCTCTTGCCCTGTTATTCATCATTATCTTTGTCTTGTGAATATTAATCTTTAATCCCACTCTTACACACTCTCTTTTAAGGTCCTCAATCATTTGTTAAACGAGAAGAAAGGGGGATAAGCTAGAGGTCCGATTTTATTAGTCATATCATCAGAAGTCAACAAGCACTCATACCAAGGACAACATAGGGAAATTACTTGCGCTTAAGAAATGAAATAAAGAAACGATAAATCAATGGAAATTAAAGTGGATGAAAAAACAACTTGCCGCAGGTGGGGAACGGTCCCACAACCTTCGCATTTTGCGTGCAATGCTCTCCCAATTGAGCTACCGCGGCGCCGTTTACCCGTTCATTTTATTGGGTATTTATGTTCTCTTGTAGAACTCTGGAGTGTTAGCCCGCGCCATCACTCACAGACCTTGGCGGCGGGCGCGGGACATCCTTTCTGCCGCAGGCGTGACGAGAACGTGATCTTTTTGGGTCAAGGCAATCGGTCAATAAACCCGCACATGCTACCTGAAGGCATCAATGTTGCCTGATTCGAGACCCTCGTTATGTAATAAATGAGAAGAAAGGGAGTTAACTGAGGGGCCCGATTTTATTAGTCACATCATAAGAAGCCAACAAACACTGACACCAAGGAGAACACAGGGAAATTACTTGTGTTTAACAAATGAAATAAAGAAACGATAAATTAATGGAAATAAAAGTGGAAGAAAAAACCACTTTCCGCAGTTGGGTAACGATCCCATAACCTTCGCATCGGGATCATTCCCCACCTGCGGCAAGTTGTTTTTTCATGCACTTTCATTTCAAAAAGACCCCCTATTGTGAACTTTGCTTTTGTACGTCTCGGTTTTTTGTCATTGCCATACTTTTGTTCCACCAATCTTCCAATCGCATCTTACTAATGTCTATTGTGGGCAAGTTTACTTTACCCCTGCTCTCGTTGAACCCACGGGCTTCAAGGAGGCCAGTGGTACCAACAGCAGGCGCTCCCTACCGCGCCTTTCGGAAACTCTACATCGCGAGTATTGCACGCGCGCACACTATTCACGGCAAGTACCTGTGGCTAGTTGCGCGTTAGTTTTAGCGTTCGGTGTTTCTTAAAGCACTGTCCCAGTTCCCATTCTTCAGCTAAGTTTTGTGTGCTGCACTATTAACAGGTGCAAGCTTACCGGCTGAAGACGACGAATGTAACAGCCTGACGTTTGTTTTTACATTTCCTATCCTAGTCATCCAAGTGATAGATTTGTAAGTCTCTTATGTACCCGCGCCTGTTGTCGTCATTGGCTGTATGTACCACAATGTACTTCGGCAATGCACGTGTGGGCACGTGCAGAGAATGCCTCTTTGCGACCTGCTCCGGTCACGGTAGTTGGTTCCGACAGTGTAGTTATTGTCGTCAGCGCTGATCAAATCTCTCAGAAATAGGTTCGTCATTACGTACAGCATGCATTATGACGTAAGCTGGAAATTCGCACCCATTCTGCCGATGTGTGCGCCTTTGTTCTCGTGTATTTTCCCGCCAAAATGCACATGCCAATTTCAACACATGTCGAATTCCTCTTACGAAGAATATTAGCTTTTGCGCTGTAGTCGAAACAATACCTATCATTATCGAAAAGTACGCGACAGGAAAATAGGTGGCCGCCAAGCGTATAAGCGAAGTAGACGGTAAGATCTCTTGAGTAAATTTCGTGCGGACCGCTGGATATAAACTGTGTGAGTTAAGAAGTTTTAGTCGTATAGGTGGTCATTGCACTAACGCGTAAAACAGGACACAGGCACGAACGTGAACACCAACTAGCCCGGCTTTCTGCCTTTATAAAAAAAAATTAGCTTGTGTCCAACTCCAACGCTGCCTATTCAAACACATGTTAAACGCAAAGACGTTTTTCTGAGATAACCCCTGGACCGATTTTAATGAAATTTGTTGCATAGGAAAAGAAAGTTAAATTATGTGACTGTTGTAAGCGGAATTTTGATATAGGGCCTCAATACTGTTAAAAACATTTTCAAAAATTCGAGGGTTTGAAATAAATAGAAGCGCCAAGTTCACAAATTTATAGCTCTGTATCAAAACGGATGTCGCGCTTCTGCAAACGGTATCCATATACCATCGAAAGCGCACAAACTGGATATGTCTTTTATATTTTACGTAAAATTGTTACGTTGTTTACAAGGATTCTGCAAGAGCTGTAACACCATATTAGTAACATTATGTGAATCATGTGTAACATATCAATTCTTTCCGCTTTAGATGCACTATGTGATGGAATTCACATAATTGTGGTATCACTTCTCGTTGCTGAATTAGAGAATTCTAAGCTTCATTGTTTCGTTCTCTCAAGATTTTCGAATTTTTCTAAAGTTTAAACAAAAATTGACGACTTAAATTAAAAGGTCGAAAGAAACAGTCAATAGATTTTACGTTTTTATTTTAAATGCAAGAAACCTCGTCAAATTTGGTGTTGTGGTTGCCGAGAAAGATTAATTCTTCTTTTACATGTATTACAATTGGTGTACCCAAGTTAAGCTTCCTCTTAAGCTTCATTCCGATTTCGTTGCTTCTGTTACTCAAGTTTGAACAGATCTGCGACTTTTTCCAGCTTCTACTAGTTTTGAAGATGTTCATTACTTTTGAATTAAACTCTTGAGTCCTGATATTCACGCAGAAAACGTTTTTTATTTTATTTTGTGTTGTTATGCAGTGAGCGCAGTCAGCTCGATTACGTCGAACCTAATACGCGCGCCCGAAGAACGAAGTGAGACTCTATCCTGCTTCAAGATGTTCTCACCCCCAGATGGGAGTTCTAACTTTCGGCAACCTATCAGAAATTTCATCGCGATCGCGTGTAACGCATTTATCCGAATGCGCCGAGTCAGCCTATGACGGATGTGAGAGCAGCGTCGCCTTTTCCGTATCTATCTGTATCTCTAGCACTACAGCACCCCTCGCTTATGTGCACTTGTATAGACCAAAGTTTTTTTTTATGTAAACGTCAAAATTTCTAAGTAACTCCACTAACTCATATAGATTATACCACGCATCAATGAAACGAAACCTGAATTGGACAGCAAATGGCAACAAGACACCGTAGGAACTTTGCGTAAGCAGCCAATAAAATGTAGAAACACCATCTGCTGCGCAAAGTCGCAGGTTTGAAACCAGCTGCCTCTGGGTATCCGCAGGTCAAATTGTAGCTGAAGCAGCCGCAGAGTACCTACTCGTCTTATCTAGAGGGACCTTAGAAGACTTCTTGCACATTTTTAATGAAACTTTCTTCGGCATACGTTTTATTAAAGACCTGATCTAATCACTGTTCCTGTAGTCACAGCGCCGTACCCAGTTTCTTTCAGTAGACCGTTTCCTGTGTCCTTAGTGTTCTGAAATTACTCCTCGCAATATGCGTATTCTTACACACGTCCTATAACGATAAATTTTGGCAAGCTTTCGCTAGATGCCAATACTAACCAGTGGTTCCGACATAAATAAAAATTGCATATATCTTAATGGAAAAGCTGGTGCTGCCAACTGGTTGCAGAGGGCGACAGAAACGCCATGATACTATGGCCTCCGAGAGAGGGCGCTGAGACTGATGATCCGAGGAAGGCCATGATGGGCGAATTGTGGCTATGTTTCCGCTTACGCAGGGCGGACAAACGTTAAGAACTATCGGCTACCTATAGGCCCACATATATGAGGTAGATTAAAACTTTCAGATAAGGGACATACGTTTTGAGGTGCCTTATACTATATATATATATATATATATATATATATATATATATATATATTGTTGCGTGTGGAAAGACACAGAGAGAAGAGGCTATTTACAGGCTATTTACAGTGGAGCCAGGCAGCCAGGCCGACACTGGCCCGCGCCAACGCGTACCGACCAACTTCATCCTCGTTCTGACGGCGGCTCGTTTCTTGAGCATCGCTGGATGATATCGGAATACTAACCCCCCGGCGGCAAATGCAGCGCCACGGTGCTGTTAAATATCCAAAGCGCGTGGAGAGTTGTAGGGCTTGAGTCGGGTGACGTGGACAATGTCACTGGTTGTCACAGCGGAGGACGTAGTGGGCGTGGCTAGAACGATTTCATAGGTGACATCGGTCACTTTGCGGAGCACGCGATATGGACCTGTGTAACAAGAAAGGAGTTTTTCACATAGGCCAACTTTACGCGAAGGTGACCAAAGCAATACGAGGCTGCCGGGCACAAAATGGACGTCACGGTGACGGAGGTCGTAGCGTTGCTTCTGCTTGTCTTGAGACACTTGTAGACGAGCGCGCGCAATTTGGTGAGCGTATTCAGCATGCGCGATTGCATCACGGGCATAATCGCTAGTTGAAGCTGTGGCGGACGGAAGCACAGTGTCCAGTGGTAGCGTTGGTTCGCGGCCCTACAAGAGGTAAAACGGGGAAATCCAGCAGCTTCAAGACGGGAAGAGTTGCTTGCAAAGGTAATGTAAGGTAGAGCCAGGTCCCAGTCACGGTGGTCGTCGGAAACGTATTTGGATAGCATTTGTGTAACGGCGGCCGCATTCCGATGGGGGCGAAATGCGAAAACACCCGTGTGCTTAGATTTAGGTGCACGTTAAAGAACGCCAGGTGGTCGAAATTTCCTGAGTCCTCCACTACGGCGTGCCTCATAATCATAAAGTGGTTTTGGCACGTAAAACCCCATAATTTAATTTTTTTAGCATGTGTGTAAGGGTGCGGTTCAAGCGCTCAGTCAGGCCGTTCGTTTAGGGATGGTAGGAGGTGGTAAATTTATGCCGTATTGAGCAGGCACGCATGATGTCGTCGATGACTTTGGCCAAAAACGTACGGCCACGGTCTGTTAGCAATTGACGCGGAGCACCATGCATCAAAATAATATCATGTAGGAGGAAGTCTGCAACATCAGTTGCGCAAGTGGTCGGAAGAGCACGGGTTACGGCGTAGCGGGTCGCGTAGTCCACTGCGACTGCAACCCACTTGTTCCCTGATGTAGATTCCGGAAATGTGCCTAGAAGGTCTAAGCCGACACGATGAAAGGGCTCGGCAGGAATGTCGAGCGGCTGCAGGTAACCAGCGGGGAGCTGGGAAGGCTTCTTGCGTCGTTGGCAAACTTCACAAGCGGCGACGTAACGTCGTACGGAACGGGCAAGGCCCGGCCAGAAAAAACGGCGACGGACATGATCATAGTGTGTAGTGGAGCTCTTCTATAAAGGTGGAGCGGAGGTGTTTAGGTATTACAAGTAGCAACTCAGAGCCGTCCGGATGAAAGTTACGACGGTACAGGGTACCGTCGCGGATGACGAAGAGGCGTAGAGTAGCATCGACCGGAGAGCCCTCAAAACGGTCGATTAGTGCTCTGATGTGGGCGTCATGGCGTTGCTCGTCGGCGAAATGAAGCAGCTGTGATACAGAGAATACGCAAGAAGCACTGGCAATGTTAGAGGAGTCAGAGTCGTCAACAGAGTAACGCGACAAGCTGTCAGCGTCTTGGTGCAGGCGGCCAGACTTGTACACCACGGAATATCACAATTCTTGCAGCCCCAAAGCGCATCGACCAAGCCGGCCTGTAGGATCTTTTAGCGAAGACAGCCAGCAGAGAGCATGATGGTCAGTGACTACGGAAAAAGGGCGACCGTATGGTTGAAGAGGGAACTTCGCAACCGCCTAGACTACAACAAGGCATTCTCGTTCTGTAATGGAATAGTTGCACTCCGATGGTGTGAGGAGGTGGCTCGCATAAGCAATAACGCGATCCTGGCCACGCTGACGCTGGGCTAAGACGGCACCTACGCCATGACCCCTGGCATCTGTACGCAATTCTGTAGGGCCATCAGGGTCGAAGTGGGCGAGAATGGGTGGTGAGGAGAGAAGAGTAACGAGACGAGAGAAGGCGGCGGCATCTGCAGTACCCCACGAGAATTTTACGCCTTTCTTCAAACGATTAGTGAGGTGTCTAGCAATTGCCGCAAAATCTTGAATAAAACGACGGAAGTACAAGCATAGCCGTACAAAACTTCGAACGTCTCCGGCTGTCTTCGGAACCAGAAACTCTCTGACAGCGCGAGTTTTGTCGGTATCAGGCTGTACTCCGGAAGCGTACGTCTCCGGCTGTCTTCGGAACCAGAAACTCTCTGACAGCGCGAGTTTTGTCGGTATCAGGCTGTACTCCGGAAGCGTACGAGATGGCCCAGAAGAGTAATTTGCCAGTGGCCAAAACGACATTTGGACGAGTTAAGTTGCAGCTTCGCCTTTCGAAATACATCAAGTATAGTTGTGAGACTTTCAAGGTGAGTGTCGAACGTTGCCGAGAAGACGATGACGTCGTCGAGGTAGCAGAGGCATAGGACCATTTGAAACCTTGGAGCAAGGAGTCCATCAAACGCTCGAAGGTGGCAGGGGCGTTGCATAATCAAAACGGTATTACTTTAAATTGGTATAGACCATCAGGTGTGATGAACGCGGTTTTTTCTCGGTCCATATCATCAACAGCAATCTGCCAGTATCCCGAACGAAGATCAATAGACGAGAAATAGCTGGAACCGTGCAGGCAGTCAAGGGCGTCGTCTATACGTGGGAGCGGGTAGACTTCCTTCTAAGTAATGTTGTTTAGATGACGGTAGTCTACACAGAAGCGCTACGTGCCGTCCTTCTTCTTAACCAACACCACAGGTGACGCCCAGGGACTCGAAGAAGGCTCAATTATGTTTTCATCGAGCATTTTATTGACTTCGTTTTGAATTGCTCGGCGTTCCGACGCAGAAACTCGATACGGTCGTCGGTGAATAGGCGCAGCATCGCCAGTATGCATGCGATGTTTGACTGCGAGCGTCTGACCTAAAGGGCAATCGTCGAAGTCGAAAATATCGCGGTAGGACGATAATACTTCGCAAAGGTCTTCAGCCTGCGTAGTGGACAGGTCCGTCGCAACCATTTTCTTTATGTTGGGATCGATACCCGAGACTGACGCAAGGGGCATGCTAAGCTCGCGAGAACCATCGGTCGATAACGCTGCCACGCATTGGTCGCCGAGACAATCAACGGTGGCAAGGCAAATACCTTGCGGTAGAATTTGCTTTGCCAATCCAAAGTTACAGGCAGGCATGCGAGTGCGGCGCCCAGTAATATTAGGTTTACTGTGAGGCACTGTAACGTCATGCCTTATTGGAATGTCGGGCAGAGGAGTGACGAGGTACTCGCCATCAGGAACTGGTGGGAAAGACAACAGTTCAATGTAGGCTATTGACTTTGGCTGCAGGCGAAGAAAGCCGGTGGGACGTAAGCGGCAGTGGGGTGTGTCAGAAGGTTCTGCGAGCATCGGCAACTCAAGGCGAAGGGTACTGGAAAAGCAGTCAATAAGAGCAAAATGTGCGGAGAGAAAATCGAGGCCGAGAATGAGGCCGTGGGGGCAATGAGCAATTACTGTGAAGAGGACAGGAGTGTGGGGGCCGGCGATGCTGATGCGTGCCGTACACATGCCGATGATAGGCACAGTACCGCCATCCGCAACGCGGAAGACGCGTGCCGACGCTGGGGTGAGGAGCTTGTTCAGTCGTCGTCGGAAGGCAGCACTCAGAATTGAAAGATGTGCTCCTGTATCGATGAGTGCCGTGACAGGATAGCCGTCAACGTCAACGTCAAGAAGGTTTCTGTTCGTGGATAACGTGAGCAGAGAATTTGAGGCCAGGGTCGATAACGCAGCTTCACCTCCAGAAGCTGCAGTGCCTAGTTTTCCGGCTGGATCCGGGAGGCGATAGGCGGCGAAGAGAAGTGGCGGGGTTGGGGCGAACGAGACTAATGTCGTCGAGGTGAGGGCGAGCGGCTGTGTCGAAGGTTCGGAGCAGGAGCATCAGCGGCAGTGGATTCATGGCGGGTGGTCCAGGGAAGGGAAGGTCGAAAGGTGGGGGAATAAGCGGCGGTGTATGTCCGAGGAGGTGGTGGCCATCGGTTGCGGCAGTGACGAGCGACGTGGCCGATGCGACAGCAGTGGAAGCAGATCGGCCGGTCATCAGGGGTACGCCAATCGGAAGGGTTGCGGCGAGATGTGGCGGAAAAGGACTGCCGAGGATGAGGAGGGCCACTAGAGAACTGGGGAAAGCTGCGTTGGAGACGTGGAACACGCGAAGTTCAGACCCATGTTCTCAAATTCCTGTCGTACGATGGCCTGGATGATCGCAATGGTGGTTGCTGGCGTTTCGGGAGGCATCATGGAGAAAGCTGGCGAACAGGTGGCCTCGAGTTCGCGGCGAACAATGCGGGTGACGTCGTCACAGGTGGTGGTGTGACGTGCTCGACCCTCACATGTCGACGTAGCAGCAGTTTTGGGTAGCCACGTGATGTGGTGTGTGATACGGCGGCTCTTAGCTTGTTCAAGGCGACGGCATTCTAAAATGATGGCGTCGATAGTCAAGACGTTGCCGAAAACAAGCAAATTGAAAGCGCCGTCGGCGATGCCTTTTAGAATAAGTGACACTTTATCGGCTTCGGACATAGCATCGTCAGCTTTGCGGCATAGAGCTAGGACGTCGAGGATGTAGGAAACGTACGGCTCCGTAGATGACTGAACACGAGACGCAAGAGCCTTTCTCGCGGCAGCCTTGCGCCCAATGGCGTCGCCGAGCAGTTCCCGAAGGTTCTCTTTGAAATTGTCCCAACTGGTTATCTCGTCGTCATGCGTTTTGTGTTCACACGCGTGGGGTGCCGCCGAGATAAAAGATGACATTGGCGAGCATAATCGTTGGTTCCCACCTGTTATTAGCACTGGCGTGCTCATAGAGTTTGAACCAGTCGTCAACATCCTGGCCCTCCAGGCCAGAGAACACACCTGGGTCGCGATGTGGGGCTACCGTGACGATTGGAGCATTGGGACAAACCGAAGCCGTTGCAGAGGTGGGCGCGTCACCGGGAGGCATGGTGACAAGCTCGGTGTGCCGACCATTTCTGAGTTCCGTGGAGAGGACGGGGATCGCTCACCTCCACCAGAATGTTGCGTGTGGAAAGACACAGACAGAAGAGGCTATTTACAGGCTATTCACACTGGAGCCAGGCAGCCAGGCGGACACTCGCTCGCGCCAAGCGCACCGACCAACTTCATCGTCGATCTCGCGGCGGCTCGTTTCTTGAGCATCGCTCAATGATATCGTAATATATATATATATATATATATATATATATATATATAGCATAAACGTTTATTGGAAGGTTGTTCAGGACATCATGAAGAATAATTCAAGGCACGTGAAAACCAATTTTACATACCGTAGGGCTTATATAGCATTCGACTTTATTGGTAAGGTAAGCGGCTGGCGAACTCTAGGACTATTTGGCGTCCTCAGGCGCCCCTGATACTGTACCAGGACAATTTACTGCAGGACAGTTTGTTGCTCGAGGTGGTCGGCGAGACTAAATAAATATCTGTATGCTGCCTTTTCTTTTCAATACGTTATCAAAATAAAACTGTACCGCCCTGTAATTTTACCACGTCGATCTGATGCCTCCTTAGTGATCTACCGAAATTTCAATTCCGAGTGGGCGCCTAGCTAAACCAGGGGCTCCGGAGAGGTGCTTCATGAACTTCGAAGCCGGATGCCAAGCAACGAGGGCAAAAACATAAGTGCCACCCACCATATTTGGCTGGCCGAGATCAGGGAGGCAGGTGGCGTCCCAAGCGGAAGATGGGTAGACTTCAGGCATATTTTCATCAGTGATGGTCAGGATGATTACAAGTCCGATGTCGACGACGCTGCAAACAAATGCGGCCTTTCCAATCTAGGGCTATACTGCAGCATTGCTGTGGCGCCGATGCGAAATAATAGAAGCACAAGACTTCAAGAACTTCACTATGACTATTGTACTATACCCAGGGTTAGCCACCTTACCTTCGTGAGAAAGTAATTGCTGGACATAAGGCATCCTACACTCCTGGAAAAACGTCATTAGTGTTTTGCTTTAATAAAACAACTATCGGAGTGAGTAGACTTAGGTACCGTTTGTTGTTTCACTGCGTAAATCGGTAGAGAACAAAGGCGGCCAGCGGCTCATAACTAATGCTAGTACAGGTGCGGCTACATAGAAGCCGATTTCTTATATCTATGCGGTCCTCTTTATGAACACGGCAGAGCGTCAAGGCCAGCAACATACCACTGCAAATCCCACGAATGTACTCCCAATCTTTGTTGACGTTAAATGTAAACACAGATAACCTGTGCGTGTCAGAGTGCTGAAAGCAATAGGGCAAGGAAAACTGCAACAAAATGCTTTTGTTTCAAAGAGCAATGCGTAGCTCTGAATACTGTGTATTTCAAAGCAAGAAGAATAAAAAAACAACCAAATATACACCCTAAAATAATATTTACGATGCATTTGTAAAACTAAAAGAATCTTTAAACATTGCTTGTGGCACATAGAACAATTCTACTTCATGAACTGCATGACTCAAAGATGCGGATAAAACTTACAGGAAAAATGGAAATACACAATTGACGAATTCCAAATTTTCAGTAATTAGCATATTATATAACTACCCTGCAGCGCATATAGCAGTTTAAGAATTGTAGTCAGTAAATTTGCAGTGTGCGCCTTCTTGGAACGAATCCAAAGAATGATACTAGGTTAGATATTTGCTCCTTGAAAGCTGCGGTAATAAGGCATTGTTGTTCCACTTACTTCAACAAAACGCTGTTTTGCTCGTTGAATATCAAAAGCATAACTGATGCCGTTGTATTTCGTGACGCATCGGGAATTAATATATTATATAATATATATTATTTCCCAATCAACACGCCTTGTGAAATCACCGGCTACATATCGGAAACTGGAACACGTGCAGTAAGTTGTTTGAAAGTGAATTTTTTTTGTTATTCATATTTGCATTTCAATGTCTTGTGCGACTAATTTACGTCCCTTAGAGTAATGCAACTGAAGACGTAGAATGCAGACAACTGCCTGAGATGGTTTTTAAAAAAATATTTAGAAGCGAAGGGAAGCACCTGTTATGTCCATAAGAATTGCTTGTATCATACACGCACGTACGCACATACGCACAGTAAAATAGCATCCAAAGAGATATGAAACAAGATGAATATGACATACCTGTTAAGTATGGTCAGGTACTGCACATAAGTATCATGCATGACACCGCTGCTAGGCTTGAAAACAAAGAAGTTATTGACTTCGCTTGCAACCGTGCCAGTTGTGCTCACTACATTGGAGAAGCGCTGCAACAGAGAAGAAAATTAACAGCGCTTTGTGGGGCTGTGATGTCGGAGACATCACTGTGTTACAGTAGCAGATCTTTGGTGAAGATTACTATACTTGCATTCGAGTACACGCTTGTAATTTGTTGATTGCATCATAACGCCGTTATCACCTTAAAGAATCGCGTGGGCTCCATAAAAAAAAAAGTCGGAACAAGGTCGGCTACAACTAGAGCTGCGATGCAAGTCTGTCAATGACGAAGTAGTGAAACAAACCGCAATATGTTCATAGCAGGTGCTATGGCACACTGAAATGAGACAGTGCCGCGTCGGCGCTCCAAAACAATCGGAGAACCATGATCACTTCAGCGATGAGGCTGTTGGGTGTGCTGCGAGCAACCACTGTTCTTAGCATGTTATCTTTGCAATGTGACACTTTCGGCCGTTTAACCCGGAACGCCGCGAAAACGCAATTTCAATTATAGCCATTTGCAATCAATAAGTAAACAAAAAATATAGCGTACATTCAAGTACAAAGAAACTCCATTAGTCTGCCTTTTTGCACGTATGTATAAACTATTTTCTTATCAAAATCCTTGCCTTAAGTCCTATAGCGTCCTCAAGTTTCACTAAAGAAAAGGCCGGTATGAGAAAAGCTAACCACATCGCGTAGGCATTTCGCGCCACACCTGCCGTAGCGGCGTAGTGGCTTTGGCGTCATGCTGCTTAGGCCTATGGTGCGGGAATAACAACCTACCGCGGCGGCCCAATTTAGAAATGGGCATAATGGAAAATGCGAAATTTTCCCCGGGGCCACGCATTGGGGGCGCTTTAGTGAACCTCAGCTAGTCAAAATTATTTCCGTGTTCCCCAATATGGTGTGGCTCATAATCTTATCGTAGTTTTGGCTCATCAATCTTCAAACATTACTTTAATTTTTAACAGTCCGCGCAGTAAAAATGTACCGAACAGCATCAGATATACTCAAGTGCGCAGCGTCCGCAGTGAAAAATTCCAGATTTGTATGAAGACCATCCCACTCGCCAGCTCAACATAGAATGGCTGCTGTTAGGACACGCAAAGCCGCTTATTTGCAAATACAGGCATTATGTGACACACGTAAACTAGCGTTGACTCTTAAGAATGCATTAAATATATGTAAACAGTATTTTTTATCTCCTTTACTATCCTCTGCCCTACTTCCCTGTCGTTTTTGTCCATAACGCTAACGATTCGGCTGGCAGTTCTTTATGTCAGCTACTTCAGCTAGACAAAACTTTTTTTCTCTCTACCTCATTTTTTTCCCAAATAAGGAAAGGAACCTTTTCTCGCAGCCCTTGTTGAAAAGGCATGCTGCTTAAGATGAAAATAAAAGTAACATTTGATGTCATCGTTTCTACGATGTACATTTATAGAAGTACGCAATGGCGACGAAAAAGAAAGGCAATCTGCGAAAGCAATCGGTAAACTTCGCGGTTGAGCCGGAGTGTTAACCATGGCCTCCGTGACAACTGCTGAACCCCGACGTCCTTTGTCGGATTTGTATTGCTCCACTTCCCAACCATGATTGTAGGCTGTCGTGCGGTGACCGGTGGCGCGGTAAGAAACCGGTGTGTTGCTGCACTATTGGAGCATGCTGACTGTCAAGCCCCTCGGCCCTTAGCAACGTACGTGCATGTTCCTACCGCACTAAAGGTCATCGTCCACACAATGCCGCTTGAGTCTTCAGCAGCCCGCCTGAGCACACTGATTTCCGGAGAACGAAAACGCTTCCTAGAGCATTACGCTTCCTACATTGTCCTGTTTAAAGAATCTACATTTATTTAGTATCATTATATTTCATAATGGCAATTCCATTGTAACTGCTGTGAACGCAACGCCGAAGAAAAATCTCCTTCCTCATGGCCGCGTTGTGACTGGACATTGCGGTTTGCCATTGTTCATCCCCAGATGGCATGCATCATTTCCTTCAAGATTGCTTTCAGTGAAAACCCCTCATGTTGCCCCTCGGCCACCTCCTTCACATCTTCAGTCAACTTCGACGCGACCAAGCACAACAGCTGCTTGCTTTGCTGCATATTTTTTTTAAATTTTGACACTAGTTCTTTCACCATCGAACAAACTTCCATAGCACTGAAACAGACGGTATGTCCATAGTTATTCGCTGCCCGTATCAAATGCACTTCGCCAAGGGGGAACATAATGCAAAGAAAAAGCGTCGCCGGCTCACATAGCCAGTTTCACTGGCCCACGTTCTATTGCTCCAGTAATTAGGTTGCTTCCATGCTGAACCGCAAGAGCACTACGCCACTAATTTGCTTTTTGCATCAGTGCTGCCTTGAGGAAAGTCGAACACTTTGTACTAAAACTTGTGCTTTCCAACGTTATTCCTTCGTACTACATAAGCCAGCTTTTCTCGTGTATCCCTGCAGACGACGTTCCCTATTGTTGCCTTTGGATTGCGTGAGACGCCTTTATGAAACCTCGAACTCGACGCTTCGTGTCCGCTTTCTAAAAAAAACACCAGGTTTGTAGTGGCTCTTGAATTTTGTTCTCTGCGACATGTTTCATCATGGCCTGCAGTCACGGCAAAGAAAACAGAGTTCAGTTCACATTTTCATTGTGACTGTCCTCTCTAGGTTGCCTTGCATATTTCAACATCTCGTGAATACCCTGAAACACCCGCAATCTGCAAAAAACGTTTGAATTATTGTATTCGGCGATTTTCATTTTCTCTGTTTTGTATCGCTTTCCTGTCGTGCATTATACAAGCATCGACTTCACTAATTTTGAGGACTTTTGATATTGAGGAGTCTACCGCAAAGTTTTTTGATCCTGTCGTGGAGGCAGTCAATCTCTCAAGTTCCGCAGAAGAATGATGATGTTATGCGCAGCTTCTTCCATCACATAAGTTGTCGCGTTTTGATCTCCAAGCCTCATTCGTGAGCCCTACATCCAACACACACCCTACGACCTTGTCCTATCACTGAACTACGGTACCGCTGAAAGCGCCGAAATGTCTTATTTTCGACGCGGGTCGATCCCACATGTGTGAGGAACTCGTGGTCACTGAGGGCCAATAAAGTTGAAATGTCCGCGAAAAATGCACGCAGAACATCTATTTACACGATGCAGTGACCGGGCCACGCAATGTGCATGTATCCCTTTCAGCCACGAAGAGAACAATGACGCCTACAAAGATAACGCATCGAAAGCTAAAACAATGACGAGAATTATTACGTTTAAAAGCTGTTGCTTACATCCGGAAATACTCACAATAACACTTCTGCTCCAAATTCAAATGTAATGTGTAACGTTCTAGTCCGCAGCGTTGTGGCTTTAGGTGTCAGCATGTCGTCATGCATCGGATACGCTTCTTACAATGTTTTTCACAGTGTACTTTTCATCAGGCATATTTTTGAAGTGGTTGTATATGTACTTTCCAGGTAGCTAGAGATGAAATGTTGCATGCTCTTATAGCTAATGTTTCTGTTGAGAGTTTTTCTAAGGTGGCCACATTTTTTGTGCATAATAAAACTCACGGACAATTTGAAGAATCTTAGCTTGTTCTGCTGCCTTACACTTTACATAATATTTAAGGTGCTACAGATGTGGTTAAAATAAACTTTTAACGGAAATACTTATTGGCGCAAGAAGGGGATATAGTCCTTAGGGCGCTCACTTACGAGGCGAGTAGTCTTCGAGTAAATTGGCGCAATAAAACATCATTTTGCCCCGGTTGGCAACCCAGAACTATAGCAGTGTCTAAGGATGTAATGAATGACTTGACGCATGTAGTAATCATTTGGGCAGTGTCAACTTTCAGCAAGGTTCGAGTGGCGAATCAGTCCTGGGATGTTCTGTTCGGCGATATTGCAGTGATTCTTTCCCTCAACATAAATCGAAGTGATTTGTTCCTACGAAATCAAAAAGGGGGACAGATGAGTGGCGTTTTTCGGCTTGTTGTGCTTCATTGGAAAGAAATATGTTCGCCTCAACTTCAAAAGTCCCAAATGTTATCGGTATTTTACCTCCTCCGTTTTCTTCTTAACGTCCTTGAACGTTTATTTGATAATCGATGTATACAACCAAGGAGCTATGCTCTGAAATATCATGGTCTTCTTTTTCCTCTTCAATGTCTAGACTAGACCCGGGTGGCGGGAAAGTAAATGCGCAAATTAGGCCATATACAGCTGAAGCTATATAAGTATATCGACCATCAAGTCAGGAGCGTTACCCGGACATCTCTTGATTTGTTTAAAGCGAATGCTTTCTATGGGAAGAAAGATAATCATATTGTTAAGGCAGCACATACATTAGCGGTTCTTTGCATATTGTGCTCTAAAACCCACAGATTACGTGAACGTTCGTTTGAATGAGCCATAAGAGGTGCGAAAACCCGCTAAACCCCTCAGCGTGCTTGACCTTACGGCCTGTGAAGTGCTTGACTAAACACTTTAAAAAATGGCCGTTAACTAAATTACATAAAAGCAGGTCTCGCCACGTACGGCACACATAATTTGAACTAGTACATGTGCCATGAAAACTCACTTTATAGATGATGTCGAGATATGTGATCATCGCTTGATCATCCGTCATACTTTCCAAGAGTTCAAGACCATTGATGGTGCCGAATCCATGCAGCTTGTTTGGTCTCAGCGCCGTCTGAATATTGGCTGTACTGGTGACGAAATCTTGAGTGTTTATTAAATTCTGGAACCATGCTGCGTTTGGCGGCTGGATGGGAATATGAAACAGGAACCTGTGTCCTGCGGTGCCACCTTTGAGAAATTCGTATGACTCTTCTGCATTGCATAGAAGCAAAAAGAAACATTCATGAGTGCGGTTGATGTATACTGCACTATCTGTTCAGTCAGTAGGGATTATATACAGCTGCCATGGTTGCTTAACTACGCGCGAGCAGACGTCAAAGGCTACGACGTCAATGCGAGATGGCGCGTAATCTTCAAAACAGCGTCGCCACCGGCTTTAGCTTTTACCTCTTTTATGGTCCTGTGAAAAGCTATGGTGTTGGTTTGCTAAGCACGAGGTCGCGGGATCGAGTCCCGGCCACGGCAGCCGCATTTCGATGTGGGCGAAATTCGAAAACACCCGTGAACTTCGATTTAGGCGCACGTTAACGAATCCGAGGTGGTCCACATATGAGGAGTCTTCCACTACGGCGTGTCTTGTAGTCAGATCGTGGTTTTGGCACGTAGATCCCCATAATTGAAATGAATTAAGGACCTTGTACATAGGTTACTACAGGAAACACGTTAGGCACTATACGTTCAAGCAGGCTCTTGAACATAACTGAGATGCACCTTTTAGATCTTACGCCTAACAAAATGATGAATTTCATTGCCTTAACGAAACACTAGAAAACAGCTTTTAATTCGTAGTACGCTCTTCGCATTCTAGGTATGGTGAATGTTACGTAGATACAATCTTACATTGTACGCTACGTTGCCGCATCTTACTATGGCGATACGGTTAGAGAATTACGCATACTAAAAAAGTGTGTTAACTTCAGCTTGACGGTAGGCCTTCATGACGAAAAGACAGAGCGGAAAACGGAAAATGACATCAGAAAACAGAAAACGCGTGGCCTAGGATGCGGGACATGATTGTTGCGTAATTTCAAGCGATTGTACTTAAACAGTTTGTCGAAGCAATAGGCGTAGCATAAAATCTTTATGAACCGCTTCTTCAAATGGACGCCAAAGGACAAACAGAAAGCAAGGTGAAATGTCGATCAGTATGAAAAACTTGTTTAGGATGTGGTTTAAAATCCGCGTATGCAACTTAAAGCTGCCACCGAAAAAGTGGGCTATTGCTTATTAAGCCTTGAGTTGATAGAGCAGACGCCAATCATAGAAGTCAGTACTGCTCCATATGCTTGATTTACCCGCTCATTCTCACCAAGGAGCTTGAAGAAGGTCAACAAGCATACGTGAAATTGCCGCATTTATTGATATTAGAGCTTCAATTAAAGTGACCTGAAGTCAAAATCCTTATTGCTAACTCTTATTACCTATACCACGGCGCCGACCCGCATGGGCACATCTACGGCGTGGGACACGACACCAGACCTGACGGCCGTCCGTAACATCCCTCAAGCAACGTGGTGCATTACCTTTGAAGATCTCGGTAGAGACCACATGTTCATAAAAACAAGAATTCTTCAGGCGGGTACACCCCCTTTTCCTAAGCTATTCAAATGGACGGACTGGGACAAATTCCGAAAGCAGCGAGTTGAGCAGAGAGGTGAGGAGGACATCGATGACATCGAGGCATGGATGGAGACGCTCAACGACGATATGAACAAGGCGACGCAGACGCTCCCACCCGAAGTCCAGGTTGATAAGATCTACAGCCGACTACCCCACCTCTGGGAAGCCAAGACGTCTCTGCACGCAGGATGGAAGAAGCAAAGGCACAACCGAAAGCTTCGTAAGAAGATCGCACATATCAATCGCCAGCTGGAAGAACATTGACGGACCTTAAGGCGCCAACAGTGGTACGACATCTGCAACGCAGTCGATGGGCAGCTCCACAATGGCAGCATGTGGCGTCTACTTCGTGACCTCTTGGGGGAAACGCAGAGCAAGTCTGCTCAGCGAGCAAACCTGCAACGCCTTTTTCACAAGGAACAGGCTACCACGAGTGATCACCAGCTCGTGACACGCCTGCTAGCCAAGTACTTCTCTCAACGGCCCGATGTTCAACACGGAGATTAAACTGGACAGACACTCGATGACACTCCATGAAGAATTTCACGAGTCAGAGATCCGCGCAGCTCTCCACGACATTAATGGCAAATCAGCACCTGGTCCCGACAAGGTTTCGAACAAGACGCTACGAAACTTCGATGATGACTCGATAACCGCTCTTACGGCATACGTCTACAAATGCTGGCGAGCAGGTCGCATACCAGTGGCATGGAAGCGCTCTAAGGCAGTCCTGATACCGAAGCCAGGCAAGCCGTCCAGCCTCGATCACTTGCGGCGCATTTCCTTCACATCCTGCGTTGGCAAGGTGGAGCGCGCATTCCTCTCCCGCATCAACCACCACCTCGAGGACACTGGAGCCTACCCACCCACTATGGTGGGCTTCCGGTCACACCTGTCCACTCAAGACGTCATGCTCCAGCTTTACCACCAGGTTATCAATGACCCAACTATTGGCAACCGAGCCATCCTCGGCCTAGATCTGGAAAAGGCATTTGACAATGTAGCACATGCAGCAATCCTGAGCCGCATAAACAAGCTCAACTTGGGTGAGCGAAGCTGCAACTACGTCAGAGACTTCCTGTCGTGCCGCACAGTCACACTCGCGGTCGGCAGCATGACATGCGATGAACATGTACTAGGAAGCACCGGCACTCCTCAAGGGTCGGTCATATGCCCGCTCCTTTTCAACCTCGTGATGCTGGGTCTCCCGGCCTACCTCGACGAGATCGATGGCCTCCATCACGCCTTGTATGCAGATGACATTACCCTGTGGGTCAACAAGGGTAGTGACGGTCAAATAGAATGCACCTTACAAGCAGCGGTCTCTGCACTCGAAACCTACCTCCAAGACACAGGTCTCCGACTATCTCCACTGAAATCTGAGCTGCTCGTCTACCGCCCGCGCCGCCGGCCCAAGCCTACAGCCAAATCGCGCCAATGTGACGACGTAATCCTCTATACGCAAGACGGCTCCTGCATTCCCCGAATCCCAATGATACGCATCCTAGGCATGCATATAACAGCCAGCGGGTCAAACATAGAAGCTATTCGCAAAATCGAAGGCAAGGTTATAGCGGCTACCCGGCTGATCAAACGCATTACAAACAAGCACACGGGCATGAAGGAGGACAGTGTCATGCGCCTCATACACTCTTTCGCAATCAGTCACATCACTTACGTGGCTGCCTTTCAAAACTGGAATGTCACCGAAAGGGAGAAAATCAACACCCCTATACGCAAGACTTACAAGTACGCCCTTGGCCTACCGGAGTCCACAAGCACTGCTCTTCTGCTACAGCTGGGGGTATACAACACGCGTGAGGAAATCACGGATGCGCAAAGAGCCTCTCAACTCCAACGCATGTCTCTGACAGCCACGGGCCGGTACATCCTGCCGAAACTCGGCTTCAACTACCACGTCCAACACGGTCAGAAACAGGTAATTCCACCCGACCTCAGCGACACGCTGATTGTCGCCCCTATCCCTCGTAACAAGCACCCCGAATTTAATCGGGGCCGACGCCAGGCCCGTGCCAAGGCACTGCTGCGCTCCTTGGGTGGAAAGAGGACTACGCGCTTTGTAGGCGCCGCAGCATAGTAAAGTTATTTCCATCCATCCATATTGCTACTCGACACTGAAGCTGCCGATCGGGCTCGCAGAGGTACCTTAGGTATTGGCGATGCATTGCCGGAGCCAGTTATTTGCAGGGGGGAAAGAAGATTGAGATCCAGTAATAAATACACAAGTACACAAGTATATAGACAAAGAAGACAAAAGCTGGTACAGTGCTCGAGACCCATCCCACAAGATTATGTTGATAAAAACTATTATCGAACTGCAGCATGCCTTGAATCTATACAATATTACAATACATAACTCGGTGTACCAGAAGAATGGACGATTTCCTGATCTGATCAAGTTTTGATTATTTTGACCTCTCATGCAATTTTTATTGGACTGGATGGGAGGAGCATTGTTCAACCAGCGATTGTTCGAGTTTCCTATTTTTCTCACGAGCTGCTTAACGGGATTAGTGCATATGTGGTAGATGGAATAGGAGCCTCTAGCCACCTAATTGCGAGATTTGGCTTGTTCCTGCGTAATTAAAGCCGATGCACTACCGGTAATCCACGAGTAAATACAGCCTAAGTACATATACCAATCGAGGAATGAGAAAATGCCTTAATCTTTACAATCCTGTCCATGGAAGGGGAATTGGGTAACTATAGAGGCGAAAGAACTTCTAGCTTGTATAAAAACAACATTTCACTCGGCCGGAGACGGTACACTTGCACGGCAGGGACGAGACAATGTCCAGTGAAAAACTCGCACGGTTTATTGGTTGCTTAAAGATGAGAAGGGAATGAAGTTAAACAGTCCATTGCGGTGCCCTTTAAATAGGCCCACTAAAATCGTAGGCAGAAAGGATGCTCAACCACCATGCGTCAACGAAAAGAAAGGTGGATTCCTAATTTTCCGTTTTGTCCTGATTGGTTACCGGTCTGTCAGGTGCACCGCAGTACTTACAGGCCCCTTTGTGTATGCGCATGCCTAAGCGAAACGAAGAATGGATTACTAATTTGCTATGGTTGTGTCGAGTGGATGTCGGTCTGGCGTACGCCCCGCAGTATTCACAGGCCCTTTTGTGTGTGTGCGTGAAAACCCTTTCCGCGAACCACACAGGACCCCCGGGATGCCACCAGCGGAGGCACGCTCGCGAAGACGTCAACTGGGAGAATGGATCAGCCTCTCATCCACAACCAGACGCCCTTTCCGCGAACCAATGACGCGCCAAAGAGAAGGAATGAGCTGCCTACGATTTCCAGGACCCGCGGGATACCGCCAGCGGAGCACGCTGGTGAAAACATCGTCCTTGGAAAGTGGGTGCCGCCGCCAGGCACCGTGGCACTCAGTGCATGTCACGTGACGGTAACGTGATAGAGATCCCGCCTACGATTTTAGTGGGCCTATATAAAGGGCCCCGCAAATGTACTTTTTAACTTCCTTCTCTTCTTATCATCTCTCACCGATTATTGCGTAAACCGCGCATGTTTCCCACTAGAAATCGTTTCGTCACCTGCCTGATCGCCATGGTCTACCGACGCCTGCAGCCCGCCGACAACGGCACGCTATCCAATAGTAACGCCGGTCATGCTGCGAGAAGCAGGCATCGCAACAACTGTCGGCAGCGGTGGGGTACGCTACCCTGGAGACCCCAACTTTGGACGACATCTAATGGCATCTTCGACTGGTCGCCTCGATCCCCCGAAGCACAGTCGGGCATTTCTGTCGCTCCCCGAATTCAGAGGCAGAAGACAAGCGCGGAAGTCGAACGTGTGCATTGCTCTCGGAGGAGGAAATGGCAGATGCCAAACCACGTGACTACTGCCAACGTCCGATGATTCGCCTATCAAATGCTCCCGGGCTACAGGGAAAACCGGCGGACGTGCCGTGGGACGAGCGTTCATCTATGCGCCATCAGGGAGTGGCCTAGGTTGCCTAGGTTACGGTGCGCCGTCGTCAACGGCAGTGACGTTGCGCTGTGATGATCTTACGGGAAACGCTGCAATCGCGTCGACCACTCCGACGACAAGGCTAGGAGCGCTTGAGTGCACTCGAGTATGGAGGAGAGCAATTGAGAACCAACCGAACGAAAGGCGTGAACCGTCTTTCAACCAGCTGAGGACAATGCTGCTCGCGAGAGCGCTCTAGAGCTCTCAGAAACGACCAGCCAAAGATGCCATAAGAGATCATCTGCTCTTCGCCTTAGTGACAACGTTTGGAAGGAAGGTGTCATGATTCATGACTGCATATGGTGAGTGCACGGCTTTCCTTCACTAAGATATCACTTGGCTTTACGTATTTTTTGGGGGGGAAGTACAGAGCAGTGCTTTTTCTATAACCGTTGACGGAAGTTTTGAGTATGTCGAGGTTCTTATAGAGTGAAGATTTAGCAGCACTAACGGTAGGCATGAACTTGAAGGCACTAAAGAAACCGGAATTGTTGAGCTTGGCCGGAGAGTTGGGCCTCCAAATTGTCAAATCAAAGAGAAAGCCGGATGTTATTAATGCGATCGAAGCGACCGGGTAGACGACCATGATCTGAAGGAAAGTCTAGAAAGCATTGCGCATGAGGAGGAAGAGCGTAAGCGCCTAGAAGAAAAAAAAAGAGTGTAAGCGTCTAGAAGAAAAGGAAGAGCTAAGAGCCTGTAAGAAAAAGAAGAGCGCGAGCGGGCAGCACGTTAGGCAAAAGAGGAGCGCGAGCAGGCAGCACGTGAGGCCAAAGAAGAGCGCGACCTCGAAATGAGTCGCCTAGATATTGATTTTCTGAAGGCTCAAAATACTGAAAGACGTAACGCCGAGACGCGAGAAAGCGAGCGCATAATGACAGACTTTATGGCACCCTACGCAGTAGGAGAGGACATAGGTATTTTCTTGGTGCAGTTTGAGCGCGTGTGTGAGAAGGCAAAATTCGCAAGAGACACATGGCCGCAACGCTTGGTTACGCTACTGCCACGTCAGGTAGCTGATATCATTGCCTGCACGGGGAAAGGAGCAGCGGAGGACTTCAATAAAGTCAAGGGGAGTCTGCTTAAAAACTATAGATTATCAGCAGTAGCATTCAGGCGAAAATTCATGGAGGTCGAGAAGACCAAAAGTGAGTTATACTCAGATTTCGCATACACCTTGGAGGTAAACCTGAAATAATGACTCAGAGAAAAGGGTGCACTAGGTGACGCCGAAAAGACAATGCAGTGCGTTTCTTTAGAACAGTTCTACCGCCGGCTGCCAGAAATTATCAAGTATTGGGTTCAGGATAGGCCAGGCGTGGACACAATCACGAGAGCGGCCGATCGCGCTGAGGAGTACGTAACTCGCCGTGCGTTCGAAGGCAACAAAGCTCCTAAGAAGGAGATGAATAAATACAGACCCGACAAGCCAGAGCAGTTGTCAAAGCCGAGTCAGTATAAATCCAAGGAAAGGTCAGATTCAGTGAAAATTAGTGACTAGAAGAGCAAGAGAAAGGAGTAGTCATGCGAACAGAGGGCAGAAAGGTGAAAGAAAAAAAGCTTTCGAGGCAAAGCAACCAGTAGTTTCCTATAACTGCCAGCAAACGGGGCATGTCTCCGTGGGGCCAAAAAAATCCCGAACTAGTGCTGGTGTCACTAACTAGTAACGAGGAAAATCTGAAATTGCTAGAACCGTACATTCGAGACCTCGTGGTAAATGGCAAACCATGTCGGGTGCTTCGCGACTCGGCAGCCACAATGAACGTGGTGCAACCGTCGTACGTAGATAAAGGCCAGTTGACGGGAGAAAGGGCTAGGATAAGGCAAGCCGTAGAGGCCTCCAATGTTTGCCTCCCTGTGGTGAAAAATCGTATCCAGGCCCTTTTCAAGTACTGCACACTAAATCCGCCGTCTTGGCACATCTCCCACCACTGTATTCATATTTGTTTTATAACAAATCTGAGGATTTGCTGTGACGCAGGGCTATCGGGTTTAGTGAGGGAATAGTACAAGCGCTAACTCGTTCCAAGGCAAGGCAGCTCGCCGCCAAGGCAGTGTACGAATGGCCAGTAGTGAAAGAAACAAGTTTGATGGAGGATTCGTCAAAAAGCACAAAACAGGACAGCCCTAAAAGGGATATTGCTGAAAGTACACGAGCTAAGGAAGAGGTCAGGAAAGCACCGGAGCTTGAAATGTCTCGAGAGTCACAATGCAGCAGAAAGTTATTGAATATAAGCCCTACCACAATGATTACTGAGCAGGAAATGCGCGAGGCCCGAAGCAATGCTGAGCATTACTATGACACGACGGGTCGAACGCGACACTTTGAAGTTGGGGAAAAGGTAATGATCCTGAAACCCTCATTGAAAAATAAATGACAGTTTCACCGGGAAGGATGGGTTGACATATTTCAGAAATTATCTGAAACACACAATGTAATCACGGTACAGGGAAAACGAAAGACCTCACAAGTGTACCACAGCAATCTACTTAAAGCCTACCAGCAGAGGGAGGCCATTGTGAGCATGCCCCTTAACCAACCTGAGGGGATGCATGTCGACTTTCGGGAGTTAACATCTATAACGGGGGCAAAAAACATTCACGAGAGCATTGACAACGTAGTAGAGCAGGCGGAGTTGAATCCCAATCAAAGAGCAGATCTGAGGGAGCTCGTGTTTGAGTTTCATATATTCAGACACACCTGCCAGGACCACTGCGATCGTTCACGATACAGAGTTCACCTCATCAGACCCAGTTAGTGCGAAAGCTTATCGCATTTCACCTCGTCAGCGTCAATTCATGGCCGCTGAAATAAACAGTATGTTAGAGCTAGTTGTAATAGAACCTGGAGAGAGCGATTATACCTCGCCTCTTGTTTTAGGTCTCAGCAAAGTAGCCGCGACCGTGTATCGACTACCGCAGGCTCAACGTAATCACGAAAGACCAGGCCTACCCGATGCCGCATATCGAGGAAACACTTGAGAGAGTGAGCAGTGCTAATTTCATCTCCACATTCGATTTAGTCAGAGGCTACTGGCAGGTTTCGTTGACCGAGAGGGCAAGCAGGCTTGCGTCGTTTATTTCCCCGATGGGAACCTTTTGGCCGAAAGTCCCGAGTTTTGTATTGAAGAATGCTCCCTGTGGTTTCTCTAGCCCTATGGACCAGGTTCTACAGGGAATGGTGGAATTTGCAGTTCTGGATCTCGATGACATAGCACTGTTTTCTTCATCATGGGCGGACCACATGCAACACTTGCGAACCGTGCTGTGTCGTCTATAGGACAACCTAGCTATCAAAGCTCCCAAATGCGAATTAGGGCTCGTGGAGGTAGCTTATCTAGTTCATGTAATAGGGAAAGGCGATCGTCGGCCTTCCGAGGTTAAACTGACTGCAATTGACAACTTCCCGCAACCTTGCATCAAGCGGGAAATGAGGCCATTCCGTGTCTCGGCAGGTTATTACCAAAGATATATCACGGGTTATTCCGAGATCCCAAGTTCTTTAACAGATGCTCTCTGAAAAACAGAACCACAAACGGTAAAGCTGGATGACGCAAAAGAAAAGGCGTTTAGTATGCTCATGAAAGCACTAACGAGTTAGCCAGTGTTGAACGCGCGCGACTACTCTAAGACATTCATTCTTCAGTGTGATGCCAGCGACCGGGGTATGGGAGTGGTACTTTGTCAATAGAGAGATGACGGAAACGAACCCCCTGTACTGTACGCAAATAGAAAACTTTCAGTTCGTGAGGAAGCATGCTATATCGCTGGTTCAAGGTTCACCATAGAGACTGACCGCTGTCCTCTCACATGGCTGCAGTCAATGTCTACGAAAAACAGTCGTCTTTTGCGCTGGAGCTTGGCTCTTGAACAGTACACCTTCGATATTGGCTACAACAAGGGTAAGCTTAACGGCAATGCCGACGGTCTGAGTCGTTGCCCCTAGAGTAACGAAAGCCTCATGCTAACTAAGGTTTACGCGGTATTTTTACTTTGGTATTTCTTGTACGTTTTTTATGATCGCGAAGTTGTAGTTGATTGTTAGCTGATTTTAGTACGCACGTCTTAATGCTTTCGAGAAACGGCTGTTTTTAGTGTTCAGGGGGGAAGGACGGGCGACAGGGCTGGGAAAGAAGTAGCGGGTTTTCTTTTTTTTAAGCCTGGTGTATCTTGGGGGAGGGCGGCCTAGTGCTCACCGCTTTGTGGTTGTGGGTCCGGCCCTCTTCTGGGGTGATTGCTTGCCCAAACAGTAGACGAAAACTTGTGAGACCGGACTGGATCAGTTAGTGGCCCACTTAGTCCCATCGCCCCTTTACTCTGACCTCTTTCCCACTGCATGCTACTAACCATTCCGAATCAAATTTTCTGCACCCAATGTCCGTGACGAAGGTACCGACTTTTCCCAGTGGCATCAGTTGCATACTCATATATCTTGTTCACCGACTCGCCATCGCTCTTCGTCCCCGTCCTTCAGCCGTCACTTTTCGCCGGAAAACTGGACTGCGCAGCTTCTGGAGGTGAAAGATAAGTCTTGACATTGACCTATAATCCTCTGTTGCCCTTATGTGATCACGAGAACACTCTAAATCTCCATCGGTGGCCTCCCTCTCAGAGTTTTCGTTGAAGTGGGGCGCACGTTTCTGTCATGAGTACCAGTTTGTGTCGTCGCATGAAGAAGATCCGTTCCACTTTTCACATACCACGACCATTATCCCTCTGGAGAAAAGTGTATAACAGCTGTGTCTAAACAGTACTCACGTACGGGGCAGAAACCTGGAGTCTTACGGAAAGGGTTCTACATAAATTGAGGACGACGCAACGAGCTATGGAGAGAAGAATGATGGATGCAATGTTAAGGGATAAGTAAAGAGCAGATTGGGTGACGGAACAAATGCGAGTTAATGACAGCTTAGTTGACATCAAGAAAAAGAAATGGGCATGAGCAGGACATACGAGGAGGGAAGATAACCGATGGTCATTAAGTGTTACGGACTGGATTCCGAGGGAAGGGAAGCGTAGCAGAGGGCGGCAGCAAGTTAGGTGGGCGGATGAGATTAAGAAGTTTGCTGGGACAACGCTGCCACAATTAGTACTTGACCGGGGTAGTTGGAGAAGTATGGCGGAGGCCTTTGCCCTGCAGTGGGCGTAACCAGGCTGATGATGATGATTTCTTTCGGCAAATTTCGCATTGTTTGATTGGTCGGCTGGTGTCTTCAACCTAGAACAGCGTATCTTCTGTGTACCAAGTGAGTGATCTCTTCCGCCTTGCTCGAGCTGCCGCGAACCCGCTCATCTGCTATCTAAAACCGTGATTTATGTTAAATTATCATGTTCGCGCGCTTTTCCAGATTACGACTATTACGTCCCTCAAACTGAGGTCCTCCTCCCGCATGGTATCGCGGCCGCCTATATGGTCCGCTGCATTATGGCTAACAGAGCGTCCCTTATACTAGTGAATTTTAGCTTCATAAAGCAAGTATGTCCTCAAGGGCTTACCGTGGGTCACTTCTGCTCCTCCAAGACTTTCATCTAGAAACTTTTGCACTGGATACTACATGTCGTAAAAAGGCACTCAAACACCCACAAGTTCCTGCAGCTGTCAAATTCGCCGTCTGGCTGAGCATGCTGAAGCCCATATACGTATTTTCGATTCGGGTGAAGATAATTTCTACTTCCGTAATCGGCCTTTAGGCCAGACGTCCATCGTCGCTCATCGGATACACAAAGGCAATGCGAGCGCTTTTCACCGAATCCCCCATTGAGTGTCTGTTTCTGAGCGAAGCATCATCCAGCAAGAAGTCAACAACGTGTTTGCGAAGGACATTAATGAGACAACTTCTAGTCCCTGGGTGCCCGTTTCTGTTAGTTAAAAAGAAGGAAGGATCTTGGAGTCTTTGTCTGGAATATGACCACCTCAACAACATTACGAAGAAAACGCTTACCCATTACTGCAGAATGTTGATGGCCTTGATTGTCTCTATGGTGTCGCTTACAGCTCATGTACCGAGCTTGAATGTGAATATTCGCAAATTATTGTCGACCCCATAGACCGAGAGAAAACAGTTTTGTAACTGCTCATAGGCTTTACCAGTTCAAGGTCGTGTCTTTCGGTCTGTGTAATGCCCCAGCCCTATTCGAGCGAACGATGTACTCTGCTTCATGGGCTCTAAATGTTTACGTGCTTGTGTTATTTCTACGACAGAATAGTGCTTTCGCCAACGTTTGATAAACACCTCAAACCCCTATCGGCGATTTTTGACATCATCTGCGGTGCCGCACTTTATCTTAATTCATCAGAGTGCCGTTTTGACCATCACCTAATTTCGGTCATTGGCCATGCTGTGGACGCTGCCGGTGTGAAATGTGATTCAGAAAAAAAATCCATCGGTGAAAATCTTCTCTGCGCTTAAGACTACAAAAGATATTCGCACCTTCATGAGACTATGCTCCTAGTTTCGCAGATTAGTGAAGAATTCGCAGTGATTGCGAGACGGCTGACACATCCTCTCCCCTCCCCCCTTTTAACTAAGGTCCTGCACAAGCCGCGGTTTTCTCCAAGTTGACCCCGCTGTTCACAGTGTCTCCCATTTTGGCCCCCTTCGATGGAACAGCCCATCCGAAATCCGCACTCACGCAAGTTGTTACAGAATAGGCATTGTATTGGTCGAACGTCAATGCGGAGCTAATTGCGTCAGTCTGTATGCCAGCAGGCTGCTGTCTACTAATCGGAGGGAAATTACTCAATTGCATAAAATTAGTGCCTCGCTCTTGTATAAGCTGTTGCTAAATTTCACCGTTATCTATTCGGCCGACCATCCGCAGTAGTTTCCGCTCACCACGTCATCTGTTGGCTGGCCTCTTTAAAGTATCTCATATGCAGACTCGCTCTGTGGGCACTGCGCCTGCAAGAGCCGTCCTAGATCTTCGTTTACGAGACAAGGAGCCTGAACAAAGATGCTGCTTGTTTTTCCCACTGTCATGTGGCTGACTGACTCTTCGCGCGCTGAATCACTCGATTGCGTCTTCTTTCCGTGAAGCAGTTGCTTACATCGCCGACCAACAGCGTCGCAATGCTTACTTAAAAGGAATAATAGAGCGCCTCGAATCGTTTCCCCGGGATGCCTTTGAGTTGGCCTTGGAGTAGGGTACCTTACATCCGTGTAACGTGTACGGTTCTGATCCACTAGATATACATTCACAACTGCGCTCCACAGTTCTTCACGAGCTTCACGACGCCCAAACAGCTGGCCACCATCGAGTTATTTGTTCTAATGACAGCGTAGGCCAATGCTTCAATTGACCTGGTCTGGCCTACTCAGTGAAGCGTTATGTAAGCGCCTTCAAGCTCTGTCCTAGCCGAATGACACCGTCTACACTTCATGCTGGCTGTCTTCAACCCACCGACGTCCTACCTCAGCCATTTTGCCGTGTCACCTGGGATCTTCTTGGACACTTTCTTACACCACCTTCAGGAAACAAGTGGATGGCCGTCACTACAGATTACGCGACGAGCTGCGCATAACAGGATCCCTGGCGACTGGCTGTGCAACAGACGAAGCGGCCTTTCTCCTCCGTGGCATAATTTTGGGTACACCGTGCTCTTGGTCCATTGCTGGCTGACCGAGGCAGTAGCTTCCTGTCCAAAATCATGGAATATATTCTGCGCTGCTGCTCTACGCAGCATAAGATCATCATCTCATGCCAACCCCAGACGAACGAGCTCGCCAAACGCTTGAATCGAACCTTAACGGATATGCTCTCAAACTACGTGCAGGCTGACCACCGTGATAGGGAAGTTACTTTACGACTAGTGACACCGCTGCGAACATTTTGCTCCAGGTGCCCACGTGTGACTCTCGCCCTCCTGCCTACCTGTGGGGCCTCCTGAAAAGCTTCTTCGTCGCTACACGGGCCCGGACCGCGTCGTTCCACAAGTGACTCACGTCATGTACGGGATTATGCCTGCTAATCGGACTACATCTTATTTTCCGCTGTCCAGCGACGTCGCACACGTTTCGAGACTTAAGCATTTCTTTCCCTCTTCTGTTGTTAATGGTGCCGGACCGGAGCTTGTAAAAGCCTGGATCATGCTACGTGCTGCTCGAAGAGGATGACAGCGACCATTGAATTTAGTCGGACGCATCCATAGGCAGAGCTTACGGCTATAGTAACTACACGCTGTAAATAGTCTCCCTACTGTGTTTCCCTAATCTCCCTACTGTCTGGAGAGAGAGCGAGAGAGAGCGAGAGAGAGACTGCACTCTGATGAAAGCTGGTACACACGTCTTACTTGCAAAAAGTTCGTCGTCTCTTTCCGGTATGTGTTACGTCGGCTTCTGCGAGCTGATCTTTGCAGAAACACACGCATATATATATATTACATATATATATATATATATATATATATATATATATATATATATATATATATATATATATATATATATATATATATATATACCTGAGAATTCGCTTTCCGACTTAATTTAATGTGTATATCATTGCTTTGTGTGTTCAAATGGCGTGTTTGCAAACGCGCGTGTGTGTGTGTGTGTTTCTGCAAAGATCAGCTCGCAGAAGCCGACGTAACACATACCGGAAAGAGACGACGAACTTTTTGCAAGTAAGACGTGTGTGCCAGCTTTCGTCAGAGTGCAATCTCTCTCTCTCTCTCTCTCTCTCTATATATATATATATATATATATATATATATATATATATATATATATATATATATATATATATATATATATATATATATATATATATATATATACACACCAAGTGAAATAGGCGCGCGTATGAAGCAATTTATTGACGATTCGACCAGGTCAGGCCTTAATCACCTAGAATTTCAGCTAGAAAACACATTCCTGCTAACGCTGCACTAAAAACATTTTATTATAAACGGTACCTTGACAACGCGTTTGCGATTTGTTCACGTGGTGGGCACGAGCTGACTTCCCTCATATCCGACGTTAGAAATGCCAATCCATCGATATCATTTTCTCCTACGCATTCTACATCTACAAAATAATTCCTTGATTTCAGCTTCTCAGTAATAGATGATAAGCTATCTACTGACCTAAACACAAAAGCCGACGGACCAATATCAAAATTTTCCCTTCAATAGTAGTCACGTCAAACATTGCAAGACTAGCATTCCTTATAGAGAGGTGATGCCTTTCAAAAGAATCTGTTCTGATCCAATCCGGGTTTCAAAAAAAAATGCCGAACCCTAAAAAGCACTTCAGTCAAACGAAACTACCCACACTATAAGAAAAAAGAGAGTAAAAAGTGAGTCACGGCAACTTGACTCTCTTTTTTCTTCCGAGGAGGAGGAGGAAAAACTTTATTTGCTCTAATTGATTATAAATTAGCGGTGGCAGATGTGGTCGGCCATCTTCACGGTCTTATTCCCCATCTGCGCAGGGTCGACGCCCCTATTCCAGGGCACCACTGAGGGTGGCTACTCGGTGAGCGTGCCTTACTAGTCCATGCTGCACTTGCGGGTGGCTGCAGGAGAGCACCCTCTCCCACTGCTCCGCACTCGGGTCTTTTATTTGAAGGAATTGTTGGTTCTGAACGCATTCCCATGTAATGTGGTATAAGCTGGGCTTGGCGCCGCACCAGGGGCAAATGTCTCTATACTGGGTTGGAAACATCTTGCTTAGTGTGTTTAGATTTGGGTATGTTCCTGTTTGCAGCCTCCTCCAAGAGGTTGCTTCATGCTGATTTAGGCTGTTGTGGGGTGGAGGGTATTTGATTCGGACCCCCTTATAGTAATTCAGAATGTCTGAGTAGCTTGGGTTGACTGGTATGGGTTCCTCAGGGTCGGTGCTTGTGGCCGCTCGGTTTGTGTGCTCTCGAGCTGCCTTGTCCACCCTTAGGTTCCCTTCTATTCCAGCGTGTCCCGGTGCCCAGAAAATTGTATGCCTGACTTTGTTGTTAGCCCTGCAGGAGCGAAGGATGTGAAGCGCTCTGCGTCCTATTCTGCCATTCATGTAATTCCGACACGTAGCTTGCGAGTCGGTGAGTATCGTGAAAGACCTTTCGGATCGGTAGCCCTCCACTGCCGCTAGAGCGACGGCTATTTCCCCAGCTTCCGTTAACGAGCAGTCCTTCATTGACGTGCTGCTGATCTCTTTGTAGTCCTGGCTTATTACTATCGCAGCTGTCTTTATTATGTTTGTGCCTCTTTGCTTGCCGTATACTGCAGCATCTGTGTATACTGTTGTGTTTTTTGTGGCCAGGTACTTTTCGACGTATTTCGCCCTTGCGTCCCTTCGCGCCGTGTGGAGGTTTGGGTCCATGTTTTTGGGTAGGGGGCTAACAGTGTATGTTTTCCGATATTCATCAGGAATCCCCACCGTTCTTTGGGTTTCTTTGATTGATTCCGCGAAGCCTAGCCTTATTAGCAGTTCCCTTCCCATTTTGGTCTGCTGGAGTCTCATGAGCTGTGCGATACTTTGGGCTTCTTTTAGTTCTTCGAAGGTGTTGCTTAAACCAAGTGCCATTAGTTTCTCTGTCGATGTATTGTTCGGCAGGTGAAGTGCTGTTTTGTACGCTTCGCGTAAAATTGTGTCCGCTTCTTGTATTTCCTGTTTGGTGCAGTTGAAGTACGGGAGTGAGTATGCGACCCTGCTGACCACCAGGTTGCCAACCAGCTTAAGTGTGTCTCCTTCTTTCATCCCATATCTCTTTTGTGACACCCGCGTGATTATGCGTGCTATTTGGGTTGTTGACTGCTTGAGCGTTTTCAGCGTGTGGGTGCAGCGCTGGTTGGATTGCACCCACATTCCAAGGATCCTGATTTGTTGGCTTTCCGTTATCGGCTGCCCCTTTAGCCGTATGTTAAGGCTTTCTTTGCTTTTCTTGCCCCGTGTAATTCTCAAAAGCTTGGATTTCTCCGTTGAGCACTCAAGGCCTCTTTCCCCGACGTATTCTTCCACACAAGTGGCTGCTTCTTGCAGATAGCTTTCTTTTTGGCACAGCAAGCCTTTAGTGGCCCAGATGGTGATGTCATCTGCATATATGGCGTGTTGTATGCGTTCGATTTTGCTTAGTTTATGCCCTAGGCCAATCATTGCGATGTTAAAGAGTATCGGGGAAATTACTGAACCTTGGGGTGTCCCCTTGTTTGGTGTGGGGAATTTTTGCGATCGGATCTCTCCCAAACCTATTGTTGCTGTTCTATTGGAGAGGAAGGCTTTGACGTATCCGTGTACTGTCTTCCCGCAGTGTACGCTGTTAAGGCCTTCCAGGATTGCCGCGTGGCTGACATTGTCAAAAGCTCCTTTTATGTCTAGTGCCATTAAAACGTGTTCTCCGTTGCATGGTATGTAGCTGAGAACCTCATATTTAATTTGGAGAAGGACATCCTGTGTCGAAAGCTTGGATCGGAAACCGAACATACTATGGGGGTATAGCTCGTTTTCCTCTATGCAATGTTGTAGTCTTTTTGTTACGATCCCCTCATATAATTTGCCTAAGCACGATGTGAGGTAGATTGTCTTAAGTTTGTTACCTGTAGCTTTTTGCCTGGTTTGGGGATCATTACAATCTCGATGTGTTGCCATTCCTCTGGTACCGTTTCTGCAGCCCAGTGTTGGTTGAAGAAGGCGGTGAGTTGTTCCACCAGTTCGTCCCCGAGGTTTCGAATAAGTGAATTTCTGATTTTGTCTGCGCCCGCTGCTGTATTCGTCTTTACGCTTCTTATGGCCGCGTACACCTCTTCTTTTGTTATTGGCCTGTCCAGCAGCTCGTTTTCTTTCCCTTTGTATTGCTGTGTGTAGGCCGCCGGGCTGTCATGTCCGAAACATTTGACTCTGACCTGCTCTAGCAGTTCAGAGTCCGGTCCCTCGAATTGGTGTACCAGGCGGTGTATGGCCTTATTGTTTTCAGATTTTGTTTTTGTTGGGTCCAGGAGCGCCTTGAGTATGTGCCATGTTTTTGCCGTGCTAAGGGTTCCGTTTAGGGACTCGCTAAACTGTTGCCAGTTTTGCCTAGTCAGCTGAGCCGCATACTCCTCCGCCTCCTTGGTTATGTCTGCGATTTTCTTTTTGAGCTTCCTGTTTAGCCTTTGTTTTTCCCATCTTTTAGTGAGCCCGCGTCTTGCCTCCCATAGCTTGAGTAGTCGCGAGTCCACCTCAGGTGTTTCCTCTGTTCTGTCTATTTCTCTGGTGTACTTGTCGAGCACCTCCCTGAGCTTGTTTCCACAGCCTTCTAGGGACTCGATGTTTCCCTCTATAGTTTTGCATTCTTTCCTGAAGGCATTCCAATCTGTTACTTTGGTGATGCCAATTATGCGTTTTATTCTTCCGGTTGCCAATTGCGTTTTAGGATGTAGTGATCGCTGCCCAGATTCTCCAGCAGGTTTTCCCATACCGCCTTGTCTGTACCCCGGATGTATGTCAGGTCGGGGCATGTGTCGGAGCTTATGCTGTTACCCAGTCTGGTTCGCGTACTGTCGTCTGTTATGAGGGTGCAGCCGTACATATCTGCTGCTTCCTTGACTTGCATGCCTTTCTTGCCTGGTTTTTGTAACCCCAGGTCAGATCTTTGGCGTTGAAATCTCCTACAATCACTAGGGCGTTCGTTTTGGCTAATTTGCTCGCTCCTGCAAAAAGTTTGCGGAAGTCCGCCTCTTTCTGACTCGGAGGACTATAGAGATTTATGACAAAGACACTGCTGTCTTTTCTTTTCTTTTTTAGAATGATTTCGACAATACCCTGGTCTATGTCTGTGTCGGCTATGCTGTCATGTGCTATGGCGGTGAGGGATTTACTGATTAGTATTGCTGTGCGTTCTTTTTCATAGCACGTGTAGCCTTTCAGCGTTGGTGTGGTTTTCCCTTTCTCCTATAGTGCTATGATATCTGGTGGTGTGAGTTGTGTGTTTATGTACTGTAGGAGTTGCCCTTGTTTTTTGCGATAGCCCCTGCAATTCCATTGCCAAATTTCTATTGTTTCGTATCTGGCCATGACTAGTCCTCGGTGATAGACGCGTTGTAGTTTTGGAGGCCCTGTCTTCTTAGGTTGAATTTGTCTTTAGCTTGCTGTGAGATTTGTTGTTTGCGTTGGTTTCGGATCTCCTGATCCGTTATTGCTATTTTCTGTTCTATTGCATTTGTTTTATCTTGTATAAACATCATGAATTTTCTCATTTGGTCTTCGAAATATTCTGGTTGCTGTGGTTGTTGTTGGGTTGGAGTCTGCGGTCTAGGGGGACTACCGGTCCTTTGATCCTGCAGGGCTTTAATTAGCTCCTCCAACCGTCTTTCTAGCTGTTCTATGCGTTTGCGATATGCTTCGTTTTCCTTTCTAAGATTTTTAAGTTCCTCTCCATTATTATAATCTTTCCCCGAGTGCGGAGGTGGTGTTTTGGGTGGTCCCCAGCTCACCTTAGCGTTGTCTTGGGTCGTCTTAATCTGTTGTTGTCCCTTGTGTTGCTGCTGCCCCCTCGTGGGCGGAGGCTGCAATGGTGGGAAGGAGCTGTCCCTGGCTGGGTCTCTCGCCTGGCTCCTCGACTGGCTCCTGGCTCGGCTCCTCGAGCGGCTCCGGCTGGCTCGATCGCCCTCCGAGCTCAGCCATCTGGGTCGGCGCCTGCGGCTGCGGCTCCGGCCTCGGCGTTGTTGCGGCTGCTGATACGGTTGTTGGTGCCCCCAGAGCTCCTTGGTGTCCTTGAGACGCCGCTGGCAGTCCCTGGTTCCGGTTAGGTGGGCTCCTCCGCATACCAGGCACTTCGGTTGGCATTGGTGCCCCTCTGGGGGCTAGTTGCTCCGCACTGGCGGCAAATTCTCGTTCCCGGCTTTGGGCACACGTCCGAGCGGTGTCCTTGCTCGCCGCATACGAAGCATACTTGTCTAGTTGGTCTGTAGGGGTGTGTCTTGTACTCGCATGCCCCAAAAATGACGTATTTGGGGATGAAAGGGCCGTCGAAAGTGACGAGTGCAGTCTCCGACTTGCCCAGCATTCTGGCGCTCAAGATCTCCACTCATTGGGTGCGTAGGCGCAACTTGGATTCGAGTAGGTCCGCCGCGATTCCCGGGGGTAAACCGTGAATAACGGCTCTTTTGATGTCTTCAGGTAGCGCCACGTAGGCGTTCACGTCGTAATTTTGCCCGTCAAAGTTGAGGCAGTTGAACCTCCTTATCATCCCGGCTGCTTCCTCGTCCGAGGCGCTTGCGATGATGATGTTGGAACCTGGCCGAAGTCTCACTAGGAACTTGTCTTCTCCGAATTTCCGGCCACACGCTTCCACGATAGCGCGTGCCGCTTGGTACGTCTTCAGCTCCTTAACCTTCAGCCCGCCCTTGGGCCGAATAATGATCTTAGCGTCGTTCAACGGGAGGGGCGGGAGTCTCTGCCTCGACTGCCTCGCCGCGCCGCTCTTTTGTCCTTGTGTCGTTGACGTCACGCCAGCTGCTGTCGCCGGCGCCATCTTGATATTGTTCTCGGCGGCGTGAGGCTCGCCCAGTTTCAAAATGGCGGCGCTCTTAGTAGCGCGCTTAAGCCCTTTCTTCTGGCGTCGGGAATAGTAAATTTGCCAGTTTTTGTCTTCTTCCTGCTGATCTGCCGTGTCTGCCGAACTCGGCATATCTTGCTGCATTGCTAAATCTTCCAATACTCCGCTCCCTAGCCCGCTCTGTCCCGAACATGGGGTGGGATAGGCTTCCTCCATCGCTTGTGTTTCTGACGGATTTTTGGCTGGTCCGTTTGCCGGGTGGTTATAAGTTGCTACGGTCGCCTGCCGAGGGTCCATTCTAGTCGCTACGCTGCTGCGCCCGCGTCCTAGTTGCCCGTTGGATCCCGGGTCCGGCTAGGCCTGATGGCAGGCCCAGCTCGCCGACCAAGGGGAAACTTCAATCTCCGATAAAAGTCCAAAAAGTGGGCCTACCGGCTTGAGAGTCGTGTCCTCGTGGTCCAGGTCACTTGCTGAGTCGATTACGCCAAACGTTTTGGTGGCCCGATGGGTTTGTTACTCTGAAAGCTTCGAGAATCCACGGAGCCCATGCAACGCACGTCCGCTCCCGTTTGCTTCTTCATCTTCCTCTCTTTTCTTCCAAAGACCCATTTTTGCGCGACTAGAGTCACACAAGAAGGGTGAACATTTGTGTATGGGTCGTTTAACTCTCAATAGCACGCGAAGAGTCGTCGTGGAAGATCGCGACTCCTCTTATATTAGATATGAGTCTGGCGAGAGAAAGATTATAATGCAGGAGAAGAAATGCCAGATAACGTCTTCTGTTTTAGGCAGGCCCTCGGGTTCCTGTCCTGGTTGTAATACGGTTATTATTCTTTCGTCCTTGTCATATTCTGCAATTACATCGAACTCTAAATATCGATTTTCCTTGACCATGTTTGTTAATATCTCACACGCTTAAGCGATAGCTGGTTTCCTATGCTAAGGAACACCCGGATTTGTCATGCCGGATTCTGACGATAAGTAAATCTAAAAAAAGTATTGGCTACTAAAGAGAGCACAGCAACGAGATAACAAGTTCAGTAGGCGCACTCAACAGTGTCGATTGTAAATGTAATTCCGCTACGTAAAATTAAATTTTGAGGATTTAGATTCCACATTCAAGTTCTTGTTAGGAGGCGCGGTAATGGAAAACTGCAGATTTATTTTCAGCAGTTCGGGTTATTTAACGTGCGCGGAATGCACAGTATACGCGCGTTTCCGCATTCTGCCCCATTGGAATGCGACTGCCGCGGTTGTGATTGCACCCGTGAGCTCGAGCTCAGCAGCGCAACACCAAAGCCACTGGGCTACCGCAGTGCATTGCGTTCCGCGACCACAAAGAAACATTAGCGTACGCAGCACTGCTTTTGATCTCCCCCTAGAAATATAAAAACAGAAATGTAGCAGTTTCCCCCCAATGCTGCATGCACCACTGCACGAACAACTGCGCAAACCAAGGTTCGTAGTTTCATTGGCTGAATAAACTGCAGCAAAGATTCGCTTACTCCTTAAATTAGCAAGCACGGGGTCACGCGCGCACGTGCAAACATGAACAGATCTCACTCAATGACCGCGAACACTCGCTGTGACAGCGTCGGCGTGATGAAGGGCGCAAACAGAGCGGACAGAACGCTTCTGCTGCATCGTCCTTCAAGGCGTCTCCGAAACTTGAAATGGCGCCATCTAAGCGCCCCCCAGCTTTGCACGCATCGGAAGTTATCTCCAAGACAGAGCGAGAGTGGCGCCAGACCGGGCTAGAGCAACGGCCAGAGGAGAAGCGTGCTAAACCAGCGCCTCCCTTCCCCGGCTTGCGCGCGTTTTATCACGAGACCACATATATATACTTGAGGCATCCATCAAGGCACTATACATTTAGACTCACCCTCGAACACTTCCTTTAACGCACACAGCCAACGGCGCAGGAAAGGATCTTATCGCACTTTATACGTAAGCTCACGGCAACACCAACAGATATATCTCGGCAGTTGTTTCCATATAATTGCTATCGCAAAATTCGCAATAAAAAGAACGTTTTACTACGGACCAACGACGCTGCTTCTCCATGTCGTGAGATAGTGGTGAACGATATTTCTAGAAAATGTGTTGCTAACTCTCGGCCAAATGACTACGCTCGCATCTGGTGACAGCGGCACACAGTCGCGAGAACTTGTGGAGGAAATAGCGGAGTTTTGACAGCTTCAGGTGCACTGGAATATTCAGTAACATGGGTGGCTTTGTAGTTCTACCTTATATCGGAGCAAACTGCACTCGACAGAAATCAAGGGCAGCCGCACCGTCATAGCTAAGCAAATTAAGGACAATTACGCCGCGTCTTCACACTTCGAGCACGCTCCGACAGCCCAACGATAGATATCTCAAACGCAACCACACTCGGACGAGCAAATTTTGCTTCCGAGAATTGAACAGAGCGGGTATTTCAAGACGCATGTTAAATTCATGGCTGTTTCATTCTATGAACATTACTTACTTGACGCAAAATTATCAGTGAGTAATAGAGTTTTTATTTCAAGGCAAGGAAAGAAAACCGAAACTACGGTGTTGCGCAGTTGTGCGCGTACAAGATTATCCAAGGACGAAGCCGTCAATAGCATGACGCCATTTTTCAGTTGCGTTTCATCATGCGCGAGTTCGCTGTTGTTGAGTGGATCTGAAAGCGCTGCGTTAGGCGCGACTGCAACCAGGCGTTGCGGCAAGTTACGGTGGCAACTTCTTTCCGTGCTGTGTGATTGCGACGATGGGGACCGTCGCCAGCAGCAGCGTGCCGCCGATTTCCTATTTGTCGACATCGAGCAAGTGCAGCTCGCCGGACCGTCACAAGCACCCGAAGTGTTGCGGTTAGAACTGCATCTTTCATTGTGATACGGGAGATCGCAAAGCACAGAGGTGACCCGATGCACACGAAAGACTACCAGCGGGGAGTGACGTATGCCATATTTCTCTTAGCGTCTCAGGTAAGCATATCAGCTTTTGTTCCGGGTTTACAAACGGCGCGTACTCGGCCCTTCCGGTAGGGCTACATTTTGCGCCACGTTTCTCTTGGTAGTTGACAGACGTTTCTTAGGCATGCGTGCGCGTATGTATGCGAAAATACTATTGGCAGACGGAAGCCTTAGGAGAGCATCTGAAATTATAGCAAAGCTGTATTGCCATGGGAGAAACGCCGTTCTTAACGACTCTATTGACGAGTGGCCTGTCGCATTGAAAAAGCCCTAGTATATCAAGTACTGCGTAACTTGAAGTGTAGATACAATACTAGTGTGACCAGTGTGACTTTCGATGGCAGGTCGCCGGAAAGACAGCTTGTGTATTCTGAAGATTTACTAGCGCTTCAGATCTATTACCGCGAATAATAAAAGCGATACAACGCTGTATGAGAGTGTCAGGCGATGTGGTAGCACAGATATTTTCGTAGCGGTAAAACGGCTGCATGCACAAGCGTACAGACGCAGCGCTTTCAAAGCTCTGAAACAGAACAAATTTCATGTGCATTTGGCTGTAAGTAGAAGACACATTAGCTCACAATCTAACCCTAGATATAATGTAATATTTTTTACGTAATCTTTATTTTCACGGTTGTAAATATTTAAAAGCATGAATTTGCTGCAGCATTTATATAGTAAATCCTACTAGGCTTTACAAAACCTGGGTGTGTTATGCGGTGAATTTGTAATATTGCTTCCTGATTTACTATATTAAATCCGGTGTTTTATGAAAAGAATTCTCCTTTTATTTGTAGTTTTATGTTAGTGCGTATATTTGCGAAGCAGAAATGAGTTGATTGCAAAGTTGTACCTTGCAGTGAGCTGCATATGAACCCAAGTTTATCCTGTCTTGGCTATTTTAATGTGCATACAACAATTTTAAGTATATACAGCTTAGTTGGCTTGGTCGCTGCAGCATATTTTGTAAAAGTAGAAGGCTATTTATTATTTTACTGCTTCCGTGAAGAAATACCTTTTTCCTTGTACCAAGAAACGCTGACAGCATTGAATGAAATGAAGTGTTGTGTATTTTTCTACTAACTTAATAAAGGAAATTGCGTCTACCGTGTATGAGAGATTAGTTTACCTTCTTGTACTAAACAAGGGTTATGTCCACGGCTACTACTATTCTCCTGTGTATTTTTTATAATTTTGTAATGTATTTTATTTTAGGTATTCAAGAAATGGCAACAGCCAGAAGTTGCCATCTTATCTAGCACCTTACGGGTGAGACAAATCGTAACAGGCACTGTCGCATATCTCATTAGCCTATGATGCTATTTGTTGTAGTTTCTGTGTTTACTTTCCTGTATTTGTTCATTTTAGTATTATTGTGCAAAGGGTAATAGTTTTACTTTGAGACAGAGTAATCGTCCAAAGGGGAGACATGGCTGCAGGAGACAACACATACAAGGCTCCTTTGTCCGTATCTCAATGTTCCGCAGTTACTCTGTCGTTATCTGCCAACAAACCCAAGTTCCTCATCAACTGCAATTACTAATGATCCGTTATTGCAATTTCATTGACATAACATTGAAAGTACACAGGTACACAGGAAGACGGAGACTTGAAATGATGAAGAGCCATAGAACAAGGAGCATCGCTGGAGCCAATGTTTCGACAAAGAGAAGGATATCTTTCTTCTCAAAATGTTGGCTAAAGTGAATTTTCTTGTTTTATCGCTATTTACGGTTAAAAGAAAGCATTATCGCTCTTGCTGGAGTATTACGCATTATGGAATAAAAATTAGCAGGGTGAAATATCAGGAATGTCAAAATTCTTGTATATTCAAATGCTAGTGCGAAAGCCAGAAAAACAAGATGTAGAAAACAACATTGTTATTTTTCACTGCCCAGTTTGGCCAGCTTCATTCCGAGCTCGCACTTCGTTGCAATAACGACCAGTGAATTCGTTAATTGAATTAGCTTAGTGATTTACTTATGTCAAGAGATTTTGAACTTGTATCAATGCAGCTTAAAATAATGCGTGTAAGAAAATTTACAATGATATTTTAAGGTGGCAGGCTTGCAATTGACTAGTAGATCAATTCATGGTATGACCTCATGTTCCAACCGAGCTTCCATGCAGAAATCGGTTGCACATTTTTTTTTTCATTGCTTGGATTTTCATAAACATAAGTACTGTTTCATTTTGTCTGGGTTCTAGTTGTGTCGTAGGACCTAACTGTCTGCCTTTATTTGTATTGGTAGCCATGTTACACAGACAGCTCAATGTTTATTGTAAATCGTGACAAGATAGGACTAAATACACTTGTGCAAATTCGTTCCAGCTACACTCTGGCGGCTCCTGCCCCTGCGTCCTACACCACCCTGTCCCGACTACGTCCGCTAGGGAGTTGGGAGCCTTAATGATGATGCCAAGCAGGCTGACAGCCGACAGAAAGATTCAGGTAAATACCGGTAACTAAGCGGCGTCTTTTTGAGTGAAGTGGCTGGTAGCCACAACTTCGAAGCAGTTTAGACTCCCTGCTATCTGTGCAGGGATTCTCAAGCCCATGAATTTGTCTTAGCCGCCAGGAGGCTATGTGTATTAGACGAAACTCGATGCAAACTTTGAAACTACGAGAGACAACTTGTACGATTCTTTTTCTTGCTTAACACAAAAACTATTTTGATAAAGCTTTACCAATTTAAAAACAATACAATGTACTCTCATACATAGTATTTAGCATAAATTTACTAGGCTGCCTTAATGGTAAGTAGGCCGATAAACGTACACCAAGACTGACGTCTTTTCAAAGTTCATCCTCATCTCTATGCACTGTTGCATAATGTATCTTTCTGAAACCAGTTTTTGCACACAGCACAAGTCCTAAACACGTGGATTACATAAATTTGCAGCTTTTGCTGTAGGTGACTTCTGTAAAAATAAAGTTAATAGGCCATTTTGTCCATTTTTACTCAGCCCTAGTAAACTGAGCAGTGGCTAATAAGTAGTTTTGCTGAAAGGCCTCTCTTAATTGTCCTTAGAAATTTGGCCCTCCTAATGAAGGAACCAATTTTTTGGCTATGACGTTGATGATGCATAGTTTGGTGTTTACACAAAATTTGCCATAGTGTTTACGCCAGTAAACATTTTTTTTTGCTTTAAGTATTGCTTGAAATTGAGATTTGTTCTATATTGATCCACCCCAGCATGGTTCTATGGAAGGATGATCCATTGGCACGCGGAGTGGCGCGAGCCAGTGGGTCCCTGAACTAAGCGCTCCACGCTGCGAGGAAGTCGCCCAATCTCATGACAAATAAATGGTTTTGTTTCTCTCTCTCTCTCTCTCTCTCTCTCTCTCTCTCTCCATATATATATATATATATATATGTATATATATATATATATATATATATATATATATATATATATATATATATACCTGAGAATTCGCTTTCCGACTTAATTTAATGTGTATATCATCGCTTTGTGTGTTCAAATGGCGTGTTTGCAAACGCCATATTTCATACATGTATTGACTTTTCTTTGGGACGATCGTCATGAAATTTGTTCCCCCCTTTTCTTCTTTTTTCATGTAAGTATATTTGATACGTTTGATATGCGCAGGTAGATGAACTGCACTTAAGGTACAAATTGTATGCTGCTGATGGGCCGCGCCCCAACTTGAACGTCAATAAACCGCTTCATATACGCATTTACTTCACTGTGTGTATATGCTTGCACCCTTAAACACTTCTTCCTGATATATATATATATATATATATATATATATATATATATATATATATATATATATATATATATATATATATATATATATATATATGTGTGTGTGTGTGTGTGTGGGTGTCTGTGTGTGTGTGTGTGTGTGTGTGTGTGCGAAAGTCGCTCAACTCCAGCGCGCATTTCTCGTAAAATGCTCACAGGAGCACCTTCTCCTTGGCATGCTATTTGATGTGCCTTTTGTCGGCTACAATGTTATGGTGCGCTGATTTCGCTTTGCACTCCAATTGCCTTGTCAAACAAGATGATAGCGGAGCCTGTGATCGCAGTTGTAGAACAACGCATTCCGATAATTTGTTTTGTATAAAACAAAACTTATAACAATTATCTCCTCTCTAGACTTGAAAATCGGCATGGTCACAGGATGGCAAGCCGCAGGACAATACTTAAGGGATGGAAATAATTTCAAGGGAGCCTGATGTCTGTCAAGCCCGATGCCGAAAGATACGGCTCATCAGCAGTGGAAGTCATGGCAACAGTTTGTTTTTAGGCGGAAAGCAGTATTAGTAATAGTAATTTCCTCCCCAGGGCTGCGGCCATCGACAGCGAGGAGTATTACTGTAAGGTTCTCCAATGTGTACTAAGTGCGCGGAAGAAAAACCGTTTTGATTCATTACCACAGGGATTTTCTTCATCAGAGACAACGACCGCCAATATACAGCACATCGCACCACGCACAATTGGCGGGTTCACATCCGCCTTACAATTATGACACCGCTCCAAGCGACCATGATTTGTTCTGATAACAAAGACAGTTCCAGGGAGAGTACCACTTCATTAGCGACAATGGGGCTAAGCAAGGCTGCACGTTGGTGGCTCGGACGCAAATACACTATTTTTTTGCTGCTAGCATTCGCCAAAGCAAAAAAAAAAGAATTGCAGTTTTGTCCGAAACGTGAGGCATTGATTGCACTGACAGCACTGCAGAATACGCACGTGCATAGATCCCCCCAGGTAGCATCGGTAAGTCCAGGATGATGTAGTCGCAAAACGTGGGTCTAGGCACCTGTTGATGCGCCACATCAGAACGTTTGTATCCGACACTGAAGTGAGTTGGAGACAGCAAGTGGCACACCACCAAAGGCTTCTCTGAAAAAAACACAAACAAATAGCGGCAAAATGAATTTCATTCTCTGTCAATCGGCAGAGTGGACAACTTGCAGTGGTGAATGAAAAACAAATAGGTCCCCACCCCCTCCATTCCGTCCAAAAAATACTACACACCGTTTCAATTTGACGACGGTATAGCTAGCAAAGCATTGTCAATGACGGTAGATCAATCCTGTTTGGATAAGAAAAATAATGGCAGACCTAACGCACCTTGTTGGTATCTACATACAGCGAAAGTTTGTGTAAATGCGTAGAGAGGGCTTAACTGTACTAAATTCAAGGGTTTTACGAGCTTCACTCACGATTTGATTATGAGGCACATGGTGGTGGGGGCCTTCGTATTAATTTTGAACACCAGGGTGGTCTTTAACGCGCCCCTAATGCAAGCGTGTTTTTGCATTTAGCCCCCATCAAAATGAGCCCACCGCGGCCAGAATTTGATCACGCGACCCCGTGCTTAGCAACGAAGCACCGCAACCGATAAGCCTCCGCTGCGGATCTTGCGTAAAGAGGGATGAAACTCGTATTATTTTCGTGGTATTGCAATATCGTTGGAAGGTCATGCCAAAGGCCTTTGCCCAAACACCATTCACGTTAACAGGTGGAGAAATACAGGCCCTTCCTATCTATTTATTTATTTATTATTTATTTATTTATTTATTTATTTATTTATTTATTATAACCTTAGGGCACACAATTCACTAGAAAGGCGGGGGAAGTTTGTATAATACCCACAAGAAAAATATGCAAATTAGCGCAGAGGAATACAACTACCAGATAAATAAACCTGCGATAAAGATTCTTAGTCGCACAACTTAAATGTTGTTTTAAACAAACAAACACAACTAAACAAAATAAAAGGAACGTCTTAATGGGATAGAAATGAGAAGACAAAAAGATATTCACATCATGCCATCGAGTGACCTGCTGAAAACATTAGTGTCTGTATGGCTGTCTAAAGAGGCAGGTATGTCGTTACAGTCATGACATGCTTTAGTAACAGAGGGCCTGAAATAAGTGACAATGCTGTCTACTCGGATTCACGTGATTTCGTCCTCGCATGTTACACAATGTGACGCACGCGGCGATCATCCACAAGAGTTAGTGGATGTTGGGACGATAAAAGTGTACGGCTGGTAGTACCCTGAAGGTTAGAACATCGGGCTACGTGCTGTAAGAGTTGGGGCTGGGCATGTCAAAAGGGGTAGACTGGCCCATGTCGTCCTCCGACTTATCCACGCTAGGGATCTTGTTGAAGGGAGGAACATTTTCTCATCGAGAAGGAGGAGTACTGGGTTTATTTACAGTATCTACATGAAGAGTGGAGAACATTACATCTCATCAGTCTAGCATGGCTTAAGTGGAGCATATTGAGCAGCCGAAAACGCCCGCTCAAGTCCTCTGCGTGTTCCTCTGATTCCAAGGCCATTTAAATCTGCCGTCCGATTGAAGCGTCCGAAGTCGTCAAAGATCCGCGTTTCGGGAGAGATTTCCACAATCACTCGCGCACATTTTTTCAGTGAACACACAGAATGCAGGGGAGCTTCGTAGACAGGGATTCTGACGCCTGACTGAAATTGGCGCGTCTTGGTTCCTGGGATGAATCAGCGCTTAGCTGGAGAGCCCGTAAAATGACCGTTGCGGTTACCGGAGTCGGCGAGCAAACGCCGTACGGCACCCCTTTCCAGGAGTTTCTTGCTCCCAGCGTCTGTGACAGCGACAGTGAACCAAAGCAACAATACTCGATCCACAAAGCGTGTCTCGCTTTGCTGTCGCAACAGGCCTGTGCGAGGGAGGCGCATTGTTTGCTTCACGAAGCAATTCATCGCAGTGGTGCAGGAGAGACTAGAAGGCCACTACCCCCACTGGCCGTTCGTAACAGGGCCTAGGTACCGAGATTCGATTCCATCGTCGGATGCGTAATAAAGTGATCTTTTTTTTAAAGTCTGAGCTATTTTGGATGAGAACAGCATCAAACAACAGCGGTTAGAAAAATCTGGGGTGCTCGCAGGAATGCTTGACTCTAAAAATAATTGTCAACACGTATTATTTTGTGGAGGCAGCGATTCTGAAATTTACTGCTGAGTGCTAGGATAAGACAAATCAAGACGAAAAATTCAGCCGCGCGCAGTAGTTATGTCCTGGAGATCACCATTTCAGTGCTCGTCTCGTTCCAGATTCTGCCATGAGGGTGACAAGCAATTCACCGCAATTCTCACTCTGATTCTTGTAAGGCACCGTACAAGTTAGCACAGTTTGCTATGACATCTTCTAGCAAGCAGCGAGAATGATGCGAAAGGTGTCCATTTAGTGGAACTTCGCTTGTGCTTGTTAAGACATAGATTATCATTAAAACACAAAGACAGGAGAGCTCCTTGAACGTTCCTCTCTGATCGCTATGTGGAATGTTCGTCTATGCACCAACACCTGCGCTGCCGTTGAATCGATTATGGCGAACCAGCTAGCCCACCAATACGTGCTGGGCGAGTTTCAAATGTGTGTAATGAGAATGATAAGAGTGTATTATTGTTATGTTGAAACAATTATTCGCCATTTATTAGAATGAGTCTTCTTTTGTATATTGCAATGTTGTGTAGTTTCAGATTTTCTTCCCCACTTACTGATTTCTCTTTCATATGTGAATGAATATAGAACCAGTATGCGGTATAAATTTGGGTTGATGCGTAAAGGCCATGTCATTTTTTTTGCTTTTTACTGCTGTTTGCGATGTCACGTTTTTCGTTTTTGAACGCAAGTATTTGCATCTGGATTTGTATGCATAGGTTTATGTGTGCATGAAAAATTATTGTTATTTTTTTTTAAATTCCTTTAAGAGGCTTCCGCTGTGGCCAAACAAGGGACCCGGCGGCTCTGTCGTGCTTCTCAGAGCAGTAGCTTATAATATGCGGTGGCTCTTTTCTTGTTATCATTGCAGTTATCAGTTTATTTGTAATGAACTTACATTCAAATGAACATTCTTGCTCGCCGTGCGCCTGTACACTAATTACCGCGGAAGTTCTATGTCTGCGCATATATATCACAAGGGGGAGGCTATTTGGTTACTGCAATGTTGGCGTCTCGCAGGGGAAAATTATGGATATTCGAACTAGCCGGCTTTCTCTGAAAGGCTGCAGCGTGTCACAACAATATTACTGCCAGCGCTAAGAATACGCAATCCTATTGTCGAATGCGACAGACAAGTACAGTAATGACATGGCGAAAAGATTTGTGTGGCAGAATTTAGACAGTGCAGTTGAATTTTACCCCCAAGTTAGAAGCTAGAGTGCCACAGAACGTTGTCACCTAGTATGACGCAAAATTTTGTTAGCAACCTATATTTTTTTTTCCTTTCCGATGACTCTGTACGACAGAAAAAGCGGCAGAGAATGTTAAGACTGGTTATACGTGAGAATGCGAAATTGTTTTAGTTGCTTTGATGAAATCTTTTCGCTTAGGTATTAGTCTACATGCCGTCGTCCACTTTCTAAACTTTCACAGCATTACTTTTGAGACGAGATTTCGGTGGTGCATCTCATTTTATACTCATAATATGGTGTCGAGTGTGTCGTTGTGGTTGTTGTTTTCTGTGACTTATGTGGCTCCTAGCCGAGATGGGGGAATGGCCAAAAAGAAATGAATGCGCGGAGCGCAGCGGTGCATTTCGTACTGAAGGATCATTAGCGCGTGAAAGAAAAGGATGAGGACGGTGACCCACACACCATCAAAGGTGCTGGATGAGCTTTTTCACAGAGGGAAGACACAATGCTGGGTTGTGGAAGCCACTGAGAGAGAGAGAGACAAAAAATTTTATTTTCATGTTGGTTGGTATGGTGGAAAGGCCCTCAGTCCAGAGCCTCGCTTGCGGCATTCTTCAGTGCAGCACTGATAAACGCTGCAAGGTACCGTTGGTCGTCGGCGCTGGCTGCTTCTGTCAGCCACCCGGCATGGGGTTGAGGGGAAAGATTTGTAGGGGCAGGAAGGGGAGGTGGGGGTGGTCCACAGGACCAGAGGATATGGGATGTGTTCGGGTGTTCTCCACAATATCGGCAGGGTGGGGATTTTCAGGTAAGAGACCGCGGAGGAGGTGCATTCGCGCTGGTGTAGGGAGTGTTTCTGTCTGGGCCTGACGAATCAGTACACCCTGTTCACGGGTGAGCACTTTGCTGAGCTTGGGGAACTTGCGTCTTGCCTCTTGATATGGCCGCAGAAGCAGGGGAGCCCACCTTTTCGTCTGGGCTGGTCGCGGAATGCAGGGCGCCTGGTTCAAAGTCTCGCAGGCGAGCTGATTAGCTCTTTCATTTCCCGGCAGTCCATTATGACCAGGTACCCAGATGATTTCCAGAGGAGCCTGAAGGTGCTCTTGAATAAATGTCGAAATGTGGGCCGGGAGATCGTTGTGCAAGAATTTCCTGCAAGCCGCCATGGAGTCGGTAAATATGATTCTTGGGTAGGCTGAGTTATTAAGGGGCATGTGTTTGATCGCGGTTGCGATGGCTGTCAGTTCCGCTAAGGTCGGATCTGTCTCCGGGAGTAACTCGGTATGTACAGTTTGGAGGTCGTTATTCACGACTGCTATAGCGGAGCCCCGTGCACCAACGCTAGCATCAGCGTTGAAGTATATGCCGTCGGGGTGCCTTGCCGTGTACCTTTTGAAGTAGGCAACTCGCTGTCGTCGCCTCTCCTTGCCTCGTTCTGGATTCATATGGCGTGGCAGTGGAGCTATGGTTAGGAGTTCGCGTTGTTTCGGTGGTAGAGGCGCGTGTTCAGAAGGGGCACAGCTTCTGGATAATGACCGATACTATGGAGGATGTGCGTGCCTTGATACGAGCGCTGCAAACTCAGTTCTTGGCGACGACGATGAATGCTGATTAGTTCCGCCACCGTGTTATGGCAACCAATGTCAAGGAGGAGCTTAGTGCTGGCACTAAACGGGATGCCGGTGGCCAGCTTTGTCGCCTTGCGGATGAGCGCATCAAGGCGATTGATATCTTGCTGGCGGAGATTGGTATAGGGCAGGTGATAGCGCCGGCGCGACATAATTAGTGCGTTTCTTAGTTGAAGCATATCTGCCTCTTTAACTCCATTTGCTCGGTTGGAGACCCTACGCATCATGTGCGTAGGGTTTTGGTCATGCCACCGCCTTATATTATGGAAATGTGGCATATAGTGTTTTCGCTGTAAAAATGATGAGCAATTTGTTAAGGTGGATGACATGCGCATATTTGTAACTAAAGATAAAGAGGTAAGACAGAATATTTAAGACAGGCACGAACATGGTTATTGTTTTGATCACAGATTATATTGAGGATAGGTAAAGGCACACGTTTATTCTTACACATCCATGCTCATTCTTGTCTACATTCGATATATTCATTCGTGTTTTCATTTCGTGATGTACTCAGGCAAAGGATTTGAGACTGAAGTTACTGCACCGACTGGCAGTAAGCCAATGCCGTCAGCGCCTTCGCACAGGGAGGAGCAATATGGGAACGCTGGCATGATTAGCGGAAGCGGAGCCAGCAGTGGAAGAAGACGACGACGATGACAAACGCGCGAGCAGGGGCACAAGCCATTGCTGATTGTGATAGTTTTTCTCACACAGATTTGTTGACGGACTCAAAAGAAGCGTGGGATCCTATCCATAAACAGCTTCGCCTTCAGAAGAATCTCTATGCTGTGTATCTCCAATTTAAATCGCTCTTTCATCAATGTTTACTCACGGATTGCCCTTTTTAAACAAATACAATTATCGAAGGCTAGACTGCTCAAACCTTGCAAAAAACCTTGCAGCAGAGAGTATAGGAACTACAGATTTTCTGAAGGCAGGCCCAGTCAAAATTATGTGATAAGTTGTTTTTTCTAAGTCGTTTAAATTAGTCGTAAGTGCTTTATGGCGTACATATCTACTTCAAGCAACAACGGTACATGGGGTATTAGTATATGGTTATCTGTGCAGAAAGTACAGTAAAATAAGAATAAAAAATTAATGAAGACGCCATTACTTTAGCAAATCTTTAACAGTTTACATTAGCAGTGCTTTAGCAGTTTACTTTAGCATTGCTTTAGCAATTTAACTTCGCGTTCGAAGCTACCTCACATGCAGTATATTGACCTAACTCAGCGCGACTAATTTCTTAACCACTATGCATATAGCGTCAATTAGATCTATTTTGTCAGGTTCGCCTTGAAAAATTTCACATGTATCACAAGATGTTTTACAGTTCTTGTTACCCTGGCATCCATTGACTTGATCGACCTTCCAGCAGCAGTTGTGTCTACCAATGATAACGGACGAATTCTAACACTTTAACCAATATCTTGTTTTCAAAGAATTTTGTGCAATTGTCTTTTGTAACTTCACCTATGTATACATCGTGTGTTCATAGGAATCACATCATCTCTAGCTTTTGAAGCACTCGCTGGAGTTTTGTGTTCAAAAGCTTCAGAAGTTCATTTTTTCTAACCCGCTGCGTTTTTGTTCATTACCTTTTGTTTACTGTGTAATATGATGATTTATTGATAAGGCACTAGGCACAGTCTAGTTGCACTGGCATTACACGAAAGCTGATCCCTCGCACTGCCGACACAAGCGCGCCTTCTTCGTTTTCCTCTTCACTACAATTGCCCCAGGGAGAGCAGAGGAGCCATCCTGGCGACTTACGGTTCAGGTAGTATGAGGGGGTCATAGTACAGCTAAATTCAGTTTACATGAATCGTGTCACGCCCGCGATACCTAAGTTCGGGTGAAGGCGTCACAGGTTCTACAACGTATGTGACAGCCGTGGTACGGTCTATGACGCGGTAGGGACCATCATATCTTGCAAGGAGTTTGGTTGAAAGGCCAGGGCTGTGAGGCCGGTCCCACAACCAAACAAGGGAACCAGTCGGGAAAACTGGTGTAAGTGCGCCACTGTCACGCCGCAGCTTTTGACGACCTTGAGCAGCGGTCGTAAGGGTTCGCGCGAGCTGCCTTCAGTCCTCGGTGTATTTGGTGGCTTCTGACACAGGCGTGCATTCGGAAGAGTCGGGTTGGCATGGGAGCAGTGTGTCCATAGTACACGAGGGCTCTCGTCCACACAGCAGAAAAAAGGGAGAAAAGCCAGTGGTAGCTTGTGTGCCCGTATCATAGGCATACTTGACGAAGGGCAAAGGAGTGTCCCAGTTACAGTGGTCCGAGGCGACGTACATAGTCAACATGTCACCGAGTGTGTGGTTGAACCTCTCTGTCAAGCCGTTCGTTTGCGGGTGGTAGGCTGTAGACTTGCGGTGAACGAAGCTGCATGCAGCGAGAAGGGCTTGTATTACTTCGGACAAGAAGACACGTCCCCTGTCGCTGAGCATTTCGCGTGGTGCACCATGTCGAAGAACGAAATTCCGCAAGATGAGAAACGCAACTTCGCGCGCAGAGGCTGCCGGGAGTGCGGTGGTCTCGGCGTAGCGCGTCAAGTGCTCGACACCGACAATTATCCATCGGTTACTCGATGAGCTGCAGGAAAGTGCCCCGTATAGGTCTACGCCGACGCCATCGAAGGGCCGAGCCGGGCAGGGCAGCCACTGTAGCTCACCAGGAGAACGCTGTGGAATTTTGCGTCGTTGGCACGGCGTGCAAGAGCATACGTACTGGCGCACGAAGTGATACATGCCGTGCCCGTAGAAACCCTGCCTTAGCCGAGTATACGTTTTCAGAACACCGGCATGACCATTATGAGGAGCAGCATGAAAATAAGCGCATATGTGAGAACGCATGTGTCGTGGAATCACCAGGAGCCATTTGCGACCATCAGACAAATAATTTCTGCGGTAAAGGGCGTTGTCGCACACAGTAAAGTGAGCGGCTTGGCGACGAAGTGTTCGAGAAGAGGGTGTGGCGGATGGGTCGTGGAGGAAATTCAGCATAGTTGAAAGCAGGGGATCCTTACGCTGCTCGTCCGGCATATCACCGACGTTGAAGGCTGACATGGATGCGAAGAGCGGAGACACTGAAGCCACAACAAGAGGTAGCGGTGATCGGGAAACCGCATCGTCGTCAGAGTGCTTTGTGCCCGATCGGTAGACAACGCGGATGTCATATTCTTGTAAGCGAAGTCCCCTTCGGCCTCGGCGACCTGACGTATTCTTCTACGAGGACAGCCAGCAAAGTGAATGGTTGTCGGTGACAATGTCAAAATGGCGACCATATAGGTATGGACGAAATTTGACGAGAGCCCAAATTATGGCCAAGCACTTCTTTTCTGTTACTGAGCAGTTGGCTTCTGCCTTCTTTAAAGTATGGCTCGCATACGCGACGACATACTCGTCCTAGCCGTCTTTCCGTTGTGCGAGGACTGCACCAAGTCCGATGCCGCTGGCGTCCGTATGTACTTCTGTAGGCACTGTGCGATCGTAGTGCCGAATAATCCGTGGTGAAGTAAGTAGGCGACGTAGTTGCTCGAAGGCTTCGTCATAGGAAGTTGACCACGTGGAGGTGCGTTGGTAGCGGTAAGAAAATTGGTCTGTGGTGCGATGATAGTCGCAAAATGACGCACAAAACGCCGAAAGTAAGAGCAATAAAGCTGCGGAGCGCCTTAACAGTAGTGGGCACTGGAAACTCTGCGACCGCGCGAAGCTTGGCTGGGTCAGGAAGCACAGCGTCTTTCGATACAACGTCACCCAATATTGTTAAATTGCGAGCAGCAATACGGCACTTTTTGATGTCAAGTTGGAGGCCAGCAGAGGTGAGGCAGGTCAGTATCTCACGCAAGCGAACGAGGTGCGTCGGGAAATCTGACGAAAACACCACGATATCATAAAGGTAGCACAGACATGCTTACCACTTATAGCTGCGAAGGATGGTGTCCATCATACGCTCGAAAGTAGCGGGCGCGTCGCAGAGCCCGAATGGCATTACGGTAAATTCGTACAAGCCATCGGGCGTGATGAAAGCTGTCTTCTCAGAGTCATCTACTGCCATTGGCACTTGCCAATAGCCGGAGCGAAGATCCAAAGATGAGAAGTACTCCGCGCCTTGTAAGGAGTCGAGGGCGTCATCTATCCGAGGCGGCGGATAGACATCTTTACGAGTAAGCTTATTGAGTCGACGGTAATCTACACAGAAGTGTATTGACCCGCCCTTCTTGCGTACTAATACTACAGGAGACACCGAAGGACTGTGGGAAGGCCGAATGACGCCACGGTGTAGCATGTCATCGACCTGCTCATTAATGGTCTGTCGCGCGGCGGCCGACACGCGGTATGGTCGCTGGCGTAATGGAGGATGGGATCCAGTATGGACTCTCTGAATGACGGTCGCCGTCCGCCCTAGAGGTGGTTGCTCACAATCAAACGACGAGCGAAAATGCTGAAGAAGCGCGAGGACTTGCTGGCGACACTGAGGATGCAGATCGGCGTCGACGACAGATTCAAGAACGCCTGATGACGACGACGACAATGATGATAATGACGTGCACAGCACGGAGAAGTGAGGGCGTCGAGTTTATAATAGGCCGCGTCGTCGGAAGCATCGAGAATGTGAAGCGTGTCAAGGGGCTGAACACGACCTAGTGATTCGCCGCGCAGTACCCTCACAATATAGTGAGACGGGTTACACACAAGCATTGAGGATAATCCAGATACAGTGGTGAGGACGGCAAATGGGAGAGGTAGGGCCTTGCGACGTAGAACAATAGGCGACGGTGTAAAAAGTATTGTAGCGTTTGGCGCGTTGGAGCACGAGACGGGCACAAGCACCCACATTTCTGGTGGTATGTCCGTATCGGACACAATAGTGAGCTTGGAAGCTTTTTCTTCAGAGGGGTCAAGCAGTGGGGCATCGGCAAGCGGGAAAAACGTCACTTCTGACCGGGCACAGTCGATGATGGCACGATGGTGAGACAAGAAGTCCCAGCCGAGGATGATGTCATGTGAACATGTAGACAAGACGAGAAATTCAACATAGACAATGCTGTCGATGACCACCCTTGCAGTACATTGAGCAAGGGGGGCTATATGCTGCGCCGTCGCAGTGCTTAGAAGCATACCAGACAACGGCGTTGTCACATTGTGAAGGTTACAACAAAGCTTTTCGTCGATAACAGAAATTGCAGCCCCAGTATCAATAAGCGCAATTCCAGCGGCTCCTTCGACCAAAACGTCCGATAAATTGCGTGGCGGCTGTACAGGCTTTGTAGAAGTCGCGAAGCTTGCAGTTCGTGCCAGCTGAACTGCAGCAGCTAGTTTCCCTCGCTCGGTGACTGGGGGCGACGTAAGCAGGAAAGTGAGCGACGACGTTGTGATGGCGAGCGATGGGTGCCGACAGGGCGTAGAGGAGGCGGCGAGAATTCTGGGTCGGGAACCATCGCATGCCGGGTAGTATCGTGGGAATAGGCTTATCCAAGTGTTGCGAGAGCAGCGTTAGCAAGTGGCATGCGACGATGGCAGAAGCGCGCAAAGTGGCCAGCGACATCGTAAGCGAAACACATGGGTCGGTTGTCGCGTGTGCACCAAGGGGTCTTGTACTGGGCGTCGAGACGGAATAGAGGGCGACGCGGGAGGAGGTGCAGCTTGAAATCGCATTGACGCCGGAGACGCAAGCGTCGGTGGCGCAGGTCGCGCGGCGACTTCGGCATAGGTCAAAGGTGCAGCCATGGGTGGGCAGGGTTGAACTATAGGTAAAGACGCAGCAAGTTCCTCGCGAATTGCCCACCTAATGGGAGGAGCCGGAGATGTGTCAGGCTTAGGAGGTCCATCGTTGAGAGGCAGCATAGACGGTTGGCGCGCCACCTCCTCACGAATAAAATCCCTAATCTGAACAGAGAGCGATGCTGCTGGCGTGGAGTTGGAGCGAAGTGTGAGGCTCGAGACAGAGTCGCCAAGTGCGACAGTGCTGCGCGCAAGAACCCTTTGTCGACGCAGCTGATCGAACCTTTCGCAAAGAGAGACAACATCTGCGACAGAAGTAGACTTTCGCCCCAGGAGCATTTGAAATGCGTCGCGCTCGATGCCCTTGAGGATGTGCTTCACCTTGTCCTCTTCAGTCACGGTGGAATCTACGCGGGCGCAAATATCCACGACATCCTCTATGTAACTGCTGTAAGTCTCGCCGGGCTGTTGAGCGCGCTGGCGTAGGCGCTGTTCTGCACGGAGTTTTCGCAAGGCTAGGCGACAGAAGACATCCGCGAATGCTGTTTTGAAAGTGGACCAGGTTTGCAGTTCCCGTTCATGATTGTGGAACCAGAGGTTCGCAATGTCAGCAAGATAGAACATGACGCTTCGTAGCTTCGTCGGGTCATTCCACTTGTTGTGATCACTGACGCGCTCGTAGGTGGAGATCCAATCTTCTACGTCAGTCTCTCCTGATCCGCAAGAAACAGGATAGTCCCGCTGCCGCTTCACGGTGCCGCACATGACAGGAGCGGCAGATGCTCCAAGCGGATTTTTGGGAGCCTCGTTCATGGTAGCGGCTGGAGCAGATGTCAAAGTTTGGCTGCAAAGTTCAAGGGTGAGGTCGGGGAGTGCAGCACGTTCCACCAAATGCAATATGATGATTTATTATAAGGCACTGGGCACCGTCTAGTTGCACTGGCAGTACACGAATGCTGATTGCTCGCACAGCCCACACAAGAGCGCCTTCGTCTTCCTCTTCAATACAACTGTAACATCTATCCTCCAAAGACTACAGTGGTTACACTGCCCACTACCCCTGCCTGATTCCCCATACAGTACTGTGTTTGAGTGCATAATTAAAAACAATGAAGATTACCTCAGTGGATTCTAGCAGAAACGATTTTGCCCTATACTTCAATAGATGCTCACGAGGTGGGGTTTTCACTAAAGAGTGAGGTTCTACTACTATTCGAAATGTAATACAAATGCAATAGTCATTGCTATTTGACTCATGTTTTATTCGAGATTATTACTATTTAATATTGTGCAAATCTCGTTCTTTCCAATATGAAAGACATAACGGCTGGAGAAGCAAAGGTCGAAGTTAGGAATGTTCTGAATGATTCTGCTACCGGGAAGCGACATTTGCTGCACAGGTTCACCCATTTGTGAGCGAGCGTATGGTGCAGAGTCATGTATTATAAATGTCGCCTTTTCACTTCCGCCTACATTCAAATTTCTGCTCTCAATTTAGGCAAATCACCTTATTTGGTCATTGCCACCATTTTTTTATCCTTTAATGCTGTGTCGTAGTATCCCACTGCTCTGCTTGACTCAACTAAACACTAAGGGTACATCTGCTCACTTCCTGTTTCTTTCATTACGGTCATTGTCATAATAAACTATATAAAAAGAAACAGTTGTGTATCATTTAGAAGCTCTTAAGCCGAAGGAATGTCGATGAGCGAACTCTATTACGTTCGTTTATATATGCCTGTTACCATGACGTGCAAATAACGCAAAACTTTGAATGCGATGGCAATTATGTGAACACCTCAGCTGGATTTCCGTCGTCACCATGATGTTCCGTACAAAGTCGCATGCTGTGCGGTGTGCTAGTGTAAGCTTCCGAGGGGCAGCTGACGATCGCAGCTCAATCTCGCTCGCGCAAGGGAGCGAAGGGAGGAGGAAGTGCTCTGACTTCCGTCGCGTGCGAGGCAGTGCTGGGAGGAGAGGGATGGTGGGGGCGGGAGGGGGGGGGCGTTCTACTTTAGCAGAGGACATAATGCACATTATGATGATCACCAACACAGTGATAATCGTGGCTCTAACACTAGCTCAAGCTATGTGTTTTACTATTTTTCAAGCATGAAATGATTTTAGCTGCCGTTGTTGACGACCTTCAATCGACATTGAGCTAAAACCCAGAGCCGTTATCCGGGTATCGGGCATCGTTGCGAGAACAAAACGAGATCATCTGTATAACCAGTCCTAACATAAGAAAACGCGATCTACGCACCCCAGCATTTTGTACAGGACCGAATTACATGCGGTAGTAACTATACCCAAACAAGTTACGAGACTATTGCTTCCGCATTCTTCCTCACGTTTGTTAGCGGTATCTCTCAAGCTATAACTTTAGTGCACTGATGTTTTATTTGTCATTGTCAATAGCGACGTTCAGAAGGCAGATGCACTTCAGCATATACTTCATTGCCATATATTGGAGCTTAGGCAGGGTTGCCTCGGAATCCTCAGCGCCATTGGTCCGTGAGTACCGTGGCGCAGGTTTTGCTCCGCCTCCTTCAAGAGATGGCGCCCCGCTGCGTGACCAGGCCGGGAGCGTCCAGCGCACCGCGGATCGTTGTGACATGGTTGTAAGTAATCGTTGTAATTACTCCAACCAATGTGCTTTGCCGCTAGCTATTTCACGCCATCTAGTCTAGATTACGGGAGAGCAAGCATTTTTGTTTTTACTCAGTCCAAATTTTCTTTAAAATTAGCCTTTAGGTACTCGCTATGGTTCATGCAACGGTAAAAAAGGTATCACGCTAGGCATGAAACATCAAGACCGGAAAAGTGCTAACGAGTGTTTGAGACCTACTCTTGAACAGCGGAGGAGTGCTTGTTGAGGGCGCTGTGGTCGTCGTCGTAGGGACCGCGCTTGTCGTAGTCGTATTTGGCAGCATCACTGGCGGTATCACTGGCGGCACCGTTGATGGCCGCTGGTCTGAAAAATGAAGCAGCCCACCTAATGTAAATGTCTGTGCTTGGGATTGGCGCCCATCACTACGCCCAAAAGTGCGGAAGTGAATTTCCGCAAAGTTGAGGTCGATGCATATCCGAGCATTCATCGAATTATCGGTTTCGTCGATTACTTGTTTCTTATACTGCTCTCCATGTAAAAGAGCTGTCGGCAGTCCTACAAGCTTCTGTATGAACAATGCAGTCAGTGCATGAGAACTTGAAGCTAAATCCATCTAATCAACGCTATCGTTCACGATATCGTGCGCACAATAAAAGAATATTCTCCTTTTAGTCAGAAAGTTTATTATTCAGGTAACTCTTTTCTTGTTAAATTTATCACTAGAATTTTATTTTGAAATCACACGTTTTTTGAACAGTTTGAAAGTGAGAAAACTTCCCTATATCCCGAATGCTGCTGGAACAAAAGCAATCTTTTTTTTAGGGACAGTGAAGGGGTATATTTAAGTGTTGTCGAAATATAATTCCCCCAAGTCTATTTTTCTTGGCAGTAAAATGAACTTTATGAAAGGGGCCTTCAGCTATGTAGAGGCAACGATCTGGTAAAAAGCATAACGTATCCCTAACACAAACAAACTAAACAACCCACATTTTTAAATATTCACTATTTATACCTCTACTTCTAATGCAAATTATGCTTAGTCATCGCGAAAGGAATTCAGTGTAGAGCTTTGCGTAGATAACTTCCCTTTACTGTAATTTAAACACATCCACATTGTGTCCAGTCGATTTTACAACACCTGACTAACATGTTTGTGTTGCTGGATGCAAGGTTGTTATTTGATTGCGATAGCAATTATACAGACACTCAATGCGCATTTTCGCCGTCGCTGTCGCCGTCATGTTCCGTCTGGATTCCAAAGGCGATAACAACGTCGCCGCGCGCCCTATGTAGTACGTGCGAGTGAAAGCGTGCGAGATGATGCGACAATCGCGGCTCAATCTCGCACGCGCAAAGGAAGAAAGCGGGGAGCAAGCTCGCAAGCCATCGGGGGAGGGGAGCACGGCGTTGTCGTGCGGCCGAAACTGCGCAGTGCGCCGCTGCGCGCTCCCTGTCTTGAAAACGATCACCATTGAGGCAGAGTCTCGACGTAACTCTGCCGACGACTCGACTACTAATTTCTTATCGCAATCGATGCTCCGCCTTCAGGCTGACACTGCAACATTTACCGGACCGAACAAATCAAATGCCGTTATTGCCATCAATAGATAGGAAGACGCCAAAGAAAAAGCGTAAGCGTGACCTCTTATGTCGTATTTTGTTGCTTGCGAATATATTGATGTTACATTCATTCTTGTAGTTCAGTGATCCAATTTAGTGTTACTGCACGAGGCTCAAGAATGGTTATAAAGATAGTGCTGGCTAAGGTACCGAAGTAATGCAGCTTGTGTCTACATTTCCCTTGTGATGTGTCATGCCATCTAACAATTTTTTACGGACAATCCAACTTAGCTCGCAGAAGAAAGGAGTAATTTGCAGTTTCACTTCATTAAAGTTTAGGATTTTCCGCAGTACAAGTAAAGCGCAATTTTCGGAACAAATGTTACCGGAAGGCTCGCTTAATTCTATCCAGAGTCGCTATGTGCAAACTGGTGATAGCCCATCAGAAGAAATGCCATGATTTGCCATTATGTACGCTAAAAACTTTTCTTAAATTAAATTGACTACAGCGAAATCCTACAATGATTGCTGACTTTGGCCCTAAATTTCAGGAAAACAACAATTAGCACACCAAAAGCGCTCATTTACCGTAATAATATTCTCCTGCACAAATCTTCCGTGGAGCGTGAAATAAAAACTCAACCTCAATAAACCTCGCCAGCCTAAAATAAAAAAATGACTGACGAAACTGGTATAGTTACAATATTCAAGCAATTTAACGGACGCTTGGGCATCACGTAGAGTATGTTTCAGGCGCGTAAGGGCATGCGCGCAGGCCAAATTTCTAGTGTTCGGCTGGCGAAAGGAAATTCCGGTCATGAACCACAAAACACAGCTGAACCAAAAAGTACATGATTTCTTCAGTTTTTGACAAGTGCTGTTCATGTGGAATGGATGTACATGTTTTGTTCTATCCTTCCCGCTGTAGAGTCATAGGTTTGGCTAGAAGGAAAAGTCCTACCGTGAAATACGCGTGGTCTAGCAGATGCGGCGTTCCCAAACATCTAATGGCAGAGATAATGGGATAATGGCAAATTGCTGTTCGTGATCTGAGAATTCCTGCCAAACGCACCCCAGCCAATTCCTATTCTTCTGATTATTTCAGTCTCATGATCCCGGATCCGCGGTCACTACCTCCCCTAAGTAGATGTATTCCCGTACCGCTTCCAGTGCTTCGCTACCTATCGTAAACTGCTGTTTTCTTCAGAGACTGTTAAACATTAGTTTTCTGCAGATTAATTTTTAGACCAACCCTTCTGCTTTGCCTCGCCAGGTCAGTGAGCATGCAATGCAATTGCTTCCCTGAGTTACTATGCATGACAATATCATCAGCGAATCGCAAGGTACTTAGGTATTCTCCATTAACTCTAATCCCCAATTCTTCTAAATCCCGGTCTCTGAATACCTCCTGTAAAAAGGCTGTGAATAGCATTGGAGAGATCGCATCTCTCAATCTGACGCCTTTCTTTAGTGGCATTTTGTTGCTTTATTTATGGAGGACCACGGAGGCTGTGGAGCCGTTATAGATATCTTTCAGTATTTTTACATACGGCTCGTCGACACCCTGATTCCGTAATGCCTCGATAACTGCTCAGGTTGCGACTGAATCAACGCTTTCTTGTAATCAATGAAAAGTATATATAAGGTTTGGTTATCTTCTGTATATAGCTATATCACCTGATTGATAATGTGAATATGGTCTATTGTTGAGTAGACATTACGAAATCCGGCCTGGTCCTTTCGTTGACAGAAGTCTAAGGTGTTCCTGATTCTATTTGCGATTACCTTAGCAAATACTTTGTAGGCAACGGACACTAAGCTGATTAGTCTATATTTTTCAAGTCATTGGCGTCCCCTTTCTTATGGATAAGGATTATGGTGGCGTTCCTACAAGATTCCGGTACGCTCGAGGTCAAGAGGCATTGCATATGCACGGTGGTCAGTGTGTCTAGAACAATCTGCCCACGATCCTTATACAAATCTGCTGTTACCTGATCCTTGCCAGCTGCCTTTCCACTTTGCATAGCTCCCAAGTGTTTCTTTACTTCTTTCGTCGTTGCGTGTGGGATGTCAAATCCCTCTAGACTATTCTTTCTTCCATTACCGCCATGGGTGCCACTGGTACTGTATAAATCCCTATAGAACTCATCATGCACTTGAACTATTTCATCCATATTAGTAATGATAGTGCCGGCTTTGTCTCTTGACGCATACCTCTGAGTCTTCCCTATGCCTAGGTTTTTCCTCACTGCTTTCAGGCTTCCTCCGCTCCTGAGAGCATGTTCAATTCTATCCACATTATACTGCCTTGTGTCTGCTGTCTTACGCTTGTTGATTAACTTGGAAACTACGGCCAGTTATATTCTAGCCGTAGAGTTAGAGACTTTCATACATTGGCGTTTCTTAAACAGATCTTTCGTTTCCTGCCATAGCTTACTGGTATCCTGTCTAACGAATTTACCACCGACTTCTATTGCGCACTCCTTAATGATGCCCATAAGATTATAGTTCATTGTTTGAACACAAAGGTGCTCTTCCTGAGTTAAAGCCTAATATCTGTTCTGTACCTTCACCCTGAATTTCTCTATTTTTCCTCTTACCGCTAACTCCTTGATCGGTTTCTTAAGTACCAGTTTCTTCCGTTCCCTCCTCAAGTCTAAGCTTAATTCTACATCTTATCATCCTATGGTCACTGCAGCGCTCCTTGCTGAGCACGTCTATATCTTGTATGAAGCCAGGGTTAGCGCAGAGAACGAAGTCTAGTTCATTTCTAGTCTCGCCGTTCGGCTTCCTCCACGACCACTTTCGGCTGTCCTGCTTGCGGAATAAGGTATTCATTATCTGCATATTATTCCGTTCGACAAGTTCTGCAAATAACTCTCCGCTGCTATTTCTAAACAAAATGCCATACTCCCCCACTGACTTGTCTCCAGCCTGCTTCTTGCCTACCCTGGCATTGACGTCGCCCATCAGTATAGTGTATTTGTTTTGAATTTACCCATCGCCGATACCCCGTCTTCATAGAAGCTTTCTTCTTCCTTGTCATCATGACTGGATGTAGGTGCGTAGGCCCGTACGACCTTCAATTTGTACGTCTTATTAAGTTTCACAACAAGACCTGCCACCCTCTCGTTACTGCTATAAAATTCCTGTATGTTACCAGCTATATCCTAATTAATCAGAAATCCGACTCCTAGTCCTCATCTCTCCGCTAAGCCCCGTTAGCACAGGGCGCGCCCGCTTTTTAGCACTGTATATGCTTCTTTTGTCCTCCTAACCTCAGTGAGCCCTATTATATCCCATTTACTGCCCGGTAATTCCTATAATAGCACTCCTATAATTGTCTCACCAGATAACATTCTAGCGTTAAACGTTGTCAGGTTCGGATACCAATGGCGGCCTGTTCGGACCCACATAGCCTTAGCACGCTCTGCTGCGTCACAGGTCTGACCGCCGCCGTGGTCAGTTGCTTCGCAGCTGCTGGGGACTGAAGGCCGCGGTTTGATTGTTGTATTCAAATAGGAGGTTGTGGCCAAGTAATGCACCAGGCTGGCCAATCCTGTTTGGTGAGGGAGTGTATTACCGGTTCTGGTCACCGGGATCAGGCCGCTTTCCAGGCCTGTTTATGCAATTTTACCAACGCGCGGATTTTTTTTTTGATACAGTGGAAAATTGGGCGGCACCGGGATTTGAAGCAGGGTCCTCTTGCATGCGAGGCGGATGCTCTACCTCTACGCCACCGCTGCACTATATATACATGGGTTGTGGTAAAATTTAGAACTAGCATCGAGAAGCAACCAAGCGCAAGTGTGGTGCCTAGCCTCTCGCAACAGCGAAAATGCGCGAGGTTTCAGAGCAGTAGAGGCCTCTCAAGCGACTTTAAATTTGCCGACGGACTAGTTAGAGACTAAGTGCTCACTCACGGTTCATCAATTCCATAGCACGTGTTGTACGCAATTTCCGGCATGCTTTACAATGTCGGACCGGTCCACTTTAAGGTGGTAACTACTTTCTGGCGCGATCGTAACGTTTACTTGTTGCCTCCTCCGAGCGGAAGTTTTCTCATATATCACTAATAGTTAGCGTAGAAACGGAGGCATAATAGAACTACGAAGCTAGGAAAAAATCAAATGTGCGAAAGTGCGATGAAGGTAGGAGTCCAGAGCTGGAAGGCAACAGCGCAATGAGACAGGCTCGGCCCGTCACCTTGATATTGGACGCGGGGAAGTATTTGCCGATAGCCGATTCAGCGCTGCTTTCTATCTTTCACCATAGAACCATATGCGTTAACGCCTTCTTGCGATCTTGAGGATGTTGGTGATTTAGAGTAGTAACTGAATATCAGCACTGGGACGGACCTTCCAGCTTCCCATTTGCAAGTTTGGTGCTGCCAGTCGCATGCGACTGCGTTTATACTTGGATGCGCCTATAGACAGAATTGAACACTATGATCGACAGCCGACCCGGAGCTTGCGCGCTTGAGTTCACATGAAACTGAAAAAAAGAAAGCATTTCGACAACACAAGGCGAGTAGAGGTGTTCATTTGGGTTACACATGAACGCGGTAATTTTAGAGATCAAGGTGCATTCAGCAAAAGTCTGCAAAGTAGCACGACTTATATGTGCTTTATTCTAAATTGCACTCGTTCAAATCGCGTACGTATTACCTCGTGAGAATAGCATAATGTGCAAATAAGAATATGACTTACTATGGACCTATAATATTGTTGCTAACATTGTTCGCACAATAATCCCGATTTGAAATAGCTCAGAGACGTGCTTCCGAAGACTACTTTCTCTATTTGGTTGGCTCATACGTGTATTGACACTTGTGTTGAAGTTTAGTTGTGACGTATTCGCTCCAACATTTATGCTCTCCTTGCCCCTCCTCACATTTATATTTTTATGTTATGACGTAAATTATTAGGAATATTCATCAATGCGTGGTTATTCTGTATTGCTATAGCTAATCGATTTTGTGCGCTTTTATACGTACTTTGAACGCCTTTGTACGATAAGAACTAGTTAGGCATTGTTTTTGCCTGAGCTATCCTAAAAGAAGAAACATTACAAGTTGGCGGAAAAGCGTTTTTCCTGATTGTCTGGGTTGGCTGTTGCGCTATGTATATTCTTCCAATATTTACTTCAGCTCTCTGCGTCGGTAGACTTTGCGAAGCTTTCTTTATCACGGAAATAATAAAGGAACGTTGCACGGCGTGTTGATATCATTACAGCACGAGAAGACATTTCCTTGTATACTTACGCATGGATGTATTGCCAGCTGTCATGAAGAAGTGACAAATGCGCAGAAGAGTATGTTACTTCCAATGAGCACAGAAATGAAATTTTTTGTTTGAACATCTTATGAGACATCGTTAACAGCACGACAGGCAAATAATGAGGCAACGTGCCTATATTCGATACAGTGCAAAGGCAACAGGGGAATGCAACTACGGAGCAAAATACACGCGAGTAGTCGCATGTCAAACTTGTTGACATGCTATCGACGTGCAATGCAATGGAAATTAGTCAAAATAGAAAATGAATTTTCTCTCCCCCAAAATATGTGCAATATCACGTTATACTCAGTGGTCAACAACATCGATGTACACTAGAAAAAAATTCTACCAGTATCGCCATCGCGTTGAGAAATGCTGCCTGAAACGCCCTTACGTTTTCTCATACACACGAATACAATGCTACTGGCAGAGTCGGTCTTTAATATTCATTATGTATGTAAACGGTACGATAAGAAATTTGGTTCTCTAATTTGCTCTCCGGAACACATTGCTGACATATTGTCGGCAGTTGTGATATATCTCTACAAACGCCTCCTCTTCCATATAACTTGTGCCTAACCATGCTCCTTCTCTTCCTTTAAACGTCTCTATAGGGGCTTTTCTTCGCTTTACGATTCTAGTACGTAAATTCTGAATAACGGAGAACACTAGAGAACAAGATGCACTGTTAATCGAATTTTCCAGCGTGTTTACCTCTTGTCTTTCCATCACAGCGGAAATCATTCCAGATGAGAACCCTTTGCATTTCCCTTCGGTCAAAATGAGCAAAAGGTAATTTTGGAAATCACAACTATGTTAAGAATAAATCCCTTATTTGAATTATTTAGGGCTCTGTGAATCCTGCCAAAATATATTCCTTGAAATTATGAAGAACACTACATTAGCAAAAAAAAAAACGGGATAGAGTAGCCTCAGCGGTCATATAGCTAGATATTCTCCAGCAATATTCACAGTTTTGTGTCCTATACAAAAAGCAATTCTGATCGCTGCACAGCACTATAAAAGTTTAGAATATCTTCCCAGATGTGAACTTCTCCTTCATGAAAAAACATTAAATGAGGGTAAAAATACGAATGCCTTAAGCTACGTCCTCTCATCGCTGCTTATGCAGGCTGAATTCTCATCACAAGTACGCTTGATCTACTTTACAAATTTGGGAAGCTGCTGAAAATTTCTGCTGCATCAACAAGCGGCTGAGATTGTGCGTGTGCGACTCTTCATCGTCATTTGATGTAGCGAGACGCAAAGTCTGTCCAGTCCCAAGCTTTATCACACTGTGACCTGCAAAGGGAGAACACACATAGTTACTCTTAGGAAGTGGGATATATCGATTATAGTAGGCATGCACCATTTGTATAAATTAGTGGGGTTGCATTTAATAGCAAGAACAATTCCTTATATTGTGCATGGTTATCTGGAAGTCTTCTTTATTGCTATAATTCAGTGGTGTTCACTTTAATGCCACCACATGGTGAGCATCATGCAAAATTTCGTGTGAGGACGTATAATAACTGTTGAGCTGTTTCATGAGCTATATAAAGAGGCTGATTTATCTCAGCAAATCCGTTGTAAATAAAGGCAATGCATATTAAGCATATATTTTATTTAAGATCGCTCAGTAAGGCGAACGTGCAGATATTATTGCAAAGCTAATGGTTTACACTTAAATGAAGTGTTGCTGCTGCTAGAAACATTCACACTATTTATCACTCTCCTACACCTGCAGGCACTGCTCTCTTACAACCTCGCGCGGCTGCCTTCATTGGCGAAACCTCGCTATTACACCAAGTCATGGTCACTCTTACGCAGTCGCCTCCTAGAGTGGTGGTGGTTGGCATTTCTCCTCCTACACGAAGAAACTTGTCCGCCCGTAACGTAAGACAAAGAGGGTGGCAACGGCGGCGAGCGAATTGACTTTCGAGCGGCCTTTCACTTCAACGCGAGGTAACCGGCGGGAACACGGCGCTAACGAGTCTATCAGGACTGCGCACTCTGTCCGCTTCGCCGATCACTTTCAAGAAGGGGTCCCTGCCACTGTGCCATACGCAGCCACCGCCAGAGTATGGCTGACCTAAGTGGCGAGACCACAGCGCACACGAAGCTATCAGCACTACGCTCAACCTATCCTCACCGCAGATTGGTATCAAGATAAAGCCCGCGCGGCCGTCGTCCTCAACAGTTCGTGTCGCCGCAGCGGTGTTGTTTGTACTGGTCGCATCAAGTTTTCAAATGTCAAATTTCTTGTTCAGATTTCAGATTTTCGGAAGTTTTCAGATTTAAAATTTTCTTGTTAACTTTATCAATCGAATTCCCACTGGCACAATCATGCAACAAGTCCAACTAGGCAAGATATTACCTATAATGTTTGAAAGCCATGAAGGTATAAGACTTGGATTCAATTTTATGAAAAGTGTGAAGTGAGAAGGTAACTTTTTAGAGCGTAGCTCCTAAGCGCCCGTTCCTGCGGCGTGAGTTGGCGTTCTCCCTACTAGCCGAGCGAAAGAACACAGCGAAAAGTAAAAGAGAATACGACGCGCGGCGAAAGATGAAAGGCGACGATAGCGGTGAGGGTGCAAGAAAAAAGCGGTGAAGGGGGGGGGGGTTACAGTGGCAGCATCAGGCAGAAAGCGGCGAAGAAAGTTGTAGGGGAAGCGTAAGAAGAAATGTGTGGTGCCGTGCAAGACGGGCGTTGCAGTGACGATGGTTACAACATGGCGCAATAGTAGCGCGCGTCGTCTGTATGGAAAGAAAACACTGCATGAGCGGAGGTCTGTCTGCGGCGACTGTTCTGAATCGCGTCCATTTGTCACCAACGCACTGCTTCTCGCGATCTCCGGATCTTCGAGGAGGCCGCGCCACACTTTGCTCCATTTGCAATGTGCCGCATGAGAAAGATTGCCCGCGCCAGCCAAAACGTCGGGCAATGAAAGCAGGCATACAGCTGCGCTCAACTGTCTCATTAGGGAATATCATAATGGTCAGTGAATAATTTAGGAGTTTGAAAATAGCCAATCGGTATGATTATGCAGTAAGGGTTCATTTGAGCTGAGTCACGTGAAGGTACAATTTGGCGGTCTTGGGAACAGAAGGCCACATCACCTGCAACACAGGCCGAAGTTGCACGCGCTATAGGCGCATCCACCGCGCAACTGGCATGCACTAGGGGCAGAGGCGCATTCTGAAATGAAATTTGGCATTTTACGTGCCAAACCCACTTTATGAGGTACGCCGTAGCGGAGGACTCCGGAAATTTTGACCACCTGTGGTTCTTTAACGTGCACCTAAATCTAAGTACACGGGTGTTTTCGCATTTCACCCCCATCGAAATGCAGCCGCCGTGGCCGGGATTCGAATCCGCGACCTCGTGCTGAGCATCCCAACACCATAGCCACTGAGCAACCAGAGGCACAAGCTCAATCATGCAATGACTGGACACCGCGCATCGAGCGGCACTCTCCACAGCTGCTTCTGCTTTCGCGGGGACTGCGAACATTTCTCTGCCGCAGAAGGTGGGCGTCAGTTTTATGTCATGCGCCAGAACAATCAGTAATAGCCAGCGCTGCCCTAACGTAACGCAACAATCTAAACAAGAACCTTCAGATCGGTAACGCACAACTAAAGAGTCACTAAATAATGTTTCGCAACACAATTCCTCAAAGGAAAACTTCGGCATTTTCTTATTGCATTGACAAATATTGAAACGACAAAAAATGACTAAAACATGTTGTGGGCAAGGAATAATTGAATATAATTTTGAAAGCCAATGAAACGTCTATCGCAAATGTACGTCAACTGACCAATATGTACAACTATCATATAATGTAAAGTCTAAGAGCGCAACATAAAGCCCCTTTTGCAATCGAAAGCATAATTTCCTCTCGTAGAGCCGCTAATAGCGTACCGCTCGAACAAAATGACAATGTCGTCATGTCGGCAATGTCACTGTAATGTTTAACAACTGAATACTGGTAAACGCTATTCCAAGAAGGGGCAGAAGAGCGACACAGAAGCATAGGACAAGCGCTTACTCGCCACTAAATTTTATTCTAAAGGCTTCGCCTACTTAAGTACACAGCAGACCAGGATCGCGCAAGCTCGCTGCCCATCAAGCCAATCAATGCAACATATCAAGAAGCGTATAGATTAGAGAATCATCAGATGCGGTAATCTATACGCTATCAGCGATAGCAGAAATAATGCAACACTTAACGGAGCTAAATTGAAATAACGAAAAAACCATTGAAATTGTGCAGTGCTAGGGAGACATTCCTTGAATTACTAGATAGGTGTGTCACAGACAGCAATAGTTTTTCCATTACCTGCCATTTACTATACTACCAATTTGGGGCTACTCTAGTAAACGATCACTGATTCCAAAGAAGACTGGTAATCAACAGATATTCATAACAAAGCCCGGAAATCACATTGTTACGCAAATACTGTTCCGTAGCAATATGAAGTTCACAACGGCAGCCCGTTATTTTCTTTGATACATTGTAGATTGCAAAAGACATCTAACAGCATACCCTGCCATTAGCAATCGTAAAATATTCACATCTATTTGAGAGACAGCCGTAAAATTAGCACATGGCTAACTACCCGAAGGAGTGGAACGATAATTTTAAGTGAGCAGCATGAGAAATTACATATGTCCAAGCTATATCTGCAGTAAATATTCCGAGTTGACATATTCCGTACATCTTCATTCAGGATCAACTCAAAACCCGTAGTGAGGAATTCGATTGCACACTGCGCGCTTTCGCCAGCTTCTAAAATGAGCGAAACACCCCAATTTCATCTTTGCCGCCTCTAAATGAGTGTTCACGCGCATACGCACATACAATTTTGATCTCAGGCGACGCAGTTGTGCCATCAAATGCAACAATGACGCATTCCGTAGAGTTCTTGTTTTGCTCAGACATATGAGATCAGTGGGATACAGGGACAGCTGCCTAAGATATTTCTACAATCTCTGATAGGGTAAGGCTCGAGCCAACCCCACGAACCAGTTTTTTTACCCGTACTAGGTGTGAAAAGGTAAAACTTACCGGATGAGAGACATATGCTGTCCGCTTCCGGAGACTAGAGATACAGGCCTGGTTTGGCAAACAGTTGATAATAGCCCCTTGCCCGAACTGTCATACTTCAGTGATCAACATCGGTGTGCGATGTAGCCTACCGAAGCTCTGCATGAATGACCTTAAGGTTTTTCATGAAAGTTGATTCTTCACGAGTAGGTATCAGGGCCACAAGAACGTTGTCGACTGCGCCATGCAAGAAAAGGCAATTGGCAAATCATTAGGTATAGGAGCAGCCGGCCAGGTGGCCAGCAAAGGAAACAAGCATCAGACTGGCGGCCCTAGCTCAATTACTTCTTCATATCCTGACTTACCCTCTCCAGAACGTACATCTATGAACCTGGAACAGGACCTCGCCATTAAAACGGCTCAAGGTGAGGGTAGCTTCATCGCAGCGTGGGGACTGGCTCTGTGAGGCCAGGAGATCAACCAGAACAGGATCAGGAGCTCACCACGAAAGAAGCAGGGACGTTCGAACGGGATGGCACTATCATGGCGATCTCGCCAACACCGCGAGCTACTGCCTCGCGCGGAAACAATCTACGTCAGCATACTAAATTGGAAGGGGCTCATAGCATTGCTGCTGCTGATGATGATGATGTTTAAGGATAGGGCACGTACCCACTGTACAGGCGCCCAAATCTTTAACTGGCGCGCGCGAGCGGCGACTTTTCCATGCGTCAGCGCCGTATGACGGGGCGAGGCTAGTAATAGTCTGAGGCAAAGCGCATGCCGACAAAGCGCACTCAGCTAGGCCCATCGTCTACTAGGCTGTTTCCAGCCTCGCCCCGTCATACGGCGCTGACGCATGGAAAAGTCATGGGCGCCCGTCATGGGCGCCTGTACACCGGCGGATAGACCAAGAAATCGAACCGGATGAATAGATAACGATCGGCCGATTAACCGTTCAATCAATCACTCAACCAACCATTTACTATGCCTAGGAACAAGCCATGAGGTCTTGGTGCCGGCACACGTATACAACGATAAAAACAGCTGGAAAATATAAGTTAGAATTACAATGAGTAAAAAGAAGAATCCTGAAAAAAAGTGTACATACGGCAAGACGCGATGTTAATACAAAAGCAAAAGGAGCTGAATGACAGTTGAAGGACATGTGAAATTATGACACAAGGCAAAGCTCGGGAAAGAGCGAGTACTATGTTGTGAAAAATATCAATATCATGAAAATAGGCGTTATAAAGATTTCGTATTCTGTGGATGGCTGAGTGTTTTGGATGACAACCAGGAAAACGGAAATGGCAATGTTACGTGGTGATCTTGCGCGGAATGTGGAACATACGTGCATACAAGTGAGGAGTTCGGGGCAGGTGAGGATTCCGTGAAGATGTTTGAAAAGAAAGAAAAAGAGTCAGCGCGATTATACCGGCAGGAAACTAAGGGCAATGACAATAATCCAAGAGTGCTAGAAAAAGGTACTTTGTACGCGATAACAAAGCGGTGATAATATAGGCTTATAAATGGTTTCTGGGTCGAATGCATAGTGTCATTGTTTAATCTAGAAATGAAATTCCAGACGATCGACAGGTATATTAGTTTAGAAGGTTGGATTTTTATGCCCAACTTGCAGAAATGTATCGGAAAACTGAATCTTCTAGATAGACGGAAGAGCCACGAGAGCGCATCTCGCGCATTGCATAGTGTTTAGTGCGAGCCAAAAAATATAACTCTGCATCAAAAAAGTGCACTGAAATCTCTGATCTCACAAGGCTTGCGCTGTGGTACAAGATCTACAGAAAAAGATAAAGAAATGCTTGAGGTGTTGGTGGGAAAGTCGCGACTGGTTTTAGCAGCATTCAAAGGGAAGTTATTATTTTTGTACCATTTAGAAGAAGACAGGTCAGACTTCAGTATGCGATCGTCATCAAAAATATGGATTTATTTAAATATCGGTATTATCGGCATATGGAAGGAATGAAGAATCCCGAATAGGAGAAAGAAAGCAATAAAAAGTAAAATAAGGAGTGGTCATAATAGCCATCCTTTAGCGACGCCGCTAGTTGTCATGTAAAAAATATTACCGCCCCTTCCAGTCCGTCAAGATGGTCGAACAGCGAAGCGGTGTTAGTTACGCCGAGTGTTACACCACGTAATCAAACTTCGTAAGCGTTCTATGTTGTAAATTTTTCGTCTCGCCATTCTTTCTCATCGTTTTCGCTTTTGCGTGCTTCGCGTGGTGAGCATGCTTTAGGAGCCTTCACGAGCACGCAGATCGGGGTCAGCGACGACGAGCTCGTTCACGAGCCAACTTTCGCTGACGCTCGCGGTAGGCAGCTTCTTCCTCAGGAGTACGCATTACTCGTGGTCTTTCCATAGTTGTAGCTGCGATGGAAGGCGCGACATCACTAATGCAAAGCTTCGTATATTGGGTGCAAGACCCACCACTGTAGATGCGGGTGCTGCAATCGTTTTAACGATTGGTTGTATTGGTTTGACGATTGATTGACGTGCACCCGCAAGAAGTGCCGACAGCCACGCACTCCTAGTATCGCGTTTGAATCACTGGGCACTGTTCGTTGGCCGCAACGATTTGGGTATATGATTGCATTCTCACAGGGGGAGAGGGGTCACTCCAACGCCTTTCCCCCGCTTGTGCTATTTTTCTCCCGCTAGGTCACGTGGGCCCTTTTTAGCGAAGTCTCACAACGAAGGCACAGGGTGTGCATAAACAGCTGCGTTGTAAAAGAAGACGTTTAATAATTGACGTTAACATGTTCTATCAAGAAGGTAACTGCTCAAGAGATTGACAGATGACGAGTAAACACCTTAGTGCGTAAGCTTGGTCTGAAGCTGTAAGGGGCTGACATCAAAAACGATGATGATGATGATGATGATGATGATGATGATGATGATAATAATAATAATAATAATAATAATAATAATAATAATAATAATAATAATAATAATAATAATAATAATAATAATAATAATAATAATAATAATAATAATAATAATTGATTTTAATAATAGTAATAGTAATGTTCTCTGAGTGATTTAACTTGGAATTTAATGCTCTTGCATTCACTTCTTACGCGCATTGGCGTTTTCTTCCTTCCCGAAATCTTAACCTTGTCCCTCTCGCCCACATCTTGCTAAACTACGGACCGTCATCGCAGTCCTCTTCTGCTTTTCGCTATGACAGAATTAGCAAGTGTTAAGCACAAAGCAGTCAGTTGTTCCATTGACCGGTTAAGCATTCATTTCTGACGGAAACTGGGCCTTATTCTTTTATACCGGCTTAACCAAACACGTAGATATGACCACTACACGTTAAAGCAACACGAAATCAGGCGTTTCTGTGCGTCAGAAGCTTGTTTAAGAAATAACTCAAGCGTTATAAAAAGAGTATTACGCCTTTTTTTTTAACGTAACTGTTGCCGAACTCGCCTCTCTTTACGACATGCCTACCTTTATGAGGTTTTGAATGATGCTCTAATAGTTGATGTTTGGAGGCGCAACTGATCTATTTCAGAGTAAAGATTGAGTCCCGCTTCTTTAGGGAGATATACTATAGCTAAACATTCCTTGCCTCTTCACAAGGGTTTTTCTCGCTGCATATATATACAGACAACTTGGGTCACCAGTAATGTGCTGGCTGCGATCTTGTCGTGTAGACAACGTAGGCCATTGGGTGTGATTCCGAAAAGACAACTTGCTGCTTTCTGGCTTACCAGACAAGTTCGGTCACTGGGTATATTAGCTGGGTATTTACAACTTGGCATGTGCCATTGTATACGTGCGCATTCGCGACGATGCCTTCTCAATGAATGTATCGCTCTGAGACAAGTTAGAGACCTCAAGATTAAATGTGCTATTACATGCGCCCTACATTTGTGGGCATACTCCTCTCATGAAAATTCTTCCATCGACAAATGTCATAATTAGCATTCGTCCTCGCGATCCATCGTGAAGCAGATAGCAATGAACTACAGGCGACAAGCTTGTGGATATGACATCCGCTATGGTTGCTGCTGCGCTAACGCACCCAAGCTACGCTTAATTTATACTCCAACAATGTTATATCTGCTGGTTTTTAAAGCTATAGCTTTGTTGGGCAGTTATACATACATACATACATACATACATACATACATACATACATACATACATACATACATACATACATACATACATACATACATACATACATACATACATACATACATACATACATACATACATACATACATACATACATACATACATACATACATACATACATACATACATGACAATGCAGAAAAGATGCTGCCACGTTGAAATGCAAGAGCCAACACATCATTTCTCCTTCGCGGAAATTTTTGGCGTTGTTGCATCGGCCCAGGGTTGCTGGAAAAGAACCCCCCGCCGTACTGATGGCGCCTTAATTAGTTAAGCACCTTAACTATTTACAGGTTACGTACATGATCGGAAGCTCCTCGTGTGCGTCAGACATCCCAGTTTGAGTTCTGGTTAAGGTAATGGGCGGATGAACAAAGTTCTCTGGTGGTCGTGGCTTAGGATGGGGTGGCGGACGACTGTTCCGCGGCTTCGTGGTAGGAAGTACTCGAAAGAAGCAGACGCTCATGTTCAAAGAGACACGTGGTTGTGTGACCAATGACTGCGTCGCCGAGACGAGGACGCCTGCTACCTCATCATCATCATCATCATCATCATCATCATCAGACTGGTTACGTCCACTGCAGGGCAAAGGCCTCTCCCATACTTCTCCAACAACGCCGATCATGTACTAATTGTGGCCATGTCGTCCCCACAAACTGCTTAATCTCATCCGCCCACCTAACATTCTGCCGCCCCCTGCTACGCCTCCCTTCCCTTGGAATCCAGTCCGTAACCCTTAATGACCATCGGTTATCTTCCCTCCTCATTACATGTCCTGCCCATGCCCCATTTCTTTTTCATGATTTCAACTAAGATGTCATTACCTCGCGTTTGTTCCCTCACCCAATCTGCTCTTTTCTTATCCCTTAACGTTACACCCATCATGATTCTTTCCATAGCTCGTTGCGTCGTCCTCAATTTAACTAGAACCCTTTTCGTAAGCCTCCAGCTTTCTGCCCCGTAGGTGAGTACTGTAAGACACAGCTATTATACACTTTTCTCTTGGGGGATAATGGCGACCTGCTGTTCATGATCAGAGAGTGCCTGCCAAATGCCACCCAGCCCATTCTTATTCTTCTGATTATTTCCGTCTCGTGATCCGGATCCGCCGTCACTACCTGCCCTGAATAGATGTATTCCCTTACCACTTCCAGTGCCTCGCTACCTATTGTAAATTGCTGTTCCCCTCCGAGACTCCTAAACATTACTTTAGTTTTCTGCAGATTAATTTTTAGACCCACTCTTCTGCTTTGCCTCTCCAGGTCAGTGAGCATGCATTGCAATTGGTCCCGAGTTACTAAGCAAGGCAATATCATCAGCGAATCGCAAGTTACTAAGGCATTCTCCATTAACTTTTATCCCCAATTCTTCCCAATCCAGGTCTCTGAATACCTCCTGTAAACACGCTGTGAATAGCATAGGAGAGATCGTATCTCCCAGCCTGACGCCTTTCTTTATTGGGATTTTGTTGCTTTCTTTATGGAGGACTACGGTGGCTGTGAAGCCGCTATAGATATCTTTCAGTATTTTTACATACGGCTCGTCTACGCCCTGATTCCGTAATGCCTCCATGACTGCTGAGGTTTCGACAGAATCAAACGCTTTCTCGTAGTCAATGAAAGCTATATATAAGGGTTGGTTATATTCAGCACATTTCTCTATCACCTGATTGATAGTGTGAATATGGTCTATTGTTGATTAGCCTTTACGGAATCCTGCCTGGTCCTTTGCTTGACAGAAGTCTAAGGTGTTCCTGATACTATTTGCGATTACCTTAGTAAATAGTTTGTAGGCAATTGACAGTAAGCTGATCGGTCTATAATTTTTCAACTCTTTGGCATCCCCTTTCTTGTTACCCCCTGCTACCGTCCCACCCTGCTACCTCAGATTCGTTGGAAATACCATAGCGTATTTTGACGAGGGCTTAGGGCCTGATGTGGTACTGTCGGCGCCGGAGGTTCACCTGTAGTGTTGACAGAAGCTTGCGCACACTTGGTGGCATCGGCGTCACTGCGACCGGAAAGTGCGTGGTATGGTAGGACGCCTTGTGGTTGGACACGACCGCTGATGGATCATGAGGGCGCACGCTAGGGAGCGCTCGAGGCGTAGCCTGCCGTGATGCCCGGGGAGCTCCGGGCATCAGGTAGTTGCTGAGGTGGTGCAGAAAACTCGGCTTGTTGTGAATGAATGCTTGACACTACGAAAGGTGGCATTGGCTTTGAGGGATGGGTGATGCTCATGACTGGCGAGCCTTGTGTCTCGCATTATCGTGGTCAGCCCAGCCTCTCTGTGTACGTTGGTTCTGATCTGTTGGCATCCCTCTTTACGAGTGTCATTAAAGTGGAGGTCCTGTTTGACGGTGAGTCGACCAAGCGACAGGACAGGCATGGTGAATCGTGGGCGGCCGCTGCTACCATAGCACTCAGACCAGTGAATGTACAGCCAGTGAGACTCAGGGGCGCTGAAGCCACGAATGGCAAGGTCGGATCCTTGAAAGGCTTCGCTTTTGGTGACGTATGTTCTGGGCGCAGAAGTGGAACACCTTGAAAGGCGGCTGTGATGGCGATGGCCTGAGTGAGGCATGTCACCCTAGTGAAAAGGGGTTGACCGAGGAAGCTCAGGAGACTTGTCAGGGAGGGTTGAGTAAGGACGGGTCCTGGGCGCAGTCTTCGCTGACTTGCGTTTTTGGAAGGCGGTGCTGTAGATGGAGTGGGAGCTGTACAAAATTCGTTTGGAGGGCCACCGGCTTGTGTGAACCGCGGTATAAGTGACGAACCGCGAGGGATGTTGCCAACGGTACTTTGCGGAGGTAGCATCGTGGTGAACGAATGTACCTGTAGTTGTGGCTTGAGAGCAGCGAGTATGTGCCGCGACACTGCCCGTTCTGGTAGGCCTAATACGAACGTCCGAAGTGCGGAATATGCTGTTAGTACAGCAGGCGGGACATTGCATGGCAGAACAAGCGGCAGCAGGGTTAGCATGATGTGGCACTTCTCCTATTTCGAATGGATGCTGCGGAGGCGGAAACACACCTCCTATTTGAAAAGCCATGTGGTAGAGCTTCCAGGCTATAACTAGAGGAACTGTTGTTGTCCCAGGATGCATGCAGTACATAGAGGTTTCTTCCTGTCGGAGCGTCATAATTATAGACGGGGCCAGGGCTTTAGCTGACATGGTGTTTGCTAAGGACCCGGTGCAATCTTCTGGAACTCGTGCCATTGTCCCATGTTCCCACTGTAGCGGTGCAGGAATAGTATGCTGATACGTTGAAAGAGAGAGATAGAGAGAGAGACAGAAGTAACATTTATTTGGCCTGATGGTATGTAGGGCCAGGGTACATTGCCCTACGATATGGCGAGTAGGTCAAGCCTACTGGTGACCTCATAGGCGCGCTTGATATTCCGGTCTTAGATGCCCGTGTCCGATCTGCGCAGCAAGGACCCGCAGTTATCTGCAAGCACGATTTCTCCTAATTCTGGAAGTGGGAGATCTTCCTTGCATCCTCAGGGTATGTGGGTTAGTATTCCACCTGCAGCCACTTGTATTTAGAGCGCAGCTCTTTGGCGCCCGTTCCCGTGTTTCGCCTCGCCTTCGTCCTCGCTGTTGTGCCTCGCCGTAACCAGCTATTCGGGGCCAGCGCGCTGCTCTTACTGTGGGAGCTCGAGGTGCCATCTCTCGCGCACGGCGCGAGCCTTGCTCTCCACGTTTCCTCCGAAGCCGGATTGCATTTTCTCGCCTATCCTCTCACCCCCTGCCTCCGCACAGAGCTTTCCCGGTGCCTCTCGCCACTACAGTCCACTTCGCCTTCGCCGTCGCTACTCCCGCTGTCGCAGCATTGCCGCGGTGCCGGCGGTGGGCGCTCCTTGCCGCCTCGTGCGTGATCCACGGCTCTCCGTTCCTCCGTTTCCATGTCACGTAGCTGTGCGGCTGTCAGCCGTCTCTCTCGCTTCGCCGTTAGCGGGGCGCATTCCTCAGTGACATTTGACGCCTCTGGCAGCGCTTGCTCATGGCTGTCTTTTCCCCACCTCCACTATTGCCCTATACCTCCCCTTACCTGGTGCAGTGCCATTGGGGTGACTCGAAAGACAGTTATAGCGTTTCGTCCCCTTACTTCTGCTTCCCACCCTAACCTTGTGCGGCCACCTTGATGCCTTGCCTGTGAGTGAACGAGTGTGTGACCTCCACTCAATACCCCTGTTCTCTACGCGTTTCCACATCCCGCCTCTGAAGAAACGTAATCTCACGTTATAATGTCAAACTGACCCTGCTTTATGATCTCTGTGTTGTGGGGTGCCCTTGAGGCTGTCAAATGGTACGACTGTTCATACGCCGATGGGCCACGCCAAGCATTTTACATTTTGTCCTTCTCCTAAAGTGTACTGTAACACTGTTGCACTTTGAATAAAACTTCACGTACTCATACTGGAAAACCACTGACTCACGGCGGGGAAAAAGAACTACAAAACTTACCAGCGGGTATGCGATCGGTATAGCAAGCAACATGACGACAAACAACGTCAAACGCAAAGTCAGAGAGGCTGAGGCAATCTCCCGGGTGGCGGCAGTGGATTAGAAACCAGCTATGAGTAACTATCTAAGAGGTAAAAACGAAATCATCATGAAACACTTTATGATAACTCGAAGGGAAGCTCTTTACTTTCCAGGCGATATCAGGATGCCTTAGAATGCATAGTTATAAAACGAGGAACGCCAAGGAAGAATCATGTTACTGCTGCACTAAAGCTAGGGAAATATTGAACATGTTTCCGAGCAGGCACGAGTAAGAGTAGATGCAAGAGAGAAAATCTGGGGGACTTTGCTCATTGAATATGTGACTCTGCCTATACAACATGGAGAAGGTTTCTTAGCCCGTGTTGTATGCGTTTGTCTCCTAGACATGCCGGCATTGCGAAGTGCGGTCGAGTTTGTTTTCACTCCCCCGCTGGCTGTCCACGCGATTTGGCAGTGGACACGGACGCCCCGTTTCATCATTGTTGTGTCTGAAAGGGCAAGGTTCTGACTGGTGTTGTATAAGTGGTGGGTCGCCTTTTTTCGCGACGATAGATGGCACCTTTTACGAGCACTGCTCCAGGAGGGCACATGTAACAGGCAAACGGAGGCCTCAGGAGAGCGCCTGAGGTTATATCAAAGCAGGCTGCGCAGGACCCCTGAGGAACCCAAGGGGTAGCAGGGGGATCAAAGCTGGAAGCACGGTGGCCCGTAGGTTGGGGCCGCGGAGGCCGAAACGTGCCAGGGGGTGTTCACATAAAAAATTGGCAGTCTGCGATAGCGGAAAGCGGATCTTATACACCCCTGGCACGCGCAGGCCTCGGCGAGCTCAACCCACGGACCAGTCCGTGTTCTAGCTTTGGTCTCCCTGTTGCCGCTTTGGTGTCCTGGAGGCGCCGCCAATAATGCGAAATAATGACAAGTTGTTTCAATTAGTAAAAAAACCCGATTGAATAAGCAAAATTACGTCAAGTCGCCAACTTCCAAAGCTAAGTTGAGCACTACCGCCCCCGCCACTTCTGCCGGCGCGCTTAGGGACAAACGCATACAACACACGCTAAGAAACTCTGCCGTAGTGCATAGGCAGAGACATACAATCAAGGACCAAGGTCTCCACATTTCCTTTCTCGCACCCGCTTTTACTCGCGCATGCGCGCACACGTCCAGCGTCTCCGCAAGTGCCGCGGCCCGCTGTACCTACTAGCAATTGTATATACGCGGGTCCTTGTTCAAGCCCTTGAGTTCAGTGACAGCAGGGGAAAGTTAACATGTCAGCAATAAAAATTAGCAAAAGGCGATTGGAGGCTTGATAGCATACATGTAGGGAAACGAGCAACAACGGAGACATACAAAAACATTGTTCCCAATAATAGTTACGAAAGTGCGATGCCGTGAATTCTTTATTTGTGTGTGTGTGTTTCAAAGATAGGATGTTAGCGAAAATGAGAACAGCAGCTTGGTGACGCAACCCACCTACGTGGGTCAAAGGGGACGCTCGCAGCAGCGATCCAGTCATACATCCATCCACCCATCGACGCGCGAAAGAGGAGTCCCGCTGCCGTAGAAGCCTCATATATCTCATTTCGCTGGTGTCCCATCGCCTCTATATATTCATTCAATGCTAGCACACAGCCGCCGATAGTCATGGTGAGATGGGTTCCGCCGCTATGTGTATTTTTATTTGTAAATAGAAGAGCAAGTCATTTTGCGCAGGCCAGAAAGAACTCTTTACTACCTTCCTCAATAACTCAAGAAAAGAGGGCACATAGTACAAAGAGTGACGCTAAAAGATTTTCTTCTGTAGAACGAGTGGGGCAAATTTAAGAGGCAAAGCTTTTTTTTTTCTTTTAGGTAAAGTTCATATGCGCGCCTCAGTGCAGAACAGCAATACTAGATCACTATGGAATCAACATGCTCTGATATATATATCTGTCGTATGCCAGCCGTTTAAGCGTGTACGCAGGGGTCACTTGTTTTCATCTATTACTTTGCGGATCGCTTTCACACGACTGAACGGTCCGTCGCAGTGTGTTGGGGTCAGACCATGCGTTGCATTGTACACCAACCAGCCGACGACGTATGTGTCCGTCCTGTCATAGCCTATCGTACGGTAGGTTTCCACCATCTGCACAAAAAGAAAAATACCACTTTTTAATGCCGATGCTTCGTGTTTCTCTTCAGTTATCTTAGAAGAACCTCAGCGGGATGCTAAGAAATACCTACAAAATTGTGGAGCTCATATATTCGACGTTCTGAACGCAAATCGAATAGTATACACAAAAACCATTATTTGTATGCGGAAATGAACTCTTTGTTATTTTTAGAATGTCGAAACTAAGTACATATTTCGCGATAATTGACTGTAAAGTCAGTTTCTTATGCTCTTTCTGTAAAGCAAAGTATTCCAACTTATCATAATTGAAACTACAATGTATTTCGCTAGAATAGCAGCTTGGGCTTGTTGGTTTTCCATCCTGCTAGTAACAGCGCAAAATGTAGACAAGGAACGAAACTACAAGACACGTTTTCGAAGTAATAGAAAAACAAAATGGGTATTGCAAGCATTGTTTTCGGTTTCGCGGTGGACGTCTACTTGGCAACTTATGATTCTTTGCTTCTAGCCTATTAGTCTCTGTTGAAGTATAGATATGTACTGTAGCTTTCCTTTTACGCTAAAACCAGTGATCTTTTCCTTCCAATGACCCATTTTACACAAGTCTATTGCACAAACTTCTTCTAGCTCTTGCTTTCCCTCAACTTCTGGTTTTCTTCAGCAAAGCTGGTCTTACAGCAGCAGTTATTTCTTGGTAAACTTGTTTGCAACCGGGCCCTAGAGATGTCGAGAGGCTATTAGTGCAGTTTATTTGCTGTTAATTTGTGATCTTGTGTATGATACTTGTCTCACTTGTCCGTGATAGTTAGCTGTCCTTTTTCACAAGTCTGCACAAGCGGGGTACCTTGTTATACAGAAACAAACATTGCTGCGATAACTATATGTCTGCGTTTGACTATTGGATATTCCAATCTATATTCTATACCTACTATTCGTAATCGATTTGTACTCGTAAATTTGATGCTTGCCCACCTCTCCCAAAAGGTGATGGAACTTCAATATGGCAAAATTGAAAAGTAGTAGATTTTACAAAGAAGATACGTTGTAGGTTAAGGGTGAAAAAGTGTGGCATTACTTTACTAATGTGGTAGCAGGTTCATAGGATGTATTACGACACCCTACGTGTATGGTAGAGTGTTACAAATCGAATATCTGTGTTTTAAGTGCAAAAGTCATGATTTGTTTTTGAGGCACGCTGTAGTGGGGGACTCGGTATTAGTTTTTACCACCAGGAAACTTCGACGTACCCCCGATACACTGAACAAGGGCGTTCATGCATTTCGCCCCCATCGAAATGCGGCCACCACGGCCTGGATTTGATCCCGCGACCTAGTGCTTCGCAGCTCAACACCATAGCCTCTAAGGCCCCGCTGTGAGTGATACGAATTAAAGTATATCAGATAGTCACCTTGCACTTGGCCGTAGACTAAGACATCCGTGTCATCAATTTTATAGGATACGTCCTTGGCCCAATTTTCAAAATGTTTTTTCGTACCACTTCATAAGGTGAACGTGCCGTCCTCAATTCAATTTTTCTGCGGGAATAAATAATCTCACCACTAAAGGAGCCATTCAGACACTCTCAGGATATCTGTTTCCTTCCTAAATGTATAAGTGATACTTATGTTTCATGTTCGTTTTGTGAATTGCTCTTCGCGAGGGTTCATGATTCATAATCTAAGTAGTTAATGACAACCATAGTTCTTCGTTTTGATTTTCGGCTATTCATATCATTTCTCTAAGCTATAGAAGTCAGAGCTTCTAGCCGAGAAGATAGCAGCACTTTTCTTATTTTTGAGTTAAACTTGGAAGGTTCATGTACCGTCTCGTTTTTTTTTCCTATACATATATTGGACGTGAGAGAAAACATGTGATTACGGAATGCAGTGTATTTTTCAGCGGACTATATACGCAAACGTTTATAACAAATAGCTCCACAGGTTTCCAAAGAACAATGCAGTTAGACTAGATACAAATCTGGATACTAAGTAAGCTTTAGTTGCCACTTGGTGTTAAGACAGCGAGACATTGTAAACTGACTGCCCATCTGATTGACATATTCTTTTCATTCCTTTCTTCAAACAATTACAAAACGACAAATTTGCTTGAAAGACATCAGCAGAGATGTTATTTGCTCAGGTGGACATCATGTCAAAGAAGAACTAGTGGAATCCCTTCACTAATTAAGCTTTGTACATTATTAAGTTCTTAGCTATAAACGTTACATCAGATGTTTATATTGGACAGTTCAATAGAATTACAGTAAAAGTGTAGTTACAGTTTTTCGGTTCGAAAATGGTCATTTGGCACGATAACACTGATGCCAAATTATATATTCAATTTACCTGATTACGCGCTCGTAACCGCTCTTCCAACACAACCTCCAACGCTTCTGTGACGTAAAAGTGCCGCCTAAAACGAAGCTGAGATCATGAATCCCTCGGCGCATGAGATAATTCCGACTGACGCTTTGTGCAGCTCGAGAATGAACGCATATTCACTTCTGTGACCGTGACAAGACAGACTGCTTTATTTCGCGACATGACCAAGGCTTGTAATACGCTGCCCTATTACGAGAAGATTAAAAAAAGTGCGCGTGTTGATAAAATTGCATAAACAGGTCTGGAGTGCGGCCTGATCCCGGTGACCAGAACCGCTAACACACTCTCACCAGAGCAGGTTTGGCCACCCTGGTGCAGTACTTGGCCACCAAACGAATACAACAATCGAACCCCGGCCCTCTGTCCCCAGCAGCTGCGAAGCAAATGACAGCGGCGGCGGTCAGACCTGTGACGCAGCATAGGGCAACGTTACTAGACTAGCTTCAGTTTTCAAACTCGGCGCCGTTGCGCGGAACCGCCACCCGCGCGCGCCTTCGTGGCGCTGCAGTCGCGCCCAGCGTCCTTTTCTCACTACCGGCTACGCGGGCTGTCTAAACACGTGGTGCAGTGAGTGAGTGAAAAAACTTTATTTCAGGTCCGGTGGGGATGCGAACTCGTCGCGCACACGGCTAGTTCCACGTCGGGACCGGCAGGTCTAGCCCACCGGCCCGGTCGCGGGCACGCCGGACAGCCAGGATTTGCTTTTCTAGAGCGGGGCTACGCAGAAGCGAGTCCCACTCCTCCTTGATGAACTTGGGGTACGTCGACCCGCACTCCCAGAGCATGTGTGCTATAGAGTGGAGGTCTGCCCGCAGGAGGGGCAGGCGTCGTCGCGATACACATCCGCGTAAGCCTCGTGGAGAATGGACACACACGGATACGTGCTGGTCTACAGAAGCATAAGGGAAACGGCTTGCGCCCTATTGAATTTGGGGTGAGGGGTGAAAAGTCCCTTCGAGACATGTAGAAGAATTTAATGATCTCGTTGTGAGTAGTGGGAGCGTCCCTGTGGCCGTAGAGAGGAGGGGATTCGGGGCTTCTTGCAGAGAAAGCGCGGTCGGTGAGGTCACGTGCAGCCTCGTGAGCAGACCCATTGAGGTTCGGGGAAGCACCCTCGACCGACCCTACGTGAGCGGGAAACCAGTGGATTGAATGAAGCGTGAGAGCGTAACTACTCGAGCTGCTAAGAAGACGAGCAGCTTGCCTGGCGATGCAACCCTTCTGAAAAGCCCTAACTACCGTTTTGGAATCGCTATATATCTCGGACCAACGACCGTCTAGCAGGGCGAGGGCGATGGCGGCTTGTTCGGCGAGTTTCAGCAAGCATGTCATCCGCGAAATTGTAGCCTTCGCTGAGTTTGTTAAGAATATCAGCAGACGATGCCGACGTGCTGCGTACCTGGCTGCATAGGCGGCTATCGGAACGATGTCGACAGGTCGGCGCGCCACTTTTTGTGTGCTCCCAGCAATGCGACGCTTCGCTCGGCGTGGAGCAGAGCGATTCCTCGGGCCGACCGGGAACTCTCTGCGAAATTCACGGCACGCGCTCGTGCCATTGCTCCCGCGTTCGTCGTCGTCTTTCACAGCTGGCTGCGTTGCCGTTCCTCATTCCAGCGCACAATTTCACTTCTCTTCTGTCATCGTAATGGGGAGGCTGCGTTTACGGGGGTATAAGCCATTGCTTAAGCGAGTATGAGACACTCATTGTCTTACCTAACGGACAGATTTTAATTTTGAAGGAATTTCATTTCGAAGAATCGCGAGAGGCAAATGGCTGGCTAACCACGCCGCCGAGCAAACTCGAGACATCGAACGCAAGCGACAATGGCGGACTGCGGGCATACCGTCAGTGATGTCGTTCTCTCTGTCGCAGCCGATTGGGTGTGTAACATCATAATTGAGAAATACTTTATTGAAACCTCGGGATTAACCCAGAGATAAACACAGGGGCCGCACGTTTCAACTTCGCTGGTTAACCGTCTTCACGGAGCGGAAGAGCCGACGATTTTTTTTCCTTTTTTTGTGTGTGGCTTCTTTGTTCAAAGACTAACCTCATATTGCTATTTGTAGCGCTTCTTTGGCGTGGTGACAAGCTTCGGTGTGGATCAAGATCATCCTACAATCACGCACTTTGGACAATCACGCACTTTGGCTGGTCTTCAGGCTCCTGAGCCTAAACTGCGCGAAACGTTAAGACGACAGGAAGAAACCCACGACATTTAGAAACGCAGCTTCTGCGCTTCGCTGTATGCGTTTCTTCCTTTCGTGCAGTTTACCCGTCTTTCAGTATGAACCAACTGGCCCGATAACTCTTATTGCTATAGGTGGATACCGCTTCCTCGTGGTATCGCTAATTCGGACAAGGGAGAAAGCCAGCGAGCGTCAAACACGCGCAAACTGCCCGTCCGCACGAGCTCTAGGGTGCGGCGAGGCGTCTGCAGTGGAGCTCGATGGAACGGCGCTGCCATCTGGCGGCTGTCACAGAAGTGGTGAAAGCGGCTGTAAGCGCGCGGGCGGAGAGTTTTACAACTGAAGCTAGTCTAGTAACGTTGGCCTATGGTGCCAAGAATCTCCGGATCCGGACAGGCCGCCTTTGGAATCTGAAACTGGCAACGTTTAACGCTAGAAGGCTATCTAGTGAGGCGTCTAGCAGTGCTATTGGAGGAATTAACGGGCATTACATGAGATATAATAGGCCTCAGTGAGGTCAGGCGGACAAATGAAGCATATACAGTGCTAAAAAGTGGGCACGTCCTGTCCTACCGGGGCTTAGCGGAGAGACGAGAACTAGGAGTCGGATTCCTTATTAATAAGGATATGGCTGGTAACATGCATGAATTAATACAGCATTAACGAGAGGGTGGGAGGCCCTGTTGTGAAACTTAAGAGGTACAAATTAAAGATCGTACAGGTCTACGCTCCTACATGGTTCGATGCAAATAAACTCTTATTGAATGTTAGGAAAACGAAATACATTGTCTTCTCATCCGTTAATAAACCTATAACTTATATAACGTTATAGCTCTATAACGTTCAAATCTTGTCCGTTAGAGCAGGCTTCAGAATACAAGTTTTTAGGAAGTTTTTAGGGGTACTATTTCATGAAAATCATCGATGGAGGAGTCACGTGAATTTTATAAAAGGTATCATTGCTAAATCAATTGGAATGCTAAATAGATTTCGGACGTTCTTGCCAATAAGATTAAAACGGCAACTTTATTTCAGTACTCTACATTTCCGTATACAATATTGTCTACTAGTTTGGGGGGTTACATCAAAGTATATTTTGGAACGACTATGCATAATGCAGAAGAAAAGTGTACAATTCATGAAAAACCTATCTAGTTGTGATCATACATCCCCATACTTTGCCGAGAACCGGATACTTCATATAGAAATGTTATGTAAACTGCGTTTGTTGGAATTGATATCTCTCGAATTAAAAGCAAGTCGTGAGCTGCTTTTCATACATATACAAATACGCAGACACGATATTATTTCAGAAATAGACGCTTTGTAAAGAATAAAACGAGAACTAGATGCGGTATGCAATTATTGAAATGGCAAATTCCGAACCTTCTGTATTGTTATCCATCGTTTTCAGATACAATGGAGAGTTGCCCCTCTTTTCTTGCCTTCAGAAAACTAACTAAAATGTATTTCCCTCAACAGTTGTGATTTTGTTGTACATTTGCTTTGTTCTCTTCAATCCAATTGTAGTCCATTGGTCTTAATAGTTATGTGTCTTGATGATGAATGTGTTGACGACTGATTCTGTCATTCTTCCTTATCTTGCTTTATCGGGTTTGATACTCTGTACATGCACTTTTATTTATATGTGTTTGATATTTTGCAGTGTGTTTTGAAGCATGTTGCGCTCATGTTGCGTGCTGCGCGTGCTGTCTGGTGTCAAAGGCCTAGTGAGGTGGCTTCTAGTGCCGCCTTTTGCCTTGGCACCAAGACAAATCCCTCTTGAGCGTTGTTTTGTCAATAAACAAAAATAAACAAACAAACAAAACATCCAGTCATGATGACGAGGAAGTCGAAAGCTTCCATGAAGACGTGGAATCGACGATGGGTAAAGTCAAAACAAAATGCACTATACTGATGGGCGACTTCAATGCTAGGGTAGGCAAGAAGCAGGCTGGAGACAAGTCAGGGGGGGAATATTGCATAGGCTCTAGGAATAGCAGAGGAGAGTTATTAGTAGAGTTTGCAGAACAGAATAATATGCGGATAATGAATACCTTTTTCCGCAAGCGGGTTAGCCGAAAGTGGACGTGGAGGAGCCCGAACGGCGAGACTAAAAATGAAATAGACCTCATACTCTGCGCTAACCCTGGCATCATAAATTATGTGGACGTGCTCAGGAAGGTGCGCAGCAGAGACCATAGGATGGTAAGATCTCGCATCACCCTAGACTTGAGGAGGGAACGGTATAAACTGGTACATAAGAAGCTGCTCATTGAGTTAACGGTAAGAGGTAAAATAGAGGAATTCCGGATAAAGGTGCACAACAGGTATTCAGCTTTAACTCATGAAGAGGACGTTAGTGTTGACGCAATGAACGACAATGTGACGGGCATCATTAAGGAGTGTCCAATAGAAGTCGGTGGTAACTTCGTTAGACAGGATACCGGTAAGCTATCGCAGGAGACGAAAGATGTGATTAAGAAATGCAATTGTATGAAATCCCCTAACCCTACAGCTACAATATAACTGGCAGAACTTTCCAAGGTAATCAACAAGTGTAAGATAGCTGAGAAAAGGATGTATTATATGGATAGAATTGAGCCTGCTCTCAGGAACGGAGAAAGCGTAAAAGCAGTGCAGAAACTAGGAATAGGTAAGAACCAGATGTATGCGCTAAGAGACAAAGCCGGCAATATCATTACTGATATGGATAAGATTGTTAAAGCAGCTGAGGAGTTCTATAGAGATTTATACAGTACCAGTGGCACCCACGACGATAATGGAAGAGGGAATAGTCTAGAGGAAGTTGTCATCCCTGTTGATGATGATATGTGGTTTTTTAATGGCGCATGGGCCAGTTATGGCCAAAGAGCGCCATGACAAATGGTAATTTAAAGGATTTATTCTGAATGGCGTGGACAAGAATTTATTATGGTAGGTGTGACATGGCTGTATAAGGGCCTAAAAACTTTCACCGTAAATGACGTAAATATATACCTATTAAAATAACTACACTGATTCGTTATGGACGTGGAAGATGGCACTTGTGTTTTGATAAAAAAACCATACGAAAACGAAAGAACAGTTGCAATAGAGCATCAAGACGGCCCTCGAATACAAGGGCTGGTAATCACGTGTTAAAATTTCCGGGCCAAACTATTTTTAGAATGTCGGTTTCGGCTAAAATATCTAAGACTATTTGCAGTCTAAAAAGCGGTTCATCACTGAGAAAAAATGCAGGGTGAAGTGGTATATTTTCCTGATATGTAGAAGGGAACTACTTTCTCCTCTCTGTTTCTATTGCAGGGCACTGGATAAGAACATGGAGCACTGTCAAGCTATCGCCGCACTTCCTACAAGTAGGAGAATCCCCGCCAGTCAAGCGGTAGGAGCGAGTACTGTAAGTGTGTCCTATTCTTACTCGGCAAAGAAGCACTTCCTTGTAGCGTGCTGTTTTCTCACTTGTCGAATTCCGTAGTTTTGGTTTTATGATGTGTAACTTATTCAATGTTTGTGTATCCCACTCCGCTTGACAATGTTTCCTCAATTTACGGCGCAGAAACGGCTTTAGGTCTGTGGCAGGTAAGGGGATATTTTCATGTGTGTCGCTAAAACTCACTGACGTAGCGTTTTCGTCAGCAGCTACGTTGCCTTTTATACCTTTATGGCCAGGCACCCAGCATAGGATAATCGTTTGGCTGCACATATATGCGGAGCACAACAAGCTATACAGCTCATTCAAAACGGGATTCTTATGCTTTCGTAAGCTAATCAGGGCTCTCACGACATTTAATGAGTCTGTAAAGACAACAGCCTTAGCGACATTTCTGCGCCTTATGTGTTTAATAGCCGAAAGTATACCGTATGCTTCTGCCGTAAAGATGCTGTTGTGTGGGTTTAGTGGCCCAGATGTTGAAAATAAGGGTCCGAGAGCTGCGTAAGCAACACCAGCAGGAGACTTCGAAGCATCTGTTTAATATTCGTCTCAGGAATACTTCTGTTTAAGTTCAATAAAATGTGACTGTATGTGAGCCTCAGGTGCTTGTTTCGATAATTCTACGAAAGAAATGTCACATTGGATAGTTTGCCACTCCCAAGGCGTTGGAAGCCGAGAGGGCCCAGAGACGAAAGATGTGATTAAGAAACGCCATTGTATGAAAGCCTCTAACCCTACAGCTAGAATATAACTGGCAGAACTTTCTAAGGTAATCAACAAGCGAATGATAGCTGAGAAAAGGAGGTATTATATGGATAGAATTGAGCCTGCTCTCAGGAACGGAGGAAGCGTAAAAGCAGTGCAGAAACTAGGAATAGGCAAGAATCAGATGTATGCGCTAAGAGACAAAGCCGGCAATATTATTACTATTATGGATAAGATAGTTAAAGCAGCTGAGGAGTTCTATAGAGATTTATACATTACCAGTGGCACCCACGACGATAATGCAAGAGGGAATGTTCTAGAGGAAGTTGACATCCCACAAGTAATGCCACAAGATGAAAAGGAAGCCTTGGGAGCTATGCAAAGGGAGAAGGCAACTGGGGAAGATGAGGTAACGGCATGTTTGCTGAAGGATGGTGGGGAGGTTGTTCTAGAAAAACTGGCCACCTTTATACGCTATGCCTCATGACTTCGAGCGTACCGGAATCTTGGAAGAAGGCCAAGATAATCTTAATCCATAAGAAATGGGACGCCAAAGACTTGAAAATGTCTAGACAGATCAGCTTACTGTCCGTTGCCTACACAGTATTTACTAAGGTAAACGTTAACACAATTAGGAACACCTTAGACTTCTGTAAACCAAAGGACCAAGCAGGATTTCGTAAAGGCTATCGAACAATAGACCATACTCACACTACCACTCAGGTGATAGAGAAATGTGCGGAGTATAACCAACCCTTATATAAAGCTTTCATTGATTACTTGAAAGCGTTTGATTGAGTCGACCCTTCAGCAGTCATACAGGCATTACAGAATCAGGATGTACACGGGTCGTATACAAATATACTGAAAGATAGATATATATAGCGGCTCCAGAGCCACCGTAGTCCCCCCTTGGGAAAGCAAGAAGATCCCAATAAAGAAGGGCGTCAGGCAGGGAGATACGATCTCTCCAATACTATTGATATTCTTTACAGGAGGCATTCAGAGACCTGGATTGGGAAGAATTGGGGATAAGAGTTAATGGAGAATACCTTAGTAACCTGCGATTCGCTGATGATATTGCCTTGCTTAGTAACTCAGGGGACCAATTGCATTGCATGCTCAGTGGCCTGGACAGGCAAAACGGAAGGGTTGGTTTAAAAATTAATCTGCAGAAAACTAAAGTAATGTTTAACAGTCTAACAGTTTACCATAGGTAGTAAGGCACTGGAAGTGGTAAGATAATACTTCTACTTAGGGCCGGTAGTGACCATAGATCCGGATCATGAGACTCAAATAATCTGAAGAATGAGAATGGGCTGGGGTGTCTTTGGCAGGCATCCTCATTTCGTGAACAGCAGGTTGCCATTATCCCTCAAGAGAAAAGTGTGTAACAGCTGTGTCTTACCAGTACTCACCTTCGAGGCAACAACCTGGAGGCTTACGAAAAGGGTTCTGCTTAAATTGAGGCCAACGCAACGAGCTATGGAAACAAGAATGATGGGTGTGACGTTAAGGGATAAGAAAAGAGCAGAGTGGCTGAGGGAACAAACGCGAGTTAATGACATCATTGTGAAATCAAGAAAAAGAAATTGGAGTGTGCAGGGCATGTAATGAGGAGGGAAGATAACCGATGGTCATCAAGGGTTACGGACTGGATTCCAAGGGAAGGGAAGCGTAGCAGGGTGCGGCCGAAATTTAGGTGGGCGGGTGACATTAAAAAGTTTGGAGGGACAACATGGCCACAATTAGCAGACGACCGGGGTAGTTGGTGAAGTATGGGAGAGGCCTATGCCCTGCAGTGGGCGTAGCCAGGCTGATGATGATGATTACGAGAAGAAAGGTCGTTTACCGAGGGGCCCGATTTCTATAAATCATATCATAAGGAGCCAACAAACACTGACATCAAGGACAATATAAGGGAAATTACTTGTGCTTAATACATTAATATAACAGGGCTTCCCTATTACGTCACTCGTGGGTTCCAGCGCAAACCGTGCTTCTGGATGCCACGCACGCAATAAGGTAAATGGACTCTGTTTTGTAAACAGCGTGACGTCACGAGACGGCCCCGAAGCGAAGTGCAAAGAATTTCCCTCCTTCTGTGGCATCGACAGCGATTGATGTGACTGCGAGTATCCTGCCATAAGCTGCCCGCCAGCTGCACGTCGTGAAGTTATTCATCCATACGGACTTTCCTCATAGACGAATGAAAAAAAACAATCCGAAGTGCTCGCGCGAACGTGCAGTTCGGCGACGTATATGTTTTCCTCTCTAACACGCCTGGACTACGTAGGGGAGAAATGAAACCGCACCATTTGCTTAGGACGCAGGACCTTGCCATGGTAGCCCACGTGCGGACAACTGGTTGCGCTCACTGAACGCTCAACATGCAGCCGATCGGCATATGCGATCGTCATCAGCCTCGATCGCGACTGAATGGATCCAGGTCCAGCAAAATTGCGATAAGAAGTGCCCGTAGTCCATCAATCGATGTGGCATCAGGTCTAAATGTTTGTTAATTAGAGTAACAAACCTGCTGTTGACATTTTTCACAGTATTGTAATAAAGTATGTCTTTTAGAGAACTGCCTGCATGTCATGCGCACATTTCATGACGTAAACGCGAGCGTGACTGCATCTGTACCGGCGCTTGCCTCCTCTGTTCGCGCTCTAGTTTAACATCATCCCGCCCTAAAAGCGGGATGATCAACTGTAGCCACATAACTCGAGTTTTCAAGAAAAGCGCTGGTGGACTTCCTGTATATTTGCCAGCGTATGACGGCTGGCGGCACATTGCCAGCACCCACATTATGCAAAAAAGAAGAAATTTTTTCAGCGAAACAAAAAAAAATATTTCACTGCCTTTTTTCGTGCCGTTTGCTCATGAAACCACGCACCAACGTGTCGGCGCCCGCGCACACAAAAACACAGAAACGCACACGAAGAGCGATTGCGATGCATGAAGATGTCAACGTGTGATAACGCTCGTGAGGAGTAATTTTTGGTCAACAAACTCTCCTGCGTGTACCCAAAGATCACGCGACCGGCTCGTCCTGACGTAGCCGGGAGATGTCTATAGACCGAATAATTTTATGTCAGGTATTTCGTTCTATATGGCTATTGTGAACTATGGTAACATGGAGCTACACTGTTACAACGATTTCCTTCAACTTTTCACTCTAACTAAAAGCCGTAAAGTTGCAAACTATGAAACTAATGATTGCGATTAGCCTATTTGTGACTGAATTGCATTGCTTGGTTTTGCAAATGTTGTCTTCGACAGCAGACCATTCACCTGTATTGCTGGAATGTGAGTGAACTTTGTTGGCTTTTCTTTTTTTAGTGTTTAAAATAAAGATATAACAAACCTTATCATAAAATTTAGATTTTTGATGACTTTCCCTAAGCGGTCACACGTCATCTCCTTATACCACTTAATTAAGCAAACTCTGATCTTCCAATTTGTGAACGTATTCCTTTCTTCAGTTTTGATCTGTTCCTTTATGGCTCATTGGTTATCAGTCCAATTAATATGTACGCACTCGATACCATTCAACCAATAATTATCCAACCAATAAATATACCATTCAACCAATAACCAACCAAAGAAATATCTTTATTGCTACACGAAATCAGACGATAAGTTAATTTTAGCTGGAGATTTTAACTTACCAAACATAAACTGGGCTACTTTTTCTGTTCAATCTCCGCACGCTGTAGGAGATGCTCTGCTTGATATCATGTTTCATTTCGATCTCTTACAAATTGTGAGGAACCCTACTAGAATCCAACAAGATTCTTCATCTATATTGGATTTATTCTTGGCACGAGGCAATATCAAAGAAAACCTTTCATGTAATGTAGTGGCCGGTATTTCTTATCATCAAGCCGTAATCTTGGTAATAGAAGACATATTATTGGACCGAACGGGTGATATTCGACACTTTTCGAATTTTGCCCGTGCTGACAATGAATCGATTATTGATATCTTAGATCTTCTTTATTATAGTTTTCTGCACAGCACTTGTAGCGTGGATGACCTGTGGCTTGTTTTCAAAAAACATTGTTCGTGACTGCATTCAGCGTTTTGTACCAGTTATATGCAAGAAGTCAGACAATCACAATCCTTGGATTACGCGAGAAACTTTGCAATTGCAGCGCAAGCTAAAGCGATTAAAGAAAAGAATAAAAAAATCAAGCTCAGCCTATTTAGAGGCAAAAATTCATGAAGTTTCAGAGAAATTAAAACAGTGCATTCTGAAAGATAAAGAAAAATACTACAATAAACAACTGCCGGATTTTATAAAAACTGCACCTGAAAAGTTTTGGCGGTCAATTGCACCAGTTTCTCGTTCTACCGATGCATTTATTATAAATGGACAACATGTAAGTGACAATCTCAAGGTTTCAGCAGCATTTATTAACACCTTTAAGAAAGTTTTCACGAAAGATGACGGGCGTCTCCCACGCTTTAGCATGTCCCTTCCTTCCATGCCTGATGTTATAATTTCTGAAGAGGGTGTTTTTAATCTATTATTAAATCTGGATATTAAGAAATCACCTGGACCATATGATATTCCGAATGCCTTCCTTAAACAGTATGCAGAGCGGTGTTCAAAGTATTTGTGCGTCCTTTCACTCGATAATTGAAAGAAGGAGTTCTACCGTGTCATTGGAAAACTGCTGGAATTAAGCCTTTGCATAAAAGTGGAGAGAAGACGTGTATTGAAAATTATCGCCCTATTTCATTAACTTCGACAACGTGCAAATTATTGGAACACATCATTCATAAGCATCTAACTAATTTCCTCGACGAGCATAATGTACTGGCAGCTGTTCAACACGGGTTCAGACGAGGGTATTCCACATGCACTCAACTGGTCGAAACAATCCATGATTTTGCGACAGCAATCAACGAAGGAAAACAAACTGATGTTATCTTTATGGACTTTCGAAAAGCTTTCGATAAGGTTTCGCACAAGAAACTACTTCTTAAGCTCAGTTTTATTATATATAATAAACAGATATTAACGTGGATACAATTGTACCTATCTGATCGCCGTCAGTTTGTCGAACTGCATAGAACTTGCTCCAATTACTTTCCTGTCTAGTCTGGTGTTCCTCAGGGATCCGTCCTCGGCCCCCTAATGTTTTTAATGTTTATTAATGATATTGTTAAAAACCTGTCAGTACGTGTTAAGTTATGTGCGGACGACTGCGTGCTGTATGAGAAAATAAGTTCGACTGATGATCAAATTAGGCTGAATAATGATTTTTCAAAAATAGTTTCTTGGTGTGAGAAGTGGCAAATGTCAATTAACTTTGAAAAAAACCGTAGTTATGAGAATTTATGAGAAAAGATCCCTCTTCTATATTACTACACTGCTAATAATAATTTTCTTCACGAAGTCACAGAATATAAGTATCTAGGTCTATATAACCTTTCTTGGACCAGACATGTCGACTATGTTTCAGCGAACGCTCTCCGAAAGCTATTTTTCTTACGACGCTCGCTTAAGCTAGCCACCCCTTGTACACGCCTGCTTGCCTACAACACTATTATTAGACCAATCTTAGAATATGCAGTAATTATCTGGTACCCTTTTACAAAGGTAAACATAAATAAACTTGAAAGAATCCAAAAGAAAGCAGTAAGGTTTATATATCACACTTACGGGCGAGCATCAGTCAGTGACCTCCTCAAAAAAAGCGGCTTACCCTCTATTCCTAATAGAAATTGCATATGTCGCTTAAATTTTTTTCTATCAATGATTAATAATAATATCAAAGTTGACACCTCCAATATCCTTACGTATTCCTCGGGGTACCAAACTAGAAATCGCCATTCTCTTACTATAACATCATTAAATCCACGAGATAATTGTTTTAAATATTCCTTTTTGCCAAGGATCATCACTGATTGGAATAACCTCACGGATGATGTTGTCAGACAGACATCATTACATTCATTTCAAGAGCATTTGAATTGATTGTTGTTAATTGACCTTGTCGCTGTATTCTCTTGTTCAATTTTGTTTTCTTTGTGTCTGTAATTCTGTATCTTAACACAATGTTTCCCACCTGCTATGACCTTGTGTACAGGTTTGCAGTATTCATAAATAAAATAATATATATGGACGGAATGCAAGCGTTTCGTCTAGAATGGACATTTCAAGCAGGTGACAGCATAATAATAATAATAATAATAATAATAATAATAATAATAATAATAATAATAATAATAATAATAATAATAATAATAATAATAATAATAATAATAATAATAATAATAATAATAATAATAAACCATAATATTAGTCATTTATTTAAAGGGCCGATGAATACACCTAAGGTATGAGTGAGATTTCTGTAATAACAATAGTGATGAAGTGCGATGAACGCCTTTTCCTGCTTTCTTATCTAACCTGGAAAATGAATATGGAAAACAGCACCAGCATGTTCAGGTTTATACCGCAAACGAAGTAATATAAAGGAACGAAGTAAGTACACGATGCTTGTCTCGCAACCTATGCTTTTTCGAACTGATGCCACAAATTCACGGTAACGTCTTTTATTTATGCGCATTTTCTGGCCTATTAGCTTCCAGATGGATCCATTGGGGGGAAATCGTTCGCAACTAGCAGACTGTTAACTACTGACACGTGATGACTGCAGTGAACTGACAATATATCGTCCTCAAATGCTACATTATTGCACGAAACAAACAGAACGTTCTTATTACTTGTGCAAAGCACACATTTCTCAACTGTTGACTGGCAATCAGCTACAGAACGTGCTTTTGCACTTTTTTATGCTTTTTTTGCGCATTCAGCTTGTATTCTGCCTGTTTAGGTTGGCAGTGCTCTTGAAAACTCAACTAATGCAGTGGTTACTTATTTGAAAATCGAGCATTGGCTACAAAAAAGGACTTTTCTGCACAATAAAATTAAAGTAGCAAGTCTAGTACTCTTCTTCACCGATTAAGCTCGGTGTCGAAATTCTTCTCACTGATCTGCGAAATGCTTAAGTGTTGCCGAGTTCAGTTATACAAGCTACGTGACTATTAGAGAGAGCGATTTAGCAATAATAAGGTGGTAGGCAACCTTCAAAAGTCATTTTTCAACAAGATTTATTTTTTTTATTTTTTTACATATTCTGCCACCTAACGTACCTACTGCAGCGAAACAGTATTACGTATGCCCAAGCATTCACTAAACTTTACGAAAGAAATGTGCTGAACATATTCCCTGTCGACAACACAGTGTTACGGCTGCTATATGACACAGATCCTCGTGTATTAATTTAGTACTTGGATTATTTGTTAGAAAAGAAAAGGAATTAAGTGTCATGATTCACTTGCAACGCGAGAGATCTTTTCCGTAGTGGAATCAGAAGACCATAATAGAAGGACACTTCAAACATAGAAAAAGTTCGTCCCGTATCGCCCTCACAACATTCAAACAATTAAACGAATAATAACATATCAATCTCGCGATGCCATATTGCCACCTGGTGTTTGAGCCAGCAAGCGGTCAGCATCGCGTTCCCGGCAAAAACGACGCAGAAGACGACGAAGTCAAAGATCGCGCGCCAGTTGGAGAACCGTCACTTCGTGTCTGGCTGCTGATACTGCTGCTTACTCTTGCCTTAGCGCGTGACAAACTGGTGGAGGTGCTGGGTAATCTAATCTATGCACTAAACCCCTCCGAGCAGCAGGAGCTCCAGCCCTGTACCTGTGGTATCGCCTGTACACCCCGCCAGCAGAAGGATCCGTGGAGAAGCGCCTGAGTTTGGACCCCTTCCAGAGAAAATGGCAGCTCCGACCGCCCCAACCGGTATGGAAGGCACAACGCCGATTCATTGTACGCTACTCAATCCGCGAACGCCGAATCCCTTCCACGGCGCCATACATGAGGATGTTGAACATTGGCTGGTGCACTATGAACATGTTGCCGCGTTAAACAAGTGGGATGACGCAGAAAAACTGAGAAACGTATACTTCAGCCTTAACTATGGCGCACGTGCTTGTTATGAGAACCGTGCACATGCCCTAACTTCATGGGCAGAATTAAGACGCCGGATTCTTGAGACGTATGCGAGCCCTGATCGCCGAGTGCGAGCTGAGCTCATCTCCAGTCCAGTATACAAATGTCGAACGAGGGTTTCGCAATGTGTGTCGAGCACATGACGTGTCTCTTTCGACGAGCCCACCCCAGCATTTCGGAAGAAAAGTAAGTGCGCTACCTGATACGCCGAATGAAAGAGCAGCTGTTTGGCGGTCACATGCGCACTCCTTCCAAGACGGTGTCAGAATTTCTTTCCAAGGTCGTCACCATGGAACAGACTCCTCGGCAGCTGGCACAATCATACGAATGCCAAGTGAAAGCTGCCTCACTTACGGACTTCTTCGGAGCTCTCGGGGGCCACGTCGATTTTTTTCGAGAGCTCATTCGTTCGGTAATCCGCAAAGAAATCCAGAAACTGTCGGTACCCTCACAGCCGATGCTCAGCTCATTGTCCAGCGTTCTCCATGACGAAGTCCAGCATGCGCTAAGAGAACCAGCATGCAACACAGAAGCTCGACCGCTAAGAAATGACAGCCTCCGTATGTCATATTCGCAAGCTTTGAGGCAACCTGCCCCACCACCGTCCCCGCTTCGCACCACGTGCCCGGCTATGCTAGAACCCGTTCAAGCGGCCTCGTATTACCAGGACCACCGACAGGCCCCAAGGAAATCAGACGATAGTGGGCATCTGGCGCCGTCCCTTTTGCTTTCACTCTGGTAAAGCTGGGCATGTCTACCTACAGTGCTCCTATCGAGAGCTCGTACTACGCGGATTCTCAGCGAACTCGCTGCGACTATAGGTTCGACCAGCGTCCTCCTGAAATTGAAGAATACATTCCCCAGGAGCGCGTATCCCCACCAGCTCGACACCAGTCACGCTCCCCTTCGCCGCAGCGGTTTTCCCCGACTCGCCTTACGTATTCGAGCGTGGTGCGGTTCGCTCGCCCAGCTCACGCTGGGAAAACTAACCACAGCTACCTTCGGGGGTGAAACCGCGCAGTCTGGACGTGCTCAAGGACCCCTACTGACGCGTACCCGGACCGACGATACATCGACAACGACAGTACCTGCTGATTACGGAAGAAGAATTTCTTTGGACATTCCTGTACTGCCCGACGGTCGTGAATTGACTGCTTTAGTGGACACTGGAGCCGATTATTCTATAATTAGCGAAAAACTGGCCACCCTTCAGAACAACGTGACCACGCCTTGGAAACACACGCCAGTTCGCACAGTTGGCGGGCACATCGTCACACCACTCGACATGTGCACGGCACTAATACAGATTCACGGCACTAGGTATGTTGCCAGTTTGAGCACTCGCCCTCAGTGTTCTCGAGACCTAATTATCGGCATGGACTTTCTCAGGGGGCATGGAACTATCATCGACATTCGACAACGCCTCGTCACTTTCTAGACAAAGACATCACAGCGACGACCAGCACCATCCACCTTCCAGCATTTCTTCCTGCCATCGACGACGCTGTCGTGTTACCACCGTGTGCAAGTGTCGTTGTTCAAGTGGCATGTGACAGACTCTTACAGGGTGAAGCGGTCGCAGAAAGTAATCGTTCTCTCCTGCTTTTTCAAGGTTTTTGCGTAGCAAGAAGCCTTATCGATCTCCATGATGGCTACTGTGACGTTCTTGTCACAAATTCAGCTACGGACACCCGCACCTTTTCTCCGGTACTGGCATCGCCTATGCCGACCCGATCACCGATGTCACTGAGTGTTTTGTTTCCGAGGCAATCGGCACTGCTGAAGCACCTCTATGGAACGTCGAAGTTAGTCCAATGCTTCCTGAAGAGAACAAACATCCCCTGCGTGAGCTGTTGCTCGAGTACCACGCGTGCTTTGCACCGTCGTCGAAGATACATCAAAGATCGATTGCGAAACACCGTATCATCAAGTATGACGACGTGCCCCACATACGGCAACAGCCTTATTGTGTCTGCCCGACCGAGCGACATGCGATTCAAACGCAGGTGAAGGAAATGCTTCAAGACGGCGTAATACAGCCTTCATACAGTCCCTTGTCATCGCCAGTCGTTCTTGTTAAAAATAAAAATGGCACGCTTCAGTTTTGTGTTGACTACCGGAAGCTAAACAATGTCACATAGAAAGACGTGTACCCGTCGCCTCGTGTCGACGATTCTCTGAACAGGCTGAGGCGAGCGAAGTATTTCTCCTCTATTGATCTGAAAAGTGGCTACTGTCAAATTGAAGTAGATGAGCGGCGCCACGATAAAACTGTTTTCGTGACTGCGGACGGCGTCTACCAATTTAGAGTACTCCCTTTCTGCCTCTGTTCTACTCCAGCCACATTCAGTGAATGATGGATGCCGTTCTCGCTCACCTCAAGTAGACAAGCTGCTTGTCTATCTTGATGATGTCGTTGCCTTTTCAGAAACTTTTGATGAGCACCTTCGACGCCTACAAAGTGTACTCGAATATATTCGATTGGCTGACCTTACTCTCAAGCCAGAGAAATGCCATTTCGGTTACGAGGAAATGAAGTTCCTTGGTCACGTCGTGAGCCCGGCAGGTGTTCGGCCTGATCCCGAGAAGACTGCTGCCGTAGCTGCTTTTCCCGCTCCAACCAACAAGAAAAGTGTCCGACGATTTTTTGGCTTGCATGCATATTACTGACGCATATTGAAAAATTTCCTAAGCTTGCAGAGCCGTTAATTTGCCTTACGCGTGACGACACGCCATTCCTATGCACTGATGAACAGATCGCCTTTCGATTGTCAATCGAAAGGTGATCGCCAATCGAAGACAATCGCCAACGTCGATTGTCTTCTCCTCCCGTGCTTGGTTATTTTGGATGAGAATTCTGACACAGGAGTGCGCACTGACGCCAGTAATATCGGTCTCGGAGCTATCTTAGTGCAACGGCAAGACAGGACTAAACGAGTTATCGCGTAGAGTCCAATTATTCCACCACAGAGAAGGGGTACTTCGCAGTTATTTGGGCTACCAAAAAGCTTAGGCCGTATTTCTACGGGCGGCCATTTAAAGTTGTGACCAATCATCACGGTTGGTGCTGGTTGGCCAACCTCTGAGACCCTTCTGGACGATTGGCAAGTTGGAGTCTGCGACTCCAGGAATTTAACACCATCATCGTATACAACTCGGGCAGAAAACAGGAAGATGCCGAGACGCTATCACGAGCACCTGTTGCATCTCAGAATCCTGTTGAGGAAGACGACAGCGCTTTCGTGGTAGCCCCCAGCGGGCCGGATCTGCTCGCTAAACAGCGATCGGACGCTGAGTTAAGACGCATCATCCATCACTTAGAAGGCGGCACCGGGTCCATTCCTCGCTCTATTTCGCGATGGTTGTCGTCATTTTGCCTACGAGAGGGCATCTTACACAAAAGAAACACAGGTGGCGGCGACAAACCACATCTTCTATAGTAGTACCTCAAGCCCTTCGCGACGACATCCTATTAGCCTACCACGACGACCCGACATCTGGCCACTTGGGCTACTCAACGACTCTGGACAGGGTACGGCAATTGTACTACTGGCCTAGACTGACTGCTTGCGTCAAACGCTACATTAAAGGATGCAGTGAATGCCAGCGCCGCAAGTAACCGCCCTTCATGCTCGCAGGCCTTCTACAATCCATCGACCCTCCGCGTACGCCGTTTGATCAAGTTGGAACGGCGCCGTTTCCGTTTTCTTCCTCGGAAAATAAGTGATTCATTGTCGCAACTGATTACTTGACGCGTTACGCAGGGACGAAGGCACTACCACGCGGGAACAGCAGCTGAAGTAGCCCAGTTTCTTATGCATCACATTTTGCTTCGGCATGGCGCACCGTCATCTATCATCATTGATCGTGGGACGGCATTTACGGCAAAGCTTCTGGACGGCATCTTCAAGTTCAGTTACAGTCATCTAAAGGCAGCTGCATACCAGTGTCAGACTAATGGCTTGACAGAAAGACTAAATAAAACATTGGCAGACATGATCGCTATGTACGTGGATGTGCAGCACAAAACGTGGGACGAAATCCTGCCGTACGTAACGTGTGCGTACAACACTGCCACGCAGGAAACTATACTATTCACGCCGTTCCGCCTCATTTATTGTCGAGATGTCCAAACTATGCTAGACGCCATGATTCCGTATGAAGACACAGACCAGCTCGACCAGTTAGGTCCTGACGTCGAGGAGTACATTCAGCGCGCTGAGGAAGCACGTCAACTGGCCCGTGTGCACATAAGACAGCCGCAGTGTACAGGTGCAATAAGATCCACCATCAACAAGTTACCTATGAGCCTGGTGACTAAATTTGCGTTTGGACAACCATAAGACGGCGAGGCCTCCGCGAGAAACTTCTGAGCAAGTACTTCGCACCATGCACAGTACTAAGGCTTGTAAGCGACGTGAACTATGAGGTGATTCCAGACGGAGACCTGCCATCGCCCAAGCTCCCATTACCACGTGGAGAAACTACACATGTCATCCGCCTCAAGCCTTATTTTACACGGTGATGCTAAGTGTACTGGTGAAACAAACTTTTTTTTTTGCTGTCGTCGCAACAAACTTTTTTTTTTTGCTGTCGTCGCAACAAACTTATTTTTTCCTGTCGTCGCGTCGTCCTCCAAAGAACTGCAAAGCTTTTGTTTTTTTGTTCCCGACCACAGAACACATTTTTTGACGCGTGCGCATTTCCGTGTGGGTGCTAGAGCATTTCCTTCTTTTATTTTTTTACCCACTTTGTGTACTTTCCGTGTACGTTTTGTGTTTGTGCGTCGAGTCGATACTTCATTGGGAGGGGGAATAATGCCACCTCGTGTTTTGAGCCAGCAAACGGTCAGCATTGCGCGCCCAACAAAAACGGCGAAGACGACGACGAAGTGAATGATCGCCCGCCAGCTGGAGAACCATCCCTTCGTGAAGAGCTGCTGGTATTGCTGCCTACTTTTTCCCATAGCGCGTGACAATACGAATGGTTCAGGTTTTTGTGCTCTACAACTAAGTGATGTTAACACCGCCTCGTTCATGTTTCGTGGTATCACAAAACTGTGGTACAACCAACCCGTTGCGGCAAAAGGTCGCTGATGCACTGCATTCACGCCTCAATGCGACCCCTTCGTTTGTTTAGAACGCTGGCAAGTGCATTTTAAGGTGTGCTTAAAGCACTCATCGTCCACTAAAATCAAATTATTGTGGCGAACATGAGGCGCCACGATCACAAACCGTGCACTCGACATGTGCAGTCGCTGATGTTATTATAACGCAAAATCATCGCCACAATGCCACATTCTTCTTCTTTGCATAGTCACAAGACTGCTTACCAGCGTAAACAACTGGGCTCATTCATACAACCAACAGTTCATGGAGCATACACGCATTAGGTACGAGCATCTATGTGTGAAGCACGTAGTGGCTAGCAGAATACGCAAGGAGCCATCCCCACTATACGTAGCTAGCTTTGTAGCCTCCAGGCGGCGACTCCGCTCGATTCGCTGCTAATATCAAGTCTCTTATCAAAGTAAAAGTGGCTTTTTTGGTAACTCAGAAGGGCAATGTATCTTCTAGAAATTTATCGGCATACCTGCTGTTTTCAATCTGGTGTATCTTTTAGGTAAATTGAAAACACCCACCTTGTGTCGTATTGTGGCAGGCGTTTCAAACGATATCACTGCACCAGTTGTGTAATTGCTCTTGGCGAATGCGCATCTGTCACCACCGATGTAGTGTATCGAAGCACCAGTTCGGTCGTGCCAGTACAGCTGTTGTCTGCATGTCTGGAAATGGAGTGCGCCGGCACTTTAATGTGGGGCAATAATTTCCTAAACAGTCAGAAGCCCACCCGCCGTGGTTGCTCAGTGGCTGGGTGTTGGGCTCCTGAGCCCGAGGTCGCGAGATCGAATCCTGGCCACGGCGGCTGGATTTCGACGGCCGCATTTCGACAACACCCGTGTACTTTGATTTAGGTGCACATAAAGAACCCCAGGTGGTCGAAATTTCCTGGAGTCCTCCACTACGGCGTGCCTTCTAATCAGAAAGTGGTTTTGGCACGTAAAACCCCATAATTTTTTAAGTCGGAAACGCAGATCTCACATGCCACATGCCATTGACTTACTTATTGCGCTCTTGTAAAATTGCATTTTACCTACATGCAGCTTCGACGCAAGTGTTCAGAGAACATGCTACAGTATTTTCTAGCGGGCTCACGTCTGAGTGTGATCAAAAGATGCTATGACAGACACCTTAAAGGCCGAATTACACTCAATCCGCACGGTATTACGCATGCCTTCCATACGCGTGCGGACGTGCGGAAACTGCGGATGTTGGAGGCAGGTGCACAAATTTTGTTTCCACTGCTCGTGCGGGCACAGAGTAAACCGAAACTTGTGGATTTTGGGGTGACGTATGAAATTTCCTTCACATCCGCTCACGTACGGAAAAGCTTGTGGTAAAAGTGTAGTTGCTCCTAAAACACCGGTAATACATGCTGCCATGTTGATTCCATCCTAATGCTACCAACTACAAGATAGTAGATTTATTAAGTGCGAATGAACTTTAAGTTACAATACACTCCATCAATTTCTTCAATTTTGATTAAAACACGTTGGCGGGCTAGTTGTTTAGAACCCGTGATAGAGTGTGTGCTGCGAGCCCGGAACTTCCCAGTCACGAACGGCATGCGCGTTATCAGTCTGACGCAGCATTCTCGACAGGAAAGTAGCGAGCGCCGAGTTTTCAAGAAAGGAAACGCAAGCAAGGCAGATGACGATTATTGCTGTGGGACAAATATACACCCCAAAGGGTGCAACCGTTTTAAGAGTGTATTTGTTAAACAGGCAGATCCATCAATGACAGATAAAAAGAGCACCCATATAACGTCACAGGGTAATCTCTGGTCCTTTGGGTATCCACTGCCGAGATTGTTCCTGCAAGCCCATGTTTGAAAGCACTTTCATTCTGCATAAGGCTCATAGTCAGATGACGAGGGAGATTGTCGAGGCCTACGAGGAGGAGGAGGAGGAATAAACTTTATTAGTTGAAATGAGCCGACGGTAAAATCGTCCGAGGTGGGCGGCGTCCCTAGTCCAGGATGCCGTGGGCTTGAGCTGATAGCTTGGCCCTGCTCACCAGGCGATGTTGGTCTTCAGGGCTCGAGCTTATCAGTTGGGCCTCCCACTGCTCGACGGTTGGTCCGGTGATGGGCGGTGTCGATGGATTTTGTTGACATTCCCATACCATGTGGTAGAGGGTATTAAGCGTAGAGCAGAAGGCGCATTTGTGAGTATAGGTCGTAGGGTACATTGCGTGTAGCAGGGTGCCGTGCGGGAATGTGCCGGTCTGTAGTTTTCGGAAGATCACCGCCTCTTCTCTTGTCAGCTGGGGATGCGGGGGTGGATAGATCCTTCTACCCAGTCTGTAGTGGCTCAGGATATCGGCGTATCTTTTCGGGACGCTATCTTGTTGGTCTACCGGTGCTCGTGAACCTGGTGGGATAGCCCGGAGAATGTGATCTCGGGCAGCGGCATTAGCCGCTACATTACCCGCCAGGGACTCGTGTCCCGGGGCCCAGACAATGTACACCTCTGGAAAATTGTCTCGCTTTTCGAGGATGCTCAGGGCTTGTTTGGAAATGCGGCCCTTTTGATAATTTCTACATGCTGTTTGTGAGTCGGTGATGATCGTGATTAGATCTTCCTCTCGCTGGCCCGTAGTGGCCGCCAGGGCTATCGCCGTTTCTTCCGCGCAGTCGATGTCTGGAGTGCTTACCGAGGCCGCTGATACCTCTTGTCCTTGGCCGTTGATCACGCTGATAGCGTGGGCCGCTCTGTTCTTGTACTTCGCCGCGTCGGTGTATCGGACTTCTCCTTGTTTTGGTCCTTCGTAGGCCTTACGCAGAGCTTTCACTCTCGCTCGCCTCCTTTCTCTGTGGTATTCAGGGTGCATGTTTCTCGGGATGCTGGCCACCGTGATCTTCTCGCTCAGGGGTAGAGGAACCCGCTGTTTTCTGGACTCATATTCGACTGGGTAGCCCAGTCTTATTAGCGTGTCCCTACCCGTGCTGGTGAGCTTGAGTCGCTCTATCTGGCTCGTCTTGTGGGCCTCTACTAGTTCCTCCCAAGTATTGTGGATGCCCAGGCTGAGTAGCTTCTCCGCCGACGTCGTCGGTGGAAGCCCCAGTGCCAGCTTGTAGGTCTTTCGTATTAGGGTGTTCAATTTGTCTCTCTCGCTGTTCTTGAGACCCAGGTACGGGGTGCCGTAAGTGACTCTGCTGATTACCAGGGCTTGTATTAATCTGATTGTGTCCTGCTCTTTCAGGCCGTGCTTTTTGTTTGTCACTCTTCGCACCAAGTTCGCGACTTGGGTAACTGTCGCTTGCAGTTTTTTAATGGCGGCGAGACCGGCACCGTCCTTCTGGAGAGTGAGGCCCAGAATACAGTGTGTCCACCTTGGGTATGTTGACTCCATTTAGTGTCAACGTTGGGTCAGGTGTCTCCTGCGGAGGCCGCCCTCTTGTCCTCTTTTTGAGGATCAGGAGCTCCGACTTTTCCGGCGCGCATGAAAGACCGCAGCGGTGCAGATAATGCTCGCTCCTGTCGATGGCTTCCTGCAGGGCGTCTTGTTGTTCGCCCGCCGATCCCGTGCACGTCCACATGGTCAGGTCGTCTGCATACATTGCGTGACGGATACCCCTGATGTTCTCCAAGAGGTTCGGCAATCCCCTCATCGCTATATTGAACAGCAACGGGGAGATCACCGACCACTGGGGGGTTCCTTTCTGCGGTATTTGGAACTTCTCGGTCCTGAGATTCCCCAGGCCTATGGTCACCGTTCTACCCGTCAGGAAGTCCCGGACGTAGTTGTATGTCCGCCGTCCGCAGTTGGTATGTTGTAGGCTGTTTAGCACTGCTTCGTGTGAGACGTTGTCGAAGGCTCCCTTCACGTCGAGTGCCAGGATGGCACTCTTGTGGAATGTGCTGAGGCCGTCGATGACTTCTTCTTTCAGTTGAAGTAGCATGTCCTGGGTGGAGAGGTTAGGCCGGAAACCGAACATAGTGTTCGGCAGGTGCCCACCTTCTTCCAGATTGGGCGAGAGACGATTGTGGACCATGTGCTCGAAGAGTTTTCCCGCGCACGACGTGAGAGAGATCGGACGCAGGTTCTGTAGGTTGATGGGCTTGCCGGGTTTCGGGATCATCGTTACGTCCGCGTGCTTCCAGGAAGCCGGTATACTGCCGTTCTCCCAGCTTTCATTGATAAACTTTCGTAAACTCTCCGTTGCCCCGTCGTCCAGGTTACGGAGGGTCTTGTTGTTAATTTTATCCCTGCCGGGCGTCGTGTTTCTTGTGAGATTTCTTAAGGCTGCCACGATCTCCGACTTGGTGAAAGGTTGGTCTAAATCCGGATTGGGTTCCCCCTCGTACTCCGGGTGAATGACCGGCTGCGTCTTCCGTTGTTGCTCGTCTCCGATGTATTTCTCGGTGATGGCTTCGAGCGCTTCTTCTTCAGTTCCCTGGAAGTTGTGTATAAGTCTTTGTATGTGTTGCCCCGTGACAGTTTTTGATTCCGTCTTCGCGAGAAGGGTCTTTAGAATGGCCCAGGTCTTTCGGTTGCTGAGGGTTCCCTGTAACTGGTCGCACATTTGATTCCAGTTCTGACGTCCGAGTTTTTCAGCATACTCCTCCGCCTGCCGCGAGACTGCGGCAATGCGGATCTTGAGTTTGCGGTTTCTCTTCTGCTTCTTCCATCTCTTCAAAAGTCCTCGCCTGGCCTCCCAGAGGTGAAGTAGGTGTGGGTCGACTTCGGGATTGTCCGCAGTGAGTTGTATGGTCTTTGTGTACTTGGTAACCAAGTCCATCACGTTCTTGGTCCACTCCTCGATGTCCTCTAGGCTTCTGGGGTGTTCGTCTTTCCGGAAAGCAGGCCAGTCCGTAATTTTGGCATGACCTAATCTCACAGGGGTTTTGTGGTGCATGATTTCAGTCTGGATGATATGATGGTCGCTGCCCAGAGTCTCGTCCAGTCTCGACCACTCGACTTGCCTTAAGCCAGTGGAGAAGGTCAGGTCTGGGCTGGTGTCTCTGGAGACACTGTTGCCGATTCTAGTTGGTATTAGAGGATCGGTCCACAACGTCAGCTGGTGGTGTTGTGCCGCGTTGTGCACGTCCATACCCTTCTTGTTGGTTGATCGGTAGCCCCAAGCCACATGTGGAGCGTTAAAGTCACCCACCACGAGAAGTTTTTGACCGTTGGTGACTTTCTTCACTTCTCTCAGGAACTTGTCCAAGTCCTTTAGTGTGTCGCGCGGAGGACTGTATACATTCAGGATGTAGAGGCTCTGCAGGGTTTTCTTCGGAGGAACCAGCTCAATCAGAGTGTGTTCGATTCTGTGGTTGATTTGGCGCTGCTGCGTGGTGTAGTGCTTCTTGATGAGGACGGCGGTCCGGGTCCTTCCTTGGGCAATGTACGTTTTGTAGCCGCGCATCGTAATATTATTTGTTTCTGTTTCCTGTAACGCGATGACGTCAGGTTGGTGTAGGGTGCATAGGTGAAGTAAAATTTGCCGTTTCCGATTTATTCCTCTGCAATTCCACTGCCAAATTTTGAGGGTTTCGGTCGCTTCTTTCTTCTTTGCTATCTTATTCGTCATCTTGGCTTCCCAGAGTCTCGTTCATCTGGGATTCTCTGATGGGGTATTTTGGCTTTTTCCTTGCCTGCTCTTTTTCCCTTTCTAGAATGGAGATGCGTTGGTTGAGTTCGTTGCCCATCTGGGTGATCTCCTGGCGGAGCGTTTGTACGGCTGCTTGGACGGTGGCTGCCACAGATTTGCTTATGGTGTCGACGGCCTGAGCCAGTTCGGCTCGGAACTCATTTCTCAGTTCGGCCTTGTCTTCGGTTCGGGCCTTGTTCATCTTGTACTCTATTCCCGAATCGAGGTCCTCCATCGGGGGAGTATGTTCCCTCGGCGGCGTTGGTGTTGTGGTCAGTTTCTGCTGTTTTTTCAATTCGTCAATGAGATGTTGGAGCTTCCTCTCCAGGGCTTGTTCCCTGGCCTGAGCTCTTCTGTCGCGTTCCTCCTGGCGACCTTCTTGCTCTTCTAGACGTTTCATGAGCACTTCATTCCGCTTGATCAGGTCGGCGTTTTGCCTTCTAAGGGAGGAGATGGTTTCCTCGTATCTCGAATTTCGCTCTTGTGTCGGCTGTGAGGGAAATGAATCGGTTGTCGACTTGGAACTGGCTATCACTTCCGCCCAGGTGATCTTCTGCTGTTGTTGCTTTGGCTTACTTGTTCCATATTGCGAGGAGCTTGAACTTGTCTCCCTTGTTATAGGTGGTTGTCGGCCTCTTGATTGACTTCTCTCCCTCACGTACAGGGGTGGGGGTCTTGGCTTGAGCCTTTTCTCGCACTCCTTGCTTGCCGTCTCGTGAGGTAGTCCACATAGTTTGCACTGCAACTGGCAATCATGATCTACTTGTGGGTTCTGCACCCCGCACCGGTTGCAGATATGTTTGTCTGGGTTGGGGCATACGTCCTGCCGGTGGCCGATTTCTCCGCAGGCCTTGCAATACTGTACCGATCTGCGGTATGGGCGACAACGTGTGTACGAGCCGGCCACCTTCACATAGAAAGGGATGTGCGGACCTTCGAAGGTGATAACTGCTGAGGTGGATTTGCCGAGCATCCTCGCATGCAGGATGCCACAGTTGTTGGCTGCCAGTAGTTCCGCAAGTCGTTTCTCCGTCGTACACGCAGTGATACCGTGCACGACTCCACGTACTGTTCCTGGGAGCGGTTTGATGTACGGCGTCATCTCGTATGTGGCCGCCCCAAGTTCGATGCTGCTGATGGAACCGAGCTTCAGTGCGTAGTCCTCGTCTGCGGTGCTGGCAATTATCAGGTTCTGCTTCCACTGCGTTTGGATGGTTACGTTCGCGCAAAATTCTTTGAAAGGAGAACCACTTGCCCTTGCAAGTCCTTCGGCGATCTTCTCGTCCGGCCAGCTGGACAGTTTCATGCCGGTTCTTGGTCGGTATACCACCTTGTAATCATTCTCTGGCAGCGGCGGCGTCACGCGTCGCGGCGGTGGCTTGCCGTTGGTTCGGCTTCCCTGATCTTGCTGCCGTTGGTGGTTGCTGTTGGCTTGCATGCTTGCTTCCACTCTCGGGTTGCTCCTCGCGTTCAGTCCTCCTTGCTGGTTCTGGGGGTTTTCTTGCTTTCCTCCCTCTTGTATGCGGTCCTCGTTCAGCGCCTTCTTGTTTTTTCTTGCCTTGATTGCTTGGAACCATGGGCCAGCTTGACTAAGCGTCTTGCCGCTGTTCTCGTCGAATTCCATGTTGCTCTGGACCGCTGTGGAGTCTTGGCTATTGTTCTCTATGTCCATTTCGTGAGCACTGCCGTTCGTTTCCCCTGCCATTCTCGGTGCTCGCGAGGCCACGCGGGCCCGCTCCTGGGGCGCGTGCGGCGTTCGGAGAACGGTGTTCGAATATGTCGAGGTGCTCGTTGCTCGGTGTCTCAAGGAAAACAAATCCACTCACCGCGGTAATTCTGGCGACTTTCGATGCCGATTGCCTTGTCGAGTTCAATGACACAAAATCGTGAAGTTTGGTTAAGGTTAACTGCAATAACTCGCGATAAAAGCAGCAGCCCATGCGAAGCGCGTCCGCTCCACTCAGCCCCCTCGAGGCCTACGAGATTGCAAAATTAGAGCGAAAGTGCGTAAGCAAGCCTTCGGTGTCGCTATCTGAAAAAGAGATACGGTTCCTCGGTTTATCTTTGTGACCATTGCAGTACATGTTTTCCCCATGTCTTGCACACGTGTACGGTTCGTCGAAATGCACCACTGAATGTTCTTTTTTGCTATTGCATTTGTTTCGGCTCGCACGGAATATATTTATAGATGCGCGCCAAAATAAAATCTATAGTTGAAAGTGAAGCGCTGTGTCAGTGTATATGTTTCTTTCTACGTCCTCGTTCAGTCACGCTTATACACTATCAATTTTGACGCGTGATGCAAAAAAAAAAAAACGCCTTACCTCACATGCAGGCTGAGTAAAACTTATTCAAAGGCACCAAACATTTTATGCTTATGTGATCAACCAGAGAGGTTACTTCTTGAACTACTCAACGCCAGGCAAGACTGGCTCATAAAATGACAATGTATTAAGGGACAAGTTTAGAACATCGGCAGTTTTGTTAACATTAAAACGCTTTACAAATAAATACATCTTGTTTTTGGAAGAACAACAAAGCATGATTTACAAATGGTTTCGTAATGCAGCATAAGCTGTTAAATATAATTGCAAAACTGTAAAAAAGCACGTTTCCGAACACATTCGAAACACTGCGGATAGTATCTGTCCTGTAACTAGCGAGAAATGTGCGGGCTTTGTCCATGCATAAAGTTGGTTACAATGGTTGCAATAGAAGTTTGACAAATTAATAAATTTCATTTTTACTTCAACTGAGGTATTGAGAGTTGTCTGTAAAAACACTGATGTCTCGTCATATCAGCTTTCCAGTTAGGATACTGAGGGAGGCTCAGTGCTTTCGCGTACTCACAATAACTAAGTGACTAGTGACATAGTTTCGCCCGTCATGTCTAGCGTTAAATGAATGTTCATACACTCTTACTATTCGAAAATATAATGAAAAGCGTTACGTTGTCCGAAACATTTTACTACAGTACCTGTGTTTATGAACTAGGTTTGGCCTCGTTGTCCAAGAACTTGATGCATCAGGACGTTATCATACATTCTATCACTCAGATCACCATGGCTTCCACGTGCAAACTCCGTCAAAAGAAACATCCGCATTTCTTTTTTTATTTTTATGATGTACGTAATCATAAATAGCATTCTTTCCCCAATATGTATGCAAATTTTTCTTTTGTCATAATATTGATCACGCAAAATATGGTGTTTCAAGCTTAACTTCAGTCCCGACTTAAAAATTCCGGCATGAGCAATCAATGACGATTGTCAAAAACAGCGATAGCTTGTAGTGCAAGTTTTATATAAACCACATAAAGAAAAAAATCAAGAACAAGCGCGCGACACGTCCACAGAGGGAAGTGGTTTCACATAGAAATGAGAAAAATTCATCAAGGATCGCTATACGGCGCGATTTATAGCAGCCGGCGCGGACAGGCCTACGCTCATGCAGCGCTTTGTTTCCATACAGATGATGGTTGCTACTCTTGCGCCATGTCGTAGCCATCGCCGCCGCAAATATCATCTTGCGCGGCACTACGCTTTTATTATCGCGTTTTTGCCATACCCTCCTCCTCCGATTTTCACCTCCCGTTCTCTTCGCTATCACCGTCTTTCATCTACGCTCCGCCCTCGATTTTTCATCCTTTTGCTGTGCTCGTCATGTCGGTTACGCGGACATCGAGGGTCAACTTCGACGCTGAGCTGGCGCCGCAGATCAGCGTGTGACACGCGCCTCTCCGGCTAATGCTGTAATAGAGAGTTTTCTCTTTGAGATATGCGCGATACGCCACCGTGATACGTCACGTACACGTTAGGATCACTCATACGCCGGTCTTATAGACGTGCACCAAGGCCCATCTAAATAGGTCGCGAAGCTTGGAACGAAAAGCGTACTAAAACCTATTGCCAGAGATATCAGTTAGTGGCGCTTAATTGAAAGGCGGTTAGGTCTAGGGGGCACAAATAATAAAACCAGGAAGCCTATCGTTATAAAGAAGTTCAAAAACATTATTTAGAATACTGTCATATTGGCAAATATTCCGTTTTAGATATTCTTGCTACAATACAACAACACTTAGGTGCATGTTAAAAAGCCCCAGGTGGTCAAAATTTCCGGAGTCCTCCACAACAGCGTGCGTCACAATCAGAAAATGGTTTTGGCATGTAAAACCCCGTATATTAATTTTTGACTACAATTATAAATATTTGTTTTTATTTTACAGTGTTTTATTTTATTCTTGGTGACCCCTACCAGCCAGTCATTTGGCATAAGAGAGACTTGGCATAACTGTGCAAGCTAGCTATTATGCGCAATGGCGTTGCTCACTTGAACGCGGCGATTTCGTCCGTTTTCTTTTTTCCTTGCGTCTTTGTTGAAAGTGTGGCGTGGGCTCCACTTAAAATTTTGCGTGGTCCAGTGCACGGCATTCACTGGCGAAAGGTGTGAGTGCAGGCTCGTTGTTGTCGTGCAAGTTCACGCTGTCGCATCTGACGCGCTGTGCCTCGGGGTGACAATAAATTCGAGACGTACCTGCTAAGGAATGTCGCGCTATGTTCGATCACTCTCTGTAACACAGGCTTTGAGTGTCCGACGCGTAGGAGATTTAGTAGGACTGTTGTTTCCGAAACGATAATGCGGGGAAATGTCTTGTCTGATAACTGTTGGACATGAATACATGGTGTCGCACGGTATTGCGAATGATACTGTGAACAGGTGTCGCATATGTTGCTGTACATTACGATTGGGTACAGGCCATAATACTCATCCGTTGAAACATATGGTAATTGGGTCGGTTGTATTCGTTGCACCATTCTAGAGAAATAAAAGTGAAGTAGTTTTTGTAACTTCTGTTGCACTCTCATTTATTTTCATTCTATTTGCTCATCTTCGTAAGGAACCAACTGGTGTAATTGCTATCAATATAACCTAATTGAGTTAACGTTAAGACATACACTACTCCTGTACTTTAATCACACGCTGGCTCATCTCGCGGAGGGGCTTCGCAATTAAGCTTACCTAAGCCTCGAAAAAAAATCAACTGCTGGCGTGTAACGGTAGGAATGCCGGGCGCTGAAGAAATTAAATTGATCGCGTCAAGCAGCAGAAGTTCACGACGTCACTGCCATTTCCGGTGAGGACGTCATTTTTCTCTTTCTTTTCATTTTTTTTTTGCTTGCTGTTGATCGCCTCACCGATAGGTAGATAGCGACAGTTGCAACGAGCCGCCATTTTCTTGATATTTTCTTGATGGCTGGAAGCTTAGCTACCAGCCTACACCATGGCACTACGTCACGAAGACGCAGAGGCGTGGTCGCCGGGAGTGACTTTCCCACGGTAAAGACGCTCCGCCAGCGACCCGCCACGCCTACCTGAGGCACTCCTGGGTTTTGCGAGTGTGAGGGCGTTTATGTGTTCGCCCCTTATTCTATGCTTTTACAATGAAGCAAACGCAGTATTCAGACGTGCCCCCTTATGCCGAACGATGCAAGAGGCTCATGTTTTCGCAGCTTTTTTTTATTTTTATTAAACCCGTCAAATGAAATGGACCGCAGGGGTAAAAAGCGAAACTTGGATTTCGATATCGGCTCATCTATTGTGCACCAGACATTTTGTAATCGTTAAGCTTCTATGTTATTTTGCGTGACATGCATTGTTAGCCGACAAGGGTGCTTAGGATTGGTTATAACGTGTCATTAAATTTCGTTACCCCACTCTTGGAAAGCAATATTAGGATCAGCCCGTAATGTAGGTCGAGCGAGCAGGTGCAGTTCAAAGAACGTTAGTTAAACAGGGTAGCTAGTCTGGCGCACACTAACATGCGCACGCTGCGCAGTCACAACTGCGTTATTATGGCAGTGTGAACGTCATAAGTGCGTCTAAACGTGGTACTGAATTTCTGTGTGCGAAATGAATGTGCAGAATTGGTAATTCTCCATTCTCTCTCTCTCTCTCTCTCTCTCTCTCTATATATATATATATATATATATATATATATATATATATATATATATATATATATATATATATATATTGTTACGGTTAATGTGAAACTGGCTTTATTTAAGGGACGAGATTGATGGTGAAGTCAAGATGGCGTCCCGAGGCTGCACACGCTAACGTCTTCTTCCTCTTCTGCTCGCCCGGCTCATGCCGTAGCAGTCCCCGGTTGCCAGACGAAGCCCGCTGGGCAAGTCCAAATCACTCGGAAAGCGCAGGGTGAAACCGCTTAAGACGGGCAACATGTACTAACTGGGTCCGGCTAGACCGACGACCAGCGGACGTCAAGCGTGCTACCACGTACGTCAAGTCACTCAAGCGATCTACAATGACGAATGGGCCCGTGTACTGGGGTAAAAACTTTTCGCATAAGCCACGTTTACGTTCCGGAGTCCACAACCACACAAAGTCTCCTTTAGCGTACGAGACAGACTGGTGTCGGCTGTCATAGCGCTCTTTCGATCTGTGTTGCGATGCCACAGTACGAAGGCGAGCGATACGCCGGGCTTCTTCGGCAAGACAAAGCGTCTTGGCAACAGAGTACTCGCTGTGAAAGTCAAACGGTAGTATAGTGTCAATGCAGCTTAGCGGTGAACGTGCGTAAAGGAGATAAAAAGGACTGTAATCGGTCGTCTCATGCTTTGCAGTATTATAAGCATAGGTGATGAAGGGGAGTACGTCATCCCAGTCCTTGTGATCGGAAGATACGTACATGGCCAGCATGTTAGTTAGAGTTCTGTTCGTACGTTCTACAAGCCCATTTGTCTGAGGGTGATAAGGCGTTGAATGACGGAACTGTGAACTGCAGAGACGAAGCAGTTCTTCTACGGCGTCCGCAACAAACTGACGACCGCGATCGCTAATAATGACACGGGGGGGACCATGTCGAAGAATAATGAATCGAAGCAAAAACGTTGCAACGGACACAGCTGTTGAAGATGGTACGGCTGCCGTTTCCGCGTAACGGGTCAGATGGTCGACACATACGATCACCCATCGGTTGTCGTTAGATGATCGGGGAAATGGGCCCAGAAGATCGATACCCACTTGTTCAAATGGCAGGCGAGGCGGCGGCAGAGGTTGGAGAAGACCTGGCGGAGCGGTCGTAGGGCGTTTGTAGCGTTGACATTGGTCGCAACTGGCGACGTAGTGCTTGACTGTGTCCCGCATTTTGGGCCAGTAAAAACGCTCCTGTGTCCGGTTCAAAGTTCTGATGAATCCTAGATGGCCAGAGGTCACATCGTCGTGCATGGCTCTTAGTATGTCCGTTCGCAGACTCTGCGGCACCACCAGAAGGAAGCGTGCGCCTTTAGCTGAATAATTGGTCTTGTAAAGCAGGCCGTCGCGGACACAAAATCGGCCAGTGGCTCCAGGACGCGATGCGGCTACAAATAGAGGTTCCAAACTAATATCATTTTCCTGCTCTGCTTTGAAAGTCGTCGAGTCTGGGAATGTAGAAGAAATGGGAGCAAAACAGTTATCAAAATTGTCTGCGTCACACTCCGTCGTCTTCAGAGGAAGGCGGGAGAGACAGTCCGCATCTGCGTGGCGACGCCCGGACTTGTAGGAAATAACGAAGTCGTACTCCTGCAATCGAAGAGCCCAACGTGCCAGTCGTCCACTCGGGTCACGGAGATTCACCAACCAGCATAACGCGTGGTGGTCAGTAACGATAGTGAACGGGCGTCCGTAGATATAGGGCCGAAATTTGTGGACAGCGAAAACAGCTGCCAAGCATTCTTGCTCGGTCACAGTGTAATTGCGTTCCGCCTTAGTCAAAGAGCGACTAGCATAAGCCACAACGTGTTCAGCTCCGTCATGACGTTGCACTAGTACGGCACCGATGCCGATGCCACTGGCATCAGCGTGCACTTCCGTAGGTGCGGATGCATCGAAGTGACGCAATACGGGCCCTGATGTTAGTAGAAATTTTAGCTGGCGGAACGCGTCGTCGCAAGCCGATGTCCAGTTGAAGGGGACGGCTTTTTGGAGAAGACATGTTAGGGGGTACACCACGTCAGCGAACCTTGGGATGAAGCGCCGAAAATACGAGCACAGGCCCAAGAAACTCCTCAACTCCCGCACTGACTTCGGTGCTTCGAAGGAGCTGACTGCCTCAATCTTCCGTGGATCTGGCCTCACACCGTTTTTGTCGACCAGATGCCCAAGTACTAACGTCTCCGTTTCCCCGAAACGACATTTCTTGGAATTTAGGATCAAGCCGGCTTGTTTGACACAATCCAGAACAAGACTGAGACGGCTGTTATGCTCACTCAATGTGCTGCCAAAAATCACTACATCATCGAGGTAGCACAAACAAATTTCCCATTTAAGTCCTCGGAGGATAGTATCCATGAATCGTTCGAATGTTGCTGGCGCGTTACAAAGGCCGAACGGCATAACGTTAAATTCATAAAGACCATCTGGTGTCACGAAGGCCGTTTTCTCCTTATCGTCTGGGTGCATGGGTATCTGCCAATACCCTGATCGCAAATCCAGTGATGAAAAGTAGGCAGCGGAATGTAAACAATCGATGACATCATCAATTCTAGGAAGTGGATACACATCCTTTTTGGTGACTGCATTCAGTTTCCTGTAATCAACGCAAAACCGCCACGATCCATCCTTCTTCTTTACTAAGATTACTGGTGCTGCCCACGGACTAGAGGACTCTTGAACAACACTTTTCCGCAGCATGTCTTTCACCTGTTCAGCAATCACTGTCCTCTCTGTTGCAGAAACGCGGTAAGGCTTTTGCCGAATGGGATGCGCAGATCCGGTGTCAATTCTGTGGCGAGCACGAGAACGAGGGAGTGAAGCCTGCTTGTCGCCTTGTGCGAAATCGAATACAGAAAGATGTGCCCACAAAACTTCTGCGAGAACGTGGCGCTCATGTGAGGGCAGCGCCTTGTTGATCATCCATAGGATCTGCTCTTCAGAAGTGCTTTGGTGAGGATCGCTAGTACGAGACTGCTCCTCCTCGCTTAGAACTGTAATGGAGCTGTAAGTAATCTCGTCAAATTCAGCGAGCTTCATATCACGCGGAAGAACAGCAGGGACGCAAGAACAATTGAAAGCCCACAAATTTGAGACGCCATTCACTACTCTCACGACAGAGCGTGGTACGAGTACATCTTTCTTTGCGCAGCTCGACGGAAGTGGCTGAACTTGCGCTTCAAACGATGAAAGGTCGGCAGCAGCGAAGTTGACAGGGATACGTGACAGCGACCAAGGTGGTACCAGCAAATCTTTCGAAACAACACAATAGTTTTTCACTCGTAAGGATGTGTCGGCAAGGGTGGCGAGAAGCGCGCTATTCAGAGTAATTTCGCCTGTGCCACAGTTAACGGATGCACCAAAATCCTGCAGAAAGTCAATCCCGAGAATCACGTCGTGAGTGCACCGCGGTAGTACGAGAAATTCTGTTATAAGATCTTCTCCTCCGAACAAAACACTTGCAACACAAATACCAAGGGGAACTAGGCACTCTCCACTGACACCACGAAACGTCACACCACCATTCCACGGGAACATAACTTTCCGACCCAGCCTCTCTTTGAATGTCACACTCATGACGGAAACGGTAGCACCAGTATCCACTAATGCTGTTGCAGGTATACTATCAATTAACACACGCACTTTGTTCTTCACCATCATAATAGGCAGAGGAGTATTTCGCAGAGACGCAGACTGTCCGGCGACCTTACCTCCATCGGTCGCGCCGGCTAGTTTTCCGACGGTGGTGGTGACGCAGCACGTCGCCGTGGTGACGGTGAACGGCGTTGGCGACTGGTTGGGGGCGTCAGGCTACGGTCTGAAGCTGGCGAGCCACTCCTTCTACTATATTGACGGAAGGTATTCCGGGGTGGCGCGCCTGTGGTGTTTGCACTATCAGGGTCTGTCAGCCAACGGTCGTCATAACTGTCACGTTCAAAAGTAGGCCAAGTTGGTGGTGGGCCATATCTTGTCTGTCGGCGTCGGCGACAAAAACGAGCAATGTGTCCCGAGGCGCCACAGCTGTAACACACAGGCGATGCGCGACCGACGTTGTAAACCTCGGGGTCAATCCTGGGACGCTGCGAATAATAAATGCGATCTTCCGAATTCCGATTCGTGGTGGTAGCTCGACGAGTTCGTTGATCGTGCGTCACGTCGTCGGGAAAGGTACGTCGGTGCTGTCGCAGCTGATCTACTCGACACTCTGCAACGCCTGGCATGGCAGGCAATGCGGACACAGCAGATGCATGTTCTTGAGGTTGGTTGGGAGCCCACCCAAGCTGGTCGACATCCGCCCCTTTGGTGTGTCTTTCAAGTTCTTCGCGAACAATTTGCCTAATAGTTGCCGCAAGGTCTAGTTGAAAACTGTAGTTGTCATTGTCTTCAACGCTTGCCACCGTTGTCACATTTGCTAACCTGCCGAACTTAGGCGTGATACGGCGCAGCTTCAAGGCCTCAAATGTGCGGCAATGCTTGATGAGGTCGGCGACCGAGGCGAGACTCTCCTTTCCGATTAAATAATTGTACACATCCTCGGCTATGCCTTTAAGCAGGTGTCCAACCTTGTCCTCTTCGGACATTCGAGGATTGACCGTTCTGCAAAGCTTCAGGATTGCCTCAATGTACGTAGTACAGGTCTCACCTGGGACTTGAGCGCGCTGAAGCAATGTCTGCTCTGCCCGCTTCCTTTTCGTGGTGGAATCGCCGAAGCACTCTGTAAGGTGAGTAACGAAGCTGTCCCACGTTGTGCAGATATCTTCATGGTTCTCGAACCACACAAGCGCAGTGTCCGTGAGGAACAGAACCACATTGTCGAGCTGAGCCGTGGTTTTCCAGCCGTTGTACTTGCTCACACGCTTGTAGTGGGTGAGCCATTCCTCCACGTCCTCGCCGAATTTTCCTGAGAAAGGGCGGGGCTCCATCTGATGCATCCAGGCGCCGGTTGTTCGAACTGGAGCTGCCAGAGAAGGCTGTTGGTCACCGCTGTGGGACATCGGGATCTCAAGTGGTGTTGGGGGCAGTCGAGCGAGGCGTCGGCTCCGGCGTGGTGCTTGCTGCAGCAGCTCCGTCGTCTTGGTCGAAGTACCCCGCACCTCCACCACAAAACTGTTACGGTTAATGTGAAACTGGCTTTATTTAAGGGACGAGATTGATGGTGAAGTCAAGATGGCGTCCCGAGGCTGCACACGCTAACGTCTTCTTCCTCTTCTGCTCGCCCGGCTCATGCCGTAGCAATATATATATATATATATATATATATATATATATATATATATATATATATATATATATATATATATATATATATATATATATATATATATATATATATATATACCCCTGTTTGCTTTTAGCCGTAGGAGCAGGAGGCACACGCTATCATGTGGCGTGCCACTTGCCCTGCCAAGCACGCAGGCGATTTTTCAACGGTTCTGCTAAAATGTGGTCTCGGGAGGGACGCCGGACGAGTGACCGATTCTTTAGATATCGTTGGACGATGGCCGGAGCGATCGGCCGGCCGCGTCCAACGTCGCAGATTGCGCGGGCCTGCCCACCAGGCGTCGCCGGACGACCGCGGCAATTGCCTTTACCGCCGCTCATGGCGACATGGAAATCACCTGGATTTGTTTTAAAGCGCAGATCTTAGGCGCCCATTCCCCTTGAGTCTTCGGCATGACGGAGTGAACAAGCAGAACGAAGGATAAAAGAGCGAACACGGAGCACAGCGTGGGATAAGCGACGGCGGGAGAGAAGAGATCGGCTGCCGTGGCTGGGATCGAGTCCACGACCTCAATCTTAGTAGCGCTACGTCATAATCACTAAGCTACTGTGATGGCTATTAGAGCTTTTTCAAAAAAAAAATTGGGGCTTGCAGTTCATCCTAAATTTTGTTCCATCCACCATTACTAAAACATATGTGTTGTTCATGGGCACTTATAAATGAAGAAAGGAATCCTTGCCATGAATACCTTTGCGTACTCTACAAGGTTTTAGTGTGCAGTTCACGCTGACGTAGTCTATGCGTTTCTGCGCGGTAAATTTCATGTTGAATGTGGCGTGGTGAAGCCGGGATCACGGTGACCTCTGTAACCACAAGTCACAATAATATTTTACAACGAAGGTGTAGAAGGCTAGCTGATTTGTCCGTCTGTCCGCCTTCCGGTCGCATGCACGCTGAAAACACTTGCTGCGCAACCCCATGCGCATGCTTGAAAAAAGAAAGAGAAAAGATGCGCGTGATTAGGCAGCACAACCTAGATAGCACAAGGCCTGTCTACTCCGATCCATGACGCCGCGATACCTGTCCCGAAATTTTCATTGACAAGGCTGGAGTGATGAAAGAGGCCACGTCAAAATCACTGTCGCTTACTCGGGAGCATCCCCATTCGTTTCCATGGCAGTAGGACCACATAGCGTGACGTCGTGGCTCAGAATGAAAACGCCTTATGCTATCTAGGTTGTGTTGGATTAGCTGCGCCAGTAGTCACGTCGTTACTCTCCATCGCAGCCGAACGCGCATGCAGCAGTTTCTCTCCGACTCCGAAATTGGTAGGCCACGCGTTACACGTACTCCTGATGAGCAGGCAGCTTTCGATCAGCAGCGCCGCGAGCAAAAACGCGCAATCCTGCACTTAGAGTAGTCTTCCTGCAATCTCGGTGCCATTTTTAGTAATTCACCTTAGCTTACTATTACCGCGAAGGATTGACCACGCACGGGACAGCTAGGTGACAGCTAAGCATAGGTGTTGCGCTATATTTGCAGAAGAGATCGCGTGAAGCGCATAACGGCTCGATAGTATGCTGTAACGTGAATCTTGTCTATTGCAGACACTCACCTTGGTAAACCACAAAGTGTGGTGTGATGTGCACGGAATTCGCGATAAGGTAGTTGCCGGCAAAGCCGAGAAATCGACGTCGTTGAATAAGTCGAGACGCAAGCTTAGTGCCAGGGTGAAGTTAACGTTCGGGTTGGGAACATGCAGTATGGCACTCACGGCGTCAAACTGAAAAAAGCAAAAACGAAACCAAGACCGCTCAGGTAACGCACGAGCACATTAAAAAGAACAACATGCGCATGCGATGAGCTTTACAGTAAATGTGTGACGTATCACACCGTAAATATGTCTGGAATCTTTTATTATCGTAAACTGCGGAAGCTTAAAAAAATATAACTGCTGATTTTGCAGGCCTTCTGTCGATATTAGAACCTGACATTGTTAACGCCACCGAATCCGCGCTAGACTAACGCCATTGCAATATCGGAGACACCGACACACTTATCTAAAATGGAAAACATTGTCGTGAAACATTGCTGATGATGATGATTGCAATATGATGAGAAATACCATCGACCCGATGGTATTTCTCATCATATTGTCACGTACGAGTTTCTGCCGTTGTAGACAAAAGGACGTTGTGAGGTGAAGAGGAGGTTGAAGTCTCTCGACGATCGGTAAATAATGTTACCCTGACTACTGAGCTACCACCTCGTAACTGTATATATTGTAAATACATATACGTTCCCTCCCCGTAACATTATATTGAAACACTGCTCAAGACAGACCCTAAGAAAGATGTTTATTAACTTTATTTAGAATTCCTACCTACTTTCTATATACATTACTGACAGTCTATTTAGTTTTTCATTCTAGTAACATTTTTTCATGCAACGTCAAAATACTTCTTTCTTACTTCTGTAGCAAGAATATTTTACATGCACAGTTAAAGCACTGCCTTCTTACTTTTGTGTAAAGCATATTTTAATTACATCATTAAAAGACTTCCTTCTTATCTTTGTATAAAGAAACTTTCTTCATGCACCTTTAAAATATTTATTACTTTTGCACAAAGAATAGTGTTAATACACCGTTAACATGTCTTACTCTAACTTTTCTTCAAATAACATATTTATTACTACGTCGAAAGGCTTCTGATTTTGTGAATATATGTTTTACTATACACCATCAAAATATTTTTGCTGAAAAATATTTAGAATGGGAAATAACCTGAGAGTTTCTGATAATTTTTTCTAGCACAAAATATTGTCGCCTTATGATATAACATGAATCTTTTTGTTTTAAATCACAGTTCCAACCCAAGTCGGTGGCGAATTGTTGGCAAAGTGTTACTAAATTGTTTAAAGAAATGTGTTTGTAAACTGTTAGAACCATTCTTTCTAAAGGTTCCACTGGACTAAGTAAGCCTGCGGTGATGTCAACTGTGAGAACTATTCATTCTAAAGGTTCTACTGGATTAGGTAAGCCTGCGGTGATGTCAGCACATTTCGAGAAAATTAGCATGTGCTTCACCAACCCACCTCTGTGATAATAGGGTAGTACCTGGCAGGCCGCGCACCTCTCACACAGCTGTATTCGGGCGTTAAGGTTGTATAATTAAAGGGCGATTTACGCGCGAGCCGCACCAACAGCTTGCCACACGCGTGCGGTCATGCGGAAAACTGCACCTAGCATGGTGCGCTAGGTTCGGCGTAAAGGGGGGCTTTAGTCTGGCGGTAGGCAAGGCGAAGCGGATAGATGGAAATAATGTCACATGCCTCTCTCGCGCATGTGCATAACTTTGGCATTGGTCCGAGTCGAGGCGAAGAAGGAGACCATGGCCATCGATATCAGTTCCTTTGCGACGCCGGCGTGGCACGGTCGGAGTGATGTTGGTGTGTGGTCGTGTATCGTAGCAGCAATCTAGCTATTGTTGCTGCTCTTTATGCGCAGGTTGTGTTGTGGCTGATTTATCGGTACAAGCCAACCAATAGCGTGCTTGCGAAGCCCACGGCGTTTTCTACGTTCAGTGATGTGAGCGTTTCTGCAACTTCTCTGCCAGCTGCGATGCATTGCCTTGTGAACTGATAGTGATTTATTATTGGCACGGCCCGCGTTTTAAACTGCACACTGCTTCAGTAGCGAAGAGTTGTTCCTCGAGATAGCACTGCAGCGAAGTTCTGTCTGTCTCCAAATTATAACAAAAGGTTTGTGCTTTTCCATCGTTTTCCATAAACATCATATGTTTGATGTAACTGTCCTATGCCGCATTTTGGCAGCCTACTACAAGCGTGAACTATACTGACATGAAATATTTCAAAAATTATTTTCTTACACGCTCGAACTACGCCGGGTCATCGGTATATCGGCAGTCATCGCCGGGTCATCGGGTCGCCCACGGTATAAAGCTTTAAGGGACTATATTTATGGGCGCCGCAATATTTCCTCACGTGAACAAGCCCGCCATTCAGCGCCCTCTCATCGGTGTTTGCTCGCTTGTAGCAAACGTGCAACGGCGGCAGCCGGCACGGCTCAAACAGCCGATATTTCTACCACTGCGGGGAGCAGTAGTTAGCGGGTAGGCAACGTAAAATTTCAACCAAAGATGTACAGGCAGTGTAAATATACTTCTCCAAACTGGACCTGAACAGTGGAGCCAGCTTCCTGCCCCTGTCGGTGACAGCGCCGCTGTCGAAAATTGCCTTTCACATGGACTGGAAAAAACAGTGCTTTCTTTAAATAATATATGCTGCAGGCAATCAATTATCGATTGCGAGCACAAGCTTCATAAACGTTTGTTGCACAGAATATGTAAAATAACACGAGTCAAGCATTAGCGCTTTGCGAGGAGCAAGAAGCTGAGCTCGTACATCATCATCATCATCATCATCATCATCATCATCATCATCATCATCATCATCATCATCTTTTCTGCCCACTGTAGGATGATGCCCTGCGATCTCCAATTACCCCTGTCCTGCGGCAACTGATTCCAACTAGCACCCGAGAATTTCCTAATTTCATCGCACCACCTTATCTTCTGCCGTCTATTGTTTTTCACTTCTCTTGGTACCCAGTCTGTAACCCTAATGTCCCAACAGTTATCTAACCTGCGCATTACTTGATCTGCCGAGTGCCATTTCTTTCTCTTAATGTCAATTCGAATATCGCCTATACCAGTTTGCTCTCTGATCCAAACCGCTCTCTTTCTGTCTCTCAAGGTTATGCCTGGCATTATTCGTTCCATCGCTCTTTGTGCGGTCCTCAACTTGTTCTCAAGCTTCTTCGTCAGTCTACAAGTCTCTTCCCCATTTGTTAGCACCAGTAAAATGCACTGATTACACTTTCCTTTTCAATGATAACACTAAGCTTCCAGTAAGGAGCTGACAATGCCTGCAGTATGGCATCCAATCCCTTTTTATTCTTGTATGAATTTCCTTCTCATGATCAGGGTTCACCGTGATTAATTGACCTAAGTAAATGTACTCCTTCCCAGAGCCTAGAGGCTGACTGGCAATCCTGAACTCTTGTTCTCTTGCCCGGTTATTCATCATTATCTTTGTCTTGTGGATATTCATATTTAATCCAACTCTTACTCACTCTCTTTTAAGGTCCTCAATCATTTGTTAAACGGGAAGAAAGGGGGATAACCGAGAGGCCCGGTTTTCTTGTTCATATCATAAGAAATCAACCAGCACTGACCCCAAGGACACCATAGGGAAAATTACTTGCGCTTAATAAATGAAATAAAGAAACGATAAATCAATAGAAATGAAAGTGCATGAAATAAACAACTTGCTGCAGGTGGGGAAAGATCAAACAACCTTCGCATTTTGAGCGCTATGCTCTACCAATTGAGCTACCGCGGCGCCGTTTACCCGTTCATTTTATTGGTTATATATGTTTTCTTGTAGAACTCTGGAGTGTTAGCCAGCGCCACCACTCACAGACCTTGGCGGCGGACGTGGAACATCCTTTCTGCCGCAGGCGTCACGAGAACGTGAGCTTTTTGGGTAAAGGCAACCGGTCAATAAACCCACACATGCTACCTGAAGGCATCAATGTTGGCTGATTGGAGGCCCTCGTTATGTAAAAAATGAGAAGAAAGGGAGTTAACTGAGGGGCCCGATTTTATTTGTCGCATCATAAGAAGCCAAGAAACACTGACACCAAGGACAACACAGGGAAATTACTTGTGCTTAATATATGAAATAAAGAAACGATAAATACCGGAAATAAATGTGGACGAAAAAGCCACTTGACGCAGGTGGTAACAATCCCACAGCCTTCGCATCGTGATCATTCTCCGCCTGCGGCAAGTTATTTTTTCATGCGCTTTCATTTCAAAAAGACCCCCTATTGTGAACTTTGCTTTTGTGCGTCTCGGTTTTTGTCATTGCCCAACTTTTGTTCCACCAATCTTCCAATCGCCTCTTACTAATGTCTATTGTGGGCATGTTTACTTTACCCCTGCTCTCGCTGAACCCAAGGGCTTCAAGGAGGCCAGTGGTACGGACAGCAGGCGCCCCCTACCGCGCCTTTCGGAAACACTACATCGCGAGTACTGCATGCGCGCACACTATTCACGGAGAGTACCTGTTGCCAGTTGAGCGTTAGCTTTAGCGTTCTTAAAGCATTGTCCCAGTTCCTATTCCTCAGCTAAGTTTTGTGTGCTGCACTATTAACAGGTGCAAGCTTACCCGCTGAAGACGACGAACGTAACAGCCTGACGTTTGTTTTTACAGTGCCTATTCTAGTCATCAAAGTGATAGATTTGTGAGTCTCTTATGACCCCGCGCCTGCTGTCGTCGTTAACTGTGTGTACCACAATGTGCTTTGGCAATGCACGTATGGGCAGGTGCAGAGAATGCCTCTTTGCGACCTGCTCCGGTCACGGTAGTTGGTTCCGACAGTTTAATTATTGTCGTCAGCGCTTATCAAATACCTTGGAAATAGGTACGTGATTAAGTACCGCACGCATTATGACGTAAGCTGGAAATTCGCACCATGTGTTGACGTTGAACAGAGTCGCACCGATGTGTGCGACTCTGTTCTCGTGTGTTTTCCCGCCAAAATGCACATGTCAACGTCAACACATGTCTCATTCCTCTTTCGAAGAATATTAGCTTTTGCGCTGTAGTCGAAACAATACCTGTCATTACCAAAAACTACGTGACAGGAAAATGGGGGGGCACCAAGCGTACAAGCGAAGTATACGGTAAGATCTCTTGAGTAAATTTCGTGCGGACCACTCAATATAAAGTGTACGAGTTAAGAAGTTTTACTTGTATAGGTGGTCATTGCACTAACGCGTAAAACAGGACACAGGCACGAACGTGAACACCAGCTAGCCCGGCTTTCTGCCTTTAAAAAAAATTTAGCTTGTGTCCAACTCCAACGCGGCCTATTCAAACACACGTTAAACGCAAAGACGTTTTTCTGAGATAACCCCTGGACCGATGATAATGAAATTTGTTGCATAGGAAAAGAAAGTTAAATTATGGTGAGTGTTGTAAGCGGAATTTTGATATAGGGCCTCAATATTGTTCAAAACATTTTCAAAAATTCTAAGGCTTGAAAAAAATGGAAGCACCAAGTTTACAAATTTATAGCTCTCTGTCAAAACAGATATCGCGCTTCTTAAAACGGTATCCATTATGCCATCGAAAGCGGACAAGCTGGATATGTCTTTTATATTTTACGTAATATTGTTACGTTCACAAGGGTTCTTCAAAAGCTGCAAAATTGATATCTTACACATTATTGAGATTCATGTGTAACATATCAATTTTGTCCGCTTTAGATGCACTGTTATATGGAATCCACATATTTGTGGTATCATTTTTCGTTACTTAATTAGAGGATTGTACACTTGATAGTATCGTTTTCTGAAGGTTTTCGAATTTTGCCAAAGTTTAAACAAAAATTGACGACCCAAATTAGAAGCTCGAAAGAAACAGTCTATAGATTTTACGTTTTTATTTTAAATGCAAGAAACGTCGTCAAACTTGGTGTTGTGGTTGTCGAGAAAAATTAATTCTCCTTTTACATGTATTAGGATAGGTGTACCCGAGATAAAGCTTCCTCTTAAGCTTCATTTCGATTTCGTTGCTTCTGTTACTCAAGTTTGAACAGATCTGCGACTTTTTCTAGCATCTACTAGTTTTGAAGATGTTCATTACTTTTGAATTAAACTCTTGAGTCCTGATATTCACGCAGAAAACGTTTTTTATTTTGTTTTGTGTTGTTATGCAGTGAGCCCAATCAGCTCGATTACGTCGAACCTAATACGCGCGCCCGAAGAACGAAGTGAGACTCTATCCTGCTTCAAAATGTTCTCACCCCCTGATGGCAGTTCTAACTTTCGGCAACCTAACAGAAATGTCATCGTGATCGCGTGTAACGCATTTATCCGAACGCGCCGAGTCAGCCTATGACGGATGTGAGAGCAGCGTCGTCTTTTCCGTATCTCTCTATATCTCTAGCACTACAGCACCCCTCGCTTATGTGCACTTGTATAGATCAAAGTTTTTTTTTAAAGTAAACTTCAAAATTTCTGAGTAACTCCACTAACTCATATAGATTATACCACGCACCAATGAAACGAAAACTGAATAGGACAGCAAATGGCAACAAGGCACCGTAGGAACTTCGCGTAAGCAGCCAATAAAATGTAGAAACACCATCTGCTGCGCAAAGTCGCAGGTTTGAAACCAGCTGCCTCTGGGTATCCGCAGGTCAAATTGTAGCTGAAGCAGCCTCAGAGTACCTACTCGGCTTATTTAGAGGGACCGTAGAAGACTTCTTCCACATTTTTACTGGAACTTTCTTAGGCAAACGTTTTGTTAAAGACCTGCACTAATCACTGTTCCAGTAGTCACCGCGCCGTACCCACAGTTTCTTTCAGTAGACCGTTTCTTGTTTCCTTAGTGTTTTGAAATTACTCCTCGCAATGTGTGTATTCTTACACACTTCCTATAACGATGAAAATTGCCAAGCTTTCGCTAGATGCCAATACTAACCAGTGCATCCGACATAAATATATATGGCATATATCTTAATGGAAAAGCTGGTGCTGCCAACTGGTTGCAGAGGGCGACAGAAACGCCGTGATACTATGGCCTCCGAGAGAGGGCGGTGAGACCGATGGTACGAGGAAGGCGCTGATGGGCGAAGTGCGGCCATGTTTTCGCTTACGCATGGCGGATAAACGTGCAGAACTATCGGCTACCTATAGGCCCACATACATGAGGCAGATTAAAACTTTCAGATAAGGGGCATATGTTTTGAGGTTCCTTATACTCTCTCTCTCTCTATATATATATATATATATATATATATATATATATATATATATATATATATGTATATATATGTTATAGCGTAAACGTTGAATGGAAGGTTGTTCAGGACATCATGAAGAATAATTCACGGCACGTGAAACCCACTCTTTTCGATACCGTAGGGCTTATATAGCATTCGACTTTATTGGTAAGGTAAGCGGCTGGCGAACTCTAGGACTATTTGGCGTCCACAGGCTTCCCTGATACTTTACCAGGACAATTTACTGCAGGACAGTTTGTTGCCCGAGGTGGTCCGCGAGACTAAATAAATAACTGTATGCTGCCTTTTCTTTTCAATACGTAATAAAAAATAAAACTGTACCGCCCTGTAATTTTACCACGTCGATCTGACGCCTCCTCAGTGATCTCTCGACATATTCAATTCCGAGTGGTCGCCTAGCTAAACTAGGGGCTTCGGAGTGGTGCTTGATGAACTTCGAAGCCGGATGCCAAGCAACGAGGCCAAAAACATAACTGCCACCCACCATATTTGGCTGGCCGAGATCAGGGAGGCAGGTGGCGTCCCAAGCGGAAGATGGGTAGACTTCAGGCATATTTTCATCAGTGATGGTCAGGATGATTACAAGTCCGATGTCGACGACGCTGCAAACAAATGCGGCCTTTCCAATCTAGGGCTATACTGCAGCATTGCTGTGGCGCCGATGCGAAATAATAGAAGCACAAGACTTCAAGAACTTCACTATGACTATTGTACTATACCCAGGGTTAGCCACCTTTACTTCGTGAGAAATTAATTGCTGGACACAAGGCGCCCTACACTCCTGGAAAAACGTCATTAGTGTTTTGCTTTAATAAAACAACTATCGCAGTGAGTAGACTTAGGTACCGTTTGTTGTTTCACTGCGTAAATCGGTAGAGAACAAAGGCGGCCAGCGGCTCATAACTAAGGTTAGTACAGATGGGGCTACTTAGAAGCCGAATTCTGATATCTGTGCCGTCCTCTTTATGAAAACTTCGGCAGAGCGTCAAGAGCAGCAACATACCACTCCCAATCCCACGAATGTACTCCGAAAAGTAAACACAGATAACTTGTGCGTGTCAAAGTGCTGAAAGCAATAGGGCAAGGAAAACTTCAACAAAATGCTTTTTGTTTTCAAGAGCAATGCGTAGCTCTGAATTTGTTGTATTTCAAAGCAAGAAGAATTAAAAAAATAACTAGATATACACCCTAAAATATTTAGGATGTATTCGTTAAACTAAAAGAATCTTTAAACATTGCTGGCGGCAAAGAGAACAATTCTTCATGAACTGCATGACTCAAAGAGGCGGATAAAACTTGCAGGAAAAATAGAAATGCACAATTGAAGAATTCCAAATTTTCAGTAATTAGCGTTTTATATTACTACCCTGCAGCGCATATAGCAGTTTACGAATTCTAGTCAGTAAATTTGCAGTGTGTGCCTTCTTGGAACGAATCCAAAGAATGATACTAGTTTAGATATGTGCTCCTTGAAAGCTGCGGTAATAAGGCATTGTTTTTCCACTTACTTCAACAAAACGCTGTTTTGCTCGTTGAATACCAAATGCATAACTAATGCCGGTGTAGTTCGTAGCACGCATCGGGAGTTAATGTACTATATAATATATATTATTTCCCAATCAACACGCCTTGTGAAATCACCGGCTACGTTTCGGAAACTGGAACACGTGCAGTAAGTTGTTTGAAAGTGAATACGCAAAATTTTTTGGGTTATTCATATTTGCATTTCAATGTCTTGTGTGACTAATTTACGTCCCTTAGAGTAACGCAGCTGAGGACGTTGAATTCATATAACTGCCATAGATGATTTTTTTTTAATATTTAGAACCGAAGGGAAGCACCTGTTAGGTCCATAAGAATTGCTTGTATTATACACGCACGTACGCACATACGCACAGTAAAATAGCATCCAAAGAGATACGAAACAAGATGAATATGACATACCTGTTAAGCATGGTCAGGTACCGCACGTAAGCATAATGAATGATACTGCTGCTAGGCTTGAAGGCAAAGAAGTTCTTGACTTCGCTTGCAGCCGTACCAGTCGTGCGAAGTACATTGGAGAAGCGCTGCAACAGAAAGGAAAATTAACAGCGCTTTATGGGGCTGTGATGTCGGAGACATCACTGTGTTGCAGTATCAGCTCTTTGGTGAAGATTGCTATACTTGCATTCGAGTACACGCTTGTAATTTGTTGATTGCTTCACAACGTCGTTATCACCTTAAGGCATCGCGTGGGCTCCATCAAAAATAAAAGTCGGAACAAGGTCAGCTGGAACTAGATCTACGAGGGATGTCTGTCAAATATGTATCTGTACGAGGGATGTCTGTCAAACAAAACGCAAGATGCCCATAGCTGGTGATATGGCACACTGAAATGAGACATTGTCACGTCCGCGCTCCTAAACAATCGGAGAACCATGATCACTTCAGCGATGACGCTGGGGGGGGGGGGGGTGCTGCGAGCAACCACTGTTCTTCGCATGTTATCTTTGCAATTTGACACTTTCGGCCTTTTAACCCGGAACGCCGTCAAAATACAACTGCAATTATAGCCATTTGCCATCAATAAGTAAAGAAAAAATATAGTGTACATTGAAGTACGAAGAAGTTCCATTAGTCTGCCTTTTTCCTGGTATGCATAAATTATTTTCTTATCAAAATCCTTGCCTTAAGTCCTATAGCGTCCTTAAGTGCCACTAAAGAAAAGGCCGGTATGAGGAAAGCCAACAACCTCGCGTAGACATTTCGCGCTACACCTGCCGTAGCGGCGTAGTGGCTTTGGCGTTATGCTGCTTAGGCCTATCGTGCGGGATTTACAACCGACCGCGGCGGCCCAATTTTGAAACGGGCATAATGAAACATGCGAAATTGCCCCTGTGCCACGCATTGGGGGCGCTTGAATAAACCTCAGCTAGTCAAAATTATTTCCGTGTTCCCCAATATGGTGTGGATCATAATCTTATCATAATTTTGGCACATCAATCTTCAAACATTAATTTTTAACAGTCCGCGCAGTAAAAATGTACCGAACAGCATCATATATACTGAAGTGCGCAGCGTCCGCAGTGAAAAAAACCAGATTTGTATGAACACTTTCCCACTCGCCAGCTCAAGATAGAATGGCTGCTATTAGGACACGGGAAGCCGCTTATTTGCAAATACAGGTATTATGTGACACACGTAAACTAGCGTTGACTCTTAAGAACGCATTAAATACATGTAAACAGCATTTTTCTCTCCTTCACTATCTTCTTCTGCCCTACCTCCCTGTCGTTTTTGTCCACAACGCCAATACTTCGGCTGGCAGTTCTTTTATATCAGCTACTTCAGCTAGGCTGAATTTTTTTCTCTCTACCTCACTTTTCCCTAAATAACGAAGGGAACCTTTCATCGCAGACCTTTTTGAAAAGGCATGCTGCGTCAGATGAAAATCAAAGTAACATTTGATGTCATCGTTTCTACCCTGTACATTCATAGAAGTAGGCAATGATGACGGAAAAAAGAGCAATCTGCGAAAGCAATCGGTCAACTCCGCGATTGAGCCGGAGTGTTAACCATGGCCTCCGTGACAACTGCTGAACCCCGACGTCCTTTGTCGGATTTGTATTGCTCCGCTTCCAAACCATGATTCTAGGTTGTGCTGCGGTGACCGGTGGCGCGGTCAGAAACCGCTGTGCTCCTGCACTATAGGAGCATGCTGACTGTCAAGCCCCTCGACAATTAGCAACGTACGTGCATGTTGCTGCCGCACTAAAGGCCATCGTCCACACAATGCCGATTGAGTCTTCAGCAGCCCGCCTGAGCACACTGATTTCCGGAGAACGAAAACGCTTCCTAGAGCATTACGCTTCCTACATTGTCTTATTTAAAAAAAAAACTACATTTATTTAGTATCTATATATTTCATAACGGCAATTCCATTGTAACTGCTGTGAACGCAACACCGAAGAAAAATCTCCTTCCTCATGGCCGCATTGTGACTGGCCCTTGCGGTTTTCCATTGTTCATCCCCAGCAGGCATGCATCATTTCCATCAAAATTGCTTTCCGTGAAAACCCCTCTTGCTGCCTTTCGGCCTCCTCCTTCACATTTTCAGTCAACTTCGAGGCGACCAAGCACACAGCTGCTTGCTTTGCTGCATATTTTTTTTTTTTTAAATTTTGACACTAGTTCTTTCACCATCGAACAAACTTCCATCGCACTGAAACAGACGGTATATCCATAGTTATTCGCTGCCCGTATGACATTCACTTAGCTAAGGGGGAACAGGATGCGAAGAAAAAGCGTCGCCAGCTGGCATAGCCCGTTTCACTGGCCCACGTTCTATTGCTCGAGAAATTAGGTTGCTTCTATGCTGAACCGCAAGAGAACTACGCCACTAATTTGCTTTTTGCTTCAGAGCTGCCGTGAGGGAAGTCGAACACTTTGTACTGAAACTTGTGCTTTCCAGCGTTATTCCTTCATGCTATATAAGCCAGCTTTTTTTGTGTATCGCTGCAGACTACGTTCCCTATTGTTGCCTTTGGATTGCGTGAGACGTCTTCATGAAACCTCGCACTCGACGCTTCGTGTCCGCTTTCTAAAAAAACACCAGGTTTGTTGTGGCTCTTGAATTTTGTTGTCTGCGACATGTTTCGTCATGGCCTGCAGTTACGGATAAGAAAACAGAGTTCAATTGACATTTTCATTTTGACTGTCCTCTCTAGGGTGCCTTGCAAATTTCAAAATCTCGTGAATACCCTGAAAGACCCGCTTTCTGCAAAAAAAATTTGAATATTGTATTCTGCGATTTTATTTTTCTCTGTTTTGTATCGCTTTCCTGTCATGCATTATACAAGCATCTACTTCACTAATTTTGAGGACTTTTGATATTGAGGAGTCTACCGCAAAGTTTTTTTATCCTGTCGTGGAGGCAGTCAATCTCTCAAGTTCCTCAGGAGAATGATGATGTTATGCGCAGCTTCTTCCGTCACACCAGTTGTCATGTTTTGATCTTCAAGCCTCAATCATGAGCCCTAAATCCAACACACGCTCTACGACCTTCTCCTGTCAGTGAACTACGGTACGGCTGAAAGCGCCGAAATGTCTTGTTTTCGACGCTCGGCGATCCCACATGTGTGATGAACTCGTGGTCACTGAGGGCCAATAAAATTGACATGTCAGCGGAAAATGCACGCAGAACATTTACACGTTGCAGTGACCGGGCCACGCATTGTGCATGTGTCCCTTTCAGGCACCAAGAGAGCCATGACGCCTAACAAGATAACGCATCGAAAGCTAAAACAATGACGGGAATAGTTACGTTTAAAACCTGTTGCTTACATCCGGAAATACTTCCAATAACACTTCTGCTCCAAATTCTAATGTAAAGTGTGACGTTCTAGTCCGCTGCGATGTGGCTTTAGGCGTCAGCATGTCGTCATGCAGCGGGTGCACTTCTTACAATATTTTTCACAATGTTCAGTTCATCAGGCCTATTTTTGAAGTGATTCTATATGTACTTTCCAGGTAGCTAGAGATGAAACGTTGCAAGCTCTTATAGCTAATGTTTCTGTTGAGACTTTTTCTAAGGTGGCCACATTTTTTGTGCATAATAAAACTCACGGACAATTTGAAAAATCTTAGCTTGTTCTGCTGCCTTACACTTTACATGACATTTAAGGTGCTACAGATGTGGTTAAAATAAACTTTTAACGGAAATAATTATTGGCGCAAGAAGGGGATATAGTCCTTAGGGCACTCACTTACGAGGCGAGTAGTCTTCGAGTAAATTGGCGCAATAAAACATCATTTTGCCCCGGTTGGCAAACCAGAAGTATCGTAGTGTCTAAGAATGTAATGAAAGACATGACGCATGTAGTAATCATTTGGGCAGTGTCAACTTTCAGCAATGTTTGAGTGGCGAATCGGTCCTGGGATGTTCTCTTCGGCGATATGGCGGTGATTCTTTCCCTCAACATAAATCGAAGTGATTTGTTCCTACGAAATCAAAAAGGGGGACAGATGAGTGACGTTTCTCGGCTTCTTGTGCTTCATTGGAAAGAAATATGTTCGCCTCAACTTCAAAAGTCCCAAATGTTATCGGTATTTTACTTCCTCCGTCTTCTTCTTAACGTCTTTGAACGTTTATTTGATAATCGATGTATACAACCAAAGTGCTATGCTCTGATATATCACGGTCTTCTTTTTCCTCTTGAATTTCTTGACTAGAGCCGAGTGGCGGGATAGTGAATTCGCAAATTAGGCCATATACAGCTGAAGCTATATAAGTATTTCGGCCATCAAGTCAAGAGCGTTACCCGGAGATCTCTTGATTTGTTTAAAGCGAATGCTTTCTATGGGAAGAAAGATAATCATTTTGTTAAGTAGCACATGCATAAGCGGTTCTTTGCATATTGTGCTCTAAAACCCACAGGTTATGTGAATATTCCTTTTGATGAGCGATAATAGGCGCGAAAACCCGCTAAACCTCTTAGCGTACTTGACGTTACGGCCTGTGAAGTGCTTGACTAAACACTTTAAAAAATGGCCGTTAATTCAATTCCATGAAAGCAAGTCTCGCCACGGACGGCAAACATAATGTGAACTAATACATATGTCATGAAAACTCACGTTATAGATGATGTCGAGATATGCGATCATGTCTTTTACATTCGTCATATTTTCCAAGAGACCATGACCGTTGATAGTGCCGAATCCATGCAGCTTGTTTGGTCGCAGCGCCGTCTGAATATTGGCTGTACTGGTGTTGAAATCTTGAGTGTTTATTAAACCCTGGAACCATGCTGCGTTTGGCGGCTGAATGGGAATATGAAACAGGAACCTGTGTCCTGCGGTGCCACCCCTGAGAAAATCGTATGACTCTTCTGCATTGCAGAGAAGCAAAAAGAACTTTCATGAGTGCGGGCGATGTACACTGCACTATCTGTTCAGTCAGTAAGGATTATATACAGCTGCCGTGGTTGCTTAACTACGCGCGAGCAGACGTCAAAGGCTACGACGTCAATGCGAGATGGCGCGTCATCTTCAAAACACCGTCGCCAGCGGCTTTAGCTTCTACCTCTTTTATGGTCCTGTGAAAAGCTTTGGTGTTGGTTTGCTAAGCACGAGCTCGTGGGATCGAGTCCCGGCCACGGCAGCCGCATTTCGATGTGTGCGAAATTCGAAAACACCCGTGAACTTAGATATAGGCACACGTTAAAGAATCCGAGGTGGTCCTCATATGAGGAGTCTTCCACTACGGCGTGTCTTGTAGTCAGATCGTGGTTTTGGCACGTAGATCCCCATAATTGAAATGAATTGAAGTAAGGACCTTATACATAGGTTACTTCAGCCAACACGTTATCCACTATACGTTCAAGCAGACTCTTTAACATAATTGAGATGCACCTTTTAGATCTTACGCCTAACAAAATGATGAATTTCATTGCCTTAACGAAACACTAAATAACTGCTTTTCATTCGTAGTACGCACTTCGAATTCTAGGTATGGTGAATGTAACGTAGATACAACCTTACATTGTACGCTACGTTGCAGCATCTTACTATGGAGTGACGGTTAGAGAATTACGCATACTAAAAAGCATGTTAACTTCAGCTTGACCGTACGGCTTCGTGACGAAAAGACAGAGCGGAAAACGGAACATGACATCAGAAAACAGACAACGCGTGGCCTAGGATGCGGGACACGATTGTTGCGTACTTTCAAGCGATTGTACTTGAACAGTTTGTCGAAGCAATAGGCGTAGAAGAAAATCCTTATGAATCGCTTCTTCAAATGGACGCCAAAGGACAAACAGAAAGCAAGGTGAAATGTCTGTCAGTGAGAAATACTTGTTTAGGATGTGGTTTAAAATCCGCGTATGCAAGTCAAAGCTGCCCCCGAAAAAGTGGGCCATTGCTTATTAGGCCTTGAGTTGATAAATCAGACGCAAATCTTAGAAGTCGGTATTGATCCATATGCTTGTATTTACCCGCTCAATTTCACCAAGAAGCTTGAAGAAGGTCAACAAGCATACGTGAAATTGCCGCATTTATTTATTTTAGAGCTTCAATTAAAGTGACCTGAAGTCAAGATCCTTATTGCTACTCGACACTCTCTTGCGTTGGGCCCTCCATTCTCGAGTAAGTACTCTGCGACAATCACCTGTGCTGGTCTCTTGTCAGTGGATTTGGCAAGCATGTCAAAGAAGGGACAGAAATTAGAACCGAACAACGTACAAATGTTTCCGTTGTATTCCGCATTAGATACTCAACACATCGTCGGCTAAAATGCATTTCCCCCGACACTTTTATTGTAAAATATAGCGCTAGCACGTTTTATGTATTTTTTGTGATGCTTTTACAACTGCCATAGCTTCTATGGTCGCCGACATATTTGTCTAGGGTTCTCGAGCACTTTGCCTGTAGTGCAGCGAGTAATGACACATCAGTTGTTCTATGAACTGCATTTTAGCTGTTCTGCTGAAATGGGAGATATCCCATAGTGCCCGCAACAGCTTGGCGTCACATCCATCATCACGAATTCAGCTTTCAAATGATCAGAACAATCACAACTTTGCATGCAAGGGTTTCAGTTCTAGCACTAGATATGTCCTGCTTCTTTGATTTCTTGTAGTCGGACGCTCCGTAGAAGTTAGTACGATCATCGCTTGCGGCGCAATACGTCGAAAATTTCAGAAAAGTTGCGCTCGTATTCAACTAGGTATTGTTGCGTTCTCCAGGATAGCGTACCCGACCGCTGCTCATAGTTGTTGTGACGCGTGTTTCTCGCAGCTCGACCGGCGTTACTAGAGACATTTAGCTCAGCGAGATTACGTTTCGCTCCGCTCGCGAACTCCACCGTTGTGCCAGCGGAGCGGCGCGCGAAAAAATAGTTTCTGCCCAGCAGATCACTCACCCACTCGAGTGGGCCGCTCTGCTGCCCCACCTAATGGACAGAATAGGAATTACTGAGAAACGAATTTAAATTACGCTTGTTTTTATAATGCTAGAGATGTTGAATAAAGATATATTACATGTTCTCAGTACATTGTTTGTTAATAATGTACTGAGTATTTATGTACGGGTCAGTGCCGCAGTCGCCGCAGTCGATGCAAAACTGCCGATGTTCATGTTAGCGGCTTTAATCTTGCATTTCCCCTACACGCCCGCGCGCGCTTACGCACGCCCGCGCGCGCTTACGCACGCTCGCGCGCTTACGCACGCTCGCGCGCTGCGTATACCCTCCGCTGAGGAGTGCTTTCCAGCGGGTGTAAATGCTGCTCCCTAAAACCGCTGGTCGCCATAGCGTTGTGCGCATGCGCAGTCGCGTCTCCGCTCGTCCGCTCCGCTCCGCTGGCCGTAAACCCGCTGGGCAACACTATCTACTATTGGGTAGCCTGGCATTGTCGGCGGGCTGCAGGCGTCCAGTAGATCTTGGCGATCAGGCAGGGACGAGACAATTTCTAGTGAGAAACACGCACGGTTTATGGGATGGTGAACGATGAGAAGAAGAGAACGAAGTTATAGAGTCCATTGCGGGGCCCTTTAAATAGGCCCACTAAAATCGTAGGCAAAAAGGATGCTCAACCACCATGCCTCATCAAAACGAAAGGTGGATTCCTAATTTTCCGTGGTTGTCTTGATCGGTTACCGGTCTGGCAGGTGCACCGCAGTACTTACCGGTCTCTTCGTGTATGTGCGTGCCTAAGCGAAACGAAGAATGGATTACTAACTTGCTATGGTTGTCTCGAGTGGATGCCGGTCTGGCGTACGCCCCGCAGTATTCACAGGCCCCTTTGTGTGTGCGTGAAAACCCTTTCCGCCAACCAGAACGAAGACGTCAACTGGGAGAATGGATCAGCCTCCCGTCCACAACCAGACACCCTTTCCGCGAACCAATGACACGCCAAAAAAAGGGATCAGCTGCCGACGCATATCATATTGACCGCAAAAAAAGACGGGGACAGAGGGAGAGAACACATAAACAGCACGGGCGGCATGCTTGAACAGAATGGTTGAGCTTCAGTAAATACCAACTAGGCCAAAGTGAGGTTCTTCTGGAGCTGCCGACGATTCCCAGAACCCGCGGGCTGCCGCCAGGGGAAAACGCTCCTGAGAACATCGTCCTGGGAAAGTGGGTGCTGCCGCCAAGCACCGTGGCACTCAGTGTATGTCACGTGACGTTAACGTGATAGAGATCCCGCTTACGATTTCAGTGGGCCTATTTAAACCGTCCCGCAATATACTTTTTCACTTCTTTCTTTTTATCGTTCACCAACCATTGAATAAACGGTGCAAGTTTCGCACTTAAAGTCGTCTCGTCCCTGCGTGATCGCCATGGTCTACAAGGCGCCTGCAGCCTGCCGACAACGCCACGCTACCCAATAGTAACGCCGGTCGAGGTTTAAGAACCAGGTGTCGTAACAACTGGTCGGCAGTGGTGGGGTATGCTACCCTGGAGAAGTCAACAACTGGTGGCTGTGGTGGGATACGCTACTTGGAGACCCCAACTTTGGACGACATTTAAGAGATCGTCTTCTCTTCGTCCTGGTGACAACGTCCGGAAGGAAGGTGTCAGGATTCAAGACTGCATATGGTGAGTGCACAGTTTTTCTTCACTGAGATATCACTTGGCTTTAATTAAGTTTTTTTGGGGGGGATACAGAGCAGTGCTTTTTTCTTTAACCCTTGCCGTAGTTTTTAGTACGTCGAGGTTGTTATGCAGTGAAGAGTTAGGTGCACTAAGGGCAGCTATGAACTTAAATGCACTAAAGAAGCCGGAATGGTTGAGCTTGGCCAGCGAGTTGGGCCTCCAAATAGCCGAATCAAAGAGAAAGCCGGAGATCATTGAGGCGATCGAAGCGAGGGAATGCCTAGAGAGTATTGCCGAAAAGGAGGAAGAGCGCAAGCGCCAAGAATCAATATAAGAGCGTAAGCGCCTAGAAGAAAAAGAAGAGCGTAAGCGCCTAACAGAAAAGGAAGAGAGCGAGCTGGTAGCACGCGACGCCCTCGATATGAGGCGCCTAGAGATTGAGTTTCTGAAGGCTCAAATTTCTGAAAGACCTAGCGCAGAGGCACGCGAAAGAGAGCGCACAATGACAAACTTGATGGCACCCTACGCAATAAGACGGAACATAAGTCTTTTTCCGGTGCAGTTAGAAGGCAAAATTCGCAAGAGACACGTGCCCGCAACGCTTGCTTACGTTATTGCCAGGTGAGGTAGCTGATATCATTGCCAGCATGGGGGATGGAGCAGAAGAGGACTCCAGTAAAGCGAAGGGGAGTCTGCTTAAAAAGTATAGATTATCAGCAATAGCATTCAGGCGAAAATTCATGGAGGTCGAGAAGACCAAAGGTGAGTCATACTCAGATTTCGCATACACCTTGGAGGTAAACCTGAAATAACGACTCAGAGCAAAGGGTGCACTAGGTTATGCCGGAAAGACAATGCAGTGGGTTGCTTTAGAACAGTTCTACCACCGGCTGCCAGAAATTATCAAGTATTGGGTTCAGGATAGGCCAGGCGTGGATACTATCACGAGAGCGGCCGTTCGCCCTGAGCAGTACGTAACTCGCCGTGCGTTCGAAGGCAACAAAACTCCTAAGACGGAGATGAATAAATACAGACCCGGCAAGCCAGAGCGAAGGTCAAATTCGAGTCAATATATATCCAAGGAAAGGTCAGATACAGTGAAGATTAGTGACTAGAACAGCAAGGGAAAGGAGGAGTCATCCGAACAGAGGGCAGAAAGGCAAAATAAAAAAGCTTTCGAGGCAAAGAAACCGGTTGTTCGCTATAACTGCCAGCAAACGAGGCATATATCCGTGGGGCCAAAAAAAAATATCCCAAACTAGTCTTAATGTCACCAACTAGTAATGAGGAAAATATAAAATTGCTAGAACAATACCTTCGAGACCTCGTGGTAAATGGCAAACTATGTCGGCTGCTTCGCGACTCGGCAGCCACAATGAACGTGGTGCAACCGTCGTGCGCAGGTAAAGGCCAGTTCACGGGAGAATGCGCTAGGATAAGGCAAGCCGTAGAGGCCTACAATGTTTGTCTCCCTGTGGTAAAAAATCGTATCCAAGGCCCTTTGGAAATACCGCACACTCAATCCGCCGTCTTGGCACATCTCCCGCCACCGTATCCATATTTGTTTTATAACAAATCTGAGGATTTGCTGCGACGCAAGGGAATCGGGTTTAGCGAGGGAATAGTACAAGCCCTAACTCGTTCCAAGGCAAGAGAACTCGCGGCCAAGGCAGTGTACGAATGGCGAGCGGTGAAAGAAACAAGTTTGACGCAGGATTCGTCAACCAGCACCAAACAGGACAGCCCTAATAGGGATATTGCTGAAAGTACACGAGCTAAGGAAGAGGTCAGGAAAGCGCCGGAGCTTGAAATGTTTCGAGAGGCACAATGCAGCAGAAAATTATTGAACAGAAGCCCTACCACAATGATTACTGAGCAGGAAATGCGCGAGGCCCAAAGCAATGCCAAGCATTTCTATGACATGACGTGTCGAACGCGACGCTTTGAAGTTGGAAAAAGGTAATGATCCTGAAACCCTCATTGAAAAACAAATTACAGGTTCAACGGAAAGGACCGGTTGACATATTTCAGAAATTATGTGAAACACACAATGTAATCCCGCTACCGGGAAAACGAAAGACCCCACAAGTGTACCACCGCGATCTAATTAAAGCCTACCAGCAGAGGAAGGCCATTGTGAGCACGCCCCAAAACCAACCTGTGGAGATGCCTGCCGACTTTCCGGATTTAACATCAATAACGGGGGCAAAAAACATTCACGAGACCATTGACAACGTAGTAGAGCAGGCGGAGTTGAATCCCAATCAAAGGGCCGATCTGAGGGAGCTCGTGTTTGAGTTTCATATATTCAGACACACCTGCCAGGACCACTATGATCGGTCACGATACGAAGTTAACCTCATCAAACCCAGTCAGTTCGAAAGCTTATCGCGTTTCACTTCGTCAGACTCAATTCATGGCCGCTGAAATAAACAATGTGTTAGAGCTAGGTGTAATGGAACCTGGAGAGAGCGATTATACCTCGTCTCTTGTTCTAGATCTCAAGAAAGTAGCCGCGACCGTGTATCGACTACCGCAGGCTCAACTTAATCACGAAAGAGCAGGCTTACCCGATGCCGCATATCGAGGGACGGCTTGAGAGAGCTAGCAGTGCTAATTTCATCTCCACACTCGATTTAGTCAGAGGGTACTGGCAGGTTTCGTTGACCGAGAGGGTAAGCTGGCTTCCGTCGTTTATTTTTCCGATGGGAACCTTTCGGCCGAAAGTACCAAGATTTGTATTGAAGAATGCTCCCTATTGTTTTTCTAGCCTTATGGACCAGGTTACACAGGGAATGGCGGAAAGACTGCTCGATGACGTAGCACTCTTTGCTTCATCACGGGCGGACCACATGCAACACTTGCGAACCGTGTTCTGTCGTCTACGAGAGGACAACTGACATATTAAGGCTCCCAAATGCGAATTAGGGCTCGTGGAGAAGGCTTATCTAGTTCATGTAATATGGCAAGGCCATCGTCGGCTTTCCGAGGTTAAACTGGCTGCAATAGACAACTTCCCGCAGCCGCGCATCAAGCGGGACATCAGGCCATTCCGTGTCTCGGCAGGTTATTACCAAAGATATATCCCGGGTTATTCTGAGATCGGAAGTTCTTTAACAGATGCTCTCAGAAAAACAGAACCACAAACGGTCAAGTAGGATGACGCAAAAGAAAAGGCGTTTAGTATGCTCAAGAAAGCACTAACGAGTGAGCCAGTGTTGAACGCGCCCGACCACTCTAAGACATTCATTCTTCAGTGTGATGCCAGCGACCGGTGTATGGGGGTGGTGCTTTGTCAATAGAGAGATGACGAAAACGAACACCCTGTACTTTACGCCAATAGAAAGTTTTCAGTCCGTGAGGAAGCATACAGTGCATCAGAAAAGGAATGCGCCTGCGTAATAGGTGGGTGCAGAAGCTAGCATGCTATATCGCTGGTTCAAGGTTCACCATAGAGACTGACCAAAGTCCCCTCACATGGCTGCAGTCCATGTCTACGAAAAACAGTCTTTTGCGCTGGAGCTTGGCTCTTCAACAGTACACCTTCGATATTCGCTTCAAGAAGGGTAAGGTTAATAACACTGCCGATGGTCTGAGTCGTTACCCCTGGAGTAACGGAAGCCGCATGCTAACTCGGGTTTACGCGGTATTTTTTTTTTATTTCTTATTCGTTTTTTATGATCGCGAAGTTGTAGTTGATTGTTAGCTGATTTTAGTACGCACATCTTGGCTGTTTTTAGTGTTGAGGGTGGAAGGATGCGCGACAGGGATGGGAAAGCAGTAGCGGGATTGTTTTTTTTTTGTAAAGCCTGGTGTATCTTGGGGGAGGGCGGCCTAGTGCTCGCCGCTTTGTGGTTGTGGGTCCGGCACTGTTCTGGGGAGATTGCTTGCCAAAACTGTAGACGATAAGTTGCGAGACCGGACTGGATGAGTTAGTGGCCCACTTATTCCCATCGCCGCTTTACTCTGACCTCTTTCCCACTGCACGCCACTAACCATTCCGAAGCAAATTCTATGAACCTAATGTCCGTGAGGAAGGTACCCACTTTGCCCAGTGGCATCAGCCGCATACTCATACGTCTTGGTCACCGACTCGCCATCGCTCTTCGTCGTCGTCCTTCAGCCGTCACTTTTCGCCGGATAACTGGACTGCGCAGCTTCTGGAGGTGAAGCCCCAGTGTTAACATTGACCCATAACCCTGTGTTGCCCTTACGTTACCACGAGAACACTCTAAATCCCCGTAGACAGCCTCCCTCTCAGAGTTTTGGTTGATAGTGGGCCGCACGTCTCTGTCATGTGTACCAGTTTGTGTCGTCGCATGAAGAAGATCCGTTCCGCCTTTCACATACCACGACCTGATTCGTACGTGTCCCTGACGCTGCGATAGTCGCTGATGTTAAGTTTTGTACGGCTGAAGTGGTTATTTTTACGGTCAGTCTGCAATGCCATCACGACATCATACATGGACTTGTATTTTCTTTTGAAGTTTACCATACGTAGCGAAGCACTAGAAGTGGTAAAGGAATACATCTAATTAGGACAGGTAGTGAACAAGGATCCGGATCATGAGACTGAAATAATCAGAAGAATAAGAATGGGCTGAGGCGCGTTTGGCAGACCTTCTCAAATCATGAACAGCAGGTTGCCATTATCCCTCAAGAGAAAAGTGTATAACAGCTGTGTCTCACCAGTATTCACGTACGGGGCAGAAACCTGGAGGCTTACGAAAATGGTTCTACATAAATTGAGGACGACGCAACGAGTTATGGAGAGAAGAATGATGGGTGCAATGTTAAGGGATAAGAAAAGAGCGGATTGGGTGAGGGGACAAAGGCGAGTTAATGACATCTTAGTCGACATCAAGAAAAAGAAATGGGAAGATAACCGAGGGTCACTAAGGGTTACGGACTGGATTTCGAGGGAAGAGAAGCGTAGCAGAGGGCGGCAGAAAGTTAGGTGGCCGGATGAGATTAGGAAGTTTGCAGGCACAACGCTGTCACTATCATTACATGACCGGGGTAGTCGGAGAAGTATGGGAGAGACCCTTGCCCTGCAGTGGGCGTAACCAGGCTGATGATTATGATGATGATGATGATTTCTTTCGGCAAATTTCGCATGTTTTGATTGGTCGGCTGGTCTCTAACCTAGAACAGCATATCTTCTATGTACCAAGTGAGCGAACTCTTCCGTCTTGCTCGAGCTGCCGCGAACCCGCTGCTCTGCCATCTAAAACCATGATTTATGTTAAATTATCATGTTCGCGCGATTTTCCAGATTACGACTATTACGTGAAGCCTGAAACTGAGGTCCTCCTCCCACATGGTATTGCTGCAGCCTATACTGTCCGGTTAATTATGGCTAACAGAACCTCCCTTCCACTCGTGAATTTTAGCTTCATCAAGTATGTATGTCCTGAAGGGCTTACCGTGGGTCACTTTTGCCCCTTCAAGACTTTCATCTAGAAACTTTTGCACTGGATGCTACATGTCCTAAAAAGACATTCAAGCGCCCGAAAATTGCTGCAGCTGTCAGATTCGCAACATGATCGCGAATGACCTTCTGGCTGAGCATGCTGAAGCCCAATGACGTATTTTCGACATCTACAAACTCTACAACTAACTCTACAACCTAAGGACTCTACAAACTAACAATACCTACAGCACTGATTAGCTTCAATAATAGGATGTCAGCATTTTGCTTAAATTAATAATACTTCAATTATTGCGATCTTGTTTAAGAAGACATTTGCAATTATGAAGCAGTTCTTATCTCAGTGAGTTTTCTAAAGATTTACCAATTTTTTTTCAGGCTACAATTTCTGGTAATAATGGTATTCATTGCTGAAAGAGCTGGTACATGGCATTTAATAATAAAGGTACGGGTCATTGTAGATTTACGGTCTTCAGCATTTGTTGTGTTCCACAGCTGTTTCTTGAAATCTGAAATGACGTACCCATTTCTTTGTTAGCGATAAGCAGGGAAATCTGTCAGTACGATTTGTTTAACATGCAGCTGAACAACCCAATAGTTAGGCTATTTGCTAATTATAAATTACAACAATAATAGTGCAGGACCATAAAAACCGATTGACGGTGACTAATAGCTGCGCCGATTTGCATCCATGCAGATGTGCCATATAATGTGCATGTGTTCAGAAGAGCCAAATGCCCAAGAGAGAAAGCAACAGTAACTCATTGTTCGTCATCTTGTACAAGCAGATTATGCGCCAGACGTAATTTATGCTGAGTAAATACATAAACCAGTCATGTGAGGTGTCTCACTTTAGGTTGGTAGTTCGAAGTTTTTGTAATCTTGCTTGTTTTTATTTTATTTCCTTTGTGAGCATGAGTGACTTGGTTGCCTTGGCGCATATTGTCAAAGCTGTTTCTTCATCACTGGGAATCACAAAAGTTCAGTCACGCATAGAATTCCCAGTTACTGATATGGTAGGCTTCGAGCTTAATGCTCTTATCTTTCATATGTTTATCTACCAAGTGGTTTTATTGTTCATTGAAACATATCCTTCCAATGCACAGTGGGAACCCAAATTATAAATATCTGTTCTTGCTTTCTACCCTGTTCTGGTGTTTTTGTAACCTAGCATTGGTGCAATGGCCTGTCTGCACCTGCAGAAAAGTAATGAAGTGGCTAAAGTGAAAGGTCAACAACCTAATGAAGATACAAAGCAAAACTAAATTTGCAATTGTCACCCATAACCAGAGTTTCACTTAGAATTTGAAAAAAAAATGACATCCTGCTATGGTGTGAGAGTTGCTTTGGGCACCAAGTGAACTGCGTAGCACCTGTGCTAGAGTACACAACAAAGAAGAAAATCACGCCAGATTGGAGTGGCAGTGGCAAGTTAAGCACAGTGGATTTACTTCACGCACCATTAATGTGGCTTATCATCTGCTCCTGTTCTGTTTTGGGGGAACGCATACATTGGGAAGACAATTTTTTGCGCCAATGTTGCCTTTGCGGGACACGAGAGAAAGGCATAAATCAAGAACAGGTATTCACACTTGGTTGCCCACAGTGTATTATCTCGATGTATTTCACTCTACAAAAGACTGCGGTGGTAGATAATCATAAAGACAAAGACAAAAGAATTAAAAGAGGTATGTGTCAGCCATCCTTCCATGACCTCCAGTGTTTATAGAAACACTTCTTTCTGTATATGTACCAAGCCGTAGAAAGACTTTACGTAACTCAGTCATGCTTTCCAAGTTAAAAATCGGAATAAGAACAATCACAAGAACAACGTATGAGTGATTTATAAATGTGGCAGCTAATGTAACTTCTTTAGGTATGTGCTGAGGGTAGATTACAGCCAGTGCATAATCTGCTCTTACAGGATGACTTGTGATGAGTAAAAGAAGCCTTCCTCACATCTTCCTCTTTGTTCGTTTTGGATCTTGGTTCACCATCTGTATTGTTACAGCTGCGTGCATGCAGCTGGGTATAGTTTGTTTGTGGGTTCTGCTTCCCCCTTGTGTGTTCTGCTTCCTCCCTCATCATTCACATGCGATCTTTGCTGTAACAAAATACAGCTAACTGTGCTGCATATTTTGTCAGCGTGTTTGGATTATGGCAAGTTTTGTGTTAGTGGTTATTTCAATCTGTGAAATTGTTTTCGTCTCATATTATACTTCGTCTTGGAAAAGTATGTTTGTCAACATATATAAACGATTAGTATACATGTTGCTGTATTTAATTTTGTAATACTGTAAGTTATGAAGTTTTTATACACTGTTGCACGTTGTATGACAGAATAAAATTGATGCACAACTTTTTAATGTGGTATTCTTTAGATCAATTTTCAACTTACGCTAACACGCACAAGTTGTGTGGGAAAAGTGCCAACAAGAGTACCATAAGGTAAGACAGCTGTTTTGTCTGTAAGTAATCTAAGCTGGAATATTGTTTTTATTGCAGTTCATTATCTGGGTGTCCTTTGTACATAATTGCAGCCTTTTTTATTGGTTATGTGCAGCTTACTTGCTTATGATGTTAAATCGTAAGTTCTAAATAAAAGGACCTCTAGGGGAACAGTGAAATAGGTCCAACTTATAAATATCTTGGCATTTTATAATAGACTTGTGCAGTGGTGAATTGAACTTCTGCATGAGTTACATAATATTTTGGGGTTTTATTATGGCTCTTAGTGGCATTGCAGTGTCATGCATGTGCACCTGCAGGCTACATATTGGATGTTTATTTAAGACTGTTTTGCTTTGTTGGCTATTGATTCCAATTTAATAGTAATGAGAACTGTCTTGATTTCACGGTGATTCTGTGCTGACTGATACATTTGAATTTTCCAGAAGACAATAAAAAAGGGCGATGAAATATGAACTTTTTGTTGCTAACCTGCCATGTCCTTTTTGTGAAGTTTGCTATGGATTCTTTCTTATCATATGTTGTCTTTTCACAGTAGTCATATTGAGAACTAGCCGAAGTCGCGTGTACTTGAAGCAAAAGTTGCTGACACATTTTGAAAAGCGGCTCGACACTGCCATCCGAGAGTCGAAGGACTTACATGGTTTAGTTATTTTACTCTATTTGCAATAGTCTTGCAAGACGCACCAAGGGTAACTTGACACACACTGCTGTATTCATCAGACTCATCAAGAATAGTTGCCCGAATGCTTCAGCAGTGGTCATGTGACCCTTTATCTTGAGTCGTCTGACTCATGTATATTAGTTAACGGACTGCCTCAGCACTAGTCTTGTAACCCTTTTGAGAAAGTTAGGAGACTACTACAACAGAGTGTGCATGAATATTGTGTGTGGAGTCACGCAGCCACCTTGTATCGAGCACAGATAGTCTGGGAACTCTCTGCCGAAAGAGAGTTTGAGTGCCTCCCACAAAGTGCGTCGTATACGTGGCGAGTCCAGACACTCCGAAAAAATTAAGAGATACTCTGTTTTTTGTTTTTTCTTGATGTGCACGGCAACTAACTGACGTCGCCGTAAAAGACGTAGATGTGCATGACCGCAGGAGAATCCCGGCCACGGCGGCCGCATTTCGACGGGGGCGAAATGCGAATACACCCGTGTACTTAGATTTAGGTGCACGTTAAAGATCCTCAGGTGGTCGAAATTTTCGGAGTCCTCCACTAAGGCGTGCCTCATAATCACAAAGTGGTTTTGGCACGTAAAACCCCATAATTTAATTTTTTTAATGAACGCTGGACGCTTCTGTTCACTGCGAAGAAACCACCTAGCTCATCCAAGACAAATTTTGTTCTAACCCATTCTACGTAAGTTCTGCGTGTTTCGGATGTTCAAAGAAGCACCAAAATATTCTATAGCTAAGTGAACGTCTCAAAAACACCTTCGCAGAACCGTCTAAATTAGTATACCGTAAAGCTAAAATCTTCCCGGCCGGTGACGTTTTCTTGTGTCACCTAGAAGAACAGCATAAGAGAAGTTAACTGCAGTTCCTAATCGAAAAAGAAAATGATAAATAAATGAAAATGAAACTGCATGAAAGAACAACTGGCCGCAGTTGGGATTGCCCCTGTAGATAAATATAGATGCCCCTGATAGTGGAGGGCAAAACCGCGCCACGGTAACTGAGCTGGTAAGAGCATAGCCCGTGTAATGCGAACACGTGGGTTTGTATCCCATTTGCGGCGAATTGCTTTTCCGACCACTTTCATTTCCAATTATTTATGATTGCTTGATTTCAACCAAGAACTGCTGTTGATTTCCTCTATCCTGTCCTAGATGTCATTGCTTGTGTGTTACTTAATATATATATATATATATATATATATATATATATATATATATATATATATATATATACGCCGAAGTCGCTCAATTCCCGCGCGGATTTCTCGTTAAATGCGCACAAGATCACCGTCTCCTTGGCGTGATATTTGATGTGCCTCTTGTCGGCTATAATGTTGTGGTGCGCTGATTTCGCTTTGCACTCCAATTGCCTTGTCAAACAATATGATAGCGGAGCCTGTGAACGCAGTTGTAGAACAAAGAATTCCGATAATTTGTTTTTCTATAAAACAAAACTTATAACAATTATCTCCTCTCTAGACTTGAAAATCGGCATGGTCACAGGATGGCCAGCCGCAGGACAATACTTAAGGGATGAAAATAATTTCAAGGGAGCCTGATGTCTGTCAAGCCCGATGCCGAAAGATACGGCTCATCAGTAGTGGAAGTCATGGCAACAGTTTGTTTTTAGGGGGAAAGCAGTATTAGTAATAGTAATTTCCTCCCCAGGGCTGCGGCCATCGACAGCGAGGAGTATTACTGTAAGGTTCTCCAATGTGTACAAAGTGCGCGGAAGAAAAACCGTTTTGCTTCATTACCACAGGGATTTTCTTCATCAGAGACAACGACCGCCAATATACAGCCCATCACACCACGCACATTTGGCGGGTGCACATCCGCCTTACAATTATGACACCGCTCCAAGCGACCATGATTTGTTCCGATAACTAAGAAAGTTCCTGGGAGAGTACCACTTTATTAGCGACAATGGGGCTAAGCAAGGCTGCACGTTCGTGGCTCGGACGCAAATACACTATTTTCGTGCTGCTAGCATTCGTCAAAGCAAAAAAGAATTGCAGTTTTGTCCGAAAGGTGAGGCATTGATTGCAGTGACAGTACTGCAGAATACGCACGTGCATAGATCCTCCCAGGTAGCATCGGGAAGTCCAGGATAATGTAGTCGCAAAACGTGGGACTAGGCACCTGTTGACTCGCCACATCAGAACGTTCGTTTCCGACACTGAAGTGAGTTGGAGACAGCACGTGGCACACCACCAAAGGCTTCTCTGAAAAAAAAACACGAACAAATAGCCGCAAAATAAATTTCATTCTCTGTCAATCGGCAGAGTGGACAACTTGCCATGGCGAATGAAAATCAAATAAGCCCCCACCCCCTCATTCCGTCCAAAAAAACACTAGATACCGTTTCAATCTACAGCCAACGTCAGCGTACATGAAACAGTGACGACGGGATAGCTTGCAAAGCATTGTCAATGGCGGTATATCAATCATGTTTGGATAAGAAAAGTATGGCACACCTAATGCACCTTGTTGGTATCTACATGCAGCAAAATTTTCTATAAATGCGTAGAGAGGGCTTAACTGTACTAAATTCAAGGGTTTTACGAGCTTCATCCACGGTTTGATTATGAGGCACGTGGTGGTGGTGGCCTTCGTATTAATTTTGAGCACCACGGGGATCTTTAACGTTCCCCTAATGCAAGGGCGTTTTTGTATTTGGCCTCCATCAAAATGCGGCCGCCATGGCCGGGATTTGATCGCGCGACCCCGTGCTTAGCAGCGCAGCACCGCAACCGATAAGCCTCCGTTGCGGGTCTTGTGTAAAGAGGGATGAAACTCGTATTACTTTTCGTGGTATTGCAATATTGTTGGAAGGTCATGCCAAAGGCCTTTGCCCAAACAACAGCATTCACGTTACAAGCTGGACAAATGACTTCCTACAACGCCGGAAGAAATAACTGCAGTTATAAATAATCTAAAAGTGACAAGCGCTGGAATTGATGAAGTCCACCCTGCTAACATTAAATTAATTGTGCACTTAATTTCAGATATACTTTCATTTATTGTTAATTTATTTTTCAAGACTGGTTTATTTCCTTCTGAACTTAAGCGTGGCAAAGTCATCCCAGTTTTTAAGAAAGGCGATAGCTCATTAATAAATAATTACCGACCTATTTGCATTCTACCATTCTTTGGGAAAGTTATTGAGAAACTAATTGAAATACGGCTAACGAAATACCTTTCCAAATTTAATATTCTCTCTTCATGCCAGTTTGGTTTTCGCCACGGATATTCCACAGAGATGGCACTTATTCATCTTACTGATCAACTAAAAAAATTAATCGACGAAGGATTTCTCGCCGCTTCAGTTTTTATCGATTTAACGCAAGCATTTGATAGCATAAATCATAATATCCTTTTTTCGAAGCTCGAAGCTATTGGCATTTGTGGGCCTGCCCTCTCACTACTAAAAAGCTACTTATATAACAGAGTTCAAGTTGTTTCCATTTCCAACGCTTATTCTAGACAGCGAATTACTAACGTTGGTGTGCCCCAGGGATCTATCCTGGGTCCACTTCTATTCTTGGTTTATATTAATGATTTACCTAACTGTGTCTCTTCCACAAAATGCATTCTGTACGCAGATGACACCACTATATTCACATTTCATAAAGATATCTCATCTCTCGTTAATAAGTTAAATGCTGACTTAGAAAATATCCTAAGGTGGTGTAATGTTAACATGTTATCTATTAATGCAACTAAGACTAAATTTGTTGTATTCTCTTCTCATCAGCGAAACATACCATCCATTCCACCTATCACTTTCGGTTCTCACCGCCTTCCTCCAAGTTCATGTTCATCTTTTCTTGGTATTCTACTTGATTGTAATTTGAAATATCACAATCACATTGCTAACATAAAAAAGAAAATAGCTTATGGTATACGCATCTTAATTAAAACACGCCCTTACTTCTCACGTGCCACATTACTCTCGCTTTACCACTCTTTTGTCCACTCTCACATTACTTATGGCATAATATGTTGGGGTAACACTTATAATACTCATACTGCATCTCTCCAGACAGTTCAGAACCGAGCCATAAGAATAATTACTTACAGCCCACGCTTTTCTAATGCCACTTCCCTACTACGCCAGAATAACATTCTTACCATATCTGGACTCACTAAATACAACCTAGGTATTTTTTTCTACAGATTTGTGAATAATGAGCTACCATCGATCCCATTTTCGCCTTCTAACCTGATGATTCATAGTACCACCAGATTTGCGTTGAATAACAATTTTCTTTTACCAGGAATCCGTACTAACTATGGTAAGCAGTCTGTAGAATTCTCCTCCATATCAATATGGAACACGCTTCCTTTCACAATAAAAAACTCAAGATCTTTATCACATTTTAAAAGAGAACTAAAAATGTATTTTTTATTGTTAGATTAACGACAAGGATTACTGTAGTCGGTCATTGTTCGCTTTTTTCTTCTCTTTTTTGTTTTTCTTTTTTTTTCCTCTTTTTTTTCCTTTGTTGTTGTAAATAAACTGCTGGTATTTTGTTCGCGCACAATTTTGCTGCTACCATGAGATATGCTAAACCTTGTTATTTTTTTTGTAATCAATCATGTATTTTGTTCTGTAACCGTTCTTTTCCTGTTGCTTGTATACTTTCTTATTATATGCTGTTGTTGCCTTTAGATGTTAACTACAATAACCGTTCTTGTACAGGAGGTCCCGATACAGTCTTTGACTATGGGACCTCCTTCTGCATACTAAGTACTTGCAATTGTGACCCAACTTCTAATAATAAAATTTTGATTCTGATTTTGATACAGGCCCTTCCTATTTATTTATTTATTTATTTATTTATTTATTTATTTATTTATTTATTTATTTATTATACCGTTTGAGTACACAATTCAGTAGAAAGGGGTGGGGTTGTATAATACCCACAAGAAAAATATAAAATTAAGGCAGAGGAATACAACTACCGGATAAATAAACCTGCGATAAAGATTGTTAGTCGCACAACTTAAATGTTGTTTTAGAAACAAACACAACTAAACAAAATAAAAGGAACGTCAAAATGGCACAGCTATGAGAAGACAAAAAAAATATTCACGTCATGCCGTCAAGTGATCTGCTGAAAACATTAGTGTCTGTATGGTGTCTAAAGAGGCAGGTATGTCGTTACAGTCATGACATGCTTTAGTAACAGAGGGCCTGAAATAAGTGGCAATGCTGTCTACTCGGATTCACGTGCTTTCGCACTCCCATGTTACGCAATGTGATGCACGCGGCGATCATCCCAAAGAGTTAGTGCATGTTGGGACGGTAAAGGTGTACGGCTGGTTGTGCCCTAAAGGTTAGAGCATCGGGCTACGTGCTGTAAGAGTTGCGGCTGGGCATGTCAAAAGGGGTAGACTGGCCCATGCCATCCTCCGATTTATCCACGCTAAGGATGTTTTTGAAGCGAGGAATATTTTCTCATCGAGAAGGAGGAGTACTGGGTTTACTTACAGTATCTACATGAAGAGTAGAGAACATTACGTCTCATCAATCTAGCATGGCTTGAGTAAAGCATAACGAGCAGCAGAAAACGTCCGCTTAAGTCCGCTCCGCGCTCCCCAGATTCCAAGGCCATTTAATTTGCCGTCCAATTGGAGTGTTCGAAGTCGTCAAAGATCCGCGTTTCGGGAGAGGTTTCCCACAATCACTCGCGCACTTTCTTCAGTGAGCACACAGGATGAAGTGGAGCTTCGTAGACAGGGATTCTGACGCTTGACTGAAACTGGCGCGTCTTGGGTCCTGGGATGAATCAGCACTTAGCTGGAGAGCCCGTTAAACGACCGTTGCGGTTACCGGAGTCGGCGAGCAAACGCCGTACAGCACCCTTTTCCAGGAGTTTCTTGCTCCCAGCGTCCGTGACGGCGACAGTGAGCCAATGAAACAATACTCGATCGACAAAGCGTGTCTCGCTTTGCTGTCGCAACAGGTCTGTCTGAGGGAGGCGCATTGTTTGCTTCACGAAGCGATTCATCGCAGTGGTGCAGGTGAGACTAAAACGCCACTACCCCCGCTGGCCGATCGTAACAGGGCCTGGGTAACGAGATTCGATTCCATCGTCGGATGCGTAATAAAGTGATCTTTTTTTAAAGTCTGGGCTATTTGGATGAGAACAGCTCCAAACAACAGCGGTTAGAAAAATCTGGGAGTGCTCGCAGGAATGCTTGGCTCTAAAAATAATTGTCAACACGTATTCTTTTGTGGAGGTAGCGCTTCTGGAATTTACTGCTGAGTGCTATAGGATCAGACAAATCAAGACGAAAAATTGAGCCGCGCGCAGTAGTTATTGCCTGGAGATGAACATTGCAGTGCTCATCTCGTTCCAGATTCTGCCGTGGGGGTGACGAGCAATTCACCGCAATTCTCACTCTGATTCTTGTAAGGCACCGTACAAGTTAGCACAGATTGCTCTGACATCTTCTAGCAAGCAGCGAGAATGACGCGATTTAGTGGAACTTCGCTTGTGCTTGTTAAGACATAGATTATCATTAAAACACAAAGACAGGAGAGCGCCTTGAACGTTCCTCTCTGATCGCTATGTGGAATGTTCGTCTATGCATCAACACGTGCGCTGCAGTTGAATCGATAATGATGAACCAACTAGCCCACCAATACGTGCTGGGTGAGTTTCAAATGTGTATGATGAGAATGATAAGAGTGTACTATTTTAATGTTGAAACAATTATTGGTCATTTATTAGAATGAGTCTTCCTTTCTATATTGCAATGTTGTGTAGTTTCACATTTTCTTCCACACTTACTGCTTTCTCTTTCCTATGTTCATGTGATTGAATACAGAAGCAGTCTGCGGTCTAAATTTGGGTGATGTGTAAAGGCCATGTCATTTTTTGTTTACTGCCTTTTGCAATGTCACTAATCTTGTTCGTTTTTGAACGCAAGTATTTGCATCTGCATTTGTATGCATAGCTTTATGTGTACATGAAAAATTATTGTTCATCATGTTTTTTTAAATGCCTGTAAGAGGCTTCCGCTGTGGCCAAACAAGGGACCCGACGGCTCTGTAGTGCTTCTCAGAGCAGTAGCTTATAATATTGTTACGGGGTTAAAAACAGTCAGACGTATATTTACAAGATATTTACAATAATTGTAGCAGTGTCGCGACGGCGACCAAAGGTGAACCAGGGCGCCCGGTGTGTAATGGACGTCTCGACGGCGGGCGTCATGTAAGCGCCGCAAGTCGACGTCGGGTAATATGGCGTACTTCTTGTGCTTTCAGTATGGCTTCATGGGTGTACTCGGATGTGGAATTCAGACTAGCAGGCAGAATGGTATCGAAAGGTAGCGTAGGGTCGCGGCCAAACGATAGGAAGAATGGAGAGAAGCCTGCGGTATCATGGCGAGACGATTTATAGGCGTAAGTAATGAACGGCAGCGCAACGTCCCAGTCACGATGGCCAGCGGAGACATACATGAACAGCATGGCAGTTAGGGTGCGATAAGGCGCTCAGTTAGACCGTTCGTTTGTGGATGGTAAGTAATAGCAAGTTTGTGTTTAGTCGCGCACGAGTGTATAATGTCATTGACAACTTTAGAAAGTATGTAACGGCCTCGGTCGGTGAGGAGCTGTCGAGGGGCGCCGTGGGGAAGGATCACGTTCTCTAGGAGGAAGTCGGTGACATCGGTTGTACAGCTTGTCGGAAGAGTCCGTGTGATTGCATATCGGGTGGCGTACTCTGTTGCTACAGCAATCCACTTGTTTCGCGAAGCGGACGTAGGAAAAGCGCCTAAAAGATCAACACCTACACGGAAGAATAGTTCTGATGGTACGTCAAGTGGTTGAAGGTGACTAGCAGGGAGTGTGGTCGGCTTTTTGAGTCGTTGACAAAGGTCACACGCAGCGACATAAAGGCAGACGTCACGGTATAGACCAGGCCAAAAGAAGCGCCGACGAACGCGCTCATAAGTCCGTGACATGCCAAGATGACCTGCTGTCGGTACATCATGAAGCTGGGCGAGAACCGTCTGACGCAGATGCCCAGGCACAACGAAGAGTCGGGTGCGGCCGTCCGGGCGCATGTTGGAGCGGTACAATGTACCATCTGGGAGTTCTAACATGCGAAGGGAAGGATCGAGCGTCGTTGAAGTGAGCCGTTGAATAAGGTCATGTAAGGAGGCGTCCCGACGTTGTTCGGCTCCAATATCGCGAAGAGCAGCCAGGGAGAGAATGGTGACAGGTATGCCGGCCACAGAAACATCAGGAGGGTCGACAGGATGGCGCGACAAGCAGTCCGCATCTTGATGTAAGCGGCCGGTCTTGTATGCAACTGAATAGTTGTATTCTTGAAGGCACAGAGCCCAACGGCCAAGGCGCCCTGAAGGATCTTTGAGGGACGAAAGCCAACACAGAGCTTGGTGATCAGTGATGACTGTGAATTGGCGGCCGTACAAATAGGGGTGGAACTTACCCACTTGCCAAACGAGCGCCAGACACTCGCGTTCAGTGATGGAATAATTGCGCTCCGCAGAGGAAAGAAGATGGCTGGCGTAGGCAATAACACGTTGTCGCCCTTGTTGTCCCTGTGCCAAGATAGCGCCAATACCGTGGCCACTGGCGTCGGTACGGACTTCTGTTGGGGCTGACGCATCAAAGTGAGTAAGGATGGGCGGGGACGTAAGCAGCCCAATCAGCTCGGTGAAAGCACCAGCTTGCTCAGGGCCCCAAATGAATGCAGCGTCTTTCTTGAGGAGCTGACTGAAAGGGCGAGCAACGTTTGCAAAATTTCGGACAAACCCACGGAAGTAGGAGCAAAAGCTCAAGAAGCTGCGAACATCCTTGGCACATGTTGGCACGGGAAAGTCTTTCACTGCCAGTATTTTATCGTGATCAGGGCGTACACCAGAAGAATCGACGAGATGCCCGAGCACAGAAATTTCCCGACGATCGAAGTGGCACTTGGACGAATTTAGTTGTAGCCCCACCTGACAGAAAACAGGTAGGATCGTCGCTAGGCGTTCGAGGTGTGTCGCAAAAGTCGGCGAAAAAACGATGACGTTGTCCAGATAACAGAGGCAGATGGACCACTTGAAACCGTGTAGGAGGGCGTCCATCATTCGTTCAAATGTGGCCGGGACATTACATGAACCGAAAGGCATGACTTTGAACTAATAGAGGCCATCGGGAGTAATAAAAGCTGTCTTCTCGCGCTCCATGTAATCGACGGCAATTTGCCAGTAGCCGGAGCGAAGGTCGATGCACGAAAAATATTGTGCTCCATGCAGGTAATTCAGGGCATCGTGAATGCGTGGTAGCGGATAGACGTCTTTCTTTGTTACCTTGTTTAGGTGTCGATAATCGACGTAAAATCGCCAACTGTTGTACTTCTTTTTAACTAATACAACAGGCGATGCCCATGGGCTGCAAGAAGGTTCGATGATGTCTCGAGAAAGCATCTTGTCAACTTCATATTGGATGATATGTCGCTCAGTAGGCGAGACGCGGTAGGGTCGCCGATGGATCCGGCTCGCATCACCGGTGTTTATTCGATGTTTTACGAGAGATGTTTGTCCAAGAGGGGGCTCTCCAAGGTCGAATATGTCGCAGTATGAGGCAAGGAGGCAACGTAGTTCTTGAGCACGCTGAGGCGGAAGATCGGGAGCAATCATCAGGTGCTGCACCAGTTAGTTTTCCGGAAGGGTGCGCCGGAAGGAGCTAGGGGACGGGGATCGACGAGATGGGGGCGATCGGGAGAAGCGGCGACGTGGCCAAGGAGAGTGGCTAGAGCGGGCAGGAAGAGAAGTGTCGCCCGAACTTGCTGGCTGCGTTTGCGGGGCGAACCGAGGAGCAGCATGAGGGCCGTGGGATGGGTGGTAAGACCAGGGGGTCGAATTCCGCGAAGACCGGCAGTGACGTGAAATATGGCCAATACGGCCGCAAGTGAAGCATATAGGCCTGTCGTATGGAGTACGCCATTCGGCCGGGTTGCGATACCGCGTTGGGGCATTCAGGTTGCGGGTGCATATGACACTGCTGAACGGAGTGTAGTCAGGCCGATTAACTAATCAGAGGTTGGTCAAGACAACGTTGGCGAATTCTTGGCGCACGACGGACAGTATCAATGAGACGGTCGCCTGGTAATTGTCGAGGTCATGGGTTGGGGTCCTGACAGGAGATGCGGCTTCTATTTCACGTCGGATGACAATATGCGGTGGCTCTTTCCTTGTTATCATTTCAGTTATCAGTTTACTTGTAATGAACTTACGTTGAATTCAACATTCTTGCTCTGCGCACACCTGTATACTAATTACCGCGGAAGTTCTATGTCTGCGCATATATGTCACTAGGGGGAGGCTATTGGTCACTGCAATGTTGCCGTCTCGCATGCGAAAATTATGGATATTCGAACTAGCCGGCTTTCTCTGAGAGCATGTAGCGTGTCACAACATTATTACTGCCAGCGCTAAGAATACGCAATCCTATTGTTGAATGCGACAGACAAGTACAGTAATGACGTGGCGAAAAAAAATTGTGTGTCAGAATTTAGACAATGCAGTTGAATTTTACCCGCGAAAAGTTAGAAGCTACAGTGCCACAGAATGTTGTCCCCTAGTATGATGCAACATTTTGTTAGCAACCTATATTTTTTTTTCTTTCCAGTGACTCGGTACGACAAAAGAAAACGGAAGAAAACGCCAAGACTGGTTACATGTGGGAATGCGAAAATTGTTGCAGTTGCTTTGGTGAAATCTTATCGCTTAGCTGTTCATCTGCATGCCGTCGTCCACTTTGTATACTTTCACAGCATTCCTTTTGGGACGAGATTGCGGTGGTACATCTCATTTTATGCTCATGATGTGGTATCGAGTGTATCGTTGTTGTTGTTTCCTGGGACATATGTGGCTCCTAGCCGAGATAGGGGAATGGCCAACAAGAAATAAATGAGCGGAGCGCAGCGCTGCATTTCCTACTGAAGGATCATTAGCGCGTGAAAGAAAAGGATGAGGACGGTGACCCACACACCATCAAAGGTGCTGGATGAGCTTTTTCATAAAGGGAAGAGACGATGCTGGGTTGTGGAAGCAGCCACTGAGACATTTTACGTGTATCGGAAAACTTATTGACGTGTTTTTACCCTTCGCGTCATCGGCCACTTTTGGCACCAGGTTTTGGACATGCCACCGCCTGATTTTATGGAAATGGGGCATATAGCGCTTTCGCTATCAAAATGATGAGCAATTCCCTTTGTTAAGGTGGATGACATGCGCATATTTGCAACTAAAGATAAAGAGGTGAGACAGAATATTGAAGACATGTACGAACATGTTTATTGTTTTCATCACATGTTATCTTGACGATAGGTAAGGCCACACATTTATTTTTACACATACGTGCTCATTCTTGTCTACATTCGTTATATTCATTCGTGTTTTCATTTCGTGATATACTGAGGCAAAGAATTTGAGACCGAAGTTACTGCACCGACTGGCAGTGAGCCAGTGCCGTCAGTGCCTTCGCAGAGAGAGGGGCAGCATGGGAACGCTGGCATGATTCGCGGAAGCGGAGCCAGCTACGGAAGAAGACGACGACGACGACGAACGCGCGAGCAGGGGCACAAGCCATTGTTGATAGTTTTTCTCACACAGATTTGTTGACAGACTCAAAAAAAGCGTGGGATCCTATCCATAAACAGGTTCGCCTTAAGAAGAATCTCTATGCTGTATATCTCGAATTTTAAGTCGCTCTTTCATCAATGTTTACTCACGGATTGCCCTTTTTAAACAATTACAATTATCGAAGGCTGGACTGCTCAAACCTTGCAAAAAAGCTTGCAGCAGAGAGTATAGAAACTACAGATTTTGTGAAGGCAGCCCCAGTCAATAAAATCGCCTCCCGCGCTAGGTTCAAGCCCTCGTGTACTGCTGAAGGCCTCAAGCCAAGGATCGATGGAAGAAATGCGTAAATTAAATGAAGGTTGCCTGCGTAATATTATAAAAGATATCAAAATTATGTGATAAGTTGTTTTTTTCGAAGGCGTTTAAATTACTGTAAGTGTTCTATGGCGTACATATTTAATTCAAGCAACAAAGGTACGTGGGGTACTAGTATATGGTTACCTGTGCAGAAAGTACAGTAATATAAGAATAAAAGATTGAGGAAGACGCCATTACTTTAGCAATTCTTTAACTGTTTACTTTAGCAGTGTTTTAGCAGTTTACTTTAGCATTACTTTAGGGATTTAACTTCGCGTTCTAAGCTACCTCACATGCAGTATAATGACCCTACAGAGCGCGACTAATTTCTTAACCACTATGCATATAGCCTCAATTAAATCTATTTTGTTAGGTTCGCCTTGAAAATGTTTACATGTATCACAAGATGATTTACAGTTCTTGTTACCCTGTCATCCATTGACTTGATCGACCTTCCAGCAGCAGTTGTGTCTACCAATGATAACGGACGAATTCTAACACATTAACAAAGAATTTTGTGCACTTGTCTTTTGTAACTTCACCTATGTATACATCGTGTGTTCATAGAAATCACATCATCTCTACGTTTTGAAGCACTCGCTGGACTTTTGTGTTCAAATGCTTCAGAAGTTCATTTTTTCTAACCCGCTGCGTTTTTGTTCATTACCTTTTGTTTACTGTGTAATATGATGATTTATTGATAAGGCACTAGGCACAGTCTAGTTGCACTGGCATTACACGAACGCTTATCGCTCGCACTGCCGACACAAGAGCGCCTTCTTCGTTTTCCTCTTCACTACAATTGCCCCCGGGAGAGCAGAGGAGCCATCCTGGCGACTTACGGCACAGGTAGGATGAGGGGGTGATAGTACGGCTTAATTCGGTTTACATGAATCGTGTCAGGCCCGCGATGCCTAATTTCGGGTGAAGGCGTCACAGGTTCTACAACGTATGTGACAGCCGAGGTACGGTCTATGACGCGGTAGAGACCATCATATCTTGCAAGGAGTTTGGTTGAAAGGCCAGGGCTGTGAGGCCGGACCCACAACCAAACAAGGGAACCAGTCGGCAAAACTGGTGTAAGTGCGCCACTGTCACGCCGCAGCTTTTGACGACCTTGAGCAGCGGTAGTAAGGGTTCGCGCGAGCTTCCTACAGTCCTCGGCGTATTTGGCGGCTTCAGACACAGGCGTGCATTCGGAAGAGTCGGGTCGGTATGGGAGCAGTGTGTCCATAGTACACGAGGGCTCTCGTCCACACAGCAGAAAAAAGGGCGCAAAGCCAGTGGAAGCTTGGGTGGCCGCATCATAGGCATACGTGACGAACGGCAAAAGAGTGTCCCAGTTACTGTGTTCCGAGGCGACATACATAGTCAACATGTCACCGAGTGTGTGGTTGAACCTCTCTGTCAAGCCATTCGTTTGCGGGTCGTAGGCTGTAGACTTGCTGTGAATGAAGCTGCATGCAGCGAGAAGGTTTTGGATTACTTCGGACAAGAAGACACGTCCCGTGTCGCTGAGCAGTTCGCGTGGTGCGCCATGTCGAAGAACGAAATTCCGCAAGATGAAAAACGCAACTTCGCGCGCAGAGTTTGCCGGGAATGTGGTGGTCGAGGCGTAGCGCGTCAAGTGGTCGACCCCTACAATTATCCATCGGTTACTCGAGGAGCTGCAGGAAAGTGGCCCGTATAGCTCTATGTAGACGCGATCGAAAGGCCGAGCCGGACAGGGCAGCGGCTGTAGCTCACCAGGAGAGCGCTGTGGAATTTCGCGTCGTTGGCACGCCCTGCAAGAGCGCACGTACTGGCATACGAAGTGACACATGCCGTGCCAGTAGAAACCCTACCTTAGCCGAGTATACGTTTTTAGAACACCGGCTTGACCATTATGAGGAACAGCATGAAAATAAGCGCATATGTGACAACGCATGTGTCGTAAAATCACCAGGAGCCATTTGCGACCATCAGACAAATAATTTCTGCGGTAAAGGACGCTGTCGCGTACAGTAAAGTGAGCGGCTTGGCGACGAAGTGTTCAAGAAGAGGGTGTGGCGGATGGGTCGTGGAGGAAACTCAGCAAAGTTGAAAGCAGGGGATCCTTACGCTGCTCGTCCGGCATATCAGAGACGTTGAAGGCTGACATGGATGCGAAGAGCGGAGACACTGAAGCCACAGCAGGAGGTAGCGGTGATCGGGAAAGCGCATCGGCGTCAGAGTGCTTTGTGCCCGATCGGTAGACAACGCGGATGTCATATTCTTGTAAGCGAAGTCCCCTTCGGCCTAGGCGACCTGACGGATTCTTCTACGAGTACAGCCAGCAAAGTGAATGGTGGTCGGTGACAATGTCAAAAGAGCGACCATATAGGTATGGACGAAATTTCACGAGAGCCCAAATAATGGCCAAGCACTCCTTTTCTGTTACTGAGTAGTTGGCTTCTGCCTTCTTTAAAGTGTGTCTCGCATACGCGACGACGTATTCGTCATACTCGTCTTTCCGTTGTGCGAGGACTGCACCAAGAACGATGCCGCTGGCGTCCGTATGTACATCTGCAGGTGCTGTGGGATCATAGTGTCGAATAATCGGTGTTGAAGTAAGTAGGCGACGTAGTTGCTCTAAGGCTTCGTCACAGGAAGTTGACCACGCGGAGATGCCGTTGGTAGCGGTAAACAAATTGGTCATTGGTGCGATGATAGTCGCAAAATTGCGCACAAAAAGCTGAAAGTAAGAGCAGAGCCTTATAAAGCTGCGGAACGCCATAAGAGTATTGGGCACTGGAGGCTCTACGACGGCGCGACGCTTTGCTGGTCAGGAAGCACACCGTCTTTCGATACAACGTGACCCAATATTGTTAACTTGCGAGCAGCAATACGGCACTTTTTGATGTCAAGTTGGAGGCCAGCAAAGGTGAGGCAGGTCAGTATCTCACGCAAGCGAACGAGGTGCGTCGGGAAATCTGACGAAAACACCACATCATAAAGGTAGCACAGACATGCTTACTACTTATAGCTGCGAAGGATGGTGTCCATCATACGCTCGAAAGTAGCGGGTGCGTCGCAGAGCCCGAATGGCATTAAGGTAAATTCGTACAAGCCATCGGGCGTGATGAAAGCTGTCTTCTCAGAGTCATCTTCTGCCATCGGCACTTGCCAATAGCCGGAGCGAATATCCAAAGATGAGAAGTACTCCGCGCCTTGTAAGGAGTCGAGGGCGTCATCTATTCCAGGCGGCGGATAGACATCTTTACGAGTGATCTTATTAAGTCGACGGTAATCGACAAAGAAGCGTATTGACCCGCCCTTCTTGTGTACTAATACTACAGGAGACACCGAAAGACTGTGGGAAGGGCGAATGACGCCATGGTGTAGCATGTCGTCGACCTGCTCATTAATGATCTGTCGCTCGGCTGCCAACACGCGGTATGGTCGCTGGCGTAAAGGAGGATGGGAACCAGTGTGGCCTCTGTGAATGACGCTCGCCGTCCGCCCCAGAGATGGTTGTTCACAATAAAACGACGAGCGAAAATGCTGAAGAAGCGCGAGGACTTGCTGGCGACACAGCAGATCGGCGTCGACGACAGATTCAAGAACGCCTGATGACGACGACGACAATGATGATGATGACGTGCACAGCACGGAGAAGTGAGGGCGTCGAGTTCATAACAGGCCGCGTCGTCAGAAGCATCGATAATGTGAAGCGTGTCAAGGGGCTGAGCACGACCTAGTGATTCGCCGCGCAGTAACGTCACAGGGCAGTGAGACGGGCTACACACAAGCATTGAGGATAATCCAGCTACAGTGGTGAGGACGGCAAATGAGAGAAGTGGGGCCTCGCGACGTAGAAAAATAGGCGACGCTGTAAAAAGTATTGTAGCGTTTGGCATAGCCGAGCGAGAAACGGGCACAAGCACGCTCATTTCGGGTGGTATGTCCGTATCGGACACAATAGTGAGCTTGGAAGCTTTTTCTTCAGAGGGGTAAAGCAGCGGGGCATCGGCAAGCGGCAAAAGCGCCACTTCGGCCCGGGCACAGTCGATGATGGCACGATGGTGAGACAAGAAGTCCCAGCAGAGAATGACGTCATGTGAACATGTAGAATACACGAGAAATTCAACAACATGGACAATGCCGTCGATGACCACCCTTGCAGTACATTGAGCAAGCAGGGCTATATGCTGCGCAGTCGCTGTGCTTAGAAGCATACCAGACAATGGCGTTGTGACCTTGTGGAGGTTACGACAAAGCTTTTCGTCGATAACAGAAACTGCAGCCCCAGTATGAATAAGCGCAGTTGTGGCGGTTCCTTCGACCAAAACGTCCAATCATTTGCGTGGCGACTGTGCAGGCCTTGTAGAAGTCGCGAAGCTTGCAGTTCGTGCCAGCTGAACTGCAGCAGCTAGTTTAACCTTGCTGGGGGCGACGTAAGGGGGAAGTGAGCAACGACGGTGTGATGGCGAGCGTCTGGAAGCATCGCATGCCCGGTATTATCGTGGGAATAGGCTTATCCAGCTGTTGCGAGAGCAGCGTTAGCTGGTGGCATGCGATGATGGCAGAAGCGCGCAACGTGGCCAGCGACACCGTAAGCGAAGCATATGGGTCGGTTGTCGCGTGTGCGCCAAGGGTCTGAACTGGGCGTCGAGACGGAATGGGACGCGACGCGGGAGGAGGTGCAGCTTGAAGTCGCATTGGCGCCGGAAACGCTAACGTCGGCGGGGCAGGTCGCGCGGCGACTTCGGCATAGGTCAGAGGGGCAGCCACGGGTGGGCAGGGTAGAACTAATGGTAAAGACCTAGCAAGTTCCTCGCGAATGGCCCGCTCAATGGGAGCAGCCAGAGATGTGTCAGGCTGGGGAGGTCCAACGTTGAGAGGCAGCATAGACAGTTGGCGCGCCACCTCCTCACGAATGAAATCCTTAATCTGAACAGGGAGCGATGCTGGTGGCGTGGAGTTGGAACGAAGTGTGACACCCGAGAGAGAGTCGCCAAGTGCTACAGCGCTGCGCGCAAGAACCCTTTGTCGACGCAGCTCATCGAAGTTCTGGCAAAGAGTGATGACAGCTGCGACAGAAGTAGGCTTCCGCGAAAGGAGCATTTGAAATGTGTCGTCGTCGATGGCCTTGAGGATATGCTTCACCTTGTCCACATCATTCACGGTGGAATCGACGCGAGCGCAAATATCCACGACATCCTCTATGTAGCTGGTGTAAGTCTCGCCGGGCTGTTGAGCGCGCTGGCGTAGGCCCTGTTAGGCACGGAGTTTTCGCAAGGCTGGGCGACCGAAGACTTCAGCGAATACTGTTTTGAAAGTGGACTAGGTATGCAGTTCTCGCTCATGATTGTGGAACCAGAGGTTCTCTACGTCAGCCAGATAGAACATGACGCTTCGTAGCTTCGTCGGGTCATCCCACTTGTTGTGATCACTGACGCGCTCGTAGGTGGAGATCCAATCTTCTACGTCAGTCTCTCCTGATCCGCAAGAAACAGGAGGGTCCCGCTGCCGCTTCACGGCACCGCACATGACAGGAGCGGCAGATGCTCCCAGCGGATTTTCGGGAGCCTCGTTCATGGTAGCGGCTGGAGCAGATGTCAAAGTTCGGCTGCAAAGTTCCAGGGTGAGGTCGGGGAGTGCAGCACGTTCCACCAAATGCAATATGATGATTTATTATAAGGCACTAGGCACAGTCTAGTTGCACTGGCAGTACACGAATGCTGGTCGCTCGCAGAGCCCACACAAGAGTGCCTTCTTCGTCTTCCTCTTCACTACAACAGTAACATCTATCCTCCAAAGACGACAGTGATTACACTACCCACTACCCCTGCCTGATTCCCCATACAGTATTCTGTTTGAGTGCATAATTAAAAACTATGAAGATATCCTCAGTGGATTCTAGCAGAAACGATTTTGCCCTATACTTCAATAGATGCTCACGAGGTGGGGTTTTCACTAAAGAGTGAGGTTCTACTACTATTCCAAATGTAATACAAATGCAATAGTCATTGCTATTTGACTCATGTTTTATTCGGGACTATTACGATGTAATATTGTGCAAATCCCGTTCTTTCCAATATGAAAGACATAACGTCTGGAGAAACAACGGTCGAAGTTAGGAATGTTGTGAATGACTCTGCTACCGGGAAGCGTCATTTGCTGCACAGGTTCCCCCATTTTTGAGCGAGCGTATGGAGTAGGTAAATTTTTCAATCATTTTCAGTAATGTATTATAAATGTCGCATTTTCACTTCCGCCTACATTGAAATGTCTGCTCCCGATTTAGGCAAATCCCCTTATTTGGTCATTGCCACCATATTTCGATCACTGAATGCTTGTCGTAGTATCCCACTGCTCTGCTTGACTGTTGGTACATCTGCTCACTTGCGGTTTCTTTCATTACGGTCATTGAGATGATAAAGTAGATAAATAGAAACAGTTGTGTATCATTCAGAAGCTCTTAAGCCGAAGGAATGTGCATTACGTTCGTTTATATATGTCTGTTACCATGACGTGCAAATAACGCAAAACTTTGAATGCGATGGCAATTATGTGAACACCTCAGGTGGACTTCCGTCGTCACCATGATGTTCCGTACAAAGTCTCATGCTGTGTGATGTGCTAGTGAAAGCTTCGGAAGGGCAGCTGGCGATCGCAGCTCAGTCTCGCGCGCGGAAGGGAGCGAAGGCAGGAGGAAGCGCGCTGACTTCCGTCGAGTGCGAGGCAGTGCTGGGAGGGTAGGGATGGAAGGGGCGGGGGGGGGCGTTCTACTCTAGCAGCTGCTGCGTACAGCGCCCTACGTTGAAAGCCATCTGCGATGGCTTTGAAAGTGCGCCGGGTGCTGGTAACTTCATAATGTGTTGTACTTTCGATGCTTATTTCGCGCTGAACCTAGGCGCAGCACGAAGTTCAATTTACTCGCTGCTTTTGCAGCGCTTCCTCACACCAGCGTTCTGACAGCGAGTTTCCGCGGTCATCGAGTGGGATATGGACATGTTTACCTGCGCGCGCTTGACACCGTGCTTGTTTATTTAGTTAGTGAGCGTATGTTTACAAGCTTATGCATCCTCGAATACTATTCCCGTGCTTCGTTTTGTCTTAATTTGCCGTCGCCGTCGATGCCCCGACTTTCAGGCGAAACTGCGACTTTTGCTTGCCAAGGAGATTCCTCCTAGCGAAATTTACGAGTGTTAGAAGTAAATGCTGCATCTTCGAAGATAGTTTTGATTGCATGTTTTCATTTGATTAGCTAATTTGATTGTTCTAATGCTCCTACTTAACAAGCCAACTGCTACAAAAATTCTCTTTGGCTCAATTGTTAAATGAGAGTAGTATATGCAATATAAACAATCTTGGCAGAATCTGTAGATTTGGAGATTATGAATTTTTAAATGTTATTTTGAAACAGCTTCTGAGAAGAGTACCTGTACATCTTGTGGTTTGTCGATGTGCCGGAAATCTCAGATGGTGTATTACGACATTTTCTGCGCACCGCGGGCGCTGCGCCTAACCTCATTTGCCATGGCGACCATCCGCACTAATTTTCATCATTCTTGTTTCAACGTCACTTCCGGCGAGTGGTGATGGAGTTTCTTAATTGCGGTTGTGGCATAAAAAATATTAATTTGTACAAGACTAAACTTACTAAGTCACCACCGGCAGCTTTGCGCTATCCTCGAAAAAAAAAAGGTGTGCGTTCATTTTCTTCTACCGGTTCTAACACATGTAGCAGCAACTTGCGGGTTAACAACAATCGTTAAAATGTTAAAGAGTGCGCAGCAAGCAACGGTACGCAAAATATTCACAAAATTCAACAACATAGACAATGTCGTCTATGACCTCCCTTGCAGTACATTGAGCAAGCAGGGCTATATGCTGCGCAGTCGCGGTGCGTAGAAGCATACCAGACAATGGCGTTGTGACCTTGTGGAGGTTACGACAAAGCTTTTCGTCGATAACAGAAACTGCAGCCCCAGTATGAATACGCGCAATTGCGGCGGTTCCTTCGACCAAAACGTCAATTAAATTGCGTGGCGACTATGCAGACCTTGTAGAAGTCGCGAAGCTCGCAGTTAGTGCCTTTGGAACTGCAGGAACTAGTTTCTCTCGCTAGGTGACTGGCGGTGACGTAAAGGGGAAAGCGAGCGACGACGCGGTGATGGCGACCGATGGGTGCCGACAGGGCGTCGTGGAGGCGGCGAGAACTCTGGGTTGGGAAGCATCGCATACCCTGTAGCATCATCGGAATAGCCATATCCAGGCGTTGCGACAGCAGCGTTAGCAGGTGGCATGCGACGATGACAGAATCGCGCTACATGGCAGCGATACCGCAAGCGAAGCAAATGGGCCGGTTGTCGCGTGTGCACCAAGGGGTCTGAACTGGGCGTCGAGACGGAATTGAGGGCGACGCGGTAGGAGGTGCAGCTTGAAGTCGCATTGGCGCAGGAAACGCGAACGTCGGCGGCGCAGGTCACGCGGCAACTTCGGCATAGGTCAGAGGTGCAGCCACGGGAGGGCAGGGTTGAAGTAAAGGTAAAGACCCAGCAAGCTCCTCGCTAACGGCCAGCCTAATGGGAGCAGCCAGAGATGTGTTAGGCTGAGGAGGCCGATCGTTGAGAGGCAGCATAGACAGTTGGCGCGCCACCTCCTCACGAATGAAATATTTATTCTCATCAGAGAGCGATGCTTCTGGCGTGGAGTTGGACCCAAGCGTGAAGCCGGAGAGAGAGTCGCCAGGTGCAACATCGCTACGCGCAAGGACCCTCTGTCGACCTATAGCTCATCGAAGTTCTGGCAAAGAGTGATGACAGCTGCGATAGAAGTAGGCTTTCGCGCCAGGAGCATTTGAAATGCGTCGCCCTCGATGCCCTTGAGGATGTGCTTCACCTTGTCCTCTTCAGTCATGGTGGAATCGACGCGGCCGCAAATATCCACGACATCCTCTATGTAACTGCTGTAAGTCTCGCCGGCCTGTTGAGCGCGCTGGCGTAGGCCCTGTTAGGCACGGAGTTTTCGCAAGGCTGGGCGACCGAAGACTTCCGCGAATGCTGTTTTGAAAGCGGACTAGTTATGCAGTTCCCGCTCATGATTGTGGAACCAGAGGTTTTCTACGTCAGCCAGATAGAAGATGACGGTACGTAGCTTTGTCGGGTCATCCCACTTCTTGTGACCACTGACGCGCTCGTAGGTAGAGCGCCAATCTTCCACGTCAGTCTCACCTGATCCGCTAAAAACATGAGGGTCCCGCTGGCGCTGGACGGCGCCGCGCATGATAGGAGCGGCGGACGCTCCAAGCGAATAGTTGGGAGCCTCGTTCATGGTAGCGGCTGGAGCAGTTGTCAAAGTTCGGCTGCGAAGTTGCAGGGCGAGGTCGGGTAGTGCAGCAGCTCCACCAAATGTAATATGTGGATTTATTACAAGGCACTAGGCACATTCTAGTTGCACCGGCAGTACATGAAAGCTGATCGCGCGCAACGCCGACACAACAGCAGTCTTCTTCGTCCTCCTCTTCACTAAAGGCGTAGCATTAAGAGAGGGAATATGGCGGTGTGGATTAGACAGCAGACGGGCTTAAATAGGAAGGAATGATAGTTGGGCAGGTCACATATAGTGCATGGCGAAAAAATTGTAGTCTGTTATATCTGAAGAATGGGTACTAACAGAAGAGAAGTACTACGCACGACGGCACAGACAAGTTGGTGTCTCCAAATTAAAAAAATATTGTTGGCATAAGAAGAGGTGATCTTGTCGCGAGACCGCCTTAAATGTAGAACAATGGGTGAGTCTTTCCCCCCGCAGAGGACATAATGCACATTATGGTGATCATCATACCAGTGAAAATTATGGCTATAACACTAGCCCAAGCTAGGTTTTTTACTATTTTTCAACCATGAAAAGATATAGCTGCCGTTGTTGACGACCTTCAGGTGACATTGAGCTAAAACCCAGAGCCGTTATCCGGGCAGCGGGCATCGTTGCGAGAATAAAACGAGATCATCTGTATAACCCGTCCTAACTTAAGAAAATGCGATCTACGCCCTCCCCCCCCCCCCCCAGCCTTTTGTACAGGACCGCATTACCTGCGGTAGTAACTACCCAAACAAGTTACAAAACTATTGCTTCCGCATTCTTCCTCACATTTGTTAGCGGTATCTCTCAAGCTATAACTTTAGTGCGCTGAAGTTTTATTTGCCATTGTCAATAGCGACGTTCAGAAGGCAGATGCACTTCAGCATATACTTCATTGCCATATATTGGCGCTGAGACAGGGTTGCTTCTGACTTTTCAGCCCCAGCGGTGCGTGAGTACCGTGGCGCAGGTTTTGCTCCGCCTCCTTCAAGAGATGGCGCCCCGCTGCGTGACCAGGCCGGCAGCGTCCAGCGCACCGCGGATGGTTGTGAGATGGTTGTGAGTAATCGTCGTAATTACTCCAGCCAATCTGCTTTGCCGCTAGCTATTTCATGACATCTACTCTAGATTACGGGAGAGCAAGCATTTTTTTTTACTCAGTCCAAATTTTCTTTAAATTTAGCCTTCAGGAACTCGCTATGGTTCATGCAACGGTAAAAAAAAGGTATCACGCTAGGCATGAGACCGGAAAAGGCATAAAGACCGGAAAAGTGCTAAGGAGTGTTTGAGACCTACTCTTGAACAGCGGATGAGTGCGTGATGAGGGCGCTGTGCTCGTCGACGTAGTCATATTTGCCAGCATCACTGATGGTATCGTTGGTGGCCCCTGGCCTGAAAAATAAAGCAGTCCACCTAATGTAAAGGTCTGTGCTTGGGATTGACGCCCATCACTACGCCCAAGAGTGCGGAAGTGAATTTCCGCAAATTTGTGGTCGATGCGTACCCGAGCATTCATCGAATTATCGCTTTGGTCGATTACTTGTTTCTCATACTGCTCTCCATGTAAAAGAGCTGTCGGCAGTTCTCCAAGCTTCTATATGAACAATGCAGTGCATGAGAACTTGAAGCTAAATCCATCTAATCAACGCTATCGTTCACGATATCGTGCGAACAATATGAAGAATATTCTACTTTGCGTCAGAAAATTTATTATTCAGGAAACTCTTTTGTTGTTAAATTGATCACTAGAACATTATATTGAAATTACACGTTTTTTGAACAGTTTGAAAGTGAGAAAACTTCCCTATATGCCGACTGCTGCTGGAACAAAAGCAGTATTTTGGTAGGGACAGTGAAGGGGTATGTTTAAGTGTTGTGGAAATATAATTCCCCAATGTCCATTTTTCTTGGCAGTAAAATGAACTTGATGAAAGCTGCCTCAGCTGTGTAGAGGCAACGATCTGGTAAAAAGCATAACGTATCCCTAACACCAACAAACTAAACAACCCACATTCTTAAATATTCACTATTTGTACCACTACTTCTAATGCAAATTAGGCTTAGTCATCCCGAAAGGAATTCAGTGTAAAGCTTTGCGTAGATAACTTGACTTTACTGTAATTTAAACACGTCCCCATTGTGTCCAGTCGATGGTACGGCACCTGACTAACATGTTTGTGTTGCTGGATGCAAAGTTGTTATTTGAGTGCGATAGCAATTATACACACACTCAATGCGCATTTTCGTCGTCGCTGTCGCCGTCATGTTCCGTGTGGATTCAAAAGGCGATAACAACGTCGCCGCGCGCCCTATCTAGTACGTGCGAGTGAAAGCGTGCGAGAGGATGCGACAATCGCGGCTCAATCTCGCACGCGCAAGGAAAGAAGGCAGGGAGCAAGCTCGCAAGCAATTGGGGGGACGGAAGGACGGCGTTGTCGTGCGGCCGGAACTGCGCAGTGCGCCGCTGCGCGCTCCCTGTCTTGGAAACAATCACCGTTGGGGCAGAGTCTCGACAGTCTAGCTGTGCCGACGACTCGTACCTCTGTACTTGCTGGGTTCCGGCGGCTCAGTTTGTGTCGACGCGATAGACAGCACGAAGGTCAGCCTTTCGATAGCGAGTGTCCGCGTTGATCGATTGTGATGTGTTCACGTTTCCTGGGCGCGTTAATTCCATGCGTGTTAATTTAGTTATTAAGCGAATGCTTGAAAGCTTATACGCCCGATAAAACTACTATCCTAACTTCGTATGGCTGTCTGCTAATTTCTTATCGCAATCGATGCTTCGCCTTCAAGGTGACACTACAACATTTACCGGACCGAATGCAGTTATTGCCATCAATAGATAGGAAGACGTCAAAGAAAAAGCCTAAGCGTGACCTCTTATGTCGTATTTTGCTGCTTCCGGATATACCGATGCTACATTCATTCTTGTAGTTCAGTGATCCAATTTACTGCTACTGCATAAGGTGGAGAAATGGTTATAAAGATAGTGCTGACTAAGGTACCGAAGTATTGCAGCTTGGGTCTACATTTCCCTTGTGATGTGTCATGTCATCTAACAATTTTTTATTGACAATCCATCTTAGCTCCGAGAAGAAGCGAGTAAATTGCAGTTTCACTTCGTTCAAGTTTAGGGTTTTCCGCAGTAGAAATAAAGCGCAATTTTCGGCAAAAACGTTACCGGAAGGCTCGCTTAATTCTATCCAGAGTCGCTACGTGCAAACTGGTGAGAGATAATGAGAAGAAACGCCATGATTTGCCATTATTTACGCTAAAAGCTTTTATTAAATTATATTGACTATAGCGAAATCCTACAATGATTGCTGACTTAGGCCCTAAATTTCAGGAAAACAACAATTAGCACGACACCAAAGCGCTCATTTCCCTTAATAATATACTCCTGCAGAAATCTTCAGTGGAGAGTGAAATAAAAACTCAACCTCAATAAACATCGCCAGCCTAAAATAAAAATATGACTGAAGAAACTGATACAGTTACAATGTTCAAGCAACTTAACGGACGCTCGGACATCACGTCCAGTATGTTTCAGGCTCGTTAGGGCATGCGCATAGGCTAAATTTCTAGTGTTCCGCTGGCGAATGGGAATTCCGTTCATGAACCGCAAAACACAGCTGATCCAAAAAGCACATGGTTTCTTCAGATTTTGACATGTGCTGTTCATGTGGAATCGATGTACCTGTGTAGTTCTATCCTTCCCGCTGTAGAGTCATAGGTTTGGCTACAAGGAACAGTCGTACTGTGAAATACACGTGGGCTAGGCAGGCATATATATATATATATATATATATATATATATATATATATATATATATATATATATATATATATATATATATATATATATATATATATATGTATATATCAGCCTGGTTGCGCCCACTGCAATGCAAAGGCCTCTTCCATACTTCTCCAACTACCCCGGTCCTATGCTAATTGCGTCCACGTTGTTCTTGTTCTCATCCGCTTACCTAACACTGCTACGCTTCTCTTCCCTTGGAATTAAGTCTGTAATCCTTAATCACCATCGGTTATCATCCCTCCTCATTATATGTTCTGTCCATGCCCATTTCTTTTTTCTTGATTTCAACTAAGCTGTAATTAACTCGCCTTTCTTCCCTAACCCAATCTGCTCTTATCTTATGCCTTAACCTTACACCCATCATTCTTCTTTCCATAGCTCGTTGCGTCATCCTCAATTTAAGTAGAGCCATATTCCGAAGCCTCAAGGCTTCTGCCCCGTGCGTAAGTACTGGTGAGACACTGTTGTTGTAGACATTTCTCTTGAGGGATAATGGCAAATTGCTGTTCGTGATCTGAGAATGCCTGCCAAACGCACCCCAGCCACTTCTTATTGTTCTGATTATTTGAGTCTCATGATCCCGGATCCGCGGTCACTACTTCCCCTAAGTAGATGTATTCCCGTACCACTTCCAGTGCTTCGCTACTTATCGTAAACTGCTATTCTCTTCCGAGAGTGTTAAACATTAGTTTTCTGCAGATTAATTTTTAGACCCATCCTTCTGCTTTGCCTCTCCAGGTCAGTGAGCATGCAATGCAATTGCTCCCCTGAGTTACTAAGCAAGGCAATATCATCAGCGAATCGCAAGTTACTAAGGTATTCTCCATTAACTTTTATCCCCAATTCTTCGCAATCCAGGTCTCTGAATACCTCCTGTAAACATGCTATGAATAGTATTGGAGAGATCGTATCTCCCTGTCTGACGCCTTTCTTTATTGGGATTTTGTTGCTTTCTTTGTGGAGGACTACGGTGGCTGTAAAGCCGCTATAGATATCTTCCAGTATTTTTACATATGGCTCATCTACACCCTGATTCCGTAATGCCTCCATGACTGCTGAGGTTTCGACTGAATCAAACGCTTTCTCGTAATCAATGAGAACAATATATAAGGGTTGGTTATATTCCGCACATATCTCTATCACCTGATTGATAGTGTGAATATGGTCTATATGGCCTTTAAGAAATCCCGTCTGGTCCTTTGGTTGACAGAAGTCAACGTTGGCGTTCTTGCAAGATTCCAGTACGCTCGAGGTCATGAGGCATTGCGTATGCATGGTGGCCAGTTTTTGTAGAACAATCTGGCCACGATCCTTCAAAAAATCTGCTGTTACCTGATCCTTCCCAGCTGCGTTTCCACTTTGCATAGCTCCCAAGTCTTTCTTTACTTCTTTCGACGTTACTTGTGGGATGTCAAATCCCTCTAGACTATTCTTTCTTCCATTATCACCATGGGTGCCAGATGTACTGTATAAATCTCTGTGGAACTCCTCATGCACTTGAACTATCCCATCCATATTAGTAATGATACTGACGGCTTTGTCTCTTAACGCATACATCTGAGTCTTCCCTATTCCTAGTTTCTTCCTCACTGCTTTTAGGCTTCCTCCGTACCTGAGAGCATGTTCAATTCTATCCATATTATACTGCCTCAAGTCAGCTGTCTTACGCTTGTTGATTAACTTGGAAAGTTCGGCCAGTTCTATTCTAGCCGTGGAGCGACATACTTTCATACATTGGCGTTTCTTAATCAGATCTTTCATTTCCTGCCATAGCTTACTGGTATCCTGTCTAACGAATTTACCACCGACTTCTATTGCACACTCCTGAATGTTGCCCATAAGATTATAGTTCATTGTTTGAACGCAAAGGTCCTCTTCCTGAGTTAAAGGCTAATATCTCCTGTGTAGCTTGATCCGGAATTTCTTTATTTTCCCTCTTACCGCTAAGTTATTGATCGGTTTCTTAAGTACCAGTTTCTTCCGTTCCTTCATCAAGTCTAAGCTAATTCGAGTTCTTGGAATGCTATGGTCACTGCATCGCTCCTTGCTGAGCACGTCTACATCTTGTATAAATCCAGGGTTAGCGCAGAGAATGAAGTCTAGTTCATTTCTAGTCTAGCCATTCAGCTTCCTCCACATCCACTTTCTGCTATCCTGCTTGCGGAAGAAGGTATTCATTGTACGCACATTATTCCGTTCTGCATGTTCTACTAATGACTCTCCCCTGCTATTTCTAGATCGACCCTATGCCATACTCTCCCACTGACTTGTCTCCAGCCTGCTTCTTGCCTACCCTGGCATTGACGTCGCCCGTCAGTATAGTGTATTTGTTTTGAATTTACCCATCGCCAACTCCATGTCTTCATAAGAGCTTTCTTCTTCCTGGTCATCATGACTGGATGTAGGGGCGTAGGCCTGTACGACCTTCAATTTGTACCTCTTAAGTTTCACAACAAAACCTGCCACCCTCACGGTACTGCTATAAAATTCCTGTATGTTACCAGCTATTTCCTTATTATTTAGCGATGAACTGGTTAGAGACTAGTTGCTCACTCACAGTTCATCACTTCCATAGCACGTGTTTCAAGCAATTTCCGGCATGCTTTACAATGTCGGGCTGGTCCAGTTTAAAGTGGTAACCGCTTTCTGGCGCGATCGTCACGTTTACTTGTTGCCTCCTCCGAGCGGAGGTTCTCTCATATATCACTAATAGTTAGCGTGGAAACAGAGGCATAATAGAACAACGAAGCTAGGAGAAAATCAAATGTGCGAAAGTGCGATGAAGGGAGGACTCCAGAGCTGGAAGGCAACAGCGCTGCTTTCTATCTTTCACCATAGAACCATATGCGTTAACGCCTTCTTGCGATCTTGATGATGTTGGTGATTTAGAGTAGTAACTGAATATCAGCACTGGGACGGACCTTCCAGCTTCCCATTTGCAAGTTTGGTGCTGCCAGTCACATGCGACTGCGTTTATACTTGGAGCGCGCCTATAGACGGAATTGAACACTATGATCGACAGCCCACCCGGAGCTCGCGTAGTTTGCGCGTTTGCATTCACATGAAACTAGAAGAAAAATGCGTTTCGACAACACAAGGCGAGTAGAGGTGTTCATTTGGATTACGCATGAACGCGGTAATTTTAGAGATCAAGGTGCATTCACCAAAAGTCAGCAAAGTAGCACGAATTATATGTGTTTTATTCTAAATTGCACTCGTTCAAATCGTTTACGTATTACATCATGAGAACAGGGGCGCTATAACGTAAAACTATTCCAAACTTTTCTATTCCAATTCTGCTATCAGCCCTCCATGATTGGACAAAACTTTTTTACGACCACTCCCACTTCACCTGTCTGTCACGCGACGTCACAAAAACCGCGATACCTCCCCATCTGATATGATGTGTACACACTGATTATGCATGATTCGACAGAAAAAAGAAAAACAGTTATTTCTGATTTGACCCCTTTCGCCATTAGCCCTCGGCTATAGGTAAAAAGTTTTCGGGCTGCGCCCACTTCACCTGCCTGTCACGCGACGTCACTAAACCGCAAGAACTCACCGCGTCAAAGTGATGTCTACGCGATAAAGATGCATTATTATGCCGAACAAAACTGAATTTTCTTCGGAATAGCCGCAGGCTGCCCCGTTCCGACAGGAATAAACGATGGCTGCCACCGATCGCTCAGATGCTGGCTACTCGCACCTGCCGGAGAGCGTGGGTGTATTTCCGTATAATAAAACTTCTTGCGCGGCCGTGTAACGTTTTCGAGTACTTTCGGCACGTTTACCCCCTGATTCTGCCAACTCTTCTTTGCTGAGGGTCCGTTTTAGTGTCATTCTTAAGCTTCCGTTGCATGCCGCCGCGATTTTCGACCAGCCACCGCAAGCTAAGTAAGGGAAAGCCGACCAATCGTAGACGCCGGCACCACCCTCTTCATCCGGTTATCGACTTTCAGTGCAGTGGCTCGGCCCCATCGAATCCCTCTCACCTTGAGCTTTCTCCTTGCTTCTTGTCAGCCAATTAGATACGACAAGCCGCTCAGGGTAGGCAATGTTATTCGTTTTTCAAGCAAACAAAAGTGACCTCCTATGAACGAAGAGAGCGTTTGATTGGTCTGTTCAAACAACCCTGCGGGTTACCGCCCCATGCTTGCGTTGGTCGTTACGCAAATTTAACGTCAGGAGATTGGAATAGAAACATATTGGAATAGTTTTACATTATAGGGCCCCAGCATAATGTGCAAATAAGAATATGACTTACTATAGACCTATAATATTGTTGCTAACATTGTTCGCACAATAATCCCGATTTGAAACAGCTCAGAGACGTGCTTCCTAAGCCTACTTTGTCTATTGGTTTGGCTCATACGTGTATTGACATTTGTGTTGAAGTTTAGTTGCGACGTATTCGCTCCAACATTTATGCTCTCCTTGCACCTCCTCACATTTATACTTTTGTGTTTTGACAAATTATTAGGAATATTCAGCAATGCGTGGTTATCCTGGATTGCTATAGCTAATCGACTTTGTATGCTTTCATACGTACTTTGTGCGCGTTTGTACGATAGGAACTAGTTAGGCATTGTTTTAGCCTGAACTTTCATAAAAGAAGAAACATTACAAGTTGGCGGAAAAGCGTTTTTCCTGATTGTCTGGGTTGGCAGTTGCGCGTATGTATGTTCTTCTAATATTTACTTCTGCTCTCTGTGTCGGTAGACATTGCGAAACTTTCTTTAGGACGGAAATAATAAAGGAACGTTGCACGGCGTGTTGATATCATTACAGCACAAGAAGATATTTGATTGTGTACTTACGCGTGGATGTATTGCCAGCTGTCATGAACAAGTGATAAATGCGCAGAAGAGTATGTTACTTCCAATGACCACAGAAATGAAATTTTTTGTTTGAGCATCTTATGAGACATCGTCAACAGCACGACAGGCAAATAATGAGGCAACGTGCCTATACTCAATACAGTGCAAAGGCAACAGGTGAATGCAACTACGGAGCAAAATACACGTGAGTTGTCGCATGTCAAACTGGTTGACATGCTATCGACGTGCAATGCAATGGAAATTAGTCAAAATAGAAAATGAATTTTCTCTCCCCCAAAAAATCTGCAAAATCACGTTATACTCAGTGGTCAACAACATCGATGTACACTAGACAAAATTATACCAGTATCACCATCACGTTGAGAAATGCTGCCTGAAACGTCCTTGCGTTTTTTCATACATCCAAATGCAATGCTACTGGCAGAGTCGGTCTTTAATATTCACTATGTATGTAAACGGTACGATAAGAAATTTGGTTCTCTAATTTGCTCTCCGGAACACATTGCTGACATATTGTCGGCAGTAGTGATATATCTCCACAAACGCTTCCTCTTCCATATAACTTGTGCCTAACCATGCTCCTTCTCTTCCTTTAAACGTCTCTATAGGGGCTTTTCTTCGCTTTACGATTCTAGTACGTAAATTCTGAATAACGGAGAACAATAGAGAACAATATGCACTGTTAATCGCATTTTCCAGCGTGTTTACCTCTTGTCTTTCCATCACAGCGGAAATCATTTCAGATGAGAACCCTTTGCATTTCCCTTCGGTCAAAATGAGCAAAAGGTAATTTCTGGAAATCACGACTATGTTAAGAATAAATCCCTTATTTGAATTATTTAGGGCTCTGTGAATCCTGCCAAAATAACTTCCTTGAAATTATAAAGAACACTAGATTAGCAAAAAGAAAACGGGATAGAGTAGCCTCAGCGGTCATATAGCTAGATATTCTTCAGCAATATTCACAGTTTTATGTCCTAGACAAAAAGCAATTCTGATCGCTACACAACACTATAAAAGTTTAGAATATCTTCCCAGATGTGAACTTCTTCATTAAAAAACATTAAATGAAGGTAAAAAAAACGAATCTCATAAGCTACGTCCTCTCCTCGCTGCTTATGCAGGCTGAATTCTCATCACAAGTATGCTTGATGTAGTTTGCAAATTTGGCAAGCTACTGAAAATTTCTGCTGCGTCAACAAGCGGGTGAGATTGTGCGGGTGCGACTCTTCATCGTCACTTGATGTAGCGAGAGGCAAAGTCTGTCCAGCCCCAAGCTTTATCACACTGTGACCTGCAAAGGGAGAACACGCATAGTTACTCTCAGGAAGTGGGATATATCGATTATAGTAGGCATGCACCATTCGTCTAAATTAGTGGGACTGCATTTAATAGCAAGAACAATTCCCTATATTGTGCATGGTTATCTGGAAGTCTTTTTATTGCCAGAATTGTGTGGTGTTATCTTTAATGCCACCAGATGGTGAGCACCATGTAAAATTTCCTGTGAGGGCGTATAATACCTCTTGAGCTGTTTCATGAGCCCAAAGAGGCTGATTCATCTCAGCAAATTCGTGTTGAATAAAGGTACTAAATATTAAGCATATATTTTATTTCAGGTCGCTGAATAAGGCGAACGTGCCGGCATTGTTACAAAGCTAATGGTTTACACTTAAATGAAGTGTTGGTGCTGCTAGAAACCTTCATAGTATTATCGTTCTCCTATGCAGGCAGGCACTGCGCTGGCTTTCAACGTCACGCGGCTGCTTGCACTGCATTGCCGAAACCAAACAGTCACACCAAGGCATTGTCCCTATTACGCTGTCGCCTACTAAGGTGTTTAGAAAAGTCGGTTTTTTGAAGTGCCTTACAAGAGCATCGATCTCGTGCACACAACGTGCCCTGAGGGACGCTGAGTTAGCATTTTAAATGCGTAAGCATTTCTCTTCCTACCCAAAGAAGAAACCCGTCAGCCCATAACGTAAGACAAAAAAGGCGACAGCGGAGGCTAGCGAATTGACCTTTGAGCTGCCTTTCGCTTAGACGCGAGCTAACCGGCAAGAACACAGCGCTCACGAATCTATCAGCACTGCGCACTCTATGCACATCGCCGATCACTTTCAAGATGGGGCGCCTGCCACTGTGCCATTCGAAGCCACCGCCAGAGTATGGCTGATCTAAGTGGCGAGAACACAACGCACACGAAGCTATCAGCACTATGCCCAATCTACCCTGACCGCAGATTGCTTTCAAGATAAAGCCCGCGCGGCCGTCGTCCTCAACAGTTCGTGTCGCCGCAGCGCTGTAGTTTGTACTGGTCGCACCAAGTTTCATAGCATTGATGATGGCACCGGCATGCGTGGAAATTAGCGTATGAGAGAACGCTCACGCTTACTTAGACAACTCTGAGATGACTTTCTGCCTGAATTCTTTTTAATGCGAAGCGTCTCATGGGAACCTGCCAGAAAGGTCATGAAATGTCATTTCAAATTTTCTCGTTCACTTTGAAAATTGAATTCCCAATGGCACAATCATGCCACAAGTCCAACTAGGCATTATATTGTCAATAATGTTTGAAAACCATGAAAGTATAAGACTTGAATTTAATTTTTTGAGAAGTGTGAAGTGAGAAGGTAACTTTTTAGAGCGCAGCTCCTAAGCGCCCATTCCTGCGGCGTGCGTCCGCGTTCTCAATAGTAGCCTAGTGAAAGAACACAGCGAAAAGGAAATGAGAATAGGGCACGCGGCGAAAGATGAAAGACGACGATAGCGTGAGGGTGCAAGAAAAAAGCGGTGATGGGGGGGGGGGGGGGGGGTACAGGGGAAGCATGAGGCTGAAAGTGGAGGAGAAAGTTGTAGGGGAAGCGTAAGAAGAAATGTGTGGTGCCGTGCAAGATGGGCGTTGCAGTGACGATGGTTACAACATGGCGCAATAGTAGTGCGCGTCGTCTGTATGGAAAGAAAGCACTGCATGAGCGGAGGTCTGTCTGCGGCGACTGTTCTGAATCGCCCCCATTTGTCACCAACGCACTGCCTCTCGCGATCTCCGGATCTTCGAGGCAGTCGCACCACACTTTGCTCCATTTGCAACGTGCCGCGTGAGAAAGATTGCCCACGCCAGCCAAAACATCGGACAATTAAAACAGGCATACAGCTGCGCTTAAATGTCGCATTAGGGAATATAATAATGGTCAGTGAATAATTTAGGAGTTTGAAAATAGCCAATCGGTATGATTATGCAGTAAGGGTTCATTGAAGGTGAATCACGCGAAGGTATAATTTGGCGGTCTTGGGTCTTGGGAACTGAAGGCGACATCACCTGCCACACAGGCCGAAGTTGCACGCGCTATAGGCGCACCCACCGCGCAACTGGTATGCACTAGGGGCAGAGGCGCATGCTGAATTGAAATTTGGCGTTTTACCTACCAAAGCCACTTTATGAGCTACGCCGTAGCACAGGACTCTTGAAATTTTGACCACCTGTGGTTCTTTAACGCGCACCTAAATCTAAGTACACGGGTGTTTTCGCATTTCGCCCCCATCGAAATGCGGCCGCCGTGGCCGGGATTCGATCCCGCGACCTCGTGCTGAGAAGCCCAACACCATAGCCACTGAGCAACCAGAGGCACAAGCTCAATCATGCAATGACTGGACACCGCGCGTCGAGCGGCACTCTCCACTGCTGCTTCTGCTTTCGCTGGGACTGCGAACATTTCTCTGCCGCAGAAGGTGGGCGTCAGTTTTATGTCACGCGCGAGAACGATCAGTAACAGGCAGCGCTGCCCTAACGTAACGCAACAATCTAAGCAAGAACCTTCAGATCGGTAACGCACAATTAAAGAGTCACTAAATAATGTTTCGCAACACAATTCCTCAAAGGAAAACTTCGGCATTTTCTTATTGCATGGACAAATATTGAAACGACAAAAAATGACTAAAAGATGTTGTGGGCAAGGAATAATTGAATACAATTTTGAAAGAGAATGAAACGTGTATCGCACATGTACGTCAACTGAGCAATGTGTACAACTATCATATAATGTAAAGTCTAAGAGCGCAACATAAAGCCCCTTTCGCAATCGAAAGCATAATTTACTCTCGTATAGCCGCAAATAGCATACCCCTCGAACAAAATGACAATGTGTTCGCGTCGGCAATGTCACTCTAATGTTTAACAACTGAATACTGGTAAGCGCTATTTCAAGAAGGGACAGAAGATAAACACAGAAGCATAGGGCAAGCGCTACCTCGCAACTAAATTTTATTCTGAAGGCTTCCCCTACTTAAGTGCACAGTAGACCAGGATAGGGCGAGCTCGCTGCCCATCAAGCCAACCAATGCATCATATCAAGAAGCGTATAGATTAGAGAATCATCAGATGCGGTAATCTATACGCTATCAGCGATAACAGAAATAATGCTACACTTAACGGAGCTAAATTGAAATAACGAAAAAACCATTAAAATTGTGCAGTGCTAGGGAGACATTCCTTGAATTACTGGATAGGTGTGTCACAGCCACCAATAGTTTTTCTATTACCTGCCATTTACTATACTACCAATTTACGGCTACTCTCGTAAACGATCACTGATTCGAAACAAGACAGGTGCTCAACAGATATTCATAACAAAGCCCGGAAATCACACTGTTACGCAAATACTGTTCCGTAGCGATATGAAGTTCACAACGGCAGCCCGTTATTTTCTATGATACATTGTAGATCGCAAAATACATTTATATGCATACTCTTCCATTAGCAATCCTAAAATATTCACGTCTATTTGAGAGACAGCCGTAAAATTAGCACATGGCTAACTACCCGAAGGAGTGGAACGATAATTTTAAGTGAGCAGCATGATAAAGTACATATGTCCAAGCTATATCCGCAGTAAATATTCCGAGTTGACATATTCCGTACATCTCCATTTATGGTCAATTCAAAACTTGTAGCGAGGCATTCGATTGCACACAGCGGGCTTTCGCCAGCTTCTAAAATGGACGAAAACCACCAATTTCTTCTTTCCCGCCTCTAAATGAGTGTTCACGCGCATACGCATCTACAACTTTGATCTCAGGCGACGTAATTGTGCCATCAAATGCAACAATGACACATTTCGTGGAGTTCTTGTTTTTCTCAGACATATGATATCAGTGGGATACAGAGACAGCTGCCTAAGATATTTCTACAATCTCTGATAGGGTAAGGCTCGAGCCAACCCCACGAACCAGTCTTTTAACCCATACTAGGGGTGAAAAGGTAAAGCTTACCGAATGAGAGACAAATGCTGTCCGCTTCCGCAGGTCAGAGATACAGGCCTGGTTTGGCAAACAGTTGATAATATCCCCTTGTCCGAACCGTCATACTTCAGTGATCAACATCGGTGTGCGGTGTCGCCTAACCAAGCTCTGCATGAATGACCTTAAGGTTTTTCATGAAAGTTGATTCTTCATGAGTAGGTATCAGGGCCACAAGAACGTTGTAGACTGCGCCATGCAAGAAAAGGTCAATTGGCAAATCATTAGGTATAGGAGCAGCCGGCAAGGTGGCCAGCAAAGGAAACAAGCATCAGACTGGCGGGCCTAGCTCAATTACTGCTTCATATGCTGACTTACCCCCTCCAGAACGTACATCTATGAACCTGGAACAGGACCTCGACATTAAAATGGCTCAAGGTGAGGGCAGCTTCATCACAGCGTGGCGATTGGCTCTGTGGGGCCAAGAGATCAACCAGAACAGCATCAGGAGCTCACCACGAAAGAAGCAGGGACGTCCGAACGGGATGGCGCTATCATGGCGCTCTCGCCAACACCGCGAGCTACTTCTTCGCGCAGAAGCAATCTACGTCGGCCTTCTCAATTGGAAGGTGCTCATAGTGTTGCTGCTGCTGCTGACGATGATGCTTAAAGACAGGGCACGTACCCACTGTACACCGGCGGATCGACCGAGAATTGGAACCGGATAAATGGATAAGAATCCGCCAATCAATCGTTGAATCAATCACTCAACCAATCATTTACTGTGCCTAGGAACAAGCCATGAGGTCTTGGTGCCGGCACACGTTTACGATAAAAAATACAGCTGGAAAATATTAGTAAGAATTCCAATGAGAAAAAAGAACAATCCTGAAAAAAAGTGTACATACTTCAAGGCGCGAGGTTAATACAAAAGCAAAAGGAGCAGAACGACAGTTATAGGACATGTGAAATTGTGACACAAGGCAAAGCTCGGAAACGAGCGATCACTATGTTGTGAAAAATATGAAAATCTTAAAAATAGGCGTTATAAAGATTCCGTATTCTGTGGATGGCTGAATGTTGGTGATGACAGCAAGGAAAGCGGAAATGGCAATGTTACGTGGTGATCTTGCGCGCAATGTGGAACATACGTGCATACAAATTAGGAGTTCAGGGCAGGTGAGGATTCCGTGAATGTGTTTGAAAATAAAGAGAAAGTCAGCGCGATTATATCGGCAGGGAACTAAGTGCAATTACAATAATCCAAGAGTGCTAGAAAAAGGTACTTTGTACGTGTTAGCAAAGCGGTGATAATATACACTCTTAAAATTTTAACACCCTTATGGGTGTAATGCGGGTGTATTCATCTTCTCACCCTTGTAAACACCCTTGAAACACTCTTTTTTAACGGAAAAGGGTGTACAACAAGAAAACACCCTTGGAACACCCCAGTCTTTCTAATTTACACCCTAAATATAAGGGAGTAAGTGAACAAGCTTAAAGTATATGATAAATGAACATTGCCAGTTAAGGCGTTGATATTGGCTATAAATGAAACGCGCGCTACCTGCGCTTGAATTAGGTAGCTGGAATGATTAGATCGGAGCATCTAGGCAGCATCGCACTGGCTCCGAACAGTGGTCAAAAATGAAGTTTCCCACGAATGTTCATATCGAACGGATGACACTAACGCGCAGACTTTGCATAGCCAGATATCTGCAAAAGGCTTCATATGATCGATGGCAAAATATTTACAATGCTATCACTGAATACTTAAAGGTGTGCAACCAGCTAGACTGGGAATGGTTAGGAGTCAGGGCTAATGGTAAATAGCTCACCAACTTACGGTTTGTAGATGACATTGGCATACTCAGCAACGCTGCAGACTATTTGCAAGAAACGTTTGAGGACCTTGTCGAAGAAAGTGTAAGAGCCTGATTGAGAGTTAGTATGCAGAAGAGAAAAGTAATGTTCCGCAGCCTGGCGAGAGAACGAATGTCATGGTCGGCAGTCAGCGTCTAAAACCTGCGCAGAAATACGTTTATTGAGGTTAATTACTAGCAGGGGCCTCTGATCAAGGAAATTAACAAAAATAAAAAATTTGCTGGAGAGCTTACGGCAGGCATTACTAAATCATGACCAGGCAGCTTACTGCTAACCATTGCTTTCTACCGTTACTAACGTATGGGGCCGAAACTTGGAAGTTACCAAAGAAGCTTGGGAAGACGTTGAGGACCGCGCAACGAGCGATGGAATGAAAATTATTAGGCATGACGATAATAGACTGGAAGACAGCGATGTGGATTAGAGAGCGAACGGTGATAGCTGATATTCTGGTTGACATTAAGAGGAAGAAGTCGTGCTGAGCAGACATTGCAATGCGTAAGGGAGAGAACTGCTGGTCTATTGGAGTTGCAGAATGGGTGCTAAGGGAAGGGAAGCACACTCGAGGACGGCAGAGAATAATGTGGACGTGATGGAATTGGGAAACTTGAAGACACGTGGAATCAGTTAGCACAAGACAGGGGTATTGGAGATCGCTGGAGAAGCTTTTGTCCTGCGATGGACGTCAAAATAAGCTGATGATGATAATGATGATGATGTGACGACATCCATGCTAGCTTCGCGGCATGTCATTCATGTTATGTCATTGATGCGTGTCATGCTCGTTCTGATAGCTCGATTTGCATCTATTGCGGAGGGGGGGGAGGGGGCTAGTAGCGGCGTGCCAAGTGGGGCACGCCGGGCACTTGTAACGCTCACTAACAGTAAAATTTTTGCTGCTTTGGCAATGGCCCCGCTCCTTCCCCCTCCACGGTCAATTGGGACCCGCCCCCCCTCACACGAAAAAGTTTTCTGGCTACGCCACTGTGGGGAGGGGGGTGTAAGATTGCTCTAGACCCCTCCCCCTAACTTGTCAACGGAAACGGGGGAGGGGAGGGCAGTGCCGCCGGGCCGCGAACCTCAGGCAGCCAAATTACCTGCTGCATTTCCCTTTGGACGTGAATACTGCTCTAATGTCATTACACTGTAGAATTCGTGGCGGTTCAAAGGCATGCGACAATAAAAAAAGACACATACAGCCATCAGTAAGTCTTAGCTTGAGCAGATCTTTGGGAGCTGGGCAAGATTCTCAAAGAAAAAAAAAAGCTTGGCACCCCTCTTACAGGCATTGTCAGCTCTGCGTCCCACCGCTGACTGCACATTTTCGGTAAAAAAAATCACACAGGAACTCCTCTCGCATTTGTCTAAGTGTGCCAAAGCATTGTGACTCTTCCTCATCTACACGCAGTCCATGTCGTTATCAATGTTATGAGACTTGATCCGACAAGTATAAGCGACAGCGCTGCGGCGACACGAGCTGCTCTGGTCGGCGGCGCAAGCAAAGTACTGCAGGTGGCGGGGCCAGACGCGCTGGTGACGTTCCGTTCGTTTTGAGCCGTTATCGCTCTTTAGCCCTTCTCATACGCGTCGAACCATTATCAACCGTTCTCCGGCGGCGGCTGCTTGTGGCACGGCCGCGCGAACCGTATCTTGAAAGCGAACTGCATTGTGGACAGAGTGTGCCCACTGCTGAAAACTTCACGCGCTGTGTTCTCACCGTTTACTTCGCTTTGAAAACAGACGCGCGTACACCTATCTTAAAGTGATCTGCGAAAAGCGCATAGTGCGGCATAAGCTGAAAGCTTCGTGAGCGCAGTGTTCTCGCCGCTTCGGTCGCGTTGAAGCGAGAGCTAGCACGAAGGTGAATTCACTCGCTGCTGCGGGTTCTATTTTGAAAGATATCGTGCGGTACGGACTGACGGACGGATGGTTTTTCTTGTTGGGTAAGTATAGAAATGCTTACGTTATAAAAAAAATCGCAGGGTTCGCGAATTTCGCGACAAGAACCAACACCAACCTACACCCCCGCCCCCCGCTGAGCGATGCCGTCTTGATCGCCCCCTCCCAACGCCGGGAAAAGGGACACTACCTCTCTATCTCAGTTGAAGAAACGATGATGAAACGTTAACAACGACAAGACCGGCATTTCCTAACGAGTTGTTTTATGGTCTCTGAGATACGCGCGCGAAGCTGGCGCGCGCGAACCTGGGAGGCCATAATTGGCCGCTTAATAGCATAATGCCAAATGACACAGTTAAAATTCAAACAAAGAACTGATCTGAGCTATACTGTTTGGGGAAAAGAAATAAAGAAATTAGAAAGCCGCAACACACGCCACTAAAGCCACCACCGCCGGCATAACGCGGAACCAACAGTTGGCAATATTCATTCGCGCGTCATTGCTTCGTCCGCTTCGTCTCCGCAACGAGAGCCGCCATCTTCTCGCGCCTAACGTTTTGTATGGTTTTGTTCTCTGCAATCCGCGCACACAGCTCATCGGTGGATGCACGTATGCTCGGCGTCGCAATGCGGCCTGCGTCATTTTCTGGTGTTCGCGCAATCGGTGTGAAACATGTCACATGTGAAATGTTTGATGGAAGTGCCTCTCGTCCGAGTCAAGCCGCCGTACGGGTGTAGGGCTGTGCGCCCCGTTCTCGGAAGCATCGACGGGTTTCCGGCATGCGGATTTCAGGTACGTGCAAATGCGTTTCGCCCTTCTATTGAGCTCCGGAGCAAAGCGTGCAATATTTCATGTGAAAGATGCAGTGCCTGTCATCATGGTGTGAATTTCGAGCGCCAAACGAGAACTTTAGCACTTAGAGCACACCGCGGCTGCTAAGTCAGCGTGGAAATTGTTTTACGTTACCGTAATATGTTGCTGTCAGTCTAATCTGCGGCTTGTGGACAGCTAGCCCATTGACTTTTGCTTGTGGCAGCGATAGGTATACAAATGGAAGCTGTAATAATTTTCGAGAGCAGAGAGTTGTTTCGCTCGATGTTTGGTCGTGTTCATGGCGTTATGAAAGCTAGAAAACTAACTGGCTTGATCGTGCTTAGTTCCAACTCCAAGGGGCGTAACGTTGGCGCTGTATATGTTTATTTTCGGTGTCACGAGTACCACTTTCATGCTTTTGTTGCATGAGAGTGGTAGCTGCTGCATGCCGTCTGGGCAGAATACAATAAAAGCAATTTCCTCACTTTCATACGTATGCAATGTGACGTAACAAAATTTCTAGCGTTTTATTCGGAGCGTAAATATCCAGTATAGTTTAGTAAGAAACTCAAATTCTGTCTTAGCTTAGTAGGCGTGAAACAAGTGAAACTCTCATTCCTTTTTGAATTGTTCGCCCAAACAAAATTGACAGTAGCTTCGCTACGTGAGTAGTTTTATGCGCCAATATTGCCCGGTTAAGTATCCTGTTAATTTGTGCCGACGCTCGTTTATCTTGATTTTAAGCGGTTACTATCCCCGAGTACCGGACGATGCCAAACTTGTGAGGTGTAGCAAACGCGGGAAATTCAGTGGCGTGGCTGCAAGTTCCTGTTTTTACGTTTCTTGCATTCAAAGCCATCAGACACAGTATCACTGATTTATTTTCCATTTCTGCTGTACTTGATCAATCTAATGTGACAACTGCATTCGCTCTTTAATGTTCTCCATTTACTATGTATTCAGCTTGGCTGCCGTCATCTGTTCAGAGGATGCCACTGTGATAACTCTTTCGTATAGCACATGCCTCTAGGCCCTTGTGTTTCAAGGGCTCTGGCAAGGCAGCAGTGCTCCAAGTAATTTTACCATCCTATATATTTTCTATTTTGCATCATTCTTCCACGATGGATTTTAATGTTCATAGTATTCGTCATTAGTCATCGCCATAATTTTATAGCACGTTGATTTTACGCACTTTACAGCGGCAATTTTTAGGCCAGTTTACAGCCAAGTCACATCTTCCATAATACGTCAACATTACCACTTGTCATGGCGCTCTTTGGCCAAACCTGGCCCTTGCGCCATAAAACACCACACATCATCATCATCAGCTTGGCTGCCAGAAAATGCTTGAATTTCTTCAGTATCCAAGTGACGAAATATTTCACTGACGGCCGTGTGTGAAACACGCAAGATGACAAAACTGATAGCAAAATGATGAGATATTTCTTTTATAGCGTTTGGACTCGACTTTTGGTGAGGATGTCGATCGACCTTGGACCTGGTGACAGCACACCCGACATTTCCAAAGTGCAGCCTATCAGTTGAGTGCCCCCGAATGGACCATCAACATCGGAAAATGAAGCAGAGCCAAGTAGGGGCAATTTTTACTTTGGAACAGAATACTGACAGCTGCCTCTTTCTTTAAGAACTAAATAACATATTTACAAACCAATCCTTTCTCTTTGTGCAGCCTACATAGAATTGTTTTTTTGCTTGTTACACAGACCTTCAGAAAGCAGTTCTTCTGAACCCTTTTTGCATGCACAAATAAATAAAGAGGAGTGCACTTTCTGAAGAAATTGATGCACTGAAATGTGCGTTCGACACACAATGAGATGCAAAATAACCAACAACTTTAAAGCGGTAAAAAAAAATGCAAGCTTGAAACATGTTCTAACATCATAACCCGCCTTCGCATACGCATCTAAATATAACAGCAACAGAGGTGCATGCAGAGAAGTGTTTGTAAATGTTTGCAAGATATGTGCATTGTCTAAGAAATTGTTTTTATTTACTTGGAGCTTCTTGGTGCCATGGCAGTGCAGTAAAAGCTCGAGATGATGCCCCTGCTCCTAAAAAGCACCTTAAGATTTTAAAATTGAATTATGGGCTTTGACATTCCAAAGTCACAACCTGAAGTTTTGGGAACCTAGCCTTCTTTAATGTACACCTGAATCTAAGTGCATAAGCGTTATTGCATTTTACCCTCATTGGAGGGCAGCTGCCATGGCCTAGATTGAAGCTGGGACCAGCATGACTGAGCAGCATGGCATCATAGTAAGTGGGCTATAACACCAGGTCAAAATGAGAAATACCGCTTAGAGCTACCAACTTCTTGGCTCACAAGCACTTTGCACTACCGTTTATGTATCAATTTCTTTTTAGGCTGACTCCATTATTAGGGTGCGAAGCTTCAATTAGTCAAAACCAGACTAAATTACAGAACCAGCTCAAAACACGCACCATGTATAGCTGGATTTGGACATGAAAATGGTGTCAGTTCATGTCGCCGAAAATGGAGGTGGCAGTCACACTATTTCATGCATTTTGCCTAAAACATAGTCAATAATAATTAATCAATTTCTAAAATATTCTTTTCATAAAGTTTTTTCAAGCATGAAAGGAGGAGCCAAATGGTGTTCAGGTGCACGAGCGAGTTGCACGGCACTTCTTGCATGTGTTCACTGGCTTCTTTCAAGCTTGAAAAAAAAATTTGTTGCACCTATTGAGCAGTAGAAAGCTGGATTGGGAATTTTTCAGGATGCTCTACAATTTTCGCACTGACACTTTTGCTTTGAATATAATATTTGAGCAGAGAAATAATCGTTCATAACTAATTACCTAATTAGGAAAAATGCAAGAATTGGTTTCACTGCCTCAAAACGATGGCAAACGACATTACCTTGGTGCTGTCCAGCTACGTGGCACTTGTACATATTTAAAGCTTGCACATGTCATACAGACCACCTGGTAATTACAAGGCATATATAGAAGTGGCTAAGTTGTGTGAGCCAGCCATGTGTAGCGAATCATGAGAAACAGCCATGTTTCTTTGACTTAAGGGCATGCTACATAAACAATATTTCTCCACGTGTAAGCTCATATGCATCTTTCAAGTATATTGCCTCATGTGTTCAAAATAAACCATCCTCGCGCTTCCTTCATTATGTCTTCATCTGTTGCTATGCTAAAATTTTAACATGCAACTGCACAAATTTTCATCTAGTTTTCATATTTCCTCGTTGTTTGGTGGCTTTGTTTCTGAACAAGTTGTTTTCGTTAAGCCCTGTTGCACACAGCAGTACACAGCATTTCTGCCTAGAGTGGGAATTGTTTTTTTTTTCAGATTGACATTAATACACCTTGCCTGGGCAATGTAAGGCATTCTACATAACACGGCCCTGCAATAATGTTTTATATTTCATTCCAGCATCATGCAAAACTGTTTACTTATTAGATTAGAATATGTATAAGTGTTGGAAGTAACAGAACTGGAAGAAGCCAGCAGATAATGAGGCCAAGGAAAGCATACAAGAACATGTTTTAAGTTTTTTATATGAAGTATAGAAATGATAAATTCTAGGTAAGTGAAAGTGGATTAAAAGATATCCACCTGTGGGTGGGGAATTGACCCATAACCTTCACATTACGCATGTGATATACTAACCACTGTGGTACTAGGCCGTGTTCGAGCGTCGACAATCTGAGGGGCCATTGTAGATGGTTGAATGCTGCCTCGGCGGCACAGTGGTTAGTGCATTGCATGCCTAATGCAAAGGCTGTAGGTTCGTTCTCCCCCCATGCCTAGTTGTTTTTTTGACAATTTTCATTTCCCTTTATCATTTCTACATTTAAATAGAAAATTACAAATAAGTTTCCACGTGCCTTCCCTGGCATCTTGCAGCTGTGATTCAGAAAAATTTTGATCCTCAGTATCCTTTCTTCTCGTTTGGAAGAACAGGAGCTTAATTCACTTTAAAAATAATGAGTTCACCTTGTTCAGCATCTCAATGTGGTCTCAAATCTTATCACAGCATGTGTATTACTAAGTGAAGTTTTTGTTAAGATGATGATATAGCGTGGGACGTAATTAGTAGCCTTTGTGTACAGATATATGACTAGTCTAATAAACAGGAGGATTTTAAGAAGCACTTCTAACATGGTCTGAGCATCTGTTTAAAAACACTAATCTAGCATGATTTCAGGCATAACTGTTGCCCCTGAAAAATATTTGGATCATCTGCATTGGCATTAATTTTAGAGAGCACCAATACTGCTTTGATAGAAGTAGCCTCGTGGAACATGAAGCATCGCTTCTTGCTGAGTCAAGGAAATATCTGCATATCTGAGGCGCATGCGTCATATGCTCGAATGCTGTTTAAAGGCTGCTAACAAGAAAATTACTTCACTTGCCTTCCAGAGATTGTTTCAGTAGTCTATGCTACTCGATCATAAACAATTTACCAGAGTGAACATTCATCACAGTTGGCTTGGCAATGTTTATGCAAAATACCACAATTGCCTACTAGACATGTGACTGCACTAAAACTTGGAATTAATGACCAGTAAGATATATGGGACCAGCAAAACTTAGTTTATTACTCCATAACAAAACGCGAGGCACTTCGGTTATTTCTGCCACAGAGTTTCTTACAGTAATTACTAGAGGGAACGCTGGCGCTGCAGTCGTACCACCATGGAAATGATGGGAAGCACATGGATTTCTGATATTCGTGCTTGTGAATTCAGACGTTCTTGTGGCTTCGTATATTATAGGCTATATAAATCTTATTGTCGTAAATTTCAGCGCAGTCTATACTCTTCTAAGTGCAGAAGACGGCGCCAACACGCACAATTTCTATTAATTGCTTGTCCAGGTGGCCAAGTCGGAAGGCGCCAAGCGTCTCAAGGCACTGGTATGCCCGCGATAAATTCATCAGGGCGTTGCACTCGCTTGTCGTTACATGCCTCCGTGGCTTAATGGTTTTAATATCAGACTTTTGTTCTAGAGTTCCTGTGTTTGAATCCTGTCGTCGGACGATTTTAATGTTTATTTATTACGCAGTATATTGTTCAAAATGACTAGTTTACAAAGTCACAAAGCCGTTTGAAGCCAAACAGACGAAGTTTAGGCAAATCCATGTACTTCCCATAATTTCCATGCTGGTACAACCGTTCTTGTTTGATCTCCTGTGGACACTAACGTCAGAGTTCCCTCTAGTAATTATTGTATGAAACTGGTTTCTGCACCTTGTTCGTGCAGAAGCGGCACCACACCTGCGTAAACATGCACTACCTTTCGGCCAAGTGCAGGGAATGCTGTGAACTCGCCCTGTACAAAGCCTGCACTAAGTAAAACAAATCACAACCTGCAGTTGCTGCCACGTTGAACTGGTGGAATGAGTAGTGAAATGCAGCACCTCCTGAACTAGTTGAGAAAGTGCAGGTTAATCAAGTGGAGATTATATAATAACAGAAGTTGAGTGATTCTGCATTACATTCACGAAATATACTGCATGATACTTTTCCATTTATTTCCTCAGTTATTAAGCATCTCTTTTGCATTGTTGGACAAAACTATAGAATGCCAACATATTTTCTAGCATTCACTGGTAGCAAACATGTCAAAACTTCTAGTTTCTGGATTGCCGCTTCAGCCGTTAACCCCCAAGTTAATTCCAAAAAAATGTACCAAATTTTCCAAATTTTTTACGTACTCAATTTTTCGGTGTCATTCTCATTCTAAAAATATATTTCATTGGTCTCTGGTTAGAAATAACACAAAAATAAGAGCTGCTCTTGAGGGCAGCTTTCCCTCAATGCCGACTGCAACTCATCTTTGACAATAAGAGCAGCATAACATCGGGCAGAGAGTGCGACTCGTCATTGGCGATATTGGTACAACCTCCAGTCACTAGTACAGCTTGGCATCAATGGTTAAAGGTTGCGACTTGTTACTGCCCAATTTTAATTCTGCAGCTGTTACACTCGGGTGTAGCGTGTGTATGTACGTGTGCATGCATTAAAATGACTTCACGCTAGAGCAAAGTAACTGTAGCGCAGAGAGGCGTTAGTCATCTTTATATATTTGCTTTGTAAAGATGCACTAAGTTTATCTTTTGCAGTATAGACTTGGCGCTCATTGCCCAAAGATGCCATTGTGCTACTAAAACCTATCAATTAATTCGCTTTTTGCAGTAGCAGGTGCTTATTCCTTTCTCAGGATCGTTCTGTGAGTTTTAATTTGCTTTTCTTGAACTGTGCAATTCCCACTCACAGGACTGCATGTCATCTGAGGTGTTCCTTTTTCAATCATGAATGTTGAGGTTGTGTTTGTGAAACTCGATTTCTTGCCTCAAACGAGCTTGTACAAACTGGCCAAGCTGATAATTCTACCTCCTTATATATTAAATATGTTGCGGTTATGAACCCTCATAATGAATGACACATAGTGTAAAAATTTTATCTAATGAAACAATTTAATGAAATTTTTCATGTTTTTCGCGTTCGTGTTCACTTCTCTACTCTCGTGTCCTGCCTGCATGCCTCACCTCTTTTTTGCATATTAAATATCGTATAAACGTAACCATGCTTTTTTACCACAATGCAGGGGGAAAAGGTTCCGGTAACACCATGCATTCAGTATGGTGGCCCAGACGTGTATGCAAGCAACCTCCTTCATGTGGACCAAGAACTACTCTGCAGTGTCTCGCAGACTTCCATGCGAAGCCCTCAACATTCTCGTCTCAGTGGAATGGCTGCTCATCTATCTGCGTGTCCATCACCAAGACGGCCAGTTGTAAAGCTCCTGTACCCGTTTAAGAAAGCTTAATGATTTTTTTTATTTAGTTTTCACGGTTGGCAGTAGAATCTTAACATTTTTGATGTTTCTAACATTTTTACCTGGCACAAAGTGGTGCAATAACTTTAAACCAGTGTAATGTATTTAAGTGATGCTCACTCTAATGCCTATCTGGTTTTGTTTGTGTTTAAGAAATTTGAATGTCTGATAAGGTAACAGCATTTAAATTTGTTATCGTGGCTCGTTTCAATGAGCTGCAAGGAAATAAGACGCAAAACTTGTCACACGCCAGTTGTAGCATTTTTGTTTTCATGACTAAAGTATACCCGTTTCAAAAGATGGAAAGTGGGGAAAAAAGCCTCAAGAACATAATCGTCCTAGGATTGTCATGTCCTTACAACTCTGCAATGACTAATGCCTCATACATCTTGGGAGCACATTGGTCGCAATGCCTATAGGTATACTTGATAACAAAATAGCTTGCACTCAGATTTGCCACGCAGTTGATGGCTGATGGCTTTTGTTTGTCGTCTTCATGTTAATACTATGTATTCAATATTCATTTCGATGTGCTGCGGTTTTTTGCAGTCACCTATATATATATATATATATATATATATATATATATATATATATTCTTCGTTTCAATAAAAATTTAGTTGAGAGTTAGTGCTCATCCTTTCTGGTTCTAGTCTGTGTCCGTGTCACTTCGCGCTACAATCCAAGATCATGCTACTGTACCAACTCGCCCAACTTTCTATCCTTGTGTTAAAGACACACTCAGACTTGTTCTTACTTATGTGACCGGTTATTTTTGTGCTTTATAATAAGATGCAGTGCTTTTCGAATGAAAACGTGATAGTTCATAGTGAGGTTATTTAAAAAAAACTGTTCTGCTTAAAATTTAATTGAGCAAGCCTGTGCCATTATTCGGTGCTTATGTCTTTGTAATGGTATGGTTTTACTCCTTATCTTCCTTTTTACTTTTAAAATGTGCAAACATTATTATGTAACCATTTCTCTTTAATGAAATACGTACTTTTCTTCTGACATTTCGTCACAAATTTTACAATAATTTTGTTCAGTTAGGTAACCTTAGACGAGCTGATTGTTATTCTGGTAGCTTAACTTACAATGCCTGTGGAATATTAAATGCAAGCACATGGTGAAAAATAAACTAAATTATTGGGTATCAGCAGGTCACTGGCAGTATATGGAGCATACATATATTTCAGGAAATAGTGCATGCTTATATATTGAACAGCATGCACACCTACGCATGCTGTTTTGTTCGTAAATGCTGAAACATTATTCGACGTGGAAGGACTTTGTTCTTTGGCTTTCAGTGCTACCTTTAAGTCATATGTGGGAAAGTACTAGTAGAAGCATCCCGTGGAAATAATTGACAACTTTTTTGAATAGAGGTATAAAATGTGTGCTTAAAACGGCAAAAAACTGCTTGACAGGCAAGCGTATGCTTCTGTAGTACTGCACTTGTTACCGTCGCCAATCCATGCATTGCTTGCGCTCTATTGCATTCAATATGAGCTACAACAACGAGCTGCGGTGTCTTTCCCTTCTGGTCGAGCTGGTGTTGCGAAAATTTTTGACCAAGAAAAGTGGAGGTTTTTAATTATTTGTGAAATGCATGTAACCATGCTTTTGGCTGTGTGCTGTTTCCACGGGGTTATAAGTACTGGTGCACCAAGGTGCGGGAGATCCTGTGTCCTTAGTGCAGCGCGCATTGTTATTGCGCTCTGCATCCTGCCGGCAGTGTACTATCACTGCAGAGGAAGATTACGAAAAGCATGGCGTGTGTACCTTGCTGCAATGGCGAAACCTTAAATTGTTTGCCTGAAAGGGGCGCACGTTATGCTACCACCTCACAGATTCTGGCTCATGCTGAACAAGGTAGTACCATAGCTAAGGCTAGGCAGCATTCACAACAGCTAGTCTGCCCATTAACTACATGGCTGTAGTGAACGCAAAAATACTTGAAGGGATAGCACCCTTTTGGAAGGGTGCTGTCCATGCTACACCCATATTGAAAGGGTGGTGTCTGTATTACACCCCATATAGAAAGGGTGTTGTTTGTTTTACACCAATAGGCGAGGTGACGTCATATTAACACCCCTTCTTTTGTGGGGTGTTAATTTGCATGCCTTTGCTTGGGCTGTAGCAATACACCCAAAAGGGGTGTCACCCATGGGACAAGTCATTTACACCCTTGAGGGTGTTAAAATTTTTAGAGTGTAGGCTCAGAAATGGTTTCTGGGTCGAATGCAGAGTGTCATTGCTGGATCTAGAAATGAAATTCCAGACGACCGACGGGTATATTAGCTTAGAAGGTTGGATTTTTGTGCACAACTTGCATAAATGTATTGGAAAACTGAATCTTCTAGATAGTCGGAGGAGCCACGAGAGCGCATATCGCGAATGCCAAAGTGTTTAGTGCGAGCCAAAAAATATAAGGTTGCATCAAAAAGTAGACTGAGATCTCTGATCTCACAAAACTTGCGCTGTGGTACAAAATCTACAGAAAAGGATAAAAAAATGCTTGAGGTGTTAGCGGGAAAGTCATGACTTTTGTTTTACCAGCATTCAAAAGGAAGTTATTGTCTTGGCACCATTTAGAAGAAGAAGACAGGTCAGACTTCAATTTGCGATCGTCATCGACAATATGGATTTCGTTAAATATCGGTGTCATCGGCATATGGAAGGAGTGAAGAAATCGTTATGTATTCTATTCTTTTTATCTATTTATCATACCTTCTGGGCCATTACGTCTTTATAGAGGGGAGTGGTCACAAGCAAAACAGTTAAATTCAACAAACAGGAGTTATTAACAAACAACAAACTGCCTTATTATGGCAGTGTGAATGTCATAAGTGCGTCTAAACGTGGTACTGAATTTCTGTGAATTGGTAATTCTCCATACTCTCTCTCTATATATATATATATATATATAATATATATATATATATATAAACTGTTTAACATATGGCACCTAGATATGCAATGTTAGCTATGGCGTTTGTGCGCACATGTTGCACATTTGCAAGAAAAAGGTTCCTAGTTATACAGTGCTAGCTATGACATTCTTGAATAATTGGTTATCTGCGATGGTGGCCATATAAGCGGGAAGGCGATTCCACTCATTGGAAGTGGGTATGCAAGAACGCAATAGAAAAGTAAAATGAGGTGTGGTCATAATAGCCATCCTTGAGCGACACCGCTAGTTGTCATGTAAAAAATATTACCACCCCTTCCAGTCCGTCAAGATGGTCGAACAGCGAAGCTGTGTTTGTTACGCCGAGTGTTACACCACGTAATCAAACTTCGTAAGCATTCTATATTGTAAATTTTTCGCCTCGCCATTCTTTCACCTCATTTTCGCTTTTGCGTGCTTCGCGTTGTGAGCATATTGTAGGAGCCTTCACAGGCGCGCAGCTCGGGGTCGGCGACGACGAGCCCCTTCACGAGCCAACTCTCGCTGCCGCTCGCGGTAAGCAGCTTCTTCCTCAGGATTACGCATTACTCGTGGCCTTCCCATAGTTGTAGCTGCGATGGAAGGCGCGGCACCACTAATGCATTGCTGCGTATATTGGGTGCAAGGCCCACCACTGGAGATGCGGGCGCTGCAATCGTTTTGACGATTGGTTGTATTGGTTTGACAGTTGACGTGGATGCCTGCACTTCTTGCGCCCGCAAGAAGTGCAGGCAGCCACGCGCTTCTAATATCGCGTTTGAATCGCGGCAATGATTCGCGTATATGATAGCATTCTCACAGGGGGGAGGGGCCACTCCAACGCCTTTCCCACTGTTGAACTATTGTACTCCCGCTAGGTCACGTGGCCCCTTTTTAGGGAAGTCTGACAACGACGGCACAGGGTGCGCATAAACAGCCTCGCTGTAAAAGATGTTTAGTAATTGACGTTAACATGATGATGATGATGATTAAGCCTCAGTTATCACGAAGATAACTGCCCAAGAAATTGACAAGTGACGAGTCAACACCTCTGTGCGTAAGCTTAGCCAGAAGCTGTGAGGGGCGGACTACGTCAAACACGATAATAATAATAATAATAATTGATTTCAAAAATAGTAATAGTAATCTTCTCTGAGCCATTTAACTGACAATAATTTCATGCTCTTGCATGCTCTTCTTAAAGCCATTGGCGTTTTCTTCCTTTCCGAAACCACAAACCTTGTCCTTCTCGCGCGCATGTTGCTGAACTACGGACCATCATCGCAGCAGTATTCTCCTATTCGCTATGACCGAATTAGTACGTGTTAAGCACGAAGCAGTCAGTTGTTCCACTGAATTCATTTCTGACGGAAACTGCACCTTATTATTTCATACCGGCTTAACCAAACACGTAGATATGAGCGCTACACGTTAAAGCAACACATTTCTGGGCGTCAGAAGCTTGTTTAAGAAACAACTCGAGCGTTATAATAAGAGTATTATGCCTTTCTTTGAACGTAACTGTTGCCGAACTCGCCTGTTTTTACGACATGCCTGCCTTTATGAGGTTTTGAATGATGCTCTAATGGTTGATGTTTGGAGGCGCGACTCATCTATTTCAGAATAAAGATTGCGTCCCGCTTCTTTATGGAGATATATTATAGCTGATCATTCCTTGCCTCTTTACCAGGGTTTTTTCTCACTGCATATATATACAGACAACTTGGTTCACCAGAAATATGCTGGCTGCGATCTTGTCGTGTAGACAACGTAGGCCATTGTGTGTGATTCTGAAAAGACAACTTGCTGCTTTGTGGCTTAGCAGACAACTTGGGTCACTGGGTATGTGTAACTGGGTATTTACAACTTCTCATGTGCCACCGTATAAGTGTGCATTCGCAACAACTCCTTCTAAATGAATGTATCGCTGTGAGACAAGTCCGAGACCTCAAGATTAAATGTACTATTATATGCGCCTTACCTTTATGGGCATACTCCTCTCATGAAAATTCTTCCATCGACAACCGTCATAATTAGCGCTCGTCCTCGTAATCCTCCGCCAAGCAAGTAGCCACGAACTACAGGCGACAAGCCTGTGGACATGACATCCGCTAAGGTTGCTGCTGCGCTAACTCACCCAAGTTACGCATAATTTATATTCCAACAGTGTGTTTTACCTGCGGGTTCTCAAAGCTATAGATTTTTGGCAGTTATACATACATACATACATACATACATACATACATACATACATACATACATACATACATACATACATACATACATACATACATACATACATACATACATACATACATACATACATACATACATACATACATACATACATACATACATACATACATACATACATACATACATACATACATACATACATACATACATACATACATACATACATACATACATACATACATACATACATACATACATACATACATACATACATACATACATACATACATACATACATACATACATACATACATACATACATACATACATACATACATACATACATACATACATACATACATACATACATACATACATACATACATACATACATACATACATACATCATCGTCATCATCATCAGCAGCAGCAGCACCAGCCTGGTTACGCCCACTGCAGGGCAAAGGCCTCTCCCATACTTCTCCAACTACCCCGGTCATGTACTAATTGTGGCCATGTTGTCCCTGCAAACTTCTTAATCTCATCCGCCCACCTAACTTTCTGCCGCCCTCTGCTACGCTTCCCTTCCCTTGGAATCCATTCCGTAACTCTTAATGACCATCGGTTATCTTCCCTCCTCATTACGTGTCCTGCCCATGCCCCCATTTCTTTTTCTTGATTTCAACAAAGATGTCATTAACTCGCGTTTTTTCCCTCACCCAATCTGCTCTTTTCTTATTCCTTAACGTTACACCTATCATTCTTCTTTCCATAGCTCGTTGCGTCGTCCTCAATTTAAGTAGAGCCCTTTTGCTAAGCCTCTAGGTTTCTGCCCCGTAGGTGAGTACTGGTAAGACACAGCTATTATACACTTTTCTCTTGAGGGATAATGGCAACCTGCTGTTCATGATCTGAGAATGCCAGGCAAACGCACCACAGCCTATACTTATTCTTCTGATTATTTCCGTCTCATGATTCGAATCCCCAGTTGTTGTTGTTGAACGCATCGGTTTTGCCTTTTCTCTACATGTTGGTCGTTTCCCGGTCTGTCTCTTTCGCTTTCCATAGCTCATTGCGTCGTCCTCAATTTAAGAACCCTTTTTGTAAGCCTCCGAGTTTCTGCCCCGTACGTGAGTACTGGTAAGACACAGCTTAGAAACAGCTGTTATGCACTTTATATATATATATATATATATATATATATATATATATATATATATATATATATATATATATATATGATGATTTGATGTGACCCTTCTCGGCTATCATGCTGTGGTGCGCTGATGTCGCTTCGCATTGCAAGTGCGATGTCATACAAGATGTGGGGGCAGCGCTTGAGTGCAGTTGTAGAGCAATGCATTGTGACAATTAAAAAAACGAACCTTATCACACTTATTCGTCTGTATACTTGAAGCTAAGCATGGTGAGAAGATTGCAAGCCGAACAACTGTTTTACTGACTGTCGTATGGGTGTGGTTTATAAAATTCTCCTCAGCTCTGGCCAGTTCTACGTAGGGCAAACGGGACGGTGTATCAATTAGAGGCTAATGGAACATAAGAGGTCGTTAACCGGTGGATCGCCTTCTAATCTTTCGCTTCATTGCCGAGATTGTAACTGCACGCCAGAGTTAGATGAATGCGCGATATTGTACAGGCATAAGAATGAAGATACGCGTCTTATGGTAGAGGCATGGCATATCTATAATGGTGGAAGTGCGTGCGTGAGTCAGCCTTCGATTACTTTACATAAGGAAGAGATTAAGTACCTTAACAGTTATCTCTCACGTAGGCCGGCACGTTTACCGATTGACACGTGGTGTTACCATTCCTGAGCATGCGCAGATGAGTTTTGTGCGTTCTTTCTTTTTTCGCCTCAGTGCCCCCTTCAGTTGATAGTTGGCGTTCGTGTTGTCCACTTCTCTACTCTTGTGTCCTGTCTGCACGCCTCACTTCTATTTTGCATAATGCATATTATTTAAGGCATGAAAATAATTTCGAGACAGCCTGAGGTCTGTCGGACAAGTTGCCGGAGGATACGGCTCATCGGCAGTAAAAACTATGCCCACAGTTTCTTTTAGGTTGAAAGCAGTATCTTTAGTAGTGATTTCCTCCCCAGGGCTGCGACCATCGACAGCGAGGAGTACTCGCTGTGCTCAAAGAGCGTGGAAGAAAAAACCGAATTTGCGTGACTACCATTGTCCAGTTTCTTCATCCAAGCCGGCGACAGCCAAAATTCAGCTTCTCGCTTTTGCGGCATCTCGGTTTGGAGGAGCTGCCGCGTCGGCCTTACACTTATGAAATCGCTCCAAGCGACTATAATTTCTTCCGTTGACTAAGGAACTTCCTCGGAGAGTACCACTTCAGTAGTGATTATGGGGTCAAGGAAAGCTGCACGTTCGTGACTCGGAGGCAAATATAATATTTTTGTACTAGTAGCATTCGCAGAAATTGTCGCAGATTTTCACAGCAGTGCAGAATACGCACGGGCGAAGGTCCCGTTTGGTAGGAATGGTAAGTCCAGGAGGATGTAGTCGCACAACCTGGGACTGGGCACCTCTTGATTCGTGACAGCAGTACGATTTGGTCTGTAACTGAAGTGACTTGGAGACACCAAGTGGCACACCACGAAGGGGTTCTCTAAAGAAGACAAATTTAAAATGGACAAATAAATTGTAGCCTCTGTCTCGATGCCGAAGTCGGCAACCCAAACTGTTGGCCCCCGTCCACCGCTTCTAAAAATACTAGAAACCATTTCATTTTACAGCCAACATCAGCGTACATGAAGCAGTGACGACGGGGCAGCTAGCAAAACATTCTTAAAGACACTAGATCAATCTGGTTCCGATAAGAAAAATTACCGCAGATCCAACGCGCCTTGCAGCAATCGAGATACAGTCAAGCATCATATAAATGCATAAAGAGAGCTGGATTGTACTAAAGTGTGGGGTTTTACGAGCTAAAAGCACAATGTTATTATTAGGCACGTGGTGGTGTGTGCCTCCGTATATATCTTAACCACCAGGTGATCTCCAACGTGCCCCCGATGGACAGGAGTTTCTGCATTTCGCTCCCATCCAAATACCGCAGCTGCCACGGCTGGGATCTGTTCAGGTGACCCCGTGCTCAGCTGCGTAGCACGACCGCCGCGCAAACCACCGCAGCGGCTCTTGCGTTAAGATGGGTGAAACTTCTATTATTTCAGCATCGCTATTTGTTGGGCGTGTTGGTAAACTCAAAGCATATTTAGCGCCAGCAAACGAGGACGGAAGGCGCGCATTGTGTTGTCGTCTCCCTTCCGTCCTTGTTTGCTGGCGCTAAATATGCTTTCTATTATTTCTCGTGCTATTTCAATATCAGTGCAAGATCATGCCAAAGGCCCTCGCTCGAACCACACCATTCGCGTTACAAGCTGAGCAAACGCTGGCCCTTCCTGTTTTCTTTATTTATCTATTTATTTGTCGTACCCTCAGGGCATATAATTTATTAGAAAACGGGGGATTTCTAAAAAGGCATACAAGAAAACAATACAAAATCAAGCAGGAGAACAGAATTTGCAAATAAATAATTATGCCATCAACTAAGTAATTCACACAGCTGAAATGTCCTTTTAGACGCACAAACGCAACTAAATAAAACTAACGTGAACGGGAAAGATAGGAGAAATGAAAAACTATTCAGATCATGCTGTCGGAGTGATAGCCGGAAAGCGATCAGTAACTGTATGGCTGCGAAAAGAGGCAGAACAGTGGTTGCAGTCAAAGTAGGATTTAGTAACAAAGGACTGGAAATAAGTGACAATGCTACGTGCGCAGGTCAGGCGATTTTACGCACGCATGTTACGCAAAGTGACACACGCGGCGATAAACCCAAAACGTTAGTTCGCGCGTGGGCCCGATAAAAGTTCAGTTGTGATTGTGCCGTAGTGGTTTGGCCATTTGGCTATAGTGCTGGGGTACCGACATTCCATTCCATCGTCGGATACGTAATGAACGTAGGTCTGAGCTATTCGGGATGAGAGGAGCAGCCAGCAGCCACAGTTATAAAAATTTTGGAGGGCTCACAGTAATGCATCTCTTTAAAAATAAATGTCAACACCTATTGATTTGCGGACGTAGTGTTTATCGGTGGGGAATTAGGGAGACACGACGTTTTCTCCCTGATTAAAGTTTTGGGGCTGAGTGCAAGGATAATACGAATGAAGGTGAAGCATTCACGTGCAGTAGTTGTTGTTTTACCTTGATCAATATTGCAGTGCTCGACTCGTTCCGGTGTCTACTATAGCGTGGGTGACCAGTAATTCACCGCAATTCTCCCTGTGCACGTTAGTAGAAGTTGCTAGGACATCTTCTAGCAAGCACTGAGTATGACGTTATGGGGATCGATTTAGTGGCACCGCACTTCTCGAGGGATAGATGACCATTAAAACGCAAATGCATGAGCGCTTAAACGTTCCTGTCTGTTCGTCTACGTTCAATGTTCGTATATATTTCAACAAGTACCTTGCCCTTTAATCCCCAATAGCCAACCATATAGTCCTGTACCTGCTGATCAAGTTTCAAATGTGTATGATGAGAATGATGTTAGTGTGTGTGCATTGTGTCTTTCATTGTATACTGAAATTCTGTGTAGGTTCACATTTTCATCCACACTTACCTCTTTCTTTTTTGTATGTTCATCTGACTGAATATAGAGCCAGTATACGGTATACGTTGAGGTAATGTGTAATGGCCATGCAATTTTGCTGCTGTTTACTGCAGTTTGCAATGTCACTAATATTTTTCAAGCTATTTTCAAACGCAAATATGTGCATATGGATTTGCGGGCGTAGATTTATGTGTAGTACATGAAAACTTACATTTTTTCACCTTGTTTTTATTAAATGCCTGTAAGAAGTTTCTATAGTGGCCACACTACGGAACTGCCGGCTCCGCCATGCTTCTCAGAGCAGTAGCTTCATGCGGTGGCTCCTTTGTTATCATTTTAGTTATCAGTTTGTTTGTAATGAAATGACATTCAATTTAACCTTCCTGTTCGCTGCACGCCTGCACACTGATTATCACGAAAGTTTAATGTCTACGCATATACGCCTCTCTGGGGGCGCTATTGGTCACTGCAATGTTGTAGTCACGTGCCTCTAAATTATGGATATTCGGGTTAGCCTGCTTTGTTTGCGAGCATGCAGCGTCTCACAACCGTTTCTACTAGTGGTAAGAATACGTAATCCTATTGTTGAATGCAAGGAACTGGTAACATAATGGCATGGCGAAAACAAGATGGTGCGCCATAATTTCACTAGTGCAGTTGAATTTTCGACGCCACAAGTTTCAAGCTACATTGCCACGGAAAGTTGTCACCTATGATGCAACATTTTGTTCAAAACCTATAATTTTCTTCTTTCCAGTGATTCTGTATGACAAAAAAAATTGTCTCGCCATCCCGACCCTGCGAAAGTGGATGACCAGTGAAGCTGTTAGAAGACTACTCTAATGTTGTCGATGGGGATATGAAATGTTCGCATTTTTCGCATTTCGATATGTAAGCAGCCTTAAGATTCTCCGCTGATTTCTACAGCGATGCTGTTGGCCTTTAGTCGGTAGGGATCTTTCGTGTCCGTTTATTTTCCTTTTGAAACGAGATAGGGGTGGTACATGTCATGTTATACTCATGATATGGTTTTGGTAAAATGTTTTCGCTTAGGTACTTATCCACATATCATCGTGCACTTTGTAAACTTGCAAATCTTTCTTTAGTTAAAGAGATAGGGGTGGTACATGTCATCTTATACTCATGATATGGTGCTAGGAACATCGAGCACTTAGGTAGGCCGCTTCATTGCTGATTAGGCCTGCGTGAGCAGGTGTCCAGATTAAACTCAGAAGCTGGGCTGGCGGATTGTGAGATAGAATGGCTACGGCTGTCAGGCAGTAGTGAAGCTCTCCGGAAACTTTAACAATTGGGGTTCTTTTACCAGGTTTTATGGTTCTGCCTAGCCTTAGCATGGCACCGTTTTGAGCATTGCGATTTCGCACTCTTGGACACTCATCATACTCACGCTGCTCTTCGGGAGTCATTGGGGGTGTAGCCATAGCGGTCTTGCAAGAATTGAACGAGCTGCTAGGAACATCTCCCTTTTATATATGAAGTTTGGTTACGACACTCAGTGATTCGTATGCGGCTGTTGCCGCTTTCCCTCTGGGGCTAGTTATGCAACCCTACTCTCTGCCGTGAAAAATACGCGGGGACAAGGAACGTAGCTCGCATTGTTCACAAGCGCCTTATCATTCATGATGCGGTTTTGACGCTCCTTTTGTGCTTTTCTTTATTGAAATGAATACTGAGCTGGTGCCTTGTAACACTTATTCCAAAGGAAATATGCACTTTCCTTTTTCACTTTCCATTCATTTTTTTCTTTTTTTGCTGACGGACACGAATGATCCCTATCAACTAGAGGCCAACAGCATTGCTGTATAAATCAGCGGAGAATGTTAAGGCTGCTAACATGTGGAAATGCCAAAGCGTTGTAGTCATTTTGCCAAAATGTTTTCGCTTAGGTACTTATTAACATGTCATCGTGCACTTTGTAAACTTGCCAGGCTTTCCTTTTGAAAAGAGATAGGGGTGGTACATGTCATGTTATACTCATGATATGGTGCCGAGAGTGTCACTGCTGCTGCTGCTGCTGTTGTTTCCTGTCACCTATGTGGCTCCTACCTGCTATAAGTAATTGGCAAAAAAGATATAGAGGCGGTGCAGAGCGGTGCCATTTCGTATTGAAGAATCGTTAGCGCGTTATAGAAGACAATGACGACGCTGACCCGCACAACATCAAAAGTGCTGCATGAGCGTTTGCTTTTAAGGAAGCGAAGATGACTGGTTATGTAAGATAGCGATAAACCTCACGTCAATAGGAAAATGTTTTGACGTGCTTTTACTTCTGTCACCGTTGGCCGGTTCTTCTACCACTTGTTGGCCACTCTGCGCCGGATTTTGCGGATTAGAGCACATAATCTATACGCTATAAATATGATAGGCCATTCTATTCTGTGGAGGTGGATGACCAGCATAGCTCTGTAGCACACTACAAAGAGCGGCGACAGAAATTTGAACAAAGGTACGAACGCCTTTATTGTCTTGATCGGTGGACATCGTGTCGAGAGAAACGTACACATATTTATTTTTTGCAAATCCGCATTGATTAGTGCTAAGCAAGGAGGAAGCGCGCAATTTTCCGTTGCGTGAGAGGCACCGTTGGGAGGGATGGGGGGGGGCGGGGAGGGGGGTCTGTATCGTTTTGCTCTGGCGGCTGCTGCGTACGGCGTGGCCGTGAGGGCAACCTATATTGAAAGCGATCTGCGATGTGGACAAAGTGTCCTGTCGCATGGGCCTCATCTTCAGAGAAATCTGGTAACTGGGCAAAGTGCACCGAGTGCCGATACGTTCGTATGCGCTGTGTTTTAGACGCTTAATTCGCGTTGAACCTACACACAGCACGAAGGTTAATTTTTTTGCTGATGCTGCTGCGCTTCCGCACTCATTCATTCAGCGAATTATCGGATTTGTCGATTACCCGTTTTCCAGACAGTTGTCCATGTAAAGAATACCGTCAACGGTGCTGCAAGCTAATACGGACAATGCAATGCATAACAACTTAAAGGTAAATCTATCTATTCAAAGCTAGTGTTCACGATATCGTACAAAGGATCTAAAGGCTATTCTCCTTTGCATCTCCTCATAGTAGTTAATATTTAGGAAGTTTTTTTGTTACTGAAGTTATCGCCAGCATCCTAATTTTGAAACGAAACATGGCGCTATAACCTAAAGCTATTCCAATCTTTTCTATTCCAATTTTCCAATCAGCCCTCGGCGCAAGGTCAACAACTTTTTTGGGGCCACCCCTACTTCGCCTGTCTGTCACGCGACGTCACGCAAACCACGATAGCTCCTCATCTGATATGACGTGTACACTGATTATGCATGATTGGACCGAACAAAAGAAAAATACTTATTTGTGATTCGACACCTTTTCGCTATTAGCGCTCGGCTATTGTTGAAAACATTTCGGACTGCCCCCACTCCACCTGCCTGGCACGCGACGTCACAAAGCCGCGAAAACTCGCCGCGTCACAGTGAAGTGTACACGTTAAAAATGCATAACATGCCGAACAAAAGTGAATCATTTTTTCTGAATAGCCGCAGGCTATTCAGAAAAGGAATAAAAGATGGATGCCGCCGATTGCTCAGGAACCGGCTACTCGCACCTGCCGGAGAGCATGCGTTTATTTGCGTACAATAAAACATTTTGCATGGCCGTATAACGTTACTGAGCCCTTTCGGCACATATACGACATCGCTCGGCCATCTATTCTTTGCTGAGGATCCATTTTAGCGGCGTTCTTAACCTTCCGTCGCATGTCGCCATGATTTTCGACCAGCCACCGCAAGCAAATTAAGGGAAAGCGGACCAATCCCAGACGCCGGCTCTATCCTCTTCACTCGGTTATCGATTTTAAGTGCACTGACTCGGCCCCACGGCATCTCTCTCCACTTCAGCGTGCTCCTTGCTTCTTGCCAGCCAATCAGATGTAGGCAATGTTATTCGGCTGAGTGTAGGCCATGTTATTCGTTTTTAAAGCAAACAGAAGTGACTTCCCATAAACGAGGAGAGCGTTTGATTGATCTGTCTAGACAACCCTTCGGGTCACCGCCCTATGCTTGCGTCGATGGTTACGCAACATTGACGTCAGGAGATTGAAATTAAACCTATTGGAATAGTTTTACGCTATAGGGCCCCATATTTTGAACACTTTCAAAAAGAGTAAACTTCCCTGTATCCCAGATTTTGCTGGAACAAACGCACTCTCTTTGGTAGGGGCCGTGAAGGGGGATATTAAACTGTATTCAAAGTGCAAATCCACAATATCCGTTTTTTTTGGCGGTAAAATGAACTTTGTGAAAGGCGCCTTCAACTAAATAGAGGCAATGATCTAGTAAAAAGCATAAAGCATCCCTAGAACAAAACAAAAAACAAAAAAACAAATGATGCAACCCACATTTTTAAGTATTTAGTATTTATATCCCTACTCCGAATGCTAATTAGGCTTCATTATCATCAGCAGCAGCAGCCTATTTTATGTCTACTGCAGGATGAAACCCGCTCCTTGCGATTGCTGATTACCCTTGCCCTGTGCCAACCGATTCGAACGAGCGCCTGCGCATTCCCTAATTTCGTCGCCCTACCTAGTTTTCTGCCATCCTGGACGGCGCTTCCCTTTTCTTGGCACCCATTTTGTAACCCTAATGGTCCACCGGTTGTCTAACCTGCGCACTACATCACCTACCCAGCCCCATTTCTTTCTAATGATGTCAAATGGAATATCGGCTATCGCCGTTTGCTCTTTGATCCACACCGCTCTCTTCCTGTCTCTTAACGTTACGCCTAACATTCTTCATTTCATCCCTCTTTGCGCGGTGATTAACTTTGTTTGGAGTGGCTTTGTGAGTCTCCGAATTTTTGCGCCATATGTTAGCACCAGTAGAATGAACTGATTGTGCACCTTTCTTTTCAATGAAGAAGGTAAGCTTCCAGTCAGGATCTGAAAATGTGTGCCGTATGCGCTCCAACAAATTTTATTGTTCTGCAAATTTTCTCCTCGTGATCAAGGTCGCCTCCGAGTAATTGACCTAGGTAAACGTACTCCTTCACCGACTCTAGAGACTGACTGGTGATCCTGAACTCTTGTTTCCTTGCCAAGCTATTGATCATTAACTTTATATTCTGCATAATAATCTTCAACCTCACTCTAACACTCTCTGTGTTAGGTTCCTCAATCATTTGTTGTAATTCGTCCCCGGTGTTGCTGAAGAGCACAATGTCATCTGCAAACCAAAGGTCGCTGAGATATTCGGCGTTGATCCTTGCTGCTAAGCCTTCCTCGTTTAATAACTTGTATTCTTTTGTTAGTCACCATGAAAATACTTCAGTAAAAAGCTTTACGTAAGTAAGTATTGGCATTGCTTCAAAAGAAACACGTCCCCATTGTGTCCAGTTAATTTTAAAGCGTCTGACTAATTCGTTTGCGTTGCTGGTTGCAAGGGTTTGTTGCGATAGGAATTATATGGACACACAAGGCAAACTTTCGCCGTCGCTGTAATGTTCCGTATCAAGTCAAAGAGCGATAACACCGTCGCCGTGGGCCGCAAGCTGTGTTCGAGAGTAGCCAACGATCGAGCTTCAGTCTCGAGCGCGCCACGTTGGAAAGCGTGGAGGAAGCGCACCGCCTTCACTCGTGTGCAAGCCGTTCTGCTCCGGCTGTAACTGCGTATTGCGTGGCCGCGCGCTCGCTGTCTTAAAAGCGAACAGCGTTGGAGGCAGAGACTAGGCGGTCTATACGTGTGCCGATGGCTTGTACATTCTGCGTTCTCGCAACTCCGTTTGCGTTGACGCGATAGATAGCGCCAAGGTCACTTCAATCGGTGCTTATTCCACGCTTCCTCTAGCCAGCCTTTTGACAGCGAGTGTCAGCGCTCATCGAGCGTGGTGTGTTCATGTTTGCCTGTGCGCGGTCACACCATGCTTCTTTATTTAGCTAGTAAGCGAATGTTTCCACGTTTAAAAGGCCGATAAAGCTACTATCCTTGCTTCGTATGGCTGCCTGCTAATTTGCTCTGCAGTCGATGCTTCGCCTTTCAGGTGAGACTGCGACTTTTAGCTGACAGAGCATATCAAATACACTTAGTACCCTCAATAAATAAAAGACGTAAAAAAAGCAAGCGTGAATTCTTATGTCATGTTGAGTTGCTTGCGAATATATTCACGTTACATTCGTTCTCGCCGTTTACTGATCCCATTTACTACTCCAGTACAAGATTCAAGAAGTGTTATATAGCTAGTTCTCACTGAAGTAGCAAAGTAATGCAGCTTATGTCTACATTTACCTTGTGATGTGTCATGTTAACTAATCAATTTTTTTATTGGCAATCCATGCTAGCTCTAAGAAGAAACAAATGGTTTACAGTTTCACTCCATTAATGTTTTAGGGTTTTCCGCAATATAAGTAAAGCGCAATTCGCGACTAATATTGTTACGGGAACGCTCATCTACTTTTATGCAGAGTAACTCTTTGCAAACAGGTGATAGCCAATGAGAAGAAACGCAACGATTTGCCATTATGTTAGCTAAAAAAATTTCTTAAATTAAATTGTGTAAGCGAAATTGTACGCTGATTGCTGACTTGGCCTGTAAATTTTAGGAAAACAGCAATTACCACGACATGAAAGCGCTTAATTACCATGTTAATATCCTCCTGCACAAAGTTTCTATGGGACGTGAAAGAACAACTCAACCTTAAACATTGCCGCCAGCCTGAATAAAAAATGACTGAAGAAACTGGAACAGTTACAATATTAAAGCACTGTAACGCAGGCCTGGACATCACGTCGAGTATGTTATAGGCGCGTAAGGGCATGCGCAGAGGCCAAGTGTTTACTGTTCGGCTGACAAACGAAAATTTAGGTCATGAACCGCAATACACAACGGAACCAAAATGTACATGGTTTCTGCAGTTTTTGACAAGTGTTGTTCATGCGGAATCGACGTATATGTTTTGTTCTGGCATTCGGGCTTAGAGGCAGGTTTGGCTAGAAGGAGCGGTCCTACCCTGAAATACACGTGGACTAAGCAGATACACCGCTGCAAAACATCCTGCTGATTCTAGTTTTGATAACCGCTACCTAAATATATATATATATATATATATATATATATATATATATATATATATATATATATATATATATAATATATATATGTGTGTGTGTGTGTGTGTGTGTGTGTGTGTGTGTGTGTGTGTGTGTGTGTGTGTGTGTGTGTGTGGCTTGACATCTCCTCTCGCCAAACCTTGAAATGCGCCTCGCATAAGAGTGGCGGTCACTTCCATGCACAACAACACCCGCCCAACAAGAACAACCAACAGCAATCACCAACAACACCTTTCCGACTGCAGGCTGATTCTCTGATTAGGTGAAATTGCCTTCTATATAGCACGAAATTTAGAAGTTGCTCTAGTTTTCCCACCTATGTCAAGGAGGAAAGAAATAACAGTAAATATCACATTTGCAGAACGGATAATTATAAAAGCACGAGAACTACCGAGTGAAATGCACGGCTCATTCCGCACTGGAGCTGCAGCATCGCCCTTTCTGTAGCGAACGCTGAAATTGAGCGTTTGAAACACGAAGCTCTATTTTTCATGAAGACACTCTTCTCCGAGGAACCGCTTCAGTGCAAAGTACGGTCACTGCGGCAAAACACTACCTCAGTCGTTATCACTTGCCTAAAAGATCCGCATCGGTGCGCTACCAGCTCACTAAAGGTACCCGAAAGGTCATCCATATTGTTAGTACTCCCACCCTACGCAAAGTTAAGCGTCAAACTTTTTCAGGCATTATCAAAGAGCGATTCCATGACACGTGATACACCATTATTCAAGATGATTTTTTTTTGTCGTATATCTGTTTTATTGATACTTTATTTCATGTAGGCAATGCTCCACCATAGCGCAGTTAGAGATTTGCAGCCTTGAAGGCGGGCGTGCAGTGTCGGCCGCTGCCTGCGTGTTCGCTTTTAGTTTGAGGGTTTTACCCGCTGAGTTCTGAGAACGTGCTCTATCCCTCGGATCAATCCTGTGATTGGCCTAATGAATGCCCCTTTACTTTGCCGGTGGGAAAATTAAACGCATGTCTGCTAAAAGCTAAATTCAACATTGCTAAAAGGTGTGTGGTTCAGTTCTCCCCATCGTGCTTTTTCCAGGTGTGGAAATCAGTCCTGCGGGATTCCGCAAGGTAGATGAAGGTTCATGAAAGGCAAAATTCGCGTCCATCCGTATTGCCATGAAACTACAAGAAAAATTCTCAAGTTCTCAAAAACAAGTTTCGCAGTTGGAGAACCAGGAGGAATTTTTCTTCAAACTACAGAGCTTTGTTTCTGAGAAATCCGTGTGTTTTTCTTTTTTTTTTGGGGGGGGGGGGGGGTTGTGCTACCTACGGGTGGATGTGAATTTTTCATTTTCTTTCTTTCATTTCCAGTTGTAATGCTCAATTATGAAAGCCTAGCTGAAGAATAACGAAGCAAGACACTGAGAGGTGAAGAGGGAAGGGGGGCGGGGAGACAAAGATGTGGTTGTTCAAGGCACGTTTGTGTATACACTGAGGTGCGATATAAACATGATTTGTTTTAGAATTAAATGCTGTTGCTATTTACCGATATCCTAGAAGCTGCAAAGTGCACTGCACCCGTAACACAGAATGGCGTTCGAAAGTTGTTGCACATTTTTGCGAAGGAACGAGAAGAGAGAGAGAGAAAAAAAAATATTATCTTCAGCTACAACTGTAAGAGCTCGGGTTGGCTATTCTTACTTTATTTTATTTTTTCACTTTACCTCCCTAAATGTGCGGCAGCTGTAGGATATTAATTTCTCGTGGGCCGCAGAAGAATGACATAGAGACATGTAACGGAGAACAATTATGCGTAATGCTTTTTTTCTATGCCACTTCTTTATATGTTCGAACTGATTACGAGGGAGAACGTGTGGCTACAGTCACTGTAAGGGAAACGTAATTTTATAATGTCTTTCAGGCCTAAGGTAAGTTCACTGTCAATTTAATGTTTATTGAGATTTTAGGTTTCCATACAAGCTGTCGCCGTGTTCACTTGATCTTTTCAGCAAAGTAAAACTATAAACGCACGAACGAACCCAGGCAAGCGGTAAAAATTCCTGGAATCCAACTAGCTCTGGTAATGTTTTACTCGGCTAGCCTGCAAAAATCTAAAGCTGCAGCCACACATGGTCATGGAGCTAACAAGAGAAAACTTAGTCTCTAAACGTTGAAAGATGTAAGGCAGAGAAGTGAGACAACAAGAAAAAGAACTCCTCATTCTTAATTAGCAACAGCCCAGGCAAACTACCTTTCTTTGATAAAGGAGTGGAAAAATTCTCCTTAACTTTGCGAGCGATTGACGTCACGTTACCGAAACATCAAAGGACACCTAATTAACTTTATCCACAGGGGTGTGTGAGTGGTCCTTTAGAGAGAAAAATATGTGGGTGCGGATTTCCATATTGCACGGGTAAGGAGCTTTTAAAAGTAGATGTACACAGCAGTGGGAAATACTCTAGAACAATCTTAAGGCAGGGAACTGCCCAAATTGGAGAATACTGTGAAACTAGCCGCTTTCTTTGAGTAATTGGGCTTTCATGTTCGAAGGTACAATTCTGCAAAAAGTTGGTATTATGAAATAGAGTGTATGGATTCTACTGAATTGAAAGCGCACTTTTCTTTACGGTCTGTCAGAGATAACATTGCCACGTCTCTGAATTTAATTTTACCGGCCAAGCGTCGTGTTTGAGCAGTATTTGATGGTAGTTTCCGAATCTTTGAACATCAAATAGTGCTCAGCTCAAGTAGGAACTTCAGCCAGCCAGAAAGCAGAGATCATTTTAGGCTCAGACCGATGGCTCATCTTGTCTCAAATAAATGAATTTGACTCATTCGCAAATACATCGCACTCTTGCTTTTCTATACAAGCTACCTTGGTCTTAACAGTGTCGAAGAATGCCCGAAAACATTGCGGCCTCTACATACCACGACACATTTACACATTCCAGGCCTATAAGTCGCAGAGAATGAGCGTTCCCAGTATTGCTCCTAGTAGAGAGGAGAGATAGAACAACGAGAACAAGAAGGCACAATTGTAAGCTATAAGAGTGTCTTATTGTAATCACGTGGATATAAATATGACAGAGCAAGAGGAAGGAATGAAATGATAAATGTTTCTTGTCGTTCTTATATCTATCGCCCTCCCCATTAATTATGACGTACCAACTGGTGCAATTCGCTACCATTATTATTATTATTATTATTATTATTATTATTATTATTATTATTATTATTATTTATATTATTATTACTATTATTATTATTATTATTTCAAAGTGCAAATCTTTCTATATATGCAACGCTCACGAAAACGAGGGCTAAGAGAAGAAATGCACTGGACATGCACGTTTCTTCTCTTACTCCTCGTTTTTTTGGGTGCGGTGGGAACAGAAAGACGGATGCTTACCAGCTAGTTCAATTCTAAAATTTCGAAAGGTTAAACATTCTCGTAGCAGTGGCAAATATGGCATCCAGCAATGTCAGAATTGTATGCCACACATCTTTGCAAACGAGCAATATTACCGCTGCTTCAGAGGTCGACCTTCGTTCTCTTCCTACTTTAGTTTTGGAGATAATGCCGCAAGTTTAGGAGATAATAGGAAGCTTTAGCTCGGGCCCAACTACCACGCGGCATATTCAAATACATGTAAAAACGCAAAAACGTTTTTTTAAGATAACCCCTGGACCGACTTTAACAAATTTTGTTGCATTTGAGAGAGCAAGTTAAATTCTAGTGACTCTTTGTCTAGGAATTTCTATTTAGATCCTGCATATTGTTAAAGCAATTTTCGAAAATTCGGAAGTTTGAAAAAAATAGAAGCGCGAAGTTTACAGATTCATAGCGCTGCATAAATAACAGATATCTCGGTTATGTAAACGGGATCCATTAGATCATTGAAAGCCGACAAATTCAATACGTCATTTTATATCTTACATGAATGTGTTACGTTCTTTACAAGGGTTCTGCAAAAGCTATATTTCCATATTACTTAATTTTTTTTTACATTCATGTTTAACATATCAATTTTGTCCGTTTTAGATGTACTATTAGATGCAATTCACAGAATTGTATTATCAATTTTTGTTGCTGAGTTACAAAGTTGTAAACTTGATAGTTTCGTTTTTGAAAATTTTCAACAAAATATTGACGACGTAAATCAAAAATCCAAAGCCAACAGTCACTAGGTTTTAAGTTTTTCTTTTAGATGCAACAGACCTCGTCAAATTCGGTGCAGTGGTTGCCGAGAAGAACGAATTTTCCTTTTATGTGTATTTAGATAGGAGCACCCGAGTTAAAGCTTCCTCTAAAGTACGCGCAGCATTCGTTTCCGTACTGTAATGATGCCCTCATCGTGCACATGTGAATTTATCAGTAACAAAAACAACCGTGCCATGGAATGTTCGGTTAAATTTGGAGGCGCCTTCTGGACTACGGAGCAAAAAAATTCATGTCTTGTCGCGATTACACAAAATAATTACATATCTACCTTGTTAGAAGTAATGCGTTTTGCAAAGTTGATCCGTGTAGGGCCGAGGAAAGCGAATGCCGTGCGGTTGAGTCGTCTGGGTAAAGTTTTACTAACATTGTCTAAGCTATTCAGAATGTGCTGGTTACCTCATTATTCGAAGAACAAAAGTAAGCAGTTTCACCCAAAGGGCAACGCGTTGGCAGCCATTGTAAGGGTTGGCGCTGCGCTAGAGACTGCCTCGAACGGTGTTCTTATCAAACGCGGGTGCAAGCTGCTGGCATAGCGGAACACGCAAAACAACTCCTGCTTATAGGTAGAGTAACAGTTCCGTTGGCAGCTAATACCCGTCTCGAAAGTCTCGCGTGTGGATCCCACATGCATGTCTCGTTTGCACGCATGGGCTCCCTACTCTCGCGTGTTGAGGAGTTCCACGAGTGGTGGCGCGTGCATCGCATACTTCGCTGCTGCACGAGATGAGACCGACCGGGAGGCCATTCACAATTTGAGTTACTCAGCGACAAGTGAAATAATTGGATAATTTGAGGTTTACTGCAAAGACAAGGCGCATACACGCCGCACAGCGCGAGCAGAAACGCCGGTGTGCTTACTGTGGGCGTACGTACAACGCTCATGCCAGTAGCGGAAGGCAGAACGCTGCGCAGGCTAAAGCGCCGAAGACTTGACTGAGCCGGAGTGTCTCCTTAGCTTCGTCGCTTTGGCAGCCAAACGGGAGCTCGGCGTCTTTGGAGAATTTCCTACCGTGCGCCCGCGAGCCGAGCATGCGCTGTTGATAGCGAGACTACATGACGGTGCTACCGACGGCAGGAATGCGAGTTGAGCGTCCACGCTATTGCCCTCGTAAATATAAATAAAACTGACATTGGGGGAGTTTTACATGACAAAACCACGATTTGATTATAAGTCGCGCCGTAGTGGGGGACTCCGGAATAATTTGGACGACGGGTAGTTACGCGATGCGCGCCTAAATATAACCGCGCGGGTGCGTTCGCATTCCGCCCCCATCGAAAAGCGGGCGCCATGGCCGCGATTCGATCCCGTGACCTCGTGCTTAGCAGCCAAAAAAAAAAACTGTTTCGAGGTGTGAAGAAAGACGCGTCATAATATTCTTACAACTCGATGTGTTCCGGCTTTTTCAGGTAAATGAAACGGCTATATTGCGATATCTCTTGTTTGTTTGCTATTGTTTTTCTTTTCCATGGATGTCATCGGCCACGTCGTTTAGGAAATTACTACCTCTCACAGATCTAGACATTTTTTGAAGTCTTTCTTCCGCAGAAAATAGTGGTTGCTGTGGCCAACGCACCCAGGTCTACATATACCGCATATAAAATATTATTCTGTGCAAAAACTTCTGAAATACGCTACCGACTTCTTTAATCGCACACATGTAAATTAGCAGTAATATTCCATCACGGATGCAACGAATTCTCCCAATTTTTTCCTCTGCGTTAATTATTCTGTTTCTATGTCAACGGTGTGAGATACTAATGCTACCCATACATTTTTCCATAGTGTCTTTGTATATTTAGTAAAATTACAGCGTTTCGTTATGCTATTTCATCCAGTATGTAAGTGTTCCTGCTTTTATTACAATGTAGTACAAGTGTTGTAATTGCCCATTTGCTTCTGCAGAGGAGCTTGTGTGCCTAACAGAGCCACCTCCTTTATTTTTTATGACAACGATATTGTACAATACCGCAAGAAAATTACTGGGGGAACTAGTTTTTTCGGTATCAAATAATTGTGCTCGTTTTCACGCCGTTTATGCCCCATCGCACAATATAATTACAAAAAATAAAAAGAACAAAGATTGCGCCCTGTCACAGAATGTTTGAGCTGCAAACATGGTCTACGGATTTTCACCTACGAGCAGTGATGTCTCTATCTTATACAAGATGCATGACAACGCCCGGACGTCTATTATCGTGACATTAAAATAAAAAATTTAAATGTCAAGAACTACAAAGCATATTGGCGTTGTCAATTCTTTGTCTCTCTTGTCACTTAACAAAGGAAAATTTCAAGCAAAGCATACTACAAAGCAGTCTCGAGCACTTTAAATATATAGAGGGGCAGGGGACCGGAATGGAAAGCACACACGGAATTTGCCCTAACGTTTCATCTTAGATACTGCTTATCAAAACTTGCTTTAGGTTTTCTACGTTGACCTTGTTGGTTTTATACAGTTGACACCTCTCCACCTAATAATATGCACGTCTGCGAAGACTGCTGCACGTCCGGAAACGCGTCGTGAAATATTCAGGAGACAGCGATATTGAATTCACCTTTCCTAGGAAGTTGCCCGGATGACTGCCCGCGCAGCCTGAGTCCGCCGGCGATATTGAAGGCTGCCACGGGTATTGCAATCTCGTTTTGCTTTTCTTCGCTACTTTGTGCTACATCATGCATGCAAAACTCCCTGAAAGCTCCTTCTCTTTCACGGATGCAAAGTCTCGACTTATGACTTCACAGCTGTAAAAGTTTGCCGAGAGAAAATCTGATCAAATGTAAAGCAAGCGTAAAAGTTGGTTTCGTGTTCCGAAGAAAGTTTTAAAAACTCTTATATATGATGCAGTCCCTACCTTTTTCTTTCTATTCATGAGGATGTTATTTTCATAGCGCAGCAATTTTCCTAACAGGTACGTACAGTGGAATATAGTAAAGATCTAGTGTAAAGTTAGACCCACAAGGTAACGGGAGGACATCGATCGCATGTCAATTAACATTCTGTACCTAATGCGATGATCAAATTCACTGCCTTTAATTTTCAGGATTGGTGACCACCGACTCTGCCAAAACCACAAAAGATACATACGTGGCAGTCTTCTCTAGTTGAGGATCTATGGGAAAGAGAAAGACGGTTCAGTGAAGAAGGTGAAATGGTTAATGCGTCATTCTCGTCAGAACACGAAGGAGCGAGTTTCGGTATTAAGTACGATAATAGCAATGGCATATACAGATCCTCTTCGCGTCCTAACGTGTACTGAGCGACTAACAAAATGTAAAACACCAAGGCAAACTTGTATTTTTTTTAATCGTAACCTTTCTTTCAGAAAAACATGCGCACCCAAACATCACCTGCAGATTAGAACGAAAAGCACGGTACATGCGGAGGTAGCACGTTATGTATCATCATCATCCTAGTTACGCCCACTGCAGGGCAAAGGCCTCTCCCATACTTCTCCAACTACCCCGGTCATGTACTAATTGTGGCCATGTTGTCCCTGCAAACGTCTTAATGTCATCCGCCCACCTAACTTTCTGCCGCCCCCTGCTACGCATCCCTTCCCTTGGAATCCAGTCCGTAACCCTTAGTGACCATCGGTTATCTTCCCTCCTCATTACATGTCCGGCCCATGCCCATTTCTTTTTCTTGATTTCAACTAAGATGTCGTTTACCCGCGTTTGTTGCCTCACCCAATCTGCTCTTTTCTTATCCCTTAACGTCACACCCATCATTCTTCTTTCCATAGCTCGTTGCGTCGTCCTCAATTTCAGCAGAACCCTTTTCGTAAGTCTCCAGGTTTCTGCCCCATATGTGAGTACTGGTAACACACAGCTGTTATACACTTTCCTTTTGAGGGATAGTGGCAACCTGCTGTTCATAATTTGAGAATGCCTGCCAAACGCACCCCAGCCCATTCTTATTCTTCTGGTTATTTCAGTCTCATGATCCGGATCCGTGGTCACTACCTGCCCTAAGTAGATGTAGTCCCTTACCCCTTCCAGTGCTTCGCTACCTATCGTAAACTGCTGTTCTCTTCCGAGCCTGTTAAACATTACTTTAGTTTTCTGCAGATTAATTTTCAGACCCACCCTTCTGCTTTGCCTCTCCAGGTCAGTGAGCATGCATTGCAATTGGTCTCCTGAGTTACTAAGCAAGGCAATATCATCAGCGAATCGCAAGTTGCTAAGGTATTCTCCATCAACTTTTATCCCCAATTCTTCCCACTCCAGGCCTCTGAATACCTCCTGTACACATGCTGTGAATAGCATTGGAGATATCGTATCTCCCTGTCTGACGCCTTTCTTTATAGGGATTTTGTTGCTTTCTTTGTGGAGGACTACGGTGGCTGTGGAGCCGCTATAGATATCTTCCAGTATCTTTACATATGGCTCATCTACACCCTGATTCCGTAATGCCTCCATGACTGCTGAGGTTTCGACTGAATCAAACGCTTTCTCGTAATCAATGAAAGCTATATATAACGGTTGGTTATATTTTGCACATTTCTCTATCACTTGATTGATAGTGTGAATATGGTCTATTGTTGAGTAGCCTTTACGGAATCCTGCCTGGTCCTTTGGTTGACAGAAGTTTAAGGTGTTCCTGATTCTATTTGCGATTACCTTAGTAAATACTTTGTAGGCAACGGACAGTAAGCTGATCGGTCTATAATTTTTCAAGTCTTTGGCGTCCCCTTTCTTATGGATTAGGATTATGTTAGCGTTCTTCCAAGATTCCGGTACGCTCGAGGTTATGAGGCATTGCGTATACAGGGTGGCCAGTTTCTCTAGAACAAACTGACCACCATCCTTCAACAAATCTGCTGTTACCTGATCCTCCCCGGCTGCCTTCCCCCTTTGCATAGCTCCTAAGGCTTTCCTTACTTCTTCTGGCGTTACCTGTGGGATTTCGAATTCCTCTAGGCTATTCTCTCTTCCACTATCGTCGTGGGTGCCACTGGTACTGTATAAATCTCTATAGAACTCCTCAGCCACTTGAACTATCTCATCCATATTAGTAACGATATTGCCGGCTTTGTCTCTTAACGCACACATCTGATTCTTGCCTATTCCTAGTTTCTTCTTCACTGTTTTTAGGCTTCCTCCGTTCCTGAGAGCCTGTTCAATTCTATCCATATTATAGTTGCTGATGTCCGCTGTCTTACGCTTGTTGATTAACTTAGAAAGTTCTGCCAGTTCTATTCTAGCTGTAGGGTTAGAGGCTTTCATACATTGGCGTTTCTTGATCAGATCTTTCGTCTCCTGCGATAGCTTACTGGTTTCCTGTCTAACGGAGTTACCACCGACTTCTATTGCGCACTCCTTAATGGTTCCCATGAGATAGTCGTTCATTGCTTCAACACTAAGGTCCTCTTCCTGAGTTAAAGCCGAATACCTGTTCTGTAGCTTGATCCGGAATTCCTCTAGTTTCCCTCTTACCGCTAATTCATTGATTGGCTTCTAGTGTACCAGTTTCTTCCGTTCCCTCCTCAAGTCTAGGCTAATTCGAGTTCTTACCATCCTATGGTCACTGCAGCGTACCTTGCCGAGTACGTCTACATCTTGTATGATGCCAGGGTTCGCGCAGAGTATGAAGTCGATTTCATTTCTAGTCTCACCATTCGGGCTCCTCCACGTCCACTTTCGACTAACCCGCTTGCGGAAAAAGGTGTTCATTATCCGCATATTATTCTGTTCTGCAAACTCTACTAATAATTCTCCTCTGCTATTCCTAGAGCCTATGCCATATTCCCCCACTGACTTGTCTCCAGCCTGCTTCTTGCCTACGCTGGCATTGAAGTCGCCCATCAGTATAGTGTATTTTGTTTTGACTTTACCCATCGCCGATTCCACGTCTTCATAAAAGCTTTCGACTTGCTGGTCATCATGACTGCATGTAGGGGCATAGACTTGTACCACCTTCAATTTGTACCTCTTATTAAGTTTCACAACAAGACCTGCCACCCTCTCGTTAATGCTATAGAATTCCTGTATGTTACCAGCTATTTCCTTATTAATCAGGAATCCGACTCCTAGTTCTCGCCTCTCCGCTAAGCCCCGGTAACACAGTACATGCCCGCTTTTTAGCACTGTATATGCTTCTTTTGTCCTCCTAACCTCACTGAGCCCTATTATATCCCATTTACTACCCTCTAATTCCTCCAATAATACTGCTAGACTCGCCTCACTAGATAGCGTTCTAACGTTAAACGTTGCCAGGTTCAGATTCCAATGGCGGCCTGTTATGTATGGCGTCGACGTTATGTATGGAGTGCGTGCAAAGATGAATGTGAAAACTATGGCTCATTAAGGCGTTACGCAAGTGTAACGCACCTCAATGCTTTAACACAACTACCCTCCCTCATCTCACCTCCCCTCCAAAGCAAAGAAGAAAGAGAGCGAGAGAAAGTCAATCGCTGGAGATTGGGCTGCCATTCTGCAAGGTAGTACAACAGGGAGACAAATAGAACGTTTATTAGATGGTTGCGAAACTGATAATATTGAGATTGCTGTATTTGTCGCTGTATTATATATAGCTCTAAATTTATCAAGACCAGCGAGGGTGGCTTAGCGGCTATGGGATTGCGCTGATAAGCAGGAGATTGCGGTAACAAATCACGGCTGCGCCGACCGCATTTCGATGGGAGAAAATACAAATACGTCTGTGCCCCGTGCATTGTGGGTATGTTAAAGATCCCGTGGTGGTCAGAATTAATCCGGAGTTCTCACTCCGGCGTGCCTCATAATAAAATCGGGATTCTGTCTCTTAAAACCCCAGAAAGCAAAATAAATTTATTAAGAAAATATGTTGTTTTGACCAAACATTCGACAAAAGATGCCGCATGGAATTTAGCCCCTATATTGACGCTGCTTGTCTGCCTACAGATTCGAAGCTAAGTGCTAAAGTGAAGGAATAAAGAGAATTTAGAACAAAATGACTTCACCAGCCGAAGCAAACCTGACTACGGTGTCTTCAACCGAGAAAATTCCCTAAACCAAGACAAAAAACATCTATATTTATCGATGCGCGCGAAAACAAAATCTATAGTTGAAAGTGAAGCGCTGTGTCTGTGTATCTGTTTCTTTCTACGTCCTCGTCCAGTCGCGCTTATACACTCTGCCATGGAAACTCATGCTGGCGTCCTGAAAACCTTCGAGCAGCTCCGCCAGTGGTACTACTGGCGCGGCATGTATTCTTATGTCCGCAAATACGTTCTGTCATGTGCAGCCTGTCAGTGACGGAAGACACCTCCTCATATGACAGACCCTCTGCAACCTTTACCTCGTCCTGCGCGTCCTTTTGATCGGGATAATTGTCGCCGTAGACCCCCTCACAATATATGCCGAAACTGCTGCACTTGCTTCGGCTGCTGCTAGCGACGTCGCCGCATTCATCTTACGGCATTTCATCGAACGGCACGGCACACCGCGAGAACTGCTCAGTAACTGAGGCCGTGCCTTCTTGTCCAAAGTTATTAATGAGCAACTCGCCACGTCTCGCACTATTCACCGCACCTCTACGGTGTATCACCCACAGACCAACGGTCCAACAAAACGATTCAACCGCACTCTTGGTGACATGCTCACCATGTATGTTGCATCTGATCCTTCCAATTGGGACGATGTCTTCCCTTTTGTGACGAACGCATGTAATACCGCCGTTCAGGCTACCACAGGCTTCTCACAATTTTTCCTTGTTTGTGGACGTGAACCATACACTACCCTCGACAGCGTACTCCGACATCCGTATCTTCCGAATGTCTCTGAATTCACCCCTCTTTCCGAAGTTGCTCGCCATGCTGAAGAGTGCCGTCAACTGGCTCGCTCATTCACGTCGGATACCCAAGGAATCCACAAAGATCGCCCTGACAACGCTCAGTTCACACAGTCCTTCGCCGTGGACTCTCACGTCTGGCTCCGGCTGCCTTTGCAAGCTCCAGGCCTTAGCCCAAAGTTTGCACCGAAATATCAGGGTCCGTACGGGATCGTCGCGTATACATCGCCTGTAAATTATGTGGTCGAACCGGTGACGCCATCTTCGGACGAACGCCGCCGTGGCCGCGAGACGGTTCACATCAGCCTCCTGAAGACGTACCACGACCCCCTAATCGTGTCATCACCTTAGGTCGCCAGGATGGCTCCTCTTCGCCGCGGGGGCTATTTGTAGTGGCTAATATGCATGTGGCGCTGTGCGGACTGCCACCGCTGTAGTGCGAGACCGAGCTCGGGCTGCTGATTCGAAGGGCTAGGACTCGTGATCAAGAGCTATTTGCGATCCCTCGAACGAGCTGCAATATATATATATATATATATATATATATATATATATATATATATATATATATATATATATATATATATATTGCATATATATAAATATATATATATAATATATATATATATATATATATATATATATATATATATATATATATATATATATATGCCTCTGACAAGTGCTTCTCGAAACACAACTAGCGGGAGTACTGTTAAGGCACGATGCTGGCGTCGTCTTAATATTCACAAGAACATGCAGAATTAAACTGAACATCCTATCCAGCGTGAGTACTGAAAAATAAACAAGTGCCATTCCATCAGCAGGGCTCGTCTTTCTTACAGGGCGGTGAAGACCCATTCTAGACAAGTGACTCGCCGGCATCGTCATTGTGTAAATCACTTTCTCAAGCCTAAGCGTTCATCAAGTGAGGTTTAGCTACTGTTACGTTTCGCCTCCGACGTGCGGTCTAGCCGGCGCGGATGCAACGGACGCCGGGGCTTCGTTCACAGCGGCGGACATTTTGGCCAGTTCAGCGCTGTCCCAACGCCTCCTCCAAGCGCGTCCAGGTATGTTTCAATGCCACGTGTCTTCCTGTGTGTGCGTGTGTGTGTGTGTGTGTGCATGTTGGTGCCCACGCTTGTCAAAGCGCGGCAGCCCGGGAGAGGAGCTCCCCAACTGTGAAGCGAGGAGGTCTGACCGGCGCCGGCCCGGCGGATGCGTCACTTCTTGTCACAACGTGTCCGGGCGCCGCCGTCACGTGCGCCTCTATCGAGGCGTTCCTTCTTGCCCTCGACTCCGAGAGTATTAAAGCAGCTGCCCCCGGACGCCAAGGGAGAGGCTTCGAATTCTTCCATCGAGTAACGTGCTCTCCCGTCTCTCCACTTCGGTCGACCTGACCGGCCGCTCTTTTGCGATGCTATAATAAACAAGTTGTTCTGTTAGCAATCGACTCATCCTTTGCCAAGACCTTCGGATGCTTCCCGCTGTGCCCCAGGCCGCCAGGCCAACGCTACCCGTGGGGCTTGCGACCCATTTGCAACACTACCTTAAGACCGTAAAGACAAGAAGGGCTTCCAAGACTCTTACGAGGAATTCCTAAAGAAGGCGTGTTAAAAGAGGCCGTACAACCACTACAAGTGAAGCAAGCCAGCCACCACACAGAGCCGCAAAGATTGGTGTTTTATGCCGACTCATTTAGGGAGCCGAAGTGCACCAACTGGGAGAGGTGCCGAGCCTTCTAGCGGATCGGCTGTGCAGCTGACCTTTCCCTCGTATAACTTAGTATCACATGGAAAATTAGCATTGTTTTCTAGCTGTGCCGCTTACCGCTTCGTGCTCAGCAAACAAAGGCGCACATGTTTTTAGCGCTCTTCCAACCTGAAGGCAGAGTCAACGGCGTTTTTAGAAAATCTTATTTTAGGACATGGCATCCCTAGTTTATCCTTCTCGCCTTCTCATCATTGTTCACCCTTTTTTCTTTCCCACTTGTAGGGTAGTCAATCGGGCGAAACCTTGGTTAGGCTGCTTGCCTTTCCTCCTTTATCTCTTTATCTTTCTCTCTGGTGTATGGATCTGGGGAAGCTGGATGATACTTAAATGCACATTTTGTGTGTACTTCTGTGCACAAAAAATCTGTGTGCTCCAATATCAGCAAGGTTGGATTTTTGGCGACTTGCTCTGACTCAATCTCATTTCACGATCATTTCATCCTTTATTCATGCATGTAGTTCAAATTTCAACACGCAGTGTGCTCCGATTTAACGTCTAGCTATTTGCTCTCAACTATTCTGCAGCTGTTTGCTACAGAATTTCTTGGCTTTGACCATACCTGTTCAAATGTAAACAAACCTGTTCCCATTTATTCAACCTTTCATCCTCATAACGCCTCTCCGTCGAGGCACGCTCAGTGATAGAGACTGACGACAGCGTCATTTCTTGTGACGCCACGGTACCGCATGCAAGCCAGCTACCCCACTCGAGATGCGCCGACGGCGTAGGCAAGCAATAACTCAAAGGGGAGCTAGCTAGACTCCCAATTTGACCATCAAAAGTACTCAAATTTAACCCGTCTGGTGCGAAGTTCCGTGCCCTTTAAAGGGGTAGTGTTAAGGGTCCCCTGTCGGCGAAAATCCGGCGCCCCGCTTCCCGCCTCTTGCGTCGACCATCTTTTGAGCGAAAAATAATTCCGTACAAAGCATACCCTACCCCGCAGACCCTCCTTGCAAAAACACCATCCAGATGGCGCTCGCCTCCGCGCATTAGCGACACAGGCAAGAAGCCACGTTTCCAGCAGCCAAGCCTAAAATGGCCGATTATCCCTTTACTACTTTAGTGCCGAATCTTGGAGTGGTATATGTTGATGACGAAGAGTTTGTCATAGCCGATATTCCTGGCTGAATTGACTGAATTTAGATTACAGGCAGAGGAAAGTATTTATCATTTCAAAAGTCTATATTTAGGATTTTTTTTTCATGTCACCAGAAAGCTCGTCTTCGTGCACAGCGTTCGCTGCCAGCGTTTCCCGGTAAACATTAACGTTACGTAAGCTTCAGTTTCCGGGAAGCATGAGAAGTACTCAGGAATACGGGTGGTTGATTAATTTTTTTATTCAAATAACGATCAATCATCCATCATTTTTGCCTTTAATTGGATAATCGCTCTTGACGTAAGGTGCTTGATCGTTTAATTGATTAATCGAAATTTTCGCCGGGCACTTTAAATAGGTTGAGAAATAGTAATTTACTTTTATAGGACCGCATTTTTGTGTTAAAGGGTGGAACCAAGTGCGACACACAAGTGTAGAAATGTTTGTTAAAAGTAATCTTCAACTTGTTAAATATTAAATATAGTTGGCATTAGTGGCTTTCGAAAAAACAATATATGTTATAGCTAGCACTTAGTGCATAATTAAATAAGATACATGTCACTAGTCGATCCCTGTACACTACAGGTAAATCAGAAATATGAAGAATGGCAGAAGGAAAAGGTGAAGTCTAATTAAACCGTACAAGAAATTGGAATACGCACAGTGTAAAATAAGATTACTGGTTCAGGAGTTTTAACCACATGCACACAGAGCGAAGGAAGGCCAATTGGCTGTTTAGTTTGGGTGAAGCCGGCATCTTCTTTGAATGGCCACTGAACCGGCGTGCGAGAACTGGCGCTCGAGAAATAGAGATATGCCGAAATCGACACGGACTCCGTCGCTATGCCAAATGCATGCTCCAAACAGTCGGGCATATAGGCTGTGCCACGTGTTTACTGGACTGGGAGTGAAACGATGATCGACGACTCAGTTGCTCTAGTGTGACTTGAAGTGCGAGGGCATTTCAAGCCTCCGGCTTCTGACGATGGTGTTCGATGGGGGGGGGGGGGGGGCAGAGAGGGGAAGCGCTCGACTCAGTATCACTCTCGACACACAAAAACAGTCGACAGTCGCGGCTCGTGCGTCGCCGTTCCAGTGCGACTCCAAAATTTTTGCGTTGCTCCCGTCAAGCTCTCGGAAAAGACTAATCGAATAGGTCTAATGGAATAAGTAGACTAAACTAAAAGTGGACGTCGATGACAATTAATCGTGTCGCGGGACACATTTAATCGATTGCTCATTCACTGATATTACCAATCCTATCAGGGATCTTTTATTATGCTACTGCGTTCCACTCTTAAAGGCGAAGCTTAAGCGTGTCCTCCAAATCTTTCTGTCATGCAAGCGTAGTTCAACACTATCTCAATAATCTCACTGGCCCAGGGCAGAAAGTAAAGAGGTCCTCCCGGGCGGACGTCTCGGTTGGTAGCAGCAAAAGTAAAGGTGTTTTGCGTGACGCGTGACGGCGGCGTCTTTTCAGCTGGCAGCTTTATACGAAAGAGCTTCACGAACTTTAGAAAAAAGGGGGGACTGGGTTTTTTGTATAATACGAGCATTAATCCGCCCCACAAAAGAATAAGTGTGAACGCGCGCAGCGGCCCATCCTGGGAGGGCGATAACTTTAGGCGAGAGTGCTTGTTTAGAGGTGGGCGACAAATAGAATGACGGGAACGGGCCGCGGACGAAGCACTCGGGCACGTCGACTGGGTGTTGAAGGCGTCTGGCCTGGAATAAAACCAAAATAAAGTTAAGTTAACGCAACGCTGAAGAGGGAAAAATCCGTTCAGCAGTATTCTCCTTACACATATATTACATAAAAGAAAAAACAGAAAGCCTCATGCCATCAGATGAAGCTTAATAAGCCTGAAAATACGCAAAAACGCAAATGGAATGGCGACGCCACCTTCAAGTTCCCTGACCAGCTCACCATGACTTAATAATTTTTGATGGTGTCTGCGCCAGAGTAGTTAACATTTTTATCGGGAAAGATAAACTAACTTTTTTTTCTAAATTAGCCGTAGAAGTAGCTTAGAATATTTATAAATGTTCACTACAACCGAACCGCCCAAATAGGAGAAAGTGCGTTGAAATCCATCGCACCACACTGGCACCAGCACCGGGGTTTCGTCACGAAAAAAAAAGGCCTTGATCCCTCTTTCACCCTCTAATCAACATATTAGCGTAAAGTTGAGAATAATAGAGTTGACCTAACGTTTGTCTACATAGCTCCGTTAAAATTATCACCAATTTGTGGTAAAAGCCGGTTTCTCTGCCATTATCATTGAGCAGTTCTCACAAATGACTGGCCGCACCGTACGTGCCCCATCTATTACGAAGAAATCATACTGAAAATGGTTGCACGTGCATAAATATAGTTGCATACATACAAATGAAACAAGTGGTAAAATTCACTGTGATACCAAATTAAATTTTCACTTCGTCGGCACACTGGGGTAACATAAGCATCTGGTATATGGAAACTCAGTTATCAGCATTTTTTGCCCACTCTGAGATAGGTGCATCTGCGCAAATTTAATATCTGCCACTGATGCTGTGGTATTTGTTTTTTACTGCTTTTTCAGCAGTTTTCAGAGCACGTCGCGCGCAACGCTGACGGTGTCTTACGATAAACAAAAGCTTCCTTCTTGTCTTACGGTAAATGCGAATGCGGCAGACTCCTTCTCGGAATAAGGTTTGATCATTTTGTTACTACGACGTTGAGTTCACTCGCGTCTATATATTGTGGACCGAGTAAAGTTCTCTCACTCACTCACTCACTCACTCTCTGCGCCCAATTTTCACAGCGTAAATTAATAGTGGACTTCCTCTGAACTTTGGCCTACTTAAAATCCAATGCCTATTTTTGAGGAATTGGATAAGGAGGGATAGTGCAATGGTATGGGAGCCAAGAACTGCAAATTATATTATAAAATTATGAAAGCATGTCCGCATGAATTAAAAATGCAAGTAGCAATCTAGGAATTAATCCATACATGAAAGTTAATATTGCATTTAACTTGACAAAATGTTATGGAAAAGATAATTGTATATATGATAACGGTGTTAAAAGACATAATATGAAAGTTGATTTGCTCGGCTTCTCAAAAGACCCAGTCGTAAACTAAGATTGTCTAGACACGGTTATTTCACGGTCACTGCGAAATGCGTATTATTGCACTGGATCTCAAAGATAGTGCTAATGTTGCGTTACTTAGTGCTTATTATTGAACTGTGACTACGTTAATTTGAACCGGACAAGAGCGGACCGCACAAGAAGTCAGGCTCAGACAGTTCTACTCGACAGCGCGGACATGAATTCACAACTGGTGGTTCGACGGTGCTGTGGCAGCCTGCGTCGAGACCAGAGGTAAGGCAAGGCATCCGGTTATACGTTGCTAGCAGCGAATCGCTAACCAGTGGGCTCCACGTATGCATGTAAGCTTATAGGGTCGGGCTGGGTAAACTCCACCCCATATTCGTTCAGCACCACAATCTAGCGTTTGCATGAACGCGACAGGTGAATCTGGGCCCGACAAGCGAACTTGACCAGTTCCTTTTTTTTTCCGGGATTCAGGTAAATGCTTTGTATGCGGTTTAACGTCCCGGAACTGGACTGTGGATTGTGAAGGGCTCATTAGCAGAACGCACGTGATCATTTTCGACAACGTGTGCCTTCAAAGTACCCTGCACGAGTGTTTTTGCATTCCCTAGTCTACATGGATGGCACTGAAACCGGCGACCTCGTGCTGACTAACACAATGTCATAGAAAGCTAATGAGCTACTAAGGTGAATTGAACTTTACGCGAAAAAAACTTGTTAAATATAGCACGCATCCTGCTTCTCTAGCAAAAGAAAAAAAAACGAACCACAAATCATGCTACCCGCTTCTGTCAATTACAAAACCTTTCATGCTCTGAAATCGGAATATAGGAAGCCGCACACATGCTCCCCAAACACGGAACGCTATTACAGGGCCTACACCAATCCCGAATCTTCGAGGTTATGTGGCCACTGCATCGCGCCGAGTTACAGCGCTTGCGCTCGCACGCGATTGTTCGGACAGAACGTGTCCTTTAATTCTTTTATTTCGCTCGCATCTGCCAGCATTTTCTTCTCTTCAGAGAAAATGCACGAAGGTTGTTGACACGGAAAACAAACAGCGCGGCACGGCCCTCTCGGCTCCGTCACCGCCTACCGGCATTGAATTGGAGCCACGCCGAGCGCTTTGTACGCACCTTCGTAAACAACGTGTCGCCGCTGCTTTTGACGGGTAGCCTCGGCGCAACCAGCTATGCTTCCGGGTTAGTTTTTTTTTTTGCGTCTAGGCGTCCCTCGGAAAGTCTAGCGAGTTATTGCATGAATACCCGGTCAGGCAGAGTGTGAAAAAGAAATGCAGGGATCCAGGAATCTCTTATGCCCGTTAACCAAGTGACAAATGAACCAGCATATTTTCGCAGCCAAACAACTATACTGGTACAACTATTGCACTGCGAAAGCTATTTTATCTAAAAAGACGCCTAAAGTCCGCTCCAACGAACATTAAGCTTATGGCCTGCAAAACATTTGTGAGACCTATTTTAGAATACGCTAACACGATTTGGTTTCCTTACACGGCAACTAACATAACTAAACTTGAAGCCGTACAAAGAAAGGCCGCAGGTTTCATTCATAGCAAATATCGTTCTACTGACTCACCTTCACGTCTCTTAGCTTCCTCAGGCCTCGACACATTATCGACGAGAGCAAAACAAGGTCGACAAAAATTCCTGTTTCAAGTTCTGCACCGTCAGTGTAAAATTGATATCACCCAGTACATTTCATATTCGCAATCTAGAATAACACGGCATCAACACGAGCATACGCTAACCGAGTATTCCTTAATCTAATGACGCGTTCAGGTACTCATTCTTTCCTCGGGTAATCAGAGAATGGAAGGAACTGAACTCGTCATTAACAGCGACAAACTGTTTATCCCTGTTCGTTTCACAGCTGGAGCTCATCACAATAGATTATTAACGACTTATAATGTTTGTTCCCTATTCTCTTCATGTTAAACTGATAGCACATAGAAAAAAAATTGTATACACTTGTTTGTTCCCAAATATTTCACTTTTTTGCTTTGTCTACGATGTGCCCCGGTTGTTGTTCATTTTATTCTGCGTTGTTTAGTGTTCTATTGTACACCTTATCTACCTTGTGTATTTTCTTGAATATCGTTGCCTTTTCATTCTTTGTGTAGCTCGCACGTGTATTTATGTACGGAAAAGAAAGTGTGCATGCCCGTTTGCTAGGCTCTCGGCTGAGAGCGGCAGTATTGCAAAATAAATAAATAAATAAATAAAATCGCTTAGCTGAGGTTCCCTCATGTAGTATGCTACCCGTAATAACCATTACTACTATAACATTGCTACGGTGACTACTGCTGGGACTGCTGTGAATTCTAATCCCGCTATGAATGGAAACAAAGAAAATGTATGGGGGTGTGGAAATATTCGAAATTATCGAATAACGAATAGAATTCTCTGCTATTTAATTTAATCTTCGAAATTAATATTCACTTTCCGTAAAGACAAATATTTTTCGGATACTTTTCGAATATTTCAAAACGTCAACTGTCCTCAATCGAGCCTCAAATTGGAACGACAGCATTATATATTCCACTTCCGGCGGCACAGCAAAGGCGTGAACCTTGAGCCATGTTGTAGTGGAACTGGCTATGTTGCTATAGGAACAGCGATCATTTGCAATCTCTGAAGAACAATACTGCGCCAGCGAAGAATACGCTAATTCATTTCTAATGCCTTATCCTTGCTTTTTACAAACAGCGCTTCATAACGTGCAATGTAATGACAGAAATTTGGTAACATTATTATTACGGTGGTGGGAACGCCGTTTTATTTTAATTGAGAAAACGCCGTACCGTAATTGAAAACTAACCGTAAAGGATTCGATATTCGATGTGATTCGATTCTGTTCTGGCACTTAACTAGTATATGATTCAGTCTCAAAACTGCAGTTCGCGCACCATTGAATATGTACGTCAGTTAGCAAGGCTGAATTTTTTCGCAGCGCCGCTGGTCTGCAACAGACCTCTCCACTTTCCCCCTATCCTCTACGTTATGTTTTAATATTCATGGTGGTCTTGTGTTTATTTTGTCTGGCCAGTTTCTTGAAGGCCCACGTCATTTTTTTGTGCTGTCGCCAAATCCAGCTGTCGTCGTTCGTATCATACGTATTAAGCGAGAAAATAATTTAATTTAATACCTTCAAACGCTATATCCCCTATATTGCAATGTATGTGAGCCTAAACATTGCACGAATAGAGAGCAGGTGGTCCGAAAGGTTGCGGTGAACGTTTAGCTCTTTTGTCACCGTGGTTAACTTTGTCGCCATATAGTATACATCTTGTTTCGAATACGGTTCAATGACGCTGTTCGTCTCATAGTACTCTGTCAAAAGCTTGCCCTTCAAGGAGTCTCTCCCCTTGCTGTAGGCAGAACTTTAAAAAAATTAGTTCAATTTGATTCATTCAGGCTGTATCTCATGGTCACTTCTCTCGTCGTGCTGTTTCGTATCCACAGTTCAACACAAGATAAGGTTTATCGTTGTGACTATTGCAGTACATGTTTTCTTTTGCCTGTGTTCGGTTCATCGAAATGCACCACTCAATGTTCTTTTTTGCTGTTACGTTTGTTTCCGCTCGCAGGATACATATTTATCGATGCGTGCGAAAATAAAATTTATAGTTGAAAGTGAAGCGCTGTGTCTGTGTATCTGTTTCTTTATACGTCCTCGTCCAGTCGCGCTGATACACTCTACCATGGCTTCTAACCAACTAGCCCGCCAACGTGTTTTAACCAAGCATGAGCTTGTTCTGGGTCGGCATGGAAATACGTGCATATGTCGGAACGCAAATCGCGAGAGATGACTAGCGGCCATTTGTGGCCGTCTGGCTGGTTGTTTCGGCGGTACAAGATGGCGTCCCGTAGCACGAAATGAGACGCTTGGCGACGATAGGCTCGGGGGCATATACCCGTTGAAGAAGTGTGAAGAATGCGAATGAGAGAGACAATCCACGGATCTTTTCTCTGTTCAGACGGCATGTCTGTAACAGCAAGCGTAGCAACCGGGTACTCTATGGATGAGGATGACGTTTCGTCGGATCGCATGGGCGATCGGGAGAGTGCACCTGCATCAGAATGCTGATGCCCTGATCGACAGATGCCTCGAATGTCAAATTCTTGGAGTCGAAGAGCCCAGCGTCCAAGACGCCCCGACGGGTCTTTCAGTGACGCGAGCCAGGAGAGCGCGTGGTGGTCTGTCATAACATCGAACAAACGGCCTTACAAGTAAGGGCGAAATTTGTGTAAGGCCCAAACTATACCGAAACATTCTTTTTCCGTGACAGAATAATTGGATTCTGCCTTCATGAGGGCACGACTCGCATATGCAACCACATATTCCGGATAGCCAGGCTTGCGTTGCGCAAGGACGGGGACGGCTCCAAGACCAACGTCGCTGGCGTCCGTATGAACTTCGGTCGGTGCACTCGGGTCGTAGTGGCATAGAACAGGCGGTGAGGTAAGCAGACGACGCAAAGTGGTGAAGGCTTGGTCACATGCCGCAGTCCAATCGCGAAAGTCACCAGGGTCAGCCAGCGCTTCGTCGGGGAAGCGATGATGCAGGCAAAATTGCGCACAAAGCGTCGAAAATAAGAGCAAAGACCGACAAAACTGCGGAGCTCTGTCACTGTAGTCGGCCGCGAAAATTCTGCGACAGCACGAAGTTCGTCGGGGTCGGGAAGGACGCCGTCTTTGGAAACGACATGGCCAAGTATGGTCAACTGGCGTGCTCCGAAGTGGTACTTTTTCAACGTAAGTTGAAGGCTGGCGGTGGCAAGGCAATTAAGGACTTCGTGTACACGAGAGAGGTGAGTGGTGAAATCAGGGGAGAAGACTACCACGTCGTCTAAATAACACAGACAAGTCTTCCATTTGAGGTCTTGCAGAATATTGTCCATTATCCTTTTGAATGTCGCGGGCGCATTGCAGAGGTCCAATGGTATTACTGTAAACTCATACAGGCGATCAGGCGTAATGAAAGCTGTCTTCGAGCGGTCGGATTCATCCACTGGCACTTGCCAATAGCCGGATCGCAAGTCCAAGGAAGAAAAGTATTCGGCACCATGTAGACAATCCAGGGCGTCATCTATGCGCGGTAGATGACAGACATCTTTTCGTGTAATATTGTTGAGGCGACGATAGTCCACACAGAAACGAATCGAGCCATCTTTTTTCTTAATGAGTACTACGGGAGACGTCCAAGGGCTGCAAGGTGGATTGATAACACTACGTTCAAGCATGTCTTCAACTTGCTCGGTGATGACAGGACGCTCGGTGGATGACATGCTTTAAGGACGCTGGCGTAATGGTGCCTGATGTCCCGTATTAATGTGGTGAGAGACGGTATTTGTGCGACCTAGTGAAGTTTGGTTCTAGTCAAAAGAGGCGCGAAAATCATTTAATAGAGTTATTAGCCGCTCACGTTGTGTCGGCTCAAGGTCATCGGCAACAGAGCAACAAAAATGTCTGGTGATACTCGGTTAGTTGGCACATGGGGTGTGAGTGCTCTTACGTTGGCAGTATCCACGTCGTCGGCCACAGGGAAATACACAATAACGTCAGCCTTCACACTCTCGATGGTTCCAATAGTCTCGCCACAGTGCAAAGCCAAAGTGTACGCATTTGGGCTCGAAACCAGTATTTCTGCAGCGCCATGCTGAACCGTGAGGAGGGCGAAAGGCAACAATATAGGCAGGCGGCGAATAAAGATGGCAGCGGGTGTGAACATGACCGTCGCTTCGACAGGCGATGCGCATGAAAGAGAGACAAATACAGCTCTGTGAGGAAGAAGACCAATATCTGACGCTACACAGACCCTGCTAACATCATGAAATTGAAAGTCGTGAGATGGCAAATCGCACAGAACGGAGAACTGAATCTCAGCACGTGCACAGTCAATGACGGAATGATGGCTCGACAGCACATCCCAACCGAGAATCACATCGTGGGAACAAAAAGTTAACACAGAGAAATCAATCGAATACCACATGTCTCGAATCAGCACCGTGGCAGTGCACATAGTGACTGGCTGAACTTGTTGTGCACGGGCTGTTCTAAGCAATGGTACCGAAGGCATCATGGTCACTTTCCGTAATGCACAACAAAGCGTCTCACTAATCACGGATACAACAGCACCTGTATCGACGAGCGCAAGAGATTCGATGCCATCAACGGACACTAGAATAACGTTAGCAGGGGAAAAACGAGTACTTTGATGTTCCGACGATTACGCAGTTCGTGCCTCAGGAACTGCGGAAATCAGTTTTCCGCCTCACTAGTACTGGCACTGGGCCTACGACGCATGGGTGAGAGTGAGCGCTGACGAGGGGAAAGTGAGCGACGAGTACCGTAGAGCTGTTACTGCGGTGCTGGTATGTCATAAGCAGCGTAGACTCCCGGTGATGGTCGTTGAGGCTTACGGAATGGTCGGAAGCCGGAGCTGGATGGTCGCGGGGTGCCCACGAAGGCCGGAAAGCGCCGGCGGCATAAGCGCGCTACATGTGCCGGTGTACCGCAGGCATAGCATATTGGGAGGTTTTCAGCAGTGCGCCAAGGATTTGTACCCTGCTGCTGTACACTGAAAAAGGGAGCCGCCGGCTGGCGAGGCGAAGGCGGAGGAGAGAACACCAGCTGGCGAGGCGCTGAAGGCGGAGGAGAGAACGCCGGCAGACGAGGCGCACGTACAACGGCTTCAGCATATGTCAGAGGCGCGGCCGCGGGAGCCGGCTGACACGGAAGTGGAAGAGCTTCGGTCACTTGCTCTTCAATTACCTGTCAGATCGCCGGAGCCAAATATTGATAAGGCGTCTCCTTGGTCGGCAAAATTGTTAGCTGTCGCGCTACCTCCTCGCGCAGAAATTCTTTTATTTGCGTCAGCAAAGTTGCGTGGTTGTGGCCAATAACCAATGCTGCTGACGCATCTTCCGTAGGCGGTGGGCGCCGAGCTAAGATGCGTTGTTTCCGTAGCTCGTCAAAACTTTGGCACAAATTGATAACTTTGGCCACGGTACGCGAATCCTCCGTTAACAACATTTGAAAGGCGTCCTCATCAGTGCCTTTCATAATGTGTTTCATCTTGTCCTGTTCTGGCATTGACGAATTCACGCGCTTACACAGGTCAATGATACCTTCGATGTAACTTGTGATAGTTTCGCCGTGATGTTGCGCCCGCCCACGTAAGCGCACAGCCCACTTGCGCACAGCGGAGCGCCCGAACACTTCTGCGAAACTTGTCTTGAATGCTCTGAATGCTGTAAAATCGTGTTCGTAGTTTCGGAACCAGAGGTTCGCGACGCCGGTTAAGTAAAACAGCACGTTGTGCAACTTGGTGAAGTCGTCCCACTTGTTATGCTGGCTCACCGGTTCGTAAGATGCCAACCAGTCCTCCACGTCATAATTATCGGTGCCGCTAAAGATGGCACGATCACGCTGGCGCAACACACCATAAACGATGACCGTCGGAGGCTGAGCTGCATCTTCCTGGGTGACTTCGTCAGGCATGATTGAAGCAGTCGGTAACGTCGGGTTTCAGAGTTCCAGTTTCCGAGGTTACCCAGCATCTCCACCAAATGAAATGGGGTTCATTGCAGCTCGTTCGAGGGATTGCAAGTAGCTCTTAATCACGAGTCCTAGCCCTTCGAATCAGCAGCCCGAGTCTCACGCTGCAGCGGTGGCAGTCCGCACAGCGCCACATGCATATCACCCACTATAATATATATACACACAGTGAAAGCACGGAGAGGGAGGTTAGTTCGTTCCGGCTCCGAGCACTCCTAGTTTGGTTACACCTATATAGGCTGGTATAGCCTTAATGGCCCTCGGCTGTTTTGTTCCTTTATCTATGTTGGTATCTTCATTCATTCATTCATTCATTCATTCATTCATTCATTCATTCATTCATTCATTCATTCATTCATTGAGTGCCGAATGCCGGCCTCACGTGAAGCTTCAAAATATACACCAGTTTCGACGATGATTCAAAGGCAACGATGATTAGAAATCTGTGGGACATGTCTTTGTCCTGCAGTGTACGTAAGTTAGGGTTATCATGATGAACAGACTGAGAAAAAACGCGAGGGGGGCATGCTTGTTGAAGCTACAGGCTTACGTCTGCAGACTTTGGATCGTTATGAACGCGCTCATTGCACTCATGAACACGCTCACGAACTCACGCGCTATACTTGCGAACAACTTTTTGTGGCAATAAAGGGAACGCTATACGGAGGCAAAGCGCGCACAAGTGAGAGCGCTTCCGAAAAGAGTCCCGTGTTTTCATCCACGTTAGTTTAAGCCGAGGAAGAGAAAACATAAACACCTTATTAGCAACAGCTAACAAGATTAAACACACCACAGTATGTAAAGGTTTACATATTTTGCGGCTTTTTCCTTCCGCGTCTGGGAAAACGCGAAACCATATCACGTGAAGCTGCGTCGATTCGGCGTCTGTTCCAAGCAACCAAAAGCCCTGTCAAACGCTGGCAGACTACTTGGCGCCGTAACACATGTGCAGAAGCTCCGCCCCATAGCTCTTCCTTCATAGCGACAGAAAGTTGTCCGCGAGTATAGGTCCACCTTTACTCAGCTAGAACCGTGGAGCCGCCGTGGGTTCGGGGAAGCGTACTGGCCGCCCATCACGGAGGCGCGGATTAGATTCGCACCGACACCGAAATGTACCAAAATTTCTTTTCAAGGCCACTAATTTACTTCGTTTACAGGAACCTCCCTGAGCAATTCAATGTGCATCCGAGCATTTTTTTACCTGTTTTTACTCTTTGCGCCGTTGGCCAATTTTGGTGCCACCTTACGGTTACGCTGACGCCGACGGATTTTCGCGTAAGGGGACATATAATGCTTTCGCATTACCATACTCCAGGTCGGATTTCCGTGGTGTATTGCGCCAAATATGGTCCACAAGGTGCGGCGTGAAATAGAGAGACATGAGTGGAAAAAAATGGCTGTGGCTTAGCTAAGGTTAAGCCCAGGATGCGAAGCATACTAGCCTTTATTTTAGCTGTTGAACCACTGTTTAGCCTGGTGAACTGCTGTTGGCTATATTTGGTTCGGCTAGACGAAGAAACAACTCATGCGTTACTCTGCTTCGCCTTCAAGAGTGGAACGCGACAGCATTCCCGTCGACCCGCCAGGGGGTGTAAGACAATGGGCTACGGCGCAGCGACTACGCGCCCCGCATTGGACGCGGTGAGCGTCGAGCAACGCAGCGTTCGGCGCGGCAACGAAATGTACGCCTGCGCAAGCGACGCACGCCTGAGCCTTAGAAACAGCTCGTTTCTAAGGCAACACCGCATTCACTAGAGGCGCTTTTGTACCGCTTTGAAGCATCGTACTCGTGGCTCAGTGGTAGCGTCTCCGTCTCACACTCCGGAGACCCTGGTTCGATTACCACCAAGCCCATCTTGCAAGAGTTGAGCCAAAGCCACCTAGAAACAAGCGCAGCTGCTTATATACCGCCGCGACGCCGCGAGCGACGGCGCGAGTTGGAGCCCCGTTTCTGCTCTGTCGTGACGTCACGGTGTCACGTGGTCAGCCTTGAAGGCGACACCGCCGCGCCTAAGGAGCTGGGTTGAGCTCTAGTAATATGCTTCGCATAAAAGCACAGTCGTTGCATCTCGGACATTACTATTACCTCTGTTACTCTGTAAACACCGCGCGATCGCCTGTGCTACACGCCGGGGGATTGCGTGTCGGCACCCGCGCGGAGAGGAGAGTGGGCTCTTCAGTTGTGGCTCTCCGAGACGAATCCCCCCGCGTCGTAGCTTCGGTTTTGTGAATTTCGCCTTGTCCACCACGGGCGGCTGAGCGTGACGTGTGCACATAGCGGACGCGGTCCCGTCACGGGGCCGCAGTGATGGCGTGGCGGCCGCTGCTGCTACTGCTGCTGCTTCTCTGCCCGGTGCAAGGACGGCTCGCGCTCTCGGACTTCGTGTCCAGCGTCACGCTGAGCCCCACGTTCAAGGCCAAGATCGCGACCGCGGGGCCAGTGACGGCCACGTACGGCGTGTCGTTCCCGCTCGAGCTCGAGATCGCCGGAGAAGGAGGCGAGGATGGCCGCGAGGCGCTGCTGCGAGCCGCGCAAATGGCGCTGGAACACACAGGCGTGGACGGGGCCGCGTGCGTCCGCCGCGCCCAGTGCGAGGCAGCCGGGGGTCGGCTGGCGCGGCACGGGCTCGTCGGCGAGGTGCTCGACCTGTTTCTCAGGTGAGTGCGAGAGCCGATAAGAGTGAGAGCTTGGGGCTAGTCGGTTTTTCGTTCAGCCTGAGCGTTGTTCTAAAAGCTGGAAAACGTTAGGCACCGGTTGATATTTTAGCTCGTGTTTGGTCGCCCTTTATTAATTCGCATGTGTATTTTTACTCAATCGAATGATGTTTAGCGCCAGCAAGGTGCGCAGCTGCTAGTTTTAATGTCATCTGTAACGCAAGGAAATGTGGCCGATGAATTTCAAAATTTATAGAAAATATTCTCTAAGATAGTGTTTACACTGTTATTCAGTTAGTTTTACATCTACATTTACAGTTTTACATCTTTACAATTAGCTTTCTTACAGTTAGTTTTAGAGGTTTGAGTGAGGTGCACATATTTTAGTTTTTTTTTTCACGTTGCCTCGAATGATCACTCTACATGGTATTTTACATTCACAGTTGACAGACCGAAACGAGATGCTACCGAGAATCAGATTCGCTGGATGTATTGTGGCATCAGGGTTGATGTGAAATAAATCTAACTGCTAGCTTTAGATTTCCAGATAAAAATACACATTGTGGTCCTAAAATAAGTACACATTGTTGTCCTAAATAAAAGCTGCCCAACACCATAGCCACTAAGCAACCACTGCAGACAACATTGTTGTCCTGTCAAGGTGCTAAGTATGGGTCATTTAGATTTACATATTGCTAGCGACTCTTTATATATATGTATAAACAACTTTAAATAGTTATTCAAGGTTGTGCTCGCAGCTATTGTAATCCCTTCAGCCTTGCTGATAGTGGAGGCCTTCTTGCTGATGTAGCTCCCGCGTCTTCTCATCCCGAGTAGAGCTGAAAGGTGAAAGAAAGAGAGGGACAACCAGAACTGACGCGGACTGGCGGGCACATGAGCTCGTCATCCTCGTCTTCTTTTGTCACTTAAGCTGTACTCGCTGTAGATAGCCGACCAACCCACTCTCAAGCTTTCCTCATCTTCGCGTCACATAAAAAAGCCATCTTAGTTTACCGTATTGCAGGTTTTCTCTTGTGTATGTGGCTTTGACCATTCTTAGCACGCAGTTATTCCAAAATGTAATGCCATGTCTTACTTAACACATTATTTAGCGTAACCATTACACTCCCTTGAATCTTCCTAATGTCGGGCTTGTGAACTGCATATCCCCTGTTTCCTAGAGGATTTCTGGACTCTATTTAATGTTTGATAAACCTGTGTGCTTGATTTCGCAGATATCGGTTTTCTCGCGCACAACTCCTTAAATCGTTCGGCTTAAATAATACTCCCTGTACTCTGCTTGTTTCTCATTTCACTAGGACTAAGCAGTCCCTATAACGCTGCACCAAAGTGATAATAATTTTGTCTTGTCTGTTGTAGAGGGCCCCGGTGCGGCCGACAGGAGCGAAGTGGCCTCAACTGCTCGCACGAGTTCCGATCTTGCCCGTACAGCCTCTTCACAGCAGGTGGCACCGAATAGAAGACTACAGCCATGAACTACTTGAATTATGCGATGCATGAAGGCTGAAGTGAAACGTTCATCGAAATTCAGCGATTCTACACTTTCCCAAACAAATCCTAAGATATTTTTCTGCATCCAGATATAGTAGCTATCCTAGATATAATACATATTGCCACTTTAAAATTCTCCACGCGTTTCCTGGTAAAACGCAACCAAAAACAGCAGCGTTTGTAAATCCGCAGAAAAATCAGAGCTAAAGTATAAACCCCATGCAAGCGATCTTGCGCTTGCGAGCGACAAGCGATGCGATGGAGATGGCTGTCGCGTTCGATCGTCGCTTACAAGTCGCACCCCATGCGAGCGACGATTTCGAGCGACGTCTCCCCGGTGTTGTAGATATTTGGGGGAAGCAAATACGCGCTGAAAATAGCGTGACGCGTACTTTATTAATGGAAGTTGATGTATTTTACTGTAAAAAAACACCATAAAATATTTCTGGCGGTCTTGCAGTACGTTCTTATTCTTGCACATATAAATACTCAATCGGTTGCTCATTCCGTGCGATAATCGTTAGTATTTGAGTGACGTACATCCAGTTCCGGCTTCACGCTATTGGCTAGTCGCTCATAGCACTTAGCACTAGCTCATAGCGACGAACTCTATATTTCCAGAACCGAGCGTTCGAGCGACAAGACCGAGCGATCTGTTCAAGCCACGGCCTGTTTCGTCACTCGAAGCCGTCGCTCGTCACCTTCGCACACAAGATCACTCTCATGGGGTTTAGCCTTAAACGTAGCCTTGTTGTCACGGTCGACGTCTTTGCTTTTGAATGCTGTCGCTCCGTGCTAGAGGCGGGGTCAGGAGGAATGTGTGGCAATGCCACCGGCAAGTCTCGTGCAGTTAAAGACTAAATGAGACCTCTCTTTATACACAAGCTTCGCGATGTGATGGAATGAGAGAGTGGAGAGTTGCTTGGGGACCCAGGTAAACCAAGAGGCGTGCGATCCTTGCAAAGCAATGGTTGGCTGCTTCCTCCCACTGTACGTGAATCTTTTCTTGCCGTGTAGCTTCGTTTAGGGTTGTGGAAAATGTGTTTTTGACGAGGTATTGCGTGTGAAGACAACTAAAAGATGAGGGCACTAAGACGACAAGACAGCAAATATCACAGTGGTGGTGAAGCATTATAACGGTGAAATCACAACTACGGCAGTATGACGATGATAGAACGACAATGACGATATCGACGATGGAAGAATGGCGACTGATATAATGTGACGAATACAACGGAATACCGATGATCAGTGCATGATGACAGTAGCATGACGGCAGTGTGACGTAGACGACGACGACAACGGTGATGTCGCATGTACGGTGATGAAGGCGCCGTGTTGATGACGACAGCGGAATGGCGAAGACGAGAACAAGACTACTGTGCGACGATGTCACCATGAGAACTGATGTGCTGCTGCAGTAAACTGTTCTATTTATACTATGTATAGGTCGCGCGTAGTCAATAAAAATGCTTCTTATAACAATTTCCGAAGTGCGTGGGATCTGCATAACTTTTTCTTCGTGACATTTGACGCAAATAGCTGAAATGAACAAAATAATTAAATACAAATGATGCAAGCAAACAGAAGACAACCGGTACTGCAAGTAAAAAAAAGATAAAGCAAAAACACAGCACATTGCAGCGTGACAACGAACCAAGGTGGTACAGCTGTCACAAATAAAGGAGCATATATGTGAAATACCAAGGTCTTCTTTTTCTGCGTTAAGACAATATTTAGAAATAGCCTGTGGCGTATAGTAAAAATTTACTAATTGAGATAAATTTATGTAAGCGATGCAGTGTGTATATATATATATATATATATATATATATATATATATATATATATATATATATATATATATATATATATATACATATGTTTGACTAATTATCAAAATTTCATTCGTCAACATTCAATCGTATTACTTTAGAGTTCATAGTGCAATTACGAATTGAAATTTGTCAGTCTCAAAGTCAGAATTTTGGAAGAAATTTTGCATCAGCACCTGTTTTTATAGAAGACCCGTAATACTTGCGGTAAATATACTATGTTGTTCAACTTACTTACCTTAACAGCATCTTTTTAAGAATTCCAGCTAAAAAATAATTGGAACATCAGTTTTCTTTATGTTCCCCGCTGGCCACAATTTGTGCATTGTAATGTGCGTAATAAAAAAATTCTTGAATAGTAAATTAGCCAAACACTTATAGTATGTCAACTACTTATTTTGATTTGTTGTGCTTATAACATTTGTTTTTTAGAGAAGTCCAGCTCCAGCAGCAGAATTCTGCTACATGCCACAGGCATTTAAAAAAAAGTTATCCTTACTTAAGCACCCTATGTAGTTGTTTTTCGTGGAATACTTAACCCTCGGCGTCAGACTGTATCATCGGGTAACGTGTTCCAGATTACTACTGCATTGCACAAAATGACACGTTCATTGCCAATGTGAAACCCCTTGTGCGCGTTATTCGGTACCCATTGATCAGACGAGAAGATGTTCTAATTAGTGTTGTTGTCAAGCATAAGGTAATAGAGCGAGGGCAGAAGGCATGGCGTGTGTCATCGTGCGAAGCAATGTAAATGAAAGTAGAATTCTCTACATTTGCGTCTACGCGACGCAAATGTAGGTTTGAATTGTGATCACGTAATGAATGCAAGTCTGCGTAACTTCGAAATCAATGATTAGGTTCTCTTGGAAGGAAACGCAAATAAACATGTTAAGCTTGCTTTAACGGAAAGATTTACATTGCGGAGGAGAGGTATCATTTTTTGAAGGATCGAAACACAAAAGAGAACCGATACACAGAGATTATGGATTTACCCCTCCGTTTGCGGCGATAATTCGCGAAAAGAATTATGGTCGGAAATGTTATCTTATCCTAAATAATTGTGGTGTATTAGAATGGTTGCTGCACCTTCATAGTCACAATCGTGCAGCAGCCACACGACCCTTGGTGAAGTTTTGTTTTACATTGACGTAACGAGGCACGGCCAGTGACGTCATCACAGGCATTCCAAATGATGGCGCTGGTTTGCGTGAGAAACTAAACCAAAAGCACCGATGACACGCAAGGCTGTGAGGAAGAGAACCGACTCATGCACCGCGATTTACTTGCAACGAGTCACCGCTTCTGATTTCCCACCACGCGGATAGGATACTGCGTCATGCCGTGTGGAATCAAAGGGAATTTATCATCGCCCTAGAGCTGTGGCAAAAACAATTGCGCTGGGGCACATGATGCATTCTAGGCTATTCGGAATGCTGTACACGTTGCGATGGCAGTATATCTTTCCGAGACGCGAGATATCTGTAGGCGAAAGATTAGGGGAAAGCGAGCTTGTTTTCTCAAGCAGGCGCGTACGTGTGAGCAATGGTAAATCCTATTCTGAGAAGCTTGTATATTGTCCCGCGTGAACGGGTTGCAAGGCGCCTTAACAAAAGAAATATTTCCAAATCTTGCCGGCCAGCTTTTTCCTTCTTTCTTCCTTTCTCGGAAAAACTGCCATATGGTGGAAGGGTTCTTACCGTTGCAGATGAATAGACTACTTTTTGTCATTTCTGCTTTTATTCCCGCGTCGCTTCTAAAGAGACTCGCCATAATAATAAAAGCTATACCATCTGTCAGAATCTTGAAACGAAGTATCACGAAAAACAAAATTGTTTTTGTTAACGCTGCTGTTTTAATAATGACCGCTCGCTAACTAGATGACATTTGTACTCTTTTAAAGCGAATGGAGACATTTGCAAAAGCGCGTATCCAATGGCAGTTTTTGGTACATCGTGTCGCACTGCTAGATCCGCTCACCATCAACTTTGCAAAACATTGTTGATGGACTGCAAACTAACGCTTTGCTTCTCCTTGTATTCGATTCTGTTCGGGCAGGCTGTTATCCAAAGAGAAGGCAATACTTAAAAGAATGGCTAGGCTGAAGCGTTATAGACGTACTGCGGTAGTAATAATGAGAGAGTCAGGAAAATCACAGGTACTTTGTCTTGCATTCTATCTCAAGAAAAAAAAATTAGTTGAAGTACACATTTAACAGTACCTTGAATTGCACAATATTAACTTTGACGACAGAAAGTTCGGAAGTCGCTTCACATGTTATGTCCTTTACGTTCGTGCTGCTGCTTTCAGAACTTATGTTTAATGTATTCGCGTTATTTTCGAAGATGTGTCATAATGCCGTTATGTGTGCATTAACCGTTATTTTACTCGTTCTTATACACAAAAGATGCGCACAAAAGCAGAACATAGTATGTGTAACTGTACATATTCAGAAACAAAAAATCTAGCAAAAAGTTATTAACCGATGCTGATACACAATTGGCCAACCCATACTATCACTTCACTCTTTGTTTGTTACCTTCCAGAATTCCGTCCTATTTTAAATGCTGCCTTTACTAAGCAATGTTTAGGTTTCACAGAGCAGTTAGTGAAAGTAATTGCCATTGTCACCTGCCGTTGATTATGTTCTGTAATGGCAGTCTTAATGCGATATTTGGATAAACTATAGTTTTTATCAATTTATTAGATTAATAGTTATGGGGCGTGAGGTAGCACACATGAGGGCATACTGTACGTTGCGGGCATATAGGTTCGTAACATTGTTGGTTTATCCAGATACATAGATGCACAGAAACACAACTTGCGCTCCTAAAAGCTATGGGTATACATAATCACAAGGTTGTTCTTAGAAACCTGCCACGTATAGTATGCCGATCATTAGATTGTGAGATGCGTCGTTCCCCTTTGTCGTGTTGGCATTTCTGCAGAGTGCAATTTATTACACGAAACCTAATGATCCTGTCGCGAATATAACGTGCAATTATGTGATGGTGTTATAAATGCCACCAGAATGCGTGGCAGTACGTGCTTATTTAACTTCTTTTTTTTTTCTCATACGTGATTAATTTTCTCATACGTAATTTCTCATGCAGAGACAACTTCATTGTTGCTGGGCAATGGAAGCTCCTCTTGCAAACAAAAAACGCGCTCCACTATAAAGTTAGTAGCAAATGCCACTGTATCGATGCAATTACTTTCTACGGTTAGTAAACTGACTAACCTCTAGCCGTTGCACCACCTCCTTTGCGTAGTAAATCCAAGTACCAGCGCTGTTAAAAACTGTCCTTACTAGAATGCTAGGTATATGTATGACAAGCAGTTACTAGCCTTTGGTTAGAAACTGAAGGAACCTCTTTTCTTATAGTGTAGTGCATATATATAGCACGAGGTGTTCAGTGGCGCATTAGTCCGCGAGATCTCTTTCTCTTTTAGCCATGTCAAAAAATTATTTACAAGTAGTTAGTGCTTCATGAAAAGTTTCGTAAACGGATAAGTTGTGAATGTAGCGAAACACTTGTATTGGTTTCATGCTGGTAAACGGCATTCTAATTATTATAGGCCTGACCCAATTCGTGAGTCCTTTTCCCAACAGGTAGATCCGTTGCCATTTCATACTTTGCATTTGAAAGTGCGCTGCCTTTATGAAGAATTATCTCGAATAATTCAACTAGATGATCTGTCGCTTGGCCACTGCACTGAGACTACGGCGCCTTGGAAGCTAATAATTGTTCTAAAGAAGCACAAAAACGCAATAAACTTCCGCCGTCTAGACACGCTATTGATCGAAAATGCGCGGCAAGTCGTTTCGACGTGTTGTACAGGGTCGGTATTGATTAGCTGTCTAGAGGATTGATCGAAGAATTAACCCACGGGCGGGACTCAAGCGTGTAGACACTGTCATGGAAATGTAAGATATTGCTCCTCGCATAAGGGGCTGTGTTTTGGAGATTCTACGTGTGTTTTCCGCAGAAATGAAAACAAAGAAAGAGAAAGAGAGGGACATAAATGATTCCAAACAGCCATACAAGTAGAAGAGTTTATTTATGTAATTAAAAAGGTATTTCTCTAGTTCAAAAATACGAGCAAACGTACATTCAGTCCCATCTATATTCACATTCAACGTGAACTTACCCAATTACCTGAATGTGAAGCGTGTCTGAAACCATGTGTATATGTCATGCCACGCAAGTCAGTCCATGGGGTCGCCGACTGCTTGCAGCGACCGAGGGATCCACGCCACTTGCAAAATATAAATCTGCGTTTAAAAATGTGCGTTTGTTTAATGTTTTGCTTATTGTACATCTCAGTTGCTGAGGCATCACTCAGTGGGCTTTTGGTTGCACGGTGGGGGTTGGAGAATGAGCCCTCATGTATGATAAGGCCTCAGCTGTAACTTTTTTCCAAGCGCCAACGAGATTTGCGAAGTTTGCAAATATGCTTAAGAACCGACGTTACGATTATCTATGCTACATCATTTGGATAAACTTAAGCGTGCAAACATGGTATAGTACTTCGCAGCTTACGAGATTCCAATCCTCATGGGTACAAGCCATGCAAAACTGCCACTCACAAATTAGTCGCATTTACTAATCCAAATAGGTCGCATGTTTTATAGCTACCTATTATAAATCAATATATATTATAGCACTTTTAAACCTTGCAGGGTGAAATTAATAATAACTTGTGCAAGCTTTGTATGGTTTCTACTTAGAAATTAGCTGAATCTTTTACTCACAGTTAGTCGCATATTTCAAAGCGTCGTATATTGTATTGGTTACTACAAGTTTTTATTGGGCCAACACAGAGAGAGAGAGAGAGAGAGAGAGAGAGAGAGAGAAATATAAGACAGGAAAGGCAGGGAGGTTAACTAGACTCAGGTCCTCTTTACTATCGTGCACTGAGGGAAGGGGGTATGGGGACGAAGAGAGAGAGAGAGAGAGAGAGCACAGTGTTGCGTACAATGTGAGGTCCGCGCCGAGTCTACACACGGTTCGAAACACCTGTCGACTTGAGGTATTTCAAGAGCGCTTTCGTGGCCTACTGTGCCATCGACGCGAACGGCCTTGGTCCAAGGATCTTTATTACGAAAAATGGTCTAGAATCGAGCTGGTTCAGTGCTGTCCGAAGAACTTCGCGCTCGACGTCTTTTTGGGGACAGATACATAGCATGTGGTCCATCGTTTCTGTGGTTCCGCAAGAGTCGCACAACACACAAATATTACAGAATTTGGACATAGGTAATGCATTGCTTCCTAAGAGTCAAAACTTGATTTTTTTTATTTTGCATATAAAAAAATATCACTATAAAATACTTGTACACGCGTCACTCGGGAGCTTGCATTGTTTCCGTGTGCTTTGCTTACAGCTAAAACTTAAGAAATCTGAATTTTTTTCTGAATTTCAAGTTGTCAATGGGCTTCTATACAAGGCACTGCGTTGTCAAAAGCGCCGCCAATGCAAGCGGTATAGCCACCCGAATCATACACTACCAACGCCTGATGCTAGATGACAATTAAATGAGAGCAATACCTTGTTCTATCTCTCCGCTAAGTGCTGCTGTGGTAAAAAATATTATGAACAAGACGCTCAGGTAGGACAAACACGCCAACTCATTGCTGCTCTACCTGCATCTCAGAGGGCCCCATGCGTTTATTTGATGACTTTTTTTTCAGCGCCTGTGCCTTGAGGCTAATGCCATGGATAAGAAATGAGATGGTGGTATAGGTGAGGATGTGGCTACAGGGGGGGTGTTAGCGTTGAAGACCTGGCCGGCAAGAGTCCCGCCTTAGCGCCTCTTTCCATCTCAGATATGTCACTACGAGTCAACCAGTCCAGTCTCCTGTAGAAAAGTGCGAATACATCGACAAAAACGTTAAAATCTTGGTACTTTTTTTTACGTTTTAAAGCGAAGTCAAAGCCGTCGAGATGCCGCAGCTGCTCTGCCATCCCTCTGGAGAGTACGACGTTGTGGGTTTGGCCCCGACCATGGCGGCCGGATTTTGACGAAGGCTTAACGCAAGATGTGCTCGTGTACTTAGGTTTAAAGAACTCCGGATGAGTGAGAAATTAAATCGAAGTCCACCGCTGCGGCGCCCCAGTGTTGCTACGGGATATTAAACCCCCATGAATCAATCGATCGGAGAAATGAAACTCCATCGGAAAACAAATATTATTTTTTCCCCCACTCCTACTGGATTCTCGCGTTCTACAGAAAACCAGATGCCGCACGGGGCCGTAATTAATGCTGGCGTCGAGTTCGAACCGCGCCGTCCTCTCAAAACCCGGGTCTTTCGAAATAATTGCCGTCCGAGCCGCACCGTCGTTAATTAAGCGCTGACCTTGAAAGGAAGGAACCGAGCCTCGGGACTTCGCCACGTCGAATAATTACCATCGCTGCGCACAATAGCCCTCGTAGGATTAAATTTTGATCGGTGGTAGCAGGCGTACGTGTCTTTGCGGGCGGCTTCCGACAGCTGTCACCCCGCCCTTATACCTCTGAACTTTCCATCCGCCTGCGCAGAGCACTAAATTACACGGCGGTAATTGCTCGGAAGAAGCCCTGCGCGGCTTTTTTTCTTATCGATTAACGGGGGATCGTAGCGACGCGCCTCTTTCCCGACCACGGATCAACGGTTCAAAAAAAAAAGGGGGGGCTGCTATAGCAGTGGTCCAAGGGGCACTGCAGTCAGCCGTAGCAGATGTTGAAGTTAAAAGTTTGGATATTCGTTTTGCTCTACATCCCATCCGCTGCAGAGTCGTGCAAGTCAAACTAAATTAGTGGTGAATAAAACACCACTCGCGTAATGGGAACAAGTGAAGCTCAATATACTAAGTTGCCAGCTAGCCTAATTCACAATGAAATAGTTTTTACGGCATAAGGTGAACCGTGTAAAAAATACGAATTTTTTTTGTAATGAAGGTTGCATTCTCCACTCGAAATTGCAGCGTGTGCATGAAGCCACGCACTGTAGAATTTGCCAAGAAGAACCTCTACCGGAACAGTGTTTGGTGCTCAACCTAAAGCTACGTTTGCTGCTAATATATTTCTTCACTACTTGGCAAAAACACCACCAATGAAATGCACCAGTCCAGTATTTCATATTTGCGGTATACTTTTTAGTGCAGCTGCAATAATTTAAGAACACAAGCTAGTTTTCTAGCGAAGCTATTGCTGGCCTCCTCTTTATGCTTGCTCAGTGCAACTCCAAATGATACTTGCTTACCGAGGTCTCCATGTGGGGGTGCATTTTACATTTATGCGAGAACATTCTAACGCGATGGCGTTAAGAGGAAGCATTAGCTCGGGTGCTCCTAGCTAAATACATGTAAAAGGAGAATTCCTTTTTCTCAGCAATTACTGCACCAAATTTTGTGAGGTTTGTGGCATTTAAAAGAAAAGCTTGAAATATAGCGATGGTTGGTTTCGAATTTCTGATTTAGGTCGTCAATTCTTCATTAAAATATGGCAGAAATGGAAAATTTTTAGAAAACGAAACTATGAAGTTTACAACTCTAATTCAGCAATGATATATGATATCACAATTTTCTGAATTGCATATAGTAGTACATCTAAAGAGGACAAAATTGATATGTTACATATGAATCTCAAAAAATATAGTAATATGAAATTAGAGCTATTTCCGAACCTTTGCACAAAACGTAACAATTCACGTATACTATAAAATGACATACTGAGTGTGTCCGCCTTCAGTGATCTAAAGGGTGCCGCTTACAGAACCGCGATACCTGTTTTTGATGCAGAGCTATTTTAAACTTCGTACTTCTATTTTTTTCAAACTTGAGAATTCTTGAAAATCTTTTTTGACAAACGTCATGCCCTAAATCGAAATACCGTTTGCAACAGTCGGTAGAATTTAACTTTCTCTCTCAAGTGTAACAAATTTTATTATAATAGGTCAAGGAGTTACCTCAGAAAAGCGTTTCTGCGTTTTACATGTATTCGAATAGGTTGCGTCGGGGTTGAGCCCGAGCTAAAGCTTCCTCTTAACGGCCCTGTGTCGCAGAAAATCCGGTGTCGGCGTTGGCAGAGTTGTCCTTGGATGAAAATTTCCGCACATATTTCGGTATATGTATACGCCACACCTTGCTATACGACATGCAGCATGTGCGGGTTATATTGTCACTCCATTCTATAACTAAAGTTGCTCACAGCAAGTCTTACATTCATGACAAAGTTATTCCTCGGAATTTTGAGAATGACAGCCCACAAACAAATGTCATGAAACAAACCACCAACAGCGCGTGCCATTTATGTGAAATCTTCTCAGACAAAAATAATTAAAGTGGGAAAGAATAACCGAAACCAGAAATTTACGTAATTTTTTGGGCGCGACTGTGCGCCCTCTCCTTTACCGGCCCACAGAAGAGGCCGCGTTTCTATCGTAAAGCTCGCCTTTGTGCACAGCGTTTGCCACCAGAATTTACCCGTAAACATTCAGGCCACATAGGCTCCAGTTGCCGGGAAGCGTGAGAAGCACTCAGGGATATTTGAATCCTGTCGCACTTCACTCTTAAAGGCAAAACTCAAGCGTCCTCCAAGTGGGGTTTATTTTCGTTCTTTTTTTTAGAGAAGCTATATATTATGGGAAGTTCCGCATCTGTTTTCGCAGGGCGGTTAAGGTCGACGGGCGACGGCAGGAATGATATGGAATGCAAATGCAACGCAAAGTGTATGCGCAAAGTGCCCCGAACTTGCTTTCAAGCTCAATGACCACTATTATAGAATAGAAATTAGCTTGCGTATGTCTCATGCAAATAAGCAGCCTAAACGCGCAGATATTTTAAAGCAGTAATCAGTGATTTTTGTTTATCTCGATGCGTTTAACCGGATGTACAATGGAGGTCAGCCTTGTACGCCGGCAGGCATACAAATTAAGTTTTGTCAGCTCAGAAGTATTATTTGTAAGAATCAGACTTGTGCTAAAGACTTGCCGTTGTCAGTGCGTATGTGATGTAACTGAGAAGTCATATATATATATATATATATATATATATATATATATATATATATATATATATATATATATATATCTGTAGGAATAGTCGCCTTTCGCTATCTCGATTAGTTAATGTGACGTTCACCTGTGCTGTGGATATATATATATACACATATATGCACAGCACAGGTGAACGTCACATTAACTAATCGAGATAGCGAAAGGCGGCTATTCCTACAGATGTTGACGTTATCATGATAATCAGTCGAGGGCAAAGAAAACCGAGCTCTGATGAGTGCGTCGTTTACACTTAAATGCGTAATTATGTAAGTGTTGCGCTTCGGTGTTGCGCTGCGAAGCACGTGGTCTCGGGATGAAATCCCGGCCACGGTGGCCGCATTTCGGTGGGGAGCGAAACGCAAAGCATCTGTGAACCAGGATCCTTCAAGTCTGCAGTTGAACTTTTGTGGTGAAAGGTACCTGTTGATACGCTATTTTCTTGTTGCTGTTGGTTACGCTCTCACTCGTCACTGTCATGTCTGGCAGCCTGCAGACTGTCTGTCTGTATAAATAAATAAATAAATAAATAAATAAATAAATAAATAAATAAATGAAAAAGTGGAAAACAGCCAGCCGTGGTGGCTAACGCGCGGCTGAGGCGTTGCACTGGTAAGCATAAGGTCATGGAATCAAGCTCGAACCTTCAATCCCAGCAATGGCGGCCACATTTCTATAAAGGCGCCGTGCTCGTGAAAGGAACCCAGGGGGTCAAAATTATACCGGACCCCTCCCGTCCCCTTCTATGGCGTGCCTGATAAGAAAGTGGCGGTTTTGGTACTTAAAGCCAATATGATCTTTCAAGCGAAAAAAAAAACATGAAAACAAGATACAAAGCGACCCGGTGGTTTCCCCGTATACCAAACGATGTGCCTACTGTAATGCTATCACCGAATGATAAGGAAACCTATGGAGATGTTTTAACTCCCGGGAAAAAAGGACAGAACTGGAAGGCGTTTTTCTTGGCGCTGTGACGCAAAACTTTCTCCCAGGAAGTAAAGGTGCGTGAGCAAAGGGTAAGCAAGGGAGAGTGCAGCTCTGATCAATATTAATCGAACTGCGACGGCACCCGAAAGGCGTGACATATAGAGCAGCCTCCCTAAGTTAGCTTCGCTCACTGACCGTCGCCAGGGTCCCGGCCCGAGTGCTCTTCACTGAGACCACACATTTCCGTGGCGCGTGCTTACCGGCACGTCCGACGGTGTGATGTGTGCGCACCTCGTGACCTCGTGCATTTGCCGCGAGCCCAGTATTTACGCCCCGCCATTCACTGGTCGTTTGCTTTCATGACCTCCCGTATCGTGCCTTTGTTTGTACCTTTTAGCTTTCTTTTTTTTTGCTTTCGTTGGTGCTGTTCACACTAGTGTGGTGCGACGAACTGCCGTTGGCCTCATAGGGACTTTCCGCTGGGTCGCAGAGCTGCGAGCAGATAAGTTATGGAGCCCCCGGTTGTCCCGGCTCTTTGCAGCCTAAGGCGCTTCCTTTACCAAGGGAAGCACTTGTACAAAACAGTGGGCAAGATGCAGCTTCGTTTCTGCTGTGTGATATCCAAATGCCATGCGCTGAAAACTGAAAACAGTGGTACTTTAAGTTCACTGCCTTATTTTTAATGAATCTTAGGGCACCTCACGCACTTTTTAATGCCTGCTGATCTATCTATCTATCTATCTATCTATCTATCTATCTATCTATCTATCTATCTATCTATCTATCTATCTATCTATCTATCTATCTATCTATCTATCTATCTATCTATCTATCTATCTATCTATCTATCTATCTGCGTTTGTATATGCGAGGGCGAATCAGAAAGCTTTTGACCCTATTTTTTTAGCCAAACTACAGCTGTAAGTGCGAAGTCAACATATCTATTCGCAGTGATGGACCTCTCGTGGACCGGCCAAGCCTTACTTGCCGGTAGCTCCGCGGCACGGTGCTGTTGTCAGTTGTTGAAAATAACAGTTGTGCCCCGCACGTCCACGGCGTACGAGCAACGAAGTGTGATTCGTTTTTGATGGAGCAAGGGAAAGACGCCACTCGAAATTCACAGAGAAATGCCGCCCACATATGGGGAAATGTGTCTCGCTTTGAAAAGTTTAAGGTGGTGGTGTTGTGAGTCCGCAAAAGGCCATAAAGGCCTGCATGACAAAGAGCGTTTGCAGAGGCCGCTCCAGGAGGGACACCGACAAGCTTTGATCAATTCAGTGGGAAAGCCTGGACTACCCACCATATAGCTCGGACCTTGGCCCTAGAGATTTCCACGTTTTCAGTCCGCTGAAGAAGTTCCTGTCAGGACAGCGATTCGCGTGCAACGATGAAGCCAAGACAGCAGCCCGACAGTGGCTCCATAGTCAGCGAGACGAATTCTACCTCAGGGGTATCTCATATTTGGTGCTGCGATGGGATAAATATCTGAGCCCATGTGGGGACTAGGTAGGAAAATAGTGTAACGTACGTAGAACATTACTATATTTGTAATTACCTGTGCCTGCCCTAGTTTGGCAATAAAAATTAGGGTAAAGACTTTCTAGTTCGTTTTTGTATACACGCAAAGTCCGCGAAAACACGCAAACTGCTTCAAGCGGCTAGTCGCACGGTAATTTCGCATGAATTCGCGGGCTTCTTTTACGCTCGGGAAAGCATTTCTATGTAGCACCATGTGGAGCAACAGAAAGCTGTATCAGGAGTTTTTCATGTCGCTCTGCAATTTTCTAACTGAAACATTTCATCTAATTATAACATTTGAGATGTTGGTTAATATAATTATTAATAATTATCTAATTAGGCCGAATAAAAAATAATTTATCTCCAAGCCACGGCCAACAACATTACCTGCAGAGCTACGTGGCATTCGCGTATTTTTAAGCTTTGGCGTTAGTTCGGACACCCTTTATATGTTTCTATCTTATTGTATTTCCGTCTCCTACATAGGTAGCTCGTAGCCTCTTGGCTAGAGCATCGGGCTTCTAAGCTGAGGTAAGAGGGTGGGAAACAAACCATCGGACCAACTTTGGTCACTGAGTACATACTAAGGCAATGTGCACATACGCGCCACTCTTCAACGAACCTCATTCACACCGACTTGGGTCACTATAGATGCGAAAACGGGTACGCACCAATGTACGAAGCAACTCGTTGATGCCGACATGGAGCACTGGGTATGTGCTCGTACCGGTAGGTGTGTTCTGCTCTTCAATGGAGCTATTTAACGTTAATTTTGATAACTTGGTATGTGCCACTCTAGAATGACGAAGAAGTATCCCTTAAATTTTTCCGATGGTGATCCAAGTCGAATCCACGTCACAAGGATTTCTCAAGTTCGGAAAGCCTACGCCTTCGCAAAGTGCGCACAAATGCGCTGCGTATTTGCCACTTTCAATGAACGCCTTTCACACCAACGCCCTAGTATGTACTGCTCTTCCATGAATATCTCACTGATTTCGGTAACTAAATGTGCCACTGACTGCGTGGCAAGCGAGGAAACCATTTCTCAGCGTTAGCAGGCATCGACGTGTCGTGTTTCTCGTCTCGGAGACGACTAGATAGCGCAGCGTGCCCAGAATGAAGCATGAAATAGAAGCCATGTGGCCGCATGACGCGTTCCTCCGTGGTCGCACGCACCGGTGCGCCATGAATTTCGGTGGTCACGCTCAAGCTTCGCGATGGCGGCGCTAGATGCCGCCGAGTGTGCTCAGAGAAGCGCGAAAGAAGAATCGCGACCGCAGTACGTACGTCGTTTGGATGGTGGCAATACGTTGTGTCGCTATGTTGATTCATGGCTAAGCGCCTTACCGTCGACATTCACCGTGCGTTAGGTGGCGCCGCATTTTTTTTTTCTATATGGTTCTTCAATAAGTCGTTCCCGCGCATGCCATCACTTGGCCACACCCATGGTTTCTCAGACCTCACCGCTGTTATGTTGCGCGTCTCATTGACTCAGTGTGCAAGTGTCGAGTGATGCGGAAGGCCTTGGCCAGGCTTAGCCGTTTGCTCCAAACTTAAACAGTAAGCTTTTCTGAAAATAAACGATGGCTACCGCGATATATCAAAACCAAGATACTCCCCCTCCCCCTCCCCCCAATGAATATTTCGAAGAAGAAATGTGAGCTGAGATGCCAAATTAGGGGCGAGGGCACGTAAACCTGCTACCACTGCTTTTGTTTGACGCACCGTCAAAGACTTTTAAAGCGCTTCGTAAAAGACGAGCGTCCATGCGTCAGCTTCTCGCCCGTTGTACAGCCATGAGCACGCCAAGCTGACTCTGAAAGGTTCTCGTTCGTTCGGTCTACATTGTCCTTGTTCGGTTGGCCTTGGGTCGCTTTAGAGTTTTGGGGCACGCGGCGACTAGGTGGGGTGTGGAAGACCATCTAAGTGCTTTATTACCTTTTGTTTTATCCCGTGTCTCTCTTATTTGTTTATATTTCCTACTTCTTTCTGATTTCTTTGTTTCCTATCTTCTCCTCTTCTTTTCATTCCCTCCTCCCGAAAGAGTAGGCAGACGTTGTTCTCCTCTCGGTGGCAGTTGTCAGCTTGTTCCCTCCGTTTCCTTTGTGTGCTTGTATGTTTCCATATGTAATAATAATAATAATAATAATAATAATAATAATAATAATAATAATAATAATAATAATAATAATAATAATAATAATAATAATTCCTATTTCACATTAAATATGTTCCGCTCAACCGAACAGGCCACGGAAAATTGTAAATGACGGGTAATACACGTCGCTGGGGGAAAAGAGGTACTAGAAAGTTCAGGTTGTCTCCTATCAAATATCTCTCCTTTGGTGAAGAGCTTTGTGATTTATTTTGAACAACTTTCTAGCTAATAGACTTTTCTGCTTTATGTTATAGAGGCGTTTTTTGGTAATGTGCAGCAACATGGGTTGTTACAACTGGAATTCACAGTTGCTCACTGGCCACTTCTAGCGTTTTCCATAAACAGACAATTGACACCGTACGAAGCCAAATGCGCTGCTTTTCATTGAAATGTACGTTACATGAGTGTAATGATTGTTTACTGATCAAATTTATGTTCTTGATAATGGGAAATGTAATTAAGAGTGAAACACGATAGAACTTTCTCGCCTAAATGGGGCCGTTCCCACAACTACTGCATTATCATAGCGAGTGCCTCGACTGTGGCAGCCTGGGTGGCCTTAAGCACCGCACGAAGATCTGCACGCTTGTAAGACAGCACAGAGGCGAGTACATTAGCGGATCTTGCATGTAGACCGCCGAGGCTGTGAATGGCACTTGGTAACATTCTCTAGGCTAAGAGCAGCCTTCATCATACCTCAATTAGTACCCTATCGCGCGCTTTGTGCGGACGTTCTGTGTTAGCCTGCCTCGGTAGCTAATGTAGCGTGTCCATCTATGCTTTCATTATACTACTACACTAGCTAAAAGAAAGCTCTGCGCTGGCGGCCACTGCGGTATAAACGTGAAATGCAAAATGCTACCATTAGATAACAGTTAAACAAATTACAATGAAATTTGCTTCATTTACGATATAAAACTGAATTTTACTTGCCAATAGAAAGCAGAATTTTCATGTAGGGCCTCGAAAGTTCTGCTAAAATTTACAAGAATCCGCAAGTTAACAAAATATGAAGAACGAGATTGACAAATTCGTGATTCGTTACCAAATACAGATATTGCCGTTGTGTGAAGAGCATCTCTGAGATCATCTAAAAAGAATAAACTTGACAAGTCAGTTTAAAATTTAAGTAAAATCTCCATAATTTTTATGAAGGTTTAGCAATACTACTACTCGCAAATTAGCGGTGTATGTTTCAAAGCAGCGCATATTGCTCCAATTTTGTGAGCTTTAGATGTCTCAATAGGTGGAATAAACGGAATTATTATAGAGTTTCTTCATTCCTTAGTTATGCAATCGGAAGCCTGCGTATTCAGATTCCTTAAATTCTGCAGTATTGAACAGTTTTTGCGAAAATACTGATGGCCTAAATAAAAAATCTGCTTCCTCCAGCCGACAGCCCATCGAGTTTTACGTTTGCGAGAAAACCTGTTTCTTCGGTACTGTGTGTTAAGATTGGAAGCTGACAGGCAAATCTTCCTCTTAGGAGCTCTAAACTTCCTTTGCTGTGGCAATCCGTCTGTCCCATCTTCCTTTCTGTTACGCAGACCAATAAAGCAGTCTATCGTCGTCTTCATTAAGTTATCGTCGTTGCATCATGTGATCAACGTGCTTGCCCTTCCCCACCTTTGAACTAGCAACAAAGCCAAGAAAACAAAAGAAGTTCGAAGACAGTTCAGCTTCCAGTTGGAGTCGACGGAAAAATGAGTCTTCCTGGACGAGTTGGGGGTGTGGACGGGGTGCGTGAACCATATATTTATTCTGGGATGCTCGAAGCGTTTCAGACGACAATGTGTCAAAAACGCTAGCCGTCACGAGAGAACAGAGCGAAAATTCTCTTCTTACTACAGGTACTACTGGAGGGTGCTACTGCACGGTTGTACCAATGTGACTAATACCACTGGTGCCGCATGACGGTACCACGGGTATCAATACTACAGGTGCCTGTACCATCGAGAGAACGATTACTACTGGTATCAGCGCTATCCGCAGGATTGGCGCGCATTTTCAGACTGTATATTCTACGCGATTGGCCCACGGATGAGGCTAGAAACCTACCCGATACGTAAACGAGGGGGTGGGGGGTGTTATTCGTCCAGCATGATTTTTTGTTTAAAATCACCCACCAGTGCTACTGCACCATTCACGCAGCAGACAATCGGTACCCCTGCAAACTGACTTAAATAGTTAGACATTTGAAGCCACAAAGTATTGCCAGAGAGTACATATCTTGTCTGCGTTAGGGAACAATAACTCATCGTACAGGGGGGGGGGGGGGGGGGGTGTTCTCTATTTTTTTATTGTTACTGTTACTTTTAAAGGTCACCTGTGGCATGTAGCGCAGTTCTACTATTTGAGCAAGATTGCCCTCTGAGACTGGCATTGTTTGCACAAGAAACAAAAATGAATATTTGAATACTTAGGAAATTTTCGCTAACTAGGCCATGATCCAATTACTTCACGGAACACTGCAATATACAACTTGTAGCCGGCTACCTTGAATGTCATATCCAGTCGGAATGAACTTAAAGGATAATACCAGTTTCGAGATATGAATTCCCTTAGTTTTACTGAATGCATTGGTGTTGCAGCAATTTTTGTAGTTCAATGCCTAAAAAGGCGTTTTGTTAAAAAGTAAGCGAAACTACAATTAATTTTTTTCCAGATGTTTTACTGCGCTTTCCTCTAACGTGTTTCTAGCTTTAAATATCGTTTCAAGTTGATGAGCCTTGTGAAATCACTTGCTTCGGTTCGTGTATTTTGTATACGCGGAAGAGATTAGTTAAAAGTCGAATGGTGAAATTTCGTTAAATAATGAAGAATGCAGTTTGATTTTCAGTATACGTAGTGTCTCTTTCTTCGAGTAATTGAGCTTACTAAGTAGACTTGTGCTATATACGATAGGATATGTTTAAGAAATTAAAATGAAGCACCCACGGCATAAAAGCACAGACCCATACGTTACCTTTCTACAAACGCGTTCGAAGCTTGTGAAGCAAAAACGCTCGTGTCTCGTGGACTGGGGCCACGTTACAGATCCCCTGGTGGTCGAAATTAATCCGGAGTCGCCCGCCACGGCGTGCCGCACAATAAAATTGTGGTTTTGGCACGTTAAATCCAAAAATTCAATTCAGTGGTCCGGCCAACTTCAACAAGAAACTTTTAGAGCGCGCAAGTGTCACGATTTTAGCGGACACCCGTGAGGACTGTTTACACATCACCGCCTGTGAACATAAAAAGCGAGCATTCTTGTCAAGGTGAGACAAAGCTCACTTACACATTTACATCCAGTGTTTCGATGGGCCCCATTCCTTTTTTTTGGCCATTGATCAAAGGAGAGTTTTCTTGCGGGCGACGAAAAGCGGTGATAGAGTTGGCGACGCTATACGCGACAAAATCATAAGCAATTCATAACGAGTGTCTGCGAACGGCGATAAATGAGCTGCCCCGTTGTGCATCCAGAGCTCCTATTTTCGCCGGAGACCACATACCCTTTTTCATGTCTGTTGGACTCGTTCTCTTAACTAGAAAAGTCGCGTCTTCGCCAGAGTTTCGTCGCCAATACACCGCGCTTGATGCAAGGAACATAATATATGGTGTGTTCGTTCGCTCAGCTTTTGTTTGCCTGCATATGTGGACCCTTCCGAGTGGGGTGAGCTTACCATGAACAGCCTCAACCTCAGTGTGGTATGTATTGAAGGTTTTCATTAGTGCTATCCTTGCTTGTCAGGGAGGTGCCTTTTATTTGAAATACAAGAAAAAAAGTATTGAAATAAATGTGTACTTCTCTTCAGTTACCCGCTGCAATGCGAGTGGCATGCCTATGCCTGGGGCCTGATGTCAGGCCAACCAGCCCAAAAGTTTGTCCTTCTGAAGTACATTACCAGTATTGATGCCTAAAAATATTTAAATATTCTTCATTCGTTTTGTAAAAGTTGGAAATGAAGTTATTGTTAAACGAACGAGGCCGTAGAGTGGGTGGAAGATAACGCGGTAATATATGACTACATATTGTGTATTATAGCATTGTAGCCACTGTTTTTTCAACCACCGTGTGATCACGGGCTCGGTGGTAGAACAGAGTGCTGTTTCTTTCACCAGCATAGCGCGTACAAGAATGAGCTGATATGCTTGTCGAGGTAAAGAAAGTCAAAGTACACACATGGTGGCGCGTAAACGTCAAACGTCGTTTCCCTTAGAAGATTTTGCATAATATTAATTTGCGTTATTCTTCTGTAGATGTAAGTCCCCTGAAATGTAATGTGTCTACGGGTGCCTGGAATCCCCACTTTGACATTTAAAGTCCAGCCAGATTTGCGCATCAGCGGAGTCAACAACGTAAAGCTCGTCACGTGAAGGCGTGCGCCGGTATCCCTAAATCTTACTCTTAACCACAGCATAACCACGTCCGGGGCAACAAACCTTGAAAGTGGTTTTCCTTGTCAATGTGTCTATTTATCCTCTTTTCTATGGGTAACTACTGCATAAGAATGTGAGAAATTTCACCATCGATGATTATTGTTCGGTTGTGCTGCCGATATAGCTTTTTTCTGTCTATTGTTTTGCCATGAACATCAGATTACTCTCTGGTGCAATGTCGACTTTCACAGTCCTTTGTACCAGGGTGGATTTTGCTCCATTGAAGCGCTACTTATAGTTTGCATATCAGCCTTTGTTTGTAATATGCCTCTTCAGCTGTTGACTCTTGTTCAACTACTATACTTTCTTGCATTGTTTCTATACCTCCCGAAAATTCTCCATAAACCTCCGTGCATTGGAAGCCGTCAGTGGAGTGATGAATGCGATTGCAAAAGCATTTCAATGACGGGACACTTCAATGCTGTTATGGAGTTACAAAGTATTTACGTTTGCGTCATCTTAGATGTATTCAACGAGTTTCTCAATTCATTACTTGCGATAGATAACTGAGTGTTCAACAATAGCGTCTGCAACCAAACGTAACGCGCACTGCGTGCGCGAAGCTATAGCGTTTTCCTCAGTGTGTACGCTCCGTAGGTTAGTGGATTCAGCGGTTTACGTACTCTATGATATCTTATATCTTATCTTATGTTGTTTGGCTAGTTTTTCGTACGTAATGCATACGTGGTCGAGAAAGTAGGGTTACGTAGAGGATACGTAGAAGAAGTAGTCGAGAACATGGCGGCATTCATTGTTCCCGCTTCAGCGTGAATTTTCGTGATCGCTACGCTCTCGCAGTCGTTGACGGCGAGTAACTGCAAAAAACGGGCTTTTGTTTCCTCTAAATTCACCTGAAACGTTTGTTACGCGCGCTTAGCACGTCCAGTTTTCTGGGATTGTATGGAGATTACAGAGTCCATAAGCCTAATGAGCCTCGTCGGCATGGAAACGGTAGGGTAGTTTCCTAATGCATTGTCTTGGCTTGTATATGTTTTGCCCGAGGCACCACACTGCGCCCTGTTTTCTATTTCCTGGTGCAAAGAAGGGGTATGCAGACACGGACACAAGAGAAGTGAACAACACGAACGCCCAATAGCTTTTCTTTTTGCGTCAGTGCTTCCTTCAGTTGACAGTAATCGGCGTTCGTGTTGTCCCCTTCTATTGTGTCAATGTCTGGACGCCTTACCCCTTCTTTCCATTATGAATCCTTACCAACTAGCTCAGCTTTCTGTCGTTCTAAGTTTCTATTTCCTTCCTTGCGCTTGTGTTCTCAAACGGTTAAACTAAATGTCTTGAAGTTATGCGCACCGCAACCTCCCGGGAAAGTGCTTGCGCTTTACGTACGTAATTCTGCAAACGCTATGCTAAAGCTTTTTAATGGCAAGAGGCAGTGTATGCCATGGTAACAAACGTAGCTACAATTTCAGATTTGGGGTACGAATCTCAAGAAGGGGCTGACAGTGTTCTCCTTTAGTTGCGGTGGGTACTAAGCCGGTGCTGAGCTGATGCAATCTGAGAGCCTCTTTCATGAATTCCTGAAATCAATTGTTGGTGACGTTAACTTTGCCAGTGGTAAAGCCCCTTGAGACTGTCTTTATGATAACGCCTTATAGCGGCTTGATGACCTCACAATCGTCATCATAATCAAATCCACCGCGATATTACAATGTTAGTGACGTAGTGCTACTAAGCTCCAGGTCGCCAGTAAAATCCCGGAAACGGCGCCCACAATTTTATGGAGCGGAATGCAAAAGGCAGTTGCGTATCTTGCATTGAGTGATAACTGCTCCAAATTTGGTCACAGCTGTTCAAAATTATTCGGAGTCTCCCACTCCGTGGCCGGGCCACGAAAGAAGCTAGAAACATATCCGATACTGAAAAAATTACGGTATCTCGCCAAGAAAGACATTGTCTTTGTGAATAGTATGCAACCAATAACGTTAACGATCCGCCAGTATTCTGGTTGCTAATGTTATTTAGCCAAGAGAAGCGTCTTGCGATGCAGTGGAATAAATTCTCGCACACTATATGATTCAGTGTTTGATACGCTTGGACGTTCATGTTTTAAATTACATTTTCATTGTAGTGTCAGCAACTTAGAACTTGAAGGTTAAAAAAAACAAGTCGGCATGCCAAGATAGAACGGGCTTAGACAAGAGCGTCTATGGAATAGAATGCTGTTCCGTACGAATCTAACAATGATATCAGCTTACTCATTATCTTGTGGGCTGGCGTCTGATCAACTTTCTTTGAATATAGCGCAAGAAGGATTTATGTGTTACTTGCTGCTGAATAGAGACGCGTTCTTCAAATTATGCATCCTTCACAATGCGCGAAATGCAATTTATGTCTGACTTTGTAGCAGGAGAGAGTCTGGTGCTGCATTATGGAAGTACCTTATCTCGTACGTGATTTTCTTTAGCTCCTGTATACGGCACGATTTGAGACGGCAAATTAGATCTGACGTTCCATCTTCCTGGCGTTCTTTCGGCGCCGTCCTCCAGCAAGAGCATTTCCGTAATTAAATTTTGCAGGCACTCTGCCGGAAAAAGAAGTCTTCCTTGTTCGCCCTCTTGCTAGAACAATGTTTCTAAAGTTAGGTGCGCTCGATGAAACGCAATTATGAAGGCGAAATGAGATTTGCTCTAGAACACAGTGTTGTCACTTTGAAGGCATAGAAATGCATTGCTGTTCCAGCAGTGCGGCACACGTAGCAGGCCAAATGCAAGTTAATTTCGGCTCCACAATAAAGCGAATTTTCGTTAACTGCATTTCTCTTGGAAAGCCAAAGGATTCACATTTGGAGTGCAGCTTTGGAAGGTATAAGGCACGCATCCATGTGTACATAGGTTCTCTTCTTGCGGCAAAAATGTTGCTGAGAGCACCACGGTTGACAGAAATACTGCTCTTTGAAAGACAAGAAAAGGAAAACTTGCCGTGCGTCTGCCTTAGAGGGCACAGAAAATCTTTTTTCCTTTTGTTGTAGCTGAAGTTCTCGGTACCAGAGTTTTTCTTTTTTTTTTTTTTTGGTAACCCCAAAAATGGCCTAATTTGCCACGGTAGCTATGGTTTACGCATGAAACATAAATAAGTGCATCTGCGCCACCTCTGGATTATTTAACGTTTTCTCTAAGAAGGAACTTGACAGAAATATAATATTTCGAAGTGTGCGCTGGCCTTGCTAAATTTTGTGCAATTGTTGCTGCTGGCTTATTGGGTCACGCGAATATATGTCCAAATAGTCGTACAAAGCCAGGAATCAGATACAGGAAATGTAGGCGGTGCTTCACGTGTTGCCTCATGTGTGGACAAGTCTTAAATAAACGAATTATGGTCTACGAAGCGCCAACATGAATTTAAATTCCAACGCCCCACAATTGTTAGTGCTGCAGTCTCCGGTACTCGGCACCGCACAGAAAACACGAGAAATTTCAGGGGGAGGGGGGGGGGAGGGGGGGCACGTCGATATCCAGTTCGCTCTCACGCACGCCCGATCACAAACACACGCACACACCTACGAACGCACACACATAATGTGCACAACATTACCCACACATATTTAGCTGAGAAAACGTGCTCGCACACGCACATAGGCGGCATAGATTCAGTCATTTTCACAGTGCTTAAGTATTTTCGCGTGTTTTAGTGCTTGTCAAGGATATTGCTTCTGCTTTTACTTTTTATTTGCAACGTACTAAGCTTTAAAGAATACGAGGGGTGTTCAAATTGTAGTTTAAGAAACGGCTAGAATATGAATTGACCGCTGTCTAAAGCGAATTGAATCGAATACGAATCCAGTAGTGCGAGAAGCCTATGGAATCGAATATAGAATACTGTTCAAATACTTTCCGTATAATGTACAGCTTTTTCACCCTTAATCTCAGACAATTTTCTCGTATGGGCATTCACGAGATTAGACAGTTTCAATTGTTACATTGCACACTATAAAGCCAGCTTTATTGAAAGCACAAAGGGAGCATTAGGAACACCCAACAAGTTTGTTCGCACGCCTGGGGCTTTTTAGACCATCTGGGGTTATCGGGTTTCATGTAAAACTTGGAAAGACAGCTTTCTTGGCGTAGGTATTCGTGTGTCTACCTTTGTGACCATATCAGGAATGCGTTCCGTGTTCTGCACATATGAAGAGTGTCACACTACCCACTCCCGAATACCGCGTCTAAACTACATTTTAATTCGCGTGACCATGTTTATCCGGAAAAGAGTGACTGTCTGGGCAATGCAGCGTGCTCTAGTACGTTATGTCCACTATAGATTGGATGGAAGTTATAGAATTTTTTGCTTAAATTTCATGTTTGGTCCTGTGCCGACGACGACCTACACGACGCATTGGAAAACTATTAAAAAATATTCGGATTTTCGAATACCTGCCCTTCTATTCCGGGACCAAAAGCAAGTATTACCTATTCGATTCGAGGACAAAATAGGACCACGTTGTACTCGTTATTCTAAATATTTGAATATTCGCACTCCCTTAAAAATGCCTAATTACCTTGAGCTTTGTAGAAATGTGCAGAAGCCCTCTAATAAGACCATGAGCATTCTTCACTTCTCTCCCTTGAAGGCAGAAGGCAAACATCCTTTACGCTTTATCATTAAGCTTTTCTCTCCCCCCCCCCTCTCTCTCTCTGTCTCTCTCTCTCTCTCTCTCTCTCTCTCTCTCTCTCTCTCTCACTCACTCTCTCTCTCTCCTTCATGCTTGTTCTGGTGAGGTCGTATTTCCTTGCAAATTATTGCGCTTCCATGCTTTCCGACCAGGTTTTGTTGCGCGCAGACTCGCTTCTATACTCGCAAACAAAAAAATAAAAAACGGGAACGCAGTTCGTGGTCTTTAAACTGTAATTTCGTCCGTCACCCGATGGCAAAACTTCTATTTTTTTTCTTCTCGAGATGTTATGAAATGTCAAAATAACATCATCTAGTACAAAGATTCTTCTGCTTTTAGCATGTTCAATGATACATTTCTTTGAGCTTCCTTCACATCCTTCCAGCTGACATCTACTAATGCCATCTAAAATATATTGAAGAACTGTGTTCTTCAAATTTTTGCTATTTATGGATTCCAAAAGAAAGTGTGTCCCATCGAAATAGAGAGGGACCGTCTTTTCTGCGCACAATGGTGCGTGTTGCGTTTTGCAAGGGTACATATCCATTTTGAAAACAAGCCTTTCAATGCGAGTTACCAGCCCATTTCCGCATGAGGTATGTCTGTTTCCAGTCTATTTCTAACTTGTTTCTAGCCACATTTATGTGCCGATCCTCACGATAGTGCAGCCTAACTATAGTTGGCACTTTGGGGCAGTGGCAATGTTCCACTGCGTATTTGCAACTGGGCTCACTGGGTAAGTGCAACTGGGGCCACTGGTTGTGTTGGCGACGACGATGATGATGGCCGTAGTAATAGTAATAGTTATTAATAGTAGTAGGAATAGTTGTATTATTATTATTATTATTATTATTATTATTATTATTATTATTATTATTAATTTAACATTGAGGAAATGCCGCTCCAATGTGGCTCTAAAGGTATGCAAATATGCATGGGTGGCTGAACGGGCATGTTGTAACGTTGCATCTTTGGTTAGCAGCGTGACGACCTACATGGGAAGTAACAGTAGTGATAATAAAAGTGCGCACTCTCTGGCTGCATATTCCTTGTGTATCCCCGTTAGTGCAGCATTACTCAAGCTTAGTGGTCCGTCTGTGGGCAGGCGCATAACACGCGCCGAGCGATACACTTACAAGCCCACATTCACCAAAAACCCCCTTACACTAGAATTGCCCTGATAAGCAAATAACGGTCCAACATTATGTTTGACGTAATATTAGTAGAGGCAACGGACCAGCGGGAAAGCGCACTTACCAATGAAGAACTTTGTGAATTCAGCTCCTGACTTTGTGTAGGCCATATTTATTAACGAGGCTTACTGAATAGCTATATCTAAAACGTACTCTTGTGCAGGAGGAGAATTATCTATGTTAATTATTCACATGAGGCCCTGATCATGAGAAGGAAATTTGCAGAAGAACAAACATGTAATGGAGCGCATACGAGAGGCGTTACCTAATTCTGAATGTGGCTTACCACTGTCTTTGAAAAGAAAAGTACAATCATTGCACCCTAACTAGGGCTATCCTGTAGGGCCGAAACGAGTAGGCTAACAAAGAAGCTCGAGAACAAGTAACGGACCGCACAAGGAACAATGGGATAGAAATTGTCAGGCGTAACGCTACGGAAAAGGAATAGAGCGGTGTGGATCAGAGAGCAAATGCGGATAGCCGATATTCTAGTTAACATGGGCAGGTCTTGTAATATCTAAGGTCATTTCGGTAGGCAATTAGGGTTACAGAATGGATGCGAAGGTACGGGAAGTGCAGTCTAGGAACCCACCATGGTTGCTCAGCGGCCATTGTGTTGGGCTGCTGAGCACGAGGTCGCGGTATCGAATCCCGGTCAGGGAGGCCGAATTTCGAGGGGAGTGAAATGCGAAAACACCCCTGTACTTAGATTTGGCTGCACGTTAAATAACCCCAGGTTGTCGAAATTACCGGAGTCCTCCACTACGGCGTGCCTCGTAATTAGAAAGTGGTTTTAGCACGTAAAACCACACAATTTATATTCTTTAAGTGCAGTCGAAGATGGCAGAAAATTACGTGGGCTAATGAAGTAGGAAATTTGCAGGCAGAATTTGCAATGAGATGCGCAAGACAGAGACATTTAGAGGCCACTGGGAGAGTGCTTCATCATGCAGTGGGCACAAAAATAGGCGGATTATGATATCGAATTCCTCATCCCCCGTGCCTTATACCTTCCCGTCTTTCCTAGTTTTTTTTTTACTCTAGTGAATAGCGTTTGTAGTAGTTATATGTGTGTTCGTCCATGCGCCGTTTGTGTGTTCATGTGACTGCCAAGAGCACTGCACGCCTAATTCGAAGACGTGGGTTCGGATCTCACCTTCGGCAAAATTTTTTTTCTTGCGTCCCCTTTTATATTCTCTTTGCTTTGTCATTTCAATGTTTAAAATAAAACCATTTACCATTGATTTTATTGGTTTCGTTGTCTGTCGCCCTCATGTTGTTAAGTGAGGAGAGAGACACACAAAGGAACTAACTACGATCTATTTACAAAAGCAGCGCAGCAAGAGACGAAGATGTACTTGTCTTGTCTTATCTTGTATCGCAGACAGTGGTGCATACCCACTATGGGGGATTGGCCAAGAAGCAGGCGGTTTTGGTAACCAGCTCGTGCCAAGCCCGTATGCCCGTCTTCGTCTTCCTTTGCGCCATGTTTCCTAAGCACCTGTTGTATCGCAACACAACCCCCAGCGGTAGAAGTGTAGAAGTGCCCTCGCGGTGCCGTTAGACATCTGTGGCAAGTAGGGAGTTGTAACGCTTGAGCTTGGTGATGTGGACAATATCACTAGTAGTCGGAATGGAGGACGTCGCGACGCTGGCTGGAGCGATTTGGTAACTGGCATCAGTGACTTGGCAAAGCACGTGATATGGGCCTTCGTAACAAGACAGGAGTTTCTTGCAAAGGCTTCCTCGACGGGAAGGGGTCCAAAGGAGCACTACGGCGCGCAGCGAAAAGTGCACTTCATGGTGACAGAGGTCTTAGCGACGCTTCTTCTTGCGACACTGATAGGGGAACGCGTGTAAGTGGTCGAGAGCATGGTTAGCGTGAGCGATGTTATCACACGAATATTCCCTTGTCGAGGTCGTCAACTGGAAACGTGGGTTCATGGCGAAACAAGGGGTTGAACGGAGATTAGCCGACAGTGTCAACGCGATAAGAATTATAGGCGAACATAATGTGCGGTAGAGAGAGGTCCCAATTGTGGTGGTCGGCTGAAACGTATTTCGCCAGCATATTTGTAAAGTGCTAAATATAGTCCGACGTGGCCTGAGTGCGCGCATACATGACGTCACGTTGGCTTGAACAACAGCGTTTGACCGACGGTTCGACGCACTGGCGCAATCAACGTGACCGAAAGCTGCGAACGCGCTCCGACGCGCCCGGCGTCGAGCGACGCTCGCCAGCGCGCAGATAACGCCGGACTTTAAACGCGCCCTAAGGGCCCGGTTCAATCGCTCGGCGAGTCCGTTCCTTTGTGGATGGTAGGGGGTGGTAAGCTGACGCTGGATAGAGCAGACGCGCATGATGACATCATTGACCTTGAACAAGAAGGTTCGGCTCAGGTCTGTGAGCATTTGCCGCGGAGCTCCATGCATCAAATTGACGTCTTGTCACAGGAAATCCACCAAATCCGTAGCACAGTTGGTTGGGACAACGGGCATAATGGCGTATGGCTCCTTCCGCTAGTCCATTGCCGATGAGCACTGGCGTGCCGTCAAGTTCCTTCGGCTGTTGTTCACTAGGCAAGCGAAACAATCGACTGACTGAAAGGCGACAGGCGGTTACGTAACAAGCATATCGCCGTGTGCTTTTATTTTCTACGTCAGTGTTAAATTTCCGTGCTGTACTTCCGACTGGTTACCATGGACCAAGTATCCCTTCATGGCAGACGTTATTACTCTGTGGGAGCGCTAATCAAACTTCGCAGTGTCTTCGCATAATAAGCAAAGAATCACGTACTCTATGAGCCCCTTGAGCAAGCTCTTTCCCGAGTTTCCTAGGCGGTTACGAACGGAGGAAGCTCAAAAAGCGAGTAGTTTTAGAGGCAAGCACGTTCTCCCGGCTGCCTCTTGTGAATCCGACGCTAATGTTGGAGAAAGAGCTTGAAGAAGCGGGTGGGAGAAACGATGGGAGTGACACTGGGACGTGCAAGGCAAGAAACGGCCCTGTTACGAAACGCACTTCACACACAGGGCGAGCTTGCTCGTTAGTTCTCGTCCAGCCCAGCTTCACCACTGCGGGTTGAGAACCACTGGTGCGCTCTAATTTTCTTACTTCACAGCATGACATGCATAGTAAAGGAAGAACATCTTTTGGAGCAGCAGTGAACTTCATGGTTATGGAAGCGCTCTACTTTGTGTTTTTATAGAACAAAACGAAGTGCGACGGAAATGTAAGCATGGAAATCGGTAAGGAGAAGCTATCTGTAAATAAACTTCCCAAGAAGAAAAAATATTTAAGCATTTTCCAGGGCATTTGCTTTTTGTGCTGTTGTAATTTGTTCAGCCATTCCCTCAACAGCATTTCAATTGTGACTTCCTGCTATCTATCTATCTATCTATCTATCTATCTATCTATCTATCTATCTATCTATCTATCTATCTATCTATCTATCTATCTATCTATCTATCTATCTATCTATCTATCTATCTATCTATCTATCTATCTATAGTGTGTATATATGTGTGTGTGTGTGTGTGTGTGTGTGTGCGTGCGTGCGTGCCTGCGTGTGTGTTTGTGTGTGTGTGCGTGCGTGCGTGTGTGTGTGTGTGTGTGTGTGTGTGTGTGTGTGTGTGTGTGTGTGTGTGTGTGTGTGTGTGTGTGTGTGTGTGTGTGTGTGTGTGTGTGTGTGTGTGTGTGTGTGTGTGTGTGTGTGTGTGTGTGTGTGTGTGTGTGTGTGTGTTTGATGCGCCCACAGGTTCACGGAAGATTCCATAAGAACAGTTTCTGTCGTTAAGCTCGGCTGCTAGAAGTAAGCAGAGACATTTTCTTTTCAATTAGAGATCGGCCGAATGGAAAACCTTAGCGAAGGAAGGGCGAGAAAGTAAGTCTTTTTGCATAGATAACGTGTAAACGATAGTTGTCTAAATATTTTTAGTTTTCGTTCACCCCTGCGATACTAATGTGCTTTTAAAGAGCGGCCAGTGAAGAGTTCGTTGTAATGTCTCCAGCGACCAAGTTATGGCAGCTTTTAAACGTCCATTATCGGCTCGGCTTTGTTCAAGCGATAAGCCCACCTATTCCAACTTGTTTGGAGAACAGGCTACGCCTAAAGTCTGCGCAAAGTTTTCGTTTTTTGAACTTCGTTCTTTCACGCAGCTCTTGCTAGTCACGTACGGTGTCCCGCTGTCGTACAGTAAAGTATAAATGTGGCGCATGAAACTGTGCAGTGTGAAAATGAAATACCTAGGGAGCTTGGATGAATGTGTCAGCAGCTGGGTGCGTGCAATATCGCAGCCGCGCACTTAAAACTGCGCGAGTGGATGTCGCATTGCGAAATAATAACATTTAAAGAAAACTGCCGGCGTCGCGGTTTTCTTCCCACGTATGTGAGCGCGCGCGTCCGTTATAAACAAACAAGTGGTAGCTTTCTCTTCGTTTAACCGTTTCTTTACCTTATTGTTGATTAAAACCCGCCACGAAGCTGCTAGCTTAGCCTCCTGAGCCAAACTAGCAGGTTATATTTCCGCCTACGGTGGCCGCATTCCGTAAAAATGCAAAACAGCTGTTCGTTTGTACATTAGATACTTGCTTCTTCACGGCCTACTTACTATACAAGCGCTTTCAGAATTACTGGAAAAGAAAAAAAAGAGGGGGGGGTGGAATGCTTCTTACTTACACAAAGGAAGAGCACTAAAAGCTGCGTTCATTTTAAGGCCCTACAACAATATAGAAAGCATAAGTGATTAAGCGTACCGGAGGATTGCAAATCGTAGGACAGCTAGGCTGAAGGCCCGACAAATAACCTCAATTTGTTTCTGACGCTCCTGCAGCCGAGGGCCTCCCTTCGCCTCGCGCAGGGAAGACAAATGTTTGGTCAGCCACGCGGTACGGCCGATAAATCAAGCTCAATGGGCTCGACCCATCCCTTTCTGCAGGACCTTTTGTATTCGGCATTCCTGGTCGCCCGCGCGACGGCGAAGCACAAGAAGCAACCCGGCATCAATCATGACGCGGACAAAAGGGTTCCAGTGAATAGGTTCAGCGCCCAGCGCGGAGATGCGTACTCCGTCACGGGAAGTTTCAGCTACACAACAAGAAGCGAGAGAACACGTTTATTTCCTTTGTGCTGAAGGGCTACTAAAGGGAAATTTTATTTCAGCTGTGATGGTAAAATACCCTTCGACAACACCAACAAAGCAACTATCAAAGTAAGGAGGAGTTTGGTAAGCGAGAGAAGGTGCAAGAACGAAAGATATGCGGTGACACAGCTTTGAAGTTCATGTAGCAACTCGCCATGGCGTCAGGCATTTTGACAGCGTCTGTTCAGACGTCGTTCATTTTTGATGCTGAGGTCAACGATATATGTATTCTGAGGGAGTTAAGAGCATGTCTCCACTAGTTCTGGGAACCTTTACCGAGCCAAAATGCTCCAAATAGGGAAAAAAACGCCTTGTAATCTCTGACATAATGCACAGGTGCGCATTCACAAGCCTCAAAAGCCTTAGCGCGCGAGCTCTAGCCTCTTCGTGTTCACAAAACACTGTGTTAAGTTACTAGGGCAATATTGCAGTTTGCAGGTTTAGCGGATGCACTCCCTGATCACGATCGTGTGTCGTCCGCTACGATCCGCGGGCACACCATAAGTCAATGCATATGTGCTTGAGACTTCATGTTCCATCTATTACAGGTGTTGCACGGCAGCGTTGGTAGCATACAACACGCGACCGTTTAAAGTGCTTCCACAGTCCCCAAAACTAAGAAAGCTGCCAGCTGCTCGACAGCGTGCTCTGCTTGCATCTAGTAGGAAATGAGATGGAGTTGCATAGAGTTCGCTAATGCAGTTCTGTGCTTAATATCAGACATCTTGTCGGGATTGGAAGTTACCCGAAGGTCCGTAGGCCAGTTGGTACGAATGGGTAAATGAGGCAGCACAGCGCGACATGGATTTGGCCTATTTTCAAGACAGGGAAGCGCAGAGCAAAGTTAGTTTTGCCAAAAAATTCACTACCATGAATGTAAATAAAGGGGGAGGGGGAGGGAGGGAGTGTGGCTAAAGTGCACAAATATGTGGTCCTCAAAAGCGTGGAAACATACTGGATGAAGAGGCGAGAAAAGTCAGCCATTAAGTACAGGATAATTTAAAGTGTAAGTAGACAACTAGGAATTATCAAAAGCAAAGTAAGAGAAACAGAAACAGTAAATTGGATGCAAACGATTCAAATAAAAAATGCGATGGGGATTTCTCAAAAAAGGTAAGAAAGAAGCGAGGAAGGAAAACCTGTAAGATAACACAGAGGGTAGTGTCCTACCATTTGGGGCCCGAACTGGTTTTCCTAAGCACAAATATACACCGGAGAAACAATCCGCAACAGGATGACGCATGTCTGTGCTGCAGCAAAAATCTGCAGAGAACTCAGCACCCCCAAATTCAACCAGCTAGACCTACGGGCAATGTCTACCTTCCGCAAGTGCAAGGATTTAAAGCCTATGGTGCCAGTAAGCGGTGAGCAGTCACAGATAAGCAAGATATTTTAGAGTATTCGCAGAAAAAGAAAGCACAGAATACATTAATAGGAGCGGATCCGTTACAGCCATAGGTAACTGTAGAAGGTAGATATGGAGATGTTTAGGAATAGGAAAAATATTAAGGCAAAATGGGCAAAATGCTATACTTATGAGCATGGCTAGATTACCTGGATAGCTGCGATGAACAGGCGACTATATGTCCCCACCCCGTTTCGAAATGAATGCCAAGAAATCATCATCAGAGTGGTCACACGCTCCCTCGTTTCTTGTCATAAGGCTTGTGACTACCGGCGTTCGGTTTTCCGGGAGCAGGAGGGGCTTTCGTGTAATATAACTTCTAATTTCGTTTTCTCTCCTGGTGATTAATCTATTACCGCAAGAATACATCAGCACAGAATTTCGAAAGAATATTTCGTCACTCTAAACTGAGGTGTATCTGTTTAGCGTCCCTTATACATAGTTTCATGCTTCCTAGGTCTCTGGTATAAGAAACTGATCGTCACAATAAACTGGGCACCACAACCCCAAAGGATCGAATACACTTGCTGTTCTCTGAAGCACAAATCAATTGCTGTCTCAGAGACTCAATTCAAAGGTGAAGACTGTCAGTGCGAGTGTCCCACAACAGACTAAAGACCTTCATTGGAGCTTCTCTCGAAGTTCGCTCCAAACGTCGTAGAATTTGTCGCTGAAATTCATTCTCTTTTGTTACCCATCGCTGAATTCCCGCTGTGCTAAAGATAGCATTTCCTTCCTCCGATAAGCGAAAATGTTCTTGTGAAGAAGAAACTTTAATGAGAAGTAAGTGCTATCTGATAGCTGCTTCACAACAAGTTTCAGAGCAGGGTCTACATGAATGAAGTGATACTTTAATGTCGCAATCAAAAGAAATGTGCTTGCCTTCGCCCCAAGAGGAAAGCGGGCCATTCTTATACACTTCTATTTTAGGCAGAGCTTCAACTACTGTGGGTGTGCGTTAAACGAAAACAAAAAGGAAAAAGAAAAAGCGTAAGGGGTGTCTGTACACTTCGTTTATGCCTTTCTGTAGGAATGCCTTCGGAACGCCGGCAATAAGTGTAACTTTCTGTAGCCTTAAGTTCACTAGCATCTTTAACATGTTGCTGTTTATCTTCCGGCCTTTCTTCGGGTGGTCATTTAGCGATGCTACCCTCTACGTGAGTGGTGAGGTGTCGAATACTACTATGTCATGTTGTCATTGAAGAGTCGCGAATTCCGACACGATGTAGCATGTACTAGCAGTTGTCTGGAACTTAGCTTTAGACACGAATTTTTTCTGCATATCCATCAGCTGCTTACTGCCTGACCACCTTCTGGAATTCTTGCATCAGCTCGGTATCTACACAAATGTGTCGTACTAAGCTTTACAGTCGTCGCATAGTAATCGCTCGGTTCCCTGCCAGATTCTAGTCGAGGCGCTTCAAAAGAAGTGACTCCTGATACCATCTGTTCTTGTACTTGATTCCTTCCGTGAATTGCTGAATCACATCGTTCTCGTAGTCATCGTTTGTAAGTTAATCACAGATACAATTGCTATCGAGGTCCCAAAATTTTTGCGACGTGCGAGACACGTCTATGTCAACGCAATCGGTACGAAACACAAAGAAATGAGTAGCAGCATTGGTAAGCATTCGTCTGGTCACATTGTATTGGTCCTTGAAACGTCTGTCCAAGTTGCGTATTGATGGCAACCACGCCTATCGTTTCCTCCTCCGAACAAACTTCCTTCAGGCAAAAGACTCAGTGGGGTGGTATGACTCACTTTTTAGAACTAAAATCGCAGTAGGGTCAGGTGTGCCAGCGCTTTGCTAAGGAGAGCTAATATTTGGAGAGGTGCTGCCATCTCGGACCATGACGCGCGGTAGAACGTTTGTCCAGTACAGGCAACTTGACAGGCAGCGCCCTGCGCAGGAACCAGTCGGTACTGTAGGACACGTCTGCTCAAGAAGTAGGCACAGCTTCCGAAATGGGAAAGCGGCGGGGGGAATCTTTCGTTTGGAATCTCTGAGGCTTGGAATCGATCCGGTCCTTCTAAAGAGGTTCCCGCGAGATGGCAGCGTATGTTAGGTGCAGCCTATAAGCCAGGCTGGAATCGTTCAGTTTTCAATGTTTTCAAGAAAGTTGCTAGGTTCGCTTTTTGCGACCGATATTGGAACGTGACAATAGCTTTGAATTGGTGCTTTGAAACCACGGGCGATAAATGATACTGTTGCACATGTTGTGTGGCTCGGGCATTAGATTATAAATAAAGACAAATATTTCCTGCGTCTTAGATATCTTTTTTCACAGGGGGTGCGGTGCGGAAGGGCAAATACGTAGGGTGGGCAGTTGCATATCACAAGAATTCTACTATTCATGGATGCTGAAAACTGCACTCATTGTGTTCATAATTACAGCCGCAGAAAAACAAAATAACAGTCAGGGGCTGCAGAGGATTAGGTAGTGGAGTGATAAGGTTTTGAACTTTCCAGGCGTAAGATACGTCCGGCTGAACCATGATACAAGGTCACAGGGAAGGGCTTTCGTCATGTTGTATATATATATATATATATATATATCTGAATATGCTGCTGGTAATGTTGATGAAGGCATAACTGAACAAGAAAATATCGTCACTATATATGAAGTGAATATAACTTTTCTAGACTTGACGGAACAGTCTTAACGAAAACTTCTATCATAAGCTTGCCGCCGATGCGTTACATACGTCTAACCTTGCAACCTTGCCGTTTCCCATCTTTTAATTTACACCACTTACAGGTATTTTTCATGAAATTCTGCCCTATATTTATAAAGTAAAGTCTCTCAACTTATTCGTTAGCTGGCTACCCTAGCTTTCACCTATTGTGAGAGAATATTGCATGTGAGGCCGCTCCTAAACCGTCTTCGTTGAATAGTATGTTTTCATTTGCAAGATTTCATGCATGACACATTAACTTTTTTAGAAGTCGTGCTTGCAAATAACACAGTGGATGGCATTGAGTTGGCGACGAGTGAACAAGAGCACTTTATTATTATTATTATTATTTACATGAAACAACTTTACAAATGTGAACAGGGTGTCGCCCGCTAAAGCCAATTTAACGAAAACATAGCTATGACTCGCCGCGCTTGCTTAGCGGCTGTGGTGTTAGACTGGTGAGCAAGAGCTCGCGGGGTCGAATCCCGGCCACGGCGACCACCGCATTTCGATGGGGGCGAAATGTCAAAACAACCGTGTACTTAGATTTAGGCGCACGTTAAAAAACTCAGGTTGAAAGCCGAGGCCATCCAGATTTCCCGATTCCTCCAAAACAGCGTTCCTCATAATCAAATCGTGGTTTGCCAGTTAAAACCTCATACCTTTATTTTAATTTTTAATGCTATAGCTATTACCGCTTATATGCTTCCATATATACTGCCCCCCGCAGGGGCGTCTGCGTCAGCAGGCGTTTGGTGTGTTGCGACACCACGTACCCGAGCACACGAGGCTTGGACCCTCCCGCGTGTAGCCGTGCGCGGCTTAGCCGTGTCCGGGGAAAGCGGGATCCTGGAGGTTGAGCCGATGCCGGGTGTTAGGACCTTTAAGGCCCCCCGGCGGAGGCAACACACCTCTTTGGCCTCTGCTTCACGTAGACGGCCCCCCCGGACTGACCCACCCGGGGGAAATCGGTAGTTGCCTTTTCCTGTCTCTCTCTCCCTCCAGCCTTCGTCTTTCTCTCACTTTTCATCTTTCCTGTCTTCTCCTTCCTTCCGCTTACTTCCATAGTTTCCAGGCAGCAAGGGTTAACCTTGTGTGATTAACCAACCTAGGTTATTTCATATTTGGTTATAGTGATGACGTACAGCTGGCGTTTACAGGACCTGTTCTTACAGTCTCTGTAGCGTCCCCTTGTAGGACTCCATGGTGGGTGGCTGGCGTTATTGCCGAAAATTCAATTCCTTTATGGCAACATCCTTCCCTCCACTTCCTGATCGCCCTCAGAAAAGAGGGCGCACCGATGATTTATTCCAGTTTTTTGGTCGACAAAAAGAATCCTTCCCTCGTTTTCACGTGATCCACTCTGAAAAACCAGCAAAGCAAGTGCGAACAATCTCCCCGTTCCTTGTATCTAAGTCTCTTCCCGAAGTTTTTGGTCCAGGATATAAGGTGTCGAGGATGGCTAGCGGAGACCTCCTCCTGGAGCTCCGCGATCAGAAGCAATTTGAAAAACTGCCTCAGCTAGTATCATTTGGGGAGACCCAAGTAGTAGTAACCCCGCACCGCACGATGAATACTTCCCGCGGCGTTGTCTCGGACGATGATTTGCTGGAGCTCTCTGAGGCTGAGCTCTTGGAGGGCTTCAGCGAACAGAATGTCATAAATGTCAAAAGGATCAAGATAAGGCGAGGCGGTAAAGAAATTCCGACCAAACACCTAATACTCACCTTCAATTCAAGTGTCCTGCCCGAGTCAATCGAGGCCGGGTACATCAAGCTTCGTGTACGCCCGTATGTGCCAAATCCCTTGAGATGTTTCAAATGCCAACGTTTTGGCCACAGCTCGCAGAGCTGCCGAGGCCGCCAAACATGCGCCAAATGCAGTGCCCTTGAACACGCAACTGAAGAATGTAAGAACTCTCTACACTGTGTAAACTGTGTTGGGGATCACGCCGCGTACTCACGGTCGTGCCCATCCTGGAAGAAAGAAAAAGAAATCGTAACGATCAAAGTGAAAGAAAATATCTCATTTAAGGAGGCACGCAGGCGGGTTGCATACCTGCCAAAGAAAAGCTTTGCCGAAGTGGCGCGTCAGGGGGCAGCGTCACAACGGCCTCCGGCGGCTGTCCGACCCACAAGCAGTGAGTCGGAAGTCACGCCATCTGCCCCCGCGACGGTTGCAGCTAGCGCTGCTCCGTCAACCGAGGAGAAGGAACCATCGACCCCGAAGGAGGGCGCAGCCGAGGCTGCCTCAACTTCCGAGGTTCCTTCATGCGCTGGCAACGGCCGGCGTAGCCAAGTCCCTCTGGGAGCCCCATCGACCTCCGGGCTGGTGGGCGCAGGGGTCTTGCCCTCCAAGGCCGGACTCCCTCTGAAATCTTCCCGCTCGCAAGAGCACGTGTCCGGCGCCTCACAAGAGGCAATGGACACTACACCCATCCTCAAGGCGCACCAAGCGCCTAAGGAGCGGCGAGGCTCCCTCGAACGCTCCAGAAAGAACAAAACCCCTATTACAGGGCCCCGAAAGGGTTCTGTAATCTAAGGCATCCCGTCCGTTTCCGTAAACACAGCACCAATTTATTTTAAATATGGATACACAAATCATTCAATGGAACATTAGAGGTCTCCTTACAAACCTTGATGATTTGCAAGAACTCATCCGCAAACATAATCCAAAAGTGCTGTGTTTACAGGAAACACACTTAAAATCCAGACACACAAACTTTCTTCGACAATATGTTACTTTTCGGAAAGATCGCGATGATGCCATCGCATCATCGGGTGGTGTTGCGATTCTCACACATAAAAGTATAGCATGTCAACCTTTACAGCTTCGAACGCCCCTTGAAGCAGTGGCGGTGCGAGTTGTTCTGCTAAACAAACTCATCACTATTTGCTCGCTTTATATACCCCCACATTACAAATTAACTAAACATGAATTTCAGTCCTTTATAAATGAACTGCCAGAACCCTATGTTGTTCTTGGCGACTTCAATGCGCACAGCTCCCTGTGGGGCGACTCTCGTATAGATGCGCGAGGTCGTCTTGTTGAACAGTTCCTTTTTTCTTCCGGAGCGTGCCTTCTCAATAAGAAAGAGCCCACATATTACTCTCTTGCAAACCGATCCTTTTCGTCAATAGATCTTACTATAGTCTCCCCGGCTGTACTGCCTGAACTTGAATGGGAAGTTACCGACAACCCTTACGGTAGCGACCACTTCCCTATACTGCTAAGATCACATAAAGAAAACGAATATCCACCACACGCTCCTAGGTGGAAGATTGAGACAGCTGATTGGGAGAAATTTCGATCTCTAACTAGTATCCCATGGGCTGACCTGTCTTCATTAGGAATTGACGCTGCAGTCGAGGTTTTTACAGCATTCATAATAGATGTCGCATTTAAATGCATATCAGAAGTAAAAGGCTTGGCCTGCAAACGGCGTGTCCCATGGTGGAACGACGATTGTAGGATCGCTCGTAAAAAACAGAACAGGGCGTGGGGGTTGCTACGCGCTTCTCCCACTGCAGAGAATCTAGTCAACTTTAAAAAAGTAAAATCCGAAGGTAGGCGAACCCGCCGACAGGCCAGACGAGAAAGTTGGCAGAAGTTTCTATCGAGTATTAACTCGTTCAGAGATGAGGCGAAAGCCTGGAACAGGGTCAACAGGATAAGAGGCCGACAAGCACATGGACTCCCTTTGGTAAACACAGAAGGCGATACCCTAGAAGATCAGGCGGACTCGCTTGGGGAGCACTTTGAGAGCGTGTCAAGTGCCACCCATTACTCTCAATCCTTTCTGAAATATAAACAAATAGAAGAATGTAAGCCACTCATGAGAAAATGTCAACAGAATCAACCATACAACTGTCCTTTTAGCATTGCCGAGTTGAGAGCTGCCTTGAGCGCATGCAAAAGCTCTGCACCGGGCTCTGATGGAATCATGTACGAAATGCTCAAAAACACGCACAATGACACGCAAGTAACACTACTTACACTTTTCAACACCATCTGGGACGCAGGGTACCTTCCAACGGCATGGAAAGAAGCCATTGTGGTCCCTGTTTTGAAACAAGGGAAAGACCCTTCTTCAGTGGCAAGTTACCGCCCGATAGCCCTCACAAGCTGCATGTGCAAGGTATTTGAAAAAATGATAAATCGGCGTCTCATCCATTTCCTTGAACAAAACAAAATGCTTGATCCCTATCAGTGTGGCTTCCGAGAAGGGCGCTGCACAACCGACCATCTTGTACGTATTGAAGGACATATTCGTGACGCGTTTGTACACAAACAGTTCTTCTTATCGATATTCCTTGATATGGAGAAGGCGTACGATACGACCTGGCGCTACGGAATCTTGAGAGACTTGTCAGAAATGGGCATTCATGGTAATATGCTAAACGTAATAAAAAGCTACTTGTCCAATCGCACCTTCCGGGTAAAAGTTGGCAATGTCCTCTCACGTCCTTTTACACAAGAAACTGGTGTACCCCAGGGTGGCGTGCTCAGTTGCACACTCTTTATTGTTAAGATGACAACACTTCGTGCTTCCTTACCACTGGCCATTCTGTATTCTGTCTATGTGGACGACATTCAAATAGGTTTCAAGTCCTGTAACCTCGCAGTCTGTGAGAGACAGGTACAGCATGGTTTGAACAAGGTGTCAGGGTGGGCAGAGAAGAATGGATTTAAAATCAATCCTCACAAGAGTTCTTGTGTGTTGTTTACAAGAAAGAGAGGCCTGGTTCCGGACCCTTCCTTAGAACTGTGTGGACAACAGATACCTGTAAACAAAGAGCACAAATTTCTAGGTGTTATACTTGACAATAGACTCACTTTCGTCCCACACATTAAACATCTGAAAGAAAAATGTCTAAAAACAATGAACATAATAAAACTTCTATCCAAGACTACGTGGGGTAGTGACAGGAAGTGCCTAATGAATCTCTATAAGAGCCTAATCCGGTCACGATTAGATTATGGTGCCGTGATATATAACTCTGCCGCCCCAAGCACGCTAAAGATGGTAGACCCTGTTCACCATCTAGGTATCCGTTTAGCCACAGGCGCTTTCAGAACAAGCCCGATTGAAAGCCTATATGCCGAATCCAATGAATGGTCTCTCTACCTACAGAGGTCATACATCAGCTTTACATATCTCCTTAAAGTACGCTCTAATCCTGAACATCCATGTTTTGATACCGTTACCGATATGAGGTGCGCTACACTTTTCAGCAATCGCCCCTCCATAAGACTGCCTTTCTCGCTGCGTGTGAAGGAGCTTAGCGATGAAATCCATGTCCCACTCCTCGAGCATCGCTTAATGCACCTAACCAATCTCTTACCTCCTTGGGAGTGGCAGGTTATACAATGTGACATATCCTTTATAAAAATTACAAAGCACGCTCCTGAGGCTGAAATCAGAATGCATTTCCTAGAGCTGCAGTACAAACACTCCTGCGCAGAGTACTACACAGACGCTTCGAAGTCAAATGCCGGGGTATCCTATGCAGCCGTCGGCCCATCCTTCTCGGAATCCGATGTACTGCATCCGGAAACCAGCATTTTTACGGCCGAGGCCTACGCATTACTCGCTGCTGTGAAGCATATTAGAAGATCAAAACTTCCAAAAGCAGCGATCTATACAGACTCTCTAAGCGTCGTGAAGGCCCTAATGTCACTCTAAAAACATAAAAATCCCGTATTCAATGAACTGTATTCGGTATTGTGTAAAGCGTATACATCTAACCAGAACATTATAATATGCTGGGTACCTGGCCACAGAGGTATCGAGGGCAATGTACTGGCTGATCAAATGGCCACATCACTCACATCACTAAACACTTCTTCTGCAGTTGCTGTCCCGGTCACAGATCTGAAGCCTTTCTTGCGTAAGAAACTGCGACAACACTGGCAACGCATGTGGAACGCAGAAATAAACAATAAACTGCACGTTATAAAGCCACAGCTAGGTTTTTCGCCCTTCCCATCAAAATCACGGCGAACAGATGTCCTATTTTGCCGCCTCAGAATAGGGCACACATTTGGTACACACAATTTTCTTCTTACTGGAAACGAACCGCCAACCTGTGGTCGATGTGGTGAGAGGCTGACCGCCCTCCACGTCCTCTTGGAGTGTCGCGAAGCCGAACCTGAAAGAAAGAAGCATTTTCCTCTTGCATATCGTCATTGCATACCTCTTCACCCAGCAATGTTTCTTGGAAAGGAACCGCTTTTTAACACCAAGGCAGTCCTCGACTTCTTAAAGGATGTAGTTCTACACGTTATAAGCCCAATAAATTCGTAGGGAATCCTCGCTCCAGAGGATGCTGCTGCGATAATTGTTCTGAATAGCACATGCCTCCAGGCCCTTGTGTTTTCAAGGGCCATATGGAGGCAGTAGTGCTCTAGCATTTCTTATAATCTGCTATATTTTACCTATCGTACCATTCTTTTTAAATGCATCTAAATGTTCATAGTACAAGTCATACGTCATCGCCATAATTTTATTATACAGATTTTACGCACTTTATTGCGTATATTTTAAGGCCCCTTTACAGCCACGTCACACCAACCTCATAGTAATCATAAGTACATTGCAAACCCATTAGCACAGACATGGCGCTCTTTGGCCATACCTGGCCCTTGCGCCAAAAAACCCCATACATCATCATATATACTGCCCATCCTGACTTTTGTATTGTTGTGAAGGCAAAAAAGCCATTGCTCAGTCATGCTTGTCTTGCATGCAGATGGAGAGAGAGAATCAAGTTTTATTCAGCCCTTAGTAAATGTTGGTGGGCGCTGGCACCAAACGGGGTGGAACCTTCTTCTCAGGTCCCATATGCGTCCAGCAGCTCCTGGCCCCTAGCCGCCAGCGCGAGCTGGGTCGGTAGGTCGGGGCTGGACAACAAGGTCTCCCATCGCTCGGGGCGGTTGGGCCTGGTGAGTGTGGGGGGTAGGGTTGTTGGGGGGTTCTTGAGCTTAGTGCACTCTGCAAGGATGTGTGCTAGAGTGCCTTCTGATCGTCAGCAAGACGGGCATGAAGTGTCATGCTCTGTTTGGAACATCTCCTGCAAGAGCACGGGATGCGCTAGCGATCCCGCTTGCGTGCGTCGCGCGATCGTTTGCTGCCTTCGGCTGAGTTGCCGATGTGGACGGGGAAGCCTACATCTGCCGCTTCTGTACATTTGGGCGATGTCTTTGTAATTTGTCACGGGGTGTGGTAGCTCTGTCTCGTCCTGGACCCGGATTGACAGTTCTCGGGCAAAGTGGTCGGCGAGTGCGTTGCCTTCCACTTGCGAGTGAGCCGGGACCCAGACAAGCTCAACAGCCCGTCCAGGTGATTTGCGTTTGGTGAGGATCACTAGTGCCGCGGGAGAGATGTTCCCCTTGCGGTAGCTTGCGTAGGTGGTCTTGGAGTTTGTGACCACGGTCCTCACTCCCGGTTGTACGAGTGCCACGGCCACTTCTTCTGCTTCAGCTGTATTTGTCGTCCGTATCGACGCGCCTGTGACCAGTTTATCGATGGTGGTGACGACCGCCGTTGCTCTGGTGCCGTGCTTGGGAAGCGAGGCGTCCGCGTAGAGAATCTCGGGGTTCTCTTCCAGCTTTCAAGACAGCGCCTTGACCCACGCAGAGCGTCTCTCGTCGTTCTTCCCCGGCTGCATGTTCCGGGGGAGGGGCTTGGTCCTAATAATGTCTCTCCACGTTGTGGGGAGCGGCTCCGTTGTCGGTAGCTGTTCAATTTGCCATCCTATCTTGCGCAGGACGGCCCGGCCGTGCTCTGACCGGCTCAGCCTTACTCTCTGGTGAAATAGGTGTGCTTCCACCAGCTCTTCCACCGTGTTGTGGGCACTCATGTCCAGCAGCTTCTGCGTTGACGAGTAGACTGGGATGCCCATGGCGAGTTTGACTGCTTTTCTTATCGTCGTGTTCAGCGTCTCGCGGTTCACCTTCGTAAGCTGGAGGTACGGGGCGGAGTACGTTACGCGTGACACGATGAATGCCTGCACCAGGTGCAGTGCGTCTTCTTCTTTGATCCCTCTATTCCGGTTGATGACTCTCCGCATCATGCTCAGTACCTGCTCTGATGTGGTCTTGATTTTGTTGACGGCTGCGTGCGCCTTGCCGTCGCTGCGCAAAAGCAGGCCCAGTATCCGGATCTGCTGCGTTGGCTTGATCTCTGTGCCGTCGATGGTGATAATTATGTTCGGCGATGGCTCTTTCTTTGGTCTTCCGGGCTGTACCATGCAGAGATGGCACCGTTGTTGCGCCATGCATGGCGCGCCAGAGCGAAATTTAGCCTTCGCACGCGGCGTTGAGAAAGGCGTTGCTCGGCAGCGTACGTATTGTCATCCGAGCAGTAACGGTCGCAGTTAGGAGGGCTCACTCTGCCATGGTAAGAATATTTGTCGAACTTAAGCTAGTGTTCATGAGGAGTTGCAAACCTGCAAATATGCCACATGTTGCTAAATTTTCAAGTCTGCTCAACTGCCCTGCAACGTAGTTAGCCATGTGGCCTTTTTAATGCAGGGATAAATGGGACTTGTATATTATATAAAGCAATTTTGGTGACCTAGTGTCCATAGACCGTCTGCAGCAGGCGCGCGAAGCTTTAAGCTCCACACTGTGGTAGGGTCCTTAATACAGCCCACCCAATTATTATTTTACAGCGAAGCTGTATATGGCTAGGGATTTTCCGTCGTTCGCGAACAAACCGCGAACTAGCCCGTTGGCGCACCTCGACGCTGCCACGCGAACGTGCTCGTGCCACTGCTTCGGCGTTCGTCATCGTCATTAATTAAGTAATCAAGAAACACAAAGACACAACCAGTTTTACAGCGTATTACAGCGAAGCAGTTAAGGGCTAGTTCCCCAAGGATAGTCTACGTGCGCACACACAAAACTCCACATACATGGGCTGATTCCGAAGATAGTGCAGTACCGGGTTAACCGGCGGCGGAGGGGAAGTAGGCGTTAAGCACTCCCCATACGTGGGCCGATGTCGAAGATAGTACAACACTGGGCCGGCCCGTGGCTGAGGTGCAGTTTGCCATCAAAGGGTTCACATACACAGCTTCGCTTGTCATTCTTCTTCACAGAGGTGAAGGACACAGAGATTTTTTCTGCTCAAGTATTTCCTCAACACTTACACAGCTACCAATCATCTGCATTTACACTATTTTAACGAAGAAATGCATTCGGTAATTACTCATTTTTGTGCAGATACAAGGCATTACACTTTTAACATGACTTCTCGCGTGGTGGAGGTGGGGTACTTGCCAAAGAATGCTTACACATTAAAAAGCAACGCGTACCATACAGGCGCCGCACTCAAGAACCATTTCACCCGCATGATTGCATTATCGTTCGAACAGTAGCCATGACGGAAGCTCCGGGCGGCTCCTACGCGCCTCCAAACGTGCATTGACACACACATCCTGATTGCAAAGAGTGTGTGGCAGACGTATTATTCACAGTGCCAGGGTCAACACATATTCATCCACCGCGAACATTTCACGCACAACGTTTGCTCAGCTGAGTGGCGAACATGTATAGTTGCATGTGTGCATGTATCACTTGCTTGTTGACGGAGCTAGGGAGACAGCACGTGGCTTCAATGCCTCAAAATCCCTTCTGATGTCTGGGCGTTTCGCGTCATCTCCACCATGGCATGTACGACTTCGTCGCTGACAAGGAAATTTATTCACCCGTAGGCACGCTTACAACTGTGGTATGAACGAAAAGTGCAATATAAAGTACAGCACATGTAATACATCATACTTGATGTAAACAAAACAGATTAGCAAATGAAATAATAAATGGTGTCTGCTTAACACTGGCTTTGCCACACACAACAACAACAAAGCTCATTACAGCGTCCACGCAAAAGCATTATTGTCAGCCTCGAATTTATGAAAGGTACCCGTGGCACATACAGATACAGTCTCAACTCAGGCAACAGAAGTGAGCTTCCTTTAAGGGCTACTTCATGTGAAAAACAACCTGTAGCATATTTCTATGTCGCTGTCAGTGGCGATAGAAGTGATCGCTTCGGTAGGTGATATGGGACCGGTGACGTACAGGCCCTACTGAGATTTTGGTTGTGTATAGAGAAGCGCGATCTCACTCCGACTCCATATTGCTTCTTATCTGGGAGACCTCTACAGCGGATAACATCGCCGTCAGTCAGCACTGTATAAGCTAATGCCTGGTGGTTCCTGCTATGTTCGACAGAGTTCGGCTGTTAAAGGTTGCCAGGGTAAGGGCTAATTGTGGTACATACCAGGTTAAAACGCCTATGAAAGGATTAAGATGTAGGTGGCTATGTTACGACCTACATGACACACACGTAGTTATATTACTGTCTTTACCTGTGATTTAATTTCATCACGCGTTCTTGTCACACAATGCCAATCTTGGTACATCCAAATTAACGAAACGACCACGACAACACCAAGACATAGGCGGTTCGTTCATGACCTACATGACCCACATGTCGTAATATTAATGTAATGAGAGATTATTTATGTTCGCCACATACTCTTGTCATACATACAGTTTTGGTGCATACCAAGTTCACGAAATAACCACGACAGCATCAAGACGTAGGCGGCGAGATAAATACTGTCAAAGTGGAACATTATGATCGGAATAGTAACGTCTTCCGCGACCAATTTCGATGCCTGTCCCATTTTTATTTTTCATATTTCTTGTTCAGTAGCCCTTCAAAAACAAGTCCCAACCTCGACATCACAAACGCTTCTTTCTGGATCAATTAGTAGCACTTACTTGAACAGCACAGTTCTAGGCCAACATTTACTCTTTATTAAGACGTCACACTAAAAGGTATGAAGCAACGTTAAGGAACTTCAAAAATCAATCTGCATATTGAACATGTTCGCAACACTACTCTGATATAGTTGCAAATCTTGCAATTTAACCAGGACATGCGTGGAGGCTTTAAAGTATAGCGCACGTTAGCAGCACGACCCTCTACGGCTCCTTGACGGTGTGCACCGTAAAACTCCTAGACATCAGAAGGGATTTTGAGGCATTGAAGGCGCGTGCCTTCTACCTAGGTCCGTGAACAAGCGAATGATGCATGCACACATGTGACTGTACGGGTTCGCCACGCAGCAGAACAAACGTTGGAAGTGGAGCGCTTGCGGTGGATGAATGGGGGGGGGGGGGGGGGGGGGCACTGGCACGGCGACTATTACGGCTGCGGCACGCTCTTTGCAAGCAAAACGTGTGTGCTCATTTACGTGTTGAGGCACGTAGGAGCCGGCCGGAGCCCCCATCAGGGCTACTGCTCGAAGGATACTGAAATCCTGCGTGTGAAACGGTTCTTGAGTGGAGCGCGTGTAGACTACACGTAGAATTTTTAATGCCTAAGCATTCTTCGGTGAGTATCTCAGTGCTAGCACGCGAGAAGTCGCGCGAAAAGTTATTACCGTGTATCTGCACAAAATTGCGTAATTTGCGAATACATCGGGTGTGATGTGTCATTGGGCGTGATGTACTCATGCTTGCCTCTGTGCGCTGACACGATGCTTGTTAACCTAGCAAGTGAATGTTTACAAGGGGATGACGGTTGTTGCGCATGGCGCGACCGTGCGAGCCCTATCTTGAATATGATCTGTGATGCGGACAGACTAGGCGCACCGAGGACCGACAGCTTGGTATGCGCTGTAGAAGAACATACGCTTGCGCATCACCGGCGTCCGCGAAGTGGAACGTCACTGTCGCTTTTGTTTTCCCTTCTTGTTTGCGCCTTTGTGCACGGGCGGTGTGCGCCGCAGGCCTCCAGCAGGCTGCCTTGATGCGCGCGCCCCCGGGCGTGGCACATCGAGGCAACCTAGCCTGTAGGATGGGTAGCGGTGCCGGTCACTCCGAATGTTCGTTTTAACCGAAAAGCACGTCTGAAGCGGTTCGTCATAAGCGGATTATTATTATTATTATTATTATTATTATTATTATTATTATTATTATTATTATTATTATTATTATTATTATTATTATTATTATTATTATTATTTTCCATTAAGCCTATGGACAACCAAACAAACGTTCCCTTGTTCGTATGCGTGAATTCGGCTTAACAGAGTTTGTCTTAACGATAGTTCACTGTATTTGAGAACTTGATTAAATAATTAGGCTCATTATCTAATGAAGCGGAATGAACAAAACTAATCTAAGTACCTTTAAGCGACGGAAAACGAAATTACCTTGTTCTGTCCAGCTTCGTGGAATTTGCATATCTTTAATGTTTGGCTGAAGTTACGCGGGACACCCCACATATGCAAAGATAGAAGAGGTAAAGGCTATAACATATTTTCGAACGAGACAGCTGAGCTAGTTGGCAAAGATTCATTATGCAAAAAAGAGGTGAGGCGTGCAGACAGGACACAAGAGTAGAGAAGTGGACAACACGAACTCCGGCTATCAACTGAATGGAGCACTTAGGCGCAAAAAGAAAGAACGCACAAAACTCATCTGCGCGAGCTCTGGAATGGTATCACCACGTGTGAGTCGGGTACATGTGCTGGTCTACTTGCGTGATAACTGTTAAGGCACTTAATCTCTTCCTTATGTAAAGTAATCGAAGGCTGACTCACGCACGCACTTCCACCATTATAGATATGCCATGCACCTCCCATAAGACGCGTATCTTCATTCTTATGCCTGTACAATATCGCACATTCATCTAAGTCTGGCATGCAGTTACAATCTTAGCAATGTAGGGAAAGATTAGAAGGCGATCCACTGGTTAACGACCTTTTATGTTCCATCAGCCTCTGATTAATACACCGCCCCGTTTTTCCTACGTAGAACTGGCCACAGCTAAGGGGAATATTATAAACCACACCCATACGACAGTCAGTAAAACTGTTGTTCTTATTGTGCTTCACTGGACAAATATCTGTTCTTTTTTCGCATTTTGCCTGCTCCTTTTTCCTCTGCACGGCAGCGCATATCTTCACTAGCTTATTGGGAACCGGGAAAGCAACATTAAGATCATATCTACTTGCAACATTTTTAAGCCTGTGCGACACTGAATGAATGTACGAAATAGCCAATACTCTTTTTTTGCTATTACTGCGTTCTGTAATCACGTCAGCCCCCTCGAAACCGACTTCTTTAGGCGTTCAGCCACAGTGGCCACTGCTAAACTAGGATAACCTGCTTCTAATAGGCGCCGGACCTGCCGATTGAAACTGGCGCTCATTTTGTGCATGCTGGATCCGGTGACAGCAGACTTAAGGCACGACATGGCAATGCCGTTTTTTACTGCTTTAGAATGCTTGGATTGAAAGTTTAAGAACGGCTTTGAAGTTATTGGGGAGTACTGCCAACAAACGTGATTTTTTTCGAAGACCAAGGAAATCGCTAGAAACTTAATTACGCGTCGCTGAGGAAATTCATAGTAAACTTTAATCCTCCTCCGTAAAGTTTAAATTGCTCACTTACTGAAGTAGCAGCGGGATCGAATTCTCCCCTATTGCTGCAAATCAGGTAATCATCAACGTAACGAAATATCTTGGTAACGCAATCACCTAAGGCTTTCTCTAAGCAGTTATCAACCTTACTCAGGTAAATATTGCTAAGAATAGGGGCCACCTTTAAGCCAATACAAATGCCTGATTTCTGCAGAAAAACGCAGAAAAAATGGAGCTGGGCCGATCATGTGATGCGTAGGCTGGGTAACTGGTGGAACATTAGGGCTACAGAATGGGTGGCAAGAGATGGGAAGCGCCTTCGAGGACAACAGCAGAAGACTACGTGAGGCGAGGAAATAACGAATACGCGGGCGCTTGTTAGAATTGGTTCTCGTAGAGCGGGCGTAATTTTAGATCGCAGGGAGAGGCGTTCGTCGTCGTCGTCGCCTGCTGTGTGTGTGTGTGTGTGTGTGTGTGTGTGTGTGTGTGTGTGTGTGTGTGTGTGTGTGTGTGTGTGTGTGTGTGTGTGTGTGTGTGTGTGTGTGTGTGTGTGTGTGTGTGTGTGTGTGTGTGTGTGTGTGTGTGTGTGTGTGTGTGTGTTTGTGTGTGTGTGTGTGTTTGTGTGTGTGTGTGTGTGTGTGTGTGTGTGTGTGTGTGTGTGTGTGTGTGTGTGTGTGTGTGTGTGTGTGTGTGTGTGTGTGTGTGTGTGTGTGTGTGTGTGTGTGTGTGTGTGTGTGTGTGTGTGTGTGTGTGTGTGTGTGTGTGTGTGTGTGTGTGTGTGTGTGTGTGTGTGTGTGTGTGTGTGCGTGCGCGCGCGCGCGCGCGCGCGTGTGAACGTCATAAATGATTGGTCATGACATGCATGTTCTGTTCGTCATGAAACTGCTACCTACGTCTTGGTGCTCTGATGGTCGTTTCGTTAACTAGGTAGTCTCCCCGCAGATTGCTTCGCATAACGACGATTCCCACAAGGTGTGGGATCTTCCGTCTTCTTTTCATGTAATATTTAAATAATGGTTGTATTTCTTGGACGATTGTGAGCGCGTGGCGGCTACACGCTTACCGTCGTGGCGTCATGTGTGCCGGCTTGCAGAAGCAGCAGCATAAGCAACGAAGGTAGTCAGCTGGCGCTTGTCTCAAGTCCGCCTCCCATTGTTTCGTGAGCGCGCATCCATGCAATGTACGCGTGATAGCAACGGCACGAGTGGCTCAATTACATAAAAGTGCGACATGAACTGTCTCCGTAGTTGGTTTCTAACGATGGAGTAGTCCAAGTGTACAATTGGAATAATAAATTAAGCTGCTGTTTCGAACGCAGTTAAAGCTGGAAATGAAACAAAGCGTTATATTTGTTTCGAAAGTGTTCGCGCTGGAATTTCTGAACACTGTACAGAGACAGGCTGGCTAGTTGCCCGTTGTGTCGACAATATTGACGCACCGATGCATGCAGTCGACCATTGCGCAATAGCGAGAGTGCGAATAAAACGCCTGTGGCATACGTTCGACGTCTGCACCAGCCCACCTTCTACTTGCGCCACCGCTGTCATGCGTCCACTCACTCATTACTTTTCACACAACTTCTCCCGTGATGTAGCTGGGGTACTCACAAATGAATGCTTAGGCAATAAAAAGCAACACGTAGCGCCCACGTTCTCCATTCAAGAACCATTTCACACGCACGATTGCATTATCGTTCAAAAAGTAGCACTGATGGGAGCTCCGGGCGGCTCCTACGCGCGCCTATACGTAAATGAAAACAGAAGTTCTGCTTGCAGAGAGCCTGTGGCAGACGTAATAATCACAGTGCCTGTGCCGCCACCTATTTATCCACCACAGGCGCTCCACGTCCAACGTTCGTTCTGCTGCGTGACGTACACGTACAGTCGCACTTGTGCATGTATATTCGACTGTTCACTGAGCTAGGGAGAAGGCACATGCCTTCAATGTCTCAAAATCCCTTGTGATGTCTGGGCGATTCACTTCGTCGCGCACAACTATTTTAGTATAGGTAACGGCATAGGACAGCGCGCACCGTCAATGGAGCCGATTGAGGCTCGTGCTGCTAACGTATGCGCTACTTTACAAGGCCTCCAAGAATGTTCTGGTTAAATTGCAAGTTTTGCAACTGTATCGAAACAGTGTTGCGGGCAAGCTCAATATGCTGATTGAGTCCTCAAGTTCATTAACCTTGCTTTATATATTTTAGTTTAACGTCTTAATGCATGTTAAATGAACGCCTAAAACTGTGCTGTTCAAGCGTTTCCTACTAATGGGATCCGGGAAGAACCTGTTGTAATATCTAGTGGCAGCTGTACTAAACGCAGTGCAAGTTCCACCACCTACCGAGAGCGTTTTACACGCAACGTTTGTTCGTCTGCGTCGCGAACATGTATTGTTAGTTGCCTTTGCGCATAGGTGTGCACCGTGGTGGTTTCGAACTACAGCGGCGGCTAGTGGCGCCTATTTTTCGTTGGCGGCGGCGCCGGCGGCGGCGGCGGCGGCGGCGTTTCATATCGAATATGCAGAGCACTTTGCTTTTTGGGAAGCAGTCGCAGTTGTTTTCTTTTTTGCTTTACCTATGTTCATATGAGATATTTTTCTTCCATATCGAGTGAATTCGTCTAGAACTGCTGAGCCAGCACTCTCTAGGTATGACACTCTCTAGATATGTTAGCCTTGTTTCCGCTTGCGCTGAAGTAGATTCTGTTTGTACAATATGTTTGGCGTAATAAAAGAACAGACCTCTTCTATGACCAACTTTCGATGTCAACGAATCAGTTGATGTTATAACGCACATTCCCGACTGGACAATAAGTGAAATCACTTGTTCTCAATATTATTGACCCTTTGCTTATGTAATTTGTTTTATAACGTCCTTTATTCGTGAAGAAAAATGAAGCAATATACCTTCTTTTTCCACACCAGATGAACATATTTTTTTTTTTTTGCTGGAGTATGTTATGACGCACCAGAAAACGAACTTGCTTTATTTGTTTATTCGTCATCAGCTGATTGAATGAACAAAGTGTGGATTAGTAGTTAATACAGGCATTTCTCGGATGCACAATAATGTCCTAAAAAAAGTACTGCCCATGCACACCGTATAGATGGTATAGCCGCGACGCTAAAATGTGTAGCCCCTGTGTTTATCGCTGGGTTAATTCGGACAGTTCATTGAACACTTTTTCTAATATTCGTTTCGACTTAATTATGTTTCTTGAAGAGGTTACATTCGGCTTGGGTTTATCAGATTGTTAACTTGAAATGCCACGCATCGGGCTTCCCATAATCACCAGCATGGAGGGGCGCAATGAGCGGTTTGTTTGTGTTAATCCAGCGGGCTCATCAAAATCTTCCTGAATTATGTTACGCATTTGTGTTTCGTAATGTGTTAATGATAGTGTTTACGACTAGGTTTTGCACTGTATTTGCCGAATGACACACTGGAGGCGCACCTTTCATTTAATTAAAGACTTAAAGACAGGGACACATTTTTTTTAAACCTATAGCCTTTTTTTATATACCTATTTTTTTAAACCTAGAGAGAGGAATGACGTCACTATCGACTTTCCACCCTAGGGCTTCTGTGGTCGAACCACGAGCGTTTCGGCTTGGTATATACAGCTACTCTGTAATACGTAGATAAAGATATATGTTTAAATGTGTAAGCATTTCTATATCTAACCAACTAGAAAATTGTCCGTCTGTCACTTAAGATGAATGCAGTGACTCATATCCCCGTAGTAGGGTATCTGTGGTGGGATCAAGAGCCTTACGTCTGGGCATATATTTTCGCTGTTGCCTGCACATTGAAAATGCTTTACGGTTTAGTGCAGCCATCGGTGTCAGTTTCGCGGAATTCTTTATATGGATGCTACAAAGGAAGAGCAACGCGCAGTATGCACCTAAAATAAATTTAAGATGTAGAAAGTAGAAAAACTCCTTCAAATGCAACGGTCGGAATAATCCGATAGCTTCAAACCGGCATCACAAACTTCATCGGGACCAGAAATTTCTATCTTGCTGCAAGATTCATCTCTCGCGTTGATGCCGCTGTCAGACATATCGCGGAGTCTACCCGCATTTACAGAGTACCGCGACCCTCAAGCTGCGATTCCGGCTTTCTGAGGCTGCCGTTTCTTCTCCTTGCGCCATATTGCGCTTTTGAAGTAGGACTTTCGGAATCCCGCGGTGCGCTGAGTTGTGACGACACGCATGCGCAGGTGCGTGGACAGCAGGGTTACTTTTGTTTGTATTGTATTGCTCGTTGCGCACCTGCGTGGCAATAATGATTATCTGCTTCAGAAAGGCAAAACAATTAAGCAAGACAACACAATATCTCCAACGAAGCTGAATGAGTCGAAAAAGAAACCATTATCCCTATTTAAATGGCGCACCGATCTCGCCGATTAGAAACATCTGCGGCGGTGGTGGCGGCGCCATCTCCGCGCACACCTCTACGTGTGCTTGCATCATTCTATTCTTGACAGAGCTAGGAAGAAGGCAGGTGCCTTCAATTCCTCAAAATCCCCTCTGATGTCTCAGCGTTTCAAAATCATCGCCACCATCGCATTCATTACTTCGTCGCGCATAACGGTGCCCTTGTCTCTTCCGGATACCGGCACAGACAACGGCACGGCAGCCTCAGATCCTCTAGTTCTCGGCACGCCCGCTAGACGCGGTGTTTGGCGAAAAATCGATGAAACTCATTATTTTCTGCTGGTTTCTGCCTGAAAATAACATTGAATGTACCAATTTCTGCGGTCAAGCTTTCTTTAGGGCTAAAAATCTCAGTGGCAAAAGTTTTGATCAGTATCTCTAGAGTGAGTAGCTTTCTGCCGCCTATTGTCATTGTCAGTGTCTAAGCGATATAGTTTGGAGTTTTCGCCGTTCTATAATAACCCACCCCTTATGCAATGCCCCTAAGGGGGACCTTGAAGCTAACAAACTAACCTGAACTGCGCTAACTAGGTCCTTTATTTAGGAGCCCAGCATTGGCGGCAAACTCATGTCACGCGCGATACAGGGCATTTGGGTAACATATAAGGGGCTGATTTATTGCTGTTGTATTCGAAATTCGGTAGACAGCCGTCGACCTTGTGCATTTTGAGTTTGTGTCTGTTGCGATGTTCTATAGTGCGCAACTGTTAAGGCCGCCCCGTATTCAGCGTTTTCCCGGCGTTTTGTTACGCGGGCGTCGCTCGGAGTCGACGCTGAGGGTGGCGCGCTCAAGAGATACCAGATCTCGCCGCCCCCACCGCCAGACGCGGCTCGGTGAGCGCAGACCAATCAGAGCTGGTCATCGCGCAGCTCGAGTGGCTGGACGCTCTCTCCAAGTAGACGGATGGCAGCGTTCATGCGACGACGTCGAGAACGCTGCCATCGGTGTACTTAGATTTGGGTGCACGTTAAAGAACCCCGGGTGGTCCAAATTTTCGGGGTCTCCCATTACGGCGTGCCTCAAGACCAGATCGTGGTTTTGCCACGTAAAACCCCAAAATGTATTTAGTAAAATAATGAAAGAGCGAACGTGGAGAGCAGCGGAAAATGACACATCGAATAGTGTGCTTTCTTTTCGACAACACGATTATCGTGGACTTAAGTGAACTGGCTTTTGTTTTCGGTTTTGCCGGTGCGAATAGCAACTGAAACGTAGAACTTGCAAGTTACCCGAGCCACCTCGCTAATGGGTGTTTACCTTCCGTCCGCGAGACGAAATGCCGTCGGATCGTTGCTGGCGATCACGCCAGTGGTTTAGGAATAGGCGCTGCTTTACTCGTACATTTGATTTGATAACGTTCTTTCAAGTATTACTTCATATATATAAAAGCATCTATTTCTGCTCTAAACTCCGGGTTTTCCTGCTCCAAAAGCTTCTGCAAAAGACCTATGTGCTGCTTCCGTCACTGTAAATATGGTGCGAACATACTTTCTGTAGAATTGATGGTACAGACATAACACACACATGCAGCATCAGCTTGCCGCTGCTCCATTACAAACGTCTAAGCTTGCAATCTTGCCGTTTGCTCTCTTTTAATCTATAGCACGTACAGATTTTTGTTATGATATAATACCTAACATTTCTAAACCACAATCTCTCAAATTACTTCGAGGGTAGCGACTCTAGCCTTCACCTATCGAGCGACAAAATCGAATCTGAGGCCACACCTTAACCAACATCCTCGAATAATAAATTTTCCTTTTCGTGTTAGAATGCGTGACAGAGGAAGTTCTCAAAAGTGATGTTTAGCATATTATAGAGGAGGGGATTAAGCAGTCGATAAGCGAACAATAGCACTCTGTTCTTTTGTTTATCTTTCTTTACGTGAAACGTCTTTAGAAATGGTCACGTAAAGGTCGCTCGCTAGAACGAATGAAGGAAAACATGTAAGAGCTATTACCGCTTACAGCTTTGCATATGCGGGGTGTCCCACGTAACTTCAGCTGAGCATTAAAAATATGAAAATCCCACGAAGATGGACAGAACCAAGGTAATGTCGATTTCCGTCGCTTAAAAATACTTAGATTATTTTTGTTCATTCTATATTAAAAAAATAATTACCATTAATTATTTATTCAAGTTCTCAAGTACAGTGAACTCTCGTTAAGACGAACTCAGTTAAGCCGAATTGTGGGTTACGAACAACGAGGGAACGTTTATTTGGATTTACATAGACTCAATGCAAAAAAAATTACACCAATGTTATTATTATTATTATTATTATTATTATTATTATTATTATTATTATTATTATTATTATTATTATTATTATTAATCCGCTTAGGACGAACCGCCTCAGACGTGCTACTCGGTTAAAACGAACATTCGGAGTGACCGCCACCGCTACCGAGCCTGCCGGCTAGGTTGCACGTCCGGGGACGCGCGCATCCAGGCACCCTGCTAGAGGCCTGCGGCGCACACCGCCCGTGGACACAGGCGAAAACAAGAAGGGAAAACAAAAGCGATAGTAACGTTCCACTTCGCGGACGAGGATGATGCGCAAGCGTATGGGTTCTATAGCGCATACCAGGCTATTGGCCTTCGGTGCTCCTAGACTGTTCGCATCGCAGATCGTATTCAAGACATGTATTCCGCTATCGCGCAATACGCAACTGCCACCGGAGTAGAACACCCCCTTGTAAACATTCGATTGCTATGTTAACTTGGACAGGATATTTAGCGCCAGCGAACCAGGACAGAAGGGAAACATCACAACGCGCTAACTGAAAAGTTGCGGTGTTGTCTCCCGTCTGTCCTTGTTCGCTGGCGCTAAATTTGGTTTTGAAGTCAGTTTAGCAACAGGCCCAACAAATGGCAATGCGATGTTAACAAGCATGGTTTCAGCGCACACATGCAAGCTTGAACACATCAAACCCGATGACCGCGGACGCTCGCTGTGAAAAATTGGGAGGAAGCTTAAGATTCGCGTTCAAGAGTGGAACGCGATAGCATTCAAAGATCCCTGACTGCTTCTCACGCTTCCCGATAACTGGAGCGTATGTAACCGTAATATTTACCGAGAAACGCTGGCCGATCCCAAAGGTAGTGCAATACCAGGGTGACCCGTGGCGGAGGTACAGTTCGGGAATAAGGGGCCCACATACACAGCTTCGCTGATCGTCGATCTTGGCAGAGTGGATGGGCAGTGGGATTTTTTTTTCGGTTCGAGTAGTTCTTCATCGCTTTTAAAGATACCAATCATCTACATTTACTCTGTTATAAGGATGAAATATATGCGTAAATTTCGCATTCTTGTGCAGATGCAAGGTAATTACTTTTCACGCGACTTCTCGCGTGATGGAGCTGGAGTACTCACAAAAGAATGCTTAGGCATGAAAAAGCAACGCGTAGCATACACTTCCTCCACTCAAGAACAGTTAACCGCGCAGGATTGCATTATCGTTCGAACAGTAGCCTTATGGGAGCTCCGGGCGGCTCCTACGCACCTCTACACGTAAATGAACATATAAGTTCTGCTTGCAAACAGCGTGTCGCAGCCGTAATAATCACAGTGCCACTGCCACCATCCATTCATCCGCCGCAGGCGCTCCACGTCCAACGTTCATTCTGTGCGTGGCGAACACATATAGTCGCATGTGTGCATGTACATTCGCCTGTTCACGGAGCTCGGGAGCAGGCAGGTGGCTTCAATGCCTTAAAATCCCTTCTGATGTCAGGGCGTTTCACGTCGTCGCGCACAACGGTTTTAGTATAAGGAATAGCATATGCTGCGACTACCGGTCAATGGAGCCGAATTTTAGTTCTGCTGCTAACGTACGCTACTTTACAAGGCCTCCACGCTTGTTCTGGCGAAAGTGCAAGTTTTTTAACTATATCAAGATAGTGTTGCGGTAAAGTTCAATATGCAGATTCTGTTGTCAAGTTCTTTATCCTTGCTTTATATCTTTTAGTCTAACGTCTTAACGCAGAGTAAATGTACGCCTAAAACTGTGCTGTTCAAGTGTTTGCTACTAATTGGATCCGGAAAGGAGTGGTTGTGAATTCGAGTGGCTGCTGTACGGCGATCATGCTGTGCAGTCCCGCTAAGCAAGACCAACTCCACCTGATCCACAGGGGCGTGGCGGTCCTGGAAGCATATGGAGCCCGTGAAGAGCCAGCCACCCCATCAGACGCTTAACACACTCCATTTCATTATGGGCTAGTGAAGTTGTTTCTCTCCCTTTAATCACAGTGCCAGTGCCACCCTCTATCTGGAGCGTTTTACGCCCAACGTTCGTTCCGCTGCGTGGCGAACATGTATGGTTGCCTTTGTGCATAGAGGTGTGCGCCGTGGCGGTGTCGACCGGCGGCGGCGGCGCACGGCCAATGTTTCGTTGACGGCGACGGCACCGGCGGCGTGGAAACCGAAGCCACAAATTTAAAAAAGCCGTTTCATTGCAATCCTTCTTGCTAAATTGGTTGAAATTCAGGCCTTTTCATACTAAGGGCTGAAAGCAGCGAATACAGAGGTGTTGAAAGTGAGAGAAATACAAAATATTTTGCAATTATTTTACTCTTCAGTCGAGATATTAGAAAAAGAACGTTGGGCATATATGTAAAAGTGTCTATGTTGACTGTCTCTGTATATTCCTTTCACCACGTGTATACAGAGCACCTTGGTTTTGGGTGGCAGTCGAAATTGTTTTCTTTATTGCTTTTCCTCTGTTTATATGAGGTATTTTTCTCATTTCGAGGGAATTCGTCCAAAATTGCTTAGCCAGCACCGACGCATGTGACACTCCCTAGAAATGTTAACATTGCTTCCGCTTGCTCTGAATGAGATTCTGTTTATACAATATGTTTTACGTGAAAAAAGAACAGACCTTTTCTATGACCAGCTTTAGCTGTCAACCAATGAGCGGATATGTTATAACGCACATTCCTGATTGCATAAAAAGCAAAATCACTGGTTCTGAATATAAATCACCCTTTGCTTGTGTGACTTGTTTTATAACGTCCTTTATCCGTGAAGAAAGAAGAAGCAATGTACTTTCTTTTTCTGCACCAGGTGAGCATTTTTTTTTAAGGTGAAGTATGTTATGATGCACCAGAAAACAAACTTGCTTCATTTGTTTACTCGTCATGAGCTGATTTAATGAACAAAGTGTGGATTAGTAGTTAATCTAGGCACTTCTCGTATACAAAATTATTTCGGAAAAAAAATACCGCCCATGCACCCCGTATATATGGTAAAGCAACGACGCTGAAATGTGCGGCTCCGGTGTTTATCGCTGGGTAAATTGCGACGGTTCAATAAACTCTTTCTTTAAATATTGGTTACGCCTTAATTGTGTTTCTTAATGAGGTTACATTCGGCTTGGGTTTATCAGATTGTTTATTTGAAATGCCGTACATTGGGCTTCGCATAATCACCATTATGGAGGGGCGAAATGTGCGGCTCATTTTGTTAATCCAGCTGCTTTATCAAAGCATTCCTGAATTATGTTACGAATTTGTGCTTCGTGATGCGTTAATCACAGTGTTTATGACTTGGTTTTGCACTGTATTTGCCAAGTGACACACTGGGGACGCACATTAAATTTAATTAAAGACATAAAGACAGGGATGCATTTTTCTTGAACCTATTGCGAAGCTGGATAGAGACTTCTGCGCGCGCGCTCTGCTGCAAGAGAGGAATGACGTCACTACCGGCGTAGCCAATGGCGCACCGCACCTTCGGTCGGAGTGCTTCTGTGGCGGATCGCAAGCATTTCGCCTACGCATATACACCTTCGCTGTAATGCATAGGTAAAAGTACGTGTTTTAATGTGTAAGCATTTCTACATTTAACCTACGAGAAAATTGTCCGTCCGTCACGTAAGACGAATGCAATGGCTCATACCCCCGCAGTAGGGTATCTCTGGTGGGATCACGAGCGTTTCGCCTAACCGTAATGGCCGATGCCTACGTAATGGCCGATGCAGGCAGTCGACCATTGCGTAATAGCGAGAGCATGCATAAATCGCCTCTGGCATTTGTTCGACGTCTGCACCAGCTCACGTTCTACTTGCGTCACCGCCGTGGTGCGTCTACTGCGGATGCTTTATGAATCTCACCCAAAGCGTTACTCGGAAGTTTCATTACCAGATGAAACGTATTGAAGGACCCTGCTTCTACGATACCACACGGAACGCTGCTCGAGAGAGCAGCAGTAGGAAGATGGCACTATGCCTTAGCTCGTCGCCGGCCATTCTCGTCTTCGTTTTTCCTCTGTGCAATAAAGAACTCCTTTTGACTTCACTTCTCGAAAGCACCTCCGTTTGCTCCGTTTCCTTCTTCTTTACGCTTTCTGGAGAACATGGAGGGGACAGCACCAGGCTTTAGGCGCTGCCCTGTCGCTGACTTCCTCCACTCCTGCAGCAAAGCTGGGCTCGTCTGATAGTCACCGTACCCGAAGCGTTGGGATGCACAGAAAATCACCCTTTGACGGTACTCATGATGGCTACGATGAGTGCGTAGCGCGAATTTTTCCTTCGAAGGGGCTTCTACTTTGGAGGAACGTATGACATGTCTTGTCTCGCCCGACAATACTTTTCCCATACGCTTGAACGCCGCCGCATAGAAACATTCTCCTGCGTTGTGCAAGGTGCTTCACTCATCACATTACAAAGCAGCACACAACAAAAACGGTGATTATGAAGACGTGGGCACAAGCTCCGCTTGCGCTTGCTAAGGACAACCGCACAGCGAGTATAGATAACTAACGTGAAATCTAATATTTGCCTCCCATCTATGGCATCTCGCAGAAAAATGTCTCGTATTGCCTTCTTCCACAAGTGGTACCATCACCATACTCTCCGAGATCACCTCATCCCCCATCCAATTTACGTATCCCGTCGCATTTATCATCAGTGTAAATTCGGCATTTTGTCATGCAACACTAAAAGTTTTTCACAATCATTCCTGCCGTGAACCTCACGTGACTGGAACCATCTTCCCGCCGAAGATGTAGGCCTTAATAATTATGAGCAATTCCATGAAGCCTTAGCTAATATTACCCCGCAGGGGTGTCTGCGTCAGCAGGCGTTTGGTGTGTTGCGACACCACGTGCCCGAGCACGCGAAGGTTGGACTCTCCCGCGTGTAGCCGTGCGCGGCTCAGCCGTATCTGGGGAAAGGGGTATCCTGGAGGTTGAGCCGATGCTGGGTGTTTGGATCTTTAAGGCCCCCCGGCGAAGGCAACGCCTCTCTTTGGCCTCTGCTTCACATAGACGGCACCAACAGGCTGACCCACCTGGAGGAAATCGGCAGTCGCGTTTTCCTGTCCTCCTCTTCAATCTTTTGCTTTCTCTCTCGCTGTTTCTTCTTTCCTGTCTCCTTATCACTTCTTCTCACTTCCGTATTCTGGGCGGCAAGGGTTAACCTTGTGTAATTATCCAAACTTGGGTATATTATATTAGGTTATAGCGGCGATGCATGGCTGGCGTCTGCAGGTATTTTCCCGACCTTGTAGCGTCCCCTTGTTGGGCTCGGTGGTGGGTGGCCACCATCGCCGCCGAATTTCCAAACTTTGTATGGCAAACGCTTTTCCCCTACTGCCTGATCGCTCCCTGAAGAGGCGGCGCGCCGATGAAACATTCAGATTTTTTATGCAACCAAAAGAGTTATTTACGAAATACCACGCTGTTCACGGTCAACATGAAACTAAGACAGTCCGAATGATATCACCTTTTCTTGTAGCCAAATCCCTCAAAGAAGCAATAGGCCCAGGTTACAAAGTAACAAAGATGGGAAGCGGTGATCTTCTCGAAGCTCGCGACAAGCCACAATACGACAGACACTCGAAACTTGTAGCGTTTGGGGATATTCCTGTCTCAGTAGGACCACACAGGACGATGAATACAGTGCGGGGGGTCATCTCGGAAGATGACCTTCTCGAACTTAGTGAAAGTGAATTACTTGCAGGATGGCAAGAACAGAACGTTGCCAAAGTGCAAAGGATTAAAATAAGACGAGATTACAAACAAATACCAACTAGGCATATAATCATATCCTTTGGAACCAGCATTCTTCCTGAATCAATCGAGACCGGTCACTGCAAGCTACGTGTCAGCCCATACATTCCGAATCCGCGTCGATGTTTTAAGTGTCACCGTTTTGGGCACGGGTCCCAAACCTGCAGAGGGCGTGCTACTTGTGCCAAGTGTAGCTCCATCGAACACACTTCTGACGTTTGCAGTTCAGCAACCCACTGTGCCAACTGTGAAGGAGACCACCCTGCTTACTCGCGATCCTGTCCTTCGTGGAAAAAAGAAAAACAAATAATAGAACTCAAGGTGAAACTAAATCTGACTTTCCCAGACGCACGCAAGCGTTTCTATTCCAACAATCAGACCAGTCCTTCTTACACCGATGTGACGCACCGGGGGGCAGCGCCACATCGTTCGGCGGCCGCCCAAGTCACTCGGAGAGTGACGGCGGTCACGCCATCCGCCTCCCTGACTGGAACAGCCAGCGCTGTTCCGTCTCCCGCAAATGAGAGCCAGCACACCTCCGGGCACGTCCACATCCTGTATGATGCCAGGGTTAGCGCAGAGTATGAAGTCTATTTCATTTCTAGTCTCCCCGTTCGGGCTCGTCCACGTCCACTTTCGGCTATCCCGCTTCCGGAAGAAGGTATTCATTCTCCGCACATTATTCTGTTCCGCAAACTCTACTAATAACTCTCCCCTGCTATTCCTGCTGCCTATGCCATATTCCCCCGCTGCTTTGTCTCCAGCCTGCTTCTTGTCTACCTTGGCATTGAAGTCGCCCATCAGTATAGTGTATTTTGTTTTGACTTTACCCATCGCCGATTCCACGTCTTCGTAGAAGCTTTCGACTTTCTGGTCATCATGACTGGATGTAGGGGCGTAGACCTGTACCACCGTCATTTTGTACCTCTTATTAAGTTTCACAACAAGACCTGCCACCCTTTCGTTAGTGCTATAGAGTTCCTGTATGTTACCAGCTATATTCCTATTAATCAGGACTCCGACTCCTAGTTCTCGTCTCTCCGCTAAGGCCCGGTAGCACAGGACGTGCCCGCTTTTTAGCACTGTATAAGCTTCTTTTGGCCTCCTAACTTCACTGAGCCCTATATATCCCATTTACTTCCCTCTAGTTCCTCAAATAGCACTGCTAGACTCGCCTCACTAGATAATGTTGAACGTTGCCAGGTTCATATTCCAATGGCGGCCTGTCCGGAGCCAGGGATTCTCAGCACCCTCTGCTGCGTCGCAGGTCTGACCACCGCCGTGGTCAGTTGCTTCGCAGCTGCTGGGGACTGAGGGCCGGGTTTGATTGTTGTGTTCATATTGGAGGTTGTGGCCAAGTACTGCACCAGGGTGGCCAGGCCTGCTCTGGTGAGGGAATGCGTTACCGGTTCTGGTCACCGGGATCAGTCCACACTCCAGGCCTTTTTATGCAATTTTATCAACACGCGGATTTTTCATTTCTTTAAATCCGGTGGAAATTTGCGCGGCACCGGCACTCGAACCACGGACCTCTTGCACGCGAGGCGGGTGTTCTACCTCTGCGCACCGCGGTGCAGCGGTGGCGTAGGCGGCGTAGGTCAGCAAGGTGCGCTGCAGTGACCATAGGATGGTAAGAACTCCAATTAGCCTAGACCTGAGGAGGGAACGGAAGAAACTGGTACATAAGAAGCCGATAAATGAGTTATCAGTAAGAGGGAAAATAGAGGAATTCTAGATCAAGCTACACAACAGGTATTCGGCTTAAACTCAGGAAGAGGACCTTAGCGTTGAAACAATGAACGACAATCTTGTGGGCATCATTAAGGAGTGTGCAATAGAAGTGGTGGTAACTCCCTTAGACAGGATACCAGTAAGCTATCGCAGGAGACGAAAGATCTGATGAAGAAACGCCAATGTATGAAAGCCTCTAGCCCTACAGCTAGAATAGAACTGGCAGAATTTTCTAAGTTAATCAACAAGCGTAAGACAGCTGACATAAGGAAGTATAATATGGATAGAATTGAGCATGCTCTCAGGAACGGAGGAAGCCTAAAAGCAGTGAAGAAGAAATTAGGAATTGGCAAGAATGAGATGTATGCGTGAAGAGACAAAGCCGGCAATATCATTACTAATATGGATGAGATAGTTCAAGTGGCTGAAGAGTTCTATAGAGATTTATACAGTATCAGTGGCACCCACGACGATAATGGAAGAGAGAATAGTCTAGAGGGATTCGAAATCCCACAGGTAACGCCGGAAGAAGTAAAGAAAGCCTTGGGAGCTATGCAAGGGGAAAGGCAGCTGGGGAGGATCAGGTAACAGCAGATTTGTTGAAGGATGTTGGGCAGGTTGGTCTAAAGAAACTGGCCACCCTGTATACGCAGTGCCTCATGACTTCGAGTGTACCGGAATCTTGGAAAAACGCTAACATAATCCTAATCCATAAGAAAGGGGACGCCAAAGACTTGAAAAATTATAGACCGATCAGCTTACTGTCCGTTGCCTACAAAGTATTTACTAAGGGGATTGCAAATAGAATCAGGAACACCTTAGACTTCTCTCAACCAAAGGACCAGGCAGGATTCCGTAACGGCTACTCAACAATAGACCATATTCACACTATAAGTCAGGTGATAGAAAAATGTGCGGAATATAACCAACCCTTATATATAGCTTTCATTGATTACGAGAAAGCATTTGATTCAGTCGAAACCTCAGCAGTCATGGAGGCATTGCGGAATCAGGGTTTAGACGAACCGTATGTAAAAATACTGAAAGATATCTATAGCGGCTCCACAGCCACCGTAGTCCTCTATAAAGAAAGCAACAAAATCGCAATAAAGAAAGGCGTCAGGCAGGGAGATACGATCTCTCCAATGCTATTCACAGCATGTTTACAGGAGGTATTCAGAGACCTGGATTGGGAAGAATTGGGGATAAATGTTAATGGAGAATACCTTAATAACTTGCGATTCGCTGATGATATTGCCTTGCTTAGTAACTCAGGGGACCAACTGCAATGCATGCTCACTAACCTGGAGAGGCAAAGCCGAAGGGTGGGTCTAAAAGTTAATCTGCAGAAAACTAAAGTAATGTATAACAGTCTCGGAAGAGAACAGCAGTTTACGATAGGTAGTGCGGCATTAGAAGTGGTAAGGGAATACATCTACTTAGGACAGGTAGTGACTGCGGATCCGGATCATGAGACTGAAATAATCAGAAGAATAAGAATGGGCTGGGGTGCGTTTGGCAGGCATTCTCAGATCATGAACAGCAGGTTGCCATTATCCCTCAAGAGAAAAGTTTATAACGGCTGTGTCTTACCAGTACGCACGTACGGGGCGGAAACCTGGAGGCTTACGAAAAGGGTTCTACTTAAATTGAGGACGACGCAACGAGCTGTGGAAAGAAGAATGATAAGTGTAACGTTAAGGGATAAGAAAAGAGCATATTGGGTAATGGAACAAACGCGAGTTAATGATATCTTCTTTGAAATCAAGAAAAAGAAATGGGGGGCAAGGGCAGGACACGTAATGAGGAGGGAAGATAACCGATGGTCATTGAGAGTTCCGGAATGGATTCCAAGGGAAGGGAAGCGTAGCAGAGGGCGGCAGAAAGTTAGGTGGGCGGATGAGATTAAGAAGTTTGCAGGGACAACATGGCCACAATTAGTACATGGCCGGGGTAGTTGGAGAAGTATGGGAGAGGCCTTTGCCCTGCAGTGGGCTTAACAAGGCTGATGATGATGATGATGATGATGATGATGATGATGATGATGATGATACCTCCGGGCCTGTTGAACCAAGGGCCAGTGCCGGTGCAGATCGGCCCACCACTCCCACGAAAGTGCCTGCTCCGCGGGCAGTAGCCACCGCCTGAGACGAGGTGATGGATACGGGTACAAACCTGGCGTCTCAGACGCCCAAGGAACGACGCAGTTCCCTCGAGCGCATCCACAAGAGTGAGAGAACTCGTTTCACGGGGCCTGGAAAGGTCTCGTGAGATAATAAATCTGTATTTTATAGACACACAGCACAAAACACATACATTATGGATACACAGATAATACAGTGGAATGTCAGGGGTTTACTCCACAACCTAGATGGCATTAAGGAACTCTTACATAAGTACAGTCCAAAGGTGCTGTGTGTCCGAAGAAACACATCTTAATCCTTCACACACGAACTTTCTCTGGCAGTATGCCATATACCGAAAAGACCGCAACGACACCCTTGCCTCGTCTGGCAGTGTGGCAATAATTGTAGATAATGGTGTTGCTTGCCGGCAATTACAGCTTAAAACACCCCTAGAGGCAATTGCAGTCCGTGCGGTACTGTTTAATAAACTAGTAACAATTTCCTCACTATACATCCCCCCGAACTGCCATCTATCAAAAACAGAATTCCAAAGCTTTATTATTGAACTGCTCGAACCTTATAATGTCGTCGGAGATTTCAATGCACAGAACACCCTTCGTGGAGGTTGTCGTTGTGATGCCAGGGGACGCTTTGTAGAAAGCCTCCTCTTCACTACAGCCGCGTGCTTACTAAATAATAAAGAGCCTACATTCTATAGCGTGGCAAGCAAAACATTTTCATCGATCAATTTGAGCATTGCATCTGGTACACTTGTACCGTATGTAGAGTGGAACGTGCTTAAAAACCCATACGGGAGCGACCATTTTCCGATTGTCATTAAATCAAGAAAACATGATCAATGCTCCCCACGCGCCCCCCCCCCCCCCTGGATAGTCGAGTCAGCCGACTGGAAACGTTATAAAGAACTCACCCGCATGACCTGGGAAGACGTCTCTGCACTTCCTATTGATGATGCCGTGGCATATTTGACAGCATTTATTGTTGATGCGCCGTCACTATGTATCCCCGAATCAAATGGATCGCCCACTAGGCGATGTGTTCCCTGGTGAAATGCGGAGTGCAAAGAAGCTCGTACAAATCAAAATAAAGCTTGGAGTCACCTTCGCGAATCTCCAACAGCCGAGAATCTTATCAATTTCAAGAAAATAAAGTCACTAGGTATAAGAACACGCCGCCGGGCCAAACGGGAAAGTTGGCAAAAATACATCAGTAGCATTAATTCATATACAGACGAACGGAAAGCCTGGAATAGGGTCAACAAAATAAAAGGCCGCGAAACTCACCCTCTACCTTTAGTAAACACACAAGGAGACACTATTGAGGACCAAGCTGATTTGCTAGGGGCACATTTCCAGTACATGTCGAGTTCATCCCATTACTCAGTTACATTTCTAAGATATCAGCGACAAGCAGAACGACAGCCTCCGAACCGGAAAGGAAATAAAAATGAGCCTTACAACCCGCCATTTAACGTGTGTAATTCCAGGCTGCACTGAACTGTTGCAATAAATCAGCTCCTGGAGGCGATCGAAAAGTTTATGAGATGATTGAACACCTACACGCCGAAACACACAAAACACTACTATCACTCTTTAATTCCATATTCTCTGCCAGTTACATTCCATCTGCCTGGAAGCAAGCAGTCGTAATTCCTATTCTCAAAGAGGGCAAGGATCCAATCTCCATCTGCAGCTACAGGCCTATAGCCCTGACAAGCTGCATATGCAAACTCTTTGAGAAGATGGTAAACAGACGCCTCATTCATTATCTTGAGAGCAACAAATTACTAGACACCTTGTAGTGTGGTTTTAGGGAGGGTAGATGTACGGCAGATCACCTTGTCCGCATGGAGGCGAATATCCGAGATGCCTTCGTGCACAAGCAGTTTTTATTAGCGGTATTTTTAGATATGGAAAAGGCATACGACACAACCTTCGTGATTCTTCGTGATATGGCTTATATGGGTGTCAGAGGCAGTCTCTTGAACCTGATTCAAAGCTACCTCTCTAATCGTACGTTCCGTGTGAGAGTTGGTAAAGTACTATCTCGTCAATTTACGCAGGAAACAGGTGTGCCACAACGTGGTGTACTGAGCTGCACGCTGTTCATCGTAAAAATGAATTCCCTCTATAGCGTCATACCACGAACAGTGTTTTATTCAGTGTATGTGGATGACGTACAGATAGGATTTAAATCATGCAATACTTCTATCTCTGAGCGACATATACAGCTTGGCCTAAACAAAATATCTAAGTGGGCTTACTAGAATGTATTCAAGTTAAACCCCCCAAAAACCACATGCGTTCTATTCTCTAAAAAGAGAGGTATATTACCTGACCCTGTTGTCCATCTTAATGGACAGCCGCTATTTGTTAGCCACGAACATAAATTTTTAGGAATCATCTTAGACTCTAAACTAACATTTGTCCCTCACCTTAAGTATCTGAGAGCGAGATGTCTGAAGACAATGAATTTACTAAAGCTCTTGTCCCGCACAAATTGGGGAAGGGACAGGAGATGCCTTTTGAACCTCTACAAAAGCCTTATACGGTCCCGCCTCGACTATGGAGCAATAGTATATAGCTCTGCTGCGCCTAGTGCTTTAAAGATGCTAGATCCTATTCACCACTTAGGTATACGCCTGGCTACAGGCGCTTTTAGGACAAGTCCCGTAGAAAGCCTCTATGTGGGAGTGTAATGAATGGTTATTACATCTCCAAAGGACATATTTAACCTTTTCCTATGCTCTCAATGATAAATCAGACGTGCAGCACCCATGTCAGTCATCTATTCGTGAAGTCTCTACAGCCAGATTATTTCGTAACCGCCCAGCTATTAGAGCTCCGTTGAACCTACGTTTGGTAACAATGGCAGAAGAAACAGGTGTCTTAGTCCCAGAGAATGTGCTTATGGCACCCACTCGCCTGCTCCCAACATGGGAATGGCAGACCATTGAATGCGACGTCTCTTTCGTAGAAATATCTAAGAGGGCGCCAGAAGCACATATACAATTCCATTTTCGTGAACTTCAGGAGAAGTACTCCTGTACAGAATACTATACAGACGCTTCCAAGTCCTCTAAAGGAGTTTCCTGCGCAGCTCTGGGACCTTCATTTTCAGTATCCGGAGCACTAAATCCACACAGAAATATGTTTACAGCGGAAGCCTACGCTGTACTATCGGCTATTCAAAACATAAGGCTCACAAAACTTGCTAGGGCTATTGTGTTTACAGATTCATTAGGGTAGTCAGAGCCCTACTTAGTCCAAGAAAATATAAGAGCTCAGTTTTTAGTGAGCTGTACAGTTTGTTGTGATCCCTATATATGTGCAATCAACTGATTGTCATATGCTGGGTACCTGGTCCCAAAGGTAAAAAAGGCAACGAAGCTGCTGACGAAAGCGCCAGGTCAGTAACCTTAAGCGATGCAGATTCAAATATCCCCATCTCTGCCACAGACCTGAAGCCTTTTCTACGCAGTCAATTGAGGAATCATTGGCAAGGCGAATGGGATAAACAAGCAATGAATAAGCTTCACATAATAAAACCAGAACTAGGGAACTAAATAAATGGGAAAATAGCAAAGTACAAGGAAGTACTTCTTTGCCGATTAAGGATAGGCCACACATACGGTACCCACTCTCATCTCTTGACTGGGGGCGATCCTCCAACTTGTATTAAGTGCGGCAATAGTCTCACAGTCCTCCATGTTCTTATTCAGTGCCCTGCAATAGAAACAGAGAGAAAAAAGTACTTCCCTGCTGCATATCGCGAGAATATACCCCTTCACCCTGCATTTTTTCTTAGCGATGAACCGCTTTTTAATCTGCAAACAGTCTTAAGAGTTTCTAGCCGGAACGGACACCCTGAAAATCATTTGGCCAGGCAACTTTTAGCACACGACTAACAACCCTGCATTCAAGGGCTCTCTTAAAACTCTGATGTCGGTGTTATGTTTTATTGCATCATGTTTTAACGAAAGCCCATTGCCATAGCCCACATCACATCCTTGTCACCGTAATTATTTTAGCACCTATATATACTACGCAACTTACAGCTACAAGTTTTAGGCCCTTTTACAGCCATGTCACATGGATGGATGGATGGAGTAACTTTATAGAAAGGTCCTGCGAGCTACGGGGCGCAAGGTCCCATAGAGCGGGCTACTCCCACGTTGGGACCGGGAGTTGTAACACCCTGGCCGCATCGTGGGCTCGCTGGACGGCCCAGAGCTGCTCCGCCAGGTCCGTGCTGCGCAATGCGTCTTGTAGCCTGGCGGAGTCTTGATCCTTGTTTGCGTGGGTCCGACCACACGGCCAGAGCAAGTGATGTACGTCTAGTGTGCTATGGCAATTTTCGCAATATGATGTTTTGTATAGGTCAGGCATGTAGTGGTGTAGTCTGTTCTACGTGGGGTACGTGTTTGTCTACCATGAGCAATTCATTGTGCACGCCATCCATAATACATCGTCAACATGACCACTTGTCATGGGGCTCATTGGCCAAACCTGGCCTTTGCGCAAAAAAAAAACACCACACATCATCATCATCATTAGCTAATATTGTATATACAGGTGCCGTTTAAACACTCAAGTAACCAGCTGTATTTGTCTTCTTCATTCTTTTGTATTTACCACTCCCCCTCTGTAATGTCCTTGGCCCTGAGGGGTATAATAAATGAAATGAAATGAAATTCGGCCCAGAGGAACTGCGGAGTTGAGCCGTCATTCGCTGCCGTCCATGTGGGTGGAAAACCGCGGGTGATGACTGGCGCGCCGGTATCTGGCAGGGACAGCGTAACGGAATCACCCCTTTTTCTAGTCCTCGGCGCGGCTGCTAAACATGGCATCTTGGGGAAAATGCATGAAATTCGTTTTTTTTTTTGCTATAGTGTCTGCATGAAAACAAGGTTTCGTCAACCAAAGTCATGATCCAAAATTTCATTTGGGCTAAAAATTTCGGCGGCAGAACGTTAGTTCAGTATCATTTTAAAGTCAGTAGGTTTCTTCCGCGTGTTCGCATTGTCAGTGTTAAATCGCTAAAGCTAAAAGGCGTATTCGCTTATGTAATGCTCTGTAACCCCTTATGTGATGCTTCTACGAGGGACTCTTAAGCTAATAAATTGAACTGAACGAAGTTCACGATGATACTTATTTAGAAGCCCAGTATTGGCATACTAATGCCACGCGCAGTAAAGGACATGCAGGTAAATTATCAGGGTTTTACTAGTCGCTTTCGTGCTCGAGACACGGCAGACCACCGTCGACCTTGTCTCTTATGTGTTTGTTGAACGGACGCCTAAGAGCCTAGCTGTTAGGCACCCGTTCCTCCGTTGCGCGTCGGCGTGCTACGGCGTCCCTCGTAAGCGAGTGAACGAGCGGAGAGAAGGATGAAAGAGCGAACGTGGAGCAGAGCGGGAGATGAACGACGGCGACACCGATGAGAGCGGCATGAGCAAAGTGGAAGAGGGGCTAGAGTGAAAGCATGAGGCGGAAGACGGAGGAGGAGGCTATGGCGAAAGCGTGAAAAGAAAAGCTTTGTGCCACGCAAGACTGGCGTTGGGGCGAAGAACGCTACGCGATTGCGCCAGAGTAGCCAGCCGTCCTCTCTTAAGCGATGGCATGCGGCGAGAGCATCCGCCGATACCATATATAGAAACAAAGCGTGTTTTAGCAGATGTGTGCTGCGGCTGCTATGAGTCGCGCGCACGTTTCACCGACGCGCTGCCTCTCGCGATATCCCGAATAGCGAGGAAGTAGCGCCACACTTCGCTCCCAGCGAAACAGATTTTCCTCGCCAACGAATATATCGCGAAAACACCTATAGAGCTACTCTAAACACAAAGAGAGTTCCGGGCACTCTCTTTTAGGTGTGCTGGTCCCATATTTCACTCTTTTCGAGAGTAGATCGACCATCTTTGAAAGAGAGTAGGATAACTCCCCCTGACAGAGTTTTGTTACTCCACTGCAAGGGAATGCTAGTACTCATCCGCAGAGTGCTAATACTCTCCACACCGGGCTAATGGTACTTCCCCAGAGAGAGTGTTTCTATTCCTCCAAATCGAGTACTTCTACTCCTCCAAGCCGAGTGTTTCTACTCCCCCAAACAGAGTGCTAGTACTCTTCCCAATAGTGTGAAAGCACGATGTACATCCATGGCCACGTTAGAAGAGATTCGCAATACTTACATGTGGGGAATATTTCATTCCTTCATAAGCAGCTCCTGCACTTATGCTTGGTGAATGGGATGTAATCTGTAGTCGCCGAGTTACTCAAATCAAACATTTTCTCTTAAAAGGTCCAAATCTTTATTGATCAGTCACAAGACAAACTGAATAATAATTTGAGAAACATACTGACAAACACATACAATCAGATTACAATGATGCCCATGAACTATAGAAACCATCTTGTAATAAAACATAATTATGTTCTCTAAAGTTTCATCGGTATTACAGTGTAGAAATATCTGTTATTTTCACTGGCACTACCTTCTCAAAAATAAATAATACAGTGGACAGTTAAACATAGAACAAACGCGTGCAAAAGAACAAAGTATTGACACTAAGATCAAAGACAAATATGCGCCGCATTACTGGCCAGCAAACGCATTTCTGGCACAAAACGCATGCACTTATATGGCAATGGCTACCAGATGAGCTGCTAAGCATGGGGCTGGTAACGCAGATAAACTGTGCAAGAAACTTTTTTGTGTGCCATATTCTAAGACAGCAGCTCATTTGATAACGTTCTGCACAGTGTATGAATGTTCCTGACTGAGAGTACAGCGCATTTAGAAATGTGTTGTATATTCTCATGCGAGGCCGCAGGTCTAGCTAGCTTTGCTTATATTTTTCATAAAGTTATTCATGTACAGGCTGCATCCTATTGTTTCTAAGTGTGTCTTGTCGTGGTTGTGCAGCAATATCCTCCCCGGTCTCAAAGTGCTACAGAGGCATATCATATTTCCTATTCGGTTGGCCTCCTCACAAATGTAGTTTCCTGGTGCTGTTGGGATTGGCACTATATCTCATGTCCAGAAATTTACTATGTGCAAAGTGCTTTAATTTTATTTTGCCTTATAAATATTATGGCTACAGAAGCCATGAAACTAAAGGGCTTTTGTTTAACACTATATGTTCACATCCACCAATTCATGCACAAGTGTTCTACACAGATGCTTTCAGTTCTTTTCATTGAACACATCTCTACCTCCACTAGCATATTTCGTTGACAAGTAGATTAAGTCACCCTAATCAAAATGTCAAATACCTGCCAGGAGCTATTGTATGAATATTTCACAGGAGAAACCATAATTTTACATTTTTAAAAATAACTTTCAATACCAAGTGACTCTCCGGCTTCTAAAATGTAAGGTGTGCACTATAGTGTACAATTAAAGGCCTTAATTGATACTTGCTTTCACTTCGGGAGGCACGAGCGGTTCTAATGAAGTGCTTTCATGAGCATGGACGTAAACGAAAATGACTTCTTAAACATGGGATTCTCTTCCCCGAACGCTTCCTTTCCGGAACCTAAAAGGAAGCCAAACTTCTAAAATTTGATGTAAAATGTAGATAGAAGGGAAGACATAAAAGTCTGTCTGCTTCATGTCAGCATTTAAAATACAGAATCACAGGGGTTTGTATTTGCACCCTTCCATTCACATGCTCGTAAATATAAGCTATTAAAGCTGTTAAATGTATGTAAGCACCTAACCAAGCATGAGCTGTTGCTTTTTATAGTTAACACAGGCACTGTGCTCATTGCATGTATGATGTAGCTAAGCAAATATGCAAGTTCATTGTACCACTATTTTTTATCACGTGGATATATCTGTTGACAGGCAAGACAAAAAGCTGTCACTTCTCATAAAACTAATCAGCTTTGTTTTAAACATATTTCTAGCTTTTCAATGGCACTTGCTCCTATTTGTTTATCTCCAGAGAGCACAGTTGATTTTGACTTTACCATGAGAGACATTACATACACATACCATGTTAAGATGACTGCCTAGAGCACATGACAATTTTCATCTTCGTGTTAAATACTGTATTTTGAAAGTTTTGTTGAGTCAAATGGTACACCCCACATTCCAATTTTCTCGTCCAAATTGCATAGTAATGTATTTTGATTCTTTGGCGTGCGCTCCCATGCACTATGTGAATCGCGCTGGGCTGGCTCTTTTGACATCCTTGTGTCCTTGCAGCTGCCTTCTTGCATTATATGAAGCGGGTCCTTGAAAAATATCGTGTGGAAAAGTCAACACGAGGAAATGGCGTAAAACAACGTCAAGACAGTCAAGAAGTAAGGTCATGGAACTAAAAGAAAGTTTTAGCTCTTAGTCTTCCCACTGAAATGCAAGCGAAACATCTAAATGACTGCAACAGTCAACTACTAAACTAACTTCAATTTTTAGATTTGAACAAAAAATAAATAACCGACAGTTCTTCCTGGTTCAGCACCAATGTTAATATATTCCTACTAATAAGTAGAATATTAGTCATTGTCAGATGTCATAAGTCTGTCATTAGTCATGTGTGTCGCAAACACTACTTGTGACACATCCTAAGCACGTGCCCAGTGTGCCTCCTGATCCATAACTGGTTGTGCCACTGCTCAAGCCGTAATTTGATGATCATATCTGTAAACATGATGTTCAGTGCCGATGACAATATGGTCCTCCAGTTCAATGGATATGACTGGATGTTCCTATAAGAAAGGGCAACAAGGCTTGTTATGGCAAGCTTACTCGCATTTTAATACTAACAAGAAAGTTCACTGCGGCCTGCATCTAAGCTTGCTAAAAGGCATGAACTTACTTTCATTTATGAGGTGAGCAATGAAGTTCATTTTTGACACACTCGACTATGCTGCAGTTTCAAATCTAGCATTTTACATTCTTGAAGGCATGTAAACGTTGTAGTTAGACCGCAGTTATTAGTTTATTGGACCAAATCTTTGTTTTCTGTAGGACAGATGACTGCTAACAAGGAATTAAAGCAAGCTATTATTTTGATACCTTATTTCTCCGCTAAAAATAATAAAGCGATAAAGGCATTTTGATCTGTTATGCAGTAGCAAGATACACACCTTATGCTTGTAACCCCCAGGGGAGAGAGAGAGAGAAACAACTTTTTTGAGCGGAGCTCGACATCTTCTCACCCATCACCCAGGGGAAGGGTGATTTAGCTGTTCATTTGACACAACTCTGAAACGCCAACTCCCATTAGCAAGGACGTACGAAAGCTAAACAACAGCTATTCCCCATTTACAGTTCCACTTCTCACAGCCCCCGGTATACAGACAAGCATAGGAGAACAGGCAGATATATTGGGTGAATATTTCTCGGGAGCTTCAAGTTCATCACACTATACAGAATCATTTCTAAAAATCAAAAACACAGCTGAGAAACACAGACTACCGATAAATGGCAGCAGAAATGAACCATACAATACTTTAATTAAAGTTCAAGAAATGCATAGGGTACTGTCCGCTGGTAAAAAGAACTGCACCTGGCCCCGATAGAATACATTACCAAATGCTAGGCCATCTCTCCGAAACGCCCTTTTAAGTTTTTTTAACAAAATTTGGATATCGGGGAAGATACCTGAAGCATGGAAGAAAGCTATAATTGTTCCATTTTTGAAACCCGGAAAACCACCAACCTCCCCCAGTAGCTATAGGCCTATAGCCCTTACCAGCTGCCTTGCGAAGTCCTTCGAAAATGTTCTGAATATTAGATTAACCTTCGTGCTAGAAATCCACGAGCTGCTCGATATCCATCAATGTGGTTTTAAAAAAGGATCATCTACTAATGACCACCCAGTTCGTCTTGAAAACACAGTGCGAGAAGCATTTATACACAAACAACACTGCCTTGCTGTTTTTTTTTTTCGATTTAGGGAAGGCATATGAGACAATCTGGAGGTTCGGGATTCTTAAAGATCTGGCCCACCTTGGCATCCACGGCTGGATGTTAAACTGCATAAAAGATTTTTTGACTAACCGTTCATTCCATGTGCGCCTAGGCTCAACCCTGTCGAAAAATTTCGTTCAGGAAAATGGAATACCTCAGGGGTGTATTTTAAGCACAACACTTTTTATTATAAAAATGAATTCCATTAGCAAAATAATACCAAAGTCCATTATGTATTCAGTATACGTCGACAATCTTCAGATAGCCTGCACATCATCAAACATATCAACATGCGAAAGACAGGTACAGCTTACAATAAAGAAACTATCAACATGGGCAGACAGAAATGGTTTCCGCTTTTCTCCACAGAAAACAGTGGTCATTCTCTTTTCACTCAAACGAGGAGTACAGACAGACCCCACCCTACACCTGAACGAAGCCACGTTACCTGCCCAAAACGAGCGCAAATTTCTAGGCATAATTTTTCACAAAAAACTCACCTTCCTTCCGCACATCAACGCGCTGAAAAAGAAAGCATCTCGATCTCTGAACATACTTAATGTCCTTTCACGCAAACACTGGGGTTCTGATAGGGTATGCCTCCTACACATTTACCGTTCTGTTATACGCTCCTGCTTAGACTATGGGTCCATAGTGTATGGCTCAGCAAGGAAGTCATATTTGAACCGCCTTGACCCAGTACATAATTTTGATTTACGTCTTTCAACTGGTGCATACAGGACGTCTCCTATACACAGTCTATATGTAGAAACAAATGAACCACCCCATTCCGACAGAAGAACCATGCTTACATGCTCATACATCCTAAAAATTCGTTCCCTGCCGAAACACATCCGGTACCCAATAGTTACAAGGTACCCATCACGAATACTATTTACAAACAAACCCCAAGCAATAAGACTACTTCTCCGCTTCGAGGAGAGATGCCAAGAACTAGATATAAGGGACACATTGCCTCAGATAGCCCGAAAACCCGATCCACTCCCACCTTGGTATTGCCAGCCTTCAGTGTATGACTTCACATTAACACATCTTCAAAAAAAAACACCACATGAACACATAATACAAGAATTTTTAGCACTAAATGAAAAATACGTGGAATACACAGCGTTTTATACTGATGGCTCCAAATCGGCAGGATACGTTGGCAGTGCCGCGATACAAAACATTTGGGAAAAAATGGTACGCCTACCTCTGTGTGCATCCATATTTACTGCAGAGGGCCACGCAATCTCTCTAGCTGTAGAAAAAATATTAAATTAGAACATTGAAAACAGCATAATTTACACAGATTCACTAAGTGTACTAACAGCACTCCACCCTAGAAATGCAATTACACCATTAATCGGCGACATTTTACATAACATAAGAAAAACCACTAGAAAAGGACACAACATAAAATTTTGCTGGGCGCCCAGTCACGTCGTAATCGGTGGCAAAGAAAAAGCAGATGAATATGCAGCGAAAGCTCGACATAGAAAAATCATCCAAACAAGAATTCCTTACAAAGACTGTATGAAATTAGTGAACCATAAAATGAGGAATAAATGGCAGACTACATGGAATCATGAAGTAACCAATAAACAACACCTAGTAAAACCTATAATAAAAGAATGGAAGACATGCTCACACCAAGAACGCTTCATCGAAGTAATTTTATGTCGCCTTCGCATAGGACACACGCACTTTACACTCAACTTCCTCCTGACAAAACAAGACAAGCCTTGCTGTGAAAAATGCGGAAATGAACTTACGGTAAACCACATCTTATTAACATGCGTAAAACTCGAAACACTAAGGAAAAAAATACTTCACTTCGTTTTATAATCAACACATTCCCTTTCAACCAGCATTGATTTTAGGCCAAGATGCACTTGTGGATACCACACGTTATTAGCTTCTTAAAAGAAGCAGGTATCATTGAAAAACTATAAATGAGCCTACCCCCAACTTCATCTTGGTATACACCTCACCCACCTTCTCATATTTGAGAAGAAGACTGAGGTCTTTAGTTTGTTGGGATCCTCGGAGTCCTTGCCCAGACAAGGATCGTCTCTGAGGTGACCCAACTCTTTAAAAAGAAATTTGGCCTTGCATTTGGCGAATGATAGCCTGAGTTGCATATGCGCCATTAAACCCAACACAACACAACATTAGCAAGTGCACAGGCATGTCGAAAACAATAAACGTATGCAAGGTGCCCCTGCAATTGTAATTCCCCACAGCAGCCGTTATAATCGATGCCGGTGCATAACTCGCTGCTTGACAATTCACCGAGTTCAAAAACATAAGCAGCCTTTCAGATTTGCACCGTGCTCGAAACCGCACCAGGATACATAAAATCAGACATATCATCGCACCATTTCAACACATGAGCAAAAACAGTTCAGTCTTAGGGCTAAATCCCATGAGAGCGATTTAGCGCACTGCGGCGACGAGCGACGGCTTCGAGCGACAAGACGTCGCTTGAACAGATCGCTCACTTCCAGCAATCTAGAATTCGTCGCTCGTCGCCCGGAAGTGCCATGAGCGACTAGCGGATAGCGCGAAGCCGGAACTGGATGTACATCACTCAAATACTACCGATTGCAGCGTGGAACGAGCTAAAGATTGAATTTATATCTATGTGCAAGCATAGGAACCTACTGCAAGACCTTCAGAAATATTTTATGCTACTTTTTACCGTAAAATATATGAACTTAACTTACTCAGGCATGCGTAACGCTAGTTTGACGCGTATTTTCAGCTATCGTATCGGCAACACCGGGGAGACGTCACTCAAAATTGTCGCTCCCTCGGAGTACGACTTGTAGGCAACGAGCGAACGCGACAGCCATCTCCACCGCATCGCTTGTAGCTGTCGCGCGCAAGATCGCTTATATGGGGTTCATACTTTATTCAGCATAAAACATGAATTCCGCATGCGCTTTCAGTAAGGTCGAGATAACGCGCCCAACTGACCTCATGCAGCATGCAGCTGAATACCTGCGGCAAAGTTCCTAACTATCACTGGCGCTGCACGTAACTTCCGTGGTCCCAGATTACCCATGGGCGAGATACCGTCAAGAACGCGGCTTATTTATAACGAAAGCATGGCGACAGCAAAATGACGCCTTCTGTTATGTGCCTCCTTATTTCAAAAGTATTCTGTACAGAGTAGACTGCCAAAATGAACAAATTAAAACACACAAAACATACGCTAAGCACTCCCTGCATAGGGTCGGAATCATGGCCTGGTGAACAAACCATTTTAAGCTTCCTCTCGCCTCACATATTATTACACACAGAATGGTTCTGGCAGCGCTTGCGATTTTCAAAGCTATTACGAATAGTGGCAAGTGATGAAATCACACACAGCTATCGCGACGACTGGCTTTTTCGATTGACATCGAAAGACACAGCGCGCTTGCCTAGTCCGTTGTCAATCGCGTCTGCTAAGCGCCTCGAAGACTTCCTGCCAATAATATGTCATATACGCAGAATGTGCAGCTAAGTTAGAATTCCCTTACCATGGAGAATTTGTTGCTATATACAACGAATGACTGTCGTGTTTTCACCGCGACGCACGATAGCTGACACACGATCTTCCTTGGATGGGCTTCGTCGCTGCTCGCTGGACGGATCACCTTTCTCCGGTGTTGTGCTGTTCCGAGATGTTGAGCGCGCGCGCGGTGGAGCAACTCCGAGTGAAAAAAGTAGAGCACTCACTCCGCATTCCTTTGAACTGTGGCTGCCTGTTCTCTTAGATGCAAAACCGTGTGTTTTTTGCTCAGCGTGCGTGAGTGATACATCGTCATGTTCGAGGCTAGCCTCCTACAGTTGAAGCAGAAGCGTACGCTACGTTTTGTTCTCTATTGTCGCAAGAGTAGAACGGGCATTCTACTCTCTCTCTGAGAAGGGCAGAGTGAAAAGCACATTTCACTCTCACACACAAAAGCGCATTGTTGACAGAGTGAACAATGCATTTCACTTCACTCGACATGTTGCGAGAGTAAAACATCGCTTTGAAGAGTAAATCGTCCGCTTCACTCTTGCGATACCTTCCCTAGTGTTTAAATTTTACGCTCAAATTTCGCATTAGCAAAGTATCGTAATCGTCTGTGATTTAGTTGTTGTTGAAATAGTTTCTCATCGTTTATAAAGTTACCAATCAACTACATTTAGACTAACATAAAAAAATGTATTCACAAATTACACATTTTTTGCAGATACAAGACATTACACTTTTCACACGGCTTCTCGCGTGATGGACCTGGGGTACTCGCAAAGAATACTTGAGCATTAAAAAGCAACGCGTACTGTCCATGCGCTGCACGCAAGAACCGTTTCACCCGCATGATTTCATTATTGTTTGAACAGTAGCCATGATGGGACATTCGCGTGGCTCCTACGCGCCTCTACACGTAAATGAACACACACGTTTTCATTGCAAAAAGCGTGTGTTAGTCTTGTTAATGTCAGTGCCAGTGCAACCCCCTACTCATCCACCACACGCGTTTTACGGGCAACGTTTGTTCTGCTGCGTAAAGAACATGTGTAGTTACATGTATCATTGCTTGGTCACGGAGCGAGGGAGTAGGCGCATGCCTTCAATGCCTAGGAATCTCTTCCGATGTCATCACCACCATCGCATATATGACATGGCCGCACATAGCAGCTACAGTATTGCGAACTCCTGCAAAACTTCCTTCAGTGTGAATGTAGCCAAACTATAACTTGCGCTACTAACCTGCGCTATGGTAGAAAGCCTCCACTCTTGTTGTAGTTAACTTGTAACTTTTATAAATGTTTTGATATAGTTTTAAGCGCAAGTAAAGTATGCACATTGGGCTGTGAAGTCACTCAACATTCCTTCATATCCTTTAATCTAACGTGTTAATGCAGAGCAAATGTACGCCTCAAGCGGTGCTGTTCAAATGTTTGCTACGAATGGTTTCAGAAAGAGGCTGTTTTGACATCACGTGGCAGCCATATTAATCACAATGCCTGTCCCGCCACCTACCGCAAGCGATTTATGCCCAACGCTTGTTCTGCTGCGTGGCGAACATGTATATAGTTGCCTTTGTGCATATAGGTGTTCGCCGTGGCGGTTTCGACCAGCGAAGGCGTGGTGGTCGTTTATTATCGGTGGCACCGGCGATGCGCCGAATATTCATCGGCGGCGGCGCACGGCCAATTTTTCGGTGGCGGTGGCGGCACAGGCGCCATGGAAAACAAAACCACAAATTTAAAAAGCCGTTTCGCTACATCCTTCTTCGGTAAATTCGTTGAAATTCACGTCTTTTCTTACTAAGGGCTGAGAGGACCGAATGCAGAGTTGTGGAAAGTGAGAGAAAGACAATGCGTTTCGTAAGTATTTTGCTCCTTAGCCTACATATTAAAAAAAAAATTGGGCACATATGTAGAAGTGTCTATGTTGACTGTGACTCTCACCACGAATATGCAGAGCCTTGCTGTGGCGTCGTAGTCGCAACTGTTTTCTTTTTTGCTGTGCCTCGGTTTGTATGAGATATTTTTCCATTTCCAGTAAATTTGTCTAGAACTACTAAGCCAGCACCGACGCACGTGAGAATCTCTAGATAGGTTAACCTTACTTCCGTTTGTTCTTAATGAGATTTGGTTTTGTACGATATGTCTTACGTAAAAAAACTAACCGTCAATGACCGCCTTTTGACGTCGGCCAATCAGCGGATGTTATAACGCGCATTCCCAATTCGACAATAAGGGAAATCATTCGTTCTGAATATTAACCTCCCTTTGCATATGCAACTGGTAAGACACAGCTATTATACACTTTTCTCTTGAGGGAGAAAAGTGCATGAGGGAGAAAAGTGTAAGCTGTGTCTAAGCAGTACTCACCTACGGGGCTGAAACCCGGAGGCTTACGGAAAGGGTTCTACTCAAATTGAGAACGACGCAACGAGTTATGGAAAGAAGAATGATGGGCGTAACGTTAAGGGATAAGAAAAGAGCAGATTGGGTGAAGGAACCAACGTGAGTTAATGACACCGAAGTAGAAATCAAGTAAAAGAAAGGGGCATGTGCAGGGCATGTAATGAGGAGGGAAGATAACCGATGGTGATTAAGGGTTACGGACTGGATTCCAAGGGAAGGGAAGCTTAGTAGGGCGCGGCAGAAAGTTAGGTGGGCGGATGAGATTAAGAAGTTTGCAGGGACGACATGGCCACAATTAGTACATGACCGAGGTATTTGGAAGAAGTATGGGAGAGACCTTTGCCCTGCAGTGGGCGTAACCAGGCTGATGATGATCATGCATATGCAACTTGTCTTATAACGTTCCTTATCTTCGAAGAAAAAAAGAAGCAAAATACTTTTTTCTCTTCACTAGATGAACATTCCTTTCTGTTGAAATATGTTGTGATGCAGTAGAAAACAAACTTGCTCAATTTCTTTTCTGCTCATCTGATAATTGATTGAACAAAGTGTGCATGAGTAGATTCATGCAGGCATTGCTCGGACGCGAAATTATTCCAGAAAAAAGAAGAGGTTTCCGAAAAAAAAAGAGCGTTTCGCCATATTTATATATCTAACGGTATCTGCGGCCTCGGTGTTTATCGCTAGGTTAATTCCGACGGTGCATTAAACTCTTCCACAAATATTGGTTACGTCTTAATTGTGCTTCTTAATGAGGTTACGCACCCATCCGGCTTGGGTCTTTCAGATTGTTTATTTGAAATCCCGCACCCTGTGGTCGCGTAATCATTAGCATCGAGAGGCGTAATGAGGGGTTCATTGTGTTAATCCAGCGGGTTCATGAAAATCTTCCTGAATAATCTTACGCATTTATGTTTCCTAGTGCGTAATTATAGTGTTCATGACGTGGTTATGCACTGTAGTTACCAAGTGACACACCGGGGCCACATTTTTCATTGAATTAAAGACATAAATACAGGTACACATTTTTTTAACCTACTGCGAATCCGGACAGAGGCTGCTGCGCACGCACTCTGCTAAGAGAGAGAGGAATGACGTCATTATCGGCGTAGCCAATGGCGCGCTGCACTTCCAACCAGAGGGTTTCTGTGGTCGGAACGCGAGCGTTTTGCCTTGGCATATACAGCTTCGCTGTAATATGTAGATGAAATTTGTTTTAATGTACAAGCATTTATATATCTAACCAACGTAAAAATTGTCCGTAGTCACGTAAGACAAATGCAATAGCTCGTACCCCCCATTAGGGTTTCTGTGGTCGGACCACGAGCGTTTCGCCTAAGCATAAAGAGCTTCGCTGTAAAAAAAAAAAGAAAAAGAAAAAACGATTTTTTTTTAGTTTGCACATAGAAACTGTTTTACAGTTCAGTGAAGCTATCGGTGTGGCTTGATCGCAATTTTTTATATGTATGCTACAAAGAAAGAGCACCGTTCAGTAGACGTCTAAAATACTTTTTAAACATATAGACATGTAAAAAAACTCCTTCAAGTGACACGGCCGGAATAATACGAAGACATCCAACCGGCATCACAAACACATCGGGGCCAGAAATTTCCATCTTGCTGTAAGTTGTATCTCTCGCCTTGATGACGTTCTCAGACACATCACGGAATCTTCCCGCAATTGCAGTGCCCACTACCCTCAAGCAGTGATTCCGACTTTTCGACCCTGTTGTTTCTTCTCGTTGCACCATATTGCGCTTTTGAAGAAAAAGTTTCGGAATCCCGCGGTGCGCTGAACTTGTGACGACACGCATGCGCCGACGCGTGGAAAGCAGGGTATATAATTTTGTTTGTATTTCTCGTTGCGCCCCTCCTTGATATGATTATGTGCTTGAGAAATGTAGAAGAATTAAAAACACAACACAACATCGCAAACGAAGCTGAATGAGTTAAAAGAAGAAACCTTTTTTGCTATTTAAACGGCGCGCCGATGTCCCGCACAAGAAACATCGGCGGCGGCAGTGGCGGCGCACCGCTGTCTCGGCGCACACCTCTATGTGTGCCTGCATCATTCGCTTCTTGACGGAGCTAAGAAGAAGGCAGGTGCCTTCAGTGCCTCAAAGTTCCTTCTGATGTCTGAGCGTTTCACGTCATCGCCGCCATCGCATTCATTACTTCGTCGCGCATGACGGTGCCGTTGTCTCTGCCGGTATCCTGCACAGATAACCGCACAGAAACTTCAGATCCTTTAGTTCCCGGCACTGCCGCTACACGCGTTATTTAGCGGAAAATCGGTGACATTCATTGTTTTCCGCTTTTTTCTGTCTGAAAACAAGGTTGAATGACCAATTTCTGCAACCAAGCTTTCTTTAGGGCTAAAAATATCTACGGCAAATGTTTTGATTAGTATCCATAGGGTGAGTAGCTTTCTGCCGCCTGTTCTCATTGTCAGTGCCTAAACGCTATAGTTAGAAGTTTTCGCTGTTCTTTAAAAAAACCACCCCTTCTGTAATGCCCCTACGGTTAACTTTCAAGCTAATAAACTGATCTGAACTGAGCTAACTATGACGTTTATTTAGAAGCCCAGCATTGGCGGCAAACTCATGCTACGCGCGATAAAGGGCATCTGGGTTACTTATTAAGAGCTGACTAATTGCTCTTGCATTCAAAATTCGGTAGACAGCCGTGGACCTTGTGCGCTTTGCCTTTGTGTCTGTTGCGGTGTTCTAGAGCGCAACTCTTAAGGCAGCCGCATATTCAGCGCTTTCCCGCGTTTCGTCACCAGGCGTCGCTCGGCGTCGACGCTGAGGGTGGCGCGCTCAAGAGATACCAGATCTGGCCGCCCCCACCGCCAGACGCGGCTCGATGAGCGCCGACCAATCAGCGCTGGTCATCGTGCAGCTCGAGTGGCTGGACGCTCTCTCTAAGTAGACGGATGGCAGTAAGGGACACATTGCCTCAGATAGCCCGAGAACCCGATCCACTCCCACCTTGGTATTGCCAGCCTTCAGTGTGTGACTTCACATTAACACATCTTCAAAAAAAAAACACCACATGAACACCTAATACAAGAATTTTTAGCACTAAACGGAAAATACGTGGAATACGCAGCGTTTTATACTGATGGCTCCAAATCGGCAGGATACGTTGGCAGTGCCGCGATACAAAACATTTGGGAAAAAACGGTACGCCTACCTCAGTGTGCATCCATTTTTACTGCAGAGTGCTACGCAATCTCTCTAGCTGTAGAAAAAATATTAAATGAGAACATTGAAAACAGCATAATTTACACAGATTCACTAAGCGTACTAACAGCACTGCACCCTAGAAATGCAATTACACTATTAATCGGCGACATCCTACATAACATAAGAAAAACCACAATAAAAGGACACAACATAAAGTTTTGCTGGGTGGCCAGTCACGTCGTAATCGGTGGCAACGAAAAAGCAGATGAATGTGCAGCGAAAGCTCGACATAGAAAAATCATCCAAACAAGAATTCCTTACAAAGACTGTATGAAATTAGTGAACCATAAACTGAGGAATAAATGGCAGACTACATGGAATCATGAAGTAACCAATAAACAACACCTAGTAAAACCTGTTATAAAAGAATGGAAGACATGCTCACACCAAGAACGCTTCATCGAAGTAATTTTGTGTCACCTTCGCGTAGGGCACACGCACCTTACACACAACTTCCTCCTGACAAAACAAGACAAGCCTTGCTGTGAAAAATGCGGAAATGAACCTACTGTAAACCACATCTTATTAACATGCGTAAAACTCGAAACACTAAGGAAAAAATACTTCACTTCGTTTTATATTCAACACATTCCCTTTCAACCAGCATTGATTTTAGGCGAAGATGCACTTGTGGATACCACACATGTTATTAGCTTCTTAAAAGAAGCAGGTATCATTGAAAAACTATAAATGGAGCCTACCCCCAACTTCATCTTGGTATACACCTCACCCACCTTCTCATATTTGAGAAGAAGGCTGAGGTCTTTAGCTTGTTGGGATCCTCGGAGTCCTTGCCCAGACAAGGATCGTCGCTGAGGTGACCAAACTTTTTAAAAAGAAATTTGACCTTGCGTTCGGCTAATGATAGCCTGAGTTGCTTATGCGCCATTAAACCCAACACAACACAACATTAGCAAGTGCACAGGCATGTCGAAAGCAATAAACGTATGCAAAGTGCCCCTGCAATTGTAATTCCCCACAGCAGCCGTTATATTGGATGCCGGTGCACAACTCGCTGCTTGACAATTCACCGAGTTCAAAAACATAAGCAGCCTTTCAGATTTGCACCGTGCTCGAAACCGCACCAGGATACATAAAATCAGACATATCATCACACCATTTCAATGCATGAGCAAAAACAGTTCAGTCTTAGGGCTAAATCGCATGAGAGCCATTTAGCGCACGGCGGCGACGAGCGACGGCTTCGAGCGACAAGACGTCGCTTGAACAGATCGCTCAATTCCAGTAATCTAGAATTCGTCGCTCGTCGCCCGGAAGTGCAATGAGCGACTAGCGGATAGCGCGAAGCCGGAACTGGATGTACATCACTCAAATACTACCGATTGCAGCGTGGAACGAGCAAACGATTGAATTTATATATATGTGCAAGCATAGGAAACTACTGCAAGACCTTCAGAAATATTTTATGCTACTTTTTACCGTAAAATATATGAACTTAACTTACTCCGGCATGCGTAACGCTAGTTTGACGCGTATTTGCTGCTCTCGTATCGGCAACACCGGGGAGACGTCGCTCAAAATTGTCGCTCCCTCGGAGTACGACTTGTAGGCAACGAGCGAACGCGACAGCCATCTCCACCGCATCGCTTGTAGCTGTCGCGCGCAAGATCGCTTATATGGGGTTCATACTTTATTCAGCATAAAACATGAATTCCGCATGCGTTTGCAGGAAGGTCCAGATAACGCGCCCAACTGACCTCATGCAGCATGCAGCTGAATGCCTGCGGCAAAGTTCCTAACTAGCACTGGCGCTGCACGTAACTTCCGTGGTCGCAGATTACCCATGGGCGAGATACCGTCAAGAACGCGGCTTATTTATAACGAAAGCATGACGACAGCAAAATGACGCCTTCTGTTATGTGCCTCCTTATTTCAAAAGTATTCTGTACAGAGTAGACTGCCAAAATGAACAAATTAAAACACACAAAACACACGCTAAGCACTCCCTGCATAGGGTCGGAATCATGGCCTGGTGAACAAACCATTTTAAGCGTCCTCTCGCCTCACATATTATTACACACACAATGGTTCTGGCAGCGCTTGCGATTTTCAAAGCTATTACGAATAGTGGCAAGTGATGAAATCACACGCAGTTAACGCGACGACTGGCTTTTTCGATTGACATCGAAAGACACAGCGCGCTTGCCTAGTCCGTTGTCAATCGCGTCTGCTAAGCGCCTGGACGACTTCCTGCCAATAATATGTCATATACGCAGAATGTGCAGCTAAGTTAGAATTCCCTTACCGTGGAGAATTTGTTGCTATATACAACGAATGACTGTCGTGTTTTCGCCGCGACGCACGATGGCTGACACACGATCTTCCTTGGATGGGCTTCGTCGCTGCTCGCTGGACGGATCACCTTTCTCCGGTGTTGTGCTGTTCCGAGATGTTGAGCGCGCGCGCGGTGGAGCAACTCCGAGTGAAAAAAGTAGAGCACTCACTCCGCATTCCTTTGAACTGTGGCTGCATGTTCTCTTAGATGCAAAACCGTGTGTTTTTTGCTCAGCGTGCGTGAGTGATACATCGTCATGTTCGAGGCTAGCCTCCTACAGTTGAAGCAGAAGCGTACGCTACGTTTTGTTCTCTATTGTCGCACGAGTAGAACGGGCATTCTACTCTCTCTCTCAGAGGGGCAGAGTGAAAAGCACATTTCACTCTCACACACAAAAGCACATTGTTGACAGAGTGAACAATGCATTTCACTCCACTCGACATGTTGCGAGAGTAAAACATCGCTTTGAAGAGTAAATCGTCCGCTTCACTCTTGCGATACCCTCCCTAGTGTTTAAATTTGAAGCTCAAATTTCGCATTAGCGAAGTATCGTAATCGTCTGTGATTTAGTTGTTGTTGAAATAGTTTCTCATCATTTATAAAGTTACCAATCAACTACATTTAGACTAACATAAAAAATGTATTCACAAATTACACATTTTTTTGCAGATACAAGACATTACACTTTTCACACGGCTTCTCACGTGATGGACCTGGGGTACTCGCAAAGAATACTTGAGCATTAAAAAGCAACGCGTACTGTCCATGCGCTGCACGCAAGAACCGTTTCACCCGCATGATTGCATTATTGTTTGAACAGTAGCCATGACGGGACATTCGCGTGGCTCATACGCGCCTCTACACCTAAATGAACACACACGTTTTCATTGCAAAGAGCGTGTGTTAGTCGTATTAATGACAGTGCCAGTGCAACCCCTTACTCATCCACCGCACACGTTTTACGCGCAACGTTTGTTCTGCTACGTGAAGAACATGTGTAGTTACATGTATCATTGCTTGGTCACGGAGCGAGGGAGTAGGCGCATGCCTTCAATGCCTAGGAATCTCTTCCGATGTCATCACCACCATCGCATACATGACATGGCCGCACATAGCAGCTACAGTATTGCGAACTCCTGCAAAACTTCCTTCAGTGTGAATGTCGCCAAACTATAACTTGCGCTACTAACCTGCGCTATGGTAGAAAGCCTCCACTCTTGTTGTGGTTAACTCGTAACATTTGTAAATGTTTTGATATAGTTTTAAGCGCAAGTAAAGTATGCACATTGGGCTGTGAAGTCACTCAACATTCCTTCATATCTTTTAATCTAACGTGTTAATGCAGAGCAAATGTACGCCTAGAGCGGTGCTGTTCAAATGTTTGCTACGAATGGATTCAGAAAGAGGCTGTTGTGACATCACTTGGCAGCCGTATTAATCACAATGCCTGTGCCGCCACCTACCGCAAGCGATTTATGCCCAACGCTTGTTCTGCTGCGTGGCGAACATGTGTATAGTTGCCTTTGTGCATATAGGTGTTCGCCGTGGCGGTTTCGACCAGCGGAGGCGTGGTGGTCGTTTATTAACGGTGGCACCGGCGAGGCGCCGAATATTCATCGGCGGCGGCGCACGGCCAATTTTTCGTTGGCGGGGGCGGCACAGGCGCCGTGGAAAACAAAACCACAAATTTAAAAAGCCGTTTCGCTACATCCTTCTTTGGTAAATTTGTTGAAATTCACGCCTTTTCTTACTAAGGGCTGAGAGGACCGAATGCAGAGTTGTGGAAAGTGAGAGAAAGACAATGCGTTTTGTAAGTATTTTGCTCCTTAGCCTACAAATTAAAAAAAAATGGGCACATATGTAGAAGTGTCTATGTTGACTGTGACTCTCACCACGAATATGCAGAGCCTTGCTGTGGCGTCGTAGTCGCAACTGTTTTCTTTTTTGCTGTGCCTCGGTTTGTATGAGATATTTTTCCATTTCCAGTGAATATGTCTAGAACTACTAAGCCGGCACCGATGCACGTGAGACTCTCTAGATAGCTTAACCTTACTTCCGTTTGTTCTTAATGAGATTTGGTTTTGTACAATATGTCTTACGTAAAAAAACTAACCGTCAATGACCACCTTTTGACGTCAGCCAATCAGTGGATGTTATAACGCGCATTCCCAATTCGACAATAAGGGAAATCATTCGTTCTGAATATTAACCTCCCTTTGCATATGCAACTGATAAGACACAGCTATTATACACTTTTCTCTTGAGGGAGAAAAGTGCATGAGGGAGAAAAGTGTAAGCTGTGTCTAACCAGTACTCACCTACGGGGCTGAAACCCGGAGGCTTACGGAAAGGGTTCTACTCAAATTGAGAACGACGCAACGAGTTATGGAACGAAGAATGATGGGCGTAACGTTAAGGGATAAGAAAAGAGCAGATTGGGTGAGGGAACCAACGCGAGTTAACGACATCGTAGTAGAAATCAAGAAAAAGAAATGGGCATGTGCAGGGCATGTAATGAGGAGGGAAGATAACCGATGGTGATTAAGGGTTACGGACTGGATTCCAAGGGAAGGGAAGCATAGCAGGGCGCGGCAGAAAGTTAGGTCAGCGGATGAGATTAAGAAGTTTGCAGGGACGACATGGCCACAATTAGTACATGACCGGGGTATTTGGAGAAGTATGGGAGAGGCCTTTGCCCTGCAGTGGGCGTAACCAGGCTGATGATGATGATGCATATGCAACTTGTCTTATAACGTTCCTTATCTTCGAAGAAAAAAAGAAGCAAAATACCTTTTTCTCTTCACTAGATGAGAGTTCCTTTCTGCTGAAATATGTTGTGATGCAGTAGAAAACAAACTTGCTCAATTTTTTTTCTGCTCATCTGATGATTGATTGAACAAAGTGTGCATGTGTAGATTCATGCAGGCATTGCTCGGACGCGAAATTATTCCAGAAAAAAGAAGAGGTTTCCGAAAAAAACAAGAGCGTTTCGCCATATTTATATATCTAACCGTATCTGCGGCCTCTTTGTTTATCGCTAGGTTAATTCCGACGGTGCATTAAACTCTTCCACAAATATTGGTTACGTCTTAATTGTGCTTCTTAATGAGGTTACGCACCCATTCGGCTTGGGTCTTTCAGATTGTTTATTTGAAATGCCGCACACTGTGGTCTCGTAATCATTAGCATCGAGAGGCGTAATGAGGGATTCATTGTGTTAATCCAGCGGGTTCATGAAAATCTTCCTGAATAATCTTACGCATTTATGTTTCCTAGTGCGTAATTATAGTGTTCATGACGTGGTTATGCACTGTAGTTACCAAGTGACACACCGGGGCCACATTTTTTATTGAATTAAAGACATAAATACAGGTACACATTTTTTTAACCTACTGCGAATCTGGACAGAGGCTGCTGCGCACGCACTCTGCTAAGAGAGAGAGGAATGACGTCATTATTGGCGTAGCCAATGGCACGCTGCACTTCCAACCAGAGGTTTTCTGTGGTCGGAACGCGAGCGTTTTGCCTTGGCATATACAGCTTCGCTATAATATTTAGATGAAATATGTTTTAATGTACAAGCATTTACATATCTAACCACCGTAAAAATTGTCCGTAGTCACGTAAGACAAATGCAATGGCTCGTACCCCCGCATGAGGGTTTCTGTGGTCGGACCACGAGCGTTTCGCCTAAGCATAAAGAGCTTCGCTGTAAAAAAAAAAAAGAAAAAGAAAAAAAAACTATTTTTTTTTAGTTTGCACTAAGAAACTGTTTTACAGTTCAGTGAAGCTATCGGTGTGGCTTGATCGCGATTTTTTATATGTATGCTACAAAGAAAGAGCACCGTCCAGGAGGCGTCTAAAATACCTTTTAAACATATAGACATGTAAACAAAACTCCTTCAAGTGACACGGCCGGAATAATACGAAGACATCCAACCGGCATCGCAAACACATCGGGGCCAGAAATTTCCATCTTGCTGTAAGTTGTATCTCTCGCCTTGATGACGTTCTCAGACACATCACGGAATCTTCCCGCAATTGCAGTGCCCACTACCCTCAAGCAGTGATTCCGACTTTCCGACCCTGTTGTTTCTTCTCGTTGCACCATATTGCGCTTTTGAAGAAAAAGTTTCGAAATCCCACGGTGCGCTGACTTGTGACGACACGCATGCGCCGACGCGTGGAAAGCAGGATATATAATTTTGTCTGTATTTGTATTTCTCGTTTAGCCCCTCCTTGATATGATTCTGTGCTTGAGAACTGCAAAAGAATTAAAAACACAACACAACATCGCGAACGAAGCTGAATGAGTTAAAAAAAAAGAAACCTTTTTTGCTATTTAAATGGCGCGCCGATGTCCCCCACAAGAAACATCGGCGGCGGCAGTGGCGGCGCACCGCTGTCTCGGCGCACACCTCTATGTGTGCCTGCATCATTCGCTTCTTGACGGAGCTAGGAAGAAGGCAGGTGCCTTCAGTGCCTCGAAATTCCTTCTGATGTCTGAGCGTTTCACGTCATCGCCGCCATCGCATTCATTACTTCGTCGCGCATGACGGTGCCGTTGTCTCTGCCGGTATCCTGCACAGATAACCGCACAGAAACTTCAGATCCTTTAGTTCCCGGCACTGCCGCTACACGCGTTATTTAGCGGAAAATCGGTGACATTCATTATTTTCCGTTTTTTTCTGTCTGAAAACAAGGTTGAATGACCAATTTCTGCAACCAAGCTTTCTTTAGGGCTAAAAATTTCTACGGCAAATGTTTTGATTAGTATCCATAGGGTGAGTATCTTTCTGCCGCCTGTTCTCATTGTCAGTGCCTAAACGCTATAGTTAGAAGTTTTCGCTGTTCTTTAAAAAACCCACCCCTTCTGTAATGCCCCTACGGTTAACTTTCAAGCTAATAAACTGATCTGAACTGAGCTAACTATGACGTTTATTTAGAAGCCCAGCATTGGCGGCAAACTCATGCTACGCGCGATAAAGGGCATCTGGGTTACTTATTAAGAGCTGACTAATTGCTCTTGCATTCAAAATTCGGTAGACAGCCGTGGACCTTGTGCGCTTTGCCTTTGTGTCTGTTGCGGTGTTCTAGAGCGCAACTCTTAAGGCAGCCGCATATTCAGCGCTTTCCCGCGTTTCGTCACCCGGCGTCACTCGGCGTCCACGCTGAGGGTGTCGTGCTCAAGAGATACGAGATATCGGCGCTGCCGCCGCCGCCGGACGCGGCTCGAAGAGCGCAGATCACTCAGCGCTGGTCTGCGTGCCGCTCGTGTGGCTGGACGCTCTCTCTGGCCGCGTTCATGCCAGAAAACGCCAGTAAAAGCGCTCAATGTGGAGCGGCCTGTAGGCGCACGCTCCTGCGTTGTGGCGTCGGCATCCTTCGCTTCCCCCGTAACCGCGTGAACGAGCACAACGAAGCATGAAAGTGCGAACGCGGAGCGCAGCCGAAGATGAAAGACGCGATATTGAAGGGAGTGCGAGGAGATAAGCGCAGGGGAAGTCCACAGTGAAAGCATGAGCCGAAAGCGGAGGAGGAGGATATGGCGAAAACGAAAAGCGCAGTAGCGAGAAAAATAGGCTCTGCGGCGACGACCGCTACGACATGGGTCCAGAGTAGCGCACCGTGTTCTGTTCAGCGCTAGCATGCGGCCAGTACGTCCACGGATACCATATATGGAAACGAAGCCTGTCTGAGCAGAGGTCTGTATGCGGCGGCTGCTCTGAATCGCGCCCACGCTTTACCCACGCACTGCCTCTCGCGATCTCCCGATAAGCGAGGCAGTCGCGCTACACTTCGCTCCGCTTCTAATGTGCCGGACGAGACAGATTGGCCGCGCCCACAAATATATCGCAAGATGAAGACGTCTATAGAGTTCCGCTCAAATTTCGCATTAGGGAGTATGGTAATGGTGTTTCCTTTCTTTTTTTTGTAGTTGTTGTTGAAATATTTTCTCATCTCTTATGAAGCTACCAATCATCTACATTCGCACTACTTTAACAAAGAAATGTATTCGCAAATTTAGCAATTTTGTGCAGGTACAAGGCATTAAAATTTTCGCGCGACTTCTCGCGCGATGGAGCTGGGTTACTCGCAAAAGAATGTTTACGCATTAAAAAGCAACGCGTACCATGCAAGCGCTGCACTCTAAGAACCATTTCACCCGCATGATTGCAAACAGCTCCGGGTGGCTCCTACGCGCCTCTAGACACACGTTTTGATTGCAGTGAGTGTGTGGCAGCCATATTAATCAGAGAGCCCAGTGTCACCCCTCTCCATCCACCACACGCGTTTTACGCCCAAGGTTCGTTCTGCTGCGCGACCAACTTGTATAGTTACATATGTGCACGTGTCATTGCTTGTTGACGGAGCGTGGGAGTAGGCGCGTGCCTTTGATGCCTCAATATCTATTCCAGTGCCTGGGCGTTTCACGTCATCGTCAGCACAACATTCACGACTTAGTCGTGCACAACGGATTTAGTATTTCCAATTACTGGACAACGTGTAGCACTGCGAATGCAACCATATAAACATTCGCGCTATTGAGGTACGCGACCGTAAAAAGCCTCCACTCTTGTTCTCGTTAATATGGAACTTTTTTAACTGTAATAAAATGGTTTTTAGGGCAAGTTAAATATGAACGTTGAGCTGTGAAGTCCGTTAGCATTGCTTCATGTCTTTTAATGTAACGTCGTAATGCAGAGTGAATGTACGCCTAAAGCTGTGCTGTTCAAGTGTTGGCTACTAGTGGATCCGGAAAGGGGATGTTGTGATATCATGCGGCAGCCGCATTAATCACAGTGCCAGTGCCACCACCTACTGGAAGCATCTTACGCCCAACGTATGTTCCGCTGCATGGCGAACAAGTATAGTTGCATTTGTGCGTGTGTAATTCGCTTGTTGACGGAGCTAAGGAGAAGGCACGGGCCTTCAATGCCTCAAACCTCTTGTGATGTCTGGGCGTTTCGCGTCATCGCCAGCAGCGCATTCATGACTTCATTGCGCATAACGCTTTGAGTGCACTCTTAACACGGTCATGTTTAAGTTTACCTTTAGTTACAAATAACATATATGGTAAAGGTTGCTAGGTTACTGAAACAACATGATATTTATGTTTTTGTTAGTTTACATCGGTGGCTAGTGGTTACATATGTCGAATCAGCTATTTTAAACGTTATTGCAACGCCAAATGTCTCGTAACCTTCAGATATTAAGTGATAAAATAATTCAAATATTGGGTCAGGGGACTCATTCTACGGATTAGGTATTTACTTATTATTGTGTCGTATTGCGATCCTGATATGGTGTTTTTAGTAGAGGCTAACCTGTAAAATATGATGCACGGCCGGGGGACGGAGGCAGGTTGGACTAAATTAAGATTTTATTGGTACCAGTCGGGTTGTTTGGTTTTCCAATGTCAGAAAAGTTTAAATCTTGCACGAGCGCACGCTCAAGTCAACTAGCACTAATTGATTGGTCACAGATCCATAATTCACGCGTGCCGTTCTATTCTAAACGCAAGCTACAGAAACAAGGAACATACATCTGAGTAGATCGTGGCGAACGATGCCGTGGTATAAATTATAACTACGGTTCAGTATGGCGGAAAGGCCCCGTTGCCACTGAAGCAATTTTAGGTTGTCGTATAAAACATACCTGCACAATAATTATAAGCGGATGCATTATGGTGATTTGAATATACGTTTGTACTCGGTAATCTTTTTTTTTTTATTTCCTTGTTCATCAATGATTCCGTTTGTCGCGTTTGTTTCATCAGCTGAAACACGACACCCTTTGACAGCGGGGGCACACGCTGGAGTACTGTGAAATCTCTAGGATCGACAGACTACAAGCGTCGAGCAAGCCCCCTAACTATTACCTGGGGCGAGAAGGATTCTTAGTATTAGGACTTGCTGTAGACTTCTAAGGAATGTAATACGCCGCGTATTCTTGCTTTTTTTTGCATTTTTAACGTATAGGAGGCCCAGAGTGGTTACTGATTTGCAGCAAATGTAGGGCTCCTTTCAGAACGCCAGACAAACATCCCTTTTGCACGCTCACTAAGACGCCAGAAAGACGCCGCTGCATTGACATAACAGCAGGTGACAGCCGCTCCAGCGAGGTCTCGTAGAGAGTTGGACGGTTGCTCACAGTAAGAGGTCACAATTGCGGCCACCCAAATGAGTCAGGAGAAAGTATACAAACGAACAGAAAAATCTTTAAACAATAGGATATTAGAATCTTAATATATGGTTATGTGACCCTATGAGGGAACTGTAGCTTGATTATTATTTTTAGTTGCGCTCTGTAGATGCACGTGGCATAATCAAGTACGCTTCAGCTTCAGCCAAACAGCAGCGTAGTCCTATTCTCCTCTGTGCTGTGTAGATCTCAAGAGCAGGCTGGGAAGAGCACCGCCGGTGTGGTCTTTTTGTAACGACCGTGTCGGGCTTTGTTTAATCGCTTTAAGCCCGTTTTAACGCTCTCCGATTCGGCGACGTGCGCTTACCGAGCGTGTTGTGTGTCTTAGTCGCTCGTGATGCATGGTGCAGTTACGAAAAAGACTCCTAAAAGTGCGCGAGCCTCAAAAATGAAGCCATGCCGCGTGAAGTAGGGCGCATTGCTGATGGACAGGGGTAGTATTTCAACGCTTACGTGAGAGTGGTGAGCATCGTTTATGTTCACTGCTGTAAAGAATGCCGAAGAGAGCAATAAATGTGACCTAGGTAAGCAATGTTGCTTGTTCAGTTATTTACTTGCTCGCGTGTGCGTGTGTCCTATATTTCCCCGTCAATTCATGCTCATGCCTATGGAACTCAGTTTTATTAAAGCAAACTACTTGCTCGCTACAAAAACACTGTTTTATTTTTTGCATCTCTATCAATCACCGTGTTGATTACTCTTAAGGTTCGAGAATTTTCTGCACTTTTATCCCTACGCACATCATTTAACTTAATGCTCGGAATTGGTGTTTTGTGCTGATATAACGAGAAGTTTACAAATGAATTGTAGATATAGGTAATCTAATTTAAAGAACGTGAATTGGAGTAATTAGGTTGTAATCACTTTATAACACCTTTTTACTGTAGAACTGTCACAGTGTTGTGGCATGTCTTTTGTGCTGAATGGGGAGTATGAACTGACTGGGGAATTAATTTGAGTTCAGTTCTTTAATCTTGAATTTTTATTGTTACCGAAATTTCCTAGACAAAAGAGCACATTCAAATTTTGCGTGTTTGTTCATTTGTACTGTGGTACCTTTTATCTGTTTGTGGTTTATTCATGCCTCTTTCATTGCACGCTGATAGCAGTTTGCAGTGACACTTAAACAAGTAACTAAAACACTGTAAGATTACTGTTCTGCCTTTGTACGCAGCACTGCCAAGCAAGGAGATCGGCTAATAATTAGCGACTGACATGCTGACAGCATACAGACATGATTATGCTCGCCACAATGATGAGGTCGTCTTCCTTATGATAGCCTCAAACTTCTACGTATTTATCTTTAGAAATATTGTATGGCAACCTTCAACAATTACGCCTATTCCCGCCATTCCTGGTGCTGCTGTAGAAATATGCGCTGTGATGCTGCGCTGTGACGCTGTGCTGTGTTCGAAGGTATATTGTTTATTGCTTGATGGCCGTAAAGGAAATAAGCAGAGGAAGGCCAGATGTATTTTTGCTTATGAAAGGGAAATCTTTAGTTACTTTGTTTTGTATTTGCAAATAAGGTAATCATGACATTTTGACTAAGTGCTTTGTATCAGCTTCTCTTCTCACAGCTGCTATACACATCATTTCCTGTATGTGAGTATTGCCCCCTCATACTTCGGCAATTTTTTTTTGATACAGGCAATGTTCCATGCGGAAATGCGTAGTGATTCCGAAATGTGCCAGCTTTGCAGATGTGCTTAGCACTTGTGCAATATATTATTATTAGAAATCTCATTATCACTTGATGATTGCATTATACGGTTTGCAGAAAGCTTTCAGCATGGTCCCCATAAATGAAATATGTTACAGGTCTAAACTGTATGCAATGCACTCATTTCCAGAAAAGCAGCAAACTGTGTATTTCACGAAATATTTTGTCTTTTGCACATTTATTCCTAAGATTACCAAGTATGTGGTAGCTTAATTCTAACGGCACAATTTTTTGATGCCTCGAGCCTTCTATACTAATTGCTGCTAGCTGCCTTATGTAAATGACCTGCGCTGAAAAATAGCGAAGCGGCAAAGGTGATTTTTACGCTGTGATCTGGATTGTCTTTGAATATTAAAAATAGAGAATCAAGTTGAAATGTTGATTTTTGCTGAGCAAGTTTTATAGCAATCGCAACAAGATTTCCACAATAACCGTTAGTACGAACATAAGCAATACTTAACTTATTCTCATGTAAATAACCAGTTGTGGTTAACGACAGAGCTGATCAATCAGCATTCATATCCGGTTGCTCGAAGCATTCTCCCGCAGAACATTCTCAAAGGCACATACTGCAAACATGCCATAAAATGTATTGCTGTTCAGTTGAGATATCTTTGTACAGAACGTTGCTGCAGAGTGCGCAGAAACAGTAACTGAAACAGCAATGTACTTCATTGCAGATCATGACTTCCAAATTTTGGAAAATCGTGCCGGGCACAGTTTATGGCAAATTCGCATGCTTTCAGTACTGACTGCCTTCAATATGCTATGGCATGTCCCCTAAAGAAATTAAAAATGCTAATTAGTAAAATTTTCATTCTAGGAATTTTACTGTCTATCACGCAAATTGTGATTTCTGTTGTGTTGTGAAATTGCGATTTCTATGAAGCCTGTACTGCAATAACATGTCGTTTTGTCTCAAGAGCTGCATATCTAATAGATTTAGACAATGAGTTCCGTCCAAAACTCTTGGGCATAGACCGTACGGCCATTTTGATGAACTTTTTTGTAATGTCTATTATAGGCATAGAGACTTGCACATTTGCACAAATGCGTCCTTCGCATGCGCATAAGTTTCGTACATGGCTTCTTCGGCCATCTATTAACTCCACTGCAGTGCACTAGCGGTACTCTTTGAGCAACGCTCTCAAACAAAAAGAAAAAGTATCTCAGAAGATAGGCTGAAGTTCACCAAGATTCCCTTACCTACGTCGAAAGGATACTCTTTTCGGGTATACGCTTTTGCGGCACTAACTCGTAATTTAATATGCTCAGTTATAGCAGCATTTTTACATTGACCAAAGCGTTGCCATAACGCAGCGGAGAAGTTGTGACTGTGTGCCTGATATTCCTACATTTTCAGAATGGAGCATCTTCCTGACGTTACTAAATGAAAGTTGTAGAAATTCAACCTATTTTTCAAACTTTGATAAAGTGCTCCTCAGTCAGTTATGCTAATGCATTGCGGTGAGGTTTGACGGATGGCCGAACAGACAGTTGTCCTAAATTCATTGGCACGCGCAGAAGAACACGCGGGAAAGGAGTTGCAAGACCGTATGCCTTTACGAATGATTACAATACAAAAAAAAAGAACTACGTGCACCAGTACTAAAGGTTGCTGTAGGCCTTCTAATTTATAGGTGCGCAAACTTCTGAGAATATGTCCTTTTAGTAAACCATACATGAGCGATGGCTATGTAACTTTTATTTGTAGGTGCACAAAATTGTGATAACAGGCTCTTTTACGAAGCAATATGCGAATGTCTGCTGCCAATGGAGCCAAATTGTAGCTCGGTCTGCTAACGTACGCTACATTACAAAGCCTCCGTGCTTGTTCTGGTTAGTTTGGAAGTTTTGCAACTGTATCAAAATAGTTCTAGGGGCAAGTTCAATAAGCAAATTGAGCTGTGAAGTTCATTCACATTGCTTCATATCTTTCAGTCTAATGTCTTAGCGCAGAGTAAATGTACCTCTAGAACTGTACTGTTCAACTGTTTGCTGCTAATGAATCCAGAAATAGGCTGTTGTATGGCAGCAAAGTGCCAGTACCAGGATCTACCGGAAGCGTTTTACGCATAACGTTTGTTCTGTTGTGCGGCGAACATGTATAGTTGCATGTGTGCATGCACCATTCGCTTCTTGACGGATCTAGGAAGAAGGCACGTACCTTCAATGCCTCGAAGTCCTTTCTGATTTCTGAGCGTTTCACGCTATTGCCACCATCGCATTGATTACATCGTCGCGCATAACGGTACTGTTGTCTCTGCCGGTATCTGGCACAGATAACATCACTGATACGTCACATGTTCTAGTACACGGCACGGCCGCTAGAGCCGCTATTTTGCGAAAACTGCACGAAATTCTTTATTTTACCCTAGGTTCTGCATGAATACAAGGTTGTGTCAACCAATGCCAGCACCCAAGGTTTTTTTTTTGGCAAGAAATCTCTGCGGCGAATGTTTTGTTCAGTATCTGTTTTCAGTGAGTTGCTTTCAGCCGCCTGTACTCATTGTCAGTGTCAAAGCGCTATAGTTGGAAGGAGTTTTCGCAGTTTTATAATAACCATCCCTTATGCAATATTCCTACGGGGGACTATAAAGGTAATAAGCTTATCTGAGCTGAACTGAGTTAACTATGATACCTAATTAGAAGTACAGTATTGTGGTGTACTCATGCTACACGTGATAAAGAACATGTGGATTACTAATAAGGGTTTAACTAATTGCTCTTGTATTCAAAATTCGATAGACAGCCATCGACCTTGTGCGTTTTGCGTTTGTCTGTTGCGGTGTTGTAGAGCACAGTTCTTAAGAGGAAACTTTAGCTCGGGCTCAACTCCGATGCGGCGAATTCAAATACATCTAAAACGCAAAAAGCGCTTTTCTGAGATAACCCCTCGACCGCTTTAATGATATTTGTTGCATCTGATAAAGAAAGATGAATTCTAGAGACTGTTGGAAGCGGAATTTCTATTTAGTGCCTCAATTTTGTTAAAAAATGTCAAGTATGCGAGAGTTCGAAAAATATAGAAGCACAAAGTTTACAAATGAATAGCTTTGCACAAAGAGAAGAGATCGCGCTTGTGTCAACGGCCTCCATTAGATCATTCAAAGCGGGCTAATTCGATATGTCAATTTATTTCTAACGTCAATTCTTTACGTTGTGTACAAGGGTTCTGCAAAAGCAGTATTTTCATATTACTTATTTTTTAGATTCATGTGTATAACATACTCATTTTGTCCGCTTTAGATATACGATCAGATGCAATTCACAGAATTGTGATATCGTTTTTCTGTTCTGAGTTACAAAGTTGGAAACTTGATAGCTTCATTTGCTGAAAAATTTTTGATTTGTGCCAATTCCTAATAAAATGATTGGCGGCCTCAGTCAGAAATTTAAAACCGACAGTCAATAGTCTTTAAGTTTTTTCTTTTAATGCAACAGAACTTGTCAAATTCGGTGCCCGTGATTGCCGAGAGAAACGAGTTCTCCTTTTACATGTATACAGATAGGAGCACCCGAGCTAAAGCTTCCCCTTAAGGCCGCCCCATGTCCAGCGTTTTCCTGTCGTTTCGTCCCCCGGCGTCGACGATGAGGATGTCGCGCTCAAGACACGAGATCTCGCTGTCGCCGCACTCGGCTCGATGAGCGCAGATCACGCAGCGCTTGTCCACGTGCCGCTCGTGTGGCTGGACGCTCTCGTTCAATCTAGGACGGCCAGAGCGATGCCCCACGGAACGCCTGTAAGAGCGCTCAATGGGGAGCTGCCTTTACGCGCCCGTTCTTGCATTGAGCAACGGCGTCTTTCGAGTCCTGCATTACAGAGGGAACTAGCACAAGGAAGTACTGAATACCGGTCACGGCGACCGCATTTCGATGTCTACGTAATGCAATAAAAAACTGTATACTTATAATTAGGTGCATGTTAAAGAACCCCAGGTGGTCCAAATTTTCAGAGTACCCCACTACGGCATGCGTCACAATCAGATGCGGTTTCGGCACGTAAAACCGCATAATTTAACGATGAAAGAGCCAACGTGCAGCGCAGCGGGAGATGAAACAGAGCGCGAGGGGGAAATCGAAGGAGTAGTCTACATACATTATGTAAGGGTTAAAAGAAAAATATAAATGAAAAGCGCCCCGGCCGGTACCACTAAACATAACGGCCTTTAGTGAAAGCATGAGCCGGAAAGTGGAAGAGGGGGGTATGACGAAAGCGTCAGAAGAAAAGCGTAGTACTGCGCAAGACGGGCTCTGCGGTGACGACCGCTACGAGATGGCGCCAGAGTAGCGCGCCGCCGTCTGTTCAGCGATAGCACGCGGTGAGCACGTCCACCGATGCCATACATTGACACAAGGCGTCCGTGAGCAGAGGTCTGTCTTCGGCGGCTACTGCGAATCGCACCCACTGGTCACCCACGCGCTGCCGCCAACACTCTCAATTAGCGAGGGCCGTCACACCCAAATTTCTCCTGTTTGTGGTGCGCCGCACGAGACAGATTGCCCGAGTCAGTCATTACGTCGCAAAATGAAAGCACTTATAGAGCTGCGCTCAAATATCGCGTTAGGGAGCATAATTATCGTCGGTGAATTTTTTAAACTTGAAAAGAACAGAGCGACATTGCTGGCAGACCTTCCTATCCTTTCCACTACTCCCTCGACACCCCCCCCCCCCCCCCCCAACAAGAAAGAAACAGGCTTGCTTGATAAAAAAATAATAATTTGTGCATAGTAGTCGCCAGTACACTAGGTCTGCTACAGCTGATCAATCAACATGAGGCGACCTGTTTATCTAGGTCTTCGAGAAAACTGTACGAGAAACACTTCTTAAGGGTGATTTTACTCGCAGTTGTATCAGTGTACCTTAGGCGTTGCGCTACTGATCACCAAGTGGCGGGCTTTTCATGTGCCGTGGGCGGCTGCATTTTAACGCTATATCGTTAAGGACTTAGTCTCGCGAAAAGTCCGATTTCGGTGTTTGACGTGCTGTGGCGTAAAAATCATTCCGGACTCCAACCACGCAGGCACTCCGCGTGGCGCAGAGGCGTTACTGAACCAATTGAATTCCTCAATGTAAATATATACGCCACAACAATCGTAATGTTCTACCTAAATACAACCTACGGACATGATAGCGTCCGATTGTAATCTGAGTATGCAAAAAAAAAATTGCCTGTGGTTTACCTTTGGTTAATCCTAGTTGAATTGCGAAAGCAAGAGCTGCGTGGCTACGCTTGTGGTTAAGTGTTTGGTTTAGCTCTATTGTATAGACACGACAAGACACACTATTCAGGTAACGACTAGGCTAGGTAACGTCTACGCAACGTCTCATTCCGACGCTCTCGAGAACTCAATGCGGTCTCTTTCGCAGTTGAAGAGTCACTCCGGACGTCGCACGACTTATTCTAGCGGCATCTTCGTTAAGACGCTTCTCGAGTCGTACGGCGCGTTCTTCTGGCGTCTCTTGAGCGCGTTGCCTCTTCCTCGCTTCGTTCTGTTGTAGCGAAGTGACGCAGCCGTGAGATATCAGACGCATCAACTCACCGGGGAGACGGAAGAAGAATGGGGATGAGCTCTGGCAAGGGCAAGTCCAAATCCGCAGGTACGACGACGAGAGTAGCATTTGAACAACTAGATTTGTTCTCTTGGTATTTACCTTAAGTTTAAACTGTACAAAATATCTACAAGCAAAACGATGTCATACCCGTCGTCGTCGGCCTGCCTGACCGGCCTGGTCTCCCCTGGTGAAGTTGCGCCGTGTCTGCTGCGGTCTACTTGCTCACTCTAAAACTACCCCAAACTATTCCTTAAATAAGTTTCCCCAGCATCCAAGGGACCCGCGGACCGGCGGGAGGCGCAGGCTTCTTCACCAATGGGTTACTTCGTTACTCCGACCAATCAGGCAAGCCGACATCATCCAATAAGCGGCAGAGTTCAAGGGGTCAAGAAATGGTCGCGTCAACACTCCGTACACAAAAGCACTCTGACCATAACTAATCGGCTTTTGTCATCCGAGCGTGGGAAGACGACGCGACATATGCAGGTGTGACGTCAGGCGTGGCGGCCGCGCGGCAGCACTGTCCGCGGCGCCGTCGAGGTCATTTGTGTACAAAGGTTTGCCCCGCGTCAAGGACCCCACAAAATTCCCCGAAAGACAGCAAAGAGGGCCGCGGTACACTCTCTTCGCGACACTGTCGTTGTTGCGTCTCTTTCGCGCTCTCCATAACGACTAAATACACTGAGGCGAAGCGCATATATATATATATAACCCCCGCGAGGCGACACCTCCTCTCCCTCTAACCAGCGGAGCACATCTGGTGGAGCGAGAGGCGACGGCAGTGGCGTCAACGGCGGCGCCATCTGTTGTAGCGCGGCTTCGGCGTTGCTAGGCAACGGTGGCCCAAGGTTGTTCGTCCGCCACGGCATATGGCATACGGCATACGGTGCGACGAGGCGAAATGGCTCGCTGGCTGGCGTCGTAAAGCTTTTGCTTTAAAACATAATTCTGTTTCGCAGAAACTCAAACACAAGCCCCTCTTCCGAGGGTTGGGATTCGCTCGGTTCCTTGCAACAACACCATCGCTTTCGCCTCCGCGCATCCGCAAGAAAGCTGCGTTTTCAGGGAAGCGTGACCATCAGTCAGGGATCTTTGAAATGTATCGCGTTCCACCCTTAGGCTGCGTTCACACTTGGTCTCGGAGCAGGCGGAAGCGGAAAAAAACTTGACAAAATCCGCCCGCCTAGGTGGAGAAACGGGCGGAAAACTAGGCGGCCAAAAAATCGGTCTCGGACCGATTTTTCGCCCAGGCGAAGCGGAAAGACGTTCCGCTTTACCGGAAGCTGCAGTCGCATGTAAACATCCGGTCGTAAAATTTAACATTTTTCGTTGCTCATTGTCTATTTTTAGGAAAAGCAACTAGCTAAAGCTATCGAAACTGTCTTGTTTATCTTCCATGGTAGACGAAAGTTAAAAACGACACGCGCAGTTGCGCGTAATAGTAGCTTTTACTAAATGATGGGTCAGTGAACGTATGTCTTGAAATAGTGTGATGAACAGTGCCACCACGCGCACAAACTTACGCAAACTAGATAGATGTGGGCGAACGCGGAAGTGCTTTCCGCTGCAGTGGCAAAACAAATGTAAACGTTTTATACACGCGCGAAAAAGATTATCCGGCCGCTTTGGCTTTTCCGTCCGCTTGCGGTTTCCCAAGTGTGAACGTAGCCTTATAAAGGCGAAGCGTAAGCGTACTCCAAATTTTTGATGGAGGTGGAGCACACAAACGCTTGTGCACCTATATGTAGGTGCACGTTCGGTGAACTCCAGTGGTCAAAATTAAGCCTGAGGCCGAGCTGCTACGAGCCTCATATTCATATAATACTTTTTGGGCACTTAGAACCAAAGAATTCAATTTATTTTTCGTTTACTGCAAGTGGGGAATTTCTCAGATTTCTGCCACCCCCTCCATTTGTTTTATGACCCGTTGGCCGCCATGGTGGACACATAGACTAGTGCTTCCCGCCGTCGATTATGAGGTTACAGGGTCTATTCCCAACGGCTGCGTCTGTATTCCGATGGTGGCAGAATGCCAAAGCGGTCGCATGGTGTGCTTTCAGAGCAGAGTATAGAACCCTGTGGTTGGCGTCTGTATTTCTTTCTGTTTCGCAAATTCTGAGCTCTAAATAGTTTTTTTGGTTGCTAAGACAACTCTCGCTCGGCAGTCTTCTCCCTAAGTGGGTAAATTACAGGTCCACTCTGCACCTTCATCCAAAGAAGTAAACGTTGCTCAGCGCAATGCGTGACATGCAGGTGCCGTATAATCTGCATCAATGCATCCTTCATTCACGTACGCCATGTGTGGATACCTCTTGTTCGGAGAGTGCCACTCACAGTATTAAGCCAAAGTTTAAACGTGGACATGGAATTAGTCGTGTTGCAGCTGCATAACGCTTGTGTTTTCTCTATGAAAATTACTTCATGCATACAAGCGCCGACAGCCTCCACAGCATTTCTCGCGTGTAGGTATGTCACTCTCAGCCATTGCTTTAAAACACGGCTTTTAATGGAATATTTAAAAATATATATTGTTTTAAATATACGTAGTTTTAGAACTAGCGTACCAAATCATATTTGTGTGCCCACAGGACCAAGCCTTGCTTGCTTTATATTGTAGTCATTTCGCGTTATGTTGTTTAGCTGTTTGCATTCTTTTGTACGCCATGTGGTTTGCCTCATCTAAATACCTAATTTTGGATTTGCAAGACGTTATAATTGCACCGCCTTCGTGATAATCTCCGTGACAATTGCACCGTCTCTGTTAACTTTGACACATCCACTTCACGCGTGTAGGCCTACACTGTAATGCCATTTTCTATGCGCTAAAACCGCAACAGTTCAAATTGGGGTAGTTAAGGGAAACTGCAACGTCTGGTGCGTGTTCCGCTCGGCCGGTTGAGTATACCGGTCTGCGGGTTCCGCTTTCGCGTTGCCGCTAAACCTAAACATTCACTGTTTGCGGCGTCTTTATGCTTCCAGCTACATAATCGAGAGAGAAGGAAGGAATTAAAGGCAGGAAGAGGCGCATGGTGGAGTGAAAGGGAGACACAAAATGCAAAATCTCGCCATAATCATGCTCATCAGACAATACACAGCGTGTCTCGCAGTAAGGTACTGAGGTCTAGCTGCCGATTTCATGGACTGTAGAAAAGCTGGTGTCTATTTAGGGACTGATCAACTATGATGCAAGGCTCCGAGGACCTTTGCTTCGTTTCTTAACTTCCTTACTAACGTCTTCATTGTTGCTTCTGGGTAAAACGCGTTTTTGCAAACTTACAATCCACCTTTCTCTCCGGAGCTCATATTGTCAACGAATAGTTAATCTCAGATGCACGACACATTCAGGGTGCAACATCCTCGGCGCATGGCAAAACTAGAAGGCCTGTTTCGCACAGATTATCATTGCATGGCAGTATGACGAGAATCAATCAATCAATCAATCAATCAATCAATCAATCAATCAATCTTTATTTCGCATTCATTCATATACAAAAATGAACGCTGGAACAAGAACTAAAAGTTGCTTTTTGGCAGCTTGACAAAGGCTGCTATCTTGTACACGTTCGTAAAGCCGACGTTCGATTTCGCCTCGCGCGATTATCCAGGCTGCGTCGATATTGCGGCCTTGGCCAATCTAGTCCAATCTCCTGGGGTGAAACCGAACGTCGGCTTTTCGAACTTGTACAAGATAGCGGCCAAGGTTCTTGCCCGTATTCATGACAACGGGGGCATAATAAAGTTTGTACACTTTAGTTTGTGCAATGCACAAATGTATAGGCGAAAATGTGTAAGGCGAAATGTACAATCAGTGATAGAAAGCAATGTGTTAGTCAGTACGAATGACACATATGAATATACAGTATATAACAGATATTGATAATTATTTTCAATTGCTGAAAAATTTATCTTATAACATTCTCTTAACATTCGAAACCATAGATAGCAAATAAAGGTATGCACAAATGTCTTGCAGGTCATATCTTATATACGAAAATGTTATCAAAACGTAAAACCACTTAATTAAGGAGGTATGTAGCGACTTCCCCTAGCCAAGGGAACGTTTAAAAATAATTACTCAGTTTGAATTAGGAAGTCTCGTATTGTTTTCCCAGTAATGTCAGTTATCTCGACACCGTTCTTATGAAGTTCATTTAATAAGGACGGGACGTGATTGCATAAACGATTTTATCCATAATTTTACGGGAGAGTGTTAGCTACCGTCTCTTTCTTTCCCTAATGTTATAGGATATATCAGTTGGTTCTGTTAGGTTGCACAACCCCAAGAACGATTCATTGTTATATTTAAAGTACCTCTGGTATTTTCGGGCAAGGTTAACTTCATATAAACTTGCTAGAGAAATGATATTAAACTTCGAAAATAGTTCAGATGTATGTGCGTCGAATGGCTGGTTTGCCATATGAAGAACGTCCTTTTTTTTTTTGTAGAAGTACTAATTTACTGATATTTTGCTTTGACGTGCACGGTACCCCAGACAAGGTGGCAATACATTAAATGAGATGAGAATAGTGCATTATAAAGGATCAGCTTAAATTTATATGGTATCGTCTCACGGTGTCTACAAAGCACGCCGCAAGTTGTGGCTAAACGAGATGCAGTAAGTTCCACATTTTCATTCCCCATTAATTTTTTATAAGTATAACACCTAAAGTTTTGACGTTAGGAACAATTTCAATTACTTCAGAGCCAACCTGTAACAGTAGGTCTTCACTCAGGTGTTTTTGGGGAGGTGCAAAAATAACAGATTTTGTTTTTGTTGCATTTAATTTGAGAGCGTTGATCTTGCTCCATTCGGCCAATTGTTTCAGTGTGACATTTGCCAGCAACGAGAGATCGCCGATATTATGACACTGAAGAAAGACCAGTGGCTGCTGCAATTAAGATCAAGAACACCATTGGGTGTCATTCCCCGAGCGTGCCGATATCTTCCCTTTTCGAGACAGCACTGTGCCGGCACGGTGCAGAATTGCGTAGACGAAGGCTGCAGCGATGACGACCATAAGGATCCCGACAGGGACCATCGAGCGCAGATGCCATCCTATAGGACGGTACGACATTGCTCGTTGGTCGCAGGCTTGGCGGTCGCAGGCTCTGACAGTTTTCCTTGAACCAGCGTTGAACAAGCGCTCGGTTGCCGTGCCTTCGGTTGCTGGAGAACACGTGGGCTAAACCCGAGGGCGCGGGACGGAATCGAGGCAGGGGTGGCCACATTTCGAGTTTGGCGAAATGGAGTAACGCCCGTGTACCGTGCATTGGGCCCACGTTACAGAAGTCCAGGTGATCGAAATTAATACGGAGTCCCCCTCTACACGTGCCTCGAGGTCATGGCATGGTTTTGGCACGTAAAACACTAGAATGTAATCTAAATTGATTGCACTTAGTTAACTACCTAGATGTGCTTATTTACCGCGCCTATTTGGCATGCACGCAGCGCCAACCTTTCTCTTGCCCTCCGACATTTCCTTTAGCTTAGGTCCAAGTCCTGTCGCTGACCTGAAAAGCCAGCAATGCGTGCCGTTTCTGTAAAAGTTCGCAAGGGTTTTGTTTTCTAAATGTAACAAACGAATGTATACAGCACAAGCACTTTCTGCTTTCGTTCACTTGATATACCTATGGACACCTAAATTTGATTGAACGCTATTGAAAAACCGCATATTTGTTTAGAGTGACAGAGTACTTTTTCAAAGGGTTTCTTGCGAAATTTGCAATATTAAATTCATTATCATTTAAGAAAGTGTAATTCTAAGGTTCTTTTCTTTATTTCGTACCAATACCGCAGCGCTGGTACCTTAGTGTGATGTCACTGCTTTGAAAACCTTTAGTATTATTGTAGGTTCAATAAAAGTCGTTTAAATTTATGAGGTGTTCGGCTCTTTTCAAATACAATGCCGTCGGTCTTCTGTGATAAAAATTTAACAAAAAACATACCCACTTTTCCCAATACAGTGTAAAACCTCTGTAAAGATTTCATATAGCACCTTTGAACATGCAGAAAGCTAAGGTTTAGGTATTGTTCTTCTATACCCTTCTATATTTACATGCAGGTTCAAACTTTGATTCATCTCCATTCCCTCTAAAAATAATCATGTTTGATTATCTCTGCACGATTACGTGCGTAGCGCTCAACTCGATAAAAGCAACGCGAGGGTTGCGGTCATCGAAATCCATTTCTCTCCATTAGATTGTTATCAAAATAATAACGAGGTTGAGAAACTGCGAACACATGAAAGACGTGACAAGACGGATAGGTGGAAGGGAGTCAATTAGTCTGTTTTCAGCAGGGCAGCAATTTGTAATGCTATTTCCTTCAGCAAACCGGTCGTGCGTTATGCAAGTGCTAAACGGTTCGCCCGTAAATCTGCAGAAGAGGAATAGAATCCGTGCTTTCTTTTTCTCTCTTCTTTTCTTACTTTTCTTTTGTGGCCGGTTCAGTGGGAAAGGGGAGCCGCACAACCTTGTTCAGAAAGATGAAGGATGGAGGCATGGGTCTCGTGGATCTTTCCCTACGTGAGCTAGCGCATAGGTTTCTCTTTTTTCCTGACGCAAATGAACCCCTTTTACGCACAATGTGCCACTGTAGGCTCAGTCAAGCATTAAATAAACTGATTTTAGTCGCGGAGAACACGCCGGAAAACGTTCGTGGTTATTTTGGAGATATCACAGAGAGCATATGGTTTTAGATCATAGAGTTTATGCGTTTTTCTGCTGAGTGCCTTTTTAAGGTTAAAAAGAAGAAATAGTATGGTGTGCGCGGGTATTTACTGACTGTAGCTCTGTACCGAGAGGTATACTGACAAGGTCGAGGCCAACATGTGTGAAAGGGCGTTAAGAAAATGCTAGTGGTAGCAGCAGCAACGAGATTCTTCGTTAAGTTGCACACAAGCACCCTTCTGGTGAAAATGTTTCTAGAAGAAAGGAAAGGGGCTTACTAGTACCGTGGGAGTCGCGCTGCCTTATTTGCAAGCAATCAGAAAGAATTGAGCACGGTTTTTTACAGTGTTGGAAAGGTGTATATATTGGGATGTACGAAGGACAACACTTGAAAGAGAATTTCTGTTAGAACCCCATAGGATAAGGTACGTCGCTATAAATAATTATTATGTATTTTCTATTTGCATAATTATGTTGTTAGGCCTTCAATGCATAAGCCTTTTCATAGGCCTACAACGGAACGGCGCCCTGCGAGCTTTTCCTCCTCTCTGGCCTAGGTAAGCCCTAGCGGCTCTGCTTGAATGTGTTGGCGTCGAATGATGCGGGATGATTTGGATATGTTTTAGCTCGTTCTCCGTGAAATTTACGTGATGTCAGTTCATACACAGACGTCGTGGTACCACTGTGCAGCCTTTGTGTGCAGGAGTAACTACGGCATGCGGAAATTTATCTATAATCTACGCAAACATGTGACGTGCAGTATAAGCCGTGGCCTTTGTATGTGTATTAGACTGTTTTGGCGGCATCGGTTGTCACCGGACGAACATAACCGGCGTCTGCGACTCGCCTCCGTGAACTGGCAAATATTCTTTCTATCTCTGATCGCTTCGCGTCTTCACTAAAACATTAGAGTGCATGCTTGTGTACGGCCAACCTAATTCGATCCTGAAACATCTGCGTGCCAATCGGTATAGAATATTTGCGTCAGTCAGCGGCATCGTACTCAGGCATCAAGTCTAGCAAACTTATAATCACTTTTACATTTTTTACACTATCTGCCCGTATCAGGCGAAATGCCTTGTTTAACATCAAGTCCCTTTATGAGCCTTTCTAAAAAAACTAAGTACTGAAAACATTTGCGGCTCGCCCACTTCCGGCTGCGAGCTACTTCCGCCCGCCATGTTCTTCCTGGGGCAGTTCAACTGCTGAGTTCGACGGCGTGATCACGCTTGTTTTCTTGCTTGTTCTGTTGTGTCGGCTACAGATCTTTAGCGAAGGTGACTTCTCTATATCTGTCGCTGTTTGTTGCAAGTCAGCGTACCTTTCCGGACGCATCTTGCTGCCTGCTGCTGCAGCTTTCGCAGCAGCCGCCACCGCTGCCGAAATGTCGGGCTGTAGCGCCTTCGGGTGTACAGCCCAATTTGGAAAAGAATTGGCATTGCTTTCAGTGCCGCTTGCAAAGAAGAATACCGAGAGACAGAACGTGTGGCTCCTCCACAGGATTGAGCGAAAAGATTTGAAACTGACAAAGTCTAGCAAGCTTTGCGAGGTGAGTTCTATTCATGCTCTACACATAGCGTAGACTCGCGGCTCTCGTAGCCAGCGATGCTTCAAAGGGTTGGTCGTTCGCATAACATAGAACGCACTAACTTCCGTGTAGACCACACACAGAATATGACGCGAGACAGCAACCGCGGCAACTGTTTTGTGGAGCGTCAGAATTCAGTTCGCATTGTTTGTCGATTCGCTGAATGGGCGCCGTGTCCGCCCATCATTCCGTAAACATGCGCGTCAGCTGAAGTATGCGCACGGATTTCAGCTCACAGCAGCCCTCCGGTTCGCCCGGAATCTTTCTAGCTGCAATTGCAGCTTTTCGATAAAGATAGTTAAGAACAACAATTTGGCGCTCTTAACGCCACACCATTTCACCCCGTAACGCGCCCTGGAACCACAACGTCTTGTGCAGCGTTGGGCAGTACATAACTCGTGCTATAGTTTAATGAATTTGCGTTTGTTCGTGCTCGCGCAGAGTATGTGTAGATTGCTACATACAACGTTCACTGCACGCGTGCTTTACGAGTAAAAAATTATCGGTACGTGGGCGCAAAGAAATTTCGTTGCGGTCACGCGCCGAAAGTCGATCTGAGCGAGCAGGAAACAAATACATTCGTGTCGTTTCGTGCACACCGGCCTTCCGCAGCTATCAGCTTCGCTAATTTGCCCCGAAAGGTCAAGAAAGTTCAATCTGCTTGACTGCGTCCCGTCGCGGTGCCTCAGTGGTTTCGGCGCCCGGCTGCAGAGCTCGAGTACGCGAGTGCGATCCCAGCGTTAGCGGCCTCGTCCTGATGGAGGCGAAATACAAGGCGCTCCTTTACTGGCGATATCATTGAACGTTAAGGTAGCACAGTTCTGAATTGTACTACATACGAGCGACTGATGGAAACATGTGCGATAACACTCTGCATATACAAAGATGCGCGCGTGCGCTGTTCTCTCGCGAATTAGGCAGCCGCACCACGACTACACAGTTTCACCACTCGCACCGTCTGCGAAAACAGAGCACGTAAGTAACAGCTGGAATGCATTAATGGCTCGTGTCCCTTCTTGTCGGTACTTAAATCGTCTGCCACGTTTCTTTACTGCCTCTCACAGGAAATCCGTGACTGCAAATGCATGCCGTAGGAAGACCATGGTGGCCGAGGCGAGCCGCAAGAGAAAGCGCGGTAGATGAGGAAGAAGTTGTCCCTACTTAGCAAAAGCCGATCTAGGGATTTTAGTTTAACAGATCGATCACTGCAGTTGGTGAACTAGCAAGATACATATAAGCTTTCAGCTTTGGCATTGCCTTTTTGCCCTTTAACGCTGACTTGAAGGGTATCGCCTGAAAATAACCGACAGCTATTTGCGAGGACACAATTCCCGCAAAACGCATTAAGCATGGCACTATACAAGGACCAACGTTACTAGACTAGGGACAGTGTACAGACGGCGCCGCGTTGCGCGGAACCGCCACCGATTGTTCTCCCACTGGCTCTGCATTCGCACCCGGATTCCGCGCTGCGCAGCCAGCTCGAGTAGTTCCGTGTGGTCTCCGTGCGAATTGCTTGTGCCGACACGCTTTGGGAGCTTTGCCGGCAGTCCGTCACTGATGCGTTTATCCGAATACATCCATCTGCTAATTCGATGAAGTGTTGCCTGTGCGTGTAAGCCGACCATGCTGACGTGTTCTGTGCCCGGCTGTATGAGCGGGTACCGGAGAAATGCAAGCCCTTCGGTCCGGCATTTCTTCTCCGCTCTTAGAGACGAGAAATTACGCTTAGCGTAGAACAGGGCCATACACCGTGCCGACAAGGACCTCACAACAATGTCCATGGTATGCTCCGTGCACTTTTGCGACCAGGACATCCTTAAAACGTACGTGCACGTGATCAACGGAGAAACAGCGGAAATCACGAGGTTTAAGTGGAGTCTCATCGACGGGGCGCTTCCCAAAATCTTCCTAAACTTGCTTTCGTACCTATCGAAGCCAGCAGAGAAGAGGCGGAAACGAAAGCGGGAAAGCAATGGTGCCACTAACCATGTAACAGAATCACCGCAATCTGAGCAAGCTTCTTGCAGCACAGTTTCTGCCGATGCCTAGGAAGCCGAGCCGTCCGCGCCATCGTTTGATGAAATGGCATGTGTAGAGGTGCCACCGTCATGGCAGAGAATCACCTTGGAGAACAGCATCGGTGAACGTGCGGCATTTTTCTCATTGAAGTGCGAAAGTAAGGCGTTGCAAATTGAGAAATGCGTTGTTTTGGGCAGTGACCGAGTGTGGCAACAGCAAGTGGGAGAGGCCGCGACGCGAAGCTTTTCTTGAGCGCCAAAAGTGAGACTATGTAAGATCTCTGTGACCTCTTAATGAATGTGCACCTGCTTCATGCATGCTCCGGGTACGATGCAGAAGGCAACAGCTGCATTTGACCCAGATGTCAAGCACTCTCTAAACAGCAAATGTGTTCGTTCTTCCGCAGTGAAAGAACAGGCTTTTGAAGAGAACTTCACAAGAACAAAAGAAGCACGCCCACAGACAAAAAAAGTTAAAGATCTGCAAAAAAAAAAAAAAAAGCCATCAGGGCAGTTTGTGCAAGAGTTCCACTCGTGAAGAATATGGTACAACTAAAAGAGCAACTGACAAGCGAAAGATCTGTATCAGCTAGCAAACACTTAATGTCGCTTCACCTCTTTAGCAGCTTGCATTGAAGATGTCCTTGAAACAAATGGAAGCAAAGGGTCCACAGGGTGTATGCTACACCAGGAGTTGGGTTCTAAATAACGGTCCATTACTGAAGACTTCACAAAGGGGAGCAGCCTTGTAGAGGTTGGATGTTGTGTTCATTATGAAGAGCTCTCTGCACGTATTGGAAAATCTTATTTAGTAACACGTATGCATTTCTATGCAAGATTTCTACGGCAACACAGACACTAGTCTGCAAGTTAATGTTGCCAGCAAGCGGGCAAAGCTTTTCTTAGTACCGGCCACTACTTGAGATTTGTGAAGTGTGAACTTGAGTTGACTGTAAATTGGGCGAACAATCAGCGCAATGTTGTTTTATTTTATGGCAATAGCAGCCAGAAGTGAAATGCACTATTGAATACATCTGAATATGCTACTAAGTGGAAGCCCTACTGCCGTGTTACTGCCTGATCCATGCTGTGATCGCTACTTTCGGCAGTGGCCGTGATTTGGCCACTGAGATATCATGAAGCAGCATTTGCATTGAAAGGGGGTGCTTACGAGCACAGAAGCCACTGCCGTTTTTGATGACGCGCGTACACTCTAAGAACAGTTTACACCCTTTGGCGTGCCCATTCTGCCACACAACAATAAACGTTATCTGCCTTAATGCGTTTCCTTTCTTTAACGCTGCGAGCCCGGAACTTTCCAGTAACGAACGGCACGCGCGTTATCAACATAGAACAGTTTACACCCTTAGGAGTGCCCCTTCTGATAACGCGCGTGCCGTTCGTTACTGGAATGTTCCGGGCTCGCAGCGTTAAAGAAAGGAAACGCATCAAGGCCGATGACGATTATCGTTGTGTGGCAGAAGGGGCACGCCAAAGGGTGTAAACTGTTCTTAGAGTGTAGGTTCCCACATGAATAGTTTATATAGTAATACATATTCAGAATGTCTGATTTGTTCAAATGACGCTAGCTATAACCCTACGCGATTTGCAAAAACAAAAAGCAGAGCATGCGGGGAAGTAGCGAACAAGGTTATAAAAGGTAGGGAAACGACGCACGCAATGCGTAACGCCAGATGTTGCCGGCAACTTTGGACTCGGGACTGCAAAGCAAGCCGCGCTTACACAGCTTGAGGCAAACACAGCGGCTACGATTTCTTGCGTCGACTTAGCGTAGACAAACGCGCACACTGACTGCCCGACAGCAGCCTCGCCAGCCTAGCAGCCGCGAAGCTGGATCTCGATGGAACACTCCCGCCATCTGTCGGCCAAACTCGAAAATGGAGACACGGGCGAAGCACGGCGCCGAGTTCGACAACAAAACCTAGTGCAGTGACGTTGACAAGCACCGACTCTACTGCCAATAGAGCTGATGTGTGCTTGTACAGCTAACATAGGCTACCTTAAAAGGCCTCTAAGATTGTTGTGCGTAAGTTGCAAGTTGTGTAACAGTATCGGAATAGCGTTGCGGGCAATTTCACTATGCAGATTGTGTTGTGAAGTACCTTAACCTTGCTTCAAATATTTTAGTCTAACATCCTAACGCAGAGTTTAAATGTACAACTAGAAGTGTGATGTTCAAGTGTTTGCTGGGAATTGATTCAGAACGAAGCTGTTACGATATTGAGGTTGGAACTTGTTTTTAAAGGGATACCAAAAAATAAATATGAAACAAATGAGATAAGCCTTGAAATTTCACACGGAAGACGTTATTTTCCGATACGCAGTGTTTCCACTTTCCCACTTTCACAATATCAATCTAGCCGTCTACATCTTGGCGCTGTCATGGTCATTTCGTTAATTTGCTATGTATCATAGAGTTTCATATTACTATAACTGGAAGGAATTCTGGCGCTGCGATAGTTCAACTATCATGAGAATGGTAGGAATTACAGGCTACGGATTGGTATTCTATTGATTGGCGAATTATTCCACAGGTATTCTTTGGCAGTTCTCGTTTCGATCCGGCAGCATTGCTATAATCCGCAATGGGACTGTGCGACGCATAGTTATCCGCCTTTATTCTTTTGCTCTAAGTGGCGGTAGCGCGCTGGGCCAGCGGCTGGGCCGTTGTTTGTGTCGCGCTTTGGTGGCAAAGGCCTGACGAGAAAGCGATGGCGTCGTAAACGTTGAAAGAACCTGTTTTAATCGTTTTGACATTCCTTTGCTAAGTTTGTTAGGTTGGCGCTGTAGCGTTACGTGCTTTAGCAAACTTGAGAAGAGCAAAAAGAACGCACTACTGTTACAAGTGGCATACTAAGTACATATTCTATGCTTAGAACCTTTAGAGCACGTAGAAAACGTGACGTCCCAACTAGTAAGCTTAAGTGAGGTTTTCATCAAAATGCATCGCGATTGTGCATGTACTGGTGCTTTCTTCCTGGATGACTGATTAGGCCCGCGTTTACCGGTCCACCGGTTATATTCCATATGGGTTGCGTGGCCAGCCAAGCTCGACTATTTTCTCTTAATGTCAAATAGAATGTCGGCTTTCCCCATTTGCAGCCACACTGCTCTCTCTCTGCCTCTTCCCTTGCACGTAACATGTTTCCTTCAGTCGCTCATGGCGTGGTCAGTATGTAGATGCAACTTATAGTGTTTTGGTATAGCTGTTTGGCTTCTTGTACATGCTTGCATATGTGCACTGCGAGCCTTAAAGCTGTAAAGTTTAGTTGCACACGTGCACTGCATTTTTAATAACCTGCCAGTAACTTCGTTCTACTACTCATGCGGAGCGCTGTCGAAAGACGACCGATTGCATGTCAAACCCATTTTGTTACAACATAGGCAGTGGTACTTGTATTGGCTTGACAATCAAATTTGATTGAGGGCTTCATTACGCATTGTTCGTTTATGTTCTTATTGAAATGTGTGTTTCAGGACATTTGAGGACAAAAACTTAGTTGTGTTAGGAAAGGTTGCTGCTTCCTGGCTGTAGTCTGCTGTCGCAAAATGGCTAAGCGCAAAGCCACGCCATAACAGCTGCTGGTGCACGTGTCACAAGAAGCGGTACGTCAATAATAAATATAATGAAGCATACTCGTTGGAGGCCACAAGGGTCCAGGCTAGCACCGCAGCATATCTGCTTACGAGTATTTGAAGACCCTCAGCAATCGCGACAACGCGCATGCTTTCAAAAAAGTGAGAGATTTTGAAAGTGCCTGTCGCATGCGTGAAAAAAGTCTGGCGTTCGCAGCGATCAGGTGTCGTTACAATTGTAACACTCCTCTCAAAGGCGCAACACTTTCTCACAATAGAAAGGGCTTATTAACGCGACAGCGTTAAGGAGCTCGTGTCGCAGAAAAGCCGGTGTCGTCGGCGTCGGTGTCGGTGTCGGCGTCCGCGGCGTTGGCCGTGAGCGATAAATCACGGCAGGCACTTCATAAATAAAAAGCAACTTCCAAGATGGGCTGGTTGGGAATCGAACCAGGGTCTCCGGAGTGTGAGACGGAGACGTTACCACTGAGCCACAAGTTCGATGCTTCAAAGCGGTACAAAAGCGCCTCTAGTGAACGCGGTGTTGCCTTAGAAACGAGCTGTTTCTAAGGCTCAGGCGTGCGTCGCTTGCTCAGGCGCACATTTCGTTGTCGCGCCGAACGCTGCGTTGCTCGACGCTCACCGCGTCCGATGCGGGGCGCGTAGTCGCTGCGCCGTAGCCCATTGTCTTACACCCCTTGGCGGGTCGACGGGAACGCTGTCGCGTTCCACTCTTGAAGGCGAAGCTTAAGCGTCCTCCAATTTTTTCCATAAATACTTGATGAGTATGTTTATGTATGCAGGTGCACGGTTGATGCTGCTGCTGTAAAAATAAATAATTATTCACTGGCGCAAAGTGAGGAAAATAATTGCAGAACAATACATACCCGGGCGGGCCCTGGTGGCAAACCATGGTTTAATTTCAAAGTCAAAGTTTATGTAACGTATTGGGGATTATGCAACATACTGCAGAAATACAATTAGATTTTACGTGAAAATGTTTTAGGATAGCTTCGTTTACTGCGCCGCAAGCAAACGCCACTAGTCTAAAGATCGAAGTCAATTAGAAGCCTTTACCTCCCGTCATTCGCATGTAAGTTGAGGCAACGCTCAGGAGAGTCCCCCGCAGGCACTAGCGCCACAGTTCTCTGTACTTAGAAACTCTATGGTATGTACCAAAATTGGCATATATGAGAAGAATGTATGACGAGTATAAATGATCTGTCACGACATGAATATCATGACATGCGTGCCATGTAGGTCATGAAGGAGCCACCCACGTCTTGGTGCTCTCATGGTCGTTTCGCTAACTTGGTAGTGTCCCCGCACAGTGCTTCGCATACCATCGATTCCCACAGGGCGTTTAATCTGCCGGCTTAGTTTTTCACATATTTTGAACCGGTGGCTGTATTTCTTGGGCAACTGTGAGCGCGCGGTGGCTGCGCGCCGACCGCCATTGGCGTCATGTGTGCCGGCTTGCAGCAGCAGCAGCATAAGAAACAGAGGTGGGCAGCCGGCGTTTATCTGACGTCCGCCTGTCATTGATTCGCGAGCGCGCAACCATGCAGTGTGCATGTGAAAGCGACTGCACGAGTGGCAGGATTACATAAAACGGCGGCGTGAACTTGTGATGTAGTGTGCCTCTAACGATGGAGTACTGCAAGTGTACCATTCCAATAATGAATTAAGCTGCGATTTGGAACGCAGTTGTAGCTGGAAATGAAACAGAGCGTTGTTGTTATTGAGAAAGTGTTCAAGCTGGAAGTTTATGAACACTGTGCAGAAACAGGCTGGCTAGTTGCACGTTGTGCCGGCAATATTCATAAGCCGATACAGGCTGTCGACCATTGCGCAATAGCGAGAGTACGCATGGAACGCCTGTGGCGTACGTTCGACGTTTGGTACAGCCCAGCTTCTACTTACGTCAGCGCTGTGGTGCGTCCGCTTCCGATGCTGCATGAACCTCTCCCGTAGGGTGTTTCATGACCAAATGAATAGTATTGAAGGACTCTGCTGCTGCAGTGCCACAGGGGGCGCCGCTCTAGAGAGCAGCAGTGAGAAGATGGCACGATGCTATTGCTCATCGCCCGCCAATTCCGCCGTCCGTTTTCCGCTGTGCAGTAAAGAACTAAAAGCATAACTCTTTTCGCCTTCACTTCTAGAATACACTACTGCTTCCTCCATTCCTTGCGTTTTTCCGCTTTCTGGAGAAAATGGAGGGGAGAGCACGAAGCTTTACGCGCTGCGCTTTCGCAGACATTCCGCAGGTCTGCAGCAAAATTGTGGTCGTCTGATAGTCACGATCCCCGAAGTGTTCGGAGCACAGAAAATCATGCTATGACGATGCGTATGATGACTGCGTGATGAAGGTGCCCTGTGTGAATCCATAACCTTCGAAGGTTCCGATCTGGCGGCAAGGTACGACACGGCTTGTCTCGCCCGACGATGCTTTTCCCACACCCTTGCGCGCAGGAGTATAAAGGAATTCTCCTGTGTTTTGCCTGGTGCTTTAAGGATTATATTGTAAAGCAGCACACAACACAAACGACGATATTGAAAACTTGGGCACAAGCTCCTCCTGCGAAAACAAGTACACGGCCAAGAGCAACTGGGCTGTTATGAGTTCATTCACTGGCCTCTAAGCGGGTGGAAAAACGCGGGCAATGACTTGCGTGCCGCTATGCCGTAGGACAACGTCACGGAGACGTAACTTCCTCTAGTCCACCGCGTGGCCGGTAGACGTGATATCTTGCCAACAATTGCCAACAGTTTCTGCGTGAAAACTAGGTGTCAACCAATTTCAGCATCCAAGCTTTCATTCAGGGCTTAAAACCTTGACGGCAAAAATTTATTTCAGTATCTCTTTAAAGTGAGTAGGTTTCTGCCACCTTTTCTCATTGTCAGTGTCTAAGCGCTCAAGCTAAAAGGAGCTTTCACTGTTTTATAAATACCTACCACATATGTATAATGCCTCTACGGAGGACTCTTAAGGTAATAAATTAAACTGAACTGAGTTAAAGATCATCGTTATTCAGGTGCCCAGTACTGTCGTGCTTGGGATACGCGGAATTAAGGGCATGTAGACAAATTATTAGGGGTTGACATTGATCTTGTATTCAAAATACGGTAGACAACCGTCGATCTTGGGTGTTTTGTGTTTGTGCCTGTTGCGGTGTTTTAGAGAGCAGGTCTTAGGCGCCTGTTCCTGCGTTGAGCAACGTCGTCCCTCTGCGTCACTCGTAACCGAGTGAACGAGCAGAGCGAAGTACGAATGTGGAGTGCAGCGGTAGTTGAAAGACGGCGACACCCAAGGGAGTGCGAGGAGCAAAATGAATGAGCAGGCATCAGTGAAAGCATGAGGTGGAAAGCGGGGGAGCAGGGCATGGTCACAGCGTGAGAGCGAATCTTGGTGCCGCGTAAGACGGGGCTCTGCGCCGACGACCGCTACGAGATGGCGCCATAATAGCTTGCCTTCGTCTGTTCAGCGTTGGCATGCGTCGAGCTCGTTCACCGATACCATATGTGGAAACAAAGCGCCTTTGAGCAGACGTCTGTACGCGGCGGCTGCAGTGAATTGCGCCCACGCTTCACCTGTCCCCAGCCTCTCGCGATCTCCCGATTTGCGAGGCAGTCGCGCCACAGTTAACTCCGTGTGTAATGTGCCGCGCAAGGCAGGTTGCCCGCGTCCGCCGAGTTATCCGGAAATTAAAACATTTATAGAGTTGCGCTCAAACATTGCATTAGGGAGTACTGTAATCGTGAGTGATTTTTGTTGTTGTTGCTGTGGAAATAGTTTCTCATCATTTATAAAGCTACCAATCGTTTACATTTACACTATGTTAACGAAAAAAATCTATATACAAATTACGCAGTTTTGGGGGAAGTACAAGGCATTTTTCCCACGACTTATCGCATGTCGGAGTTGGGTTACTTGCCAAAGAATGCGAACGCATAAAACTGCAACGTGCACCGAACACGTCCTCCACTCAAGAACCATTTCGCCCGCATGATTGCATTTTCGTTCGAACATTAGCCATGATGGGAGCTCCGGGCGGCTCCTACGCACCCTCTGCGCGTACATCAACAGACAGGTTTTGTTTGCGAAGAGCGTGTGGTAGCCGTATTTTTCGCAGTGCCAGTGCCACCCCTTATTCATCCATCGCACACGTTTGCCGCCCAACGTTTGTTCTGCTGCCTGGCGAACATGTATATTTGTGTGTGTGTATGTATCATTTGCTTGTTAATAGAGCTAAAGAGAAGGCACACATCTTGAATGCCTCAAAAACTCTTCTTATGTCTGGGCGTTTCACGTCATTGCCAGCATCGAATTCATCACTTCGTTGCGCATATGGGCTTTAGTATAGAATCTTTTCACTGTAACGTATAAAATTTCTTTTAATACAAGTAACCTATAACATAAAGATTACTACATTACTAAAAGAACATCTTAGATTTTTCGTTAATTCACGTCCCGGCTAGAGGTTACATATGTCGAAACAGCTATATTAAAGGATATTGCAACGCCAAATGTCTGGTAGCCTTTAGAACGTAAATGATAATATAATTTAATTATTCCGTCAGGGGACTCATTCTAGGGATTACAAATTTACTTATTATTGTAACGTACTGCGATCCGGATATGGTTTTTTTAGCAGGAACTAACCCGTAAAGTATGGTGTGCGGCCGGGGTACAGAGGCAGGTTGCATCAAGTTAAGATTTTATTGGTACTACTCGGGATGGTTTGCTTACGCAATGTCAAAAATTTTAGTCCGTGCAAGAGCGCATGCTCAAGCCCCCCGCTACCACTGCAGGAATTTTAGGTTCTGGTATAAAACGTACTTTCCATAATTGTGATTGAATGGTGATGGTGACGCATTATGGAGGTGCATGAATGGTGTTCCATTATGGTGATCGCATATACATTTGTTTCCAATTTTTTTTTATTTCCTTGCAGATCAATGATTTCATTTTGTCCCGTTTGCTTCATCTACTGGGACAGCGGGCGCATACTGAACGGCGCACATGGGTGCACGCTGGAATAATGTAAAAGCTCTACGACCGACAGAATGCAAGCGTCGAGCAGGTCGAATAACATTTCTCTGGGGCGGGAAAAATTCTTAGTAATAAGACTTACTGTACACTGCAACTGAATGTAATATGCCGCCGTGTATTTTTATGTTTTGGCATTTTGAACGTATAAGAGGGAGTTTTTTTTCTCCTGAATTGCAGCAAATGCTGGGTTCCCTTGAGAAGGCCAGACAAGCATCACTTTTGCCCGCTCACTAACACGCGAGAAAGACGCCGCTGCGTTCACATGACAACAGGTTACAACCGCTCCAGTACGGTCTCATAGAGATTTACGGGCGCTCACGGTATCTGGTCACAATGGCGGCCGCCCAGATGAGTAGAGAGAACGTACACAAATAAAACAAACAGCAAGATCATTAAAATATGAAATATTAGAATCTTGATACATGGTTATGCGACACTTTGAGGGAACTGTAGCTTGATTAAGTTTTGCTGCGCTCGTACAGATGCATTGCATAATCAAACACGCTTAAGCTTCAGCCACACAAGAACGCTGTCACATCACCTCCACATTGCGTAGCTCTCGAGAAGCATGACGGGAAGAGTATCTTCGATGTGGTCTATTTGTAACGGTTGTGTCGAGCTTTATTTCATCGTTTCGACAACGCTTTAACGCGCTCCTATTTGGTGACGTGTGCTTACCGAACGTCTTGTGTGTCTGAGTCTCTCGTGACGCGAGATGCAGTTACCGAAAGAACTGCTGAAAGTGCGCGAGCCAGTGAAAAGAAGGCGTGCCGCCGTGGTCTATGGTCAAGTTTGCTGCGCTGCGTGGTCGCTGCAACGAGACGAATATCCGATGGACAATGGGAACATTCCTTTCCTTACGTTAGAGTGGTGAGCATCTCTTACGTTGACAGCTGTGACGAATGCCGAAGGCAGCAATACATGCGACCTGGGTAAGCAATGCTTCCTGTTGAATTATCTACTTGCTTGCAGACATGGCGTGTGCGTGCGTGCGTGCATCTGTGCGTGCGTGCGGGCGTCTGTGTGTGTGCGTGCGTGTGTGCGTGTGTGCGTGTGTGCATGTGTGCGTGTGCGTGTGTGTGTGTGTGCGTGTGTGTGTGTGTGCGTGTGTGTGTGTGTGTGTGTGTGTGTGTGTGTGTGTGTGTGTGTGTGTGTGTGTGTGTGTGTGTGTGTGTGTGTGTGTGTGTGTGTGTGTGTGTGTGTGTGTGGCCACCATACATTTTTCTGTCAATTCATGCTCACCCATACGCTGCTCATTTTTATTGAAGCGACCTACATTCTCGCTTTATGAACACTGGTTTCTTCTATCTCTATCATTCACCATGTTGGTTATTCTTAACGCTCGAGTATATCTTGCACTTTTATGCGTATGCACGTCATTAAACTTTATGCACGGAACAGGCATTCTGTGCTGATATAATTAGAATTTACAAATTAATTCTGAACCACCGTAAATTATAGAACTATAATTCCGCTAGTTTAGTTTGTAATCACTTTAGATTGCGTTTTTACTGTCGAACTGTCACACTTTTGCGGTGTAACCTTTTCTACTGTAGAGGATTAAGAACTGACTTGGGAATTGATTTGCGTTCACTTCTTTATTCAAGACTTTTTATTGTTACTCAAGTTTCCTACACAAAAGAGCATACTGAAATTTACCTGTTCTGTGGTAGCTTTTATCTGTTTGTAGTTTATTTTATGCCTGTTCAGTTGCATGTTAATAGCTATTTGCACTGAGACCTGAAGAAGTAACTACAAGATTGTGAGATTACTAATGTGCCCTTGTAAGCACCACTGCCCAGCCAGGAGACCAAAGAATTGGCGACTGACATTCTGACAGAAAACAGATATGATTGTGCTCGCAACAAGGATGGCATCGTCTTCCTTTTGATAATCCCAAACTTATACGCATTCATCTTTAGAAATATTGCATGGCAACCTTCAACATTTGAGACTATTCGCATCTTTCCTGGTGCTGCTGTAGAAATGTGTGCTGTGATGAAATGCTGTGCTCGAAGGCCTTTCAATTATTGCTTCATGGCCGTGAAGAAAAAGAAATAGAGCTAGGAAACGTGTATTTTTGCTTGTAAAGGGAAAATTTTGAGTTACATTAATTTGTACACGCAAATAAAGCAATCGTGACATTTTCACTAAATACTTTTTGTCAGCTTCTCTTCTCACAGCTCCTATACACATAATTTCCAATATGTCGGTTTTGCCCCCTCATACCTCCACAAATTTATGCTTGAAACAGGTAATGTTGCATGCAGAAATGCGTAGTCATTCTAAAACGTGCCACCTTTTCAGATGTGCTTTGCACTTCTGCTAAATATGATTATCAGAAATCTCATTTTAACGTGACAACGGCATTATACTGCTTGAAGAAAACTTTCAGCGTGGTCCATCGCAAACAAATATGTTGCAGGTCCAAGCTCTATAGAATGCATTTAATTCTAGATAAGCAGCACACTGTATTTTACTTAATATTCTTTTGCACACTTATTCCTAAATTTACCAAGTCTGTCCAAGCATTATTCCAAATGTACATCTTTTTTATCCTTCGTGCCTTCTATACTAATTGCTGCAAGCTGCCTATGTAAATGACCTGGGCTGAAAAAAAAGCATGTTGGGAAAGGTTAGTTGCACGCTGTGTTTTGGACGAACCTCTAATATCAAAAATAAAGAAATTAAGTTGAAATGTTGATTTCTGCTAAACAAGTTTTATAGCTATCGCAACATAATTTCCACAATAATCGTTAGTAGAACTTTACCAATATCTGACATATTATCGTGTAAATTACGAATTGTGTTTAATGGCAGGGCTGGTTATTCAATACCCCATATCCGGTTGCTGGAAGCATTCTAGAAGGGTTCAAATCCGCGCCAGTTGGTACATACTTGACGGAAAAACCAGTCAAAAAACACAAAGGACAAGAGGAGAAGTTCACACCACACCAGTCGTAGTGTGAACTTCTCCTCTTGTCCTTTGTGTTTTTTGACTGATTTTTCCTACAAGGAAGCATTCTGCCACAGTATAGTCTAAAAAACGCATACTGGAAATATGCCACAAAGTAAGTTGCTATTCCAGTTGACATGTATATGTACAGAATGTTGATGCTGAGCCTACAGAAACAATAACTGAAATAGCAACGTACTTCATTGCAGATTATGACTCTCAATTTCTGGAACATCGTGCCAGGCACCATTTATCGAAAATTGGTATGCTTTCAGTACTGGCTGTCACGAATGAAATGTCCCCTAAAGAAATGAAAGAAAAGATAATTAGTAATATTCTCTTTTTAAAATATTGTATTGTCTTTCCCGCAAATTCTGATTTCTGTCGGCGCTATGAAGCTTTACAGCAATAACGTGTCACTTTTTTCTTAAGAGTTGCTTATAAGAGTTGTCATTTTTCTTAAGAGTTGCATAAAAGGTCCTCGAGTCTTTTATGAACCTTTTCTTTTGTATTCTTTCGTATAGGCATTGAGACTTACACGTTTTCCCGAGCGCCTCCTCCTTGGCATGCCCATAAATTTTGTTCATGGCTTCTTCGGCCATCTATTAACTCCACTGCAGGCACTAGCATGACCCATTGAGCAACGCTTTCAAAAAAAAAAAAAAACTATTTGAGAAGATTGGCTCAAGTTCAATAACATTCCATTACCTACGTCGAAAGGATACTCTTTTCTGATATGCGATTTCGCGGCGCATAGTCCTACTTTCAATGCTTAGTTATATCAGCATCTTTATCGTGACAAAAGTGCAGTTTTAACACAGTGTAGATGTGGCTACTATGTGCCTTCAATGCCTATATTTTCAGAAGAGAGTATCTTCCTGAACTTGGGGTTGGGGGGGAAGGGGGTAACTGAATTTTTTTGAAATTGAACCCAGTTTTTGAAACAAAATTTTTATAAAGTGCTGCTGAGTGACCTATGTTAGTGCAATGAGGTGAAATTTCACGGATGACCGAAAAGTGAGTTGTGCTATATTCTTGACCATGCGCAGATGGATGCGCGGGTGAATAGTTGCAAGGCTGCATGCCTTTACGATAGGTTACAATACAAAAACCTACGTGTAATAATCTTAAGTGTTAATACATAGCTTCTCGTTAATAGGTGCAAAAAGCTGTGAGAATATGCCCCTTTAATAAACGTTACTTGAATAAAGGTTACAGACTTATTTCTCCCTTAGAGGTGCGCAAATTTGTGAGAATTCGCCCTTTTGTAAAAAGTTAGATGAGTAAACGGTACTATGCAACTTTTATTCATAGGTGCAGAAAGTTGAGATTGTTGCTCTTTTTAAACGTTACCGTGCCTAGAGGGACATATGTGTGGACGGCATGACCGACAATGGGGCGAGCTTTCTCGTTCTACTAATGTACTTAACTTTAAAAAGCCTCCATGCCTTTTCTAGCTATTTGCAAGTTCTGCAATGTATCCAAATAGTTTTTCGGGCAAGTTCAGTATGTACATTTAGCTTTGAAGTTCCCTTATTCATATTGCTTTATATTTTTTATTCTAACAACTTAACGTGCAGGAAATGCACGCCTAAAACGGGGCTATTCAAGTGTTCGCTGCTAACGGATGCAGAAAGAAGCCTTTGTGACATCGTGTGGCAGCTATACTCGTGGGAAACTTTTTGTGGCAATGAAGGGAAGGCTACGGGCGCGTGGCTGCTGCAAGTGTGTTACGGCGCCGAGCACTCCGCCAGCGTTTGACAGTGATTTTGGTCGCTCGGAACAGATGCTGAATCGACCCGGCTTCACGTGCGACGGTTTCGCGTTTCGCATTCAGTAGTCTTTTATCTTATTTAACAGTTGCTAATAAGGCGTTTATGTTTTCTCTTCCCCAGCTTAAACTACCGTGGATGAAAGCATGGCGCTGTTTTCAGAATCACTCTCACTTGTGCGCGCTTGGCCTCCGTACCTTGTTCCTTCATTGCCACAGAAAGTTGTCCGCGACTATGGAGGTCGGCGCCGTGTCCGTTCCGACCGGCGGCGGCGTTGTGGTCGTTTCTTGTCGGCACTGCCGGCGTCATCGGCTTGGAAACCGAAACCACAAAATTAAAAAGACGTTTCGCTACTTTCTTCGTTGCTAAAGTGGTTGACATTCTGTCGTTTTCATACTACGGGCTGAGAGCACGAAAACAAAGAAGTTGGAAGTTAGAGCAATACAAAACATTTTGTAAGTTTTCTGCTCTTCAGCCTCCGTGTCTTCAGCCGACATACTTAAAAAATAAATTGGTCCTATATTTAAAACCGTTTATATTCAGTGTGTTTGTATATTTCTTTCTTCAGGAATATACAGAGCCTTGCTGTTGCGTAGTAGTCAAAATTCTTTTCTATTTTGCTATGCCGCGGTTTCTAGGAGATACTTTTCCATTGAGAAAAGAGTAACTGAATTCGTCTAAAATTGCCATGCCAGCACCAACGCCCGTGACACTTTCTAGATATGTTGACCTTGCATTCACTTGTTCTGGATGACATTGTGCTTATACAGTTCAGCCCGATCCGCCTGCACCACTGTGAACGAGTTCACGGAGGTTCACGAGAACTCCAGAAATTGTGCAGCTCGATAACTGGGGTGCAGGCTCAACGAGACACTCGAAACAAATGGAAACGTGCAGACGTGTTGCTGGCGTTATTTCAGACTAATGTGCACGGAGTTGGCAAGTTTGAGAGGTCCGGAACTTCAGGTATGATCGGCTTCTGGGACGCAAATACAAACCACACTTGCGTGCAGACACATCAGACGTGTGTAAGCGGGCTTTTAACGGCGCTTCCACCCGTTGGCAGTGTCGTCTGCTGCGCCGCTGCTTTGCGCCTGTACGCCTGAACGAAGTCGGCACCAACCGTAGTGTGGGTGCAGCGAAATCATGAAATAGCGCTGCGCCTTTCGTGCAGCTTTTGAAACCAACGTCGTGGTTCAGTGGACGATATTGCTGCACCGCTGAAACGAATGGCAGGGTGCAGCACATCGTGAACTGGTTCAGGTGGTGCAGGCGAATCGAGTGTACACACAGTATGCTTCACAAAAGAAAATACCTCTTATATGACGAACTTTTGCTGGGCTCACTGCTTAAAGGGCCGCTCACCATGCCCTATAGCAAATTTTTGCTACAAGCTGCAAGTTAGGTGTCCTCTACGGAGCGCTCCGCCGCTGTGTAATTCAAATCGGCTCATTAATAGCCGAGATAGAAATAGTTTAGGGCCGCCAACTTATGATTTCAGGGAGCGAGTTCCACTGCAGAGCCAGACACTCTCTCCACTCGACACGTATAGCCTCCGCACGCTAAATTTCTTTCCTGCGTGCTCCCATACCGGACCTTGAGGATCGTGTGACGCATACGTCGTGGGCTCCGCCTTCATTTTTTTTCCCTTCGATTTTTTTGCGGCGCTGTGAACTGCCGCTGACGGCTTCGCGCGTGAGCTGTTTGTATCGTCTCGTTTCACGCAGCGGACGATTTCGCACGCTATGCACGAGGACATCTTACTAGTGGTATAATTCAGTGCTAATCGAATACTAACGCAGGCACAAGTGGATCACAGAACATTATCGCGCGCTGGAACACAGTAGAAAACGATAGTTTCGGTGTATGCGCGCACGACTGCACGATATGGGAACAAGTAGACGAAAAGGAAGCGCATCTGTCTTGCTGCGGTGCGAAGTAAAACAAAAACATGCTGGCATTCGGTTTGTGTACTTTATTATTTCTCTAAGCTTTAAGTTGTCTATTCAAGCAACATACTACCCAAAATACTAATGTTGCTTTGAATAATTATCGAAGTCACGTGTCACCACGAGCGACGTCACAGAGCGAACACGTGTACGTAGGCGCACTAGCACGTGTACGTCATCCTACGGCTTGGAAAGCGACGGCCGCGAGGGGAAGAGAAAACGGCGTTGGATTCGAAATTTCAGATCTTTTCGCGGCTCGTAGCGCTGTAATACTTTGCAGACCCGATCGTTATCGCGCAATGTATGCTCTGCGCTTGTTAGTTCAAAATGGCCAGACCTGATGAGGTGCCTTTTAAGCTGTCCACCAATCACCAGATGTTTTAACGCACCTTCCCGACTTGACAATAAGTGAAAGCGCTTGTTCTGAATATTTTTTACCTTTTGCATATGCAACTTTTCTTATAACGCCATTTTTCCCTCAAGAGAAAACAATCAAAATACGTTTTTTGTGCAGAAGGTGAACATTCTTTTTCTCAGGTGAGACATGTTATGTCGCGGTAGAAAGAAATTTTCTCATGTTGTTAACTGGTCATCACCAGGGACAATGCACGAAGTGTGGATTAGCGGAAATGCAGGCATTGCTTGGATGCACAATTGTTTCCAAAAAAAAAAGAAAGTTATTTTTTTTAACCTGCACGTCGAAACTGTCTCACAGTTCGTTACAGGCGTCGGTTTCAGTTGCATTCATTTTTTTAAACATATGCTACAAAGAAACAGGGCCTTACAGTAGACATGTAAAAATATTTTTTACGTGTAGAAATGTAGAAAAACTCCTTCGAATGCGACGGTCGCAATAATGCGAAACTTTCAACCGGTATCTTAAACACATCGAGGCCATAAGTTCCAATCTCGCTACAAGTTGCATCTCTCGCGTTGATGCCATTGTCAGACATTTTGCCGATTCTACCCACAATTACAGTGCCTATGAGCATCAAGCCGTGAGCTAGACGTTCCTAGGCCGCTGTTTGTTCTCGTTGCGCCATATTACGCTTTTGGAGAAATTTCAGAATCCCATGTAGCGCTGACTTGGGACGACACGCATGCGCAGACGCGTAGAGAGCAGGGTTACCCATAAGGACCCATAAGGGCTACTGCTTGCATGCGGGATAATGCAATCGTGCGGGTGAAAAGGTTCTTGAGTGGAGGGCGTGTATGGTACACGTTGCTTTTTTTATGCGTACGCATTCTTTGGCGAATAACCCAACTCCATCACACGAGATGTCTTGTGAAAAGCGCCTTGTAACTGCACAAAAGTGCGCAATTTGCGAATACATTTCTTTGTTAGAATAGGGCAAATGTAGATGATTGGTAGCCTTATATCGATGAGAAACTATATTCAGCAAAAACAACAAAAATGTCACCGAGGATTACGAAACTCCTTAACGCGAAATTTCAGCTAATCTCTATAGCTGCTTTCATTTCGCGATATATTGGCTGCACCGACAATCCGTCTCGTGTGGCGCATTACAAACGGAGGGAAGTGTAGCGCGACTGCCTCGCGAATCTGGCGATCGCGAGAGGCAGCGCGTGGGTGTGGCGTGGGCATGATTCACAGCAGCAGCCGAATACAGACCTCTGCTCAAAGGCGCTTTGTTTCCACATGTGGTATCGGCGGACGCGCTGGACGCGTGCCATCATTCAACAGGCGAAGGAGGGCTAATCTGGCGCCATATCGTAGCGGTCTACCCCGCAGAGTCCGTCTTCGCGGCACTAAGCTTTTGTTCTCACGTTTTCGTCATACCCCCCTCCTCCGCTTTCCTCCTCATGCTTTTACTGTAGCCTCCTCGTCCACTTTCCTTCGCGCGCTCTCATCGATAATGCCATCTTTCATCTCCTACTGTGCTCCACGTTTGTTCTTTCTTTCTTCGCTCTGCTCGTTCACTCGCTCTGCTCGTTGCCTGTGGCAGAGTAGTAGCAGGGTCCTTCAATAGTATTCATCTGATCATGAAACTTACCTTATGGGAGAGCTTCATATAGCGTCCGCAGTGGACGCATGCCAGCGCTGACACAAGTAGAAACTGGAGCAGACGTCGAGCGTACGCCACAGGCGTTCTGTGCGTACTCTCGCCATTAAGCAGTGGTCGACTGCCTATATTGGCGTGTGAATATTGTCTACACAACGTGCAACTAGCAGACCTGTTTCTCTGCAGTGTTCAGAAACTTCAGCGCGAGCACTGTCGAAACAACTACAACGCTTTATTTCAATTCCAGCTAGAACTGCGTTAGAGACAGCAGCTTAATTCGTTCACCAAATTGTACACTTGGAGTACTCCATCATTAGAAACCGACTACAGAAGTTCACGTCGCCTTTTCATGTTTGTTTTGTTTTATTGACTTCTTTCTTTCTGTACGTCAACAGAAATCGAAGCAAAAGCAAGAAGGCTATACAGCCTGACAGAGGCTTTTGCTCCTAGATTAAATTCAACACGCAGTCATAATAAAAGTAGAGAAACAGCTACAATATACAATAATTAACATAAGATAATCATTTAACAATCTAAATTGTCTCTATAGATATATAAAAACAAAACAAGAACCCAGAAATATCGCAGAGTAAACAAAACAAGCAAATCGACATATATATATTGTGACAAGCAGCAACAAAAGAAACAATGTGCGCTCAGAAATAAAAAAAAACTGTGAACATTGAGCAAGGTAAAAAGACAATACACATGGAAGGCATAATCAACACTTTAACAGTACCTAAACATATTGAATGCAGTTTTCTAGACGAATTTGTTTAAACCTAATTTATTGTAATGGCGGCACTCATGGAATCGCTTTCACTCGCACATTGCATGTTTGCGCGCTCACGAAACAGTGAGAGGCGGACTTAGGCAAGTGCCGGCTGCCCACCTCTGTTGCCTAGACTGCTGCTGCTGCTGCTGCAAGCCGGCACACATGACTCCATGGCGGTCGAAGCGCAGCCCCCACGCGTTCACAATCGTCCAAAAATGCAGGAATGGGTTAAAAAATATCCCACGCCCTGTTGGAATCGATGCTATGCGAAGCAGTGTGCGGGGAGACTACCGAGTTAGCGAAGTGACCATAAGAGCACAAAGACGCAGGCGCCTGCTTCAAGACCTACATGACACGCATGTCATGACAGGTAATTTATATTCGTCATACGCTGTTGTCAGACTATGCAAATTGTGGTACATACAAAGTTACGAAAAACACCATGAGAGCACGAAGATGCAGGTGGCTATTTCATGACCTTTATAACAAACCAGTCATGATATTAATGTTATGCCCTCTGATTTACATTCGAAATGCATTCTTGTCATACTCTGCCAATCTTGCTACCTACCAAGGTAACGAAAGGAGTATGAGAGCAACAACACGTAGGCGGTTGTTTCATGACCTACGTGACACACATGTCGTGACATTCATTTCGTGACACACATGTCGTGACAGATCGTTTATGTTCGTCACACACTGTTATGCTACATGCCAATTTTGGTACATGCCAAATTAAGGAAAGGACCATGACAGCACCAATACGTAGGCGGCTAGACAGATACTGTCAAAGTGGAAAATGTTCGCCAAGAAATGTTTCTCATTTAGAAACACTGCGTACTGGAATAGTATCCTCTTCAGCATCGAATTTCAATGGTTTTCTAATTTCTTTCGCATTTCTTGCTTACTATCTCTTTAAAAACAAGTCCCAACCCTGATATTACAACAGCTTCTTTCTGAATGGATTAGTATCAAACACTTGAAAAGCATAATTTTAGGTGTAAATTTACGCTTTAGTAAGGCGTTAGACTAAAAGATATGAAGCAAGGTTAAGGCACTTTAAAACTGAATCCGCATATTGATGTTGCCCGCAAAAATATTTTGTTACAGTTGCAAAACGAGCAATTTAACCAGAACAAGCCTGGAGGCCTTTTAAGGTAGCGTACATTAGCAGCACGAGGAAGCACTGGCTCCAATAGCCGTAGAGCGTAGCCCACTGCCGAACGGCAAGGCGACAGAAGGGGTTGTGAGACTTTGAAGCTCTGTCAACAAGCAACGATACCTGTTCGCCACGAAGCAGAGTAAACGTTTCGCGTGAAATGCGTGCGGTGGATGAATAGGTGGTGCCATTGGCACTGTGTGTAATACGGCTGCCACACGCTCTTTGCAAACAATACGTGTTTGTTGATGTACGTGCCGAGTACCTACACCAGGAGCTTCCATCATGACTACTCTTCGGACGATAACGCAAGCATGGGGGTGAAACGGTTCCTGAGTGCTGCCCGTGTACAGTACCCGTTGCTTTTGAATGCGTCAATATTCTTTGGTGAGTACACCAGCTCCATCACGCGAGGTTTCGTGTGAAACTGTAATCCCTTGTATCTGCACAAAATGCGTAATTTGCTATACATTTTTTGTTATAATAGCGTAAATACTTATGATTATTGGCTTTATAAGCGGTGAGGAACGAGAAACCTCCTCTGGAAATTCCGTTTTGGTTTAAAAAAAAGACATGTATAATTGTTGTCCACAGATTAAATATAACTTTTCTGTTTTATAATCATTGATAAACACGTTCAAAAGCAAATTGAAGGCTTCGACACACGTCGCGGCGGCGAGGCCATCCAAGGTTGCAGAGTTCGTCGCCGATGCGCGCGCATCCCCGAGCACCTGTTCGCTCGCTCACCAATACTGGCTTGGCACTTCCTTGCGCGCCACAAATACTCATGTCTCTGTTGTGCTAGTTGCGCTGTAATGTGCGTAGGCCAATTTTCGCGGGCACAGCGATGGGCCCTCGAAAGTGCCAAGTGCAAGAGGAGCGTAAAAGTTGAAAGGCTCCTGCGTGGAGGACAAAGGTATGCGATGAGTAACGAAGCGGCGAGAGCGGCGGGGCTGGGTGTTGCCTCTACCAAGGGAATGTGGCGGTGGCTAAAAATGCGTTTCCTCGGAAATACGTGAGTTAGTTCGGACAGTGCGCCATGTCTGAGGGAGAAATGCTGCGAATTGACTTAGACAAAAGTCGAGGCTGGTCTCCACCAGGATTTTTTGTGTTTGTAATCAATGCGTTTGCATAGGCAATGCTTACCTTTGCGCAAGTCGGCTTCTCTGCAGAGCGTTTCACTTCATAACACCGACACTTCAATCCAGAATTGAGAGACAAGCGTGTATAGGAAGGCACCATTTGCCTAGGGGACATGATCGTATACGAGCCTAAGTGTAGCCTGCTTGGATGGTGAAAGGTAGGATCAGTTTGGAAAAGGGGAAGAAAGATGAGAAAATCAGGCAGGAGAGCACAATGGGATGGTAACGCCTGTATTTCAAGAAACATGACCTCCCCATTAGAAAAAGTGTTTGCAGTCTTTTAAGGTCATTTAAAGGCCGGATTTCTTGAGCCCTTAACAAGATTTACAGAGCTCCTTAGTATACAGCCTCCTTGATTGTCCTTAGCAGAGAAGAGATGCAGAATCGATATGTGTTGTCTGACGAAGGCGGAACTTGCACGCATTCATAATTTGTTCTCGGTGAACGACAAGGCTACCTTGTGTTCCTTATGCTACTTGGGCTACTTAGTTTTACTGCCTGTGCTCAATTCCCATGTTATAACTCCTAGTAACCACCGCTGAAGAAAAAGAATAAAGGGTGGCTGGCGCGCCTAGAAAAATAAAAATATGGAGTTTTGCCCGATGGGCGGAATAATGAAAGCAATAGAAGCGTATAGCGCTGGGCGGAACTTGCTTAAAATACGCGGAGGCGACGCACAACGCGGGAATACTTCTAGTGCACAGCCTAAATAGAGCCCTTGCAGCCATTAGGCGTCTCGCCACGGCGGCGCGACCAGGAGTGCTGCCACTGGCAATGCAGATATTAACCCTTCAATTGTGCGCGAGGGAAGGAAAACTGTCGGTGTTTGTAGCCCTAAGCGTCTGTTGCTCCCACAGCACTCTATGCACCATGGTGTATGCACAGAGCTTCACTACTGGAATGCTAGTTCATCTTTAGCAAAGGCGCTTAAAACGAGGAACAAGGCAACTAAGAGAAACAGTACTTATGCTGAAGATATAAAGTTTGTAAACAGGGATGAAGTGCCTCAGACAGGCTGGCCAACGTTTCGATAGGAGGACCTATCTTCGTCAAAGGCGGCCTCGTCATCCTCGGCGTGTTAGTTTTAAAGGGTCAGTGCAGTGACGTCACGTGCGGGTGTTGTCGCTGGCGGCTGGTTTTAAAGAGAGGGATTACAAGAGGAAACAAGCGGTGTCGTCCGACGTCTGTGAGCTTCATTCTCAAGACGAGGGGACAAGAGCGTGAGAGTGGGCACGCAGGGAGAAAAGAAAAGAAATAGAAGCAGAAAAAAAGGAAAACAAGAAAAAGGAAAAAAATGGGGGGGGGGGGGAAACCAGGGCGGCACCAAGACAGACAAAAAAGGGGGGAGTGAAAGAAAAAGAAAGAGAAAAGTGAAATCTTTAAGAAATACGGGGGCTTGGGAGCGTGTTGGGGATGCGAAAGGTTAGGAGGTATTCAGGGGGAGTCGTTGGCGGCATGTTTTTGAGGCATTAAAACGGTCGGTCAAGGGGTCAGCGCGCGAGTAACACAAAAGACAAAAAAAAAAGAGAAACGAGAAAAACCCAGACACACACACACACAAAAAAAACATGAGTTGAAAGTGACTTGAGTAGCATAGTAGTAATACGTCGAGTAACATTGAAATAGTTAAGGTGGCGACGAGGAGTCTGCGGTGCAATGTATGGGGTGACTGAAAAGCAGCGGCATCGTCTTTCAAGGGGCACTGCCCCACGCGCTTAACGTAGGTGTCGTTACGGCGGCATCCAGAGATGGCGATACTCTGTGTTGAGGCGCCGAAAAAGGCATATTGACTTCGGAATGTGTTGTCGAGGGGACTTCAAGAAAAAAAAAAGGATTAAAGAAAAAGGGGGGGAGGGAAGGGAGAGGGGGAGGGGGGCTGAAACCGGTATAACAAACAGGAGGGTGACGCGCGCAGAAGGGGGCAAGTGTACATGGAAGAAGGGGATCGTACAGTTGGTATAGACGTAAAAACCTGAAAGAGTACATTAAATTGAGTAATAGGCAGGAAAAAATTTTTTCGGAATGGAAGAGTAGGTGAGGTTAAGAATTAAAGTTGGCTGGTGGCCTAATGTGTTTTGTGTATTGGTTGATGATATGAGAGTTTCAGATTTAAGTTACAGCTTTTAAAGATTCTAAGTTGCCGCGTGCCAAATTAATTCCTGTCGGGTGTAGGCAATTAAACTTGTGTATGAGGTATGATTCCGTATACTTCCTTTCGCGAGGGGAACGGAAATTTGTTTGTAGTATATAGAGCCTTGCTTTGTCAAACATATGTCCATGTTCATTAAAGTGGCTGGCTACTGCTTTGGGTAAATTGTGTTTTGTGTCCGCGCGGTGACCATTGAGTCTTGTATTAATTTGTTGTCCAGTCTCACCTATGTATTGTTTGCTACAAGCGGCGCATTCTAGACAGTAGACTACGTTGCTTGATGTGCAGGTGAAAGCCGAAGTTACCTTGTGTGTGTAATTCGACGCTGTACTTTTTACTGTAGTAGTAGATTGAATGTGTTTGCATGTAGAGCACCTGGGGCGGCCACAGGGATTGGTTCCCAAGGGTTTTAGCTTGGCTCTTTGGTGCATATTAACATTTGGGTGAACTGGGCGAGGACGGGACAAGAAAAGAAACAAGCACGAGCGCTCGTGTTTGTTTCCTCTCTCGTCCCATCCTTGCGCACTTCACCCATAAGGACTTATGCGCCGACTACACTTGATCATTTACTGGAAAATAAGGACGCCATGTAAGCCGCATGCAAAGACACTGCCTCAAGGGTCTTTATTTTTCGTTTTTCGATTAACGCCCAGTCGTAGTCGGCGCATGTCTCTTGTCCTTTTTCTTCGTGAGTAAGCATAACCGGTACCAACTCGATCAGTTTCCGACAACTAGACTTGCAACGTTCGCGTTTCTGCGCAGAATTTTCACGTAAGCCGCTCAAAGCACAACGCTACTCTGGCGTCGCTGGAGAGCCCATGTAGGCCAGCGTGAGGGTACGCCCGCTTGGTGTCATCGTTTCTGCAGTCAAACGCGTATAAAATATAGGGGCTGAGCCGTAGTTCCTGAAGGGTTTGACAAAATACCGGTTTTCATTTTCACAATCTCTCTCTCTCTCTCTCTCAAGCCTACTGCACGTCTCTCGCGTTTCTGGAGATCTCTTTACTAATACCTCCAGTGTCCATATCACTGATTTCACAATAATGCGTAACCATGATTGCCAACGTGCATGTGAAACAAACCGATGTAAGGAACCATAAATCTTTTACGTATGTGCTTTACCCGTTTGGCGCAACGCTGCCGAATTTTATGCACCTCTCATTGCTCTAAGCTACTTTCCCCGCTCAGGACCCGTATTCTGGTTACGACTGTTCTGGTTATTCTGATTAAGCGACGGGTTAAATACTCGCCGCCTTAATTCTGTGGCTATGGCATTGTGTTGCGTTACTGAGTCGAGGCCGTGGGTTCCATCCTCGCCGCGAGAGCCGCATTCTGATGGGGGCGAAATGCGGAACCGCTTTACTGAGGTACGTGTTAAAAGAGTCAAGGTGATCAAAATTAATCCGCAATCTTCCAGTACGGCGACCCTTATAATCAGATCGTGGTTGTGACACCTAAAATCTCACAGTTTAATAGATTTCAGAGCTTGCGTCTCAAAAAAGTTCTCCCCAAATCGCTGCAAGCGACGCACTACAAGCTATCGTCACCTAGATGTCAGCAAAATGAAGAGCAGGCGTACTGAGCTCTTCATGCTGTTATCATCGCATCATGGGCCGACAGAAGACTGAATATTTTGCATTTACCTTCACTAGTCGTCGGCAGCGGATGTTCTGCAACCCGTTCTGCGGTACCGAGGCTTGACTTCCTCGCATTACCCGGAACGACCACGGCTGGTTTCGCCGGATTATCTGGCGCCACGGTGCCAATGCCGCTTTCAGATGATTCTGAGCACCCTCGGTTTAGAGACAGCAGCTTCTCCATCGCCTCGTCGTCGAAACTCAGCGCCTTTTCTACGCGCTTGTCGGCCCCGCTGTTCCCTTTGTGTGAACCTACATTCCACAATGTAGTGGTCGCGACATCGCTGCCGTCGTCCCCTGTTGTTGACCCGCTGCTGCGCTCTGAAGACATGTTTGTCGTTGTTGACCACAAGAGCCGAGTTGTTGGTTAGTTGCTTTGCTTTTATGAATATCTCATCTAAAATGTGGGATTGGCCAAGTACCGAGTGAGCACACAAGATCGAAAAGAAAACACTATTGTTAGGTTTAGGTAAAATAAAGGATAAGTGAAATAGCACGAAGTTCAAAAACTTTAGCAAGGAACTTGTCCTGATTTTCTTAGATTGTTCTCAAGAGCTCAACAACGTCTTATAGATGAGGCTTGCAAACGCAGAGTATCAGGTATAGCATGGTGTAGTCCAGGACAGTGAACTAGTGCTTCTAAACTACCTCTAATAATGAAAAACAGCGCTACATTTTTTCTGTCATCTCATCTTCACTACAGTGCTAATATGAGAACGAGGGAAGGGCACCAAGACCAACTCTACGCAGATAATAGGTAATAATAGTAATAGTTAATAATAATAGGCAGCAACTCGACAGTGAAGTTTATTGAACATGACCAATTCTTCAAGCATGGCAAAAATTTTTACTCTAAAAATATATCCCGGTAATAAATTAAGTAGTAAATTAAATAATAACTGCACGCCTACTCAACCTAGCAGCAGTAAAGAAAGCTGGCGGGGGAATATTGAGATTACGGGACCACTAAAGGAAGTTATTGCTCAGCTATCTGCTATCGCATTAATGAACTATTCGTAGCTATTCTTATTATTAACTAATTAATAACTATTCCTGTTTTCTAAGACACAGCTATGTACTAAGAGAGAGAGAGAGAGAGAGAGATCAAGATTATTTTACAAATGATTGTATGTTTGAGTCGTACTCGCTGCGATCACTACATATGAGCACATGTCGAATCATTCGTGTATAGATAGCTTGCGCTCAGACTTACACGTAACGAATTACATCTAAGTAATAACTTGTAATCCATAAAGATTCTTGATAATTTAGTAATTTAACGATTATTGTTTTCTCCTCAGTAAGGCTCACTACAATGAAATCGCTTCCCTCAGTAACCAATGATATGTAACCACTCACATTTTTGAGAAAACAAGCCGTAACAGGTGACGTAGCATTGAGAACCTAAATTTTTCGGGAATGTTAGTGCCCAAAGGGATGCAAACTTGTCAGGTAGAATAATTTTAGCCTGCAATCCGAGTCCTGCAGCTACCAGTCGATCACCCACGTCCAACAGACCTCTAAGTTTGCACACATCTCGTGGAAGTCAGACCTCTGACCTCCTCTAATAAATTTACTTTTCTCTCTCTCCGCGAAATGCCTTCAAACGGACTTCATAGGCGGTAAAATCTGCTGCTCAATCATGAAACAGTGGACATAGTGGTGTCGATAACTTCGGTCATATTTACAGACGTCTTTGGTTAATAAAAACGTATGCTTTCATCTGTCTGATATATACGTGAATGATATACACCCTTTTCTGCGATTGCAACACGCTAACAGCATTTTAGGGCTGAATAATATGCAGCTGGTATTTTAAATTACATTGCTGATTTCGCCACGTATTCGAGGCACATTAACGTTTTCTGGTGTGCAATGCTATTAGTCGTGTCAATCTAAAGGGCTAACGAGGGATGAGCGCCGGGAGGAGTCCCACCAAATGGGGGCCGACAAATACTAATGGCGCTTGCACGGCTCGATAGCCATGGCTGATTGGGTGGAAAGAGGACTACGCGCTTTGTAGACGCCGCAGAATACACACGAGAACACCGGTTCACAGCGGTAGTCGTAGACGTTAGCTCCAGGCTTACGCACACGCGTGTAGTGTCGCAACGGAATACCCCGAAGCAGCAGAAGAGGTAGCGATTGCGCTTGCGCTTACCGACCCCCTCTGCGAGGTAGTGTTTAGCGACTCACAATCCGCAGTTCGCAACTACGCGCGGGGGCGCATTTCCTCCGAAGCTCTTCAGATTCTAAGGAAAGCTGGTCGACAGCACTTCGATAACACCGCCATCATATGGTTTCCAGCGCACGTCGCCACCCCCATCGATGAGGGCCTCATTAACTTGAACGAGGTAGCACACCGCTCTGCGCGAGAACTGACCCGCCGCGCAGAATCGGGGACCGCCTCTTCGAGTTCGGAACTGCTGGCTCAAAGCACGCGAGAACGCCTGGTCAGGTAGAATGACATCACCAAGCACTACCAGCTAGGCAGGCGGTTGCTACCCCCACCTCACCCCATGCTGAAACGTCGCCAGGCAGTCATCTGGCGACAATTGCAAGCACAAACATTCCCCAGTCCGGTGCGATTGCAACACATTTTCCCCGCGCAATACCCGAATGCTCTTTGCAAATTATGTCAGGACACTAGAGCGACGCTGTCACACATGTTGTGGGAGTGTCGGGTTACATCAGCTACAATGGCAGTAGCTCCGGAGGCTCTTGCGTCGAAGTGGGCCGCCGCTCTGCGCAGCTCCAACCTCAAGACACAAGAGTGGGCTGTCCAGCAAGCCCGAGAGGCGGCGACGAGGCAAGGCCTCGAAGTCCCCTCATGGGAGACCTGAGCCCGGGTCGTCAAATTTGCCGGATTCAGAATAAAGTTGTTTCCATCCATCCATGGCTGATTCAGCCTTTCTTGTTTTCTTCTTTTCTTTTTCTTTCTTTTTCTTCCCACCTAGCTTCAGAGTAGCAATATATTGTCTACAGCGATAATAAAATTTGTGCAACTGATTAAACATAACGTAAATGTAACAGATTACTTTTAGTAGTGGCTTATTTTGCTTTTCAGGGGCAACAATTTGTCACGGCAATTTGAATTGGTTACTCTTCCCGCAGATTGTACAAGTCTGCTTGCACGTCATCTCACGCATGCAGCTTCTCACCATGCTGGCGGTTTGGATGACATTATTGTATCGTATTCTCTGACGCGTGTAACCTGCTCCAACGTAATAGACCCACAGCCGAAATTACGCTTGTGTGTGCTCCAGAACGTCTTCGGAACCGACAGAACCACCGTGTGAGACGCCAAGAGATGCAACTTCTCCCACTGCTTGTCCTCTAACATGTCGGCTTGAATGACGTCGGTGCGTACTATCTATTTGGATGCACCTATTAGACTTCCCCATTTGTCTATATTATGTAGCGCAAAACCAGATATTTCTGTGGGCTGAATATGGTGATATCGGTGTAGGATTCGTCATGTGGAAGTAATTCATTTGAATACCCCTAAAGTATTTAGTTTAAAGCTTCACTATTCCAACTCCCATATTCAAAAGCTTGACAGCAAATCTGGCTCATTTCCATAATAATGCATTAGCATTAGGAATGTCAAAGCGGAAAAAAAGTGAACTATGGGAAGCCGGGAGCGGGGCGCATATATATATATATATATATATATATATATATATATATATATATATATATATATATATAATATGCGTGTTTGTGTCAAAGGGACGACAAATGTAATGGCTACACATTACCCATATTTCGCGCATTCACCGCTAAATTTCTACTGCATATTTTCAAGCTAGCGATACCAAAAAGTAACGTTAGTTGTTTAGCAACTCTTCCATTCGTTTCCTTGGGTCGAAAAGAGATGCACACCGAATTTTCAGTCTGTAAAGATAGTTAAACATTCTAAAGATATTTTAGTCTTTCTGATTAGCTTTTCTTCCGTAGACGAGCGCGGTATCCTGCTACATAAGCACCCCGGGAGAGGCGCCGCTGCGGGGTCTAGCGTGGAAGTTTGCGTTCGAGAGGACGCGCATAATGAATAGCCGAGCGTTGATGAGGTGTCACCTTGTTGGGAGAAGAGATTTAATTTGGGCTGACTCCTGCAGGAGCTGGCTTTCTTCAGAAGAGGCAGCTGCTTCACAGAGCCCAGCATGTCAACCTGGGAGTCCAAATTAATTACTAACTTGCTTATATTAGCACTGACGCGCACGCTATCGCTAGTGTGTGTTTTGAATAAGTGGGAAGGAGGGTAGGTGTTGCTTGGAATGATTTAAGCGGACATATGACGGCATTCCTCGTGTAATAAATGGTGTCATAAGTGTGGCTTAGACACCTATATGCGCTATTCAGAAGCGACCCATTCTCTTGGAGAGCAAATCTTTGCGGCAGAAGAAACTACAGAGCCATGTAGGCGATAATAAACAATGTATCTGTTTCGCCAGTACTCGCGATAAAAGCGGAGAATTTTAGTCGTAAGTGTACAGGAATCGCACGACATCAAGTTAGACGATGCCGAACTCTATTTGTTGTTTTTGGTATAGAGTCATATTGTGTTTTGTGCTGTTTATACCTGCCTTTTGCGCTGTTTCCCTCCTTGTGGCGCGTGATAAAATCTACGTCTTGCATTCATTTCTCTATTGCTATACGTTGTCTCGCTGCGAATACCGTACTTGCCAGCAGCTGTGTCGAACTGACATTTCAAGGCAGCCTTCTCTAGTAGGCCTTCCGTCGTGTAGACGTTGAGCCCCTTAATTCGTGGTGGCAGTTGCCAGTCTGCTCTTCGCTTTTCCTCTCTTCCTCAAACGTAAATATGTTTTGAAACGAAATAATAATTATCATTATGCAATATTGTGGAGAAATAATATGCGAGCAGAAAATTATTGCGTACGCGGTGTATTCTACACGTGATAAACGAACGCGTGGTTTTGTGCCTCTACTATCTGGTCTCCACTGATGGACCAGGGCTCAAAGTACGCGTACAAGCCGAAATAGCCTAGACAGCGAAAACGAAGGATTTCGCTGTAGTTGGGCATGACGTATTAGTGTTGCACTTCTATTTGATGACATACACTCCAATTTGTTGAAAACAAATTTCACAGTTGAACGCTCTAAAATGAGGTCGCCTCTTGCTAACAAAAATATGCTTACAGAGTGAAAATGTCTGCGACAAAGACGGCATACAAGCTACATATTCGTATACGCAAATCAAGGTTTAGTGTTCATTTAGTGGTACAGTGAACACAGTACATTATAATATTATCACTGCAAATTAACAGACGTATACCCAAGTACTGAAATTTCAGTAATCATTTATTTATGTAACTGAAAAAAAGGTATATCTCAGTCCTGTGAGTAAAAAATTGCGGTAGCATCCAAGCACAAGCATATAGTGAGCTGCTATAAAGGTGACAACAGCGACTGCATGACCTGTCATGACCTCGAAAGTGGCAATGCTTAGAAAAGAAAGTTCCATTCAAGGACCATCGTATACTAAAAAATATTAAGGCATCAAAACGGGCAAGTTGCCAATCCATAATGATTACAGTGCTGAGACTTTCAAAGCAGGAATAACGCGCACTGACACCAGTGCTCGTATCTTTCCATGTTGTTTGCTATGAAATAGTTTGTTCGCTTCACAAAATAATTCTAGCAAATCTATTAGGTACAAAAATGTGTGGCTACAACGTATGACATATAATATATAATTTCTGAACTTCTTACTGAAAATACATTTGGTTTGGTCACCTGCATGACACAGTATAACTAAAGAAAGGTTACGTGCCAGCTTACAGTTGGACATGACACACTCCGGAGACCCACCAGAGGCAAGAAATATGGAAATCTCTATCCCTGCCACTGTGGGTGTCTGCATTGTGTGTGCCTTGAAAAGCGCTTTTGGTTTGGTCATAAGCACCACTAAAGATAGGTGTGGCCATGACGTAGCTTCTTGGTAAACCGATTCTTAAGTCACTGCTGATGCTCGAACAGGAGCATACGACTGACAGGCATGATTCACATGTGACGGAGGGCCATACCTAACCAATTTTATTTCAAGAATTGTTAGCAGATCGCCTCCGCTGGTCCTTTAAAAGTTTAATTTATGGAACCGAGAGTAATCTCATCCTGGCTCAAGGATGTTTTTGAGTTTTTGTTTTACAGAACAGGTTGGTGTACAATTTAGGACAAAAAGTATAAATTGGTTTTAATCATTGAGATCGGAAGAGGCAACTGGTACTGTTTAGCGAGAATGTAACTCATACATTTATTGCCGAAGTCATTATTAATGCCTCCATGAACAATTTAATTACTACTTGTGGTATCTTTGACGCACTTGGCCGTATCATCAATACAAATAATATCATCCTTGTTGTTGCATGCCTTTCATTTCATGCACGGCACATCACAAGAGCTGAAAATTAGCACCTGAAGCTTGACATACTGTAGGTGCTGGCCTAACTTTAAGCAGCGTTTTTATTGCGTATCAAATGAATAATTCAATCAGAAAATGCAATATGACGGCGATAATTGAAGATGACGCAGGCGATAACACAAAAGCACTGTTTGACGAGTCCATTAAATACCTTCACCGAGTTAGATCCCCGGCAGAAGCTTACGTACTAAGTACACAGCCGCACTGATCAGACAGAGATCTAATAACAGCCCCCGACTATGCGCGAGTGCAACGTAATGAGCCTCATTGGTCTAACATAACATAATGTAACACAACATAACGTAACACAACATAACATAACATAACATAACATAAAGACCATTTGTAGTGCAGACAGCATGAGAGAGCCTTGTCTCAATATCAATTTCCAAAATGCACAAAGAAGATAGGCCTGTATGGACTGAATGACCACACGGACCAGGAGGGACCTGCAAATTGCCTCCTACTGCAACTGTGGCACCTCCCCTCCCCCCCCCCCCCGTTTTACCGTCTCCTTATCCGCAATTTGTACAAGGCGCTTATAACACTTGAATTGTGTAAAGATAAAAAAAAAAGCATGTGCACAATTAAAGTTTTACTTACGGCAGGTGGATACCACATTTGTTTTTGCTGTCATTTGCTTTCGTAATTCCTCAGGTAACATTACTGTATTCAGCTGTCTCTGATATTATTAATAGTGAACAACAGTAAACAAATAGTGGCCAAAGCAACTACTCGCCTGATGTAGTCGCGCTTGTTCCTAGGCCCAATCCTAGAGCTGAGAATTCACGTTTATGACCTACGCGCCGCAGGATTTTATTAATGAATATAGTCGCCATCTCGAATAGTGTAGTCCCTCGAAAATAATTACGAGGAAACCTTCAACGTTGAACGAAGGCGCACATTTTTTCGAGATAATAGGATTTCTTCCTGCCTCTTATCGTCAATCTCGTGTCTCGTGGACTGGTAAAGTCGTTCAGCGCAACGCTCGTAAACATATTACTTTTCGGCGGCATGTAGACGTGGAAGTATGTCAACTTGAAAGGACAATCTATATTAAACTCGCAATAATGAACCGCACAGCGCACGGAAGGAGCATGCTTTCTCGTTAGATCAAGAGATTTAATATACGGCGCCTGCCAAAGGCGTTTGAGAAGAAGCGGGGCTGGGCTTTTCGAACCGACGTGATATTGACGGGCTCACTCAGCAGATCCGGGCAACAAAACATGTTATTAAAAACTCGACGTTGATCCGAAAGAGCTCGTGTACAGCTGTTTTGGAATGCTCGTGCCTCGGGACGCTTTACAGGAGGCTTACACGATCCGTGTGCGTGTTAAAAAAAGAAGTAAACAATCTTCTGACACCCTTGTTGGGCCTCAGTTTGTTTCCGAGTAGAACTTCTTGCTGGGCGATTTGGTTGAGATCTAATGACTACATTGTTGCACCAAAAAAAGGAAAATAAAGACTTGGGAGGGAAAGTACGAAACAACAGATTGAGCGAGCGCTCAATCTGTCGTTCCGTACTTTCCCTCCCAAGTCTTTATTTTCCTTTTTTGGCGCAACAATGTATTCATTGTTTCCGAGTGTAGACTAAAATTGAAACGAGCCATCTACGCGGCTGCATTGTTATGAGGCAAACAATATGACCGAGGTAGTATCAGTAATCGCGCTGTTTATTGACACACAATTGTTTTCTACCAACTAATAACTCCGATTTCTGTCAGCATGTGATTCATACCTTCCTGAGCTATGTTTGACATTATTAAGTACCGTGTGCCTGACGCGGGTTTTGTAACGTAGCCTTTTGTAAGTTAGGGTACTTTCAGCAATACTACAGTCAGCGGTACCATTCGTTTGCTTTAAATTTCAGCCCCTGTATGCAGTCTCGATAGGTAGTTTCTGGAGGCAAGTGTCTTATATATATATATATATATATATATATATATATATATATATATATATATATATATATATATATATATATATATATATATATATATATATATATATATATACATATATATATATACGTGGCGCAGACAAGCCTTATCGTGCAAAATTTGCTGCGATTTGGGTGTATAAGTCATTACACTGGGTTCCTTTCACTTTTGCTAATGCGCCTTGTCAGTGAAAGAATGATGACCATAGGCTACTTTATAATATAGCGGTATTTCTACGAGGCTTTTTCCATGGCACAGGGATTTACTTTATTTTTTACTTAATTGTAGCACTTATTTTCGAGATTTCAACAAGAAATATGTTTTCCCTACCGATATTTCTTTTAGTGAAGTTCACGTTTTGATAATTTTCACTACCTCTTAAGATATGCTGCACTGTTTGCAAACATTAGCCAAGATTGGGGTTTTCGCCGCTCATGTGCCTTGAAAATTCCCTTGTACTAAGAATTACTCTGACACGCTAGATTACATTGTTTTACTACCATCTCTAAGAAACGTAGTAAAAGGTTCTCAGTAGCCGGCTTTACAATGTACGGAGTTTTAGATCACATGAATAGAAACCATCCGTAGGAAGTTTAAAACAACGTGATCTAAATCCTTGCCCAAAATCACGTGATTAATTACTGCCATTATACCCGGCATGCCCTCACAAGCACCGCGCCTTCAAAATAAGCCTATCCTCGGCGACAGGCACGGACGCGCTATCGGAAAACATGCCGTGGTGGCTCATCGTCCAAGATATTGCTGTGTTGACATTAGTAGGGATCGAAGAGGAGTACGTATGGCAGCGAGGATCCCGTAAGTGCTTGCTTGGGTGGCCAACAAAATTTATAATCGCCACTTGGCTGAGAAGTGAAAACTGCGCACGGACCATGGCCGCCTTTGTTTCATTACGCTTGCTTGGAAGGAGTAGGGCTGTTTCACTACCGCCGAAGCTTCAGCTGCCGTAGCAAGCCTGCCCTCGCGACATTGCGAGGAAATATGGTTCCACCGATTGAAGATGAGGCGACACATTACCCAAAACACCGCACTTGACGTCATAACCGGTGAGCTCTCAGAAATAGCTCAGAGGAATAGCCACAAAAACTTCGTGAAGAGAGTAAAAAAATTGTCCGACTGTCCTCCCGAACAACGTCCACACAGAGGACAAAAATACTCGCATTTTTGCATGCAAAGACGTGGTAAGCAGCGAAGTAAATCTTTAACCTGACTGGTGCGTATAATAAAAAAAAAAGACAAAAACGGGAATGCAATACGGGACGAGCGGTTTTCTCCCATTTCACGATATTTCTCTTCACAGTGTGCGTACCGCAGGCATATATGCCTTACACCGGATTTGTGTCCTGACTTTCTACACTAATCAAACATGCACTTGAAAAGGTGGTTTGATTATTGTATTGCAGCACCAACATGACACACGCTAGATACGACGGTTGGCTGAAGATGATTATTTTAGACAAAGTGAGTGCTTTTATTCTCTCTGTGATCTGTTGGACGCATGTGTAGGGCTTATCGTGAAGCGTGCTGTACTGGGCGCGATGCGGCAATTATCTGATTAATTCATAGCGTATGACGTGCAATTTATGAGAGGCGCCTTATTAGAGACCTCTTGATTAAATTTGACCACCTGAGGTTCTTTATCGCGCATTTAAACATAAGTACACGAGCGGCTTTTGATTTTTTTTCCTGATAGAAACGCGGTAGCCATGACCGTAAATCATCGCTTCCAGCAGTAAAGCGCTATATCTGAGTTACCGAGGTGGGTTATGTGTGTTGTAACCATGTACCAGTACACATGTACTCTTTTAATTGCGTAAGCATTTCTATGCCTAATGAACGAGAAATTTGGCCGTCACATAATACAATGAATGGCTTGTACCCTGGTAAGCAATGGCTCGTATACCCTCCTAAGCAAGCAAGAAATGCAATGGCTCATACCCACCTAAGGCAGAGGCTACAAGCGCTCAGCAAAGTGAAGCGAACAGTGCATACATTCATTGAAATCATCCATGCAACACACATAACAGCGTACGTTTCAATAAAGAACAAGCTCAAAACAAGCATCCGACCCATCATAAAAGCATTGTATGCCCCCTCCGATAATGTAGTGGTGGTTTTGCAGCAGCTTCACTTAATTAACTTTAATTCCCACTAATTAAAAACAGAGGTTGCGAGTTCGACTCCCACCAAAGGTCGCAGAATCGTGTGCCTTAAATAACCCCATCTTAATTAACTGTGGCTATTTAACTCCAGCTAAATCACCACCAATAATCGTGGGTTCGAGTGCCGTAATTAACTATATCTCAATAAACCCTGCCTTATGATCTCTATGGAACATAATACGTACCGCGCAAGAGTGACGGACTGTAACTGACGATGTGTGTGCAGTGTTATGTGCTCTCTCTCACTCTCCTCCCCATCTTTCATCCCCCATCCCGCTTTCATGTGTAGGGTAGCAAACCGGTTAAGCTAAACTGGTTAACCTCAGTGCCTTTCCTTCTCCATTTTTTCCTTCCTTCCTTCCTTGCTTCCTTCCTTCCTTCCTTCCTTCCTTCCTTCCTTCCTTCCTCCCTCCCATATGCGAATGTTCGTTAAGGTTGATAACGACCGATGGGCATTGGTAAAGGTTTATACGGATAGGATCAATTCTATAACACTGACAATGACAGCGGGCTGCGTGGAGATGAGCAATGGCACAATGCTCACCCATACCTAGACTACAACCAGAGGAGTTACTGCGTGAATATTTCTGAGACATCACTGTAGAAAAATTTACTTTGCAAAAATTTGTTCAATTAAAAACCTTAACTACAAATTTGTCAAAAATAAGAAAGAAGAAAGCATCCACTCTCACAACAAATATTTTGGACTTCCTTCTGCACCTTTGGATTCTTTTCTGCCCCCGACACACCGACGAGCGACTCACGAGTTAACCACAAGTCAACAAATAAAGGCAGGACCAACGTCTAGAAAGAAGACAATACGCACAAAGCTCTCAATAAACTCCAGGCAAGGGACTGGCGCCGCCTGCAAACGAACACTTACCCACACTTGTCTCGTCTACACGCAATCTCCACAGGCAGATATACGTCCCGGGCATGTCCCTGGTGTAGCCACCACACAGCGACACTCGCGCACATAACACACGAATGCACGGATCGTCCGGGCGACGCAATTTCAGCACGAGTCAAAGCACACACACTCACTACGTGGTCTTGGGAGGCGAGACTTTCCGAACTGGACCTGGGAAGCCAACTGGCGACCCTCGACCAGGCCCGGCGAGCCGCGATCGCTAGTGGAGCCCTGTCAGAGAGAACCATCCAGGAATAAACCACGCAACCACTTCTGTAATAATATAGTTCCTCCTCCTCCTCTGCACCTGTGCGTTTTCTGCGAAAAGCTATCTTGGCGCCATTCAGCACCAACTCACCGATGTATACTGGCTGTTGCCTCCAAATTTATCAATTCAAACCTTTGCGTCTTCCGCTTTTTTTTGTTTATGATTGGCCATATGACTCACCAGTGGTTTCAGACAAAGTAGGATTAACCAGAACAAACACTATGTTTAACTGGTTATCTCAAGTAAACACACACACACCAGTGGCGCCTTGCGACTGGGAGACGCCCGTGCGGCGCTCTTCGGAGAATGGTGGGCTTTGTTCTTGCATTTATTGCATTGTAATAGCGCCAAATACAAGAAGGACTACGCGGCCACACTTAATGCCGTGCGTGAATCTCAACATCAACTCTACAGCGTGATGAGCTCTCACAATTAATTTTTCACCAGCTATATGAAGTATTAGATATATTTTGCTACGACTGCAATGAACTTATCGTGTCTGTGTAAGGCTTAAACTATTTGCCAACTATTCTCTCTACGCTTATTTCTGATTTCTTTAAAATTTAATATACCTTACAGGTCCATTGAAGGGCATTGGGTAAGGGAGGACACAAAATAAGTGTTTCAACAGGAGTCAACAATACAAATATCAATGCAGGCAGTCACAAGATAAGTAAAGCAAAGTTCAAAAAAATGTTTGTCTAGGCAGAGCTTTAGACAGCGTAAACACAGTAATACGCTCAAACACACAAAAAATCCAAATATACAAGTGGGAGAAACAGGGAGGGAAAGCAGGTCAATAACATTTATACAATGTTTCTTCAGGAAGCTTTGCAATTCTTCGCGAAAGGCGTCACGACTTGTTAAGCACGCAATGTTATCAGGGAGAATGTTCCATAGGGTTATCGCACGTGGCAGTGCTGATGCGTTAAATGACAGTGTATTGCCGAATATGCGCTTGAAACTATGGCTATTGTTAAGGCGACGTGACATGCGCGCTGGTATTTCAAGCGGCAACACATGAGCTCGATTACCATGAACGTATCTATGGAAAATGCAAAAGAGACTTACCGCGCAACGAGTTCCAAGTGACTGGAGTGAAATATCTGCTTTAATCTTAGTTACGCTGCAAGTTCTGTCGTAGTTGCTTGTGATGAAGCGCGATGCTCTGTTTTGAATTAATTCTAGCATATCAACTAAATAATTTTGATGTGGTGATGACGCAAATTCTAACTGTGGGCGAAAGAAAGTACGATATGCTAATTTACGAACTGTAGCAGGAGATTTACGCGAGTTCCGTCGAAGATAACCCACAGTTTTTGAAGCTCTTGCGCAGATAGCAGTTATGTGTGTACTCCAGGAAAGATGAGTTGTAAGTTCAATGCCAAGGTTGCGCTTTCCGCACACAGTCAGTTCGGAAATCTACAGAGACGCACGCGGCCGCATAAATAGGCTTGTCGGCTACTTTTGTATAGACAAATTGAATAAGAGCAAAGAAGCCTGTATACCATCGCATCAGTTAAGTATATATTCCATATTTTAGGCAGCGTGTCACCTGCAGCTTAAATCTCCGAAAGATTGAGGAAGTTCAGTCTGCTTTTTTAAAAATCTTTTGTACGAGCAAGTCTGCAGCATAAAAGGACAACACAAAGATCAGAGAAAGCAGAGAAGTGAAGGCGCCTAAAGGGAGCTCAGGCTTGTGATGATGGCTCGATGATTGGCCTTACCACCTAGAGAACAGTCCTATGCTAGAACTATAACGACGATAAGCAATTCGAAGTGATTCTGGCGCGCACATAAACGTGAGAATTTCTGTCTTATACATTGAGTCCCCTGCGTTCGTGCACTCAAGCACCACAACTTTTGGGCTTAAAGCGGCAGCTGTTCACCTATTCCTTTCGATCTATAGACGCGACTATAAAGAGTCAAGCGAAAGCTGTTTAGTGAAATTTCGCACCCCCTCCGATACTTCAGTGAAATAACGCAAACGTTCCTCCGCATCATCGCCCTACTGTATAGTTCACATAGCTTACTGAAATCGCGTTAGAGCCGAGCAAAATCATTTTTATAAGTAAGAAAGAAATTTCATGATATTCACTGCATTTCTCAGATAGTATAGCGCTATCCTACAAGAAATTGTGGCAGAAAGCAAATGGAAAGCCAAATTCAAGCCTTTGCTGCAGCGAGGCGGCAGACAACAGTGCAATAAAACGTGCCGCAGTTATGATCTCCTGTAAATCTTGTTTCCACAATGCTTACTTTTGTTGCAGTGTAAAGAAGTTAGTTGTCAAGTTATAGTCACGGTAGACAGGAACCACTGTCATAAGTGCGATCTAAGAATCTAAACTTCTATTGTGCAATTCTTGCACGAGAAGGGAAACAGCAAACGAATTACGACAGCTGCAGGCACGGCTGTCGGTCGCCGAATACATAATCGCATGAGTCAGGTCTTTCTACTTTTTTTTTGCTATTGAGATACACATCGCATCATACGTTCCGCTAGTGCTCACGTACATGTGAGATTAAAGTGCGGCAATTTTCGAGACACATGCCCATGGTCATTATAACCTGATTCCTCGCAAGGTAGGAAACGCTATACAAAAGCTCGAGATACTGTTTTAAATGTTCATAATCCTGACCAAAGAATGGTGGGCACCTGATTACAGAAATATATAATTACGCGTCCTCATATTTCATGTCACGTTTGGTATCATGCGTTCATGTCGCAAATTGTGACATAGTTGTTTCGTGTAACGTATGGCAGTTCTGTAGCTATACGACACCAAACAAGAACACTCGCACGTTTCCGAGACCAGCGGTAATAGCCCAATGCTCGCTGCCAAGACGTAGCAGTGGGCCAAGTGCAATAAAATGCAACTTGGGATAATATTACGCGCGCTAGTTCTTGCTCTAATATATGAAGTAATTCCGTGGAAAGTGTCACCGATCATAAGCAACGGCATCGCGAAACGAGCGCAGTGAGACTTCTGTGACGGGCAAGAGTTGCGTAACTCCTGCAATGTCGCCTGATGAGCATGAAATGTGGAATAGACATGCCTCACTTGCTATAGAACGTGCGACAACATTCGTGAATTACCGGATGCAGGTGGCGCATCTGAAGCAAAACAATGACGCGTGGCATTATTCTAGAAAGGAGGGAAATGAACGAAACAATTAGGTTATGAATGGTATACAAGTTGCAAATGCTTTTCTTTATTTTCTTACGCGTTTTTCCACACGCGCATAAGGAAATGACTCTTTTTTATGGCCACCTTGAGAATATTCGTTACTGTGGCAATATACTTAGCTTGTGCAGCACCTTGATAACGCCCCCTATTTGATATGCTCGACATCACTGCGGAATAAAATTATTAAAAAAATATTTCTGTCACTCTGCCAGGGATGGCAAAAAACCGGCAAACAGCGCTTCAGTTAAGATGACAGTTTCACCATGTGAGACGCGTATTACCCGCACTGGTTAATAGCACTTCAGCGCTGTCACTGTTGAACTTGTGGCATTGTTGAAGATGATGGGAGAACGTAAGAAGGAACGAACATTGCGACCCACATACGTAACTTAGGTCTCGACGGCAGTTGTTTCACATGTAGAAGTGACTGCTGGATATTAACCGTAAAAGACAGCCCACTATTCGAACGACAAAACGCTCTTTGGCTATTGAGGCTGATTGTCTGGCAATAGCAATATTTGCTACGAGAAACGTATAATGCTTTTTAAGCGCGTCTATATGATCTTCTAAAAAATTATCTCGCTCGAATGCTTTTCCAAGAAGAGCCGAGAAAAACCGCGCGCCGACGTGGGCTTTCTTATTCGCCACAAATTCTGGATGACAATGTTGCAAATGTGTAGCAGAAAAAAAAACAAGGTGATTGGAAAAATTATTTAAGATGCGTGACTGTTGTTTTATCGAATATGGTGAAGCAAGGATATTCGCTACACATATATTTTACAGTTAGCCAAAAAGTGTATAAAAATGTTCACGGCGAACAAGCGTATTTGTGGTGTGCGGTAACAAAGCCGCAACGTAAACAACGTACGTGATGCCATGTATCAACTTATCTTAGTTTGCCGGACAAGCGATATGACGAAGGCTTTATTTATTTTATTTATTTATTTATCATACCCTCAGGGCCATTACGGCATTATAGAGGGGAGTGGTTACAAGCAAAACGGGTAAATTCAACAAACAGGAGTTACTAGTGCAGAAAATTATGTATATAAATATGTATAAACAAAACTATTTAACAAATGGCACCTAGTTGTACAATGTTAGCTAAGTCGTTTGTGAGTACAAGTTGAACAATATGAAAAAAGGTTCCTAGTTATACAGTGCTAGCTATGGCATTCTTGAATAATAGGTGATCTGCGATAGTGGCTATCGAGGCGGGGAGGTGATTCCACTCATTAGAAGTGCGTGGTACAAACGACTGCAAAAAAGCGTTGGATATGCAAAATGAAATGCCGACCTTATGAATGTGGTCTAGTCTGGGCGATACATACGGAGACGGAGAAATAAGTTTGTTGCGTAGCAGCGGGTGATGAAATAATTTATGAAAAAGGCACAAACGGAACAATTTTCGACGTGATGACAAGGACGGTAGGTTAAGGCTAGATTTCATGGCACTGATACTCGCGGTTCTATTATAGTTAGAAAGAATGAAACGAGTTGAGTTATTCGGAACCATTTCCAGTGAGTGCATTAGGTTTACTTGACCTGGATCCCAGATTGAAGCCGCATACTCAAGTTTAGGTCGTATTAGAGTTTTATAGAGGATTAATTTTAAGGAAGAAGGTGCTTTGGAAAAGTTGCGTCGTAAGTAGCTGTGTGGGTGGAGATCGCCAGGGGGCGCCGAGAAGTGCGGACGCGCAAACATCGGCTCCCGTTTCTTCAAATGTTTTCGGTGGTACAGTCCGCGAAAACGCTTGAACACTGTACATCATTCGACGCAGTTTGTTGCGGGGATCAAGCCGATACCGGATTTATATCGGTAGGTGCTTTTCTGGAACCTTTATACGACCTTGAACTTTTCGCCACGCCGGGCGGAGCTAACCCTAACTGGTCAACGCCGGTGAGGAGTACGGGCTAGGCCTTGGCCTAACTCCGGAGTGGTGGGGCATCATGCCCGAAGTCGAGATGGTGGAGGGGGTGGAAATCACCCCCGAAGAAGCAAGGTGCCCCGGCTGGACCACGGCAACGGGCAAGACTAAGAAGGCAAGGCAAGAAACTTCCAAGTCGACGCCGAGCCCGGTAAAGCAGGGAGGCCGCAGGGGCGGCCGCCGCACGGCAGCGCAGCGGAACGCGCTGAAGAAGCTAGCCGCAGCCTCAAGGCTCCCGAGACTGCCACGGGACCATATTCGAGTCATCGTTAGGCCAAGGGGTGGCCTCGACGTGAAAAAGATCAGCACTATTAGAGTGGCACAGGCGCTGGCTATGGCGGCGGCGCTTTCACCCGACGAGGTTGGCGAAGACATCGTCTGCCCAAATAACGTGCAAAACATCTACGTCGTCTCAACACCAGAAGAAAGGAACGCGCGTGCTTACGCGATGGTTCAACAGATACACCTGCGCGAAGGGGTCTTTGAAGTGGCCGCGTACATGGCCGCCTCGGACAATACATGCAAGGGTGTTGTGAGGGGCGTCGACGTCGAGTTCAACGACGCTCAGCTCCGCGCAATGATCGTACACCGGCGGAACCCCTCCGCGTTGGAGGTGCGTCGCATCAAGACCACCACTACGGTTATCGTCCTGTTCGACGGACTGAGGGTGCCGAACTTTGTCATGTGTGGAGCAGGCATGCTTCCCTGCTCTCTATACAGAAGGCAAGTTGATGTGTGCTACGGTTGTGGGGAACTGGGCCACAGGGCCGATGTATGTCCGACCCCGAGTGTGAAGAAGTGCAGGGGATGCGGAGCCGTGTCCCCCACTGAAGGCCACCAGTGTGAGGCGAAATGCGGCATATGCGGAGGCCCTCACCCAACAGCTGATCGTAAGTGCGAGCAACGCTTCCAACGCCGTATGTCGTCAGGCAGAGACGCCGAAGGCGCCGGCGGAAGAAAACTGGCGACGCCAAGAAGGGCGGCAACGCGGCACGCGAGATGAGCCAGGCACTGACGTCAGCGATACGGAAGAGGAGCTCTTCGAGGGGACGCTCCCGCTCGCGCAGTCTTTCTCGCTCTAGAACGCGCTCCCGCTCACATGAGCGCTCCGTGCAACGAGGGCGCTCTCAATCTAGGGGCCGCTCCAAGTCCAACGTGCGCATCGCAGGAGGTCCCACCTGGGCCGACAAAGTGAAACAGACGAAGCAGACGGGCCGGACGCAACACGCCGCCGCACAGGAGAGCGAGCGGGCGCATGATCCCAGGATCGCGCAGTTGATGAACGAAAACGCCAGCCTCAAGGAGGAAATCCGGAGAATGAAGGCCGACTTTGAGGCCTTCCGAAACGCCAGCGCCGTTCAAGCGGCCGCGCCAAGGCAAACGTCTACGGAAGAAGGGGCCACAGCAAGAGCGGTCAAGCGCAGAGCCACCTCCTCCCAGGGTACTGTTGAGGACGTGAACACGGCGGAGGCTGCCATGCAGAGGTCCTTGGACCGCATGCAAAAATCCTTTGCCGAGCTGGTACAGAGTAACCAGGCTCTTCTACTCAGAGTGCAACTGCTTGAGAACGAGCTTGCCAAGCGATGTGACGTACACTACGGCGACGCCGCCAGGCCGGAGGCGGTGTCCAGTGAAATGCTACAAGACAACCAGCAGTCGTGGTCTGACGAGCAAGATGGCATCTCAGCCCAGCTCCGGTCCAACATGCCCAACCATGGCCAGACCGGATAGCAAGCTCATCGTGTGGCAGTGGAACTGCGCCAGCTTTCGGAGGCGCAGGCCTCAATTGGTGCAGTTCATCAAGGCCCGGGAGCCGCAAGAGAGGCCCCACGTCATTTTGCTACAGGAAACGGGAATGGAAACGATTTCTCTCCAGGGGTACCGAGCTGTCTCCTCGTTGGCGGAGAACGGGCTCGGCATCGCGATACTTATTGCAAATAAGTGCGCCTTCCAGGAGCACGATCTCCGTCTTGGCAACACCAAGCTGGAAGCGTTGCTCGTCGAGGTCATACCAAACAGTTGGCTCAAGAACAGCGTCTTCGTTATCAATGTGTACTGCTCGCCTAGGGACAACCGGCAGACCTTCTACAGCCTAACAACCAAGGCATCGTCCAAGGCGCGGGAGACGCCACTCGTTATGGCTGGAGATTTCAACGCGCCGCACGAAGCCTGGGGCTACGTGAGAAGCATTTCCAAAGGCTGCAGACTCCTGCAGGCAGCGACTGACAGCTCCCTAGAACTGATAACCGACCCCCATTACCCCACACGCATGGGAAACTCGGTCTCGAGAGACACCACCCCGGATCTGGCCTTCGTCAAGAACGCGCCGGGAGCGGAGTGGCACAACTTGCAAGAGAACCTGGGAAGTGACCACTACATCGTGGAAATCTCCCTACCGGTCAGCGCGGCCCCGCAGAGGGCCTTCGAAATAGTCGACGGGGACGCCTTCCGAAAGAGAAGGAAGGACGACCACGAAAAATACGAGTCTTTTGCGGACCTCGTAGCGCAGCTCAAGAAGGATGTAGCTGCGGTCACCAGGACCGTCGAAACGGACCTCAAGCTCAATCGCATGGACGCTCAATTGGCGCACCTGCTCGAAGCCAAGAATTCCCTCACGGCCAGATGGAACACGCAGAAGCTGAATCGCAACCTCCGGAGGAGGATTGCGGCCCTCAACCACGAGATCGAATCGCACTGCAAGGAGCTCGGCCAGCAGCAATAGAACGAAGTATGCGCGTCCGTCGACGGCCAGATGCGTGCGGGAGGCAAGTGGAACCTCCTCAAGCAGTTATTGGACGACACCCAGTCTAGGAGAAACCACACTCTGGCTATCGATAGGCTGGTCCACAAGCTTAATAGCGAAGGCGCATCTATGAACAAAGTGATGGACGAAGTCGCGCGTCGCTACCTCCCCATCGGGCAGACCGGGCCAGTAGATTACCCGGCCTATGGCGGCAAGGCGGACGAGGAGCTCGACGCCCCCTTCTCCGTCTCGGAAGTCAGAGCGGCCCTTCAAGGCCTCAACGGAAGATCGGCGCCCGGGCCGGATGGAATCTCGAACAGACTCCTTCGAAATTTAGACGAAGGCTCGATCGAACTGCTCACCAAAGAAATAAACGATGTCTGGGAGGCCGGCATCGTACCGGATGCCTGGAAGGAAGCCTCGGTGATCCTAATTCCGAAGCTGGGCAAGACACCAGCCATAGACAGCCTGCGACCCATTTCGCTCACGTCTTGCGTGGGCAAGGTGGCGGAGCATGTCATCCACAACAGAATATCGAGGCATGTCGAGGAACGACACCTGCTCCCGCCGAATATGGTCGGCTTCAGACCCTCGCTGTCCACTCAAGAGGTCATGCTGCTGATCAAGAGGCAGATAGTCGACGTGGTCACGAGAGACGTCCGAGGCATCTTGGCGCTGGACATCGCCAAGGCCTTCGACACGGTCAAGCACAAGCACGTCCTCGACTCTGTGACGAGATTGAACCTCGGCGAACGCTTTCACGCGTTCGTGAGCTCTTTCCTAAGGGATCGCAAGGCCACGATCAAATTGGGCCAGATCAAGTCGGACGGATACGCGCTGGGAGCCTGCGGCACGCCGCAGGGTGCGGTGTTATCTCCACTGCTCTTCAACATCTCCATGAGCGACCTATCAGTCCGACTCGACCGAATCGGGGCCGTCAATCTCAATCACGCTATCTACGCGGACGACATCACCGTCTGGTGCGGCGGTGGGTCGGACGCAGCGGTGGAGCGGGCCCTGCAAGAAGCCTTGCAAGTCACGGAAGAATTCCTCGAGGGCACGGGACTGGTCCTTTCGCCGACTAAGTCGGAACTCTTGCTGTATCGACCCGACAGAAAAGGCCGCAAGTTCGACACGACGCTGGACCAAGTACCGATCGAACTCAGAACGAAGACGGGTCAGCGCATCCAGAGGGTGGATTCTCTCAGAGTGCTCGGTCTGGTCCTCAATGCATAGGGCAGCAACGCGCAAACGATCGCGCGCCTGAGTGCGAAGACGGAGAACATGCTCTGACTTGTTTCGCGAGTGACAAGCAGGAGCGGGGGCATCAGCGAAGCCAACCTCATAAGGATCTACCACGCCTTCCTTATAAGCCATATCAACTACGTGGCTTCTGCGCTAAACTGGTCACGTTCGGAGGAGAACAAGATCGACGCACTCATGAGGAAGAGTATTAAACGAGTCCTCGGCATCCCCATGACGACCAGCACGGAGAAGTTGATGCAACTCGGGGTCCACAACACCCTGAGCGAAGTCGTCGAAGCGCAGAAAACGGCACAGATCGTTCGCCTCTCTACCACCAAGGCCGGCTGCCGAATACTCGAGATGGCGGGTCTGGCAGCCATGGCCGAGGAGTCGTGCGCCGTCCCGCTTTGCCAGAGTGAAAGGGAAACCTTTCGAGTCTCCCCCTTCCCGAGGAATGTTCATCCACAACACAACGAGGCCCGGCGCGTAGCCAGAGCCCGAGCACTCATCAAGACTGCCCTGCAAACCCCAGAGCTCGCGTCCTTTGTCGACGCGGCGCGGTATCCCGGATCAAACTCGTACGTGGCCACGGTGGTTGACCCCCAGGGCAAGATCCTGAATGCGGCGTCTATACAACGCTCGACGGCGTCCGTCGCAGAGCAAGTCGCAGTGGCGCTGGCTCTGTGCGAACCCCGGCGCACGCATATCTTCACGGACTCCAGGTCGGCGGCAATGGCCTTTCTCGCCGGCTCTGTCTCGGCCGAGGCTGCGGCAGTGCTGAGGACCCGCAAGACAGGCACGGCCCGTCATGTCATCACTTGGTTCCCGGCTCACATGGGCCGGAACGTCTCCCCCGGCTCGATCAACCCTAATAAGCTGGCCCACGACCAGGCGCGAGGTATCATAAACCGCGCCAGTCCGAGGGGCCCGGCTTCGCAGGGGATCGACCGAACCACGGACCCGCTGCTTACTTTCCACGAGATCACTACTCATTACCAGCTGGGACGCAGACAGTATCCGGCTCCTCACCCGAAGCTGGGCAGACCCCAGGCCTCGGTGCTGAGAATGCTGCAGACGGGCTCCTTTCCGTCTCGCTCGAGGCTGAGCCACTACACTCCGGGTGTGGATCCCCGCTGCCCAGACTGCGGCGAGGAACGGTCGACCTTGAACCACATGCTGTGGCAATGTTCTGCGTTGCGCCACTCGCCTTTAAACCGGCAAGAAGACTGGGATGAAGCCGTCAAGAGCAACGACCTTCAAGTCCAGCTTCGGGCTTTCCAAAGGGCCTGCGACAGGGCTGAAGATCACGGTCTTCCGCCCCCGGCGCAGGTGCGGCCCGCGACTACGGCAACGTAGTCCCTTAGGACCAATTAAAGTTTCTTGTCTGTCTGTCTGTCTGTCGTAAGTAACCTAGCATTCTGTTAGCGTTACTTATTATATGGGTGATGTGGGTATTCCAAGTAAGATCAGAGGTGATGTGAAGGCCAAGGTACTTGTAAGTTGTTACCAATTCTAATGGAGCGTTATTAAGGGAGTACACAGGTGGTTCACTGGTAGTTCGAGATACACGCATGAATTTACACTTGTTGACATTTAATTCCATTAACCATGAATTGCACCATGCAGAAACGGCGTTAAGGTCAGCTTGAAGCCTGGTAACATCCTCGTCGCGAGTTATTTCCGTGTAAATTACGCAGTCGTCAGCAAATAGGTGAATTTGAGATGAAACACAGGAAGGTAAGTCGTTAATATATATGAGAAATAGGAGGGGTCCAAGCACGGAGCCTTGTGGTACACCTGAATAAACAGGACTCAGATTAGATGTTACTTCGTTAGCTGAAACGAACTGTGAACGGTTAGTGAGGAAAACCTCCAGCCAGTACAGAATTTTAGGGTCAAGGTTTAGTTGCTGCACTTTGTAGATTAATAAGCTGTGGCACACTTTATCGAACGCTTTTGCGAAGTCCAAAAAAATTAGATCTGCAACTGAAGAGTGGTCAAGCAATAGGTTTAGTTTATGCGTGAATGATACTAGTTGGGCGTCACATGAATATGTTTTGCGGAAGCCGTGTTGAAACTCAGAAAAAAAGGAGTTTTCTTCTAAGAAGTTGGCAATATGAGAAGACAGAACATGCTCGATAATTTTGCATGGTATACTGGTTAAGGAAATAGGCCCATAGTTCAGTGGGGAATGTTTAGTACCCGATTTGTAGAGTGGAATCACCTTCCCCACCTTCCAATCAGCTGGCAGTGAACCTTTGTCAAGTGATTGCTGGAAAATCTTTGCAGGAATAATGGAACAATATGTGCCAGTGTTTTTTAGAAACTTAGCATTAATTAAGTCACAGCCAGGAGCGGATGAGAGTTTCAATGAGGCAATTTTTGGCACACCGCCTTAAGGATAGAAGATAAAAGGGCAAATGCTAATGTTCCATTTCATTAAAATTCTTACTTTTATTCATATTTAGAGCGCAGCTCCTAGGTTCCCGTTTCTGCGTCATGCTTCGCCGTCGACGGCGTTACCGCGTGAACGAGCACACCGATAGATGTCAGAGCGAACGCGGAGTGGGATATGAAAGACGCGAACCGCGGACGGCGGGGACCAATGAGATCGGCCTCTTCAGTGACGTGCGCGCTTGAAACTGGTGTCATGCGGACCCGCCCAACCGCTCGATACGTACTCGTATAGGCGAACCTTCATGCAGCGCAAAGGCGACGAACTTTCGGCGGCTGCCGTCCGCCACAGGACGTCCAGAAACTGGCTCTTCATCGCCGATCCACTCTCTCTAGATATTCGCTGCCCAGCGAAGCGCCGCCACCGGAAGAGAGAGTGGTTGGAGAGAGTGGACCAATCGGACCGTAGCAAATAGGTTGGCTTCCGTCGGTCGCGCGTCGGAGGGATTTTTGGTTGTTGAGGCTTGGCTACAATTGCCATGTCCACCGTGACATACATAGCTTTCCGTGTTTCCTAGATTGCAGGGCAGGCTCGAAGACGCACGCAGACGGGAGAAAAACTCAACTGCGCGCGAATGGAGCGAGCCGTAAACAAACACAGGGTCACAGACGGGGGATAGGATCGGCTAAGTACGGCCTGTCGCCGACAATAACAAACTTTAAAACAAGAAGTAGCAACCTAAATAGGTCTTGTCTAACAGCGAACACTTATGTGCGCACTTTTTCTAGTCAGTCGCCTTATTTTGCTTGCGAAATATGCTGGTTTAGGCGCATTTCTATCTACTGGTTTCGTTCACCGACATCGCTTTCGTAGACTAGCTCGTCTGACCACAATGATTCCTCACGAACTGCCTCGACCGCGCGCGTTAGGTAGCGTTCGCCCACTCTTGGTTGCATGGAGTGTGGTGTGACGAATACGTGGCGGCTCTTCGCGCTGAATTTTTCCTCACGCGAAATTCGTCGCGAAAGTTCGCTCCATCGAGGTTGGCCTTTACTGCATGATATCAGCCGGACGGCTCGTTTGGTATTATCGTCTGCTCGCGTAAGCTCTTGCTCGTGCTTGTTTGGTTTGCCAGGTTTGGTCTCCTTTGCAGTTGTTTCGATTGCCATGGCTTGCGATTGCTTTGTAGTCTGATTGTATGCGCGACCCGAATGGTGCAGCGCTTTCTGGAAGCCACGCAGCACCAGCGATTACACTGGAACCTTCGACGATTCACGTACAAAAGACAACGCGTTTGACCCTTAGATAAGATTTTCGACGATTGCCAAATCTGCTGCATGTCTCAACTCAAATTCTTTATAATACCTTTATGTCCCCGTTCCCCCTCCCCCTTTTCCGCGTAGCAGGATAGAGCGCGTTAGGTCAGACCAACTTCTCTGCCTTCTTTCAAATAAATTATCTCTCTCTCTCTCTCTTTGCCTTAATATATCGTGAGATGAAAACTCGCATAGAGCTGCCCCCAAAAGTATCGTAATCGAAGGTGATGCTTCCCTTTTTTTTGCATTTGCATTAGGCCTAGTGAGCTTTATTGAACGATACGCAAAATAAAGCTACTTGCTTCGTTTGTGTTACTGCCTACTATTACTTGCTTAGTAACTACTTAGTTACTACTTGCTTAGTAAATTTACAGCAAGTTAGAGTTAATGGAGAAATACTTGGGTTTTTTTGTCAATTTTGGGAGACTACTGTTAGAATAGCTGGCAATGCATAATTAAGACATTCATGGTTACTGAAAATCGCGCGGAGCGAGGTTATTTTTCATTCTCCGCAAGGTTTATTGCGCTGCTTCCAGTAGTTTATCTTGGGTTGCGTATTTCTGCCTTTTACCAGCATAAATTCAATGAAGACAGGGAATTTAGTGTTAGTGCTTGCATAAATCCCGCAAGCTATCTGTGTTACCGCAATTCCGCATTCATGCTATCTTACTTTCTTTATTTGAACGTCAACTCTGCGGCCTGAAACGTTTGGCGCGTGCAAGTTATATATAATTATTTAGTTGATTACTTCCCATGAGGTCCACGAACGTCTGTAAATGCTAGTGCACTGTCTCCTTTCTTTTTTCGTTTAGTAGTCTTTTAGACAAACACTCTCAATATGTTCTCAGCAGCTTTTATCTTACACAAATTATGTTTGCTGACATAAACAAAGCTCTATAATACCTTTATTTGTACGAAGACCAGCACTCTTCAGCATCAAGGTAGGTTTCGTGTCGATATAAAAAAAAATAACTGGCTGAAGTAACCTGTTCTTTTATCCAGTTTTGATGCAAATTGAGCCATGCAACATGGGACACACTGACCATAACTATCGTAAAGATGTCGCGACACGAGCTGTTAGACTTTTCCTGATCATATGTCTCTATTTATGGCGTATTTCATGGTGCTGAACTGCGTACATGGTATTTCATGGTGCTTAGTGAGTGAAATTATTTAGAGTGTGGGGGTGTGCAGCGTTGGAATTTTTTTTTTTCATATCCTGTCATGAAGTATTTATGACATGCCTATAGCGTAACTCAATTTCTTCGTCTCTGCGCGGGAGCTCGTAGGAGTCTCCGCTATATTGTACTGCATTATGAAGTAGCTCATTGGTTTCCTAATATTCTGTACCTTTTTCTAAAACAAAGTAAAAGTTCCCTGAAAAACGCGCACTTCAGGAAGCCTTTCTACCTTTGGAAGCCTATCTTGTTTCTCAGCAGTAATTTCTATCTCGGCTACATTTCGTTTCTTTAAGGCTGGGCCCTCGGCCTCGTGGCCACTGCATATATTCCCCGCAACATGAAACAAAAGTTCCAACATTAGGATAATCGCATGCCAAGTTAATAACGAAGAGGATTTACCAAGTTACTGATAGCGAAACTCATTAAAAGCAGCGCTGCAATTTTCAGCCTTATTAATAAAATAGCATTACACGCGGGCTAACATATTTTGTAGGTTCTGAAGAAAAATATGGGCCGATCCCGAAGGCAGTGTAGTTTAACACAGCGTCAGACTCAAAATGTTAGCTGCCACGAGGGAAGCATGTGAGAACGGGCACGTGAAGCACGCGTCATACTTTCCGAAGAGCGACTTTTAAATTATGGGGTTTTGTGTGCCAAAACCACTTTCTGATTATGAGGCACGCCGTAGTGGGGGACTATGGAAATTCGTACCCCCTGGGTTTCTTTAACGTGCACCTAAATCTAAGTGCACGGGTGTTCTCGCATTTCGCCCCCATCGAAATGCTGCCACCGTGGCCGGGATATCTTGCGACGTCGTGCTTAGCATCCTAACACCATAGCCACCTGATGAGCGATTTTGGCAAATGAGATGCATGCGTAAGATCGGCGCCAAGGGGTAGAGCATAGGGCTACTCTGAAGGAAGACAGGATTTCGATCCCACCTTCAGGCTCCATTTCTATACGGCATTATCAGCGGACTTCACCTACTTTGCATGTGCCTGACAGAAAATGATGTGTATTGAGCGTAAGCAAACTTGTTGACATTGCGCATGAAATTGCAATTTTGTTAGAGACAATAGGTACACAAACGTCCCTTTTATGTATGAGAGCGTGCAAGGTCATCCGCAGTGCACGTGCGTGCAGATGATGAGAGGTCAGAGTCACCACATTCGGAGTATGCTATCACATACGTGAAGAGTTAGCAGTATTAAGTTGTGCGCCTAGTTTCTTCCCTACCATGTCGTTGGAGGTATGCAGACAGTTGCGTCACTTTTACGTGCATAATCTTCTAACTTCTTATCTGCGGTGTGAATTCTAGATGTTACGACTATTTTGGTAGCATCAACTCCTAAAAAAAATTGGCTGAGAACAAGAAACGATAGGGAAGGCAGATTTAGAACGCATAAAACGACAGTAACTTTCAAATTTTGGAACCTAATTATTATCATGAATGGACAGAAACGGATAATATTCTTATTTATAGGTTACATATTTTCCATGTTCTCGTATGCCTCTTGCGAATGAACTGCAGCCATAAAGTTAAGAGAAATAAGGAAAAAAAGAAACGTGACATATTATTCCTCTAATATTTCTGAAATCTTTGGTCCAAGTATGAGAGATCTGAAGGGGATTAGGGGTCTTTCCCCAAGTCCCGTTGGTAAGTCATGTTGATAAGACCTGTGGGAATATACTAAATCGGCAAGTGAAAAAAACTAAGTAAAGAAGTATCGGAATATAGGAAAATACACCAAAGGCAACGTCGACAAGCTTTTGAGCTCATTCCTGCGTAATTTGACATGCACCGCCTAGAAGTGTTTCGGACGGCGTTCCATCCAGTTTTAGGAAGGTGGGATGGCGATGTGTTGCCTCGTTAAATCCGAGGGCTCAGGAGATACGTATGTGCCGCGCTGACATGCTTCGTTGCACCAGTCAACGCTGCACGCGAACTATATTATTTCCAGAGGTATCCTGTGTTCTGCTATATTGATGCAGACGTTCTGATAACTAAATCCGCGCAAGTAGTTTTTTTTATTTGCTTTCTTGTAGACGAGCGAAGCAGTGCGTAGTTATAGACGGCCTTTTATTTCTGCTTTCTGACGCCGCATTCGCGGTTTGGTGGTGGCGAGTCATGTGGAAATGCTGATTTTCGAAATTGGAGAACCTGAGGAAATGCTGCGCAATAATAATAATAATAATAATAATAATAATAATAATAATAATAATAATAATAATAATAATAATAATAATAATAATACATTAGTCAGTAATTTATTTACCTTGCCCAGGAACAATATTGAAATATTGGTGATGGCGCACAAGAAATAAAAAACAAGAAAGTAAGCAAAATGGTAAATCAGTCACGGACAAAATTATGGGCGAAATATATAGAATAAAAAAAAAAAGACGCTTGATTGATTTTGTTTGTTACACAAATACTGAGGTGTGGTTAGTTTGCCATCGTGCACCTTACCAAAACAAGATAGAGAGAGGTGATAAAAATGGCGAGGATAGAAGGATGCAGCTACACGGCATGAAACATTCCAGACTGCCACAGTCACATTATAGTCACCGAAGATTACAGCACGCCGATGAGCCCCACCGCTTCAGAAAATCCGGAGGTATGCAGTATTGCCTTCCGGATAGAGAATCTCATGCGCATCCTGAGGAGGCAAGTCTAAGTGATGAAAGCGTTTTTTTTTTCTTGTCGGCGTACTTGGAACACACCCACAGCACGCGTGACTGGTCGGGTTTACCGTGCTGCTGAGCACGGCTTGAGGACCGAAGGTTTCCTTCTTTGTGGAGCAAGGCGAACGTGGGAGCACGGTTGGTGCGCAACCGAAACCGCTGCGCTGGATCCGCTGCAGCTGCGTGCGCGCACTATTCCCTCCCTCTCTTCTTCGTATTACGTCGTTTCTTTTACCGCCAATACGCCGACGAGCATGGAGTTTCATGCAATAATTACTAGAGGCAACTCTGACGCTAGTGCCTACGGGAGCAGCAGTGGGAGTGGTTATACCAGCATGGGAATTATGGGAAGTACATGGATTCGCCTAAACTTCCTCTTTCTGGCTTCGAACGGCCTTCTGACTTTGTAAACTCGTCATTTTCAACAATGTACTGTGTAATAAGCAATAAAATAAGCATTAATAAGTTTGTCCGATGGCAGGATTCGAGCACAGGACCTCTTGCGCAGAAGCCTGATATCGAAACCATTAGGCCACGGACGCTTTTTTTCTTCATTGCCGGATTTGACATTATACAAAAACAATGCACAAAAGATAAAACATGTCAACAAGGGTATTGCTGGAACGACATATTAAAATTTTTTTTTCAATGGTGTCAACTCATCTAGCATGTCGATCCATGTTGCCTATTCAGGGAGCGCCCGATGGACATCCCTGAACCGTACTACACCTTCAATGAAGCGATCACGTGTAGGTCGCAAATTGACATCAGCATTCTTGAGCTGCGTTCTAGCTTTCCACAAACAGTGGAGGCCCAGGAGCAATTGAGCGTCATACGGAAAACCCTCTATTTCTACCTGTAAGACGCTTATTCCATGTGGCTCTAAATGTAACTCTTTGTTCAACGTCCTTTGTAGCACATCCCAAGAGAAGATGGGATCCCAGCAATCTAGAAACGCATGCTCTATGGTTTCAGGTCTCTTGCATAAGGAGCAGGTAATGGACCACGGAACAAAAATACCTGTTGTTATGCATCCATGTTTTAACTGATAATATATTAGCGTGTAGTTTAAAGCAAAAGAGTTTTACCGAAGGGTGTACTGACATTATATTAACCCATTTTGAGGACATCTCCTGCGCCTCCATGGTTTGACATACGGTAAATGGGCACAGGTAGCATAGTGTCAGGTCCTTGTACAGTTTTTTCCTAGTAAAATTGGCGAGATACTGCAATGAAAACCGCACATGCAACATTCTGTACGCAAGCACGACGTCTCGCAGATAACCTTTAACGTCGCCATGCATCGTGCGAAGCAAAGCTTGGTGCTGTTAAAGGTTGCGCCATGGACGCATGCATCGACGAGCCATGTGAAACGCCCTTATGAATTTATCGCAGACATGCCAGTGCCTTGAGACGCTTGGCGCGTTCCGATTTGACCACGTCGACAAGCTCAATCGTTGCAGTTAGCAGCGACTGCCCGTGTTCGCAGCATCTTCTGCACTTCGAAGAGTATAGATTGCTCTGAAATTTAAGACAATGAAGTCCTAAGAAGTATAATAAACGAAGCCACAAGAACATCTGAATCCACAAGCACGAAGATGAGACAAATCCATCTACTTCCCATTATTCCCATGGTGGCTCAGCGATTGTAGCGCCAGCGTTCCTCCTAGTAATTATTTTAGGAAACTCTATGCCGACGAGGACTCAGCGCGAAACTTTCGCAACGCTATTTCGGGCCCTACAAAAATTATCGGACATATTGGCGCACTTGACTATGATGTCGTGCCAGACGGTATTTCCCAGTCACTGCGGCGCCGCTCACGAGCTGAAGTCGTCCACGTGGTGCGTTTTAAGCCTTTCTACGCCCGCTGACGAACTTGGCAAGTTTTTTTTTTCTTCTATGTGGCTTTGTTGTTGTTCTTTCTTTATTATGCGGGATTTTATTTGCACTTTGGTATCTATTTGTAGCACGATGTAGACGATGCTTTCTAAGAGGCTGGCATTGACACGCGTGCTTACTTATCCATTTCTTTGGCATTGAATTCCACCCACCAACAACTTAAAGTTATCGCTTAGCGCAAGACGCGCCCGCATGATTGGAACTTATTAAATTGTTATCGATGGTTTTATTCGTTTTCTCTTGTCACGGAAGCTTGTGTAATCTGACTCCAAATGCGACGCGAATGTTGTGGTACTTTCTGGAAGACACGTGGGCACCTGCGATTACTCTGCAACCATCGATGATTTATGCATAAACGCCGACGCACTTGACCAGCGGATCAGATCCTCTACGACCGCCGGCTGTGTTTGTCACTATCGCGGTGCTTTAGGTCTAATTTTTTTGGGGGGGCACAGGTTCACGCAGTAAAAAGTAATGTTATTCACAATTTTGCTACTGTGTTTTTCACCGTTACTACTACGTGAGAATATATATATATATATATATATATATATATATATATATATATATATATATATATATATATATAATGTTCTCTTTATTTTTTTTTCACACACAACTTCGTAAATTTTGTATCCACGCTTTTGTTTCCTCTCGCTCGCTTCTTTCTCTTCGTACTGAGAAAGTGTATCAATTTCGCTCTCTGAGCTTGCAGTCGCACTCTCGATGACGGCCGGACCTCAGCGGAAAGTCAGCAAGTAATGTTATTTTTCCTACGTGCTTCGATTCCTTAAACTAATATATATATATATATATATATGTTATAAGAAGCCAGCAACGACACCAAGGGCAACACAGGGGAAATTACTTACACGTGCACTTATTATTTGAAATGAAGCACTGATAAATTTATGGTATTGAATGTGGATGAAAACACAACTTGCCGCAGATGGGGAACGATCCCAGGTCTTCGCATTACGCGTGCGATGCTCTACCGATTGAGCTACCGCGGTGCCGTCTCCCCATTCACTTACTGGTGTATGTGTGTGTCCTTTCTGCAGCAGGCGTCGCGAGTACGTGGTCTTTTCGCGTGGAGGCAACTGGTCGATAAACCCACACGTGCTACCTGAAAGCATTATTGTTGTCGGATTCGAGACTTTTATATGTATATTGTGTTACTCATGGCAATCTCTTCACTGGCATTTCTTGTGCCACATTGCATTTTTCATGCATTGTATAGCCACTCCTACAGGGGCCGAAATTGTTGGCCTGCAGTATTTCGAAATAAATAAATAAATAAATAAATAAATAAATAAATAAATAAATAAATAAATAAATAAATAAATACACGTGCTAAAACACTTGACCTTAGTGGAATAAGGAAGGGGTCCTAATTGGCTGGCGCATCTATGCAAATAGTCTTCGGTTAGACAGCGGACATATAACCCAGTGACTTAGTAATTCTTAGGTTATCACCAGCTATACTAAGTATGACCTGTTAATAGCAACAATTCGATAAAAAGCGGTAGCCGGCAAAAAGGAAAAAAAAGTCAGGGCAGGCGTGTGAATATGTTACGCTCTACATGGCCAACTCTTGCAAAATACTGGCGTTTCTACTCGAAAATAGCCTGAATAAATAGGAGTACTTAAGCAATAAAAAGAGCCAACCCCAACTGGACCATGAAATCATACGTTAATGAGATATGCATTTATCTTTCTTGCGCCGAATAGACTAACCATTAACCAGCAACTAATAAAAGTGAGAATTTTCGTCCAGTCGAATGTGTCACGAAGCTGCAAAGGAAATATACACGGATTTCTCAGAATGAAAGCCTCACAGTTTAGAAAAATCCATCCCGGTCCGTGATTCCAACCAGGGACAAACGCCTTTTCTGGGTAGTCGCTTTATACTCTGAGCTAACCAGGAGGCTAGTAAATGGCGGCCTGAGAGTGAATTATTCGACAACTGGAAACACGTGAACGCTGAAAATGGCAAATCAATTTTGACGAATCGCGCAAGGTGGGTTTCCTTTGAAGAGTCATACTACATTCAGTTGAATGGCAATCTTCTCTTTCGTGAAACTTCCTCCACGTTGCGTTTATTCGCAGAACCGATTTTTTTTGGGGGGGGGGGGGGGCATAAGCAACACTAAATAAAATTTTACGCTTTAACGTTTCACCGTCACACATGCACATCCCCTTTATTGGTCCACGAGCATGAGTTGTCCGGGCACATTTTGAAGCCAAAAGCAGGAATTAAAAAAAAATTCGTAAGAATAAAAAAAGGAAGCAAGTGCTTTTAGAGCGCTTCACTAAATCAGATGGGAAACGCGGCAAGCATTTGTCTGCTTGCTTGCTGAGCCGTGGTCCGACATTATGTATATCGACTGCTCTGGTAGCGTCGAATCCAGCCGACCGTGGTGAGCCGCAGTGCCAAAATTGATTTCAGACTGACTTGCTTGAGTTAGTGAATACGCTCTGGAAGTGCTCTCCGTGCTCCCCCGAATCCCGGCTGATCGTTCGAGCGTGGCCAATTCGCTTCGATTAGTACTGCCTGCCTGAACGACAAACTCCGGCTCTGTGGAATGAAATGGTCACTGCGCGTGCGCACCAGCCTTACCAACGAGCATTCGGGGCATTCGAAAATACCGCCACCCTGCAGAATTGTGAACTCTGCACTGACATCTTTTTTTGTCATGTAATGCCAGCGTTCCTCTTCTTCTCTGTACTTTTGCGAATGCTGTTTTCCATGCGGCCTATAACAAAGCTATACGGTATGCTTGACGTACTGCTCTTGGTGGACGTACATATGAAAACATATTACAAACTGTTACAAAGTATAGCCCAATAGTCAGCTCGATGAATATTCTATACTAAAATATTGCATCGTTACCTTCGCCACAAAGACTAACATCGCCTTTATCGTTGCGCTCAAATTACAGTGACGACACTAGCCCCCGTATTCAGAAATACATCTCAATTTGAAGCCCATGCTTGACTTGATTTAAACGACGCCTGTTGTTAACGTACCAAAAGAAACGCAATGAGCGTCTTCGGCGCGTTCGAACAAGGCGTCATTCATATCAAGTCATGCATGGGCTTCAAGTTAAGACGCATTTCTGAATATGGGGGTAAAAATAAGCCACGTGTCCAGATTTCTCGGCGCGCTCATGCTGATGGCTATGGTTACTGCCTGAAATAACTGAACTAGCTGAGCGGCTACCTGTTGGGGCTACTATGGTGTTTCACTGCTGATCGCGGGATCACGAGCTCAACCCCAGCCGCGGTGGCAGCATTCTGATGGTGGTGGAATGCAAAAACGCTAGTGTATCGCGAATTAGGGGGCACCAATTCCAGGTGGCCGAATTGATTCGGAGCCCTTCCCCATGGGGTGCCTCATATTCATACCGTGGTTATAACTGGCGAAAACCTGAATTTTTTTTTAGGCAAGCAGTTGGAACTTTTGTTAAGACCATTCATCTTGATCTCCGAACGCAGCATTGTATTTTCGTGTTTTCTAGCTCGCGTAAAAGGGGTCTAGTTCGATATAATGAAACAAGAGGATTTTAAATGCAAGGGATTATTTAGGACTGCTCGTGCTTAGCACGAAGAAATGCTGCAAATCTATTGCATTTTGTTTGACGTGGTGCGTTATTCCGAACACACTTGAAAGGGAGGCATGTCCGCTCATGTTGGTACTGCATCAACTGTTGGCTCGACTCCTATACCCGCGTTCATTTGTCTTCTTATCCACTTCCATATTCATTTTCTTTGATTACAAAGATGAAACGTATGGGAAGCTTTAACCCTCAATCTGAATAAGTGCAATTCAGGAAAAAAGTAAGAAATTTCTGCGTCACTATCCCTGGCCTAACTACCCGTTTTCTCTGTATGGTTATTAATGGAAATCGAGCCCCCAATCTAGTCCAGTTCAACTCCTTGTGTTTTCTTCATTTCCTCCTCCCCCTCTCTTTCTTTCTTTTTCTCTCTTTCACCAATTGGATAGCGAGTGTCTCGAGTCAGGCAGTCTTGACCAAGCGTACCAATTACTTTCTTTTACTAGTTGCTTACTCTCGATATAATGACTGCTGCAGTTAAGAGCGTGTTCTCCGTCTGCCACTGTTGTTGTGAGTAGCACTGGCTGCACTGAATGCTGCAAGCGCTATACAAATGCCAAGTTATCACGTATCAAATTTCAACAGCGGAGCTGTTTTAAGTCGAGACTTCAACGTCCGGCGTCCAGTTTCATGCAGGGGTGTAGGTTCAGGAGCTCACCGCCAGAGGGCGCGCCGAGGGTAGGAGTGGAGCACTGTCGGAATTAGAGCGGACCAATCAGAGTGCGCGCTCCGGGAGGGAGGAAGAGATGTGTATAGGAGCAGGTGTTTCGCCGGTGCGCGCCCTTTCTCCCCATGGATTCCGCTCGACGCGAGCGGCAGCGGAAGCCCGCACGAGAGCGGCAGCTCCGACGTCGTGCAAATCCCGAGCTTCGAGAGCAAGAAGCGCAAGCAAAGTTCCAGCGCAGGTAAGCCGCTACCACCGAGGATCAAGAATTGGAAGCGCAAGCGAAGCGCCGCTGGAGGCATGCCAATCTCCACTTTCAAGAGAAGGCAACCCGAATCAAACGCCAGCAGAGGCAAGCTAACCCCCAACTTGGAGAGTAGGAGGCCCAGCAGGGAAGTTGACGCAGAGAGATTCCTCCCACGGAGGAATCACTCCGTCCATCGTCCATAAATGGACGGAGAGAACCTTCCATCGGCTTGATGGACGGCTCAAGAGAGAATTCCTCGACGGTGAGAGGAATAGACTGTGGTTTGATCACAACCTCACGCAACTGAAGAGTGTGCGCAATCCGGAACGGAAGCTTGAATCTAGCAAAAGGATGACAACGAAGCAAAAGACAAATCACCACCAGCTTCGCTGTTCTGACAGCTTTCACTGAGTGGAAATGGCTTTACCTTTTTATGCTTCACTGGCTTGTCTGAAGTGTCTCAACACTATAGGGCCGACTGATGCACACAGGCAATGCGGTCTCCACGACGAACGCACGGCGGAAGCTTCTGATTAATCTTACTAAAGGGCCGACTGTCATTGATGCCACTGGCTAAAGTTAGAGCCAGGAGATGTGCATGTACGCTCAGCCTCCACCGCGAAATCTTTCAAGCTGGTCGACGTCTTAGAGGGCCGCGGTAGGTCGCTCTCTAATTAACCCGCCGTTTGTTTGCGCGACGATTCACGGAAAACCACACGCACTGTCGAACTTGTACGTATTGCCGCAGCACTGCATATCGCTCGGCATGTATCCTTTACAAAGGTATGATTGTTGACGTTAGGCAATGTACTAAATTTCGTAAGCAGGCTTGCCCGCACAGCTAATTTGCACCAACCAGAATGGCTGCGTTGCAGCTCGTAGCACTCTTAAGCCTACTAACACCAGTGTTTTCAAAGCTAGGATGGCGCGAGGGAGGAAGGCAGCAGGAATGGTTCTAGTACCCGCATTTTGGCACCCTAATTGCGATTCCAACCCAAGGCTCGCCACCGTGATTAGTTGTAACTTAGGTGCATGGAAAGGCCTGCTTATGGAATTTTGCGTATCCCCTCACTTTATCAGTACCAATCTACTCGACTTAGGAACCCACGTTAGAGCAAATGGTTGGTCATCTGTTCCCTAAATATATCTTCACGCCCCTTGTATTCGGGACTTCCTTACCGACACGAAAGGAGCCCATTTGATATGAAAAAATTGTGTGCACCATGAAATTTCTGCACGCGTGCTGTTCTTTTAAAAGCTCCTGTTTATTAACTCGCTTTTATGTACGCCGGAAACAGCTTTCGTATGCAATAGGGTCGGATTTTTCTTTCCCAAATATCACCACACTACACTTAGGTTCTAGAAGAAAAAGTACACTGGGAGAATAACAGAGTAAATCCAAGGAAGGCTTCAAGTGCCACAACATATAACCGTTTGATTTCAGGCGTTTGATTTCAGACTAGCATCCATTCTAATTAACGAAAGAAGTGGGGGGTACTTAGGCTTATAATACTTTCCACTACACCAAATGTCCTACATGTTTTGGTGGAGAAGGGGCTGACCACCAGAACTGTCAACTGTTATTTCTAATTAGGTTTCAGTTCAAATTTCGTTCTGAAATTTTTTAACATGCAAAATAAATACGTTGCAAGTGCGTTTTCGCAGTTCTTCCCTTGAAATGTGGTTATCGCTTCGTGTAGTTTATGACACCACCTCATACATAATAGTAAAATGCTGTAGTCTCTAAGCCACGGCGCTGGTTAAAACATGCGATTACTTCTTATCAACTTTGAAATCTAGAAATAAGAAAAAGAAAGACGATGCGGTGAAAAAGAGTGTAGGAATCAAAAAATACGAAATTCTTGAGGTCGTGTGCCGTGAAAGGACAACAATCTTGAAAGTGTAGTACAACATGCAAAAGCTCTGCACTAGCTTTCAAGTGGTTAAGTTGTATCGATAAGTTAAATATTCTCGTTTTTTTTTTTTTGCTTTCATCAGAAAATTTGGTGCTCTGTACTACAGTAGTGGATATATATGATCATGCATCACGAAACCAACTTTCATTTCGTCATCATCTGTCATAATTATCAAAGGCATCCGAAAATGACAAAAAAGAACACAGGCTTGTTTGACATTGTTGAACATCAGTACAAATACCTGCGAAGGAAAATTCGAGAAAACACGCGGCATCCAGCGAGTTTCTTGCTCCCAGCCTGCGAAATCTCAACAGTGTGTCTTCGAAAGCCCCGCTTTGTTATAGTAGTTGCGTAGAAAACTACTGAGGGGAACTGTGACACTAGAGTCGGAGAGCGCGCTGGAAGTAAATATCGTATGAGTACTTTTCCCGGTGATACCGGCGGCGCCACCATGTTTGATCCGGCGCGTTCGTTGATTGCCTCAGCTACCTCCGCGTCTTCAACGGATGTGCGTTGACGCCCCGGTGGGGCTCAGCAAACCTGTTTCGTCTTATACCGTATACACGAAGCTCTCGCGACCACTTCAGACGACATGTAAGCGCTTGCGGAGCTCATTACACCTCGTCCAAACAGCGAAAGCAGCGTATGTGGTGCTTCTGCTACAGAAATGGGTCTGGAAATGTTTTCCAAGCTGTCCGAACTTTCCGCTGTTGATTTAAATCAGGACCAGTGTGCTCTGCACTTCGTTCTTTATTTGCTTAGCACTTTGAAGCAGCAGCCTTTCATCTTTCTGAATCAGTAAAGCTCGTCATCGAGGTCACCAGTCGCTTGCGTGTATATGCTATGTTGCGATATATTTGTTCTTGCTGCGCACAAGGCGTGGAAAGTAGGTGTTCTGTACTTTGTAACAGTTTGTAGCAAATACGTATTGTCACTAGTCTGCGATACGTATTATCGCTGCATTACGTATTATCATTATACAGATTATCGCTGAAAACACGTATTAGCGCTGCAAACCGTGAAATTCAGCTACAAATATTCATGTTCGTAGATGAATTGATGTGTTGAATTCATGTGTTGTCGGTGTATACTCGCCGTCAACCATGCTTTGGCGCATTGATTCTAGTATGCGCCCATTCACTTACCCTTGATAAGTTGACGATAGAATGGGCGTAATTATGCGTCGGAGTATAGGTGAAGGTGTGTTGACAGCGTGCAAGAAACTTGCTATGCCAGGCAGTGGCTCTACTCTCTTTGCCACAGCGTACCCGACGAGCGCATTTCGATTGGGGCGAAATGCAAAAACACCCGTGTACTTAGATTTAGGGGCACGTTAACGAATCCCAGCCGGTCAAAATTGATCCGGAGTTCCCCGCTGCGGCAGGTCTCATATCCAGATCGTACTTTCGGCACGTAAAATCCCACATTATATATATATATATATATATATATATATATATATATATATATATATATATATATATATATATATATATATATATATATATATATATATATATAAACTTCGCCGCAGTGTAACGAACGGTATGTTCACTCTTGCCGACGTTCCTGGGTTGAGGTTATGTCTTTGGAGATTAGCCATATCACTCTAAGAATAATTTACACCCTTTGGCGTGCCCCTTCTGCCACACAACAACAATCGTCATCTCCCATGATGCGTTTGCGCATCATGGGATGCCCATCCCATGATGCGAGCCCGGTACTTTCAGTAAAGAACGGCATGCGCGTTATCAGCAAGATAGCCTTCCCGAAAGGAAAGTAGCGGGCGCGGCGTTTTCAAGAAAGGAAACGCGCCAAGGCAGATGACGATTATTGTTATGTGGCAGAAGGGGCGCTCCAAAGGGTGTAAACTGTTCTTAGAGCGTGCGATGCTGGTGAGTGAGTGAACTTTTCTTTATCCTCGGTAAAAGCCGTGCATCGCAAACAGCCCAGTGGCATTTCCAACACGTGAGCACATATGAATAGGGCGTACGCGGTAAAGGGTTTGTATTCGTGCGCTTCCGCTAATGCATCATGTGGCGCGCCATCTGCAGCCAGCGCTGGGAAGCATCTAAGGTGCATGTATCTTAGATAATATCTCAGACGCTCTTAAGTATTTTGTATCTGTATCATGATACGTCTGGCGAGATGTGTACCAGTGTCTGTATTTCTCATACATGAAAGAATGTATAGTGCATCTTAGAACACAACGTACCGGGGGCTATCGCAACATCACCGTGCGATACTATAAACGTTAGCTGAATTTCGCTTCTCAAGATGATACGTGCTGCTACTAAGCCACCTGGATAAAACTAAAGGAAGCAACATCCTTTCATATTTCCGCCAGAGCATTCCGGCGAGGGCAGGCGACGAAGTGGGCGCGTAAACGCTATCGCATAAACGCTAAAACGTTTACAGACAAGGCAAACTCCGCAGTGGTATTTGCGTTATCCTGCAGATGCTTCTTATTGACGTTCTTGTAATTAGATGGCGACCCGCTAGCTAGTCGGCAAGCAGAGCAGTGACTCAAATCAGTTACAAAAGCCACAATCAAAATCCGCTGACAGCAGCACAGCGTTTAAAGAGATTTTATGTTAAGCAGCTAAAGCAACCATAATAAACTATTTCAGAAGGAAAACATTTCACTTTAAGCAAGAAAAACGGTAGTTTTGAGATGCTCACAGATTTTTCATCGTAGTTAAGAAATTTCCAAGCAAACATTTTTATGCTTACGCCTTTGCTGCTACAATCATATACGTATATGTATAACAAGAAATTTGCGAATGTATCGAAGTATGTTAACATACAAATGGAAAGTATCATATCGGATAGAATAATTTCAGCAGTATCTTGTATCCGTATCTCAACTTCGTTTTGTTCGAGTATCTTGTATCGTATCATGATAAAATTGGAAAGTATCTTTGCCGAGCCCTTCCTACAGCGCAGTTTCGTTCATCTAGAGCAAATTACCCCGCGAAGAGCATCTACAAGGTGAATGCGTCCATGAACGCGTGCCTGGATATGCATGGCATGCATTTGTTTACATGTATTTGCATGGTATGCGTGCATAAATATGGGTTCACTTCGTCCTTACAGCTTCCACTAGCTTGGAGACTTTGCGAACTGATCCTTCTACGACAAATACTGCTTTATAAATGCAAAATTTTAAAATGACTACATTTGTGCGTAGTAACTAGTGGTTCTGGACTGTTTAGATTTCTATAAGTGCTTTTAAATAAAAAAAACGAAGTCTAATAAATAACGTTACACTACTGTTTGAAGGCATAAGCGCAAAGAATTGGCAATTGCATACACTTGTCTACCATTTCTAATATTGTAGAACGATCGAGCTGACAGAGTTTCCTCTGGTTATTTCCGTAGGAACATTCAGCTTGTGATTACCTCTGTGCGTTCTTTTTTTTTCAACAAGGAAGTGTTCCAAATACCTACGGACTGTTTCTCAGCTCTCGCACGCCTTCCTCGTTTCATCTATGCACTTTACCGAGCTTTTCCAGTTGTGCTGGCGCCGGCGGGCTTGCCTGCATTATTTTTTGTGAACGTTTTGACAAAATGGTCATAAAAATCATTTTGTACGTGCACGCAGATTTTTACGCCGGAATGATGGGCAGTTTTCTTGAATTCTAAATGGCAATTGACTGCTTGAATGGGTGCCTCAAACGTTCCAGCACTCTTGAGTATTTTGTACGGCGTTGCAATCATACGTAAAACGTCAAAATTTATGGAATCTGTTGTTGCTAAAGCGCGTTCTACTTCGGCGACATTTCGTTCATATCTCGACAAGTTCGCACACTGCAAACTGCAAACGTTTTATCCTCTGCGAAGCGTCGAGAACTGCAAATAATATAAATTTGATAATTCAGTAGGGCACCTATAACCAAAAAAGTACATGATTTTTCTAAGAAGTTTCTTTTAAAATACAATCGGCAAGCTTTCGCTCGATACGCACGATATTTCTCAAATGACTCGCATTTTAAAGATCTATTAAACTCTATACCGCGCACGAAATAGAAATGGTTTGTTCTTTCGCAAGTATCGTACGCATATCTAATTTGGCGGACTTGTATTATCGCAAACCCAGAAGATGATGAAAAGTAAAGAAACACTAATTCTAGACTCAACTGAGAACTACAATAAATTTTGAGCAGGCGCCCACGTTTGTTAAAGTGGTAGCGCGCAATATGCGAAGGACCTTCCGAAAGTGACTTTTATCATTTATTTGCTCGCGGGAACTGCACTGCCTGAAAAGTACACCATGAATTATACTCGTTGCACTATTTTTCCACACAGTCGCCACCAAGATTGCGACATTTGTCGTAGCGCGCAATCACTTTGAAGAAGCCCCTCTGATGAAATTCGATGCCTTGTGATGCAAGGAATTGTCGCACAGCCTTCACAACCTCAGCATTGTTTTGAAGTGACGTCCCAAGAGCGCGCCTTTAAAAGCGGGGAACAGGGGAAAGTCCGATGGGGCAAGATCGCGGCTGTAGGCCGGCTGATTCAATCCCTCGCATCCGAAGCGAAAAATCTGTTCTTGTGTGGGCCTTGTCGTGTGTGGTTTTGCGTTGTCGTCCAAGAGCATAACGCATTGACTCAAGAGACCTGGTCTCTTTCGTGGAATGGCGGAACTCAATTTGGTGAGGGCGTCGTAGTAGGGTGCCACAGTGATAGTCCCTTCATGGAGGAAATCAAGGAGACACACACCTTTCGCGTCCCAGGGTATTGTGGCCATAACATGGGGCACGCCCGTCTGGTGCTACTCTGTCTTCTACCGCGCTCTGCGCGTGCGGCATTCCTCTTCCTCTGACGTTCCTTCTGTCGTTGAACCATCAACGGGAGTGGATTCTTATGGCATTGTTTGTTTCACCTGGTGTACCATCTTCTCTTTAAAAAAAAAAAATGACGAAACTTACTTTCGGAACGTCCCTTGTAATACAAGAAACGTATAGCTCAGTAGCGCAGTGTTGGCGTCGGTCAGTTGCGCAGTTCATGTTTTTATTTCACTACTTTGTTTGTTTTTTTGCTAAGAGTTTGCAATAGCCATCTTTCTCAGTGGCCACATTTTTCACGTTTCACTGGTAATAAAGTATAAAAATTTGGTTGATATTTTCAAACAAATAAATCTCAATCAAAGATAAGAAGACGGCTACGCAAGAGCAACAAGCTAAAACTGTTTTACGAGGCAAGCTGCATTGCGTGTGCGCTCTAACTAAAAGTTATGGGCATAGCTTTTTAAGCTATATCTGCAATACTATCTACGCGTATACCCTTCACATGCGCCATGCTCCTTTGAAATAATATTGCTGTAGCTTCTAATGGTTGCCCCTATGCCTCTACCTCGACGGTTTGAAAAGAAGTCTTGGAGCCGACATCCTCTGCCGCATCTAGATGCAGAAACAGCTTCGGTGTATTAAAGAAATGAAAAACACTCCACAAATCATGACAGTGATTGCTCCGAGCGTTATCGCCCATACCGCAAAAACTTACAGGATATAGCATGGGAGTTCAGGTACACATTCCTGCAGGAAAAAGAAGTGCTTCAGTATAACCACGAGAGGCAGTAGCGGCCGTCAAGTTATACCAAGCTCGTAACACTTGGGGCTGTATTCCATTGCACGGTGAACGGCTAATGGTGTTCTTTGTTGAACTGCTACTTTTTACCTGAGGATTTCAAGAAACGTGAAAAATCATTGGTTAAAAAAAATTAAATTTGGCGCTTTAAGTGCCAAAACCACTGTGTTATTATCAGGCAGCGCACCGTATACATATATAGTGGGGGACTCCGTAATAATTTTGGCTTCCAGTGGTTCTTTAATGGGCTCCCATTGCGCGGTAGAGGGATGTTGTTTTGCGTTTCGCCACATAAGAAAGTGGCCTCCGCAGCCGGGATTTCTTTTCGCGGCCGTCTGTGCTTGCATATCTTCTTCGAGAGCAAGTTCCCCTTCAGCTTTCATACGCTTCAGGCTCTAATTGTAAATCACATTTTCTTATACGTGCAAGGTGCCCTGAATTTTGACAAAATTTTTTTGGAGAGGGTAGCTGATTGTATGACTTCGTAAACACGCATTTTTATAGTAATCTGCAAAACGAATTGCAGAATTGCAGAATTGCAGAAAGAAAGAAAGAAAGAAAGAAAGAAACAAAGAAAGAAAGAAAGAAACAAAGAAAGAGAATACAAGATAGCATTAGGAAGAAAGAAACTAACAGGCACATCGGTTAATCAGACACATGTCCGGTTTGCTATCGTGCAGTGGAACAAAGGGATGCGGGGACGATAAGAGAGAAAGAAGGTAAATGCCAGAGTGCGCTAGGTTGCGTGCTCATGTCATTGTGTACACCAAGTCTGCAGATGGTCGCAAGATCATAAAGATATTGGAGCAGTGCTCCCGTTGCTTTCTGCGGCAGCACCGCGCGTGACCTTGGTACAAGAAAATTTAGTCATGACAACGTTCATGAGTCGAGCCTATTTAATGCTGTCGGGAAAGATCCGGGCTGTACATCATACCGGGGCAAATACACAAAAGGTCTTCAGTGGAAGCTATGCTTCCATAAGAGTCCCAGATGTGCGTGTCATACTTTCTAAGGAACGAATAAATGTTGGTAAATGCTGCCCCGTTATGGAGGCGGCGCTACGTTGCCACATTAGAGCTTAGAGCCAGAGCCAGGGTGTCGAACTGGAGGTGAACCGAAAAATGAAAAGAAAAACGTTATTTTGTCTCTAAGCAGAATTGATCCGGAGCGTTATATTTTTTTTCTCTCCGGAGTTAAGTTGAAACGAAAAAAATAAAGGTTTCCGTTCAGGCTCGCCACCTTCACTGCAGATTTTTCATCCATGCATTGCCTGCAGTTGGGGCTCAATTTTAATAACTCGGTTGTAAATACGCACCATACGTCTATGCTTTTAAAAAACATCAGCATCATTAGTGCTGTTTTAAACTGATCGTGTCGGCGGCCGGACATGTTAGTAACGCACGCGTAAGCGTTTGAAATTGGTCACCGTCAAATAGATTTTCTATAGTAAGAGGCTTCTATATGACCGTTGAAATAATGAAGTACTTCCTAGCCTGGCGGTGGCTTTCAATCGCACCAGTTGAAGTATGCGCAGTACTAATGACATATTGCTGCTGACATATGCATCCGCTACGTGACTTTTAAGGTGAAACTTTCTCTGCCTATCGTCCTGGTTGTTGAGGAGGAAGGACTGAGGCGACGCGGTAGTAGCGCGTCGTTTCCTAGGTGGTGCGATAGAGGCAGAATTGCGCCTCGATCTGGCGAAACCGAACGTGCGGGTTCTGGGGCCAGCAGGATGGCAGGCGAAGCTGCAGAGACGTGACGTAGTGCGGACGTGAGTCCTGATCCGTGGAGGGTTTGGGAGGACCAGTCGTTATCTTCGTCCTAAGTTACCATTTGAAGCCGAATCGACGCCAGAATGTTGTTATTGTTGTTGCTCTCCTGGGTGGCTGTGGCGTAGAACTGCGAGCCGTGGCTTCACGCGCCACGGTCAGGCGCCATCTTTATTTTCTTCTCATGCGGGCGCGCGCTGTCCGGCTTCTAGGTGCCCACGCCCCAAGGGAGGGCGCTACACTAGCATTCCTGTGGGATATGCTAAATTCTTTTTTTTTCAACTATACCAACTACGTGTGGCGTGAAGAACACGCGTAATCTTTTTTTGTGCAGCTTAGCAGCAGCATCGAGCTTTTTACGAAATTAGTTTGCGCCGTCTTCTTCTAATTATTCTTCGGTTATTCAAATGAACCTAAACCGGGTATAATCGCTTCAGACAGTTTTTTTTTCTGCAGAGTTCAATCAAAACTTAGCCGCTTCCGCTGAACGCGAAGGAAAAGCAAAACGAAAAGTGTTTCCGTTCTACACTCTGCTTTTGGCAGGTATGAATGTTTAACGGTGGAAATGAAATATTAAAGAAAGATAGGCAAAGTGCTAGGGCCGGTGAGTATGTACCTATTACCTGATTGGTTCCAGCAGACTAGGTGGCTATTAGGCGCCGCCTCGCTTCGGAGGGGATGCAAATAACTTACCATCATCATGAAGAACGTTGAATTATTTATGGAGATTTGCAGCTTTATGGAAGCATATAGTGTTTGCGAACGCCGGTTCTAGACGTTAAGAGAAGAACAATAAGCTTGTTTAAGGGATTTAGTCAGGAAATGAACTTACGTTTGCAGCATTGTTTCACTGGGAGGAGGACCGGAATCGTTCGGCCTCCTTCATGGAGGGATCGCGCTGTCCGTAGTTAGCGAGGTCATCACTAGCAGTGAGAGTCTGTCCCGGCCATTACTTAAAGGTGATTACATGCCTTTTATATAGAGGTTGATTGTGATCATTTCTTATTTTACGCGCCAGCTGCCCATGAGTCCTGTGATGTAAAGCAAATTGCAAGCGCTGAAGCGCTGCCTTGTATCACAGAATGTGACCCGGTTAGCAAGTAGCTCTTGCACGACGTATTCTACAGGAATCAAACTTTTCTTTAGTAATAGGGAAATTTGTACTCTAAGTAGCCGAACGAAAGAGCACATGTATCCTCGAAGAATTCTTTTTTTTTTACGTGGAGCGCAAGTGTTCAATTCTTGCTCCGCATGCGAATCGCACTTAGATGGTTATATATAATGTCATGTGTAGACAAAGACAACGCTGATGCGGCATTAAAATAATGAATGCTTAAATAAAAAAATAAAACACAAGACAGCATTCACACCGAAGGAACGAAAACGCGGACAGTGTGTTAGCGAATGATATAGATGCTGGGATTAAAATGCGAACTGTACTGACTGGGGCAGCCCTAATAAACACATGACTACAAAGACTCATGACCTTCGAAGAGTAGACCGTGGCAGTGTATGTATTTATTTCTTTCGAGTAACACACACGTGAAACGAGGTATAACGCTTTTGTAAGCTTTGGCACATGATGTCTTCAAGGCCGCTGGTCTCCGCCTGTTTTCTTCTTGGCTATTCGAGTCGATTTGTTTGTCATCATAAACAACCACCAAACGAATCAAGACCTGAGATATCAAAAGAAAAAAAAATATGGAGCTGTGGTTTGAACTTCTCAAAGTGCCAAAAACACGCCCCCTCTCTTGCCACCCCGGGTGCCTCATAGTTTTGCGCTTCCTTAGACACAACGTTTTCTTCTTCTTTCTTTTTATGCGGTGAATCAAGGTTAATGCAGTTTAGAAGCACAAGTACAAATTTTCCTCCGTGCTTTCTTTTCCCTTTTCTCTTTATATGTTTTATTTCTTTAGGACAGCATTATTATTACTTTTTGTTGTATTCTTACCCGTCGTACGTGCCCTAAGTACACGGACGCTTGCTAACTCGGGTTTCTCGAGACACCCGTGTAATGGCCGTCCGCGTCGTCTCCCCTATTAGCCTCGTTGTACGAGACTTTTGTGTCCAATGGACGTGACTTAGGCTTGTGAGTGGCCAGCCAAAGGTTACGACGGCAGCAGCCGCGGCGCCCGCAGCGATTACCACCACTGCAGGGGCTTTATGACTTGCTAGATTTCTTTTTCTCTTTTGTCTTCTTCTAGGCGCTTCTCAATTTGTCTTTTTTTTTGTTTCTAGGGCGTTTTTCTCTCGACAAAGCCCGCAGCCCATCTGTTCGCAAACAGCTTCCCATGGCGAGCTGTTTGCGTTGACAACAATCCTCCTGTGCCAAAAAAAAAAAAAAGTTCCGCAGAAGCGCCTAAAGAAGAATGCTGTCTTGTGAAGTTCGAATCATTTGATACTACATGGCTAAATGTTGTGACAGGTTAATTGTGTTCCTGACGTATTAATCTGTTCTATATTCTTACACTCAACTTCTACCATATGCAATGTTGCAAAAATAAAAAGAATTAACTTTGTATTAAAATATTTCTAACACAAGAGATTCCATTGAGCTCGTCTAATTCGTTTTACGGCAAGTTGGGAGCAATATTTGTGCCTGAACGCGAGTGTGTGTTCCTCAATATTCAAATTAATTTAATTCTGGGGTTTTTACGTGCCAGAACTACGATTTGATTATGAGGCACGCCGTGGTAGAGGACTCCAGACTAACTTCAACTATCTTAGGTTGTTTAACGTGCTTTCACTGTATCCTAGGAGCGCATTTTTGCATTTCGCCTCCGTTGAAATGTGGCCGCCGCGGCCAGGATTAGTTCGCATCCACTCGTGCTTCACAGTGCAATGCCAAACCACCGAGCCACCACGGCGAGGTTTGAAAATTGTTTTAGTCAGTTTTCAGAGTGGCATTCTTCACGAACACGAGACTTTACCGTGAACTGTTACCTTAAAATCCACACAAACTTCATATCATTTGCCGTGAGAGGTTATAAAAAAGTGCGGTTTACGTTCCTGTTGAACATTCAGAGGCTTGCTTGAGCTTTTCTTAGTCACGTGAAAGATGGGCATTCTGCCGTCGTTCAATCAACAGATCCAGAGTTGTCGTGCTTGCTGAGTGACAAGCCTTCACCTCGAAAATCCTCTATTTGGCGCTCTTTATTAGTGCAGTGATGAAGCTGTCGTCTGAGGAGTCATCGAGCATTCGAGTATATTTCTATTGCATTTGTTAGCGTTAGGCGCAAAGGCTACAGTGGCCATATAATGCCAAGACATTCGAAGAGAGTTTAGCATAGTATAACTTTTTTCTTTGTATATACTTTGACATGTACCGTATGTTCCGGCCGTGGTAGCAATCATGACTTCTCGCCAAACACTCAACTTGCACGTAGAGAACTAGTTATGTTCGGTGAGGCACAAAGCATGCAATTCAAACTGATATTTGGCAATTATTTCTAATAACAAAACATACACCATAATAGACACTGTTGTCGAAAGCAGATTCTAGCGCCAGGTAAAGGCCTATTGCAAAAGAATTAAGCTCGATTACCTATTCTTGTCAATCTTATTTACAAAGATTCGTAGCGTTATACCGAATCATGATAACGTATGTGGCCTGATTTTGTCTTCTTGAGGCGACCTTGTCCTTCTAACAGAAATTTAGCTTTACTCATCTGTTACTGACTCCAGAACCTTGGCCTTGTATCCTTGTACTACTGGGATAGTTCACCAGGGAAAAAGTAATAATACGCACAGCCCGCTTTTGTAAACGGAGTAACGGTGTTAGTTGCGTATGCAACTAACACCGTTACTCCGTTCACAGCACCACGATCACAGCACCACGATCTCCACGATGATCACCACGATGATCTGATCTGAGCACCACCACGATGATCTGATTCACAGCACCACGATCCAGACTGCACCAATTTCGAGAAATAAATTTTGAAAGTTTCCCACGAAATGTGTTAGCGTTCCAGTTGCCTTCCTAATTTATTTTTTTAAACGCTGTTCTGCGCATTGAAGCACAAAAGTAACTGGAACGCCAATGCATTTCGTCGGACACTTTGAAAATTAATATCTTGAAATTGGTTCATTCCCTAAAATTCGGTCCAAGTCGACGAGCTTTGCGAACTCACCGGCTATAATTCCTATATTCAAATATGCACCGTAAGGTAATCATTTAGAAAGTTAATTAGCCTAACTATATTAACTATTCCATAAATAATTTAGTTTCTCGTGGAAGTAACGGCCGCCTCAACGAGTAACTTCGATCAAGGATTAGAATTGTCCTACAAACCACAGTCAATTGTAAAAAAAAATGGTGCAGCTAAAAAGCACCCTGTATAGCAATGTTCCTTTTAAATACCAAAAATATGAGCAACTTCAACTGTCATCTTTTAAGTCTTTCGAAAGAAGTTCGGTCCCAATTGATTGGCGAACCGAATAGGTCATTCAAGCTTCAAAAAAAAGTAACACGTCTCATCCGGGCATCCACCGGACCATTGCCGTCACCAGTGTCTGCCGCAAAATTATGGAGCATATAATATATTAAGAGACAGGTCTTTTCTTGTCATCGCTGAACGTTTTTATTCTTTCTAAACGTGGTTTCCATGACGGCCACTTCCAGCGGAATGCAGCTTGACCTCCTTTTGCAAGGCATTCCCTCGCACCGTGACCTAAACGTATCCATTGATTGACGCTTTACTTCCCGACCTTGTGAAGGCTTCTGATAAAGTCACACACAATCGTATATTGCTCAAGCTATGGTATCTTAACTGAGATTACCACGTTTTTCAATGTATTAACATTTTTTGCTAAACGCCAGCAGTTCGTGTTCTCTAAAACCCACTCCCCCCCCCCCATCCCGAGTACTCTCAGATGCCAGTCAGGGTCTATTGTTTTTAAACCATCTTAATTATATGACTAACCGGTGTGTTCAATCAAACATATGACTCCTTGTGGATGATTGCATTGTATACACTGTAAGAAAAGCCTGCACCCTAAATTAACTTTTTAGTTAGTAAATCATTTTTCAGTGTACCGCCCCATATTGAAGGCTGCCCGTGTCTTTATCCTACACAACGCTTTCTTCCTATAGCAGGAATGCGTTATAATTGGTTCATGTCTTTAAATATTAGCGAACTTCTTTGATTTCCTTTCATAGCCGCTGAAACTACGCCTCTTCAAATTGTAAGATGCACGGTTACCCTACGTAGCTTTCCGTGACTCGGTTAAATACCTTGGCATACAGCGTTCTTGCAAACTTATTTCTTCACCGCAGTTTAACTAAATCACCAATTCTGCTAACCGCATACGAGGTTACTTGAATGGAAGAATAAATTGTTGCTGTTGTAGTTGTTCTTATGCCGAAATCAGCTATATGTAAAAAAAAAGAAAAGAACAGGCACGCCTTCAGGAGTTTCGCGTGAAAAACCGTGATATGAATATGAGTCACGCCCTAGTGGAGGTCTTCGGGTTAGCTTTGACCACCTTGTGTTTTTCAACGTGCACCCAGTTGGCAGTATAAAGGCGTTCTTGCATTTCCTGCCAATCGAAATGCGGCTGCCGTGACCAGGATTTCATCGCCCGCCCTCTGGCTTAGCATCGCGACGCCAAAGTCATTACACCACCGTAGCGGGTACCTCTTCACTACCTTCTGTCAAATTACTGAGCTATGTAACACTTGTCGGACATACACTTGAGCATGCTAGTTGTGTTAAGATGTTAGAGTTGTTCCCGAACTGTTCCTAAATATTCATTTTCTCTAATTACTACGGCCGTACACCCTTCAGTCACGAATTACGATTGACTGTCGGTAAACGTGTGAAATTAACATAATTTTATGCCAAGGTGCTGGAGGCTCCATAGAAAGCAAGTCAAGATAGGAGAATGAAATGTCCATTTTATATAGTGACCTACCATAATTGCGCAGTATTTACGTATTCATAATTTGTACAGTCAGTCATGCAATGCCATAAAAGATATTGAATCACCCGCTTGAATTACATTCCCAGGTTATTATTGGGTGCACGCATTACAACAAAGAAAGAAAAGATCTATTGCAATTACTACCGAAACGCCCCACTTGATACGTCACGTCAAACACGGCGTGCCTTCACCAAAGCGGTCGTCTGAAGTTATACATTTTACTCAGAAATGAAATGGATGTTCTGTAGGAAAGCAAATAGTCAATTTACGCAAAGATTAATGTTCGTTGTCCATTCCTTGCAGCCACTGCACAGAAACGGCACAAATAAATCGCGTCCGCAAACGTGTAGGCCGTGACTGAAGGGGATACCGGTGTCACCGCCTTAATATCACAACTTCGTGTTCCCACACACGCGTTTCGTCGTACGCAAGCAACCCTCTGCCGTTTTCAAAATTGCTTCATTTCTTAGCAGCAAACAACACCTGCCGTGGGGGCACAGTGGCTTTGTCGTTTCGCTACTAAGCCCGAAGGCGAGGGAACAAATCCCCGCCGCGGCGGCCACAATTCGATGGGAGTGAAATGCGAAAACGCCCGGGTATCCCGCATCGAGCTCACGTGCGAGCACCTCAGGTGGCGAAAAATTTTCCGAAGTCCCTCACTACGCCTTGCCTCATAGTCATATGGTGGTTTTGGAACGTTAAACATAAAAAATTTAATTATATACCATCAAGCAACGATCTCATTCGACGTGCGCATCGCATACCACGCAGCAGCCACAAAAGAGACATAGACAGCACTTGTCTTCGTCGTTCTTTGAGTCCCTTTGTATATGTAAGCGCTGTAAGTGAAGCTAGCAGCAAAACGCCGTGTATCCTCGACGCACACAACACGATGAGATATAAAAATGTTGTTCCCACGCACTGCCCAAGGATGGAGCGTTCGTGCCAGCATCACTTTGATAACGAAGGACCTACTGTTCAAGTCCGCCATGGCATAACATTTCAGCATGCTGTTCAACATTTTCAACATGGTTTAATCCGCTAAAGACTGTAGTTTAGCCTAGCAATAGGGTGTGCCTTCTCTCCTGTTGTGCGTTTCGTTGCCCTAAAAAATAATAACATGCAATACCAACTACCCCACCGGTCTGTTTTGTTGAAATAGGGTGTCGTTCTAGCCCATTTCTATTTTTTGCGCAGGCTTCCTTTTGCTAGCGTCCCCGCTGGCTCTCCGCTTAGCAAAGTACTATAGAATGAAAAAGAGAACAACGGGACACCACAACGTTTCCCTAACTCAATAGAGGCCCAGTTGTATACCATGAGCGGCTGCTCTCTATAGGTTTGCTCAAACCGCGGAGGAACAACCAATGAAAAGAGATAAGAAAAAAAATGAAGCAGACAATGCTACGGGAAACAGCGTAGCCGCATGCCGCTCCAGTACGCTTTGTTTTCTCTGTTTGCTGAAATGCGGGCGGAAGTCCATTCCGTCTGTTTCCGCGAACTAGCACTGCACTCAGGGAAAGAGCACGCAAAATAATTTAGCACGCGAAACTTTCCTTTTTGGCTCACCTAGGAGAATGTAGTAGAACTTTTGAGGTGTACGTTGGTTCGTTTTTGTTCTTAACTTCATCATCCTATTCCCCCTTTTTTGTGGAGGGCGGTTTTCTTTTTTATGCAATGCGAAACTGCGCGGTTCTGCAGAAAGCTTGGGAAACCTGTTATTTCGGCTGGTGGAACGGCAGATCTTTCCGACTGTAAACGTAGATGAAGAGAAGTGATTGGGACTTAAAAGAACAACAAAGCAATCGTCTAAGCTCTGTGGTAAATATTTTGAACAGGAAGTGTTCCTCTAGCACTGCCATTAGTTGCGTTTAACGGAATCACATAGACGAAAACAGGGCTCAGGAAGGTGCACGAATGCTTCCATAATGAAATACTGCAGCTTTTAACGGCAGTCATGGTGCTCAATCTGTTTCGTACTGCACAGCCTTCACCTGCTTTAAGCCTCTGTGGTAATGGAAGGAATCACGTAGAGGAATCGCTTAGTTAGAATAAATTGCAAGAAGACTAATCAGTGCTTCCCTTCTTGCGGAAGTAAGTACTTTTTTTAAATTGTGTGCTTTAAGGCCTCGAAACTGCGCAGTCGCTTACAAGGAACGGCATAATTGCCGGGCGGTGAATTAAATTTGGGCATGTGGTGCTTTTATGCCTGTACTTTATTTAAAGTGCACGGACGTTTTCCCATTCAGCCTCCATCGACGTACGGCTGCCACCACCTAGAACGGAACCCGCCACCTCACGCTGGCAGAAGAAAACATTCAGTCACTGAGCTACGTCTGTGGGTGTAGTATGTTAATACGTTCTTGGCACTCAAGTATAATCTAAATACTCGCGGTTATGAAAGAGCGAAAAGTCATAAAAGACTGAGGAACAAAAAACTAGTACATCCTTTGTCTCTCAGTAGTTTGCTTCTTACGATTCTTTATAGTTTTTTTATGAGGTAATACATGTTTGCAAAATCGGTTTACTTACTATATGATACCTGTGGAGAATTATTGTGCTTGAGCCCTGGCTCTTACTTTTGGCCAGCGTCCTGCCACTAGCTGTTGAAGTAAGTGTAAATGAGGTTTTGCATAAGTTTCCCAGAGTGAGCGGTCTTTATCTCATTCCACATAAGTTCCACCAACACACCAATAAACGCACCATGTGGAAGTGCCCTGCCAACGTACACCATCTTCAGAAAGTCAGTACCTTCTAAACTACCGCACAACCAGCGTACTGGCAGTTGGCAGGAGTGTACCACTCCCCTGCGAAAGTTTGAAAAACTAAGGTGGCAGCTTCCGGTGCAGCACGTCAGGTACGTTCTGGTCCAGGAGGCGTGAGCCTACCTGGAGGCCTGGGCGGGGCCTTATTTCCTCTGCGACTAATAAATGTTCTTTCTCTCTCTCAGTCACTGTCTACGCCAACTGTATTGAGAATTTATGCGAACATGTTTCTTTTACTAGTATAACTTGCGTTGAACGAGATGAGTGTAACCATGAGTCCACGCCATCTCGCCAAGTTCGCCGTTTTGTTGACGCTTTTTGAATTATTGATTTTTGAGGATGCCATAAAGAAAAAAAGTAAGTTAATTTTAGTGGGATCATCATGACCCCAGACTTTATAGTTTCGTACCCATGAAGCCTAACTACTAGAACAAGGCCGAGGTCATTCCAATGGGCAGCCTAACAATGTAAATGGCAAGTGGCCTACGATCGCATGGCGGTTTACGCAATAACAATAAGAAAGACAACGTACCGAGCATTTTCTCAGTTGCGAACCAAGTAATCGTTTTCTTGCGCGAGACAAGCTGCAAATGCGCGAAACAGGATAATTCACTCTACTGCCTAATTTGTCTCACTTACGGGCAAACCATGACTGATTGTCGACCAATCGAATCGACGACACCACGAGGCCCAGCACGTCGCTTCCGAGCAGGTGCACGCTTGCCTCGCAGGTTCCTTTGAGTGCAAATTCCTAGCCGCTAAAAATCAAAGGAGAAACAAGTGTAGCATTAATTTGCCATTAAAAGAAAGGGTGTTGAATTTCTGCTGTCGATCCGTTGTACTACTTATGATTCACGTCAAATTACATTGAATTTCAACACTCACTGAGCCAGCACAAAGAGACTTCAATGAAACTTCCGAAGAAGCGGACACAATTTTACGCAAAGCGTACAAAACAGCACTTCACCTGCCGAACAATACATCGACAGAGAAACTAATGGCACTTGGTTTAAGCAACACCTTCGAAGAATTAAAAGAAGCCCAAAGTATCGCACAGCTCATGAGACTCCAGCAGACCAAAACGGGAAGGGAACTGCTAATAAGGCTAGGCTTCGCGGAATCAATCAAAGAAACCCAAAGAACGGAGGGGATTCCTGATGAATATCGGAAAACATACACTGTTAGCCCCCTACCCAAAAACATGGACCCAAACCTCCACACGGCGCGAAGGGACGCAAGGGTGAAATACGTCGAAAAGTACCTGGCCACAAAAAACACAACAGTATACACAGATGCTGCAGTATACGCCAAGCAAAGAGGCACAAACATAGTAAAGACAGCTGCGATAGTAATAAGCAAGGACTACAAAGAGATCAGCAGCGCGTCAATGAAGGACTGCTCGGTAACGGAAGCTGAGGAAATAGCCGTAGCTCTAGCGGCAGTGGAGGGCTACCGATCCGAAAGGTCTTTAACAATACTCACCGACTCGCAAACTACGTGTCGGAATTACATGAACGGCAGAATAGGACGCAGAGCGCTTCACATCCTCCGCTCCTGCAGGGCTAACAACAAAGTCAGGCATACAATTTTCTGGGTACCGGGACACGCTGGAATAGAAGGGAACCTAAGGGCGGACAAGGCAGCTCGAGAGCACACAAACCGAGCGGCCACAAGCACCGACCCTGAGGAACCCATACCAGTCAACCCAAGCTACTCAGACATTTTGAATTACTATAAGGGGGTCCGAATCAAATACCCTCCACCCCACAACAGCCTAAATCAGCATGAAGCAACCTCTTGGAGGAGGCTGCAGACAGGAACATATCCAAACCTAAACACACTAAGCAAGATGTTTCCCACCCAGTATAGAGACATTTGCCCCTGGTGCGGCGCCAAGCCCACCTTATATCACATTACATGGGAATGCGTTCAGAATCAACAATTCCTTCAAATAAAAGACCCGAGTGCGGAGCAGTGGGAGAGGGTGCTCTCCAGCAGCGACCCGAAAGTCCAGCATGGACTAGTAAGGCACGCTCGCCGAGTAGCCACCCTCAGTGGTGCCCTGGAATAGGGGCGTCGACCCTGCGCAGATGGGGAAGAAGACCGTGAAGACGGCCGACCGCATCTGCCACCGCTAATTTCTAACCAATTAGAGCAAATAAAGTTTTTCCTCCTCCTCCTCCTCCGATGTGCATTGCTCCGTAGTTTTTCCGATGACGACATTATATTGAGTTCTCGTTTGGAGTTCTTTTTGCATAGGGTGTGACATGGAATGAACTTAACTTTACTTGTATGACGTTAACTCCCCCTCTCTCGTTCCTCCTCTGCTCCAGTTCAGTGGGCTGTTCAGTGGAAATTCACTGAGTGGTTGTACGGTTCAATTTATGTGAGTGCTGCAAAGTGCCGTAAGTTACCCTAAACTTGGTCCCGTCATATGTGCCTTTCCTAAACACAGGAAGTAGCTGGCGGCGAGGAGAGGGAATGCGGGTGGCATATCGACGTGCCATTGTCAGGTGGAAAGGTGACTTGGCGCCCGTAGGGGCCGCGTGCGAGAGCTTGCATGTGCACGTCAACACAGGAACATTCGCTCCATCGACCCCGGCGCCCGCCCTAACTGAATTGACGAGTGAAGAAAGGATCCTTGGTCAGTGCAAGGGACGTCGAAAATACAGCATCGCTCGGAACAATAAGGAGGACGTTCTTTTCAAAATGATAAGCATGTGAGGACAACGCGTCGCCAGGAGAAGGGTGCAAGGAGAAGGAAAGGTTGTGGTCGGCCCAGGTTCCTGCACACTCTCTTCTCTGCCGCTTCGGAGAAGTGGGAATGGAGAGGAACATTCAGGCACCCTAGCGGTTGCAGCTTCTTTCAGCTGCGCTCTGTCGCTGGCAATAAAAAAAAAGGAGGGGGGAAGGAAAAAAAAATGCAACAGTGACTTGTTTGGGTGTTTTTCTTATTTTCTGTTATATTTATATAGTAATATGCGATATGACCTATGTGAGCGCCGGTATGCTCGCCATTTACCATGCTTTAGTTGTGGCCTCTGAGATTAAGATGGCGCGCCTACAACCTGTAGAAATCTACGAGGCCAAGCCTCAACATTCCTCTCGATAATAAACCATTTTGTCATCGCCTACAACAGTAATTCGAGCAACAACGTATTTTATTGTATCAGCCTTGGTGCAAAGCTTACAGCTTTGAAAAAGGATGTGGATTTCAGTCGAAATTTTTTTTTTTAAGTGTTACACCGTACATTCTTAAAAAGGAAACAGGCAACATTGGTAACTTTTCTTTTTCGGACGTTTGCTTGGTCGCCATTTTGTATATTTTGTGGTCTCTGTGGGCGCGTTGTTCGTGTGGTCTGCTCATAGCACGTGTGTGTTTGCTGTAACGCAGTAATGAGACGCATTATTGTCACCAGGTTAGAAGATGAAAAGTGCAATGTACTCATATCCCGTCCTTGTCACAACCATTCCGGATGACAAAGCATCGGCTGACGCCGATGTTTGCAATCTACTGCTGTGTGAGAGCCTGCACGAAGGAAGGAGCGCCAAACCAGCGGCCCCAACGATGATTCTTGTCCTCGGTGAGCACTTTTCTCGTGTTGCGTTTTCGTACGGCTCTCCCAGCGTTAGACTGTGCCTTCAAAACAGATCGCTTTCAAGGTAAAGCGCACTCGACCGTGCATGGCCGTCGGCCCACTTAGACCAAGGTAAATATACCTGGTAGCGTACCTTCCATAGGAGCCCATACGTTCAAAACATGGAGGTTCGTCGGCGGTTCATGCGCCATCTCTATGTGGTGGGAACACTTCCGGCGGAGGAAAAAATAATGTGACGCCATATCCGTTAAAAGCGAAAGTGACGTCAATTTGTTTGGAAGGCGCGAAATTTGTTTTGTTGGTCTGCCTTTGGGGCTATATATTAAGATGCCCCGCCATTCGACTTGATGGGCGTTTCGAGCTTTCAGCATGGAAAGCGATGCAGGAAAAGGCCAGCCGTATGGTTGTCGAAATCGCACCCCTGCAGAGAACATACTTTCTTTGCAGGCCGACGAAAGCTTTAGGTGTAGAGCGCTGATCCTATCGTCGGATGCCATGCCTGTCGGCCAGCGCAGTCGCACGAAAACAACCACACAATTATCTGGCGGTCGTAACTCACTACTTTTGACTGAACAGGTTAAGAAGCGATGAAGTTACCCGCGTAACCAAATTCAGACAAACTTTGACAAGCAAACAGGACAACGTTGGAGGGGGGCGTATTTCAACAGGTGAACTTTACGAGCGCGCCTTTCTGCACATTTCAAGACATGCATTGCATTGCGAATGATAACGGCGTCAACGCCCCCTGTAAAGATGGGCGCTCAAAAGAAGTGTATTGTTTAATGATAATAAATTAAATAAACTTTTATTTTCATAACTTGTCACGAATATATAAAATTGATCAGGAATTTTATTTTCGTTGAATGAATCTAACTGTGTCTCACTTGGATTAAAAATGCTTTGTTCTTTCCCAATGTTTGTTCCCTCCAAACATAGCCGCGCTTCAATCGCTGCTCCCATAACCCCCCTTGCTGATGTCGGTAACAATTTGTACTGAACCGCTTTTCGCCCGAAGCTTCGCGACCTAATTGGATCGACCTTGCTTAGACTGTGCCCCCAAAGCAGGTTGCCTTAAACATAAAGAACGCGCAACCACGCGCGGTTGAAGTACAACGCCCCCCTCCCCCCCGTCCCTCCTTTCCCCCACTGTCATGAAGCGCTGCGTGCGACGGAAGACGGCGCGCTTCCTCCCCTTGCGCGCGCGACATTAAGCCGTTATAGTCTGCTCGCCGTCCCACGCTTTCACTGTCGTACATAGCGTACGGCGCGTGAGGACGATGTTACGACGAGTAGAAGCCACTGCTTATGCATCGCAAAGAAATCTTCTAGTAACTGCCAGAGAAGGTTAACCCAGCACGCATCCGCCGACCTTTTTCCTGCGCGACGCTTCGCCTCGTTCCTTCATCCCCACTTCGCTCAACGTTACCTACACATTCCTCTAGGCGGGGTTACTTTGCAGCGTGCTAGGCGTGCTCCTCCGCACTTCTCCGCCGCGCGAGTCTCTTCACTTCCAGGCGCCTTCCTCGTTAGCTTGCTTCGCGGCCTGAGGCTGACACCGCCGATATAAAGAGCTGGCCAGTTGCGCTTGCGCGTAAAAAACAATTCCGAGTAACAGTAACGAAACCGACAAAGTGAAATAAGAATGAGGTGGCTGCGCGCTAGGTTGCCCGACGAACTTTAGACCTGTCGCTAGATCCGATAAGGGGCACGTCACCTATTTCGCTCTATACACACATGTATACGTTTTCCTAGAAAGTCATTTCCTTCGCGAACTGTTCAGTGGCGGGTCTCGAGAAACATAGAATGCCAACCTCTTGAATTCAAATGTGATCGTATCGAAAAGCGGCACACGATTTACATGTGCGTTCTGTTGGCCTTGATAAAAGTACGGGCGTGGCACGAAACGAGCTCTGCAGTATAACTGCTCTATAGGCTGCCGCTATTGCAGTTCGATGTTTTCTGTATGTAAAACTGCATGTTAATCCCCCCCTCCAGCACGCAGTAGAAGAAAGCAGGGTGAGAAGGGATGAAGGAAATACAGACACAACCGTACCATCTTTCACGAGAGAGCAACTGATAACGTAGAAAGTTGCATACGTATACTACATGTGTGCACAGGGGTGAAGTTGGACAGAAACGCTTTGCTCTGCATGCTCCGCTAGCACTTCTATCCGTGGACAAGCAAGAGTTCTGGTAAGGCATTTCTTTTAAAAAAATTGCCCTTGCAAGAAAAAATGAAAGAAGTGAAAGCCGCGTTATTCGAAGGCTTTCCAAAGTGTCATGTTGGATTCATATTTCAGGGCACTGCTCGATATAAGGGTAACTTCAAAGAAATTAGAATAAAGCAACAGAGAATTCGTGCAGACCAGAGACTGCATACGGAGAGCTGTGCTACTGGGAAGTAAAAGGAAAATAGGTTGCGAAAGACGTTCATGAATATTTCAATACTCTTCTAACGGACGGAATGAGAAATGCTGTGGCGGAATCCCCAAACGACCACCGCCACGGACGCTCCTTAGGACCCCATAACTCACGCCCCACGTAGTGGGCTGCTGTGCCGAACTTTGTCACCTGTGCCAGCGCCAGCCGCAATGCGTGCTTTCCTTGCCACGTCATTTTGTTGAGTTTGGGAGGCCCTAGGGCTTGGATGTAAGTTACGTCGTGTTTCCAACTTTGTGTTTCTCTTCCGTTAGATGTATTTGAATGCATTGCCCCTTTCCGCCCGCTGATCAGGACCCCCTGTGGTATTCCGTGCCATCAGCGGACGCATGAAATTTAGTCCGTTCCAACTCTCGCCCATCGTCAGAACACCTCGACGTTGGTATGGCGTAAGGGAACGGCGGTCTCAAATCTCGCGTTTCCTTTTTGGCTTTGGCGTACGTTCAAACGACTTTTCGCCGGCCTCATAATAAATTGCCTTTAATACGGATACATCGAAATCGGGAATGCGAGTGCGAATTAAAAAAAAATGTCAGCGAAGCTTGAAGCGATGGGCAAGTTGATAACGGTGCACACATACTAACGAAAACGAACAGACACAGTTCAGAAATGCTGTTTTATTGTTATTACTTTTTCCTTAAATGCACTATTTCAAGAGCGTTCCCAAAGCTACCTTACCACAGTGCTCTTTGACACACTGTCGGTTCTTTATAGCTCAGATTACGCAAAAAAAAGAAAAGTTATTGCGTTTCACAGGATATGCTGGCAAGATCTTACCGTAAAGTCGCGTGAACATAACACCTACTCAAATAATTTGCACAATTTCTTTTCCGTTGGATTTCCAGGACAGCCAGAGCCAAGGACAAGGCAGATATTACTTTAGCTGCTGTTTGCCCCGTATGTAAACAAAGAAGAAAAACGAAGAAAAGTGTTCTCTTGCTGTGAACACCTTAAGATTTCAGGTGTACATATTCGACATCTCTTTCTCGTTGTCTCCGAGGCACGAAAGGTATGGGTTTCTTAGATATCGTGGCATGTATAACCGGAGAATAGACCCAGTTTTGAGGGAGAGAAAAAAATGAAAAGCAATACTTAAGAAAAGGCAATACTTCCATATGTGGCAGCAGTTTGAGAAAGAGCAAGAAAGTATTTAATTTTCATATGAAATTTCGTCAGCATCGATGCATCCATGCTGCCGTGAAGCAATTGGGAATGTACCGTTCTAAAGCGATGCTTGGCGTGGAAATCAATGCAAAGGTGTACACATGGCTATGCTTCCGGGGTTTTAGAAAGCATCTTAACAAAAATATTACGGCCAGTTTTCCCTTCGGGCATGGACATCGTTGGATTCCCCGCGGCTGTTCGCCCTTCATGCAAATACCTTTGTGTTTAAGTTGTCAGGTATCGCTGCACAACGAGCACCGATATTGTGGATCTCAACGGAATTGTATTGCAAACTTTGACGTAACTCGTATGTTTCATGCTAGCTTCGATGCAGCCATGAAGATGCCAACGAACAAGCTTTTATTTTTCTTGGAGGCAAAGGGCAGTACTGTTGATTTCCATACGAGATGATGATTTCATGTGGATCCATATCCTTTGTTTCTTTTTTGTTTTTTCGGAATGACCTGAGAGAGAAAGGAAGCCATCAAAACATGGTCACAGTTTTTCGCCAAGTACATGGAGTGGTATTGTTTCATCCGTGATGTATTCATGGGGCCGCATAGACGTAATGCATCACAGGGGATATAGAACCATATTTGACGTTATCGCCACGACCCCATTCACACAATTAGAACCATGAAATGTGCACACATGTTGATATGCGGGAAGAAATAATCTGACTAATGCAACTTGCTTAAAGATTAATGCGCGCGCATTTAAGCCTTGGAAATTCACGACGCAGTAATGAAACAATGTATAAACAGCGAGACCTTGCGGTGAAAGAGCAAGACCAAGCGTTTAAGAAGGTGCGTCCCTGAAAACACTGGCGTATGGCAGCTTTTGTGACGAAATGTAAATCAAGTGACGGCTTGCAGAAATGAGAGAGGTTCCAGGCGTCGACCGTCTGCTGCGACGGCAGTCTTTATCATCCGAGGTTATTGCGCGCTCACTTTCTTTGCACTGTACTTGTGATGATGTTTTGAAAGACAAGTAATAAGGAGAATGAGTTCTTGCTGGCTTGTTGGAGCAGCCAGTTCCTGTAGCTCAAAAGAGAGAGAGATTTCGTAAGGGAAAACCAGGGAGGTTAGCCAGGCCGAGCACAGTATAGTACAACTTGAGATGCTGATGTTGCCTGGTATCTAAAATACTCTCAAGATGATCACCTATTACACTGTATTTTCGTTTGCTTAGCGTATAAAATGTCGCTAGATATGTAAATCTTTTTGGTTAGGCAATTCAGGGAGTGAAAAACACCATCAATAGTTTTATGCCGCTCACGCTTATAAATTCTGTCATGACAAAATGATAATCACTTCCTGTAAAATAACTTCTTTTAATTCGTCTATTCCACGACCAAGATATAGGGCAATAATTAACCAAGAAATGCGTCTGTCTCGCATCATACCTTCTGGGTGTAAAATAAGTCACATGAAAAAACTCAGTTAGGCATTTATGCTTCACGTATCTGCTGTAGCCATTTCTTTTTGCCTAATTAGCAAGACGAGCGAATAAAGAGACACAAAAAGGTTATCTAGATCTGGCTCATTTGGCTAGCTCACAAACATGTATATTTTTGTTGCAAGGTGGAGGACACTCAAAGATAGAGAGAGAGAGAGAGAGAGAGAGAGAGAACGAGTGCAACAGGAGTTCAGTTTGATCAATAAGACTGTACACAAAGAATCGGGCTTCTCTCGGGCACTGAAGTCACTCGCCTTCAGGAAGTCACGTTCAGGTGTAATGAGGTGTGACCCAAGGTTCCTCCGACTTCAGCTTCGTGAGGACGGCCGATCGCAAAGTATGCTCAAGGTACACCAGAGAGTGTGTCATGGTTCGTCGAAACGGAAACAGTGCTAGACGAGGTGAGTTCACGTAGGGGGATGGTTAGCCATTCCGAAGTGATAGCAGTGCGAAATATTCAAAGCTACTTGATACGAAGCTGACATAGCTTTTTTGCGTCGCAGGATAATTTGTCTAATTAGAAAAGCGAACATTCTAAAGCAGCGAAAGAGTTACAGCATTTCTACGTGACATGGTCATCTGCCTAATTGGAAAACCGAACTATCTTAGGAGGGAAATAGTTACCACAATTTTATTCAATATGAGGAGCCAAGCCTTTCGCGTAGTGTGAATTGTACATGTCAACGACTTTGTGAGATGAAATCATGCAACACTTTGGTTTGTAAAGTCATATGTACAAGTTATGTTATATCGGATACCCTTACTGCACGTGCGATTGGGCGTACTCCATATTATTGAAAGCAAGCTCGAATGCATATGTGGAAATACCTTATCGAATAAATAAATACTGTAAAAGAATAAAAGGAAATGTGTCCCTTCGCCACCAGGTAACATACTGCTCTGGTTTTCTGTCTTCTTTTCCAAGACGCCTGGCTAATAGATATATATGAACAAATTCAGTCCTTGCTGCCGCCTTTGCGGTCGCTTCATTACAGGTACCTAATAGGTGACAGGTAGGTCTCATTAGGGCCTTCAATAGAGGCGAATGGAAAAGTTTTTCAAAGTCTTCTAGAGATTTTTTTGTTCTTTGGTTACACCGGAACTTTTTGCTCGCTTGCTTCCTTTATTCAGACTCGTATGCATTATCCTTAAGGGGCCTGTTACATTATTCTAAGAGCTTCACGACGTGAATACTAAATCGACCGCATTCCGCCAAGCGGAAAAGTGACAAGTCTCTGCGAATGGCGGAATAAATTTTCGGGGCTCGCAAAATGCTAAAGGGAACATTTACATACTGGCTGTCGTAGAAGAATACGCATTAGCTGCACCACGAAGTTAATTGTGTGAAAGTATTTAGCTCTGTATTCGTTACTGTTAGTAAGGACTTCTTTTCGCAGATGTAGACGACGTCATTTGCATTTTTGCCGTTAACGAGTCCGTTGCAGACAATATACTGTACTTTGGCCTATTTTCTAACACTACACGGGGAATTAAGACATCGCATAACACACGTAGCGCGTTGCACAACACGTATGGAATCACTGCTTCTATTTTCATTTATGTATGCAGTCCCTCACAGGCAGAAACCACAGTACAGACGGATAAAAATCGCCTGTGCTTAATGTCAGAATACATCATACTAAAGGAAAGTATTGTTACTTTCCACGGCACTTTAAATATGGAGCTAAAATACGAACGATCACTACAATGACGTCATGCGAGCCATTTCAACAATAATAAAATGTAGAACTGACTTCGGTACCAGCGCGCACTCGATAGTTTCGCAACACATGTATGCCTCTATCCAAGCTCTCTTGTAACAAGAAAACTTTGCATGGCTCTTTGCTTCGCTGATTCCATAATTTCATGGCACTGCTGATTCCTTACTCTCAGGCTATAATGAATTTATGCGTAAAAGTCCATGTATAGTGTGCTGTTGCACTCCACGCTCGCATTGTTGGGCTGTGTGTTATCGGTATATGTGCCCCGCAGGGGCGTCTGCGTCAGCAGGCGTTTGGTGTGTTGCGACACCACGTACCCGAGCACAGGAGGGTTGGACCCTCGCGCATGTAGCAGTGCGCGGCTTAGCCGTGTCAGGGGAAAAAGGGATCCTGGGGGTTGAGCGGATGCTGGGTGTTTGGGCCTTTAAGGCCCCCCGGCGGAGGCAACACACCTCTTTTGCATCTGCTTCACGTAGACGACACCCCCGGGCTGACCCACCCGGGGAAAATCGGCAGTCGCCTTTTCCTGTCCTCCTCTCCAATCTTCGTCTTTCTCTCCCACTTTTCCATCTTTCCTGTCTTCACTTCTTATCACTTCCGTATTTCCTGGCGGCAAGGGTTAACCGTGTGTAATATATCCTGCCTTGTATATATATATATATATATATATATATATATATATATATATATATATATATATATATATATATATTAGGTTATAGCGGCGATACGTGACTGGCGTCTGCAGGTATTCTTCCAACCTTGTAGCGTTCCCTTGTTGAGCTCGCTGGTGGGTGGCCACCATCGCCGCCGAAGTTTCCTGCTCTACATGGCAATTAACTTTCCTCCGCTACCTGATCGCTCCCTCAAGAGGGGGCGCACCGATGAAACATTCACTTTCTTCATTTAGCCAAAATAATCTTTTCCAAAGTACCACGTTGTACATAGAACGATAAGAAAACAGTCAGAATGATTTCCCCATTTGTTGTAGCGAAATCTCTCACTGAAGCAATTGGCCCAGGCTATAAAGTAACGAAGATGGGAAGTGGCGATCTTCTTCTCGAACTACGCGACAAAGTGCAGTATGACAAATTGTCGAAAGTTGTAGCATTTGGGGAAATTCCCGTCTCAGTGGGCCCACACAGATCAATGGACACAGTGCGCGGGGTCGTCTCAGAATATGACCTCCTCGAACTGAGCGAAAGCGAACTGCTTGAAGGACGGCAAGAGCGGAACGTAGTCAAAGTTCAAAGAATAACATTGAGGCGAGATGACAAGCAAATACCTGCCAAGCACATAATCATTACTTTAGGAACCTGCAACCTACCTGAAACAATAGAAACCGGTTACTGTAAGCTTCGCATCAGACCGTATATTCCAAATCCGCGTCGATGCTTCAAGTGTCAGCGCTTTGGGCATGGGTCGCAGAACTGCAGAGGACGTGCTACTTGTGCCAAGTGTAGTTCTTCTGAACACACTTCTGACATCTGTACATCAACAAACCACTGTGCCAACTGTGAAGGAGACCACCCCGCCTACTCGCGATCGTGCCCTACTTGGAAAAAAAGAGAAACAAATCATAGAACTGAAAGTAAAACTCAACCTATCATTTCCGGAAGCACGTAAGTGTTTCTCACTCCAAAATCAGTCCAGTCTTTCCTACACCGATATGGCGCACCGGGGGGCAGCGCTACATCTTCAGGCGGCCGCGCAAGTCAGACGGAGTGTGACGGTGGTTACGCCATCAGCCCCCCTGGCGGGAGCAGCCACGGCTCTTCCGCCCCCTACCACGAAGGGCCAGCAGACCTCCGAGCCTGCCGGTCCCAGGGCCACTGCTCGTGCAGACAGGCCCAAAAAACCCCCGCGCGTGCCCGCTGAGCGGGCGTCATCCAGCACCTGTAACAAAAAGCTCTCCGGCGTCTCAGACACCGAAGAAACGGCGTTGCTCCCTGGAGCGCGCCAACAAAAAAAAAGTACCCCGCATCAAGGGGCCTGGAAAGGTCCCTTGAGCCAACCTAAGTGATATCGCTGGACAGACACCATAAAACACTTCCAATATGGCCACACAGGTAATGCATTGGAATGTGCGAGGTCTAATGCACAATCTTGATGACATTAAGGAACTCCTTCGCAAGTTTAATCCAAAGGTGCTGTGTGTTCAGGAGACACATCTTAGACCTACGCAGACAAACTTTCTTGAGCAATACACTGTTTTCCGGAAGGACCGAGATGATGTTGCATCGTCCGGCGGCGTAGCAATAATATTATACAGAGGCGTTGCTTGTCGGCAACTGCAACTCCGAACTCCTCTTGAGGCAGTTGCTATCCAATCAGTGCTATTCAATAAACTAGTTACTATCACGTCCGTATACATCCTCCCAAGTTATCAACTCTCTAGCACAACATTTCAAAGCTTTATTGATGAGCAGCATCACCCTTACATAGTCGTCGGTGATCTAAACGCGCATAGCCCACTGTGTGGCGACTCACGCTGTGATGCGAGAGGACGGCTTATAGAAAACATCCTATTCTCTTCAAGTTCCTGCTTGCTGAACAAGAAAAAGCCAACATTTTACAGCTCTACACACGAAACATTTTCTTCGATAGATCTAAGCATAGCGTCTAGTACAATTGTGCCATATCTGGAGTGGGATGTCATTATTAACCCTTATGGGAGTGATCACTTCCCCATTGTACTAAACCTTAAAAAACAAAGTGAGTGTCATGCACATCTTCCTCGATGGAACGTTGACTCAGCTGACTGGGCAAAGTCTCGCAAACTAACACAGCTGCCCTGGAATGATATATCTGAACTTAGCTTAGACGGCGCAGTAGCATACATAACAGCGTTCATTATTGAGGCTGCATTAGTATGCATTCCCCAAACAAATGGGTAGCCCTCGAAACGACGTATTCCATGGTGGAATGAGGAGTTTAGGGAAGCCAGGAAAAAGAAAAACAACGCTTGGAACCTCCTCCGTAACTCCCCAACCACAGAGAATCTGATTAATTTCAAGGCAATCAAGTCGCAAGGTAGAAGAACGCGCCGCCGCGCTAAACGCGAAAGTTGGAGAAACTACATAAGCAGCATCAATTCATATACAGACGAACGAAAAGCCTGGAAAAGGGTGAACAAAATAAAAGGCAGCGAAACTTATCCCTTACCTTTATTAAATACACAAGGAGACACTCTGGAGGATCAGGCAGATTGTCTAGGATCACATTTTGAGCAGATTTCCAGTACATCTCATTACACAGATACATTTCTAAAATACCAGCGACTTGCAGAACAGATGAATTTGGGTCGGAACAGCTCATCCAATGAAATATACAATCGTCCATTTGGAATGGCTGAGTTCCAGGCCTCACTGAACTGCTGCAACAAGTCCGCCCCAGGAAGTGACAGAATAATGTGTGAGATGATCAGACACCTACACCCTGAAACCCAAGAAACACTACTGTCACTCTTCAATTGTATGTTCACCGCAGGCTACATTCCGTTTGTCTGGAAATAATCAGTCGTAATCTCCATTCTCAAAGAGGGCAAGGACCCTTCCTCAGCCGACAGTGCTAGGCCTATAGCTCTGACAAGTTGTCTATGCAAATTGTTTGAGAAGATGATTAACCGTCGCCTTATCCATTTTCTGGAAAGCAACAAGATGCTCGATCCTTTACAGTGCGGTTTTAGGGAGGGTAGATCCACAACAGATCACTTTGTCCGCATCGAGACAAATATCCATGATGCCTTTGTCCATAAACAGTTTTTCCTGTCAGTATGTTTAGATATGAAAAAGGCATACGACACAACCTGGCGTTTTGGAATCCTCCGTGACCTGGCTGAAATGGGAGTTCGAGGCAACTTGTTGAACGTGATTCAGAGTTACCTCGCCAATCGCACGTTCCGTGTTACAGTTGGTAACGTTCTGTCTCGTCCATTTACGCAAAAGGCTGGTGTTCCGCAAGGTGGTGTGCTAAGCTGCACTCGTTTTATTGTCAAAATGAACTCGATCCAGACTGCCATACCACATACTATGTTTTATTCTGTATATGTGGATGACATCCAGATAGGTTTCAAATCATGTAACCTAAGTATCTGTGAGCGGCAAGTACAGCTTTGCATAAATAAATTATCTAAGTGGGCAGACAAAAACGGTTTCAAGCTAAACCTACAAAAAAGTACATGCGTCCTGTTTTCTAACAAGAGAAGCATACTGGCGGACCCCGCAATAGGTCTAAATGGAGAACGGCTATCTGTGAGCCATGAACACAAATTTCTAGGAATCCTTTTAGACAGTAAGCTGACTTTTGTACCACACCAGAAGTATCTGAAATCAAAGTGCCTCAAGTCTATGAACCTGCTGAAGCTCTTGTCACGTTCATCTTGGGGAAGTGACAGGCGGTGCCTTTTAAAGCTGTAAAAAAGTCTAATATTAATACGGCCTTGACTACGGAGCAATAGTCTATAATTCTGCCGGACCTAGTGCTCTGAAAATGCTTGATCCTGTTCACCACTTAGGTATCCGCCTTGCTACAGGCGCCTTTAGGAGGACTAGCCCTGTGGAAAGCCTCTACGTCGAATCAAACGAATGGTCATTGCGCTACCAAAGGAGATATTTAACTTTCTCCTACGCCCTAAAAGTTAACTCAGATGTTAAACATCCTTGTCATTCCACTATATGCGATTTGTCCACTGCTAGGCTGTTTCGTAACCGCCCAGCCACTAGGCCTTCTCTGTCCCTCCGGTTGGAAGCACTGTCAGAAAAAACAGGGGTCCCTCTTTTACACAATGTCCTAATGGCTCCTACACGGCTTCCACTGCCTAGGGAGTGGCAGACTATCCATTGTGACATCTCTTTCTTAGAAATATCGAAACGAGCCCCGAAGGCACACATATATTCGCATTTTCTGGAACTCAAGGAGAAGTACTCATGTGATGAATTTTACACAGATGCTTCGAAGTCTCCAGCTGGTGTTGCTTACGCAGCTCTGGGAGTCTCGGTTTCAACATCTGGACCACTAAAACCACGCACCAGTATCTTTACAGCGGAAGCATACGCCATTCTTAAGGCCATTCAACACATACGGCTCAGAAATATCGTTAAGGCTATTGTCTTCACAGACTCATTAAGTGTAATGAGAGCCCTAATTAGCTTACGAAAGCATAAGAATTCGGTCTTTAATTAGCTGTATAGCTTGTTATGCTCCGCATATATGTGCAACCAAGCGATTATCCTATGCTGGGTACCTGGCCATAAAGGTATAAAAGGCAACGTAGATGCTGACGAAAACGCTACGTCTGTGAGTTTTAGGGACACAGATGGAAATATCCCCATTCCTGCCACAGACCTAAGGCCCTTTCTGCGCCGTAAATTGAGGAATCATTGGCAAGCAGAGTGGGATACACAAACATTGAATAAGTTACATATAATAAAACCAAGATTGCGGAATTGGATAAGTGACAAAACAGCACGGTAGAAGGAAGTACTTCATTGCCGATTAAGAATAAGACACACTTACAGTACTCACTCCTACTTCTTGAATGGCGGGGATCCTCCTACTTGTAGTAGGTGCGGCGATAGCCTGACAGTCCTCCATGTTCTTATCCAGTGTCCTGCAATAGAAACAGAGAGGAAAAAGTATTTCCCTTCTGCATATCGGGAAGATATACCTCTCCATCCTGCATTTTTTCTTAGTGACGAACCATTTTTTAAACTGCAAATAGTCTTAGATTATTTAGCCGAAACCGACACCCTGAAAATCATTTGGCCAGGCAATTTTTAGCACATGACTAACAGCCCTACATTCAAGGCCTCTCTTGAAACTCTGGTGTCAGTGTTGTTTTATTGCATAATGTTTTAACGAAAGCCCATTGCCATAGCCCACATCAATGCCTAGTCACCGTCATTATTTAGCAACTATATATTCTACGCCACTTACAGCTACAGATTTTAGGCCCTTTTACAGCCATGTTACATCTACCATGACGAATTCATTGTGCACGCCATCCATAATACATCGTCAACATTACCACTTGCCATGGCGCTCTTTGGCCAAACCTGGCCCTTGCGCCATAATACACCACACATCATCATCATCATCATCATCATTGGTATATGTGTCCGCTTACGCACAGACCTGCCGGTGTTGCTTTCTTTAATGTTCCAGAACGCGTTCTGTTTGTGGCTTACAGATGAGCATTTTAGTCAAAGTGCACAGATGGCGACAGCATAGCAAGATTACGGGGAGAGATAGATGAATGGCAGGGACGTTAAGCAGATATTAGTCTCCGGTTTGCTACCCTTCACTAGGGTTGAGAGGCATTAGAAAGAGGACCGAGGAAAGGCTCACAAAAATTCTCAGATACGCACGCACACACGCGCGCACGCACGCACGCGCATACACGCACACACATTTGTTGGGCAGCGAAGCTGTCGTATCACCTGATCCGACAGACCAACGTGACGTAGCCTTGAACGATTGAGCAACGCACTACATGAGATGCCGCGGCCTTCAGTGGCTTTGCTTTGATTTGTACGAGGCGGCAGGTTATAGGCACACCAAACTTGAGCAAAAATTGGGCTCCAACTCATTGGATCCCGCCAAGCATGCGTATGACGCCGTTGTGCATATTGACGTTGCCGTTCCAATCGGCGCTCATCTTCTTCACGCTGCTCTTAAGGAGTGCTATGCGGGGCCTTCCGATATTGCTGTCACAAAACAGATGAAATCAATTGCTACGTTTGCTACAGTTTCCGCTTCCCGGCAACTACAGCTTATGCAACCGCAATCTTTACCGGCAAACGCTTGCGGCGAACACTATGCGCGAATGCGAGCTTCCTCGAACTTTTTTTTTCGCAAGGCCGTAGCCGCCGCTGCCGCGGATGCGCGAAGGCAAGCGCCATCTGGTGGTGCTACAAGTAAATCAGTGGCGCACGCGGTGCACCCCTCCCGCTGTGTTCTGTTGAGGTTTCGTCCACGGACACAAAAAATGCATTTGGGCGTACAGGTACACAGATGCGCTGTAAAAAGTGGATGTGCAGCGAAGCTGTTGCCGACGTTAGGCGAGTACAACCGACGTTAGACGACGTTACACAAGCACTGCCACCACAGACGACATGCGTCGGGCGCGCAAGCGCATGTGCGGAAGTACATCATGCCCCCTCATTCTTCTAGGCCCTCCGCCAAGCGCAAGTGTGTTATTGAACTAAACGAATGTTGAAATTTCAATTGTGTCATAAAAATGAAAGACAAAGCCCTTTCACAGCTGCCGTTTCAGCTGCCGTATGAGGTCTGTCTGAGTGGCCGCGCCTACTAGGGGACGGTATCATAAGTATAGCATTAGGGACACTACACAGCATACATTCTCATTCCCGTAGGCCCTTCGCCTAGCGCTAGTGCGTTTTGAACTAATTGACTTAAACAAAATTCCTCATACGATTCCTAAAGTACAACTTAGATACATCATGCACCCGCCGTGGTTGCTCAGTGGCTATGGTGTTGGGCTGCTGAGCACGAGGTCGCGGGATCGAATCCCGGCCACGGCGGCCGCATTTCGATGGGGGCGAAATGCGAAAACACCCGTGTGCTTAGATTTAGGTGCACGTTAAAGAACCCCAGGTGGTCAAAATTTCCGGAGTCCTCCACTACGGCGTGCCTCATAATCAGAAAGTGGTTTTGGCACGTAAAACCCCAAATATTATATTATTATACATCATGCAGACATGACAGCATCGAATTGTAATTCGAGTATAGGAGAAAACATATTTATGTTACATGGAAACTCAAGCACATGCCTCAGGGCTGCCTTTCTTGTTTTTTTTTCCTTTCATTTCTTCCTTTTCCTTTCTTTTGCTTTCTTTACTGTGAGCACCACGTATGCGGACATGGAAAATTCTGACTAATGAGAGGCTAACAACTTTGCTTTCATTCCGCAAGTTCGAACCCTTTTACATGGACAGCACAGCCCTAGCTGCCCTATCTCGTAACCTTATCGAGTCACAATATCCAGCTAGGAATTGGGCCTTCATGTTTTCCTTCCCCCTCCAGAGCTTGAACTGTTTGCATGCGCGCAGGTCGTAGCTTAGGTCGTTCGTATTTGGTTAAGACTATCACAATTCATCTGGTAAGCGCTCAGCACGCGCTGCTGTTATAAAGATAGGGTAGAATGCTAGATTCATTCGCATGTGGGAATGTGGAATATCGACAATCGCAGAACCTCTATATCTATGCAGCACATTTTCTGAAGTATAGACGCAATACCTGCCTCGGGGACAGGTTACGTTGAAACACAAGGAGCGGCAACGGCAACGCACTCGCTCTTGAAAGAAAGATGCCGCTTAAAAAATGCAGCGTCTGCTCAAGCGCACACAGGCCGCTCCAGAGCCACGCGTCGTTCCGAATTGTTTGCACGCGAAAGCACCAGGTGTGCTCGCACAGGAAGTGGAATTTATCTGTGAACTGTAAGGAAGACGACTGTGCGAGATGAGCTAGAAAAAGAAAGAACGGGAAATAGTCAATTTAAACTCCCAGGAACCAACTTTATGCGTCGACCATTCACAGGAATGGCAGCAAAGAAAGAGCGCAGAGAAGCGGCAAAGGGCGGCCTCTTCAAAGTATATGAAGGGCTAAGCCGCCGGGCCTTCTCATGCATAATTCGTTTTGGACGCTTCCGAAATGATTCGAAATGCTCGGCTCACGTCTCTCTGAGGAACGGCCGACGCCATGTGTGACCTCGATGTAGGAAGGAGCAGCATATTTCTGTGGTCTCAGCGGCTTCCGGCGGTATCATGTGTGTCAGCGACGAATGTAATATGAGCTCGCGGGCCTTCTATTTTCTCTTTGCTTTGCATTGCACTCTAAGAGGCTTCGTACAGGCAGTTATTGCTTTACTTTCTTTATTATTGTTATTTATTTCGCGTGCGATTTGCCTTTGCGGTTGTTCTCGCCCATCTCGTGTGATAGGAGCAGACCGCAATGTGCGCCAAAAGAAGAACGGTTCAAAGGGCTTTACGAATCGCGCACGTCATCACACCAGCGCGAACGCTGCGAAGCATAAAGGAATCGAAGCTTTGAAAGCTGAAGCTAGTGGTGTGGCCTCGAAGCGTTATCATATTACTACGCCGTTTCATCGCAAAAATACGTACTAGCATGGGGACTGTGCTGCGCCGCAAAGGAGTCAGAGAAACGCCAGTTAGTTCCTGTAGCATACAAGCCAGAAATGAATGTATGTGCAACTGATAAGAAGCATGCAAGTGGGAAACTGGCCATTAAGTTTAATCACGAACCTTCATACAGTATTAGAATAAGTATTTGCAAGTGCAATCATGAATGGTATGCCGTTTTGTGCTGTGGTTGATCTTACACAACTCAGCTCACGCGGCTGACTTGATTTCACCGCGCTGTTTGTGTAATTTGACTGTAGATAAATACACTAATTTTATTCCGCGCTATAAATGCAAACAGGCTGAACCATAATGAAACCACATGCAACTTCTCAAACAGAATGATTTCAAAAACATAGTGATCGAGTTTGAGCTTCACAAGACGTGTGATCTTAAATTACAACTTTTCTAGCGCTTGCTTCGAATGCCACGTAAAAAGAACGGCTTGTCTCGAAGAGCCTCCTCTTGCCACTTCACTGTAGGACGATTAGAGGCTAATGTTAAGCGTATTTTATTATTCAGTTGACGCATCAGGTTTGGTGATGCGCAGCCCAGCCTTTTCCATTAAAGGAAGCAGAGGCTCAAAGGTGACCCTCGGAAAGCAGTTGTAAAGGCCTACTCAGTGAGAGCAATTAGGCCTAAAATTTATCGCAACGGTTAAGCACAGCGCGTACCCGATGAGAATTGTCGTTGTGAGCTTACGTTTAAGCTCTCTGTAGCACGAACACATTTCAAGTTAAACGGTCCCAAGTTCAGCAGTGTTGCGTGCAAGAAGCTTGCCCTAAGCTCGTCATAGTCAACAGAATCTTAGTGACATGGAGTTTCAGAAACAGTGTGCAGAAGGCGATTAGCGTAAGGAAAAACCGAAGCCTTACTGCAGGTAGCTTGAATTTTTTGTGCCCCCTTTGCATTCTTTCAGGCATGCCCGGCGAATTGCGTCCCTCATCTCTGGTTCCCTATTTATTAATAACCATAACACCTAGTGTAGTTTTATAGTCGCTTTGTAGTTATGTTCAAGACACTTCTGGCTGTCAAGCGCTCACTCACAAAAATGAGAAGCGAATTGTGTGATAATATGGCAGGAATGCATGTTCACCCCAGCGCCTCGATGGATCTGGACAGAGAGACCATCTTTTTGCAATAGATACATGCACATAGATACATGGTTCATAGATAGTTCATAGATACATGGTTCGTGGTTCATAGATACACCGCGCTCTGGTTCACTTGATAGAGGCGTAACCTAGTTGCATTTCAAGTGCACTACGTTCACTCTTCATCATCGGTGACGATGCAGCGTACGTCTGACACAAAGTACTGATTCGACAGAAATCGGTGGCAATGAAGCGACTAAATTAGTGTTGTATAGAGCCACTTCAGCCTAGCTATATTTTAAACCGAAATCGTACAGCTTACAAGCATTGTTTTATTTTTGACATAGACTAAAGTCGACGTTTACAATGATGAACGCGTAGCGCATATTCTAGTGATAACGTGGTAGCTAAGGTGTCTTACTTACGCGTAACACCAGAGGACACGGCGAGACCATCGCAGATGCAGCCATTAACCACCTCATGTTCTTTGTACAGCTCACGCTGGCCACTGTGATCATCTCCTGTGCTCATCATCTTACAGTCCTGATGACGGAATTCTTCTTGTCGACCTCGTGTCTGATGATATCAACTGAGGCTTAGTGACGCAATCTGCTCAGCAGCCCCGACCTTCAGCGCCACCGTTCACAGTACAAATTCCCGGACAACTCAAGCTCATCTTCAGAGGGTGCGGCGAGGCCACCGCAGATGCAGCCATGATCTGCCTTATGTTCTTTGTACAGGTTTCTCCTTATTATTCCTGTCGCTCCTTTCATAGCAATGATAGGTGTATTATCATCCGGTCGTGCCCTGAACAGTGCCTTTCTTTACTTGATGACGCATGGGGTGTGCTTTTTCTGTTGCTTGCTGGTGATATTGAACAAAATCCCGGAGGTTCTAGGGTTGAAATTAAGCTTTTTCTTTACGATGTGTCCTCATCCTTACAAGCATCTATTGATAACCTAACTCCGTCGCATTCCAATCTTGCAAAATCGATGAGTGCCCATTTCACAGAATGAAGTGATACGCTAAAGGTGCTCGCGCAGCATACCGAAGGAATCAGCCAATTAAAAACTGAAGTTACCTCTCTAAAGAAAGTGTTCACTGCGCAAAAAAAGAAATACGATTTCGAAGACAGAAGTCGGCCCCGCAATTTAGTTGTTCTTGGCCTTCCTGATTGTGATCGCGAGAGTCCGAGTGTATTAAAGCACGCAATTACTGAAGATGCAACCCGCGTAAAGCTGGGGTTATCAGTTTGTACCATAACAAGGGTGCTTAGAATAGGAAAAAAAGCTACCTGATAAACCTAGACCAGTCATAATGAACTTCTTTGATTACAATGAGAAATTGCGCGTCCTACATAATTCATTCAAACTGAAAGGCTCAGCCATCCCTATTAGCCACGCCTTTTGTGTGGCTACTTTAAAGAAACATTCTAAACTATGGCAACATGGCAAACAGTTTAGAGCTAAAGGCCATAAAGTTTCTCTTGACTATGAGCGGCTTCGGGTAGCCAATACCGTTTACGTTTGGGATGAGGCCACCTCACAGCCTGTTAAGACTTCAGACCAATTTGCCTAGAGCTCGTCCTTGATTGCAAACCGAGTCACCACGTTTTATCTTGCTTAATGCAAGAAGTCTTGCCAACAAGTCAAACCAATTAGAAGACATCCTCATCCTCTATTATCCACACATTTTGGCAGTCACAGTAACTTATTTGACACCGGAGATAAATGACTCCGAAATAATTCCCCCATCCCACAAAATAGACGCGACCGCACAGGGTGAGGAGGGGGCGTTGCCTTGATCGCAAAAAGGGAAATAAATTGTGTCCAGCTTCCAAACATGCCACAGCACGAAAGCATTTGGTGTGAAGTTAAATGTCGCGAGTTTCCTATTTTACTCGGTGTCCAGTACAGGCCTCCCAAACGCCCAGTGTCATTCGTGGAATCTCTGGCCGTCTACCTAGAGAGTATGCTCTGACCTAATCATAAATTTTTGATGGCTGGTGGCTTCAATCTACCTAGCGTTGATTGAGAACAGCGATCTATCTCTGGATCTCATGATGCTGACAGCGCACACGTCCTTCTTGATTCTATGTTCTTTCATGATATTAAAAAGGTTGTAATACATCCCACACGTGTCACAGACCTGACCCAATCGATTCTTGATCTTGTATTTATCAAAGGCTTGTCGGAAAATCCTACTGTTATCGGTTATACTAATGTTATACTGAAGGTACAACTGACCACAAGCTAGTACATGTGGACTTACAAATACAAAAATGCATCCAAGTTACACCCCCATCACGCAGTCCTTCCTATATTTTTCATCGGCTGATTATTATTTATTAATACCTCAAGGGTCCAAAATAGGACATTACATGAGGGGTGGGCATGTAAAAGGCGGGATCGATGATGTGGAAATTAGAAAGATGAGTCGGAACACTCAATGGCAGATCTAAAGCGTGCTGTATCGCGGATGAGTGCAGTTTGTCTGGGAAAGCCATTCCAGTCTCGGGCGGTTCGGACGAAGAATGACTGCAGGAACGTAGCGGTGCGGGCTTGTGGTGGGATTACGGAGTTCGGATGGCCTGTTCGACGAACACGATGAGCCAGCTGGACCAGCTGGCTGTCACGAGGTATGGAATAAAAAAACCTGTGATAGAGGCATAGGCGAGAGTTGCGACAACGAGAGGCAAGAGGCGATAGGTCTAGTTTAGATTTTAGTGATGAAAAGCTAGTGTGATATGAGTAATCTGAAAGAATAAATCTAGCAGCATGGTTTTGAACGCTTTCAAGGGCTTTAGTGAGATTAGATTGGTAAGGGTCATAGATAGCACATGCATATTCAAGTTTTAGTCGCACAAGCGTTTTATAGGCAACTGATTTCACGGGTGGTTGTGCCATGAAGATATTACGGCGAAGATAACCAAGAATTTTGTTAGCTGAATTAATTACGTGGCTTACGTGATTTGTCCAAGACAAATCTTGCTGATGACGAATCCGTCTTGGATTGCTTACACCTCTTACTTGATGAATTTAAACGCGATGACGACGCCATGCTTCTCTGGGTTATGTTTAATTCTGTTTTTAAGTTTTGTATTGATAAATTCGTACCGACGCGTAGAAAGAAAACTAAACGTCATAATCCGTGGATCACTCGTGAAATCATTCATCTCAAATGTAGAATAAAAAGAAAACGCTAGTGTAACCTACTTCAACATACTGAATTCCGCTCTTAAAGGGATGCTTCACTCATCAAACTACGTAACACCCATCAAAAATTCATAATCAGACTATGATTACATTTTTAAAAAACTCCCCAGTCAAGTTTTGGCGTTTCCTGCCTGAGTCTAATCAAAGTGTTTAGCAGCTAAGAATAAACGACAGCGTAAATTATATTCCTAATGATATCGTCAGTGAACTAAAGGACACACTTTATAAAGCATTCATTCGACTTTCACTTCTCAGCTCTTATGATAAATCATATGCACCATCTGTATCTCAATCATTCCTGACGTTTCAAATAGCCGCGAAAGAATTCTTTTTATGCGGCTTGATATTGACGACCCGCCGTGGTTGCTCAGTGGCTATGATGTTAGGCTGCGGAGCACAAGGTCGCGGGATCGAATCCCCCCCATGGCGGCCGAATTTCGATGGGGGCGAAATGCGAGAACACTCGTGTACTTAGATTTAGGTGCACGTTAAAGAACCCCAGGTGGTCGAAATTTCCGGAGTCCTCCACTACGGCGGGCCTCATAATCAGAAAGTGGTTTTATTACGTAAAACCCCATAATTAAATTTAATAAATTGATATTCACGGAAAAAAAATCGCCTGCAGCCGACGGTTTGCCTAACAACTTTTTCGACGCTACTCCGAACTAACTTCTGAATTCCTATACATTCGTTTTAATACATTCCGTAAACAGAGCTCTGTACCAAAAGACTGGCTCACGGCCGAGGTAATCACCATCATCATCATGAGCCTGGTTACGCCCACTGCAGAGAAAAGGCCTCTCCCATACTTGTCCAACTACCCCGGTCATGTGCTAATTGGGGCCATGTTGTCCCTGCCAACTTCTTATTCTAATCCGCCCACCTAAATTTCTGCCACCCCCTGCTACGCTTCCCTTCTCTTGGAATCCAGTCCGTAACCCTTAATGACGATCGGTTATCTTCCCTCCTCATTACATGCCCTGCCCGTGCCCCATTTCTTTTTCTTGATTTCAACTAAGATGTCATTACCTTGCGTTTGTCCCCTCACCCAACATTCTCTTTTCTTATCACTTAATGTTACAGCCATCATTCTTCTTTCCATAGCTCGTTGCGCCGTCCTCAATTTAAGTAGAACCCTTTTCGTAAGCCTCGAGGTTTCTACCCCAGTTTCTGCGCCGGTTTCTGCCCCGTTTCTGCCAAGGTAATACCGGTGTTTAAATCAGGGGATAAACTTATTCCTAACAATTACAGACCTGTTCCTCTCATAAGCACATGTTGTAAGCTCTTGGAGCATATTATCGCTAATCACATACCTAGCCACTTGGAAGCGAATATTTTTTTTGTTGATTTTCAGCATGGCTTTCATAGGAAGCCTTCAACCTCAACTCAATTGTTGTCTATTGTACACGACTTTGCCAGTGCCATAGATGATCTCCTGCAGATTGACGCAATATTTCTAGACTTGTCAAAGGTATTTATTTGACCGTGTGCCAAAGGCAAATTTAATTGAAATTGCTAAATCACATGGAATACCAGAAAATATAGTGCATTCGATTCAAGCTTATTTAGAGAATCTTGTACACCTTGTGGAAGTCAATGATGTAAAATCTAATAGCCTGTCTGTTTTATCCGGTGTAACACAGGGGTCGGTGTTGGGACCCCTACTGTTTCTTATCTATGTAAATGATATTGCTAAAAATTTGGATCATAATGCCACGGTGAAGTTGTTTACTGATGATTGTGTCATTTATTCTGCTGTCAGAAGTTCTTCATCCCAGGATACACTTAACAGTAGTCTTTGGAAACTCGCGAACTGGTGCGACGACAGAGGAATGCAAATAAACTTTTCCGAAACGGTATGAATGACAATAACATTTAAACAAAAAACCATTACATTATACTTACCATATTCTAAATCGGAACCTTGAATGTATTACCTATGTGAAATGCTTAGGCATAACAAAATTAACCAATGAGACACCCATATTTAGAACATATGCAACAAAGCCTTCAAAAAGCTAGCTTTCTACGTAGAAAGCTGAAGAAGTCACCTTCATCTGTGAAGCTGCAAGCTTATCGTTCCCTCGTACGCCCCGTCCTAGAGTATGCTTCTATAGTGTGGGACCCCTTCATTAATAAGGAAATTGATCAACTTGAATGAATTCAGCGCCTGGCTGCACTGTTTATTTGCTGTGAGAACAAAACATCATCATCAGTTTCTGGAATGTTAGGCCAACTTTGACTGGATCCTCTCCATGTGCGCTGAAAAATCGCCAGGCTGAAATTTTTTACTTGTTTCATAACCAAACAGGTTTAGCAAATGCCACATATATTACCCATGTTCCACGCAGGTCGTCGCGTATTTTTCATTCTAAAGTAGTCGAGTCATACTTTACCCGCACTAAAATCTTTGAGAAATTATTTTTTACAATTAAGAGCGAACAATGGAGTCATTTACCGGAATGTGTTGTTCAATGCACATCTTATGCTTAGCTTGTAAAACTGTTGGAAAAGCATCTTTTGTAAACCCTCTCCTGCATGGGCAGCATTCCTGCTAAGCAGTATTGTGTAAATAAAATAAATAACTATAGTTACATTGTCTTTTCTAGGGGAAAATTCAGCCACCACATGAGATTGGTTTTGGCTTGATCAATGCGTTACATAGCATGTTCAAATGTATTTTTACAAGAGTCTCAAATATAAGGCAACGTAGAGCCTCCAGCACCTTCTCTACCGGGGGAAGCGGTGTACCTGTGTCAGCGTCTTCTGTACCACGTGCCGCTCGTTATGCACAGTCTTCATTTTATGCCTGCCCTGCAAAACGAGCCACCCTGTTAAAACGATGGTTGTAGCGGTGAATGTTGTAGCGTGCACTGCGATAAGGCATCACATTACGCCCACGTTGGGTAGCGTGGGCAACTCTTTGTAGCTTGGCGCGTGAACAAAGAAAATCTTGACGGGTCAGTTTACGCTGGACCCGCCATCTCGTTAAGGCCGATCCACACGACGGACCAAGTCCGCGGGCCGCTCGGTCACGTGATGCGACGTCACGGCCCGCCGCGGTCCGGTCCGGCGCCGAGCACATCCACACGGCGGACCACCATAGCAGACGCAGAGCAGACCAACCAGCTACACTCTCGGCCAGAGTGTTATCATTGTTATCATTCCGGCTCGAGTCCGACAAAGCCGGAAACTGCTCAACGAGGTATACAAAATGAAAAAAACCTCCTTGTCACTCCAAGAGGACACGGTGTTTAAAAAATATATCTGCTGCACGCACGCGTAGGCGGAACGGCGGACATGAAACGACTGGCTTGACTGGCTTTTGCTGAGCCGAAAACTAGATTGGATTTGGCTGAAGACACTCTGTTGCCGGACAACATTCGTCGGCTGAGCCAAAATCGCTGCGGTTCGCATGCGGTCCGCCGCCAAAACGGAAGCGCGAAAAGCCTCGGCGATTTGTTGGACCGCGAGGGCCGCGGCCTTGCGCGGGTCAACGGCGGTACGCACGAACTGGTGACGTCCTATCACGTGATGCGCGGACCGCGGTCCAAAACAGCAATTTGGTGCGTCGTGTGGATCGGCCTTTAGGGCGTGCCAAGATGCAAGGGTAGCAATGTGTCTCAAAATAGCCGGCTATATTCGGCTTAACGCGCTTACAAATTTTGGATCGCATCGTCCCCGTAGTCAAGGCAAGCGTGCTATAGGGAACATTGTATTCACCCGGTGTAGCACACTAGGCGTGGTGCCGCCAAGCTAACCTGTACGACTTCGCCAGGTCAACCTCTCTACGTATACACTTGGTTTTGCCAAGTGTATACCTCTCTACGTATACAATTTGTTTCTTGTTAATCCTACACATAACAAATGCACCGAGCGCATGAAGGGTTGACTCATTTCATAAAGCGTGAGCGTTTACGGGCTCATGCCAATAGCCATTTAAGTTGGTGATGGTGTCCACCGCCACCGCCGCCACTGGTGTCCATTGCAGCTATCGCCAGGCTCTTATCCTCGGGGGGGGGGGGGGTAGTCAATAAACTGTTTTATTGTCTTCAGGAAGAAAAAGAATATTGAGGAGATATATGTAAAATGCTGGCATGAAAACCACATATGGCACATCTGAATAAATCAGGCAGGCTAGGTGACCATTTGTCACCACCCCGTTTCGAAGGGATGCCAATAAATAATCCTACTTATTATCATTATCACCATAATTAGCATGGACACTTTTAAGGCGTTGTGAGAGCGCGCAGCTTAGCGTCGATACGTGCGCACTTTGCTTTGGAGTTGCATATTATTATGTACAGGTGTACGTAATAAATTATATATTAATAATAATAATATTGTAATATATTAATATTATATATTATAATAATATTACACGTATTACGCCGTGTAGCAGTGACATAGGTAGCGGTGCAAGGTAATTTGTGTTTCCTCTGACGTATGTGACTGCTATACCACTATGCCGGATTGACCAAGAAGTGCATGGAGTGTCTTGAGGAATAAATAGAAGCTTAAGGAATGCTAGAATGAAAAACGTGTTTAGCATACCTGATTACATCGAGCCGGCTAGGTGGCTGTTTGTCACCACCCCGTTTCGACGGAGTAGCCAATAAATAATAATCGTCAGCGGGAATAGCCGCATGATCAGCATCGAACTGTGCCACTGGTCACGCGATGTTACGTGCGCGCCATGTAGCGTTGATATGTGCAAACTTTGCTTTGCAATTGCGTTGTATTCCAATTTTAGTATTTATTGTTTCGCAAGCCTTTTCCTTCAAGCATAGATTGGCCATCTATATGAACAGGAATTATTGCTCGGTCACTAGGTGCTAAACTGCAGCGTTGTCTATCAGCCTCAGTATCTTCTTATGTGTTAATACCACTTTGCTAAATTTGTTTTTGTAGTTGCTTCCCTAACCAAATGACAGTAGGTAAGATAGGAACTAAAGAGCGATTTGTATGTCAATAATCTCACCGAGTTAGGGATAAGATAACCGATGTGGCTTAAAATTCTAGGTTGCCATGAGGATAGCTATGGGGGCTTGTTCGTACGGCACACCTAATTTTGTTGTAGCGCAAGCTGAACACAGAAAATAAAAAGAAACATAGCTCTGTGTGTATCAGTGTGTCTTCCTGTTGTCTTCGTTCAGCTTGCGCTACAACAAAATGAGATACGTATTCAGTTATCCGGCTTAATCCCATTTCATTTTTATTCACGTGTTCATCCTATTGCAAAAATAAAAAGCCGGAGAAACGTACCCCGAGTGCTTTAACTGACTTCACTCTTTCTATATTTGAGCTTCTTAATAATATATGCTATTCTGGAAAGAGACTTGTTTAACAAAACTACCGCTTTAGTTTTAGTTGGATTGAATTCTGGGATTTTGCGTGCCCAAACCACAATTTGATCATGAGGCACGTCGTAGTGGGCGACTGCGGATTAATTTTGACCATCAGTGGATATTTAGGGTGCCTTCAATGCACGAGACATGGGAATTTTTGCATCTCGCCCTCCATCGGAATGCCGCAGCCGCGGCCGGGATTTAATAGAGCGACGTCCTGCCTAGTGGCGCAACATAACAGCCGCTGAGCCACTGCGGTGGGCTTTCGTTTTAGTTCGCACTTATTTTTAACTTATCGTTACTTGTCCAGTTGTATAGCTTCCGTAAGACGTCATTAGCTACTAGGAAGAATATCATCTGATGCTGAGATGACAAATATACTCGTGGCTTCTGCATAGAAAGTAAACTTATCTTTTGGGGAGATATAGACTACGCAAGTAATATATAATCTGAACAATAAAGGGCCAAGAATGCTCGCTTGTAGTACACCTCGAGTTATTTTCTTTTTATGTGTTATTAAATCATTTAGAGAAACAAATTGACATGTATGCGCCAGATAGCTTTTAAGTAACTTGAGCAGCAGTCTGTGAATGCCTTTAATGTTTTACTTATTCAATTAAATGCAGTCAAGTGCTTGAGCGAAGTCCACGATAATTGGAATAACTTTATTTTTTTTTATTGAGACGGTTGTAGTATATTTTCTTTTTCATGCAGTAGATCGAGTTCTGCAGACCTTTTTTTGAAAGCCATATTGCAATTTTGTGATGACATAGTTGTGGCAAACAGAAGATTAGCGGGTAAAAAATAATTTTTTCAATACATTTAGAAAATAAAGGTAAAATATACCGGTCGATAATTTGCAACTTTATGCTTGTTTACTATTTTTTGTTGATAGCTATTACGCGCACCGCTTGCATATTCGAAGGAAGAAACCCTGTCAAAACAGAGACTGAAATGTGTACTAGTACCTGACTTATCTGTTAAATAACATATTTAACTGCCTTTACTTCCATGCCATGGATGATGATGAAGCAACATTTACTGGGCCCGAAATAAATCGGTGGTGCAGGCAGGCACCAGATGGGGTGGTTCCCTAGTTACGGGACCCATATGTTCCCAGCAGCTCCTGGCCCCTGTCCGTCAGTGGAAGTTGAATCGGTAGGGCGGGGCTGGATAACAAGGTCTCCCATCGCTCAAGGGGTTGGGGATTGGGGGTGTTGGTAGGAAGGGGAGGATAGGGGGGTCTTGAGGTCTTTGCACTCTGCCAAGACGTGCGGCAGGGTGCCCTCTTCTCTGCTGCAAAAAGGACAGAGCATATCGTATTCCGCAGGGTACATGCGGTTCATGAATACGGGATGCGCAAGCGATCCCGTCTGCGCTAGACGCAGGATCGTCTGTTTTTTCCTGGTGAGTTTGAGGTGGCGGTTCTGGCAGTCTGCATCTTTCCTCTCGGTACATCCGGGTAATGTCCCGAAAGCTGGTAACCGGGTGCGGTAGCTCTTCCGGCTCGTGCTCTGCCCGGATTGACATTTCTCGGGCATGGTAGTCGGCGAGGGTGCTGCGTGCTACCTGCGAGTGAGCAGGTAGCACGCAACATGGCTCTTCCCGGAGGCTTGTTCTTGGCTAGAATGGCTCGGGCCGCGGAGGAGATTAACCCCCTGCGGAAGCTTCTGTAGGCTGTCTTTGAGTCGGTGACTACGGTGTCCACGCTCGGCTGTGCGAGTGCAAGGGCCACGGCCGATTCTTCGGCAACTGTGGGGTCTGTTGTCTTCAGGGACGCGCTGACGATCAGCCTGCCTTTTGATGTAACCGCTATCGCTGCACGGTCACTGTGTTTTTGGAGCGAGGCGTCCGCGTAGAGGACCCTGGGGTTCTTTTCCAGCTTCCGGACTAGGGCTTTGGATCGCGCGGTGCGCCTCTCGTCGTCCTTGCCCGGCGTCATGTTCCGGGGAAGGGGCTTTGTCTGAATGATTGTTTTCCAGTCTTCCGGAAGGGCCGTCTTTATGGGTACTGGCTCGATCTGCCATTCTATCTTGCGTAGGACGGCTCGTCCGTGTACCGTGTGACTGAGGCGGATTCTCTGATTAGAGAGGTGGGCTTCGATGAGCTCCTCAACCGTGTTGTGGGCGCCCATGTCTAGCAGTTTTTGCGTGGACGAGTATGTGGGCATGCCCAGTTCCCACGCCATGGGCGTCGTGGCTACGACTGTTTTTTTTTTGGGGGGGGGGAGGGGTTCGTGCGTCATCCTACGTTTACGACAATCTTCATGTATATTCTGTTCTTTCTATTGCGTGTGTTTTTAATGTACACAAGGAAAGGAGTTCAAAAAAGGGAAGAGTTTGTACTTGGTATATTCGGTGCATTATTTTTACCAATAGCTACTCAAGACCAGACGGGGTGAACGCTATTTCATGTGTGTTTGTATGAGTAGGTGTTTGCTTCGTGCTAAACATATTGTAAGCAATGGTTTAGGAACACATGCGGAATTCTAACTTTCGTAGCTTCCGACTTGATCACGGCCATAAGCACCCCTTAGGGTGAGAACTTCGCCATTCGCACGTGTACACCTGCAATGGGAACCACCGGTAGTGTTCTGTAGGTTATACAAAACGAGAGTATCATCCTCCCTGCTACGCTATTTTCGCCAATAAGCACAACACTAACATGCCGGAAGCTCTTAATCTTGCACAACCACTGCGTGTTCTATTAGAATTAAACCGCATTTTCATCTTCGTAACTTCATATAGCTGTTCGCTTATTTAGTTCTTACTTGGAACTTCTAAAGTTCTCGTAGTTCATCTTAGAACTCATCGCCATGCTATTCCTAGTAACGGAGGCGGTAAGCGAATAAGAAGTTGTGAAGCGGGTACAGCTGCTCGTTATGCAGTAAACGCGTCTTTTGCGCTTCAGCTGGCCCTGTTTATTCATCTACCACTGCAAGAAAAAAAACATTATGCGTATCCCACGCACCATGGGTACCGAAGTTAGCGAAGCTTTCTGCACTGCTTGCTTTAACTGACGATAATTAGCGGTGGTGCTGACGATGAATGTTAAAATTCTTCGGTGTTTAGTGCAATACAAGGGTGGTTAGTTGATGATAAATGTTACCTTGCATGCATCACTGCAGTTTGTCTGCGTAGTACACAGAACACACGTCGAGGCGTGTCTGCTTGAGCCGTGGTTGTGTACTGTTGTTTGTAACCTCCAAGAAGGTTAGTATTGCCTCTACCTTAATTGTTTTTTTTTTCATTTTATTTTTTATTTCTGTACCGGAACAGGAACAGGAGCAAAAGCAAAAGGCTTAATAGCTTGACAAGGGCCTTTGCTCTAGGTACACTGCGCATGCACAGATACAGGACAGCATGTACAGATACAGGCCAGCATGCACGTGATGAAGAAAAATAAACAAACACATACGCGAACATATTTGAACGTAGAAGAAAAAAAGAACTGTTTAAAGAGAACAAATATTTTTGTAAGTTTCTACTTGTTTCGTAAACCTGAAAAATGATGACATGTACACAAAATGGCGAACTTAATTAGAGTTACACATACTTTTGCAGCACGACACTTGTGCTGTCAAACCATTCATGTCAAGTTATACTTGATCAACACATGTAGTTTGAATAAAAACAGCAATATACATGAAGTATGCAAAATAATAAAGAATATATATGTAAGTATGGTGTCACGTAATGCTTTCGCGTTAGACATTTCGAAGGAAAACATACGCGCGTTCAATACATATTCACCAAAATGCAATATTATTTTCTATCAAAGCCATTGTGAACCTAAGCTTAGTGTTGTCTTTACTTGAATTACGGTACTGTATGTGCCAAAATCACAACCGGATTATAAGGCACGCTGCAGTGGCAGATGACGAATTTATTTGTACCCACTGGGGTTTCTTAACGAGCACGTAAGCTGAAGCACTCAGCATTTTTTTTTTGTATTTCGCCATCGTCGAAATGTGGCTGCTGTGCTCGGAATCGCATCCGCAGCTTTAATCAATGCCATAGCCGCAAAGGTACCACGGCAGGCAGGGAATCATTAAATAATTCTGCGACGCCTTGACTCTACGGTGTTGTGTTTTCACCTCATTTGGAGCCCCCACATTTGGCGTCCAACGTGTGGGGCTTCCACTCTGCGTGCGGCTAGGGCTGAAGGCAAGCTCCGGATCTAGCCCCAGACAGTCGCCTCGTGGTACTCCCAACCCGTAGCGCTGGAATCGCGGCTACGCCGGGTTCGAACGAATAAGGCAACCAGCGGCGTCAACGGTTATAACGTTTATTGCTATTAGCAATAATGAACACTCGCAGAGGGGCGTCCTCTCAGTAATAGTAGTAAATAGGCTTGCCTCGTTGTCTGGGTGGGTCAGACAAACGAGGTCACTCACGGGATGCGGCAGGTGCTTTCGTCCAGGCGGTCCAGGTGTCGGCGTCCCATGAGAGAGGGTCTCCCCCGGTGGCGCGCTTTTATGCCTTTTTACCTTTTTGCGAGTGGAGGTCCGCCTCGCCCGCCGGGTACGTTTCCCTTCCCCGTGAGCCGCGTGGGGGGAGAGGGGTACGCGCGTCACAAGAGCAACGGAGAAAGGGAGGGCGCGTAGTGCCTCTCTCTATGTCTACGCCGGCCTGACCCGTCGGCCACGTGTGAACGGGACGACGCGGGTACGCGGGAGGAAATGGAGGCGGGTGCTCCCCACAGAACGTAGTAAGTCCTTACCTTAATCGGCTGCTTCTGGTGAGACCTGATGGCAGTCCGGTTTTCTTTCGTCTTCTGAATGAGTCCTCATGTAGCAATCTTTACTAAGAGGGCTGATGAATGCGAATAAGTGATCAGACCCGGGTACGTGAAGAGCATTGAACGATACTAGCAATGTTGTGCGCCTAATAAGATTTCACATTCTCAATCCAGTCCTCTAATTTCTATTAGTTATTTTTAGTGTGACCACGCAAGGATTCTGCCAGGAATTAGGCAATACCTTTTGTGTTGAATTCGATGGTAAAAAACTTTCTCGCTGCCGCTATCGAGACGACGCTGCATTACGTAAGATTATTTGTGAAGTAGACAAGGAAGAAAAGAAAGCCAGTAAAGTGTGCTGCATCATATGATTATCTGCGCTGTAAGACGAGAGGAATAATATGACGTCGGCGTGCTACTATATTTTGCATTTTATTCGATACATTAAGTACACAGCTCCCCTCTGTTCTCTGCCGGCACTTGTCATTTACGGAAAACTCCATTTCATCGCGCCTATAAGGTCATTCCTCTATCAGACGCATTCTTACAATGCAAACCCCATATTACTGCTAAATACAGCTGTCCTACGTAGCACACACCTTCAGACAGGTTACGCTATTTGCTAGCATAATGCTCACGCCGTTACATTGGTCATGAAAATAGAGTATCTTTGGAGTGATCATTTCTTTGTTTCTGGCCGGTGATGATGGCAGCGCATGCTAGCCAAACAGCCACGTGTAAACCCCATGCACACTATCGGAAAGCACAGCCACAATGCCATCCAAAACACAAGAGGTCGGTTTCCACAATTTCGTGAACTTCGTCAGCTATTCATGAATAGGTAATATCGGCCTTATTTTTAAATTCGTGCCACGTCCCGGAGTGACTCTTCAACTGCGTAAGAGACCGCTTTGAGTTCTCGAGAGCGTCGGAATGAGACGCTGCGTAGACGTTACCTAGTCGTAACCTGAACAGTGTGTCTTGTCGTGTCTATAGAACAGAGATAAACCAGACGCTTAATCACGAGCTAACACCACAAGCGTAGCCATGCAGCTCTTGATTTCGCAATTCAACTAGGGTTAACCAGAGCTAAACCACAGGCAATTTTTTTAGGGACATTTCGCCATGGTGTAATATCAAAGCCCCGTTGTTGGTTTCAAGTTGAAGGACGACGATCATGGCTATACAGACAATAGTGACGCGGCTAGCAATGAAGCAGCGGTGATCGACATTTATGATGACAGCGACACTGATTAGGTCGAGCCAGAGTCGCTTTGTTCATTCAGGGACCTTAGGTTCAGCTAGTTTCTGCAAATAAAAGCCCTTTTTTCTTATGTAGATCCTTCTTATGTGAAAGAGTATGGAAAACTGGGCGAGTGGGTTTTGATTCATGCCAAACAGGCAATAGCGCACTCAAAACGAAGACGAAGGAAGTCGTAATGCACAAGCGCATTTCATGTGTATATTAACTTGTCCATTCTATAACTTTTTCAGTGAGAAAGTCAGCGCTTGTGTTGGTGTCGACGTCTTCCTTCGTATTCGTTTTCAGTGCGCTGTTTTCAGTGCACTGTTGCTCAAACATGTGTGTTTATCGGAAAGGTAAGCGATGTTCTAAAGTAATATCTTATTTGAGCTTATAATGGCTGGGTATAGCAACCCATCTAACAGCCCACTTCGTTTTTGTTCTTCTATTTATCACCTAGAACGCACTGTCTGAACATTTCCTCTCGTAATTATCATCCCCCTTCCCTCACGCCCCCGTCCAACTTCCCATTCATATTCCGCAAAAATATAGTACCAGCATTACGGCACCAATTAAGGTAACAACGATCACTAACTTTACCTTCTTAGTCTGCTCTGGACTGTATTTTTGGCAGCTATACTATAGAGATTAATTAAGCTCGACTCCACTCTTTATCACAGAAGGGTTGAAAATTGAGCTGGTTGGTTCATTTAGCGCAACGCCATAGCCACTACGCCACCACGGTGGGTGACTCATACAAAATTATCTTAACGAATAATTTGCACTGTACAAAGAACAAGCTAACCGGTTGTTCAATTATTTAGCGTCTCTTTTCCTAATGTTTGTCACTTTGGCATTTTGCAAGTTTCATGATCTCTTGAAGTTATGAGGCAACGAAGTGTACCAGTACAAGACCTCGCCCATCCTTTATCATATCTACTGGAATTTCACAGACTCCTGCCGTATCTCTCAAGATCATACGTAGAAAATTCATTTGCTTTCTGTTCAATCCTACTTACACAAAGAACCTGCATTTCTTTTCTTTTCATTTTGTGCACATTCTGGACACTGCGCATAGCACTATGTAATTCTTCGGTTGCCCTCGTGTAACCGGTGCTGCTGCCACGCTTATTTAGACTGGGTGCATCTCATTCTGTTATTAATGTGAAATTTTATTCAGCGTTCAAGCCGGTGCTGTATTACATTGCGTCGCAGAAGAAGGACGTGAGGTCTCGCTGTATGCGTCGCGTGTCTAATTGTGGTTCCAGCTTGGGTTAACTGGGGACACGTGAAGCCGTATATTCCACCGAGGTGCGCGATGATCTTAGTGAACCGGGAACTTCTTTGGCAGCCGAAGGCTCGCCGCTTTTGCCCAGCGATGCTTCCCCAGAGCCAACCACCACAGCGTCTGGACTTTGTGACGTTGCCTCGCCCGTTCTGTTGCGGTCGGGAGGACGGGAGCGGGCCCTGCGTCAAGAATTCGGTGCACCCATGCCGGTGAGCCAAGCACAAATATTTTTTTCACCGTATTTATGCCAAAGCACTGGTCCTCATGTGCACGTATGCCTGCTCGCTTGTAGATTGGTGAAAATATATTGAATACCATCTACATGACAAAGACCTAGCCTTGGAATCGGGGCCATAGTATGCGCAACGCAGACTATAGTAACCATACGTTGTGCCTACGTGACACTGCCACTACTGTCATTTGGGAATTACGGGATTCAGCTGATGAAATTTGTGCTGGTATCCTAAACGCACATATTTTCTCTATCCATGCTAACTTGCGGGCTTACCCTACGCAATGCTTACACATACGATCAGCTGTAACCTAGTGCCAAAATGCCGCGCGAGACCATTGTTGCCAGAAATGCTTTGGGCAATGATTTTAAAAAGGAGGTATTGTTTTCTAAATATTCGGGCGGTAAGCTACGCGTGTACTCAGAAGATATGGGATCAATTCCAACTTTTAATTAAGAAGGACTAGCTTTTTTTCCTAGACTGCTGGTGCCTCCAAGGACATTGGCAAACCTACTGCTCGTGGTATTCAAATCTCGACCTCAGATTTACGTTCCTCGCGTGTATGTTGGATGGAATTCACGTGTTTTGTGCCGTCACCAAATAAAGTCTCTGTTGAAACATTTGACCATGTCGATATGTGAGGAGGCACTGCTTGAGCCGTGTGCGTGTAAGCCAGAATCAAGTTATTCTCATAGAACTCATCAGTGAACTCGTCCACTCATTTTCGAGACATTATGTATAACAGAAACAAATATTGGTACATGGTGCTGTACCAAGCAAATAACGACAATAAGAAACTTAGCACTTAGGGACAATTGAACTGACCATCGCTATAAAAATGTCCTTCGGACAACAGAACCCGCCTCAGATACGGATCCAACTTACACAACAAATTCTACTTTACAGCACATTTAATCTGACTCGGTGGCTATCGGCACAGTTCGATAATATGCTTTGAGCATCGTTCTAAGCGACCCGTATAATTATAGTGGCAACAATATCCTGCGCTTGGGCATCGTAACATCGCTCAACCGATTCACTAACATCGATTAGATAGATACAAGCGCTGTTGGTTCGCAAGGAGCTGCGAGTGTCTATTTAATGGCGGTAAACAGAGCACCGCCCTTCCTATGGTTTAAGCACGCATATATTGACATATTAATTACAATAAGTAAGTGTTTCGAGATATTGCAGTCAATAAGCAGCAACAGTAAGAAGGTTCGGGAAACTCACTTGCGACAGAACCTAAAGACGAGGCAGAAGAGTGCAGTGAAGAGCATCAGCGACACGACGACGCTCACAATGGTTGTGAGCTCGGTGCTCTCCAAGATGGCCACACCACGGGCTGTGGTGCAGAATAGAATGCAACAATGTTTTAGCTCAAGCATTTTTTGATAACTTAGATATACCGTTGTACACAAACTTCCTATATGAGTAACTCCTTTCAACCAACACAATTCACAGATATTTTTGTAGTTCACATCGCTACTTAAATCTCTCAGGCTAAATATTAAAATACAGGTGACCTCAGATGGCTTCCTTTAAATAAGGTTAAGTGCACTCGCACATTAATTCGGAATGATGCTGAAAGCTGCCACAAAATATTGATACTTACTTTCCTGCCTGTTAGAAATATTGCGCTGTCTTGGGCAGTCTTTTTTTACTGCTTCTACTTTTGGGGACACAACTTATTTCTCATTCATTCAGAACAGCCTTGCGTTGCTTACCTTGCCTTGCCTCTGATTTATTTGGGATCCTACCAGAGTTCCAGTAACGGAGATAAAGTGGATTTCTCATCAGACACTCGTTTCCCTTAAAACTACTCGCTCGAAATCCGCAAACTGTGCTTAAAAGTGACTGGTACAGTTCTTTGTCACGTTGCAATACGGATGGCAGTGTTACCACAGCATCAAAGAAAAAGAAACGCAAAGCACGAATGCAGAGTAGCCCTAAAAAAATAACATCAAGAAAACAAATAAACGTATGCACGATCGCAACGACGCAACAACCACTCTGCCTGGTAACTTTATTGGCAATATTCATCGGTAGCGCCGAATTTTCAGCTGATGTTGCCATGCCGTAGCACATGAAAAAAAATGTTCTACAGCTGCAATTTCTCTATTGACAAACTGTGTGGGTTGACGCCTATCGATATCCCGTTTATTAGCTGATCTAGAACGAATATTACCCTGCCACTGTTGCATTCCCTGAGTATTTACATTTTCTAGCGAGATTAAGCCAACACTTTTCTTCCGCTGCAGGCTCTTCTAATGTACCGTGAAGTTACCTTTATTTTTTCAATGAGGGATTTTTTTACTCATAAACACTGTTCTTATGCACAGAGAAATGTTTCTGTACAAAAGTTATTTCACCTGGTGACAGCCCTCGACATTTTGTTCCTGGAAGCTTTTCTATATATATATATATATATATATATATATATATATATATATATATATATATATATATATATATATATATATATATATATATATATATATATATACAGGCCGCCATTGGAATCTGAACCTGGCAACGTTTAACGTTAGAACGCTATCTAGTGAGGCGAGTCTAGCAGTGTTATTGGAGGAATTAGAGGGTAGTAAATGGGATATAATAGGACTCAGTGAGGTTAGGAGGACAAAAGAAGCATATACAGTGCTAAAAAGCGGGCATGTACTGTGTTACAGGGGCTTAGCGGAGAGACGAGAACTAGGAGTCGGATTCCTGATTAATAAGGAAATAGCTGGTAACATACAGGAATTCTATAGCATTAACGAGAGGGTGGCAGGTCTTGTTGTGAAACTTAATAAGAGGTACAAATTGAAGGTGGTACAAGTCTATGCCCCTACATGCAGTCATGATGACCAGGAAGTCGAAAGCTTTTATGAAGACGTGGAATCGGCGATGGGTAAAGTCAAAACAAAATACACTATACTGATGGGCGACTTCAATGCCAGGGTAGGCAAGAAGCAGGCTGGAGACAAGTCAGTGGGGGAATATGGCATAGGCTCTAGGAATAGCAGAGGAGAATTATTAGTAGAGTTTGCAGAACAGAATAATATGCGGATAATGAACACCTTTTTCCGCAAGCGGGTTAGTCGAAAGTGGACGTGGAGGAGCCCGAATGGTGAGACTAGAAATGAAATCGACTTCATACTCTGCGCGAACCCTGGCATCATACAAGATGTAGACGTACTCGGCAAGGTACGCTGCAGTGACCATAGGATGGTAAGAACTCGAATTAGCCTAGACTTGAGGAGGGAACGGAAGAAACTGGTAAACAAGAAGCCAATCAATGAGTTAGCGGTAAGAGGGAAACTAGAGGAATTCCGGATCAAGCTACAGAACAGGTATTCGGCTTTAACTCAGGAAGAGGACCTTAGTGTTGAAGCAATGAACGACTATCTCATGGGAACCATTAAGGAGTGCGCAATAGAAGTCGGTGGTAACTCCGTTAGACAGGAAACCAGTAAGCTATCGCAGGATACGAAAGATCTGATCAAGAAACGCCAATGTATGAAAGCCTCTAACCCTACAGCTAGAATAGAACTGGCAGAACTTTCTAAGTTAATCAACAAGCGTAAGACAGCGGACATCAGGAACTATAATATGGATAGAATTGAACAGGCTCTCAGGAACGGAGGAAGCCTAAAAACAGTGAAGAAGAAACTAGGAATAGGCAAGAATCAGATGTGTGCGTTAAGAGACAAAGCCGGCAATATCGTTACTAATATGGATGAGATAGTTCAAGTGGCTGAGGAGTTCTATAGAGATTTATACAGTACCAGTGGCACCCACGACGATAGTGGAAGAGAGAATAGCCTAGAGGAATTCGAAATCCCACAGGTAACGCCAGAAGAAGTAAAGAAAGCCTTAGGAGCTATGCAAAGGGGGAAGGCAGCTGGGGAGGATCAGGTAACAGCAGATTTGTTGAAGGATGGTGGTCAGATTGTTCTAGAGAAACTGGCCACCCTGTATACGCAATGCCTCATAACCTCGAGCGTACCGGAATCTTGGAAGAACGCTAACATAATCCTAATCCATAAGAAAGGGGACGCCAAAGACTTGAAAAATTATAGACCGATCAGCTTACTGTCCGTTGCCTACAAAGTATTTACTAAGGTAATCGCAAATAGAATCAGGAACACCTTAGACTTCTGTCAACCAAAGGACCAGGCAGGATTCCGTAAAGGCTACTCAACAATAGACCACATTCACACTATCAATCAAGTGATAGAGAAATGTGCAGAATATAACCAACCGTTATATATAGCTTTCATTGATTACGAGAAAGCGTTTGATTCAGTCGAAACCTCAGCAGTCATGGAGGCATTACGGAATCAGGGTGTAGATGAGCCATATGTAAAGATACTGGAAGATATCTATAGCGGCTCCACAGCCACCGTAGTCCTCCACAAAGAAAGCAACAAAATCCCTATAAAGAAAGGCGTCAGACAGGGAGATACCATATCTCCAATGCTATTCACAGCATGTTTACAGGAGGTATACAGAGGCCTGGAGTGGGAAGAATTGGGGATAAAAGTTGATGGAGAATACCTTAGCGACTTGCGATTCGCTGATGATATTGCCTTGCTTAGTAACTCAGGAGACCAATTGCAATGCATGCTCACTGACCTGGAGAGGCAAAGCAGAAGGGTGGGTCTGAAAATTAATCTGCAGAAAACTAAAGTAATGTTTAACAGGCTCGGAAGAGAACAGCAGTTTACGATAGGTAGCGAAGCACTGGAAGGGGTAAGGGACTACATCTACTTAGGGCAGGTAGTGACCACGGATCCGGATCATGAGACTGAAATAACCAGAAGAATAAGAATGGGCTGGGGTGCGTTTGGCAGGCATTCTCAAATCATGAACAGCAGGATGCCACTATCCCTCAAAAGGAAAGTGTATAACAGCTGTGTGTTACCAGTACTCACATATGGGGCAGAAACCTGGAGACTTACGAAAAGGGTTCTGCTGAAATTGAGGACGACGCAACGAGCTATGGAAAGAAGAATGATGGGTGTGACATTAAGGGATAAGAAAAGAGCAGATTGGGTGAGGCAACAAACGCGGGTAAACGACATCTTAGTTGAAATCAAGAAAAAGAAATGGGCATGGGCCGGACATGTAATGAGGAGGGAAGATAACCGCTGGTGACTAAGGGTTACGGACTGGATTCCAAGGGAAGGGATGCGTAGCAGGGGGCGGCAGAAAGTTAGGTGGGCGGATGACATTAAGACGTTTGCAGGGACAACATGGCCACAATTAGTACATGACCGGGGTAGTTGGAGAAGTATGGGAGAGGCCTTTGCCCTGCAGTGGGCGTAACTAGGCTGATGATGATGATGATATATATATATATATATATATATATATATATATATATGTACACGATATCTCATTTTTCTCTTGCGCATGACGTAATCAATAACTGTTTCCATTGTTGAACCCATCGTTTGCACCGTCTGTCTGTAGAGGTCCCTTATATCGATGTCTAGGGAGCGATGAGCTCTGCGTACATGACTGCACAAAACAAGATGTAATCTCTATACCTCTACTGTCCACCGCCAGTGCTGATTTGTGTGAAAAAAAAAATGCTTTCCCATGAGAATACACTTGGCGCTTCTCCCCGCCTTTCTGGCGTCAGTCATTGCCCGCAAATACACCTTAAACTCGGGTAAGTCCAGTTCGCAATGCCTCTTCACAATTTCACTCGGTTGGCGTACAAGCCAGCCTACGATATCCCATGCGCAACAGCACTAAATAGTCATGTAGCTGTCAACTGGTTCCTCGCAGCCCATCTTATAGGTAAATAGTTTGGCATTTGGTAAGGCAGGTCACTTAATCTAATTCCGGTCAAAGTGCGTTGATTTCGATTAGACGTGCGCCACTTACACGGTGTACACTTTGTGGACTGGGAATCCGCAGCGTGCCCGTCGATGCAGCGACATTCGTTCTCCTGGCATGACGAGTGCGCCACCGAGTAAGCGCAGGCCTCGTCATGGTCACAGTGGCTGCCCAGCGAGGAGGCTGCGTGGAGAAGGCGGCATCACCTGTTTAAAAGTGTTCGCCTGAAAAAAAAAAAATTCCACCCACCCCGGTAACCCTGTGGCTACGTATTTGCGCTGCTGAACTCAATGTCGTGGGTTCGATCCAGACCACGGCAAGTGAAGTTAAATAGGGAGTCAAATGCAAAAATGCCCTGTTATATTTACGTGCGCGTTAAAGTCCCCGGTTTCAATATTAAACTGGGGTCTCCCACACTGGCGTCTCTCAATCATATTGTGCTTTTTGCTCGCGGGATTGAATCCCGGCCACGGCGGCCGCATTTCTTATAGGTATTATTGGACCAACCTGCATGTAGTACGCCCACCTGCTATGGTCTCGGGAAGAAACTGGCAATATTGAAAATTTAAAAGAAAGTACAATAAAATGTTCATGGGGGCAAAATGCGAAATCCCCAGTTTACTTAGACTTAGGTGCACGTTGAAGAACCACTAAAGTATGAGCAACTTTAGTGATAGAATGGGATGGCAGTATAGCCCGCATATGCGACAAGCCTTATAGCAAACATACAGATACCTCAATATGTACGAAAATTTTCGCTCACGGATGACAACGATGCCGACACCGGATTTTCCGCGACAAGGAATCCTTAGCGCTATTATCGCCCTAAATGTGCTCCCTGCTTCACAAGAGCGCGGTTGTATAGCATAAAATCCTGGGAACAGAGGCGCATGACCTTGTTAGTGAAAATAACTTTGGAGAAAATTAGAAATGGTAAAGAAGGGGCCAACGGCGTGGATGAAAGAAAACACATAAAAAACACCTTGTGCAAGGTTGCATCCTAGTTAGTTTTATTTTCGTGACAAGGAAAAAATGCTATGGAAAAAGCCAAGGAAAACCCTATGCTTTCCTTGGCTTCATTGGCTGTTGGTTTTATAGGGTCATGATTAACAAAACATCAGCTCCCCTTAGCTTCGTTCATCTTCCCTTCCTGCGGCGAATAGACACAGAAACAACAAAGGTGAGAGCAACCCTGGAGTCGTGATCCGTAGTTTGGAATATCTGTGTGAACCCAGGCAATTTTATACCCGTAACGTGTTTCAGAAACTCAGCACGCAAAAAGCCTCCATAAGACGGTTACTCAGTGTCCACCTTGGGGCAGGTTAAACAGGAACTGTAACAAGGCGAAAGAATGAAGCAAAGCACAAAGAAAATTCGGCAGAGACACTTTGGAGTGCTTAGGTCGGGAATTCGAAAGCTTTAGATTCCCTTTGGGTGAAATATTTCTTTCAGTGCGTTTCTTGTCACCGCAAGCTCTTGCCTGCGTTCTAAATGCACCTCGGTAAGGCCAAATCACAACGCACCACGCATCTCTACACGCTTTCTTGTCCGTGAGGAGTTCAGAACACGAGGGACCGCTCAGCGTCGTTCAATTTGACATTAATGCATCTTTTTTATTTTATGCACTCATTTTATGCGCTCTTAACGTGGTGCCACCTCCTCCCCGTTAACTGGGCCTCACGTGTCCAGTGATTCACGCATTAGGCACACCTTTACTCAACAACAATCGTGGAGCCACCGCGGCGTTGGGGAAGCGTGGTCATCGAGTACCCTCGAGGCCCGGGTTTGATTTGCCCCCAGACTGCAATTTACCAAATTTTCGTTTCATATCCATTAATTTACTTTGTTTACAGGAACGTCCCCGAGACATTGGACGTCCATCCGAACATTTTTCTGACATGTTCTTCCTCGTTGCGCCATCGGTCAATTTTAGTAGCATCTTTCAGTCACGCCGGCTACGCCCACGAATGTTCGTGCAATGGGGCATTATTGCTTTCGCATTAAAACGCAAAAGACGCAGCGCTTTGACCCTTGTAGTCTTTTGCTTTGGTCACTTCTGTCGCGCTGTTTTAACACCGGTGTGCACCATCTAGCACTCGTCAGTGCTCTTGGGTTGATTGATCGTTTACATTGACTGCTGTGCCAGCTCACCTAAACATCATTGTTGTGTACACGATTCTGCCATGCGGTAACAACTAAATATTCTAGTGACGCTGCCCCTATACGTCTTCCACCGCTCATTTGCCGCGATAACCTAGGCAGTACACCAAGCTAATAAAAGTGTAATTGAAAGTGTCGATGGCGTGACCTCGTGAGCAGGAAGGGGGCACTTTAACTGGAATGCAGCAACTACTGAAAGAGCGTACCGACGTGCCTCTCATATAAACGGCGTATGTTTTTCTCTTTGTCGCCCCTTGCCCAAACAGATATGTTTCTTTTACTGCCTTGAGTGGTTCGATGCGGCGTACTGGGAATCTTGGTTTTGTGTGTACCAGGTCACACGATACTCCCACTAAGCTCACAGGCTCCACTGGGTCTCCCAACTCTTTGCTCAGCTCTATCCATCTTACCTCGTCCCTACAATTGGCGCATCCCAAGCGATTCCGACCGCACAACGTGACCAGCGATCCTGAGGACCCCGCTTAACGCAAACAAAAAGAAAGCAATCGTGGCATTCCTAGTAGAGATTTCTTTGCTCATCCGCTCGGTATTGAGGACCTCCTGCACAAATTCGGTTATGCCGTGCTTTCTCGGTTGGCTTTGGCCTTTCCGTTTTTCTCATGAATAAATGCCAAGCTCTCGTCGTCACACAAAGTACGTTCGATTGCTCGGGAGGGCAAACGATTCTCCATCCTCTTTTTCAAAGAAGTTGCCGCGAACTACAGGGAACGTGTGGTCACATTGTCATTGCAAAAAGCACTTTACCTGGCCGTTTGAGGGTGCGCTTTTCTTTGTAATCTCTGGATATTTCGTGGACCAGCAGCAAACTTTTGGCAGATGCGTACTAGTAGATACGTATCAGAAGATATATAGTAAAATAATCGGCAGGGTATACTATAATAGAGTGTAAGCTGTGCAGCCATTTCAGTGCAGAAATATTTTACAAACAAAAAGCCTTCGCACGATCACTAAGCGAATCTGCACATTGACGAAATTGGCTCCAGGTCTCGCATGGCAGAGGAAGTCGAACAATCCTCAGCGCATTTTTTCTTCTTGTTTAATGCCACACCTATAGTGAGAGCTGTCACGTACTATCATTCGCTCAATTATCCAGTGCTCTTGAATAATTCTGCTAGATTTTAACGCGAAAGCGTTAACGCTCCCGTGTGGCACAAAATCCGGTGTCGGCATCGGCATCCCCGGCGTTGTACGTGAGAGAAAAATCTTCCCGAACCACGCATCCCAAGCAACGCAGGCTCTCCGCGTGGCGCAGAGGCGTTACTGAACTAATTGAATTTCTCAAAGTAAAATGCGTCAGAAAATTCGTAAAGCACGACTTACACACAGCCTACAGATGTGAAAGCGTCGGATTGTAATTTGAATGTACGAGAAAACATAATTCTCTTTAGAACAAACTCAAACACGAACCGCTTTTCCAGCTGCCGGTTGAGGTTTGGCGCGTCTGTTTACAACCTCCGGGATTGGCCCGCGCAAGAGGCCGCCTTTCTACCAGAAAGCTCGCCTTCGTTCGCTGCCAGCGTTTCCTGGTAAACATTATGGTTACATAAGGTGCAGTCGGTTACATAAGATGCAGTCAGGGATCTTTGAATACTATCGCGTGCCACTCTTAAAGGGGAAGGTTAAGCATCTTCCAGTTTTCTCGGATAGTATTTATTCAGTATGCAAAAGACACCTTTGTTCGGATAAAAGTGCTTAACTTGCCTGAGTAAGAACTTGCCTAAGTTCACCTGTATCCTATACTTTTGATGTACTTTTTATGGGGTACGTAAGGAGAATGCGAAGAGTTGCACAGAATATGAAGGAGTGAAGTAGCTGAAGAGTGGTTTTGGCCATAATAGGTGAAATGGTAAATGTTTTCTGACATCATCTCTTTCAAACATATCTACTGCATATATCATGTGAGCCAAATATCAGCATCATAAGGTAACTCCATCTATGTCTCTCAATCTTGTCACCATGAGTTTTGGCATAAATGATGTACTTCTTGTTGAAGACGTTTCGTTAACCGTTGGAGTTTTTCTGCTTAGGCGGGCCACAGAGCCGGCCATGCTGGGTTCAGTACGGATCTCGGAGCAACATTTGCCACTCGCGCACAGGTAATACACATCCGTGCGCGAGAAAGCACATCAATGTGAGAAGAGATAGTAGACATGCTTAATATAAGCTTGCTTCTGACATTAAAAAAGCTAGCTACCTTCTTTTGTCTCTCCTTTCTGTCGCAGACTGGAAAATTCAGGCGATGTGAACCACATGATTCAATAAGTGAAAAAAAAAATTGATTACGATCTTCCTTATAATTTGCTGTTCTATCTGGCTGGTTTGTTTGCACATTTTACCCACCACTACCGCATCTGTTCAATAATTCGTTCAGTCGGTAATTATCCTTAGCGACAAAACCAGAAAGCTAAAAAAAGAAGAAACGTGAAAGGTAAGGACGACCGTGCAGGGTCACATGTAAAGCAGCCTTTCCCGTGAAACCAGTGCGTGATAGTAGCGGCAGAAGCTACCAAATAAGTCGTAAATGGTTGCATTGTTTCTCCTGCAATCCAGCCATTATGAAATATTGAGGAAACTGCATGAAGAGGCCAGAGATGGTGACTGCACCTTTGACGCACTGTCGGTTGTTAACATTGACTGGATACTCCAGCCTGCACTCGCAGCGTCGGGAGGTGAGGTTGCAGAACACGTGGTACAGGACGCTGCTGCATGTCTGGTTGCACGGGTCACCGATGTAGAAGCCTACACCTGGGAGATAAGGCAAAAAATATGCAGATAAGACAAAGTCATCGACGCTATTCTATGGCAAGTTTCAGACACGCCGTTGCATAACCTTGGCATTCTAGTGTAGCCTAACTGTGGTTATGCGTAGCACATTTTCTGCTAAACGCTCTTCCTATACTCCCCCTAAGATAGGTATATAAGACGTATGCATTGCAGGAATATTAACCTGTCAATGTCAGTGGCTGCTTAGATAGGATGGAATATTTGCGGCAGACGCAGTCAGCAATTGCGCACGTTTACTTTGGTCTTTCGCCCACTTTGTAGTTTTTGTTCTTCACCTGAATATTTATGGTCACCTCTGTGACTTTTTTGACGCGCCATAGCTTAACCAAGTTTCCCACCTTCAAGTTGTCTACTCAGATCAGTTGCTGGCGCCCGCCTTTTTTCCACAGCCACACACACAGCTTCACAATTATAAATTGTACGCCTTCTTAACCATTTTATGCTTTATTAAGCCTCTGCTCAGAAGGTGAATAATCGGTATTGATCTCGATATGTTCAAGGTATTCTACTGTTGAATTGCCTATCCTTGTATTTACGTTTTAAGCTATTCCATACTCTTGCCTGAAGGCAATCCCCAACGGTGCTGGAATATTGACATGAAAAGGCCCATGTTGCGATTGTGTGCGGAAGTTATTCTTACGTTCTTGCTTTCCGTGACGCCGATTGGCGCAAGTTGCTCGATCGTGCTTTTGCTAACATGAAATACAATACGCGCCACCTCTTCTTTCTCGGCATGGGGTTTTCTAGTCGTGCTTTCTTGCCACACCTTTAGTTGAATGCCGTCTCAAGTCTGTTTGCGTGCTTTAGGAGTTACGCATTCTTATGTGCCATTTCATACACATGGTGTCCCACGTAACCTGAGCCAAACATTAGAAATAAACAAATGCCACGTAGCTAGGCAAAACAGAAGTAATGTTGTTGGCCATCGCTGTGAGGTGCTAAGATTATTTTTTGCATTCCGCCTAAATGCATAACTAGTTTTAATTGATTATTCCACTTCTCAAATATTATAACAAGATGAAAAGTATAATTGAGAATTTTGTATCGCAACATTAAAAACTCCCAAACGGCTTTATGTTTCGCGATACGTGCTACATTAAACTGTTTTTCCGAGCGTGAAAGAAGCCCGCAAATACACGCAAAATTGAAGCGCGACTGGTCGCTCGTGGCATTTGTCTCGCACCGCGTCTGTCTCCTTCTATACGATTTGTAATACAAACAATATAATACAAATAATTTGATAATTTATCTAGAAAGAGATTTAATTTTCGTAAAATAGATTTACGTAGCGCTGTCTGGTACAACTATATTAAAAATTGTTGCGCTGGTAGGACCTTTGCTCTGCGAACAACTTCAAATGGCCGACGCAGGATTGTACGGTGACACTGCATAACACTAGGAACGCCTTTGCGGGCTGTTTGACAGTGCCCACGGAAACAGTTTGTGTGTACGTGCGTGCGTGTGTTGTTTCTCTTCTTTTTTTTAATCCTTCTCTCTCTCACCTATCTCATCCCCTTGCCCCTCCCCCAGTACAGAGTAGCCAACCGGAGATAATCTCTGGTTAACCTCCCTGTCTTTCCTTTGCCTTTCTCTCTCTCTCTCTCTCTTCAAATGGCAGTCTGCGCTTCTTTGCGATGGAGGTATTACAGTACATTTCCAGATTTCCACGTTGTTATGTAAGTGTATGCAGTGCAAGAATTTGTAATTATGTTTATCTGTATTGCCAGACAGAGTTTAGGAAGTGAACCCTGAAGATAACTCAGTCCTTTCATGTGGCGATACCTACATGAAACCTAGCTAAGTTTTTTGAAAGCTCCGCTCGTATAAAATGTTCATTTTCATGAGACTTTTCAACCTCATATTGCGATAGCAATTATGTAGACACTCCCAGGGGATTTCTCCCGTCGCCGCCATCGTTGTCGCCGTCGCCGTGACGTTCAGTCTAAACACGGCAACATCGTCGCCGTGCGCCATACGCGTTATGTGTGACTGAAAGCTTGCGAGGGTCCGGCTCACGATCAGGGCTCAATCTCTCGTGCGCGAGGGAGGAAGGCGGAGCGCAAGCGCGCCGTTATCTGTCGCGCGCGAGGCACAAGGAGGAGGCGAGGAGAAGAGGGGGAGGGACGCGTTCTACTCCGGCGGCTGCTGCTTATGGCGCGGCCGCGCGACTGGCGTATCTTGAAAGCGATCTCCGCTGTGGACGAAGTGCGCGCCCGCGCGGGCCTCATCTTCAACATGATCCGCGATGTGGACAAAGCGCGCGCACTAAGCGCCGGTAACTCCGTCTGCGTTGTGCTTTCGACGTTTAGTTGCGCTGAAGCAAGAGACAACAAGAAGGTTTATTCGTTCGCTGACGCTGCCGCGTTTCCTCACTCCAGCGTTTTGACAGGGAGTTTCCGCTTTCATCGAGCACCATGTGTTCATGTTTACCTGCGCGTGCTTGACGCCGTAATAGTTATTTCATTTAGCAAACAAATGTTTACAACTTTATACTACTATTAAAACTACTATCATTATTTCGCATACCTGGCTACTAAATTGTTATCGAAATGGATGCTTCGCTTTTCAAGTAAAACTGTGTGTGTTTTCTTACATCTTTTGTTCAATTTTAAGTTCCGTATTCTCACAATTAACAAAAATTGCTGCTTCTAGGTCACACTTCAACTTGCGAAAAAGAATCCAAGCCAGAGTTCTCTCCCTTAGGCTCTCGGACCTCGCGGGTGATTAAACATTTAGAAACCATGCCGCGGAATAGGCGAGGAAATGCAAATACTGCAGAAAACGCCGCGTACCTTTCGCTGACAAATAACGGTTTAAAGAAGAATACATATAATTGACGCCAATTTCGTCCAGCGAGGGACATTTTTATTTCCATTTTTGTTGCTGTGACAGTTGCAAATGGAATAGAACTGATATGAAATCTAATAAATATTTGCGCCTCTGTTGTGTTTTTATCAGTAGCAGAAACTACATAAACACAATACGAGTACCATCCAGAAATAAAGGGGAACCGGGACAGCTGTTTTCTCCTGAAAGGCAAACGACGTCTAACTGCTTGAAAAGGAGAGAAAAAAACTTAGACTATACGAAGCAGACTGACAAAAGGAAAATGAAGAGAAAGGCACTCCACAACACACCAAATCCCACAAAGAGCCTAGGCCGTCAGTAATTAACTCAGAAAGCAACCTGTATGATATTTTCGAACGATATAAATGCATGTTTCTTCACGTGATGTTTGGAATTTATTATATTGCACGTTCCGGAGATTTCCTACAAGAAGACATTGTTTCTGCAACCGCATTCACAGGGATGAACATAACCTTGTATTTTGACCGTCTGTGCCACAGTAGGCGCCCACTTTTACAGATTTTATTTACTGCTGCGAGAATAACTCTCAAAGGCAAATTTTCTTAGTGATTTAGCTATAACGCTTTCCTTAAGTTTGGGATGAGTACATACGTAAGAAAGAGTTGTACATCTTTTTTTTTCTAGAGGTTGACAAACCATTCAACGCCAGTGAGCGTACCCGTGCATTCGCTAAGCGCGGATTAACGTAATACTCACTTGCGGTGCGATGTCTGTTCTCGATTCCTTCGCTCTCTGGAAGCAGATAACGGAACAAAAGAGTGTTGTTAGTGCACCACTCTGCAAAATGTTGAGAAGGAGAAGTCAAACGTTCATAGCAGAAGGTTTAATTGTTACCTTCGCGTGCGCATCAGTAGAAAAAACATTGCAACATCAACTATTACAGAGAATTTAGTTAGCACACACTGCGGTCGCCCATAGGCTACAGTGAAGAGCTGATTAACTTCACGACGCCGCTTTGTAGTAGGTAGCGGTGGCAGCATTTCGATGGGGGCCAGGGTATTCGTGTATGTGGATGTTCGCGGAACCCCAGGTGGTAAGAATTATTGCTTAAGCCCTCACTACGGCCGGCCTCAAAATTATATTGTCGTGTGGACGCGTAAAATAACAAAATATTTCTTAATTCATGCTCCTCTTTTACTAATGAAAGCAGGAAATTTCAATATGCGAGCTGACAGTGCGGATAGGTGGAAAGGCTCAGGTTGTGCTACGGTAAGCATATTCTATGCAATTTTTACATAGCTTTTAAGGTCTTCATTACTTCGCAGTGTATAATATGAATTCGGCGCACGTTGTAAGAGTTACAGTGTCTTACGGAATGGTCGCATTTAGTTTTTAGCGGAATGCGCGAATGTGTGTATTGAATGTCCGCACATCAATTGCACAGCACATTGTGTTTTCTTCTTATGAGTAAAATGAACGAAACTATTACAAAGCCAGTGGCGTAGCTAGGTCGTCTGGCACCCGGGGCCCATAGGTCTTCTGTCACCCCCCCCCCCCCGCCCCACTGATGTAGTCGAGGAAGGCGAGGATATGGACAATTTCCGGGTTTCAGCACCAGTACAGCCGCCTTGGGTACCGCGCACGTTCCCCGGGTCCCCCTCTTCTTCGCTTTCTTTCCCAGAGATCGCGAATGCAGCAAATATACACGATGTTTTTCCTGCGCCAAATAACACAGGGTGCTGCACTGATAACGTGTGATAAGCCCATGTGCACATCTTCTGTCAGACTGTAAAGCTTGGCAGCCAATACAAATGCGGCATCGTTGCAAACATGACTCACGTCACAAGTAACAAAAATATCTTTATAATAAAGTTTTAATTAGCAATTTTAGCGGCAATATTGCATTTGCAAAATTGAAGCCCGACATTTATATCTTGCCCTACAACATCTTCACAAAAATCGTCGTAGGTACTATGGCAATCAGTATTTTGTCTGTGGGCAGCCCTGAACGAAAACGAAAATTAAATTGTTTGTCAGTGACGCTGATCTCCCCATCCTATTAGAAGACGCTGCCTGCCTCCCCGCTGTGCGGGCGCCAATGCTATGACAATTACGAGTTCTCTTCATTCTGATCAATAAATCCTTGTTTTCATTTGCTGCTATACGGACACACGTGATTATCCGAGCTGCGGTACCACCGCAAGATTGGGAACAGAATAGAGCACGCTTCGCGTCGATTCTTGGCGTCACCATAAAAAAAAAAAAGGCCGCGATGAAGCCCGTGCCAGCCAAAGCTTGCACTACTGTTGGTCTGCACTCGCAATGGAGAGGATTAAGGGATCAGCGTCACTGGTCCACTATTTCATATTTCTTTCGCTACTGCCATATACTGGGCGCCGCCCGCAGTGCCAAAGTACTGCAGGTTTCAGCACCCAAAACGATTTTGTTTAAGAAGTTTTTGTTGAGTTAATAATATGACTTTGAGTCCTCAATTCTCGAATTGAAGTGCTTCCTCTATAAGTACTAATTACGGGACTATTAAGGATATGGTTATTACTTATCTGCCATATTTTTCGAGCTACCGAGTTCCAAGCAATCACAAAAAGACATAACTTCAGAGAATCTCGATCGGGAAATATCCTTACAAAATTCACCTTTTTTTAAAATAAAATTCTGTGCAGCTGATACAGACACTGTACTTGTGACATGAAGCCACACAACAACAACAGTTTTCTGAAACTTTCGAGGGTAAGAAGGAATGCGTAAAACATAACGGCAGGTTTCGCAGCGGCTTCTAGGAGCGAGCGGGCGAGGGGAAGTAAAAGCGAGCCGGACATCGCGGCGGGCCCGCGACTACAGCCTGTCGAGCCATACGCCGCCAAACTCTGCGGCCAAACCGAGTCTGAAGACGATCCAGAGAATCCCATTCGCGGCTTTTGACGGCCCCACTTATGCAACGTCGCTCTCAACGAACGCTTCGCCGTAAACGCGAGCGCCGGGCGGGCTGGTTGAACGCCCTCTTGCTGCTGTCTTTGTTCGTCTTCGCTGCGCGTTCTGAACCGAAGAGGGACCCAAGAGCCCCAACGCCTTAAGTATAAAGCCCCATGAAAGCGATCCTGCACGCGACAGAGACAAGCGACGCGATGGAGATGGCTTGTCGCGTTCGCTCGTCGCCTACAAGTTGTACCCCATGCGAGCGATGACTTCGAGCGATGTCTCCCCAGTGTTGCCGGTATGAGGGCAGCAATATAAGCGCCGAAACTAGCGTGACGTGTGCTTAATTAACTGAAGTTGATGTGTTTTAGAGTAAAAAGCAGCATAAATTATTTCTGAAAGTCTTGCAGTAGGTTCTTATCCTTGCACGTATAAAAATTCAATCGTTTGCTCGTTCCGTGCGACAATCGGAAGTATTTGAGTTATGTACATCCAGTTCCGGCTTCGCGCTATTGGCTAGTCGCTCATAGCACTTCCGGGCGACGAGCGACGAATTATAGATTTGCAGAACCGAGCGATCGCGCGACAAGACCGAGCGATCTGTTCACGCGACGGCTCGATCCGTCGCTCGAAGCCGTCGCTCGTCGCTGTCGCGAACAAAATCGCGCTCATGGGGTTTAGCCTTTACAACGCCTCACTGTATGTTTAGCGACTCCTGCTCCCAGCATGAACGCACAGCACGAGCGCACCCTACATGAAACGTTCCGCTAAGGCGAGTAGTTTAGCGACCGCTTTGCGAATTAAATTTTTTAGCCCGCACATTCGTGCAATTATTTCGTGGGGTGTTGATAGAGCTGCAGCCGACATTTCTGCGGCGCAACGCATAGGGTGCATGAGCTCGGGTTACTGGATACCGGAACATTCTTTGCAATTTGCGCCCAGTCAAGCCAGCGGAAAGAGGGGCGTCTTCAGGCGTATATGACACCCCCCTCCCCTCCCCCTCCCCTGGCCCCTTGCAGCCGGGGCCCACGGCCCCCCGGCCCCCCCTGTTGCTACGCCACTGTACAAAGCGCACCTGTTTTCTCCTTGAAATGTCAAGTTTCAAGCTTATTTCTTTGCTTATACACAGGTCGTGCAAAATCTGCACGAAGTGTTTAGACCCATAGCCAAAGGCCAGTAAAGGGTCCAATGAGAGAAAAATATATCACCAATATGGCGCAGGAACTTTTATCAGATATCACGTAATTTTTCACTAAGCACATGATTTATGTGTAACCAAAAAGTGTACATAACAATAGAAGAACATGCAGACGCAGTAAATTTGAGGTGTGTTTTATGTAAGTTTCTTTTTCTAGACAAATATACGTACGACAATAGAGATAAACTATGGTATCCTAGAAACATCCAGTCTTTGCTGGTTTACCAAAGAGAATAGGTGGGTAATAAACAGGCGATCACACGAGCAATGTAAGGGGCACATTATGCAAATTGCTGACAACATAACAGCTTGAATATCTAAGCGATGCAAACTTGGATGCAGTGCAATGAATCATAGCATTGAAAGACAAAAAATTGCTGCATGTTGCTGTCCCAGTTCGTTTCAATTCTAATGGTGAACTATTCCATGTTTTTGCTCTTGTTAAATTGTGCTCGTCGCTTTCCCATAAATAATATTTACAGGAGGAAGGTTGAAGTTACCTTGCATAAGGCTTGGCATCTGACGTTTTTGAAAGAGAAATTGACGATTTTTTAAGGCAAATGTCAAGCTTATTTCAACTATCACAATTAAATGAAAATGCACTGACATGGTGTATCCTGTCAAGTCTTAATATTAGTTGAGCGCGTTATGTTGATTACGGGGCTTTTGGAGCTGGCTGACGTTACTACTGGTTTCAGCTCAAAATAGTCTGTTAATCTAGAAAAAAATGTTAATTTTATTTAATATATGTAACACCGCCAGTGCCTCCACTATGTTGTTGTAATAATAAAACGCATGCATTTCTCTCAGCATCTATGTGCACTTATGGCTGACGGCACTTACAAGCTAACTGTGCTGAGATTTTTCTATCTGCCTTTCATTTCATTGCAGCATGAGGGAGATTGCACTTACGTAGTGCGCATGAATGCGTTTAGTGCTCCTAAGAAGTCTATACTTTGGTTTACACTAAAGTGAATGTGTGGCACACATTACGAAAAAATTTGCCTTTTCAATGCTGAAACTCGATCGCCGGCGTGTGGACTTTGTTCGCGAGAATTGTTTCGTGGGACAAGAGCCCACTCCAGGCTCTGTGCTTATAGCTCTTTCTCCAGTCATTTTTTGTAGGAAATAAAAAGAATAAGCTTCTTCAATCTTCTTCAATGAATGACTGAAGAAAGTTCGCTCTAGACGTCCGGTTCCCAGAGCTTGTATGAGAGAGTATGTATCGTTAATATTATGTCAAGTACAGTGAGTGGTTGTCACTGGTTCTTCCTCACGGTTACATTGCACGAACGACTTTCGATCCCGAAGCTATCGGGAAAGTATATATTCGGACATTTTGCTATAGCGTTTCTTGTCAATACTTATTATTTTTTTTTTTGCGGCGCTACGTTACATCACTGTGCTTGAAGAATATATTGGAGCCTTCGCAGCAAAAACATTCCTCACAAAGTAAAAAGAACGAAGATATCTTCCATTGAAAATCGTCAGTTCGGGCAACACTTCTGAAGTTCAATCATAATCAGTTTTCTAAACACTAGAAACTCCGGAAGTGTACAGGATGCGCAGCTTTCTTATAGCGTCATACTTGAAACAGGGCATAAATCGATGCTCCAAGTTGAGAGTACGGACATGGGAAGGGCGGCATTGGAGAACGCATTCCTAAAGCTGCCTGCCGGAACTTGCCCCAAGGTCCGCCAAGCACTGGGTACTTGTCCAGGAGGGCGATCACATTATACAGGGCTCAAAGGGAGTTACTATCCAGGAGAGATCGTACTTGAAGCGGAATAATTAGATGACCCGAATTCCTGGAGACGTCTGACCTTTTCGAGTGCACTGGGAGCAGGAGTTTCCTTCAGGTCCTTTCAAGGAAGCCGGAAGGATTGTTTGACTGCGACACTGAAGAAGGTGCGGCTTTCTAATGCAGGTAAAAGGTTGAAATAACTTTCATAATCGACCTGGTCCTTGCCATTACAACAATCACCGTCATTATAGTTTTGCAAATGTTTAAGTTGTACTTTTCGAAGCTATAAGGCGTTTACGTTGACACCAGCGGTCCGGTTTAACGAGGAATAAAATCTTTTATGTCATGCATCCTCCCTTGTTAGTAGGACTCGTGCATGCTTCTTATATATTCGAGGAGCTTTGGTGCGAGTGTCATGGTTCTGCGCTTAAATGCAGTTTGAGTGCAGTTTATACATGCTAGCTTCTTTCGTTAGGGCTAAGATGCCACTTGAAGATAAACAAAAGGGTTGTTTCACTGTGGTAAGGCGTTTGGTGCGTGAAAGATGAATTTACAAGTACAGTAAAGAAAACGTTTACTTCGAGGCATACCGCTGTTCTTTACTCTACATATTGAATACAATCGACGTCTTCTTAAGTACAGAAGTACAGCGTAGGTAAGATCAACATCAGTGTAACTAAGCCTCATCCGAGATATATATTCACCAATATTGCCACATTTAGCATCGAAAGTTAAGTTCCATATAAACAATACCTTAAACAAACTACTTCGCAATATGCCGCAAGACAGTATGAGGCATAGAAGTTTTGACTAACCCTTGCGCGTTCATGTGAACGAGTCCTTGATGGCCGACTAAAAAGCTCTATAAAACGGTGCAGCTGTGAACGAGGCGCAGAAAATCATTGCCCCCTTCAGAAAACAAGTAGGAAAATGTAACAAGAGCTATAGAGAGCGAGAAACTTATATTAGAATGAAACGATAAGTAGTGCGCAATAAGTAGCTAGATATATATTGCCAAAAGCTTCAGCGGATGTTCCATCAATTATTAGCGCCGATGAAACCATATGGTCGTGGCTAGAAGTCACAAACGCAGAAAAAATAACTGTGTTGCAATAAGGAAGTCTGCTAAAAAACTGTTGTGCAGGTGAACAAAAACTGGAAGAGTGGGAATGGGGAAAATACTTTGCAATAGCACATAACTGGAAGGTTCCGCAGCAGTGCGCCGCTATATTTGTGGCAGCACACTATTTTACACATACAGTTTTCATTTCACGCTGCAATATTTATCCTATACTACAAGTTATAGTTGTAAAAACGGTTGCTCAGGCCCATCGATATTTACAACTACAAGTTTGTCTGCTTTTGCAGCACGCTATTTTCGGCTTTTTGTCTGTTGAGCAACTAAAGATTGAAAACGATTTATACCAGGGTTACTCGAACGAAGGATCTACTTTGTGCGAAGTGGAACGCGAAAACAATGGAAATGGTAAGCGCAGCGGAGCGAAGATAGAAAAGCAGGAAGAAAACATCATGTTCAACTGAACGAAATGGTGATCAGGGTGGGAGAACCAGTCATCGTAGCACCCAAGTGTTCTAAACATTACTCTTCTAAAGCAAGTCGTTGAAGTGTGCTGCTCATTGAGTTTTGTGTGAAGAAATCGTACTATCCATCTGTACTGTACCGCAAATATTTAACTGATCTGTACCTGTTTCTTCACTGCTCGATAATCTAAACGTCTGCTACTTGCAAAACTGTGACTTCTGCTACGCGCAGGATCAAAATGTTGTGTGCAGGTACAAAATTAAAGGTTTGATTTTTTGTGATACCCAACTTTACCCGCAATAGTTTTGGGAACATGATTTCCTTGCGAAAACTAGATTTTATTACTCTCAAAGCATACCTACTCAAATCGTAAGGTGCCGTCCGCAACTTCCGCTCAAGTGACAAACAACTCATTTCCATTTTAGACTTCACGAAAACGTTTCGTGGAAATTTTACTTTTACTTTTTTTTTAATTTTGCTCCCATGGCTTCCGTGATGGGTATCACATATTATTTTGGCTAATATTCATTCCAGACAATAGACTAAACCCTTTGCTTCCGGTTAATGGTAGTATTTTCGGAAAAGTGTCGTTGACTTCTAAAGATACTTCATCTCTTCATACGTAAATATAACGCAATCTCCATGATATCGAACATGTTTCCGTGCTAGAAAGCAGCATATGTGCGCATAAGCTTTTTCCGAGCAATTATAACTGCTAAAACGTTCCCCACAAGGGCATCCGCTGGCAGCCTGCACATACTGACAGTTTATCTGAAGGTGACAAAAAAAGCAAGAAAATCCCCAAAACAAGTGCACGGCGCCGAAATGACACCCATCAACTGTTACATATACGTATAGCGGAAAAGAAACTTTGCATGTTAAAAAAAGAAATTTCGCGAACACCTTCGTACAGGGGAAGTAGAAGGCTTGCAAATATCCTGCCGAGGAGTCCTCCGTTTGCCCGCTCTCTCTACCTGCAAGAGGTTGAACTCTTTTCTGCTGGTGAAAGGCCGAATACCGCCGGCCACATTGATATAGGGCTCGGCTGTGTTCACTATATGCTGCGAGAACACTCGTGCACCCAATTGCGAGCATATGGAGACTGCACAAACAGGAACTACGGCCCCCGGTGGGTAAATCTAATATCAGTGACCTCAGACTGCCAGAATCTCAGCAGCCGGGTCGCAGAAGCCAGACGCAATATCTGCGCCAGAGAACCATACAAGACAGAACTACAGAGGGCAATGATGGTATATCCTCCGCAAAAGCTATTGTACTCAGAATATGTTCACGTGAGGGCAGAATTGACGTCTTACTGCAAGGGACTGTAGCTTAGGTGCTACGCGTGACAACAAGAGCCCATGGAGGTACGAATTTTCTTGCACAAAGGTACGAGCGCACTGCGAGGCACGGGCGAAATCTGCGCAAGATTACAAAACGCGCAACACCAGTGAGCCTAGAATATCAGCGCCAAAGTTGCAGCGCAGTAAAAGGTTCGAGGAGAGGAGGATGGGGAGGGATAGCTAAGTATCTGAAGAACGAAAGAACCATTGTCTAGAGCGCGGCCATGCATAACTATTTCAAGGCCAGTACTTACAGCTCACGAGAGAGGGGAAGGCGATGCAGATAGTGCCCTTGTGCAAAGGAGCTTAAACTTCTATGGGCCGCGGTAGTAGCGGATTGCGTCTTGCGCAGCAGAGCCATCCGTAATGCATGCACGCGTTGGCGTTCTTATTTTCTTCTCGAGTTCGTGATTGCATTGCGCCCAAAGCGAGATCTAGGAGACTTGCATTTCGAGCTGATTTCCGTGTTCTTTCAGCCATTGTTGGGAGAGAAGCGAACACTTCGGCGGCCCCCAGCGATGAATGGGCCGAAGGGCTTTTCTAAGTCTAGGCATTTCATCACATACGAGTGCGCTCTGGGCAGTGCATAAAAGGGGGCTAACGTTGAGAGCGGATGCTTCGGCTGCAACTTCGAATACGATAAACAAAAAATTCCTGCCGTCGTGGAAGGTGCACGCCTGCTGAAGTTACGTCGTGGCATAGCGCAGGGATCAAAGAGGATTCCATTTTATTTCATATAGTCACTAAGCGGGAGATCAAAAGGAGGATACCATCGAAAAAGTATGCCAGATGAGAGCGATAGTTTTGAAGTCTTGTCGAAGAAAAGGACAGCGCATTGGTGCTGTGTAACGAGCCAGTGTTCTTGCTACGTTATTTAAGGAGACACGCACTTGTACGTAATAAAGAAGAACGTTTCCATTGTGATTATTTGTGACGCAGTCCGTGGCGTTTTAAGTCCGTTGCTTAGGCACCCGTCCACGCGTTTTTACTTCAACTATGTACTGCCTTTTGTATGCACCACCAGAATTGAAGCTGAGCGCAGGTTCATATATACATAAAGTTAAATCTAGTTACCATCTATATATAAGCATTTATGTGCGTTTCTGACTGCATCACTGTCAGGCGTTCTGCCTAACATTTGTATGGTATGCTGTGTGTGTGTGGTCTGTCTCTCTGTCTGTATACCCGCCGTGGTTGCTCAGTGGCTATGGTGTTGGGCTGCTGAGCACGATGTCGCGGGATCGAATCCCGGCCTTGGCGGCCGCATTTCCATGGAGGCGAAATGCAAAAACACCCGTGTACTTAAATTTAGGTGCACGTTAAAGATCCCCAGGCGGTCGAAATTTCCGGAGTCCTCCACTACGACGTGCCTCATAATCAGAACTGTTTAAGGCTATTAGCGCAGCTCAGGACGAGCAAAAAAGGAAAGAGGTAGGGTAGGGTGTTTTGTGTGCAGTGTTCACCGGCTGACCTTGAGACTGAGGTTGCCTCGGTTATGCCAATAATCCAAGAATGCCTTGCGCCCCTCGACGTTACCTACGAACTCCCACAGGATCATAAGATCCGGTTTTTGGATTTGCGCTTATCTTGTTCTGATATTAATACGTGTTGGTACTATGAACCTCGTGCTAACAAACCACTTCTTCCGTTCCATTCCGCCCATTCTAAGTTGGTGAAGAGAGGCATTGCTAACCTTTGCCTTAATAATGCTCTGAAAAAGTCGTGCCACCATAGTGTTTCGTCTAGCTTTGCCTCTCAGTGCGAACGGCTTTCGCAGGCTGGTTATCCCGTGTCCCTACAAGTGTCAATAGCAGAACGAATTCTTAGACAGTGTAGAAAAGACAACCAGCACGCAGATAATCCTGTAACTACTCGGGGTAGGACTAGCGTCATCCCTTATATTCACACCGTCTCACATATTCTTAAGAAAATCGCCCAGCGAGTGAATGTTCGTGTAGTATTTTCTGCCCCCAATAAGCTCATGAGGATTTGCAAACTCACTAATCCGAATAAGGTAGCTCCTCTTTCCTGCGACAAGAACCACAAAAATAAGTTTGTTAATTGCGCACATTGTGTTGTTTATTCTTTTCCACTCAAGTGCGGAAAACGTTACGTAGGTCAAACTGGCCGATGCCTGAATGACAGGCTGCGCGAGCATGGTTACAATGCCAGGAATTGTATTACAGCTGGGGGGTTTCTCGCGCAGCACTGCAAAACGTGTGGTTGCGAACCTGTCTTAGAGGAATGCGTCATTCTTGGTCGCAGTCGTAATCAGCTCACAAGAGAGATCATCGAAGCAAAGGCTATCAATGGTCTGGGCCATGCATGTGTAAGCTCATTCTCATTATCATTATCAAGAAATGAATTGGTGTATCTCCGACTGCAGCCACAGGCTGTATGAATGTGTTGCCACTTGGTTGCTATCGGTTTTCTTGCTTGGTTTTCTTTGTTGATGTCACATGGTTTGCGAATGTCTAAGTAGTCTTGTGTCACGAAATAAACCTCAGTTGGAAGTTAGCGCTCACCCTGTTTTCCGCTCCCTTTGATTACCCCTACCTCTTTCCTTTTTTGCTCGTCCTGAGCTGCGCTAATAGCCTTAAACAGTTATGACATACCAACTCGCCCAAACTGCCACGCTTTTGACTCATAATCAGAAAGTGGTTTCGGCACGTAAAACGCAATAATTTTTTTTCTCTGTCTGTATATCGGTCTGTCTGTGCATGCGCATAAGTGTGTTTAATTTTTCTTATTATTTTCGATGGCAATATTTATGGCAGCACTTACCTTCTACTTTCTGCTAATTTTCGCAGTTTTGTTCTTTTTTTCTTTCGTCACATACTACCTGTTTGCTTTCACTATTTGGCATTCGCTGTCTGTAGTGTATTGCTAGTTTAAGTGTTTCGTCACTATCTGAACTCAGGTACTAAGTTGCAATAGAGAGCCGTGTGACCTCTTTAAAGGGCCACACGCAGTCAAGACGCCACCAATTCACTTTTGTCTAACCTTTATGGCAGCATTGTACTCCACCAAGGACCCCAGCAAATTTTAATTACTTTACGATAATAATAGAGTAATTCAACAGAGGGGTTCAAAAGCGCAATTTTATAGGGGTAACGAGATTAATCATTTAGCTACATCACGTGAAAAGGACGGCCGTTATTTTGGTAATGCTGTTCATCTCAGCATTAGTCGCCGGATAGCATTATAATTTAGTCTTAATGTCGGTATGCCGTTGACTCTTTAGAGGCTAGGTGGCTTCCTTTCAAAATGCTGTAATAGCTATTAGGTAGGATTCCACTCTATAATATGTCACGAGGTGTGATCCATATAATGTTCCTTTGTGTGAATTCACGCCGTCGTACTTAATGTCCCATTGGTATCTCCTTTCCATGAGACTAAACGGGCTGCTTCTTTGATTTAGCTACAAACACATTTGATAAAAATGAGCACAATAAATGTTGGGCGTTGATTAAAACTTGATTCTACGGATAAAACCTTCGCATAGTGCGAATTTGGAAATTAACAAATATTGCACCAATGTGAGCTAGTGTAAGAAATACGTCGTTGTATGTCATACGGGACAAACCTTTAATGCATGAGATAATCTGAGGCTAATAGCAGTATGTTGCATCTAAAGGGCCAGAGGAACGCGGCCAGGATGCATGCTCTTTCGTTTGGCGTTCGAGGCAAGCCGGGTGAGGCGAGGGAGGAGGGGCGTTCTTTTCCGGCGGCTGCTACGGTGCCTCGACATACCCCTCGCCCACCGCTACGTTAAGAGTGAAGGCAACAGCGGCGTCTACTGCGGCGTTGGCCACGCGAATCGTGGTCACCGTAATGGTAAAAACATGGTTAGACGAAAAAGGAATATATGTGCCATGGACAGTAAACTGCTTACTTTGTAAAAAGCCAGAGACCATTGAACACGTTTTCATCGATTGCTGGGACCCAACATTTCATTGGGATATCTTACAACGTACACTTAAAAAAGAACTACCGATTACACCTCTTGGTATTCGATATTTGCCAACCGATAACGAAGGAGGAGTTCCGTACGATATGTTTATGCTCCTTGGCCTCCACAGTCTGTGGAAAACGAGAATGGCAGTGCGACACTCGGATGTCGATACACGTCCGGCGAGAATAAACTTCATCGAAAGTGTCGCGTATATTCGGGAAATATATCGTGCCCAGAGTGAGCCTCCCGAGTGGGTGGCTATTCTTGATGAACTGATCAAGCTGAAGCGATTTTAATATATAATGTTAGCCAAAGTGTGGTTGACATGTTTTAGCATTTGAATGTGTTCTTGGTTTGTGCTGCAAACAGGCAATAAAGAAAAAAAAAAGACATGGTGCCGGCGCTCGTGTGTCTTGAAAGAGGTCTGCGACGTGGTAATCATCACAGATTCGTGCAGAGCCTGTGAGCGCTACCTGATGGGCCAGGTATCACCTTTAGCCTACCGCATTTTAAAGATAGCCGTGAAGAATCGGACCCCTCACCTAAACGCATCATTTGGACTCCGGGCCACCAGGCCCTTAGAGGTAACGAGGCTGCGGAGGCGGCCGCCCGAGCGCTTACCCACCGGGAACCTAAACCCGACTGTTCCGGCTCAGAGATTAGACAACTGGTTCAGGGAAATTATGGCAGACTGTTGCGAACTTCATCGGCTTTTTCCGGTCCCTGCTAAGGGCTTGAGCAAGGCCGATGAACGCACCTTGGGTCACCTGCAAATCAACACCCTGTTGTGTCCTGCAATAGTGAAACATTTTGACTCGAAAGTTGATGGGTGATGCCCTCACTGTGGGGAAGTCTCCAATAACTTTCACATGGTGTGGGCATGTCAGATGAATCCTTTCCTTCTCCCTGACTCTTCCCCCAGTAGAGAGACATAGGAGGCAGCGCTACTCAATTGCTTGGCACTGGAGTCTCAAAGGGCTCTAGTCCAACGGGCGCGGGTAGCAGCTTCGTCCAGTGGGGCCCCATACTAAGGACTCCACCTAAGTAAAGGGCCATTTTTGGCCTGCAAACTCTCCCTTTATTGGATAAAATTTTTTATCATCATCATCATCATCATCTGTGACGTGGCCAAAGTGCGCGCCCGCGCGGGCCTCACTTCAAAGCAATCTGCGATGTTTGCTGAGTGCGCGTAGTGCCGGTAGCTTTGTGTGCGCTGTGCTTTCTACGCTTCGTACGCGTTCAAGCGAGAGATGCACTTGGCTCGCGGCTGCTGCCGCGATTCCTAACTGCAGCGTTTTCACAGTTTCCGCTGTCATAGAGCGATGTGTGTTCATGTTTACCGGTGCGCGTGCGACAGCGTGCTGGTTAATTTAGTTAAAACACGTTGACGGGCTAGTTGGTTTGAATCAATGATAGAATGTGCAAGCGCAACTGAAGAAGGACGTAGAAAGAAGCAGACACACAAAGACAGCGCGGTCTCCGTGTGTCTGTTTCTTTATACGTCCTCCATGAGTCAAGCTTACCCATTATATCATTTTTAATTTAGTTAGTAAGCTAATGTTTACGAGTTTATACGGCTGATAAAGCTACTATCTTTACTTGGTAGAGCTATCTACTAATTTGCTATCGCAATCGGTGCTTCGCCTTCTCGGCTGAACTCCGAATTTTTTAACCATTCTCTACTATGCAAACTTTATTTTATTACAGCCCTATTAAAACGCATGTGAAACCACCTGCCTCTTGACCAATCTCCCGTAGTCGATAAGAGCCAGTATTTGAACATAGGAGCAAGAACAAGAGATCGCGCCAGGACACCGGGCCCGATCGCCTCCTTTAACCGCCGCCGTTCGCAATAGACAGTTATAGTTTAGCGTTTGCAACCGAACGTAAAAGCATTACGTACGTGAAGAAATAGCGTCGTCCTCACTGCACGTGCTCGGAACGTTATTGGGTTTCTGCAGTTTACGCGCGCCATGATAACGTACTTTATTTGGCTAGTTTAATGTCCGTAATGCTTACGGACGCTAAGAAATAGCGTTGTCGAACATGGCGGTACCCATGGCACCCGCTTCAGCGTGAATACTCGTGACGGCTACGATCTCACTCGCGTTGCTCGCCAGGAACTGTTGTAATGAGCTTTCGCTTTCTCTAAATTCACCTGAAAGGTTAGTTATGAACGCATAGCACGCCCATTTTCTGAGATCGTTCGGCGATTCTGGCGCCCGCACGCCTAACGAGACGCGTCCACATAGCAACAGCAGGACGGTTGCTAATCGACCTTCTTGGCTTGGATACATACGTTTGATACGAGACACCAGACGGCGCCCTGTTTTATAACGATTTCTTTACGTTTGTGTTTCCGTAAACTAAAAGACTTGAAAGGACACGCACCGTAATGTCCTGCAAAGGTGCTTACGTTTAACGTACGTAATACGGCAATCGCTATTCTAAAACTGTCTGATAATAGCAAACGGTCCGCATCTTCCGGCCACCTACGGAAGCTATTTCAGGGAACCTTGGCTGTCGTTCTCAGCTAGCTTGCATTTAACTTCCCTATACTTGCTGCCTTTTAATGTTGCAGAATTGAATACATTTCCTTGACTTCAATCAGCGGATTATCTCGCGCTTAGTTTTGCCAGAAAGTACAATGTGCATACCTTCGCACGTCAGTGTAACGACCAGTAAACTAGCACTGAAGTTACGATAACGCGTGCCTCCCTGGCTGCAGGCTTGCCGCGAGCAGGTAACACATCTACGCTCACCGAGAGAAACTTCTCCAGTCTATACCTTCATGGGCAGAGGACTGGTGGCAATGAAGCTGCCGACTCGCATGCACAGTCTCATCATAACCGCAGACTTCGCATAAGCTTGCGCTGAAGTCTTGTAAAAGGTTTCTGCCGAGCAGAGCAGCAAGCACTTCGAGCTTTTGCCCTGCTCCTTCCAGTCTGCAATCATGCCGGTTAGCGGCATAAGAGTCGACATTCCGCCAGACGACTGGAGTTGTATATGGCGCGGCTGACTTACCGAACACAGCCCAAACTTCGTTGACGCCGGCGAGTTGGTTAGGCAGTAACTAAAGCAGTGGGCGGAAGTGTGGAGCCATAGTGGGCGTACCTTTTGTATTAGCGCCCGCTGCGATCAAGGAGCCAACGAGCGAGGGTGGGTCGCGAAGTTGCCGCGGAGTGGTGGTTCCGCTGCTTAAGTAGTTGCTCTTCAGTGCCGCCTATAGACAGAGACTGACGTGCGAGGCGGGTGTGCTCTGCCAACTTCTTCGCCAGCGTTCTTCCGTCGTTAAGCGTCGTTTCCTCTGAGAAAAACAATAAAGATAGTCTACGACAGACAGGAAAACGGAAGCCGCGCATGTAGCGGAAGCCATATTTCTACGACGAAGGTAGAAACCTACCAGAGAGAAGGGAGAGAATGAGAACGCACATAACGGTCTGTGTGTGTCGTGGTCTGTGTCTGTGTGCGTGTGTGTGTGTGTGTGTGTGTGTGTGTGTGTGTGTGTGTGTGTGTGTGTGTGTGCGTGTGTGTGTGTGTGTGTGTGTGTATATATCTGTGAAAACGCCGCCACACAGCGGCGTTTTCCGGCATGTACGGGCGTTTGCTGGCACACAGTGATTTTGTATTGTGTCTTCCGGTTTCTCCGATAACTTCTGCAGTGTGTTCAACGTAATTTCATTCTGTAGTAGTCGTTTACGCGTTTCCTTTAGCGTTTCCTGCTATTTCTGTTTTGCTTGCATTAGCTTTCAGTGCTCTTCCTATCACATCTGCTTCGAGACACGCCTGTGGAGAGGTTGAGGTTGTTGGGCTGCGTTGAATTCCGTTATTTGCTTATCGCTTGCGATAAGGTAAGGACAATAATGTAGCAAGTGTCCTACATGCGATGATAACGCTTCGCCAAGTGCGTTCGCCCATACCATGCACTAAAGACCTTTCTGAGCAACTGGAATCATATATCGCACAAATCACACCTGCGCAGTTGCTCAAACATGGACTATACGTGCACTAACGCCTCGTTCGGTCCTAACGCTTTGATACTGACCTATAGTTCTATTAGCGAAAGGATTGCAGATGAAATGGAGAGCAATAACGCTCGTTATGCCCGAGCCTTTGGTGCACGGCGAATAGCACTAGGTGTTTGAAATTAACCCGGATTCTTCTACTACCGCGTTCCTCGTAACCCGCCCATTTTCTTAAGGTTCTTAAACTCATAAAAGGACTTTTTTATTCAATAATATAGTGCAGCCGATAGTCGCTAACTCTATATGCCCAACGTTCTTTCATGATCGTAATCATCATTCCCCTACCGTCTTCATGTGTTGTACAGGATGAGGCCTGACAAGATAGTTCGACTATTATTGTTAATAAATGTGAGCGATATCCAACTGTTTCCTGCCAGTGCCATCAAATTTATTTTATGACACCCTGCATTTGTTGCTGCCCATGCACGGTGCTCCTTTTCTTTCCCTGGCACTTTTTCTGTTGCGCTAAAGGATCGCGATTTGTCAGCTCAAGTTATATTTCAAAATTTAGCTTAAATTTGTGTTCTTCGTATCTTCAGTAGAACGCCCTCTAGACGCTCATCGGGCGTGTCCTAATTCTCGCCAGCGTCGGAGACAGTCTACGTAGACAGCTAAGGTGACAGCCGAGATAGCTTCGAGCCTAAGTAGTGGAATGCGTCTTGGACCGCCTGGAAGACGCCTCGGCGACGTGATGCCACCTGATGGTCACGAAAGAAATACTGTAAATTATATCTCTATTTGAAATCTTTACATCTGCGAACATATGAAGAACATGAGTGGGTTACATTAAATGCTTAGAAAAGCGTAACTATGTTCTCGTGTTCTCGGACGACAGTCACGTCGAGTTGCCAGGCCTGCTGCTGAACCGGCGTATGGTTTTGTGAGGAAATTCACGTTCATCGTTTGGACTTCAATGCCGTCTTCTTTTATGTCTTAGCCATAATGAGAACGAGGCTTATCGTTACCGCTGTCCGATTAGACGTCAGTTTTGCTGTCTAGTGCGAGTGCTGAAATGCTGCCTATATTGACTGGACAGAGTCAATGTTAGTTTTTTTGTCTTCTTTTTAAAGCAGAGCAGCTTCTAACCCCTAACACAAAAGAATCGGTGCTGTTTCGGCGATGAGAATACGCCCTGCTGTGATGCTGTCAGAAATTTGAGACTTTTTAGCAAAGCCTATGTCAAGCGAACGACGGCTAGAGCAGGTGTGGCCGCCTTTTGTCGTGTCCGTATTCGCCCACGTCGAAACAAATGAAGGTTAGCAGAATATATACAACTGAGCTTCCAGAATTTCGCGCATTAGTGTGGCATCACAAAAGCGGCCATTCGCCTTATAGTATTTACCTGCCTGACATAATTTCCCAGGAGATTCCTCGTACGTCAGCTAGAAACGCGTTGCATTCTCCCCATCCGTAATCCGAGCCGCTCTCCTAATAGAAAGGCTAATGAAAGCAAGCCCAACTATAAGCAGGAGAGATGACTGCGACATCGATAGAAGAGATCCGTTGATGTCGGCAACGCTCCTCTTTAATCATCAGTCGCTTCACACAGCGAATATGTTTGCATTAGCGTCAAGGAATTATCCCATGAAAGAGAAGTAATTAGTTTCGCACTGCCATTGGAGCCGATTGGAAAAATGGGTTTCTGACGGTGCTCCTATCCCAGCATGCTCCGCACTCTCCACATGTCAGAGCAGCTCGCATCCTAATAATTTGTGGAGAGCTCGTGAATATTCATTGTATCGCGCGGGTCGTGTTCGCTCACTGCTCTTAATGCAAACTTTTTTCCCCTTAGGATGTGCGAGATCAGTGCACGTAAATTTTGCGCCAGCGGCTACAAGCGAACCGCATGCAAAGGTTGTGTCATGTCACTGACACTGCATGAGATAAGCTGGCATCGACCTGAACTTTAGGATCCGAACCGCCTTACTGAACTCAACTTCTAAATATTGCGGGCACTTTTCACGTTGACTGTTGCTTAATGACGCACTGTCGAAATGAATTTTATAATAGCACAGGGATTAATCAGATACAAATGATTTTGCATTTGAAATGCAAAAAAAAAGTCGCATTCAGTCATATCCATGGAAATTTCTATGTAGGACAGTTTATTTGACATGTCATTATACGGTTAAGAAAATCGGCATTTGGTACACTTGCGCATTCATTCAGTTGCAATTTGCAGCGCACCTTTCATTATATATGTATTTTGTCACACAGAAAAGGCTTCGTTTTTTTTTTCACGAACTGGTCGGTGAGGAGTAGCGGTCGGCGTTGATGAACTCACTGATGCTTACTTGCCTTAAGCTTTATTGCAATAGCAATGGCAAGTTTCTTCTATATATATATATATATATATATATATATATATATATATATATATATATATATATATATATATATATATATATATATATATACACTTTGTTTGAATACTCCGAAGGCCGCAATCGAACAAGGGATATCTTGCACAGAAGCCCGACATTCTAACCATTGGGGCACAAGCGCTTGCCTCAGCTGGCCTGGAATAGAAAACTACTTAGAATTTCCTTTGCGCGAAAGTTTTGTAGCTGCGCGGTCGCTGTTCTTTCTATCTAGCACGCATGTCATCCAAGTTGGCATACGTACTGCATTGCGCCTGGATGTGGCAACCGCATTTTGTGGGACACCATTCAAGAAGACGTTGTTTTTGTTGTATTTGCCCATCCAACTCATGGCTAATAAGAAGTATGGGGGAATTCGCCGAAAAAGTGTCGAAATATTGCAAGATATAGCCGCAAATAAACTTTAAGGGCTGTTATAGGCTAAGTTCTGTTGAAAGGTTAAACTACACGTTGAATGGAACCAAGAATAGTAGGAAGAATGAACAACCATTATCGGAAAAGCACAAATAAAAAGACCAAATATAGAAATTTAACAAGGCTATGCCGCAAGGACATTCATGGACTGTGGGGCAAACATTACTGTGGATGAATACCAGAATAGCGGTTCCACCCCCTCCCCCCCCATAGAAAGGAGATAAAAAATAAAAAAGAGAGCTCAAGCGCAACACACCTTGCCATCACCATTTCGCCTTTCCGTTGAAACTGCGCTACATTTCTTTAAGCTTGAATTCCAGTGAAGGGGTACTCTTTGCAAGAACTGCGCCATTTTTTTAAGCACGCTATCCGAATTTTTTTTATTGCGATAGTAATTATGCGGACTCTCGAGGCGTATTCACGCCGTCACTGCCGCCGCCGCCGCCGCAGTTGTCATGCTGCCCTTTCAAAATAATGAAGACAACTGTCCGCACTGTCCACGCCACTATCAGCAGAATATATGTATAATTTTTCTCTTACACGTTTAGAGGCCGTGAACTCTGGTCGCGCTTTCGTTTCTGTCACTTAAGCCACCTCAGAAGTTCAGTGCTTTATCCGATGTGCAGGTAACGGTTAATCCCTCAGTAATACCCCGTTAACAAACGAGCACCGAAGTTTTCAAAGCCCTGCTCTTTTCCGTCATCGTTCCGTTCGTTGTGAAACGGCAGAATTAAAGGATCCCGTGTTTCCCTCTTTTAGATTGCGGACGCTCTCCCCGCACAATCTTTGCACCTTCTGCTTTATTCATGTGGCGGGCTAATCGTATGCAACAGGAGGGTTTTAATGTCTGTACAAGAACTGACGCGTCACTGCGGACTAGTGCACAAAAGCTGGAGCCAGACGTCGCGACTCAATGTTCATTATCTTTCGCAATTTGTCGAGCGTTTATCGAGGGAGTTAGGCCCCCCAAGTTAGTTTCTTTTTTTCCGAATTCTAATGTACTCGTCTCGGCTCACTTGATCGTATGCAGAAGGCTTTTTTATGTAATATCCGCACAGAGTGCTCTTCAGCTGTGCAGCCATTTCTGTTCTTATTATGCTTCGCGAAAACGTTTTGCGTGGAAAATTTCGCGTAAAGTAGAAAGAAAAGCTGTCCTAGTAGTGGGCAGTTTGCTGCGATGTTTATAAGTAACCCTAGCAGGAACTCTGCTAGAGATCACATTCTTTTGCGTGATAGTGAATTTTAATTCACTCTTTTTAGAATGTTTATAAGCTAATGAAAGATCATTTAGAAAACATTGGTGGTGTTTCTACTCATCACGTATTTATACATAGGCGTCTGTAGTTATCCTTTCGTAAATCAATATTACTGGACAGATTTAAAGCAACGTCACCCTAGTATAATTAAAGCTCAGTGCACGAGGTACTGTAACGAGAGCTTTCAAAGATAACATATTTTTGCAGACTTCGTCACCACAGTGAAAGGTTAGAAGGTTAGCAACCAATTTGAGTTAAACTCCCCCAATACATTCCTCTATTCAAGCAGTGTGTTCTTTCTCCATTCGAACAGTGTCCGTCGCTGATGCCCACTTTGCGAATTATAATGTAACAGCGCTGTATGCACCGCTTACAAGACAGGTTGTTTAATATGTCATCACCATCTCGGCGGTGTGGCCGCCTAAATAAATGCAGCGAACTATATATATAAAACCGCACATTATATGGGTGCAATATATGCTCTAAATATAATCAGACAGGGGATTTCGGTTAATTTCGTCTGATACTTATAAGCTAATATGACTTCCTTTCACGCGAAACCAATTCATACTATACGTAGCACTCCTGTATACTCCTGCTTGTGTGAGAAAAGAACACAAATCGTTTGAAGCTTTTCGATGATGCAACTATTCTGTGGTCTGTCATTTCTACCGTCGTTCATTGCTTAGCTGGCGAAATGGCCATTATTTATTATTCCGCTTACATATAACAGCTCACAGTATCACAATTTGGCGAACTTGTCGAGCGTAAGCTCACTGGGCGAAGGACAGTGCACGAAAGGCACAATTGCTTTCTCACGTGACATCGTAGCACGAAACTACAAACGAAACCCAGTGACCTATGGATTTAGATTGTTCATTCGTGTTGCCAGTCAGGTAGGTAACAATTTTCGCTTTCACTATTTTTAAGTGTATTTTATCGGCACGTGTGCTTTCCTTCACTGTGCGCTGCAAAAAAAAAAAAAGAAAAAAGGAAAGAAAAAGTAACCCACTGATTTTTCTGTGAACGCTGGCGGTGCCTGGATAGCTTACGTCGGGAAAGGCGAACCGTTCATGAGCTTCCAGACACCCGCCGTGGTTGCTCAGTGGCTATGGTGTTGGGCTGCTGAGCACGAGGTGGCGGGATCGAATCCCGGCCACGGCGGCCGCATTTCGATGGGGGCGAAATGCGAAAACAACCGTGTGCTTAGATTTAGGTGCACGTTAAAGAACCCCAGGTGGTCAAAATTTCCGGAGTCCTCCGCTACGGCGTGCCTCATAATCAGAAAGTGGTTTTGGCACGTAAAACCCCAAACATTATTATTATTATGGGCTTCCAGATGTTCTGAGACTGTAATGTGGTAGTTCAAGCTTTGGTTGGACTCGGCGCTGTAGCGGCATAACGATTAAAATCTAAAATGGAAAGCAGGGTGTGATCAAAAGTTTGCAAAAGTCATTGGCAGATAATGTTTCCTACTGGCACGAACTTAAAAGAGTGCCGGCAAGGCTACACTTTATAAACTATGAAGAGAAATGCACTTTGGATTGTAGCGAAGGAAGTAACTGAGAAACAGTTATGCATATCCCACTGTAATCCTGGTTGCCTGGCGTAATTTTGCTTTGAGGGAGGAACTCGTGCAACCAAAGGACACAGTTGATAAAGGGTGTAATGATGCATCCGCATAGGCAGCTCAGTGACTAAGGCATTTTGCTGCAGAGCAGGAGGTCCCGGGTTCGATTCCTGGCCGCAGTGGACTCAGATCGATGGCGGGGAAGTCCAAGAACGTTCAGGCACTGAATTAAATGGAAGAATTTAGGAACACGTTAGAGAAGCGCCTAGGCAGTCAAAATTAATGAGAAGCCCTTCAGTACGAGTCTCTTATAACTGATGGTGTATATAAGAAAAGTTAAGCCCACAATTGAAAATTTGTAATGCGAGACGCATGCTGTACCCATGATGTCGCCGTCTCGGATATGGATGAAGTGAAAAAGTCTGAAGAGTATTCCTATTTGAGGGACGGCCGATATGGTGAGCGTCCAAGCACGAATTGTTGAACTAGGCATCCCGCATTGAGTGGAAGGCTCAGTGTCAAAGAAATAGATAAGTAATAAAGAGGCAACTCCTGGACGAAGCAAAAAAAGGAAAGAAAGAAAACTGCGACGAAACGCAAATGTACATGCAGTACTCGCCTTACCTCTAATGTATACCAGTCGCACGATCTTAAATCCATTGCCGTCATTTAGACAGCTGCGAATGAAGCAGCCGGTCGACTGACCGTCCAAGGGTGGAACTAATATTGAGATTGAAGATCAGTGTGCGATGCGCTTCCAAGGAATCCGTCAAGCGCAGCGAGCGCTGTAATGAGTGCTCGCACGGTGGAGGGACGCTAAAATGCCTTTCCCTTGTGCCTCGCTGGTAACCAGCTCTTTCGGTATGCGCTTCCATCGAGTTTCCTTCCATCGAGCTTCCTTCCCCCAATTCACTGCGTGAAGCAGCGCCATAATGACCAAAGTAAGCTGTTCAGATATATTCCTGCGTATTTCACACCAGTGTTATAACATACCCCTTGAGGTGCATACCTCAGCCAATTAAACTTCAGTTTCATCATATATCTTGCATCCTCAGAATAAAGAAAATCGTACAACTCAATAAGAATTCAGAATTAAGCACGTTTAATTATTTAGTCAGCTTCGTCAAATTTATGGATCGTGAATCGACTCCGTGCGGGAGCTCTTTTCAGGAATGCCAGATATGATAACATCGACTACTTCGCCTCTAGCCTACTATGAAAGCCCCTTTCCAGCAACTTCAAATATCAGGTTGATCTAAAACATTCTGAAAAACAATGAAAATATTGAACCTAATACGTGACGACATAGTGACAGTAACAACGAACACCTATTTCGTTACCGTCTAACTCCGTTTGCTAACACAAACAAAATATCTGCGGATCCCACATGCGATGAAAACTTCTAAGCGAAGCTTTCGTTTTGCAAATAGAGACGAAAGGTCATTTCCACAGGGAGCCACTTCCCTCAACATAAACATGTTAGGCTCGACCACGCACATGGCACGGTCGATGAGGAAGGAATCACGATGATGAACAACGGCGACGGCATGAAGATGGTATGATGGCAACGCAACGACCACGAAAGCATGACCACAACAACATGGCGACATTAGAATCGGCACAGCAAAACTACTACAATAGAACGACGACAATGACGTGATGACGACTGCATGATAATCATAGCAGGACGACGCTGTAGTATAGCGACAGTGGTATGACGAGGATGGTGTGACCACGATGGCGCGCCAACTATGGGAGGCGACGGTACAACAAGGTAATGGTACTGCAGTCGGCCGTAACTCGCACTATATCCCCTGTTTATCTACACTATGCTTGGTACCAACAACTCGGGCCGCCGTAATTTGTAGTATATACCATGTTTATCTGCACTATGGCCAGTACCAGCAACTCGGGTCGCCTTATTTCGTAGTATATACGCTGTTTGTTTGCATTATGTCCGGTACCAGCCAATAATCCCATTCCGGCCGCCGCTGACACTGTCATCGCCGCCACCCCCACCCCCAGCAGCAGCACCAGTAGACGGAGGAGGAAAATGGAAGAGAGAGGCTAAGATGGTTTCGCTTCTCTAATAACACATAGAAATGGAGACCTTTCAGGGGCCATTTCACCTATGTTTCACACATTTAAAGATGTTCACCGAGTTGATTTCGAAGAATAGAGGGCAACAGTTCCCTTCAAATTCGTTTGTTTCATAATGACCTACGTCACCAACCACAACTAACTATCTGTGGCGGCACCAGGCTGCACTGCAGATGACTAAGATTTCCCCTATTTCGGTATTGCAGAAATGTTGCCGCGCGGTGTACGGTATTAGGGATCGGCGAAGGGCGTGCTACCGAACTACCGAGGTTTGCATGAATCAAAGATAAACTATGCGCCGGTATGATCAATTGCTCGTGTTCGATTTTATGCCACTCTACCGCTTTTCCTGGTTAGCTATTCCGGTTGATAATGTGAGTGGAACGCTGATTTTACCATCTATGCCTTTCCGTCGGTCTATGTGGTTATATGTGAGTGGCTCGGACACCTTCACAACGTGCCATGTATACAGTGCTTCGTTTTGTGCGTATGTTATCGTCCTGGTGGAATCGTGCGGTGGTTGTCACTCAGTGTTCTTATCGTCTCTTGTGGAAATGAACTGTTTCTAAACACCACTGGCGATATCCGACAAGGAATGGCATTGTAATAGAACTGTTACAATATAACAGTCTGTTCCATTTTGGTTCCGTGGGAGGTACGCATCGCTCCCCTTATGTTTGCATTCTTTACCCACGCTCACATCCCATAAACATTGCTGATTTTGATGTCACTTTCTTTGATTTCTAAAGCCCGTGCGAATCGGCAGATATTCCGGAAAATGTAAAACAATGCTACAGTGAAACAGTGTTATGTGAAAGTACCAGAATGCCACAGGTACCAGAATTCTCGACAATAAAAGTGGAATACATTAACTAAGAACGGCCCCATACGACGAGGCACAACTAAGCCATTCGTTGCGAGTACGGAAGAACATCTGAGATCGGGAAGAGCTGAATATGGGAGCCTCAACGCTGAATATTTTGCAATCTGTAGTTTGCAGATGACATGTTTTTCCCAGCAGCACTGTAGGCGACTTACAATAGCAGAGCGAATAACTTATTTGGCACGGTCTAATGTTAGGTTTTAGGAATGTTATGCACAAATGCTTAGCAAGGAAACCGAAACTAACGAATGGATGCCACTGAAGCTGTTGCGCGTGTAAACTTCTACAGGCCAAATAGCCCAAACCGCACATGATCATGAGAACAAAATTTTCGGCCGAGTGAATATCTATTGCCGGGCCTATCCAGGTATCGTGGAGTTGTTTCATTTATTCACATTCTATTACCTTAAGAAACCTATAGGGGCAATATACAAGGGGTGGGCGTACATGCAGGGTTTTTCACTTACGTTTATGAAAACTTTTAAAATATGCAAAGGCTACGTAGCTGGACAGAACCAAGATAATGTTGTTCGCCGTCGCTTGAAGATGCTCACATGTTTTTTTCCATTCAGCCTAATTAGATATTTAATCTTAATTAATTATTGAACTTCTAAATTATTTTAATCGGATTAGAAGTGCCAATGAGAAAATTGTAGAGTAACATGAGAAACTCCCGATACAGCTTTGTGTTGCTGAGTACGTGCTACACAAAAGTATTTTTCCGAGCGTGAAAGAAGCCCACGAATGCACGCAAAGTACCGGCCAGTTACGCAGTGGTTTTGCTTCCATCAATTACATACATAGATAGCACTAATAATTAATGCGAAAGCATATCCCGTACTTTCTTATTCTAAAATATGGCCTGTTATTTTTTTCATGAATATAGTTGCACAGGTTAGGCGGCAATTTGGCAGGACAGGTTGTTCCAGTCGGTTGAATCCTGAAAAAAAAAATGAACCTGCGAAAGTGGTAGTATGAGTGTGAGGGTGGCTAACTTGGTACGCATGCCGAGTGGTTTAGGATATGCGGGCAGCGGGAATAATATACGATGGCTGATTAAGCGCGGTGTGATAAAACTTATGAAAAAAAAATGACCGCCCAAGCACTCCGTAGAGATGGTGAACCAGCGAAGCTGAAATTTGCGGGCCCTGTGTTTATCAATCTAAAGTGAGACTGGTTTAGACGATCGCCTCTAGAAGCTGTGAGACGTGCAGTCAGTGCGAAATGTGTTTGCGCAATAACTTTTTGTGACAAGATTACTTTTTGTTTGGGCAAGATTACTCTTACGTGTATTGCGTCTACAGTGCACATCCGTATATTGGACAACGTGCATATAGTATCTCATTGTACCATAACATAATCACCCGCCACCTACCTTACCCTGTATTTCCCACTTCCCCTTTCCCCAGTGATGAGTAGCAGGCTAGAGACACGCTCTCCAGGCCTACCTCTCCCCCTTTCCCTCCATTAAAATCTACGACGGCTTGGTAGGTTGCCGGATCCTCGGTACGCAGTTGCTGCTTGCGCTCGGCTGCAAGAGCCCGTTATTGTGCCCGGGATGCAGCATCAGCATGGCGTAGACGAGCTCGTTCCCGGTTCTGCTTGCGGCGTCGCTGATCGAAAGCTACCTCCTCCTCGGGACGGCGTATGACGCGTGGCCTACCCATTTCGTAACCGGAGAGAAACTGGTGTGCAGGCGCTAGGCTGCGACGGAGAGCAACAACGTCACTACTGACGCAGCCAGTCGCGTGCTTTCTTTTTTTAGCGCATGGGGTTGCGCCGGAGGAGTATTCGGTGTGCAGGTGACCGGAAGACGTTGGTTAACCATCTGTAGGAAGTGCTTGGGCGGTGATTGTTTTCAATGGCGGCACGCTGACATCATAATAATACAATGAGTGCATGAACCGTATGGCGCGGTTTTGCACTGATTCGAGCGCGTTGATTAGATACGCTTTGGTGTGGGCTGCATATGGCACATAGGTATTCAAGTTTAGGTCTGATTGTGGTTTGATAGGCTTGAAATTTGACTTGCTTTAGGCTTCGTTGTAAAAAATTAAGATATTTATTAGAAGGTGAGATGACGCTAGAGATATGTGCGCGCCAGTATGAGACATTATTAAGGGTAACGCCAATTTGTAAGGCTGCGCAGTTTCTGCGTGTATGTTATTTATTTTGTATGGGTAAGCTAGTAGGTTACGTCAGCGGGAGAATAGCACTACAGTGCATTTGTTTGGGTGAGGCTTCACGCGCCAGCAATCGAAAGATGCATTGTAGAAAAGCAGGCCATAAATTCGTCAAGACAGATTTGATCAGATATGTTAGCAATTCTTTAGTGAAAACGCAGTCATCCGCAAGCATGCGAATATTTGCAGGATAGGTGCAGTGGTGGGTCGTTAATATATATTGAGAAGAGAAGAGGCCTGAGAACATATCCTTGTGGAACCCCAGGGCTACCGGTACGGAATGAGATGTGCTTTTCCTAATAAGGACAAACTGTGAGCGGTTACTAAGGGATGCTTCACTTTATAGCGAAATATTTGGGTGCACATTCGCCAAATATAGTTTTAGTAATTATTACTGACAATTTAGGGATATCATTTAGAAATATAAAATTAATTACATTCCACTTGTGTGCGGCATTGTACCAATGTGAAGTTAAAAAAACTTAAATGATAACTGGAAATATTGAGAGGATGCCAACAACCAACGATGGAGCCTAATAGGATGCGCCTACCGTAGAGACAGGAAGTTAGCGGCATGGACTACACAAGAAACGAGTGTAGCTCACGTTAGCTCAAAAAATGACGGTCTGTTGTAATAGATAAGGAACTAAAATCTATAAATCAATGAACGATGGCAGGGCTGGGATCAGGTGGCGTGATCAGATAAAAAAACGCGGGTAGAGAATAAAGACAGCTTGCGGTAAGAAGGAGCACTGGGATAGCCATTCTTCCTGAACTGAACGAAATATTTGATGATGATGGTAATGAATTACTATCTGTGCAATGTGTTCAATGACTTTACTGTTGAGCAACATTTATAATGTCACTCATGCCAGGGATAACTTCTAGTGGAAAGTCCATTTTCTGAAGGATTTCGTATATTTCCTTTATTCTCGGTCTTAAATACTATCTGCCTAAAGAGTATTTTGTCTTATGTTCATCAGTATACGTAACCGTGCTCACCCTTTGATAATTCAAAGATTAAGTTCTTGGTTTTATGTGCCAAAAGCGCAATCTGATTCCGAGGCCCGCCGCAGTGAGGAACTCCAAAATAATTTTGATCACGCGGGTTTCCTTAGCGTGAACCTAAATCTAAGTACACGAGAGTTTCTGCATTTTGCCTGCTACAAAACTCAACCTGGGAATCGAGCCTGCAACCTCGTGCTTAGCAGGGTAGTGCCATAGCTACTAAAGTGCTGAGGGCGGGCTTCCGTAGTTGAAAGAAGTGACTCTCAAGCTTGGTTCAATTATTGAGTGCGCGGCGTTTGGCCTGCATTAAGAATGGTGTGTATATTACCAAAGTATAGCTTTGTTGGAAACTAAGCCGTTATGTTGCAGCATAAAGTACCAGCCAGGGCGCCTACACACAGTTGGTAACTCTAGCATGCTATGCGGTACAATGAATGAACAGGTTTTGTTGAGTAGACGTTACTTTAACGCTATACAAATGCGTTGGCCACAAACGAGGACGAGTATTATGGAGTTGGTGTCATTATGAAAACGTCCGTCGCTACTGTTCTGGGTTATTAACACGTGTAGCCAGATAAATGTCAATTCCACCTAGGCGTTCTTTCCGCGTTCGTTACTTTTCGCCCAATGACTGCAAACAAGGTCTTACTTTGAAGTTTTTGTGAAGCATGGATACGGGTCCTTAGGAAGCAGGTGAACGGAGATGGTGTGTGTAGCGTTAGCCCGAAGCACTCAGAAAAGATCAATATTAATATTTTTCACCGCTTCTGTAACCAACAAAAATGGGCATGGGCCGCCGCCAAGTCTGCGCTGGTTTTCGTAATTATAGGAGTACAAGTAAAGAAGTGCAACAGCTCTCAACGCATAACAAATAAGGAAATTTTCTGGTGTGTGTTACCACAATTTAGCCATGCAGTAACCTGACCTTGCACTTACATGCTGGTTTCTATGGTAATCTTCAACGGCACAATTCCTGACTATTATTTTACTACACACGTTCCTGCGGAGGTGGCAGAGGTCGGCTAAACACAAATTTAGGGTGTTATTATCTGAATAAAGAACGCTATTGTACTGCAGTTTCTCTAAGTGCGTATATAAAGCAGGTGTACGTTGTTGTATTTTTCATTTTTCTTTACTGAATGCACGAAAGGACCTTTCCACTCTCTTGGGGTCTCGACGAACTTGAACTGTTACTCAGCTTCAGAGAATTCACGTGAATCGCGACACACTTGACGTCGCAGAACCATAGAATAGCATCTATGCAACGGCCGCGATGTTCACTCACAGTTACTGCAAACTGTCGCTTTCCCATCTTAGTTCAGCCCATCTGAGACTGAAAGGCGAACAAATGGTGTCAAATCCCCAGACAGAAAGAACAAAGAGGCTTTGTTTCTAAACAAATGCAGTTTATCCAAGAAGAAAGAAAGTTCGAGGCAATAGAGACCACACCCATCGCAGACAAAATGCCTTGCATGTTATTTGTTGATTTCTCAGCAAGTAATTTTTTTTACATGCTTTGTTTATATTGTCTAAATTCTTTCGACCAAGATGAGTTCAGAGCTTAGAGGGAACGCTTCTGTTCGATTTTTATCCCTTCTCCGTTGCAGCTCTTTTGTTGACACTGTAGCATAGCCGGGGAAAAAAAGGACTGCTTTCTCTTCAAACTTTTAATCCTGCTACATTGACTTACTTTTCAGCACCAAAGTTCTACTTAGATGGCTGAAAATACGCGTTAACAAGAGCAGGGAAATAAAACAAGTTCGCAGTTTATAGGCGGAGCGGTAAATGTGAAGTGGTGTCGGACTGCCGAATCTCTTTAAAAACGAAACTCTGAAGATGAACTTATAGCTATAAACTATTACACGGGAAAAACAAATCAGTCCTTTCGATAAGTATGTACCATTTGAAGTTCTTCAGATTTGTGAAAGCTAAGTAGTAATCGCCATGGATATAATGTATTGCGAACTTAGTCAGGAGTGGAGCTATGATTTTGGCATAGTTGCGTAGCTAGCTTCTCCGGATAGTTGGTTTGGAATAGTTGTGAGAGCTGTCACAACCCACGCACATTACTAAGAAGGCCACGAAAGAAATGCAGTGTTCACTGGTCACTAACATCCAAAAGGGTTTATTTCGGTAAGTGCCATTCCATCACGAATTGAGTTATGGCAGGGTGAGAATGCAAAATGGGGAAGAGGGGAATAATAATAATTGGTAGCTGTTCAAAAGCGCAAGGAACTACACCGTCATTTGGAGTATCTCGTGTAAGATTTCAATTTTTTTCTTATTCGAGAAAAGTACTAAGCTCCTAACAACGAGCTTATTCTCCATATGCTTTATTTAGGTCGAGTCAGCATTGCACCTGCATCCTCTAACATTTTTTCATGCCCTTGCTACATTCAAGTGGACGGTGTGTCAGCGCTATCTAGGCTCGTGCATGATATGCCAATTAATGTTTTAAACGTTAAAGCCAACATCTAAATTTAATGCTCTGTTCTCAATCTCTATTTAATTCCAATTTATTCCTCTCTATTTTCATTGTCCAACGCCAAACCAAAAAGTCCGAGTCTGCTCTTTTAAACACTTCGCGACTGATTTGCTAACCGCTGCGGATGAACCTGTAAAAGCATCAGCTGGTGTTGTTTTGCCGTTTAATGAGATTCGGACTCTTCACAAAACGTGTGAATTTCCTTGATTAAGGTAGTAAGTCGGACGAGTTCGTACTGGTTATTCTTTGAAAAGCTTTTGAAACGAGGGGCAAGGCGAATAAGGGAGGCAGGAGACACTCGCCAGTAACCACAGAGTGTTTAGTGGAAAAGCCGAACTTACGTAGGCAGCTTACAAGCAGGGCGCATACGATGCCCGGCCATCATCATCATTTGCTTTGCCTTAAACATTGGATAAAATATGGCGGCAAAAATTAGAACTAGTTCTGGTTGTGCATGCATGCACGCACGCACGCATACAAACGTTTAATAGGCGCATGCACATGGGCCTTTGCAAGCACGTACGCAGTCACAACACAATATGTTCTTATGCGAAAATTACTGATCAGTCTCAGTGCTAAGAAATAATAAGTACACTATATAAAAACACTCTCACACCGGGAAAAGTTGAATTTAAGCAGATACCTTTCGATGGAACCACGAATAAGGCAAGTACAATTGGGAACCAGTCCGCCCTAGCTTGCGAACTACGTCCTCGGCGGAGGTCTATACGCCTCATCGACAAAACACTTCACATACATCTCAAAATTCCTTCAGATGTATAATGAACCTAAAATCGACTGACACTGGTAATTATTTCGGAGGAAACGTTTCTGCTTAGATCTATTCCCATGTGACCGACTGTCATCGTTTCATATTTTCTAGCGCTCGTGTCACCAAAAAAAGCTGTAGCCATCCGCATCACGTCTCCAGCTGTGCTCGCGCCGAACTCTGCTGCTGACATTTCGTTTAACGACGAATCGTGGAAGCTCCATCTCGAGCTCGGCTCGCTTTTGCCGACCACTGTAGGAGGTCCTATTCACGGCGCGCTGCGTTGTGCCAGACGACCCCGAACGCCAAATTGGTTCTGCCCTCAGGCGACGTGACCTTTCTCCTACGCTTTTCGCGGTTAACAAATTTGCTCAGTGCTCGTGCGCTCGCAAACGATCCCAGGAGCGCAGAAGCGTCTTCTTTATTTTTCATTCCCCACCATACTCTCGCAAAACATCGCTCGCCCTTTTACGCATTCGACATATCCCATTGCCGCAATTACCTTCCGTAGAACGCAAGACCGCCAGAAGAGCGACGTACGGCTTTTGGATATGCGAGCCTCTTTCGAACACGGGGTTTTTAATATCAGCCGCAGTCTTGAATAGACCGTCAGCACGGCTGGAGCCTTCTTTAAATTCATGAGTTGAATAAGAAATTGAGATATCCAGCATTGAATTTGATAAGGAATGTCGCAAAATAAAGACTTCTTCTTTTGCCACGTGTCGGGCTCAAATTTCTTTCCCAGAGCAAAAAAAAATAGGAACCCAAGGAAATACGACTATTTCCATTACCTGCGTACGCAGTTCAAATTACGTGTATGATTGGTCTGAAGCTACAAGAATGGCGTTGGTATTCTTTGTCTGCTTCAGGACTTAGAGTCCGTCTGTCCGCCCGCCCGCCCGCCCGTTCGTCCGCCCGTTCGTCCGTCCGTCCGTCCGTCCGTCCGTCCGTCCGTCCGTCCGTCTGTCTGTTCGTTCGTTCGTTCGTTCGTTCGTTCGTTCGTTCGTTCGTTCGTTCGTTCGTTCGTTCGTTCGTTCGTTCGTTCGTTCGTTCGTTCGTTCGTTCGTTCGTTCCTTCGTTCGTTCGTTCGTTCGTTCGTTCGGTTCGGTTCGGTTCGGTTCGGTTCGGTTCGTTTCGTTTCGTTTCGTTTCGTTTCGTTTCGTTTCGTTCGTCCGTCCGTCCGTCCGTCCGTCCTATGGTCTCGCTACAATGTTCCTAAAGTTGATAGATGAGCGCGTCTTGCGTGAGGGGGATGACGTGCTAACAGTAACAATTCTAGAAAACGCGGTTGCCAGAAAAAAGTAAATTCATGCATGCGTGTCAACATGGTGTAGATTGCTGTACAAGCTGTTCTTGTGGAGTACTGGGGTTCCTACTACGGAATAATTTGAATAGACAGAAGTATTTAGGCAATAAATAGAGGCCACCCGAATTGGACTATAAAACCGTACGTTGGACTATAAAATCAAATGATACATTCGTTTAGAATTCTTTCACCGAGCAGACTACTCAATTATCAAAAACTAATGAAAGGAAAACTGCATCCACCTGAATGTAGCACGAACCTACAAAGGAAACCCAGATGGGTTTCTCAGAAAGAAAGCTTCGCAGATGAGCAAAATTTGTCGGGGTCCGGGATTCGCACCCGGAGCCACTATTTTGCTGGAGCGGTCGCTGTGTCCTCTCAGCTTCCCTAGGGCATTGAAATGCGCGGGCGAATCATTCGGCAACTGCAAGCACAGTAACACCGATTATGGCGAATCTTAAAAGCCAGCAAATTAGCACTTTAATATAAAGAGCTGGCAAGCCGGCCTATTCGGTACGATGACATTTAATTATTCTATAATACGATGCCTTGAAAGAAAATGCACGTAGGATCATCTTGACGAATTGGTTTTCTTTAAATGAACTCTGCCGTACTTCGAATACAATTCTGTTAATTTTACACACTTCTTGACAGCGCATCACAATTCGTTACTGAGGGGGCATGGTGAGTTTGCTGAGCTGAAAGAAACTGATAGAACCTCACATTGGTGACCTGCTTCGAAACGGGAATACAAGTGTCCGACGCTGTGGTGGCGAGAACTGTCGCCACCAGTTCTCGCCACCACAGTTCTCACCACCACAGTGTCGCTATTCACAGTATTTGTGTCAATAGCCTATTGGCGCTCTCGGTTAACAGAATGTCATGAAAGAACGAGTGATTCGAGCTTTATAAAGCGACAGAATAGATTATGGTTGATTATTTAAACTGCTGCCAATGTAATATCGCCAGTTAACCAATTCCATGACGCTGGAAAGACGTGAAAGCTTAAAAGGTATATTTTTTCAGCGTACGAAACACATTAGATGGCCTATAGAAGGATAGATGCGAGCGTTGTTTCATTTACGGGCATTTAACGAAATCATAAGATGCCAGTTATATTTGGAGTGTTCCAACAGTGAAATTTTCTAATCTAACCAAATAAGCAAATTTCATATAAACAATTTCCGAATTTCGAATGCAATATCCGGTACTGTATTTCTAAACACAATAATACGTGAAGGTTATGTAGAATCCCCCAAAAACTGCTCATTGAGATTTTTCACATGGCTTAAGTGCTGACAGTGACCTTTAATTGCATACAATGCTTTTCACAAATGCATGTCCGTTGAACTGAGGTGGTTGTAACTGAGAACCAATTGCTTTAAGTTGTTTGTCCTCAATAAAATGACAGAAATTTAAAAAAAAGAAACGCAATGTGGTACGATGCATATAGATAGTTGAGCTTGTTCAAGGAGGGAAGTGTGATACTAAAGCTCCGTAGATCGTTTTGAAGGGACGGAACCACAAGGCGAATGTTCGAATAATAAGTTGCTTTGCCTAAATAGAAAAGACCAATTTGTAAACATGCTGGCTAACAGTGTGGCCTTTGGAATGAACGACTAAAGATTAATAGACCTTGCGATTTATCTGATTTGTGCATTCGCTCAGGAACTGGTGTCTCAGCACTGTAACCACAGCTCTGCTACTGCGCAATCATTTGTAGTTGTCCTCGATTTCGTGGTTCTTTCTTTGAAACTCGATAACTGCTTAGTCAAACAGCAAAGCTTAGTTGCGTGAGATTCAAACATTTGAACATTGCGCAGCCCCAGTTATTACACGTAGCAAAAGTATGACGTATTCGGCTTCATGTTTGAAGGATCGGCTTCCCCAGCGCTATCCCTATAGTGGTTTATCATTTCGTCCTTACTTTGAAACAATTATTGATATCATACCTTTTACCGCGAAACGTTTTCTATAAGAATGCCTTAACAAAATATTCATGGCCTACGTGCTTAGCGAACGAAAATGCTTTAATGAAACAGAAAATATAGCATCTGATCTCGGCGAAACTTAACTTCCTGGCTTTCGCAAAAAGAAAAACAGATGAAAATGACAGTATTTTGAAGTTCGAGAAATGGATTCCTGTAACGTAAAACTATTCCAATATGTTTTTATTCAAGTCTCCTGACGTCAAATTTACGTAACCAGCAGCGAAGCAAGCATCGGGCGTTAACCAGCAGCGTTGTTTGAAAAGCGAAATCAAGTGCGGTCCTCGTTTATAGGAAGCCACTTTTTTGACTTTCAAAACGAATAGCATTGTTTATATTGAGCAGTTTTTCTGACCTAATTTGATGACACAAGAAGAGGAGCATGCTCAAGTGAAGAGGGTTTCATTGGGACCGAGCCAGCACTGTGAAATATATAACCAGGAGAAAGGTGGAGCCGGCGTCTGTGATTGGTTCGTTTCTCCTTGGTCCGTTTACCATTACTTAGCTTGCGGTGGCTGGTCGAAAATTGCGGCGGCATGCAGCGGAAGGTTGAAGATGTGGCTAAAATGGACCCTCAGCAAAGACGAGTTGGCCGAGCGATGTCGTATAGGCGTCAAAAGGTCTCGATAACGTTACACTGCCACGCAAAATTTTTATTATATGCAAATAAATCCATGCTCCACGGTACCTGCGACTTGCTAGTGCCAGAGCGATCGGCGGGCAGCCATCTTGATTTCCTTTTGGAAGGGGCACTGCCAAGCTATTCAGGAAAAAATTCAGCTTTGTTCGGCATATTAATTCGCCTTGATCGCGTGCACGTCACTATGACGCGGTGAGTTTTCGCGCTTTTATGACGTCGCGCGACAGACAGGTGGAGTGAGCGCAGCTCGAAAACGCTTGACTAATAGCACAGGGTTTTTGACGAAGAAGGTGTCTAATCAGAAATAATTATGTTTCGTTCGTTTGGTATAATCGTGCATAATCAGTGTGCACATATCACATCAAATGGGGAGTTTTCGCACTTTTTCGTGACGTCGCGTGACAGACACACGATGTTGAGGTGTTCCGAAAATTTGTTGACCAGTCGTGGAGGGCTGAGTGCAGAATTGGAATAGAAAAGTTTGCAATAGCTTTACGCTATATAGCACCCATGATTGCTATTTCCTATTACATTTTCTGTTTAAGCATTTTTGGACAAAGTAGAACTCAAATGCTAGCTAGTTTCCTGCAATGCATTACTTGGCGCTAATGTGTGCTGATGTTACGGTGCAGTGCAGCGCCGTGCCAAATCAGCGAGTTCCCGTAAGCAAGAGGCTTGTTGCGGCCGACGTATATTATAGAGAATTCGGGAGTTTCCATCTGGGCATTTTCCTATCATGCACGCTGCCGTCTGATAAACAGGGAGAGTAAAATTAATGGAACAGGAAGCCAGTGAATAGGGGTCAGCATCAACTCCTGAGACTGCATATTTATACAAAGCTCATGTTGCTAATTATTATGTTGCGAGCAGTACGTGTAGTGTGCTCCCTTACTCCTAAAATCCATTGTATGTGTCTGTGTGATGCGCATGGAGGAGCAAATATGCGATAACAACTCACCGTCCCTACGGATCCTGGCAAGCCAGCTCGTCGACTCCGTAGAAAGAGGCACTCCCAATGCAGCTGAAGGGTGTTGCGACAGAAGCGTTGGCAGCAGCAGCACCGACAACAGCGTTGTCACCAGCACCAAACAATGGCCCGAACACCGCGTCGTTGGCAGCGGCACCAGTTTTGGAATTCGGGTGGGCGCCGGAGGGCCCGCCATCACGCTTTGCCATGACCTAGCGGTCGCTGACATTATTCTATCTAGATGGTCAGTATATTCTCCAAAGCGCGTGTTGTCACACGTGTTTTTTTTTACTTTCTGAGTTCCTGTCCTGTGTACTAGAAAACGGACAGCAGTACTCAAGCACCTGAAAGCATCGACAATGCTGTCGAATGAAGCTGGACAATTTCTTTTTTTTAATTTTACAGCTGCTAACTTTGTTGTAACTTGCGAGGACGCCAAGTCAAGTCGTTACCATTGTGTATACGGTCATTGCGAAGCTTTCGGTACGCAGCCTGAGGAACGAGTGATGAAAGCTGCACAAAAAGTAGTTGGAAAACTGCAAGATGCTCGGCCTTGTCGTTCTTTGACTAACATGAAGTGCTGTCACAACTGTCGCGTAGCAGACGTGATGCAAGAACTGGTGTATTATGATATATAGAGAACTGCTAAAAGAAAAAGAATATGTTACCTCTCTTCATAGCGCAAATTTAATATCATAGAACGTCTTCTGGGTCGACCCCATAAACTAAAGCCAGGCAACTTCCTTACGATCATAATGATATCACAGTCATCATGCCATCAAGCACCTCTGAACGCTCGCTTCCGACATTGAGTCAGTAAAGCATGGTGCTCTGCAAATTCCAGGACCAGGTTGAACTAACGCCTCTGGCAATGCATTCTCTTCTTAACTGCATATACAGCAAGTAGTTTCTCAATTTATCTTTCGTTTTCACACAACCGTAAAAACCTTGCAGTGGTCCCGAAGCACTTTCAGAATTGTATCCTCGAATGACACGACAAATGAATTGTGCACCGCAAAACCGCCTACTTGATCTAAAACAGGCATGCCACCTGGAGCTGGCATGCCACAAAGCTTGTCTTTATGACTATCGGCCCTGTTAATTCAGTCATGCGGAAAATTGGAGCGTGGTATTCCGTTAGAAAAGTTCTCTCATGGAAAAGAAAAACAAGAGCAATTTACCGCCCTACAGAAAATTACTGGGACAGATAATGACTTCAATTTTACACGTAGTCACAGCTTGTCATTTAACTGCCAGTGCCGAGTAAAAGCTATAGAGAGTGAACACTTGAAAAGTATTTTCTCCGTCTTTCGCACGAAGATAACCAGCAATCTACTCAGATCCTGGGTGTATACTCATAAGACGTCTCACGATATTGATGGACACTGAGCACGGACTTGCAAATTAGTTGTACGCACGGGCCCGTCCTCTTCACTGAAGCGAGAGGCTACTGCGTCCACCTTGCGATGCCGGCGGCCCCGTGTCGAGCGGTGCGCCACGTGTCTTGTTCGGGCACAATCGCGCGCGCTTTCCCGCTTTCGGAGTTCCGGGATGAGTGAGCAGGAGTAGTAACGGTGGATGAGAGGAGGTAGAACGCCGGGCGCCACCACTGGGTCGAAATCAGGAGAGCGGTACCCACCGCCGCACTCTGCCACTCCACCACATTCTGTGTTTGCGACGGGTCACAAAATCCCACATTGGGCTCAGAACCTCCTCACAGCTCGGGCAGAACAGAAGACCGAGCAGGGATGAGAGCAAGGGGGCCTGAGGGAAAAAAAGCTGGAACGGAGCATGCGCTTTGATGCGCGCCTCTCACTTCGAGACCGATGCACGCCTGGCCGCGTGCAGCGCCATCTGATAGCGGTTGGGAGAACTTTCCCATTCCAAATTTGTTGGGGCGGTTTATGGCTTTGTTGCTGCGGTCGTCCTTTTAAACTTCGTCTCGCCTTTCGCCATATCTTTTTTTTTGTCTTTTCATTCTTCCACGTAATTTCCAGGCGCAGCCGACCACGTAGGCGGGAAAGTTCGCGAAAGAAAGAATGTGAAGCTAGAACCGGCAGATAAGAGGAGTAGAGCGTTACTTTTGGGGCGTCCGGTGCAGCGCTTAGGTCCCTTCGTGTTTCGACAATTTGATTATACCGTGGGTTACCGATGGTGCGGTGTAGAGAACGCACTCCCTCAACTTTTGTTTTTTGTCACTGCATCGCATGTGACTCCCTTAAATTATATTTTAGCACAAGCGTATAATGCTAAAGAAGACCTGGTGAGAACAACCGCCGAGATACATAATAAAAAGAATGGCTGGGCGTTGCTATAAACGGCGAGAGAGGTGCAGGCACCTTATTTTTGGTATTGTACCACTTAGGTTCCACGCCACTAATGTCAAGAATATAGTATGGATCATATTACGGACACAGAAAGAAGCACTAGTTCAACCTGAGGGGGCTTGTCATCGATTTTAATAAAGTATGTACGCATACAAGATAATTTGCATACTGCTTGGAGTAATCTTGTCTTTCCCCCCCAAAAAAAACTCTCGCCTTCATTGTATCAGTCTTTCACCTCTGAGTATTTGCGCCATGAAAAAATATCCGCGTATTAGTACAGCAGAAATTACCAGAAACGGGTGCTCTCTCTTATATGCTCATCTTCTCATTCAAAGTATGGCTGCGTTCTAGTACTCGCTGTACATGGCTTAATCAACAGCTAAGGCAACGTCAGACATATTAAATCTCGTTCCAGTCCGAAGGATTCCTGATTAAAAAAGAAGGCAGAGTCGCGAAGACAACCGAATTCAACAATACAGGCCCCATTTGCCCTCCAAAAAAGATGACGGCTTTACATATTACTTGGAAACTCGACAGGAAAGCCGCCTGCGCACAAGAAAACCTAGTCACGATTTCTGATGCGCTTAATGACAACTACGCATTGTGTTTTTTTCCAAGGTTCACACAGGCAAAGTTCTTAAGTACAGCCACAATAAAGGCTTTTCGTAGCTTCTTCTTGTCTACAGGAGGTGGAGTCACGTGGCAGAGACGCAGTCCAGATATGTTTCATTACTTTGGCTTGGAACTGTCCTCTTAGCTGTCAAAGTATCCTGCCTTCAATGCTGGCCGGAATTGCAACGCACCCTATATATGCCTGGCGTATCCATGGGAACGACTGCATAGTTGACGCGATTTGGTGCTTTCTTTCTGCCGCCACAGCAGCTATAGGCTCTAGTAGTTGTGTTAGCTCTATGTGGCATTCTTTTTCTTAAAGGCTTCCAACACAGCCAGCAACTTGGTTTCTCGGTAGCGGTCCTCAAATTTGCATATTTGTTATTATATTCTACAAGATAGGTTTCCTTTATTGCAAAACTTATTTTCTGCAAAGAAAATATATTTTGCAGAATCAGAATATTGACTCCTTTGGTATGCCGGCCGTTTTTGATACTCTGGAACAAAAATATACGCCAGCATATATTTACGGAGTGAGTGATTGCGCACTGAGATGGAAGCATACGATACGATGCAGTAATAACGGCAATTGGATATTATGAAGATTACGGCATGTCCAAGAATAATCAAAGGTTTCATATAATTCGTTCCATAAATATATAAGAAATCAAGAGATCGGATAGGAGCAAAAGAATAAGTAAGGAATAGGAATAGTGCACGACCGACGAAGTGAAAAGATAAAAACGCAAACTGAGGTGGCAGGTGGCTTGTAAATTTGTTGTTAGTTGCATCAGGTCAACTGCACTCAATCTTCTACGCAAGGCGAAATATTGTTTTCAACACTACGACGCTAGACCTTGCTTATTCTGTTAGTCACCGGTGCGTGTTCCAGCAGGGGACGTAAATGCCACAGTAATGATTCCTGCGTTTTATTCAAGTTGCACAATGCAATATGTTATGCGCTGCACAGCAGGTGCGTAACGATACCTGAGCTTCTCGATGATCGAGATCTCGTCAGCTACGGTCGCTAACTGCAGACTAGAGTGCCCGATTCTCGTGGGGTAATGCTTAACGCTCGCTCGCGGTAATCATAAAGAATTGATGCTTATGTTACTGTTGCGCTCACCCTTGATAGGCGGGTATTGAGCCTCTATTCCTTAAAAGGTATTCAGTCCGCATTCGAGCGTGGCAGAGCATGGCATCTCACACTGGCGCGAAGGGTAACTAAGGACAAAGCTGTCTTTCGATTAACTGTTTATTTCAATGTTCTTTGATCTGTACGTTTTCTTTTCATCAGAAGTGTGACGAAGAAGATCGGCAGGCTGAAAAGCACCGTTGCCATCGCGTGGCTCGTACCCAGTTCGTTCGCTGGCTGCGCCCTACCTGCTGTTGCCGCGTTGGTCGCTGCTTCTCTACGACCCAAATAAACCCCCTTTACAATGGGTGTAGGTGCTTTACAGAAGAAACATCTCGATCGAGGTTATTAGTGAGAAGGCGGTGAGCGGAACCGAGGGTCCCAACTTTTCTTAGTCATAACCATGTAAAAGCCACAAACATGCAAGCCAAGGAAAGCACAGTTGAAATTATTTCTCGTTTTAATTGACATCTACAAATAGAAAAGTCAAGGTAAAGGTAAATATAAGATCGATGAAAAAAATAACTTGCCGCTGGTGGAAGCCGAACCCATATGCTTCGTTGCATGGCTTGAAGTACCAAACAATGGTCCATTGCCAGCCGTCTACACCTAAAGTATACGTGCTCTGTTATGCCATCGGTCCAAAGTACGTGCCATATCTGTCACCATGACCATGAGTGAAGCTCGCAAACACACTCCGCGGAGGTCTTTAGAGCGTAACTTTTAGGCGCTTGTTCCTGCGGTGAGCGTCGGCATTCCTGGCGTAACCGAGCGAACGAGAACAGCGAAAGATGACAGCGCGAACGGGGAGCGAGAGTTGAATGGTGCGAGCCGCGAACGGCGGAGACCAATGAGAGCGGCCTCTTCAGTGACCTGTGCTCCGAAAACTGGTGTTATGCGGACTCGTCCGACCTCTCGATGCGTACTCGTATGTGGCTTCAGCCGGACCACTCGTTTCGTACTATCGTGTGATCGCGTCAGCTCTCAATAGCGCTCGTTTTGTTAGCTTTGTTTCGTCTAGTTCGCGCTAAAACCAATTGTTTGTTTTTTAATCGGATTGTATGCCCGACGCTAATTGTATAGTCATTTTTGGAAGCCAAGCGGCACCTGGGGTGATTACGCTGGAACGTTCGACGAGTCCCGTGTAAAAGCCGGCGCGCTTGACCGGCAGATGAGATTGTCGACGATTGCTGACTCTTTGCCGCAATATATCGCGAGATGAAAACACGTAATGAGCTGTGCTCAAATTTCGCATTAGAGAGTATCGTAATTTTTTGGTAATCTTTTTTTACATGTACAGACATGTATCTAGGCACACAACAGTGGGAACATGGGGTCTCCGTCGCCGTAGCTCAACGGTAAAGCATCTTACGCGTAATGTGGAGGTTGTCGGTGCGGTTTCTTTGTTCAATTAAATTTCCTTTTACCCTATCATTCCGACATTTCAGTTAAAACAGCAAACGATTTTTCCTGTGCTTTCGCCGTATTCATTGTCTCTTCATTATTAGATGTTGAGTATTTTTCTTAGATCTAAAAATAAAATAAAACACGTCAGATTTAATTCAATCTGACGTGTTCGCATGGAGGCTGTGAGCCGCTCAAGAATTGTGGAACGTTATTTCCTTTTACTTCAAATGCTTCTGTTGAGTGATGCATGTAGGCGATCAAACTTTCACCGCCTCACCGCTGCTTGCCCTCAAGCTCACTATCTCCTACGCCAGTGCCCTGATAAGTGGCGCTGAATGTAAGACCGCCTTCATGACGCACCCACAAAGATGTTGGAAGCTAGTGTCTGCTTTTTTATGTAGTAATAGATTTCGCTACATGGCGCAGTAAAAACTGGAGCAATATATATATATATATATATATATTTCTCTTATGCTGATCACGAAAGCAAATACACTGTTGGCATTTTACCGCTGAGTTTTTTACACAGCTAGTGAAGCAGTTTGGAATAGCCGGATTGCCTCGGTGGTTTTAAAGTTACTTACTCTAACAGCGAACTCTCTCGAGAACTCGTATCTGTGCTGCTGCGTTATTTGTGTTCTTAATGAGGCTTGACTACGTACGAACTTCTTGAGCACACGCTCATTTTTTTTCCCCAACCGTCTCTTCCTGGGTCATTTACCTAACATCCGTTTTAATGGTTCACCAATTTAGAGCTATTTTCAAAGTCCGGCTATCTGCAGCTTCCAGTTTCCAGAGACATGTGCACCGGTTCGGTTTTGCTTCGGGTGAGTGTTCAAACTTAAAATGTTCCTCTCAATTAGTTAGCAGATTGCTTTATAGCTGGGCGTTCATTTATTTTCTTTCTGAGTCGATGCTCAAGTGTGGAAAGGAGTGAAAAATTACTCGATTAGCTATGCCGACCCAAGATGAGGGAGCAGTAAAGCCTTATAGATTAACGCATCATTAGCGTTTGTATATTATTCCACATCTGTTACTATGCGATCATTTGCATGCCTGCGCGCTTCGTGATGCCTGTGCGAGATTGTGGATACGCAAGAACAAACTGTTTTTGCAGCTGCAAATGTCCTGCATAAAATACAGCTGTTGGTACAGCAGACTAACGCGATTATGAGAGGCCGTTCACATTGAAGCCACTAAGGCTTCACAGAGGTGCAAGAGGTAGCGCGTTCAGAGATGCGACCATGAGGTTGCGCTTTCAATACTGTCCGTAGCATCCCAATTACAAGGGACAGGAAACATTACATGGGACAGAACAGATGCAAGAAAAGGTTCGCGTAGTGTGCAATTTATCGAGAGCTACGACATACTTCATAATCACAATGTGGTCTTGAGATGCAAAACCCCAAAGTTATTTTTTTTTGCTGAGAATGTCATGCTGCTTTCGGCCCACTTCACTCTACAGCTTGCTTAATTTATTTGCTGCCTTCACTGCAATATTTTAGAAAGGATTGTTTTCATATTAAAGGCGCCAGGAAGTCATTGTGCTCCGTAATAGTTACAGGCTTTTTCTAGCGTTGATGCGAGTTGTATGTGCAAGCCTTCAGCTCGAAAGAGACGAAAACAAAAAGGACGACAACAAAGCGCGCTTTATATGTCGTCGTCGTCGTCGTCTGCATTGTATCGTTTCTTGCACTGGAAGCTTACATGTATAACGCCTGCAGATACTTAAAAAATGCATATTATCTCTCTACAGCGCGCAAGGTAGGTCCCACTTTTGTTCAACCTGTGATACCAATTGAATTAATCGATCTTTCATAGTAGTTATTTGGTTTATAATAGCTTCACCTCAATATTCTTACCCTAAAATGGCGTGAAACTGTGCACAGGAGTACTTCCACTCTAAAAGGTAGGCCGTTATTTGAAAAAGCCGGTGTTTGTCCCCCCTTTCTTTTTTTTACTAGAGTAATATATTTATACAATCTGCGCTGCTATTTTTACTTCCCGGATGCATAAAAGTGCGTTTGTATGTGCTTCGTTATCTTCGTGCATTTTGCGTACTAAATAGCACGGTTACAACAGCAACGTGTCCGCTGGCATCGTTTTCTGGTTGCAAGAAAGCGGCTATTTATCTTCTTTATAACTGTCTATTAGTGATAGAAATTTCCAATTAGGATAATTTCATTCAGAATATAGTCATCCATCTCGAGGCAAACAGTCCACATAGAAATGAGGGTCATCACAATGAACGATGTTATCTTTTTTACTAGTGCTTCGTGAATTAAGTCTTTTCCACCTCGGTTGTAGTCACGGTTGTATTACGTAAACTGCTAATGTTTTATGTATGTCATATATTCTATGTATTTTCTCTCTACTGCCCCCTTACTAAATGCCCCACTTTGAGGCCTGTAAGGTATATTTAAATAAATAGATAACTGAAAAAATGTAAATCCTGAACCCTGGAGCAGATTACAAGGCGCTAACACTATAGAAAATTTTTTCTAAATATGCAGCAAAGCGAAAAAAAAATTCTATAATTTCAAGTAAATGGCGCAAGTAAGCCTGCGACTGAGGAAGGAAACGACACAGGCACTTATTTAACAAATGTTTGCGTAAATGTAATAAAACCCTTTGATGAAGTTAGCACATCTGTGATGAGGTCGTTGATCAATTTGCGTCGTATTTGCGCTGTTTCTTTGCAACGTGACATAATAACAAGGGCGAACAACAAGGCCTTCAGAATCGCACATTTGCGATTAGAGTAGATGGAAGGCAAGAAGGATACTTCACATCGAACAGAGGAGTCCCACAAGGTTCGGTTTTGGCTCCTGTTCTCTTCAACGTTGCTCTAATACCTCTAGCCTGGCAACTCCATCGGATTCCAGATGTGAGGTTCTTAATCTATGCGGATGACGTCACGTTGTGGTACGTGCATAAAGATATATCTAGACAAACTCAACAGCTTCAAGAAGCCCTTGATGTGCTGAACAACTACGCTCGGAAAGCAGGGTTGGCCATTTCCGCCCAAAAATCAAGCTATGTTGTGGTGGCCAACAAGAAAGGACGCACAAGAATCACGCAGCACCCCTTTTCATTTAGACTCGGCACCGTGACAATCCCTGAGGCTTCTGATGTCAGCATACTGGGTCTCGATATTCACCACTCCGGCAATGGTGCACACTGGCTCCGTAAAACCAGTCAGAGTTCGACAAAAACACTTCACCTTATTCGTCGCATTGCAGCAAACGCAGCTGGAGCTCGTACTGACGTAGCTCGACGGTTGGTGCCTGCAGTCTTGCAGCCACGAATTTTATACCAAGCACAATTTCAACGCTGACTTTGGCACAGCTGGCACAGTTGGAGACGATTAATCGCGATGCTATGCGCACAATCACAGCACTTCCCCGCATCACTCCGATACTAACCTTACAGGAACATGCCCAGCTGAACACAATTGCAGAGCTAATTTTGCAACGTGAAAAAGCACGTGAAATAAAAAAGCAACTTATTCCGGCTGTCGCTGCGTTGCATGCTCATTTTCACCGCGGCTCTCGGATTGACAATCAGCCCTATCCAATGCCTCCCTGAGAATTCACCAGCATCACAACCAATAAGCTAATGAAGTTACGACGCAGCGATACAACAGGTATTATTGACGAACACAATATTGTCGATGAATCATGCGCTAACACCTGCAAAGTCTATACGGATGCTGCCATTCTCCCAGACGGCGGAAGGACATCATTCCTGAGTACTACACATCATTCCATCAGCGGCCACCAGCGCTATTTATCTACAGAAGCCAGCGCTGTAGTAATGGAACTTCAAGCCATCCACGACGCTGTGCAAGATGCGACATCTAAGCTGCCTACCATCAAGCAACTAGATATCTTCACTGATTCTTTAGCGGCTATTCAGGAACTCAAGAAGGTTGATAAGGCGATGGAAATCTGCGAGACAATACACACTATGAATAGTAAGACAGCTACTTGCGTCAAGGTACACTGGATTCAAGGCCATTCAGCGAATCCTCATAACATTGCTGTTGACCAGCAGGAACACTGCCCTCCTAATCCTGATATTCCGCCTATTACCCTCCCACTTCAGCCCCTTAACTCGCTCCGAGCCCGTAAAAACTTTCTCCGGCAGGACACACGCGCTCTTATCCCACCGTGTGTCTGCTCCCTCCCCCCTTCACCTTACTAGGGCGGAGGAAGTTGTGCTTAGGAGGCTTCGGGCCGGGGTGGCCCTTACATCGGCTGTTATCTCAATGTGGAACTGGTCGCATTTATCACTGGGAGCTACGTGTCCATACTGCTCCGTTCCTGTGATGGAAGCAGATGCATACCACCTAATATGGACTTGTACTGGTTTAAAATCGGAACGCTCGCGTCTCCTACTGCAAGCCAGCCTCCGCTACAGTGTGACAACCAGATATGACCGCTGGATACATGACAACAGATTCCACAAAACACTGCTTCAATTCATACACAACACAGGCCTCACAGCACACATATAATACGCATATACGCATCAAGAATTATGCCTTAAGGGCAAGTCTTTATCGAAAAAAAAAAGATTAAAAAAGAATCTTTCCCACTCTCAAAACTGTTTGACGTTTACAAGCAATCATTTTACCTTATCGTGCAATCAAAGATCGGAAGTTTAATGCAGAGCGGCTGCTAACAAACTTTGAAAACTAGTGTCAAAGTACTGCAGGTTCGGCATATGCCAAACCTGTCGTTCATATTATTTGGTAAGGCTCGCCTAGATTTCTGTGCTGGTTCGCGAAAATTGTGGGAACGCAGTATGCATATGTTTACGGAAACGTACAAGTCTGTAGGAAAAGAAGTTCAGTAAACCCAGTAACATGAAGTGCAGGGGTGAGAAAACACTCGCAACGGAGTACTGCATAAAGAAACGCGCGTTCATGTACAAACATAACAGCGTGCAATTTCTCTTCGTTTTGATCAAGGAAGAAGCTGAAGCCATCCGTCTGCGTTCTCCCTGAGAAAACGCTTTACAGCTGCATGACCTACTGAGTAAAGAGTCAATTTGCAATCCTTCTTTCAAGACACTGCGGCACACTCCAAAGAACATCATTCTCCACCTGTTTACTAAGTCTGAAGGGATGCTTGAAGCAAATGGTCGTTCACTAGAAGAGAAGCGCTTGTAACCATGCAGACTAAACCGAGATCCAAAAGATATTTGGAAGTCAAAAGCGTTTGCACTACCGAGAGGCACAGGTTTCCAGGACTGCGAAATAGCTTACAGTCATTACAAAAGATGTAAAGGGGAATCATTGGACTGGACTTCTATGCGATTTAAATAGCGGTAGCGTGCTTTAGAGAAGCGGTGTATGCGAACGCGGCTATTTAGTTTGTCTTTAAATTCTGATGTGAATCTCAGTTCTCACTGGAAACAAGTCGCAGCTAATTTGAGAAAAATATGTGAGATGTTTCATTTCATTTCATTTTTATTCTTTAAAGACCCCGTAACGGGGTATTACATAAGGGGTGTTAATGTTAACGTAATGTTAATGAAACATTTCTGAAAGTGTTTAAAACACAAGAAGATACGCGCACACGCACATGCGCGTAAACCGCGTTTCCAAGTGGAGCTTATGTACGAGGTGCATACAGGCTCACAAAGGATGAATTAGTTAAGCCGGTCAGCGTCATTGCACACTGTCACTCCGCATACCTGCTTTGTCGAGCCTCCCACGTGTTTGTTCTCTCTGAAAAAGATATCTATTTCATTATTGCCGGCTTCACGGCTGGGCAGGATGGAGACGAGATTGCGACGAGTTTGGAATGCCCGCAGAACTACATTACGTTTCGCGTTACTGACGGAAACCTTTCAGCATAACAGGTTTTTGATTTGACATTACTTTGTTAGCTATTTCAGGAAGTGCAATGACTTGTCTGCAATTAGACAATGTATAGCTCCCTGCTCCGGTCTCCTCAGTTTGAGTACGTGCAAGACTAGTTCAGTACAAGATCACGGCACTCCTGCAGGCAAGTTTTGGAATCGAAGGCACCGTGATGTCTGAACGAGCCGCCGCATCCCCTGATAATTCGTGATGCGCGTACAGTAATGGCTGCCGATTTCATTACAGCAGTTGCACTAGCATACATGAGGAGGCGAGGTGCAAGTCCTATGGCTTAATGGTTGTCGGGAACGTTGATGAAGTCTTATAATGCACCACATTTGCTTTAAATTATAGTGTTTTATTTTTATTTTAACGAGTTTCCTGGGACAAGAAAAACAAAACACTCACGCTGGAATTGATGAGGTCCACCCTGCTAACATTAAACTTATCTCGCACCTAATTTGAGACATACTTTCATTTATTGTTAATTTATTATTCAGGACTGGTTTATTTCCGTCTGTACTGACGCGTGGCAAAGTTATCCCAGTTTTAAAGAAGGCGACAACTCACTACTGCACAATTACAGACCTATTTCCATTCTGCCGTTCTTTGGAAAAGTTATTGAGAAACTAATTGAAGTACGGCTAACAAAATATCTTTCTGAATTTAATATCATCTCTCCATGTCAGTTCGGTTTTCGCCCTGGGTATTCCACAGAGCTGGCACTTATTCATCTTACGGACCAACTAAACAAATTTATTGACCAGGGATTTCTCGCCGCCTCAGTTTTCATACATCTAACCCAAGCATTTGACAGTTTTAATCATAATATCCTATTTTCTAAGCTCGAAGCAATTGAATTTGCGGTCCTGCCCTTTCGCTACTAAAAAGCTACTTATATAACCGGGTTCAAGTTGTTTCAGTTTCCAGTGCTTATTCTCGACAGCGAACTACTAACATCGGTGTGCCTCAGGGCTCCATCCAGGGGCCACTCCTGTTTTTAGTTTATATTAATGATTTACCAAATTGTCTTTCTTCGACAAAATGCATTCTGTACGCTGATGATACCACTATATTCACTTTTCATAAAGATATCTCATCTCTCGTTAATAAACTAAATGCTGACTTAGAAAATATTCGAAGGTGGTGTAACGTTAACATGTTATCCATTAATGCAACTAAGACTAAATTTGTTGTATTCACTTCACATCAGTGAAACATAGCGTCCATTCCATCTATCAGTCTTGGTCCCCACTGCCTTTATCTAAGTTCATGTTCATCTTTCCTTGGCGTTCTACTTGACTGTAATCTGAAATATCACAATCATATTGCTCACATAAAAAAGAAAATAGCTTATGGTATACGCATCTTAATTAAAGCACGCCCTTACTTCACACGTACCAAATTGCTCTCACTTTACCACTCTTTCGTCCACTCTCACATTACTTGTGGTATCATATGTTGGGGAAACACCTATAATACTCATATTACGTCTTTACAAACAATTCAGAACCGAGCCATCAGAATAATTACCTATAGTTCATGGTTTTCTAATGCCACTTCCCTACTACACGAGAATAACATCCTTACTATTTCCGGGCTCACAAAATACAACCTAGGTATTTTTTTCTACAGATTTCTACATAATGAGCTACCGTCAATAACATTTTCACCGTCTAACCTGACAACTAATAGTACGACCAGATTCGCGTTAAATAAAAATTTTCTTTTACCACAAATCCGCACTAACTACGGTAAACAAACCGTGTAATTCACTTCAATATCAGTATGGAACACTCTTCCTCTCATTATGAAAAATACAAGATCTTTACACCAATTCAAAAGGGAACTCAAAATGCATTTAATATTGACAAACTAAGAAGACAATTTACTGTGACCGTTTTTTTTTTGTTCTTTCTTGCTTTTTTTCGCCTTTTTTGTTTGTTTTTGTTCTTGTGAATAAACTACTGGTATATTTTTCACATGCAATTCTTTGTGTTACTGTGAGATAAGCTAAACGTTGCTATTATTTGTAATGAATGCTGTATTTTGCTCTGTTAACGTTCATTTCCTGTTGCTTGTATAATATCTTTTTATATGCTACTCTTGCTTTGAGATGTCAATTATCATAATATTCTTGTACAGGAGGTCCCGATACAGTCTTTGACTATGGGACCTCCTCCTGCATACTAAATACATGTAATTTGACCCAAATTCTAACAATAAATTCTGATTCCGATTCTGATTCTGACCACCAGTCACGCCGTAATGCTACCACTGCACCGACTTTTGGAATAAATAAAGAAAAGGTAGTGCTGTGCCCTTTGCTATGTACCTATTTGTCGAAAAGGCTTTATCAACTGAACGAAATGACCGAGCTCGTTCGTTGGAGCACGTTTCTCCTTCATTTGCAAAAGCCACTGTTTGGACAGGTGCTCCACGGCACTTGTCCAGCATGAACTCCTGTGCCACTCGGTAGGGCGCATTAAGGTAGCGGTTCATAGTGTTGCAGTCATAATCATCATCATGATAATCATCGTCATCATCATCATCATCAGCCTATTTTATGTCCGCTGCAAGACGCAGGCCTATCCCTGAGATCTCCAATTACCTCTGCCCTGCGCCAACCGATTCCAACTAGCGCCTGCGAATTCCTTAATTACATCACCCCACCAAGTCTTCTGCCGTCCTCAACTACGCTTCCCTTCTCTTGGCACCCATTCTGTAACCCTAAATGTCCACCGCTTATCTAACCTACGCATTACATGATCTACCAGCTCCATTTGTTTCTCTCGATGTCAATTAGAATATCGTCTATACCCGTTTGCTCTCTGATCCAAAGTGCTCTCTTTCTGTCTCTTAACGTTATGGATAGCAATCTTCGTTCCATCGCTCTTTGCGCGGTCCTTAACTTGTTCTCAAGCTTCTTTGTCAGTCTCGAAGTCTCTGCCCCATATGTCAGCACTGGTAAAATGCACTGGTTGTACACCTTCCTTTCAATGACAATGGTAACCTTCCAGTCAGGAGTTGACAATGTCTGCTGTAGGCTATTCAACTCATTTTTATTCTTCTATTAATTATCTTCTCATGATCAGGGACTTTCTGTGATTATTTGACCTAGGTAAACGTACTCCTTCACAGACTCTAGAGGCTGATTGGCAATACTGAACTATTGCTTCCTTGCCCGACTATTTAAGATTATATTTGTATTTTGCCTATTCATCTTCAACATCGCTCTTACACTCTCTCTGTTAAGGTCCTCAGTCAATTGTTGTAACTCGTTTCCAGGGTTGCTTAACTTGACAATGTCATGTGCAAGCCTAAGGTTGCTGAGATATTCGCCGTTGATCCTTACCCCTGTGCCTTCCCATTTTAATAGCATGAATACTTCTTCCAAGCATGCGGTGAATAGCATTGGAGAGATTGTGTCTCCTTGTCTGACCCCTTTCTTTATAGGTATCTTACTTTTCTTCTGAAGAATTAAGCTAGCTGTGGAATCTCTGTATATACTTTTCAAGATATTTAGGTAAGCTTCCTGTGCTACTTGCTTACGTAATGCCTGTATGACTGCTAGTATCCCAACTGAATCAAATGCCTTTTCGTAATATATGAAAGTCATATAGAGAGGCTGATTGAACGCTGCAGATTTCTCGATTACCTGATTGATTACATGGATGTGATCCATTGTAGACTATAGCTTTCTGAAACCTGCCTGTTCCCTTGGTTGTATAAAGTCCAGTGTGGCTCTTATTCTATTAGAGGTTATCTTGGTAAACATTTTACGTAATATTGGAAGTAAGCTAATGGGCCTATAGTCTTTCAATTCTTTAACGTCTCCTTTTTTCTGGATTATTATGCTCTTGGCATGCTTCCTCAATTCTGGGACACTTGAAGTAGACTTGCAGTTGGTATAAAGGGCCGCTGATTTTTCAAGCTATATGCCTCCACCATCTTTAATTAAATATACTGGTAGTCCATCTTCTCGTGCCACTTTTCCCCGCTTCATGTCTTGTAAGGCTCTTCTAACTTCATCGCTAGTTATAGAAGGAGCCTCTCTAACCTGTTCATTACTATGAATGGAGGTATCGTGGCTGCTTTGTGTACTGTACAGGTCACTATAGAAGTCTTCCACTGCTTTTATTATGTCTTCGATATTGCTGATGATATTACCCTGTCTATCTTTCAGTGCATGCATCTTGGTTTCTCAGATGTCTAGTTTCCTTCTCACTGTTTTCAGGCTGCATTAATTTTTTACTGCTTCCTCAGGCTTTCTCACGTTATAATTTCGAATATCCCCTTTTTTCTCCTTGTTGATTAGTTTTGACAGTTCCGCGAATTATATCCAATCTCTTGAGTTGCACACTTTCATTCTTCGTCATTTCTTTACTAGGTCCTTTGTTACTTGGGAGAGTTTACCTACTGGCGTCCTTGGGGCCTTACATTCCCCTTCGATTGCTGCTTCTGAAGCAAGCCTAGTTACGGTTTCATTAATTGCCCTCCATATCATCTTCATCTCTCTGTTCTAAGGCTGCAAATTTGTTTGAAAGTGTCAACCTGAATCGCTCTGCTTTTACCCCACTGCGTCTAGCTAGGCCTGTTTGTTCTTGCCCAATTTTACCCTTTCTCTCTTCAAATGGACGTGAATCCTAGCCCTCACTATCCTATAATCACTGCACTTTACCCAACCGAACACTTATACATCCTTCACTATGCTGGGATCGGCAGAAAGTATTAAATCAATTTCATTTCTTGGTTCACCATTAGGACATTTTCAGGTCCAGTTTTTGTTCCAACACTTCCGGAAGAAGGTGTTCATTATTCGAAGCTTATTCCTTTCCGCGAATTCAACAACATCTCTCCTTGAGTGTTCCTACAATCCACGCCGTAGTTGCCAATTCCTTGTTCTCCAGCCTGCTTTTTCTCCACTTTTGAATTGAAGTCGCCCATGACTACAGTATACTGAGCTTGGTCTTTTCGCATCACTAATTTGACATCTTCATAAAACTGTTCGATTTATCCATCACCATGACTGGAGGTTACAGCGTAGGTTTGTGCTACCTTTATTCTATACCTCCAATTTAACTTTATTACGACTAGTGCTACCCTGTCGTTATTGCTGTAGAATTGGTCAATGATGCCCGCTATATCCTTATGGATTAGGAATTCTACTCCGAACTGCTTCTTATCTGGTCCTCTTTAGCAGAGGATGTGACAATTAGTCAGCACTGTATAAGCTTCGCCAGTTCTAACCTCACTGAGGCAAATGATATCCCAACCAAAGCCTGATAGTTCTTCAAAGAGTCCTGCTAGGTTAGCTACACTCGAAAGGGTTCGGGTGTTAAATGTTGCAAGGGTCACTTTACATTGACGGCCTGTCTGGGTTCAGAGATCCTTAGAACCTCTGTTGCATTACAGGTCTGACCGCCGCCTTGGTCAAGTGCTCTAGAGCTGCAGGGGACTGAGGGCCATTGGGCAATTGAGTGAGTCATTCGGGAGGGAGTGGCCGAATACTGCACCAGAGAGGCCAATGCCTGTTCAGGTGAGGGAGTGTCTTGTTGAAGCTTAGTGGGTCTTCCTAATTTGGTTGTACCTGGATCAGTATAGCGCTACTTGCTCTCGGCGTTTTTGCCTGTGTCAGACGCCACTCCAAGCCTGGAGCTAAAGTGTACTGGGGGAGGTGAGTTCGAGTTTCCCACTTTCAAAAAAAAAATAAAGAAAGACGCGCGAGGATTCTAACTTCTGAATGTGGCAACCGAGCATCCAAGATAGCTCAGTCAGATAACCCTGCAGGCTGTGAGGGCACCTTAGGTCGAAGAATTACAGCCCAGACGATCTTAAGCCCCTGAAAACATGCTTGAATTATCCGCGATTTACGGGTTTTTCTGGTCGCGGCAGGCGGCACGACATAGTATTTCTCAATGGCTCTAACATAATGGTTTCGGAGTCTCCCGTACGCATGTGGCCATGAACGCGTCTAGATACACGATATATTTTCGGCGATTTTGAACTTCATTTAAAGGTAGTGTGGAGAGAGAGAAAGAAATGTTTATTGTTCGAAACAGTCTCCCGAGCGAGGCCCGGTACACCTTAAGGTGGGAAGGCTCCTTAGTCGAGGAACCCTCTGGCTTCGAGTGCCCTCTTGGCCCTGGCAACGAGTTGTCGTTGTCCTTCTAGGACCGCGAGGGCGAACATGGCCTCCCACGTTTCGAATAGGCAGTTGTGTAAAAAAAAAAAAGGAGAAAAAGAACGAACTTTCAGCTTGCAGTATTTATGTAAATATAACTGAAAAAACGTAAATTTCCATAGAGTGTGAATTACTGAAAGCCACGTTCAATGTTACTGGCACAAAGCGAGACTTTGTTCTGATTCTCACTCATACTCGCGATCTGCACAAACAATCAGAGCTTCTGTTTTCTCTGACAAAACGGCGCCACCATTCTAATATCAATCCGTAAAGGAGTTGCGCTAGAGAACTCTCTTCGCAGTTGCTTTTCCTAACACTGGGCCGTATGGATAAAAAATGACGCTGATGACTCTGCTGAAGCATTTGGCACGTACTCTTACATTTCTCTTTCTTTTGCTGCTTCTATTCACAACAAAGTTGTGGACGTTCGTCCTAGAACCCAATGTCTACCGTGAGTGCATCTGCACTAACTCAAGTCAGGCAAAACATTGGGGAATTTCGCGCACCAAACATTCTGCGTCCCATGCGGCTAAATCCCTTTATTAGAAAGTGAGGTCCCGATAACCTAAAACCAGAGGCTATTCCGCGCTCTTTCTGAATCCGCAGAGATGCTAATTGCATGTCGGCTGCGTGCGTGCCTCAGATATTGCATTACCAGAATCCGCGGTTGAGGAATCCCCTTACTGCATGAAAGAACTTATTGACGAAGCATGAAAATGAGTACGTCTGCCCCGACGGTTCGAGACGCGGTCGCGTCGGTCATAAACTTCGTCGATCACAAAAGTTCTTGAGAATTCTATAGGTGAGAAAACTACTGCAAATGTACCTCTAATGACGTTTGGTATTGGAAGTTCTGACTACACTTCAGTTCGTCATTGTTCGAAATACCTATAGCTGCTCTTCAGTTATTCGCTTTATGAGTTCAGCGTTATTCCCCAAGAACGTTTAGTATTTTAGTGAATATTTGCTAAGAGCGCCAGCAAGTAAGGAACCGCAACTCAAGTAAGTATATTCGAAGATGGATAGAGGGAGAGATAATAATGAAGAGAAAGGGGGAGAGGTCGGCCTGGAGAGCGAGTTTTTAGCCTGCTACTCCTCACTGGAGGAAGGGTAAATGGGAGATACAGGGAAAGAGACAGGGACGGCACGTGACTATAATATATAGTACAATGCACTACTACATAAACGTTGTTCAATACGCGTACTTGCATTTAGACGCGCTGCACGCATCAGTAATAATGTCCACACAGAACAATGTCGCGCACATTTCGCAGCCTCCTGGTCACAAGCTCCTAGAGACGAGCGTCTAAGCCAGGCTAACATAAAACATTCAGGAGTGAGAAAAAATGTCCTCTTCTTTCACCTTTTATTCCATTTAGCCCTTTCCCCAGCCCAGGATAGCCATTCGGTACTTACACTCGCTAGCCTCTCTGTATTTTTCCCCTTTTGTCTCTCTCCCTCTCAGGAGTCAGTTTAGGGAGCGCTGGACATGGACAACTCGTTCCCACGCACCCAAATCTTTTCTTTCGGAAAACGGCGCGAGTCCAAACGGTCAACATCGAACAAAAATTCGACAAACCCCATTTCAATACAGTTCAGTTTTATTTCCTTAAAGACCCATTTGCTAGGGGTATTACATCCGGGGTGGGTACTGTTGATAATGCAACATAAACACAGGTATGCAGAGAAGATGTATATCTGACGATGAATGATCGTGTTAATGCTATTAGTACTGACGGAATGTAACAACACATGAAACTACCACGGCCGAAACTTATCAGGTGCTCGGCATGCATGCGCCCTTTGGTGGCACTGCCACGAATTGCGTGCGCAGCCTCCGAGAAGAAATGCATGTAGCACCGGTGCGTCCAAACGCCGAGAATCGTTGAGAATCGCCGAGAAGGATCATACTCTGGCCGCAAATCCCGTAGCCCATATTCAGTGGCACAAGATGGCGAACGATTCATCGAAGAGCGGCAGATACCCAGCGCAGTCATTGCGCAGCTTGGCAGTTCGTTGGCGTGAAAGACGTTCATCGAAAAGCAACAGATGCCGAGTGAATTCCCGGCGCCACTTCCTAAAGCATTCGGCTGCGATCCTTGAGTAACCCAGGCGACGGTATTTTTACTCCGCTCAGCAACGCAGAAATGTACACGCACGCACGCACGCACGCACGTACGCACGCACGCACGCACGCACGCACGCGCGCACACACACACACACACGCACGCACGCGCACACGGGCACACGCACACGCACACGCACGCACACGCACACGCACACGCACGCACACACACACACCGCTAGCAAGACCCAGCATCCAGTTCCATGCCGGATTATGAGCCAACTGTAGCGCTCTGGATGCTGAGATGCTGCGCAGGCGCGGCATACTTCAAGGCGCCGTGTACTGATGCGAAAAGCAGATATAGAGCGAGAAATATACGGTGCCGGTGGCTACCGTATCAATTCTACAATAGAGAAAACATCAGAGAGCGTTTTAGCGCAAAAAAATAGAGGCAGAAGTCACCGCGAGGAATCGGTCGCCTGGCCTACAGATCCCAAACTCGCTACATTACCACTACACCACTCCTGCTTTCCCTGAATGGTATCTATTGCAATGAATGGAATCAGGTATGTACCGGAACTGTTTAGTGTAATATGATCACCAGGTGGTCGTAATCGATCACAGACATACGAGAAGTACATACAAAGCAAACGTCACACAAAGCAACATCTACCATCATCACAAAAACTAGAAAAGAGATGCTAAGCACCTAATAAAAATTTAATAGCAATCCTTCTGACATTCTTCTTGATCGTAAATATCCTCTACATGAGTAATTTGAGCGAAATTCAATCATGAAGAAATTGTTCTTTCGGCATTTCGGCCATGCTTACGAATATTCTATAGGCTATAGAGGCCTATCAGTAAGTTCATATCGTATGGTACATCATCACATGGAACAATCTGTTGAACACTGTGAGAATTTAGATCAAGATCTTTTTGCAAATTGCAAATGTGCTGTGGTTGCATTCACGCGCAAATCCGTCTGCCGCTACCCGATCTCCATTAACGGTGTCATAATACCTTATGTCTCTCACCACAGATTCTTGGGCATTATCATCGACCGCGGTTTGTCATGGACGAGGCATGCTAATATGTTGAAGCAAAAACTTAATCTGTTTTGCCATGTTCTTCGCTTCGCAACAGGCATGAAATGGGGCCCCACGGAAGGCTCATTACTAAGACTTTATCAGTCTCTTTTCGTAGGCTACATTCGATACAGCCTTCCGATACTCTCAAACTTGAGCATTTCCTGCTTACGGACATTAGAGAGCGTCCAAGCGCAGGCACTCAAAATATGCCTCGGGTTACCATGGCGTGCCTCCAACAAAGGCACAATTGAAGAAGCCCACGTATGCCCATTACCGATATACCTGTCCCACGAACCATTTCGTGTGTATTTACGCTTACTGACACGACACCATTGCCATCCATTGATGTCGGTTCTACATGAGCGACCGGACAGCAGTTTCACAAGTGCACTCCGCTGCCATCTACCCCACATAACATCAGGCTATGCCCTTCCATATCACCCCGTCAAACCACCATGGGTGATGGCTCAACCTTCCGTATGCGTACATGTCCCCGGCATACTAAAGAAATCATTGGTTCCCGTCAGTGGACTACAACAACTTGCTCTCGCGTACATCTGGTCAGAATACCAGACATATGTTCATGTCTACACAGACGGCTCCGCGTCATCTAAGGCATCGACAGCAGCTGTGGTGATACCAGCCCAACAGATGACTCGAGCTTTCATACTAGACCATAATTCAACATCAACCGCTGCAGAGCTTGTGGCTATTCGGGAAGCGATTCGCCACATTTGCGGGGAAAGACCTCAAGAGTGGTGCATTTTCACGGACTCAAAACCCGCGCTGCAAATTTTGGGATGCTTCCTGCGCCACACCGCATATCAGGTTCTGGCCCTGCAGATCACCGAGCTACTTTCATACGCTCAAGAAAAACACCACCGCATAGTGTTCCAATGGATCCCGGGACACTGTGGGCTCAACGGTAATGAGATGGCCGATGCTGCAGCAAGGCGCGCCCTCAGCAATGGTCTGAGAACTGTAGTGCCATTCTCCAGACCGGACATCACATGCCTCCTGTCGGAATTAATGAGGAGTGCGACGAGAAGATACTGGGCCCAGCCAGACGCTCGTCACGTCCGCCTTAAAAGCCTGGATCCCGATATGAAATTTCCCATTCTGCGTGGAATTCCACGCCCTCATACATGCCTGATACACAGACTGCGCTTAGGCGTCGCCTTCACGCGCAAATATTTGCACATTATTGGACGGACAGATTCCCGGACTGTTCAGTGTGTGGCGCTGTAGAGACTATAGAACATGTGCTCGTGGTGTGCCCTGAGTATGCGCGAGAAAGACTGACATTAGCAGATACATTGAGACATTTACACAATGGACCACTGTCGGAGGACCTCTTGCTAGGCGCGTGGCCACAGAGTTGGCAGACGACAGAGACAATGCGTGCACTTTCACGTTTCCTAGGTGACACGGGCCTGGACTCACGCCTGTGATACCAGTTGTGTAATGTGTCATTCACCTCGTTCCTCTCATTATCATCCCCCATTGTGACCCTTTTTCTTCCCCTCTTCCCCTTCCCTTACGTAGAGTAGCAGGCCAGATGCTCCATTATCCGGCCGACCTCTCTACATTTTCCAATCATTAAAATACTTCTACTTCTTCAACGGAGGACATACGAGTTTGTAGTTATGAGGTGGCTACCACGGTATTACTTTAACATCGTGACAAATTGACCCACAGCTCCTTGAACGCTACGCTCTAAGCGTCGCAAAGAAAAATAAAGTAATAAGAAATTGAGATAAGATCATGGCTATTTTCCCGTCCATTTACTTGGGTATGTATGTGTATGAGCACAATATCTAATGATGTGATTTGAGTGTCAGCCAGTGCCACTCCTGCCCATGGCAGCGCATGTAGAACATACCCGTAGCTGTCACGTAGTACGTGAAGGCAGCACCATACGAACTGTCCAATAAACCTTCGTAACAGAGCACTTATTTAGAAGTTCACAGGGTGGCCAGGTGAAGACCAATCTGAGCACTTCTTACGCAAATTTTGATTCGAATGATTACGACAGGCTTTGATGGGTCACGTGAAGGGGTAAATCGCATTGCCTACCGGATTGATTGACTCGGGGTTGCGGAGTATATGTCTTTTTTTTTAAACATCGTACTGACAGTGCCTAAAATTCTATGAGTGCATGAGCTTCACGGACAGACGGTAGTTAGAAGTGCACACGGACACATTAATGCTGAGTGACTGAGACGTGCAAGGTAAGACAAAGATGAGCAGCTTCTTTAATATAGCGAGATGGCAGTTCAGAGCAAACACAGTAGACAAAAAAAAGTTCTGCTTCTTTCATCGGACAGGTGAAATCACCAATGTTCTAAGCTGTAAGACAAGATGTTCAACGAGAAGCTTCTTAATGAATAAGGCTCTAAGAGCACATGCGCAAAAATACGAAACGTGCAAACGCAATAAAGTAGTTGAAGAACGCTCCATCAACCGCCGAATTGCCTATGTGGGGCAGCTTGTTTTTTTTTCAAACCAAGTATCGCAAGCCTGAAAAAATAAATGGCCAGCACTGCGACGACCTTTAAAAAAGAACGAAAACGTAGCTCTGCGAGAACGATTGAAGATCGCACTTCAGGTCGAAAGAAAGTTGTAGAGTACACTTATGTGACTTTCTCTCTTAAATCTTTGCCATATTTTGCAGTTCATTGTAATCTTGCTCAGGTTCTATTGAATTCCTTTGTGGTCACTTTCTTCGACTCGTCATTTCTCAATGCACGTGCTGAAAATTATGTGCCTGGACAGTACAATTTATCCGTGATGTGAAGTGTACTTTATGACAAGCCTTTCGTTAGTTTTTTTTTATTACTCTATTTCATTGAGAAACACGTGAGACCTAATTCACAAAGATTCTTGCTCATAAGGGTTTTTGTCATTGGCCGGCTACATTCGCTATTATTATGTAAGGAAGCATCATCGCCAGAAATTTTGTCTTAGGAACTTTGCTATTGCAACTAATTTTTAGGAGTACCAGGCTAAGAACTTTAGAAATATAAGTGACCATATCAATTCGTAATGATTGTTTGTGACATAGGCATCAGTTTATGCACATCTCTTTGTGCCCGAAAAGAGGAGTGGCTGACGCCATGCACGCGTGGTGATTAGAAAGTGATTGAAAGTGCAGTGATGAGAAAGTCACCAAGAGGGAAGTAATAATTTGGATAGCTCTCCGGGATGTCCCTTGAACTGTTAGCGCAGCGCAAAGGCGCAGTTTACTGATACCGCAGCTCAGTGTTGAAAATGTGTGAAGGCTAAGCAATGTCAGTAGGAGTACTTTGAAGAAATCACAAATCTAAGCAGTCGTGCAAGAACGTGTAATCGTAAATTCTTTATGCAAGTTGTTTTCACTCTTGAAGTGCATCCTCGGTTCCGGTCTTTTACTCGCGCTGTCGTGCAATACACCGATGGTGCACTTACGTTAACATGAATAGCGTTAGCGTTGAAGTTACTCCGATTCCAAAGACGCACTACAGCTGAACAATCTTTTTTAGAGATGTGTTTTTCAGTGTCTTCTTTTTTTTTAATGCACAGCGATATTCTCCCGTGCGTGCCAAAATTGTTCGCTTTTGATGCTCCCGCAGATGCAGTTTATGGAAATACAATATTTGTTTCCATGGCTGAGTTATGTATTTGCAAACCTCATGATTCTATTTTTTTTTAAGTTTACCATTCCTCAGCAATTTTTGTAAAAAAAATGTCAAGGTCTAAATAAAAATTTTATTTACTACAGACAATTTATCTCTTAAATGCAATAAATTTCACTCAAATCAGTTGCCTCATAAAAGCATTCCTGCGTTTGACGTGTATTTGACAAGCCAATAGTGCAAGTAGACCGTAAGCTAAAGCTTCCTCTTAAGAGGAACCTTTAGCTCGGGCACAACTCCGACGCGGCCTATTCAAATGCATGTAAAACGCAGAAATGTTTTTCTGAGATAACCCCTGGACTGATTTTAATGAAATGTATTGCATTTGAGAGAGAAAGTTAAATTCTAGTGACTTTTGGAAGCGGAATTTTAATTTAGGGCTTGAATTTTGTCAAAGAATTGAAATATTCGACCGTATGAAAAGAACAGAAGCACGAAGTTTACAAATTGATAGCTCTGCCTCGAGAACAGATATCGCGGTTCTGTAAATGGCATCCATTAGATCACTCAGAGCGAACAAATTCGATATGTCATTTTACATCTTACGCGAATTCATCCCGTTGGTTACAAGGGTTCTGCAAAATCTGTATTTCCATATTACTAAATTTTTTACATTGATGTGTAACATATCAATTTTGTCCGCTTTAGATGTTCCGTTAGGTAAAATTCACAGAATTGTATTATCATTTTTGGTTGTTGACTTAAAGAGTTCTAAACATGATAGTTAGGTATTTTAAAAATTTTAGGTTTTTACCAATTTTTAATAAATAATTAACAACCTAACTGAAAAATTCGAAATCAACAGTCACTAGATTTTAAGTTTCTCTTTTAAATGCAACAAACCTCATCAAATTTGGTGCAGTGGTTGCCGAGAAAAACGAATTCTCTTTTATATGTATTTACATAGGAGCACCCGAGCTAAAGCTTCCTCTTAACCAATGGATCACGTCGCTTTAAGAAGCTCTTGAAGCAAAACGATGAAGCGTATGCAGAAACCCGTGGCCTTAGTGGTGCACAAATAAATAAAAACGCCCAAGAAAAAATAAATATTAGTGGAAGTTGCGGAAGAGCCGTTGTCTCGACCAGACATCTCTCACAAATGCCGATGACCAGTCTGGCCAGCTGTCTAGCAAAATCGTCGAGTCAGTGCCAGTTGAGCAAACCGCTGGGCGCCTTCGAGATAAAGCTGATGCATTAGCGCGCTCGTTTCCAATTGCCGACGAGAAGCGACTGTCTCAGGGTGTGCTTCTTTTTAATGCATTTTCTTTAGCTGTGTTTCGTGGCATATCTCACGGCGCGAATTTCTTATAATCATGATGATGATGGTAATTTATTGGCTTCTCCTTTGAAACGAGGCGGTGACGCATAGTGTCCCAGCCTGCTAGAGTTGCTCAGGTATGCTATACATGCTTTTCATTCTAGCATTTTTGTACGCATCTTCTTCATCTTTCTTTCTTTTCCTCAAAACTTCTCTATCTGCCTTGTACCGCTACCCATACCTGTAACAGATCCAGTCGTACCAATCTCTTCCTTGCTTCTTTTCCAACAATGCTCTAAATGCCTCTTTCTTGTCTGGATTGCTGATCGGTTCACGCTTCTGTCCAATTTAAATCCAAGCGCTTCTGGAAGGTGCACGTTATCTACAAGTCTCACTGTGTGAATCCCTTCGCATGCCATTAAGATGTGCTGAGTGGTCTGCGGATTCTTGCTGTAGCATACGCGTGCCTCATCTTGCTGCACGTCTACGCAACTAGATGGGTATCGCTTCAAGGTCGATACGCCACATGGTGGCGAAAAAATAAAGCTGAACTAAGTCTTCCTAATTCTTAGGTATGCGCTGTTAACGGTGAATCATATTCCACATTTGTCTTAAAGCGTTTTGTTTACGACAGTCAGACAAAACATGGGGAAGGCAGCAGATGGAAATTCAAGGCGATGAGCTAGGTGAAAGCTGAAGCCAACGTTTCGACAAGTGGACTTGTCGTGTTGAAGGTGACATATGCTTTCCTCGGCAAAGTATGTATTGGTACGGCTCCTCTAAAGGGGAAAGCCGGTAATGCGGGTGGGTGAGGCACCGAAAGAAGATGTGTTAGGTGCGAGAGTGCAGAATTGAAAAGAAGGGCGTGCTCTTCAACGTTGGTGGAGGAATGTGAGGCGGCGTCGTGTGTCAGCCGGTTTACCTGCCATTGTAGGCTTCTTTTTTCGTGGAACGGGCCTGGAGGATGGGAGGGGGGAGGACAATCTGCTCTGCTGAGTTCAGTGAACGATCATCTCTCTGAAAAAAGAGAATGAAAGGAGCGGCACAAAATCGTGCTCGTGGACAAAAAGCGAATAAATATATAAATAAAACAACGAAACAAAGAAAGAGAGAAAAAGAAAGAAAGCTAAGCGACCCTATAGGAAATAAAAATAACTAGGTGCTGTTGTCTATAGTCTGAAATTTAGCATGGCGAATGGATTCTAAAGCACGCTTGGAAACCTTTATGCCTATTGGTTGCAATATCTTGAACTTGTGGATAACGTACGATTCTCTGCCTTTTCTCTGTCGCGCAGAGGCAAATTTGGCTATAGGATGTAGAGTTCAAGGTCATCATTGTTATGACCTGGTTGGTTTAAATGCTTGGCGACGGCGTTGGGAAGCTTATTAGCTGTGTCCGCGCGATGTCCGTTTAACCTGACGTCCATTGATTGTTCCGTTTCACCGATATATTGTTTATTGCAGAAGAAAAATTCAAACATACAAATTACAACGGTAATATTGCAAGTAAAGCTATCTTTCGCTGCGTTTGTGTAGCTATTTGCGGTTCTTTTAATCTTAAGGTTACTTTAAAGGTGCCTGCAGGTTACGGACCTAGGAAGAGAACATATTTTTATTACAGGGGATGATATTGGGCGAACTTCTGAAAATTAGCCGGCATCATTCCCCCATAATACAGCACAGAAGGCAGCAAAACCCAGTACCGTCGAGTGCCTCTACAACGAACGCCTCTACAAAGAAATTATCTGTATATCGAAGGAATAATTTTGTGGTGGTTCTATTGTGAGCTGTTCGGTGCATTACCCTTACAGTGAAGGTTTCTGTATAACGAGTGAGAAAGGAGGCCTGAAGCACTTCATTATGAAGGCGTTCGACTGCGCAGCTGTCGGAGAAAGATCCGCTTTGAAATCGTTGTCGTTCCTGTAGAACATGTTGTATTTGTTGTGTTTTTCTTCTTTGTGACAGACAGGCGCACTTTATTTCAGAGTTGTAAATAGGACGCATCTTAAGCGTGAACATACTTAGTGGACAAGTGCTTCAGCAGTGGCAGATTTTACTAGGGGGTTCAAACGCGTTGCTAATAACGCAGTCGAGACAATATGTAGTAAAATACAGGCCAACTATGGATTCCGGGTTAATGAAAAGTTTTAGACGCCGCGAGTTTGCAAACGTCATTTACACGGATAGGCACATAGCGCTTCAAGCCTCTGTCTTTCAGGATTTATAGTCCGGTAGAAGAGTTACAGAAGTGCACGGCAGATATCCTCAAGGTATCTGATGGTTCTCTGGCGCAAGGTAACCTGGGAAAGTTAAAAAAGAGAGAAAAAAGGAAGAAAAGGTGGGACTGTCGCTATCGTTGTATGCGTCTCCGATACAAAATTGTAGAATTGTAACTATGAAAAGTTCGACGTGTAAAAGATTTCTGCTTGCGATGACGGATTAAAGTGCCTGGTGCACACGTCAAACGTTGAAGTCGTCTAATTAAAGTATGACATAACGAAAGTACAAAAAATGACTTTTTCCAAGATTTCTGAACCCAGCCCTTCTTACGATTTGTTGTGGATTTGTTTTAGTAGCAAGAAACAAGATGGTTAGCAGTTCGCAGTTATTACTCACGCTATCCAGGTCTTGCCAGGGTTACCAACTGACTGCAACTATCTTTATCAACAAATATCCGTTTCTCTTCCTTTTTTTTGTTTTTGTAGTAACTTAACCAACAACAGTAGCAATCTTTCAATTTACGAATTTCTCAGCTTATAGGCGGGATCGAGTGAGCGCGAGCTTTTTTATTTTTTCGTGGCATTATGAGTTTCAATTTTAAATGATGCGTTTCCATCGGAAAAGCAAGCACTTTTCTCTTTAATGCAATAGCCCTAAACAGACATTTGTTCTATTCTACATTTGTCTATGCTGGCTGACCGTCATTTTACTTCGAAACGGATCTTGAGCTCTGTGCAGACAAACTGCCAATATCAAGGATATTGGTTTCTGCCTGTTGCAACCATGCAATACGACGCCGTGCTATTTATTATGAGCTGCATGGCCGGCTTTCCGCTTCACAGAATACTGCTGAATTGGGTATTTGCTGCTGGACGGCTGAATGCAATAACTGCATGAACCATAAGGAGCGATTTATTTTGATCCTTTCAAGGGGGCGTAGCATCGGCAGGTTCGACGTAAAAACTGAGTCAATCGTTGAAATGCGATGCAAATGGTGCGGCTGGAACACATTGCTCAGGCTGCTCCATCACAGAAACAGATATCCCTGCTTGATGTTATATTGCAGTACCTTAGCATTTATAATCCTAGAATCGAGCAGTTGCTATGATGGGTTTTATACTCCGAAAGCAATTTCGAAAGAACATAGGAAAAGGTATGCAAGAGCCGGAGAAGCCGATCAGATTTGATGTTTGTAGTGGCTGCACGTCTACCGATAACCTACACGTGCGCTACTGCGACACGCCCCTTTGATAAGAGCTTATATACCGCCGCGCCGAGCGTAACCGGCGCACTTCTTCCCAGCTTATCACAGCCGGCGGCCCAGCTGTGCTGGCGCTCGCCAGTCACCTTGTCAATGGAATAAAGCAATTACATTTGCGTATTTTCCCTGCAACCGCCTGGTTCCTGCCTCCCTGGAAGAACACCACAGTTCTTATGTTCACTTATGTTCATTGATGTTCTCAAATTTCGAACATAAGTGCGAAACCGGGTAAGTTTTTCGAAAGAAAAGACAACAACTCATCCAAATACAAAGAAGGCATTGGTATAGTTGTGCAATCACGATTCTTTCAAAAATTTGGCGATGAGTTGAGAGAAAATTTGTGTTTTTACATGACCAGCTGGCGAAGCGGGCGCCTTTTTACCAAACAGCTAAAATCCTACTCTGTCTGACACCTGCCGATTGAATGAAGATTGTGAGGGCTAATGACAATGCATGCTTGCAATTTAGTTTCCATTTTGATTGATTTTCGGAAGAAGCGTTTCAGAGACAACTGTCTGAAAATTGAGTTTTATAGTCACTTTTGTTTAGAAGACGCAGACGCACACTGGTGTCATACAACGTGTCATACGGATGTCGTATTGAGCTCTGTATCACGGGTTTGGTGACTCGTAAACGAAAGCGAGATAATAAATGGACGATATAATTGTTCCTTTGGAATAGCGTTAGACTAAATTGGTCGTGTGTACTCCGTAGAGCTCTTACGTCAGGTGATAATGATAATAATGATAAGAATTACAACTACGCTAAAAATGTGTCTGCGTTGCAGTAAAGTCTTAAATATGTACAGTGAATTGCGAGAGTAAGTGCACAGAACGAAGTTGTCTACTTCGGACTTCAGTTCAAGATTTTTTTTAGTACATTTCAAGCAGAAGGCATTTTCTTTTTATTTTAAGTTGATCTCCCGCCCTTTCTCACAAGCATAAGAGGACCGGCCCACACAGCTTCGTATACATCTTATGTATTACATTGTGTCACACTGAAAATAAACGAATAGGTCGCATTTCCTCAGACCTTAAGGTGAGTTACTGCAATAATCTTACAGGTACCAGCACAGGAATTTGAGTCAAACGATAAAGAAAACAAGTAAATGAAAGAAGAACGCAATGGGAACAGTACTCTGGGGTGTACTACAAGTACGTTTTATTCCCGCTGCTAATGCATCGGCGTGGTAATACGCAATAAACGCTCGAGCGACCACGCACAAAGTGCACCCTTGGGGGAAGTCGTACGTGGTCACGATTGCGAAGGTACACCGTCGCCCAGGGCCGAATTGCGCGCCGAAGACCGTGACGTGTCAAGAGCGCCGTGTTTATGAGCGCCTAGCTCGCTCGGTTGAGAAGGCCACGTCGCGTCTATAGAGAAGCGGGCCGATTATAGGAAGAATCGCAGGAGGCCGATGTCGCACGCGAAACTCGCCACCAGTTCGGGGGCGCCTTCGTTCCTCATGGGACAGGACTACGCTACCTGCTTCACATTTTAGGGTTTCCCGTTTGCCTTGCACCACTTCTGGCCTTTGCCGTCGTCTATATCTGGTAGTCCAAAAGAGCTCGACCCTTTTATGTCTTTAGATAAACTGTGGACTTTGTTACGCCCATCAGAGGGCTGGTTTGTGCGATAGACAACACATTTAGTCTTGCGGTTAATATTGAATCCTTGATGGAAACAGATGAACTTTTGTTGATTGGTGACGTTCAACACTGAACTTAAGGTGTTTTACATGGCCGAAGTGCAGTATGATCCAAACGCAAGCGCTAGGGAAATTTTGTTCCCCTGCGACGACAATGGATGTTTGTTAGGGGGGCGTTTCGGCTTCTCCTCTAGTTCACCCTGTGATACAGAGCTGAAGATTATGATTAGCCGTGTCGGTACACGGAAAAGGTGGCGCGCCGCCTGTTGCGCCCAGCTTCAAATACGTCCTCGCAATTTAATATTCCCTTGAGCTACCATACGGCCGCTATGCCACCGGATATAATATGACGGGCTTCACACCCTATCGCACATGATGAGTGGTCCTGGGTTTCAGGAACTTCTAGCAAATTTTGCAATTTGAGCAATTTCTGGAACGCTCCTCTTTAAGCACTGCCCCTGTACTCAGGACCGTGGATAGCGGCGGCATCCGTCGACATACGTGGTCACAGCGCTTCCGGGACACTTCCTGGCAATTCTTCAGAAACTTAGTGTCTTCTTCAATAAAATGGTGGCGCTGTGCTCAACTCGGTGTAGTCAAGCTAGGGCTTCGAGCGGAGGATCGCTTTAGAATACACGTGTAAGTCCGCCTGCAGCGGGCAACACTCCTCCACTTCCTCTCCCTCCTCCTCCTCCTGTACAATTATCTGAGGCAATTTTAGCATTTTTGACGGTAGGATTTTGTGGCGGAAACGACAGGACTAAGACAGGAGACTCGACAAAGAACGTGTTCAAGCTTGCAACTTTTTGTCGGGATTGCGGCTGTCAGCCTGTTTTCAAAGACGGCCTTGAAGTACCCCAAGCAGATGACAAGAGAAAACATTGTGGTAGCATTTATTGGCTACCTAGGGGTGAAATGCGTCAATGATGCTTCGATAGGGTTCTCGCAGTAAAACCTCGATTATCTAAGCCAAGGTGCGCAGCAAGGTGCGCAGCTAAAAAAAACTATCCTTCCTATACCGCGTTGTGCATAGATAAGTCCGGCGGTGCCGGGCTGCACATGTCGCCGTTTTCAAATTTCATTTCATTTTATATATCTCTCTCGTCGTTTCTTTATTTTTGTGTTTTTACGGAGCAAACGCTCATCGTCGTACATCGTATGCGTGTAAAACTTACCCTTACTCGACCGTAAAATTCAGCTGAAAGTTGGCGCTTGTCTCTGTAGAGTCTCCTGTCTTCGTCTTCTAGTTTAGGCGAAGAAGCCTACCGTTAATGGAATGGTACCAAGTCGCCGAAACCAGTGCCCTACTGATTTATGATATAATTTTATCGTGTATGTTAATGTGGCCTCAAATGTGTAACAAAATATTATCATTAACTAGTGCTTTATGGCGCAAGGGCTACAACGGCCAAAGAGCCATTCCATTCGAATGTTACTGCAAATGAGATCACTGTAATCGGGGCAAGAAAAACGTGCCGTAATGAGGCCTGCTTAGAACATTTTTCAGTGTACCGGGCGAAATCTATATATATTTGTTTGCGAAATTTTCCTCCGGTGACGCACCCACACCCATGTCGGCATTGCGATGTGCGCGGGCATCCACACGAAACTGCGAAAATGCACTAGTGCAGATATGACGACAGACCGATAAAAGTTCTTTTCCTCTAGCAGGCCGTGTTAGCAACGATATACGTTGATTTGGAATGCAGTAGAGCTATCTTCCTCACTTATATTTCTTCGTACTTCTGGAGTTCTGGAATGGCGCCAAGGAACTTCCGACACAAGAAATAGAGAAAGAGGGAGAGATACAAGCTTTAACGATATGCGGGAGATGTTAGCCTGGCAGGAAATTGTGACTTGGTGCTGCTTATACCAGAACGCCGGGGAAATGAACATCAGATGCTTCACATTAGGAAGCGCCTTTTCATGTCAAGGGAACGAGAGTAACGAATACATGACCGTTGGATCCTCGGTAGTTGCCGATCACAAACAGCTATAGGCCCAGATTCGCCAGGAAAACTAAAAAGGAAATGGAACAATTCCGATGGCGTATTCGGGCTGGGCCGGCAACATCGACTATGGTAAACGTACCAAATGTTTGCAGCGATTGAGTTTTGGAACAAGGTCACATTAGTTATCAGACACTCATTATTATTATCACAGAAACGATTTTCCTATGAACTGACGGCGGAAAGGTTTTGTAGTCAAAGTGATAACATGGCGTTTTGAATCGATCAATATTACTATTGCACACTGTTCACTCCATTGCTTGAGTAATATTAAGGCGGAAGCGTTACGTGGCTCGTCGCAATGGCTAATATCTTAAAAATGCGGCGTCTAGTCGAATGTCACCAACAGTATTATTATCAGCAGTGGCTCATACCCTTGTAAGCAAGCAAAAAATTCAATGGCTCATAGCCTCTTAAGGTTGAGGCTGCAAGCGCTCAGCAATGTGACTTGAACAGTGCACACATTCATTCAAATCACCCATACAAGCCAAAGAACAGCATACGTTTCAAGAAAGAACAAGCTTAAAACAAGCGTCCTAACCCTCAATAAAGAAATGCATACCTCACTCGGAAGTACCCTACCGCAGAGAACGTTCACCGAGGGAGAATCGACGTGCGAAGCAGCGGGAGCCAGGCATTCGACCGCGAGTACTGCTTTCTTCCGCTGAGAGGATGCAACGTGAAGTCGAAGAGAAATGTCGTTGGCGCGAGTCTGTGCGTCCCCGCTGTACGAGCGCACGAAGCCGCAGTTAAGCGTCGAATACGAGCCGAAGAAGCCGAACTGCGAAAGCCGCAGCGCGACGATGCGAGACGGCAACGCAGAGAGGAGGCCAAAGCTTGCAGACAACAGCTTGCCACAAATCTGCTTCACATTGCGGCTCCTTATGTCTAGCGAGAAGTCCGACCCGTCTGATATTATAGCTTCACGCCTTACCAAATGTGTAAGCCAGCATTCGCCTTCACGTGTTACAGGAGCGTAAAATGCTGTCGAGCGTTTTCTTTTTGTGGTACTTTCTATGTATTCCTTTTATCGCAACTTGATCTCATTACTATACCGTAGCGTTGCGTCATAATTTTGCACTAATTTTTTGCATTAAGCAATGGTAGTTATGCCTATAGCTTTGTGCGACGGCACCAACTTCTATGAAATGTATATTCACTTGTACACGTATTTGAATATTGATTGATTGATTGATTGATTGATTGATTGATTGATTGATATGGGCCGAATTAGGGCTGCGCTGTTTGTAAAGTGAAGAACAAGGAAAACTAAAGTGGAGCCCTGCGGCCTGTGTACTTTTACAATATGCAACAGCGCCACATATTTGCGGCTCCCGCTTTACATATGAAAGTCCTAGTCACCATGGTCACAGTGACAAAGTTAGAAAACTGCACTTTTCTGTATGGTGTCGGTAGCTGTGGAACTGAGGAAGATTTTTTTTTTTCGGCGAGGTTTCGCACTCATGCGTAGGCCCACCTGTGCTGTAATAAAGTGGCCGTGGCCAATGTACTATATCGCCTTTCTGGAAGGCGTCTATGTCATAGCTTTCGCTTTCATGAACTTATAGTAAAACTATTTCGGAGTGGACTAGAATGTTTAGACAACCACGGCAAACATTCCCACTTAAAAACAAAGAAAACCTATATATCCAGGGCCATTCATTGCTATGTTATATAACGCGTGCGTATTTCTCTGCAGTAGGGAACATTTTGGAAATCCCCGTGCATGCACAAAGCAGTGGAAATGCAGAGACGTCCTGTGGCCGAGAAACAGGCAAGTGGGGAATCAATTCTGGAGAACGCTTGTGTTGCGCTCTTCTTTTTCGGCGTTCGACGTTGTAATGTAGCTTCCATCAGCGTCACCACCGACAACGACAACGACAATAAAATCGAAATATTGTAATTTATGTATGGTGCACGTATTGTTGCTTCTACAGTCCGGATTTAGAAACGCAGTACCTCAACGTTTGCCAAAATGTTGCACGGCTCTTATGTTGAATCGACGTAGCAAAGAAATTTGCGCACTTGTGAAAATCACAGAACCCTATCTACACTATTTCTCTGTTTCGAATTAGGGATGTGGCAGCTGAAATTTTGATGCGAACATTATGCTCCCTCTCAATTATTATATTCTGCTTTCTAAGTTGAGAATCGCGGAGGTAGAAGTTAAATGACTATTAGGTGTAATACAATTTTGTAGCAAATTTTTGTGCTCGAAAGAATACCCTAAAGGACGTGCAAAAACGCACACAGGCTCGCAGACCGGCTGACATGGCTATTTTCTGCAAATTTCTCTTCTTCATTTACACTTGCTGTGCTGCCGGAACGGCGTCTAATATTTGCGGGAGATCATCAGTGTTCAAAAGAAAATGATGTCGGTGGAAAGCATCGGACCGCGGAATCCAGCGAGCTGTCGCGGAATGTCGGAGCTGGGATTTGTTCATTACACCTCAAAGCCTCCAGGGCGATTTCGGCGTTCCGCAGGACCTGTAGTAATCGCCGGGAACTCTTCCCAAGGGAATGTTATTGTGGCTTGCGCAACAGAGCATCACAGCAGCTCTTTCCTAAACATGTATGCTGTCTTTCGTCATCTGCAAGGCTTAGTAAGAACTTCTTTAGGGCCTAAAAATGAAGACACAGCAACTGACATCATTTGATGCTACAGCAACAGAAGAAAAGCTATAGAAGAGAGAAGAAACTTTTTAACTCTAGCACCGGCTGAACCATGGCCGATGGCGCAGAATGGGTTGCGTCCATTTCACTGAAAAACAACAACTTGCACATGCCCTTTTTAAACACTTTCTTCAGTTACGTTGGTGGGTGCAAGTATGAACACAGATACGAACATGGCACATCCTCTAGAGTCTATTGAACGTGTTAAAATATGTTTCACAGCGTAGCTCTTAGGCGCCCTTCTTTCGGTGAGAGTCGGCATTGTACCTCGGAACCGACTGAACAAACACAACAAAAGATAAAAGTGAACGCGGAGCGGAGCGGGAGATGAACGACGACAGAGAGCGCAAGGAAGAAAGCAGAGGAGGGTCCAGCGGTACCATGATGCCACGCAAGACGTACTTTGCGGTGATGATGGCTACGAGATGGCGCAAGACTAGCGCGCGTCCTCTATATGGAAACAAAGCACTGCATCTGCGGCTATGGCTGTGACTCGCGCCCACGCGTCACCCAGGCGCCGCCTCTCGAGATCTCCCGATTAGCGAGGCAGTGGCGCAACACATGGCTCGATTTGCAACATGCCGCACTAGGCAGATTTTCCGCGGCAGCGAATATATCGCGAAATGAAAACACGTATAGAGCTGCGCTCAAATTTCGCATTATGGAGTATATTAATCGTCGGTGGAGTTCTTTTTTTTTTTACCTTATTCACATATGTTCTAATTGTGAGATAGTTGGAAAGTTCTTTTACGGCATTAACGTGCTGTGATAAACCAGCACGTTTTATCAAATCTCTAGCGCTCATTGGCGGTAGGAGCGAATGTTCCAAATGTGCAACTTCTTGTTTTAGGTATTACTGCTTTTACATATGCCTTGTTATTTATATATGTCTCTTACCCGGTTTGTTGCGGGTCTGTGAAGTTTGACGATGTGCCAAGCGCAGCTGATTATGTTTTTTAATAGTTGTCGACACGAAGGGGCTGCAATGCTAGCCTCCAGGTCAACCTCGCCCTAACAATCACTGAACAGAATAGAAAACTTAGCAATTTGGTACAGTTGCATTTATGTAAACTGCGTATAGTTAAAGATAAAATGAAAGTAGGGCCTGTGCTTTTAGTCGCCGGTTCTCGTACGTTGACCTTGTAATCACATAGTGCTAACTATTAGACTTCAAGCGCGTTGGCAGATGTGAAATTTGTTCGTACAGTTGCTCGCGAACCTCTGAGCTACGACTAACTTTTAACCCCATCTCAGCGGCCATCTCTCCCTTTTCTGCCGAACCAAGGCAACAAAAATCTCGAGGGATTGGGCTCCTAATCCACCCAGCCACCACAAATTAATGGACGCAGAGTATGTACAGCGCTCGTTGGTCTGGTCATTTACTCGCCGCCCAGGTGATTGTTTTCGACCCAATCTTCCATATCCTCCTGAGACCTCCCAAAATCGCAGTGATACTTCGAGCTTTTCTTGTGTTCTTACGCAGGACTCATTTGTTACGAGCCAGAAAAATTGGTTTTCATAAATACCGCAGTCGATATTGTCATCTAGTAGGAACAATGAAGAAGGCAGCAAAACTGTAATTAACGAAACCAGCGTTTTAATGGGCCAACTTGTGCCCTCAAAAGCAGGCTAAATTCAAAGAACAATGATAGCTGCGAACACACTCGGTGGTCGTCGAAAACCTGATATGCGGGTCATGCGAGTCGGCTTTTATACATCAGTCGTCGATTGTTCTAGAGTAATCGCTGGGGCCCGCGTGTCTTCCACAAAGTTCTACACTATTCACGTCGCGCATACATGCAATAAGACTACACAAGGTTTGGTGACAGACAGCGGATGGAACCATCAATAACACTGCAGAAACTTCCGGTACATGCAGGCGCGTCCTGCACTGTGCGGTAACATTTCTTATGCGGTGACGAGTGGTCACCCGGAAAAAATAAACAGTACACCTGTCAATATGCGCAGAAAACTGCATGCACGTATGTAGAAAAACGTGTCCGTAGCGCCTTGTAAACTGCTTTGTTAACCGTTAACCGGAACGCCCAGACGAAGGTGAAACTTGGTCTGGCGGCTTGCACGTTCCTAGTGTATCTCAGCTAGTCACCGTCATTTGTTGGTAAGGAGAACAAACGCCAAGTACGCTCTCCGCCTCCCGCGACACCTGCGAGAAACCACCGTCTGTCTCACTTTGGTCGGAAGCTGGCGACAGTAAATATTGTTACGTAGGAAGACACCGACGAAAAGCTATTTACAAGTATATTTGCAAGGCAATACGCTGCGCTTGGCCAAGAGGCAACAGCCCGCGCTAGCTTCTAATCGTCGTCGTCTTCTTCACATTGCTCGCCTTTCGTGATCGCACATATTGTGCCGTAGCACTACCCCCGGCGGCAAAAGCGCCGTCCCCGAGCGACTAAAGATCGGACTCGGAAGCAGTGTAGTAGGCCTTGAGCCCACTGACGTTTAACCAACTGACCCAGCTAGTTTAAAATTAGGGGCGGTTTGTTTCGTTAGGCATCATTTTCATTTTTATAATTAAACGACTTAAACTATTAAACCGAAGGAGCGTGCTATGCCCCATACAATGCATAAAGGACGGATGCGGTCCTTCTTCACGACATGGTTAATTTGCCTGTTTTTTGTTCATTCCTGCTTCCTACGCATAGGAATTGATATGCTGCGGGAAAATACCTTTTTCATCCGCGATGTGGCAGCAGTGCGTTCATGACCCCACAGAACTCCCGGTCAGCCATTTTCGACAGTCCAATTAGCCAAGAATGAAGTATTTTGTCGCATAGTATAATGTGGGCACATATTCTTGATGTTCTCAGATATAAAAAATGTGCGCGGTATGTAGAGCTCATGTATACGCGTTTTTTGTTGCATTTAACACTGCAATTCACTTGTTAAACGCTCGTACTCTGCAACAAAACTGGCGCAAGATGTACGGTCGTAGAAATATTTACGCTATTGTAACTAGTGTTGCCGGAGTGTCTAAGCGGAAGTCTTCTGAAAATTATGTTTTTAAGCATGAAAAAGGTCTCGATCACACATGATGGCGTACGTTGCCTTAGGAGTGTAAATAAAACAGTGGCGCACACGCTGGTGTCGCTATCCTCGTCACCATGTTGTCCTCCCTGTATCATCGCTGTTTCGAGACGTATCTGTCGGCGTGATGAGTCCGTGAGCTAGAGGCCAGTCATGTTGTGCAGGGATACCTAACGGTATGTCGAAACGCGTGCTTCTAATTTTTCGCATATGCTTTTTTTTTGCAGACCATTCGCAATTGACCATTTTTTATATTTCGCAAATATGCATTCTCTGCATGGCATATTTGCACTACTAATTGCGGCATCTGTCATGATTGAAATGAAGACAAAGTGCATGGTTCCAATGAAGGCAGCACATATTGGAGCCTATTATGTAAGAAGGCCAGTATGGGCGCCGAGTCATTGCGGATTACGTTTCAACGAAATGGGCGACTCGTTAGCGAACATTACCTAGTGAACGAATAATTTATATTCTTCCAGTATCGGCGTGCAATGGAGCGATATGGTACATCATAGCTTAAATATGTGTAGAATTCATTGAACCATCAATAAAATATTTCCCAGTATTTGGGCATCTGATATTCAGCTGGAAGTATCAGTGGTGGCCATCAAGAGAAATTAAGGTTATGATTATAAGGTTCCGATGCCATATTATCCAACAAAGTCTTCATTTACAGAGGTTTGATTTGGTGAGATCACTGTATTCAGAATAGTCCAGGAAATGGAATCTATCAATAATTATTTTATAATTTTTCTGTTGATTTATAATAAAAAAAAGTATCTCTTGCAGTGCCACTCTCTAAAGTTGGTTTGCATTTAACTCTTAGAATATAACTCTCTTTGGAGCCTTGGTACTGTGTTTTAGTCACAGGAACTTTTTTGACTACCTGAGCTCTTTCATTTAAGCAAAGAAACGTATGTCATGCTGATTCGAACTCTTTTCTACTCTTGCTATTATATTTTTTTCTAAATTCCTTCTAAACCAAGTTGTTTAATGAATCTACTTTCTCTTTCTTTTAAATCTAACCTTCAATTCACCTAGTCTCACTCCTGACTGCAGGATACTCGCAACAGCTTTACCTTTTCAACTGCTTGTACAGTCCTCTGACTGTGGGTACGTGCAATGCTTTAAAGGCGTAACAATAACAACATACTGGGGCTTGACTATTGTGTGTAGGTTCATCACGACATCCAAATCTGCACACTCCTCGTCAAAAGAAGAGTAAACTCTGCTTGACTACGCCGACATTATGTCGCCGAAACGCCTTAAGATAAATCTAGCTTTACACTTATGAAAGCGATTGTAAGCGTCAATGCACTAATCTCAAGTTTATTAATTAATTTATTCGGGCTCTTGCATTTCAACTCTGTCTCTGCGCGGAAAATCACAAATTAACATGCTAGTATCGTCCGGGAAGTCACATGCTATGATACTTGCGGTTGAATTAACTCCTGAGCGCTGCAATACTTTACTTCTTTACTGCAATACTTTAACACTCTTATTTCAGATGTTTGAAGCATGAAGCATAATATACAGTGGAAGTGATTTCCTTGCGGTGATACTTCAGAAGTATGGCTAGACAAGAAAAGTGTGCTGCTAGGAAAAAAAACGAATATGTCGGTATAAGCTTGCGAAGTTATAGAATTACCAGTTGAAGCGGAATTTGTGGAGCTTTGATCGCTCAACAATTCACAAGAACTAGCACCAGAAATATATACGCCAATGCGCACCATCTGTATCATATTCTAATCAAATAATAGATCTTATTCATATACCAATGAACATCGGTATACAGATTTGCTCGGTGCTGCATAGAGTTTCTGGACTATCATCTGTTCTTTATGACAAAACGCATTCTGTACTCGTCGACACATTATATCTATGACAAAAACATTCAGGGTGTTTGATACCAAAGAAAGGCCTGTAGTAGCTGCCAGCGAGTGTTCTGAGATCTCATAATTTTGAAAAGATATAGCACTTTTTAAAAATAAATATTATAGTAAGGGGTCACGACCTGGGGAGCTACCTGAACTTGTATAATTGGAAACTTTGGCTTCGCATTTGAATTCTATATGCCACACCGTGCACATATTACGATATTCCGGAGCTACAAGAATGTGATGCTCACTGCGAAAGAAATCTGCTTAGACAACAATGTTTGCTTCGAATACTAAAACTTGAACGCATAAATGGTCTGAGGTTGGTGCGTTACGGCATTTGTATCACAGGTTAGCCTCTAATACGGAACGACAATTGTCTGAATAAAATGAAAGTTCTTTAACTTATGATTTTCCACCAAGCAATCGCCATAGCTCTCTTAGAAAACTAGGACGCCTAAATTTCTTCAATAGAGCGCTAACAAAGTTCTGCGCCAAGAGCACGAGATAACTAGAAAGGTTGAGCAGGTTGCTCCTCGTTTGCTGCCTTACACTCAATGTGGGGAAAGCGTCAAGAAAACCACTTTGATGTGACGTGATACGCGCGCACTAACAACAGCGATCACCGCTCAGTTAAAGCAGGTAACACAGTTCAGTCAGTGATCAGTGTTCATTAAAGCAGTGTTCTACTGCTTTTATCTGCGGGTAATGACTGCGTACATGGTACCGATATATTTTCTCCTTTGTATACGCTGATGAAAGGGATGCAAAACTGCCCGTTTCTGGCCATTACTATGCGTCGTAACATGTGAACCCAGCAGGGATGGCTACAGTGATGTAAGATGGCCAGTACGCAAGTCGTTCTTAAAACTGCCGTGACGATAAGGCAGCTATTGTGATATTAACTAGCAATTCATGACATCATGGATTCTCTACTAATACTATCGCTCTCAGCACGAGATACAACGCGCGAGCGCGGGACAATGTCGTCGCGCGTTGTAGCTCACGAAGTGAAGTGCACTTCAATATTTGTCACAATAAATTAATTCCTACATTCCACAGCGGGAAAAAAACGCAGGTTAGGCTGACGCATCTGCAAAAGTTTGAGAACGTGATAAGTGTATGCGGAAATTGAAAACTTTGAGAACAGGACATTTCTACCTCGGTTTATGACGTGTCTCTCCACAAAGTTTGATCCTTATTCTTATTGCAAGCATGAACAGGGGCTGCTACCTAGGTACACCAGTTGAATCGAATTAGGTAGACTGTCGGCAAACATTTTAACTAAAAAAGAAAGCAAAAGCAACTTTAGGCAAATCTACTCTACAGATGCAGCGGAGCACACGGATTTTTCAGTAGGCCAGTGGAAATCAATAATTATTACTGCATGAATTATTTTCTTTTATTAAATGTATTTAAGGAGAGCTTGGTGCCTATGTGTGGCGCCGGCTACTCCTCTTCTATTACACGATAGTTATCTAGTAAAGCAATAAAAGGGGATAGTTGGTGAACGTTCATGGTTATATTGCGCTTAGTTTTGCACTGACGATATTAAGTGAAGGACAGGACGCGGACGGACGTAGCGGAAGCTGCCAACTGTTTAATACTGTTAAAGAACGCGCTTATATACAAGGATATATGACGCGGGGGGGGGGGGGGAGATATAAAAAGGTACCTTTGTATATCCCCCCCGGTGCCATATCTCCTTGTATATAAGCGCGTTCTTTAAATGTATTAAACAGTTGGTAGTTTGCGCTACGTCCGTCCGTGTCCTGTCCTTCCCTTAATATCGTCAATGCAAAACTAGGCGCAGTATAACCATGAACGATAGTTATCGCCGGAAAGTTGTGAACTATCACCACACTGGACAAATAAACAAATGAACGAACATTCATGCACTAAGTCTTAGTACTGCTGTATAAATAATTGTTCGCGCCTCGCCAACAGGAGAGCTCCCATAGCATAAATACTCACAACACCGAGATATTCACACGCTACATATGAGTTCACACAGCATAAATGTTCACAAAACCAAGAGGCTCACACAGAAAATGTCGGGCACATGAAAGCCGCACTCTGAATACAACAAATACAAATGCTAGGTGAACACAAAGACACACTGAACATCTAATTAAGGGTGCCTGCTAATAATAACACTGTGAGCACTAACTATTATATGACTTTGCATTTTTGTGATATTTTTGATTTCTCCAAAAATTGCACTAAGGCGCGCGCAGCGATGGTTTGAAGTTTTTCTGTTGGCCATGGACCTAAAATTTTTCCTAAGCATTGTTGCTGTCTATCCAAGCGATGTAGTTTTTTTTAAAGGCTCGTGTGGGGAGCATTATGATTTTTACCGTGTAGAAGAAGGTGTTGTATGTCTTCTTCAGCCTCTTCACATGAGCATGTAGCAGTGTTAGTTTTTCTTATCCTATACAGGAAGCTTTTAGTATAGGTAGTGCCTAGTCGAAGCGTATGAAATGTTGTTTCAACAGATCTACTAATTTTAAACGGAATGTTGAATTCTATTCCAGGATCTATACTGTATAATTGAGAGTTCTGCGCATCATTTATGAACCAAGTTTCCTTGGACCATCTGCCGCATTGTTTGTTCAGTAGACATCGCGCACGCTTGCTTCTCTGATAATGGCACGTGCGAATTATTAATTGAGTAAAACAGTGAAAGGTAGACGGTGTCATTTATTTCACTATATCCCAAGCATCGAACGGAAGGAATAGGGTGGTACGATGTAAGAAAAATAATATTTTGTGTCAACCTTTCTTGGAAGCGATAACCTTAATGTACGTGAATCATATCCGAAAAACTCTAAATATTTCCACCTTAGCACTACGCTGCTTCGAAAATATGATGATCCGAATTCTTTCTTTTTATGCTTCAGGATTCACCGCTATCATTAAAGGAGCTCTCTCTAGTATAGTCCTTGAAACTCTATACTTAATGTAAAAAAAAGAAAAGTCCCGAGATGGATGTTTCTTTCTGCGCTAGCAATTTGCAATTCTTACGCTGCACATAGTTCTCATAGTTTCAAGGTGAAACTGCAAAGTCTAAGGCATATAGGTAAAATCACTAGCGTATTTTTCTGAGATGTAGCCCACTATGTTTTAATAAAATATTATATGAAAGCCCGGGTCGGGGACATTCGGTATCCGCATCCATTTCGGCCTGTCGGTAAAAAATGCTAAAATATTATTAATAGCGCAAGTACAAAGCAAGAAAGAAACACAGTGAAAGACAGCGCACTTTGTCAGATACGTAGAACTCTGTCTTTTGTTGTCTATTTTCTTTCCACGTACTTGCGCTATTAAGAATATTTCATCTCGGTATAAGAGGAAGCTGTTTGCTAGCCACAACAGCAAGATACTGTCTGCCAAAGAAAGGCTGATACTGTGAGGTAAAAAATGTGTGTGCACATTTGCCAGGAGACCAATAAAAGTGGAAATGTCCGTAACGACGGATATTTACAGGCGAACGTAAAGGAGGTCCCAAAGATTCGAGGCACTGCTCGAAACAAATTGAGACGCCTGTATACTTCATCATACTTTTGACTTGTCACTTCACTTTGTCTTGTAGTGGCCTGTATCGCCGTAATATATCTACTCCTAGTCGAGGTACTAACGCGAGCGTTCTGAAAGTGCAGCACGTCGAACACGCTAGACGAAAAAAATTTGTGATATAAATCCACTGATGTCGACGAAGATCTATACGACGAGTAAACGCACACATGCTTCTGAGGAGCGCTGAAACTGTAATAAAATGTGTATACTTTTCCCAAATCAAGATGCCTTTTGTTGTTCGGCTTACAAACTAAATAAGTTATTTTCCTTTTCTCATCATTCGCATTTTAGGGGTTGGCCTAAAATTCTAGTGCGGGCAAGGTACGAGTAAAAACGGTATGAGCAAACATCTCTCGGATTCTAGGTTTAGTGTCTAAGGGCAGCTATATTCTCCGCTGGATGCGGCTGCCAGCCAGAGCTACCGGAGCAGGAGGCCGTTCGCGATTGATATGCTGCGCTGCTCATTCATCTCTCGCAACCTCCTGCTCCTGACAGCTAATTTCACGAGGAGCCCATAGTGCCCCTGGATCTTATTCATTTTGAGTCAAGCGTTGAGGTTCATTCGGAGAAGGACTCAAGATTTTACTAAATATTCTAAAGCATTCTTTATCTAGAATTTCCTCTACATTCGGCTGCGCTGATGAAAAAGTTACTTTCTGACATTGGGCTTACCTTACAGGTGCATGCCAGCTGTATTTCTCTTTCTTTTTTCTTCACCGTCTCGGTCACGCAATCGTTTTCCCCATCGAGTTCTCAACTTTTATTCAAAACACTCCAAAACAAAGGCGAAGTGAAGTGAGCGCACGTTGTTTCTAGCCTTGCTGCGATAGTCTGCATCGCAGACGTGGCCTAATTGCGCTTTTCGGACAGGAAGCCGTCTGAGTCGATGACAGAGGGCACGCCACCTCTGGCTTCAAGCCCATCTCGTCGCGCACCGGCTACTCAATTAGAGCTTCAAGATCGGCACGTCCTTATGGATACATTTCGAACCTCCTGCTTCTCCAGCAATGAGGCCATGGACTCCGACAGGGATTTCACCATCGTGAAAGGCAAACCACTGAAAAGAAGACACCGCAGGGCTACTAAAGACCTGATCGAACAAGCTTTCACCGTATAATAATAATAATAATAATAATAATAATAATAATAATAATAATAATAATAATAATAATAATAATAATAATAATAATAATAATAATAATAATAATAATCCTGTTTTATGTCCACTGCAGGACGAAGGCCTCTCCCTGCGATCTCCAATTACCCCTGTCTTGCGCCAACCGATTTCTACTAGCGCCCGCGCATTTCCTAATTACATCGCTCCATCTACTCTTCTGCCGTCCTCGACTGCGTTTCCCTTCTTGTAGTACGCATTCTGTAACGCTAATGGTCCAACGGTTAATTATCCGGCGCACAACATAACCTGCCCAGCTCCATTTTTTTCTCTTGATGTCAACTAGAATATCGTCTATACCCGTTTGCTAGCTCTCTGATCCAAACCGCTCTCTTTCTGTCTCTTAACGTTATGCCTAGCAATCTTCGTTCAATTGATCTTTGAGCGGTCCTTAACTTGTTCTTAAGCTTCTTTGTCAGTCTCCAAGTCGTTGCCCCATATGTCAGCACTGGTAAAATGAACTGATTGTACACCTTCTTTTCAATGATAATGGCAAGCTTCCAGTCAAAAGCTGACAATTGCTGCCTCATGCGATACAACCCATTTTTATTCTCCTATGAATTTCTTTCTCATGATTAGGGTTCCCTGTGATTAAGTGACCTAGGTAAACGTACTCCTTCACAGACTCTAGAGGCTGACTGGCGATCCTGAACTCTTGTTCCTTTGCACGGCTATTCATCATTATCCTTGTCTTCTGCATATTAATCTTCAACCCTACTCTTACACTGTCTTTGTTAAGGTCACAATCATTTGTTGTAACTCGTCTGTATTGTTGCTGAATAGAACGATGTCATCGGCAGAGCGAAGGTCGCTGAGGTATTCGCCGTCGATCTTCACTCCTAAGCCTTCCCAGTTTAATAACTTGAATACTTCTTCCAAACACACAGTGAATAGCATTAGAGAGATTGTGTCTCCCTGTCTAACCCCCTTGTCCATAGGTATCTTCCTGCTTTTCTTCCTTTAACTTACACGATTGCCTACGTACATCTCGGCACCTCAAAGAATTTGAATTCCACACACGTGCACATTCCTTGGAAAACTGGCCTGTGAGCGGATGTACGAAGGCCGGTAAATACCACAAAGAATATAGTAACAGTTATAGTACCGACACAACCGCCCTAGCAAACCTCAAAACCATGCAAACTCGAGCATGCGGAATACCGCTCATTTATTGTGCATGGTAATGGGACTAAGGCCAGAGTAGTCTCTGACACCGTCGTTAACGTCAGCGACAAAAAGATGTCTTCAACAGTCAATATTGTTCATTTACACCACTTCGACCGCTCTACGAGAGTCTGAGATATCCGGCGCGCTATTAGTGTCCCCACCACTGCAGTACCGAAACTATCTACTGTTTGGTCAGCTTATCTGCACTGGCCAGACGACATGCCTCCGCTGTGCAAGGAGCCATGAGCAATCTTTATGTATCGAAAAGGCAACAAAGCGCTCGAAGTGTGATGGCTTGTATGAGGCAACTGTAAAGAGTGTTTCAAGATCCCCAAAAATTCACCCATGATTACGATATACCATAATGCAAAATTTGATCGCAGCTCTGTAGTTGTTTCATTTACCGATATATTGGCTGGCGCGGATAACGTTTCGTGCGGCATGTTGCAAACGAAGCTAAGTGTGGTGCGACCGCCTTGCTAATTTCGAGAGGAAGCGTACAGGTGGCGCGTGGGTGCAATTTACAGCAGCCGACGCACACAGACCTACGCGCACGCAGCCCTTTGTTTCCAGATAAGGTATCGATGGCGTCATCGGTGAACAGACAACGCGCGCTACTCTGGCGCCATCTCGTGACCATCGTCGCCCCAAAGCCCGTCTTGCGGAGCACTACGCCTTCCTCATGCTTTCGCCATACCCTACTCCTCCGTTTTCCTCCTTGCGCATTCTTCGCTGTCGCCGTCTTTCATCGGCGCTCTGCGTTCGCTTGGTTGCGAGGACGCTGAGGGACAATACCGACGCCGACGCTCGCCGTTGGAGCAGGCGCCTAAGAAGAGATCGCAATAGTGCAACACATGAGCATGAGTAGTTTCACGCTCAATGAGGCGGCAGTGTCAATTCGTAAGCTGCAGAAGGGGTCGCGTCGTCAGCGACCTCAAGATCAGAGCCAGAGATTATGGGCTCCAGCCAAAAGCAATAACAGTAATTGTCCAATACGACATACGGTGAACGTCCAGAGGCAATGCGTAAATTGAACAGCTAAGCCCTGGGAACGAATACATGGCGACGCTTACCACAGCGAGCCCCCCAATATCAAGGACAAAAGTGCTTCAAGGCGACTGAATTGGACTTGGTCATCAAGACGATTCTCCGGCAAATTATTGAAACCCTGAAGCAGCTGTTGTCGCTCAAGTACGCCTATGGAAATATGCATGCCACAGATTGTCTCGTGGCTGCGCTCGATTAACATTAACCCCTCTTCGCCAAAGTGGATACGTCATGTAGCGTTCTCGTGGGTGTTGCACAAAAATAGTAGAAACTGTGCTGCAGCCCCCATCATCACCTTATTCATGCAACCTTCATTTCATTTTCCCCCCTGTCCCTGTCGTTCCCACAAACCTCTTCTTCAGCGTAGTGTAGTAGACGAGAGACACGTCAGTCAAGCCGAGCTCTCCACTATTTTCCGATAACAATTTCTCTCTCTCTTCACACACACACCCGACGACTTTGTAAACTAATATTTCACAAAGTGGCCTGCATTTTTAATGTGTTCGTTTTTCAAATGGCGTTTTGAGTGCTACTGGCTTTATGGATGGATGCTGGTTGTGTGAAAGCGTGCGATAGTTGTACTAGAGGCTCTGTACATGTTATGGTGACTAATTCCTCATCTCTACTAACCGTCGCTGGAATCCTCGACACAAGTTTAAAGATGCGAGCCGCGTCACTGAATCCACTGGTTGTGAAAGATATTGGGTGACTTATTGAGACATCCGCCAAGTGAAACAAAATTGTGAATCATGTATAAAACACTTTGAGATGTCGTGCATATATACAACGGTCTCCGTGCCGATTATTACGTTTGAACTTCAAGCGAACACATCAGCGAAACCTAACAAAAATGCTTTTTGTTAACGAAATTGCCAATACCAATGCCGTCATTACCATTCGGCAAAATTTACGCTGAAGCCATAATGTCACGGATACCTCCGGCGTCAGTCGGGCATTGTATTAGGGCCGGTGTAATGGTGTAATATAAAATTGTTTTCACTGAATGCTATTTGTTTCTTAACGTCCGCCATTCATGGCCGGTGGGTCGGTGTGATAGCCTGCTTGCGCCAGTGACGAAGCGCGAAAAGCAATAGCGTTAGAGCATAATTGTTATAGGATCCCTTCCTGGATCTCGCCTCAGGAGCATCAGTCCTATGCTTTCATAAGTAAATAACTAATAACGATACTTACCCGGTACTTTCTTTCTATACATATGAACTAAAGATATGATTTGCTTGTGGCTCCTAATATTGTATAGTACATGCGGTTGCACACCCCATTCTTTATCAATGTAGCCATTGTCATGCGTGAAACACAGGCTTAAATACATACACCAGATATCGGGAGCCAGCGACACTCGTAAACCAGGTACAGTTATACCTGAATTAGTCTTCCATTTTTCTAACAGGAATTGAGTGTATATTTCAGTGCATATAGTGCTTTTCTTTAACGGCCTTGGTTATTTTCCTGCGGTCGGCGGTCTTCTTTTCGGCGCGTTCAGCTTCTTATGTATTTGGGCACGTCTCTTCAGCGAATATTCAGTTTAAAGGCAGTGCCTGTGTCCGGCGTTCTTTGCTCTTCTGTGCCGACCTTTAGTGCTGCTTTATAATGAACATATTGTGACGGGCCTAGTTAATCATTCTTGCATATTTGGTGTGTCGTTGAAGGTTCAAGTTAGGGTTATTTAGTTTAGGGCTGTAAATGTTCTTGTTTAAAAATTAGTGGTTCTGTCAGAGCTTTTGCTGAAATTGTATATACCAACGTTACTTCTTACGTTGACAAGTACTGCAAGTAGCCTTCTTTGTGCCGGTGTATGTGTGTGTGTGTGTTTGTGTGTGTGTGTGTGTGTGTGTTTGTGTGTGTGTGTGTGTGTGTGTGTGTGTGTGTGTGTGTGTGTGTGTGTGTGTGTGTGTGTGTGTGTGTGTGTGTGTGTGTGTGTGTGTGTGCGTGCGTGCGTGCGTGCGTGCCTGCGTGCGTGCGTGCGTGCGTGCGTGCGCACAAGTCTGCGTAGAGAAAAGATAATATGAAACCCTCTGTGCAGCAGGTGGTAGTGATAAGCAGGCCTCAAAGCAGCTTTACATCTACGTGTCAAGTATGATAGCTCGCGTTGTCTAGAAATCTTATCTGCAAGTGGCAGCAAGTCAGGTTTTCTTCAGCTTGCCACCAGCGCAGATCTGCCTTCGCGTTGTTGCAGAGCAGCAGCGTTGATGCTCTGTTGGCTATGTGCCCTTTCTGTTAAAGCTCACAGCTGTCTCATTGGAGGAGGATGGTGGTGTACCTTGTATACTGTGGACCTATGGGTGGAACTTACGTTGCAGAGACGTCATGGCAATATCTGCGCCCGGAGAGTCGGAATTTAGAGGGCGGAGATAAACATGCATAAGGACAGGCAGTTAATCGCAGCATGCAGATTTAGAACGCTTCCACTCTACCATCACTCCGTATCCTATCACAGTATTTACTTCATTACTGCTATGCCTTAAAAGATCACCTCTTTATACAGCTGATATACATTGAGAGATCTATCAAGAATTTTGATACGTCGTACAGTTAGCCGACGCAACGGTGTACATCTTTGCACAGCATAATAATTTCACCAAACTATTGTCACAAGGTATGCAGTCAGCCAGTGTTTTCAGCGCGAGATTAATTCTCTCAGTGATCAACAGACTTATAAACGTAACTGTATTGCAGAGCATCTTGGCTTAGCTACCGCCGACGCACTATTAGGCAAGCCGCTAATTCCACCTCTAATGGAATTCGCGCACTTGTGCTGACTCATATATTAAATATAACGTTATGCTTGCATTAGCATTGTGCTTAACATTAGCGCTCAGACAAGTCGTCGGCTGACTCACTGAAGCTGAGGAATGGTCAATATTCCCATTAGCTGGAAAGAGTTGCAACGCTGTACACACAGTGTCATCAAACTTCGGGTAACGTCAGCTTCTGCAATTTCCACTAGAACTTTAAAAAGCTGCGATTTTTCCCCGACATTCTTGTGAGCGAAACTTGGTCGAATGTTGCTGCGATAACAAATACAATTGAACTCACGTTACTTTTCGCTGACTGCTGTTCTTTTTTTCTTTTTTTTTTCACTTTATCATACGTTTCGGCAAGGAGATGCCGCCTCTCTTAGACTCCTACTTCTTCTCACAGAATGGAAAATGAAAAATATAATTTCAGTATCCCTATAAATAGAATTTTGCCTCAGCGCTCCATGCGGCTATAGCTCTGTTTATTTTTTTTTTCTGAAAGTAAGTGTACAATTATGTTAACCAGAGCCTCTGAACCACTCTCCTTTCAAAGGCTGTATCAAGAAATATCACGCATAATCACAACTTCGGAGAATTTGCAAGGCTGTTAAGATTTGGACGGAAATGCTGTCCGACAGCGTGGTGCGTTTAACAATAAATTTATTTCTGCAATAGAATTAAGCTACTGCGAGGCAACAGTAGATGTGGCCATAGCCATAGTTCTTTTTCAGAGAAATGTAATTCATGCTTCAGTTGGCAAGTGAATAAATTTATCATCATTCACATTGAAATCATCATTCTACTGTGACTGAACAAAAACGTGTTATCAAAATGAAGTAACTGATGAAATTAGGTTAGCCGGAAGTGCCTAGACTGTTCGTATGCGTTATTATGTAAGCACGAGCGTACATAAAGCAACAGACAAGGAAGCACGAGTTTAAACCATTAAGTACCAAAGTGCAGCATTGAGTGCAAGGTGCAGCTTCCTGACGTACAAATAAGACTACACCACCTGGGTTATCACTATATGAACACAGCATGATGTGTCGTTTGTGGTTTGGCGTCGCCTCTAACTTCTATGCCTGCCTCATTAGAATGACCCACAGCCCTACATGCGACGCGTGCAGCTGTGACGGAGACATTCATTAACCTCCTTTGTGTCTTCCCGCATGAGAGCGCCGAGAAGGGAAGCATGGAATTCTTCGACGGCTGAACAATAATCCGCTATCAGAAAAAAAAACTGCTAGTCTAGTACTCTCAAAAGAACTGCGGGGAGGGATAGATACCTGTATATAAGTTGTTGAATCTCCACGGACCTACATAGTAGAGTTTGAGAATGCTGCCTACTACTCTTGCCACCGTTCCCCTATGTTCACGATCTATGCAATCTATGCTTCTCTCTCTTTTTGTTTATGGCACCCTACCCATACCTCTATGCAGAATAGCCAGCCAGACTGGTCTTTTGTTAACCTCCTTTTAATTTTGTACAGCCTTTCTCTGCCTGCTTTTTTTTAATCTCTTTTCTAATGTTTTACAGAGGTGACGGACCAATTGCCGTCTGTCGCTGTGATGTAAGAATGCTCTTTCACCTATAGCTGGCACGGACACCTGCGGACGCTAATTCTTTCCGTACGTTAAAGGCCGATAGATGAAAGCAAGATTCTTTCAAATGTGGAAAAAAAAACATCCAGCTTCCACTCACGCCCAACGCATTACTCTACGTGCCGCGCTAAACCGGCTGGATTCCAGAGAAGTATGAATGGAGCACATCGTGAAGCATAGCAACATCCACCGCTGGTGGAAAAAAAATTGTTCATGAACTTCTCTGGTATTTACTGCGTACCGGTCCGAGTGACCGATTAGACTTCTATACATTTTCTATACTGCACGCCGTGGTCGCTCCCTCGCCTTTTTCTCTCTTTCCTCAAAATTATGCCTTACCACCAGCGTACTGTAGAGAACTGCAGGCTAGTAATATCGATTTACTACCTTTCCTCTTTCTGGTTCATTCTCCCTACATGCACGACAGACCAGCTTGACAAGTGCTCACTCATATAAAGTAAATTTTTTGGACAGAGGCCCAAACAGACATGAGCTCGAGCCGTGTTATCTGCGTGTAGCCCAGAAGATGTCAGAGTGTGCAAGAAGTTGTGACTATGCGACGCATGCGAAATGTGTGACATTGTATGTATCATGCGGGCATTGACAATGTGTATGCCCATGTGGCTCCTCTACAGACTGTGTGACAGCGCTCACGCAGATCTATTTATCGATCTCTCTTCCTTTCTTTTTCTCTCATATTTCGTACTCCTCTTTCGCTTTCCCTTCAAATGGCAGCTAACTGGAGATACTTTTTTGTTGACCACATTGTTTCGCGTTACGTTTACTGTTTCGCGTTTACGCCACTCAAAAAGTCGCCATGATTGCGAGGCTTTGTGTTATCCAGGTCGCCTTGGAGTACGATCGTACGTCCACGTCAAGAGCAGATTACAACTCGCACACTGGATGAAAATACGATACGCCGAGTTAGAGCAGTAACATTTCCAGGAATTCTAATATCGAAAACTGGTGCTTTCATGCGTAAGACTCAACATTCTTCCTCGTCGAGCGAAGAGCACCACCTACTGAGGAGTGACGTGGCCTTTCGCTTAAAAAAGGGCTTAGAAAACCAATCGCAAACCGTGCGCTAGCGTCACGCCCTTAGGCAAACTCAAACGGGTCAAAAAGTTGCTTCCGGTTTTTCGCATTGCTTCTGTTTGAACAGTAGGACTACGTTTTTTTAAAGCACCGTAAGGCGATCGATATGGTAGAAAGAATAGGCCGAAGGGAGCCTGTCGAGGTGTTCAACGGAGACGTTGACGAGCACTTTCTCCTGAAATATCGTCTAAATTTATTGGATCATCCTACCAGGCTCAATAGATTGAAACTCAAATAAAAAATGTTTTTTTGCCTTACTGCGTCACGAAAATGTTGAAATATTTGTAATGAAGAAGCACATAGCCAACTAACGTATCTTGTGTACTTCGATTTGTACGTCAAGCGGACAGTTTTTATTGGCATTGTTTTATTGGCATCTCTTTGACTACGGCGCCATATTTAATTTGTACGTGACTGCCTGTCCTTTGTAAGTGGCAAAGTTACGACGCATCAAATCACTCCTTAGGCGTGAAAAGGTCGCTGCATGCTGTAAATACATACGTATATGAAAATACGACAGAAACATATTACTACTTTTTGTTCAAAGTAGTGGCGTTAAAACTGTGGTATCAGAAAAAAGGAAGCCAATCTACTAGGAAATATAGAAACTCATTTTCCATAGCATTTATTCCAGGCCAATATCTGTTAGAAAATAGAGAATTGCGGAGTGCGAACTCTAAATGATGGCCATGTATGCATTAATTGTGACAGCGTTCTTTTAGGGGCAACTACTACAACCTGTAGTCTTTCAAAACGCAGATGATAAAGTCAAGTTTATATGACAGAACCACGAATGAACGTATGCTGTCAAGTATGACTCGCTTATAATAAATAAAGGGAAAATAATCAATTTATCTGTGTTGAATGTGACACGGCACTGATGTGGGCACCCAAGCCACGTGGAGCACGCAGTAACAACGCCACATTTTCTCGAACAGTAAAGGCAACCTGTGGAGCAGATATTGCCGCAGACGAGCTGTATTGCATGTAGAACTTCTGCAGACTTCATATCGTTTCGCAGAGTTGTCACAGCTTTCCTCTTAGCTGACACATACCCCTGACTGAGAGGCGTCCATACATGAGATGGCGCAGAGAATATAGGAAAACCTTAGTAACCTAGGCCAACATTGGAAGTAAGCAAGCAATTAAGTTTCCTATTCAATTGCCTGCCCGACCATTCCGTAAAATAAGCAGCACAGAAGTCGCCTCTGCAAATTTAAAAGCTTTATTCGCCTTTAGAAATACTTTCACACAACCCCAGTCTGTACATTACGTAACGTTCACGTTAGAAAGTATGGTTGTAGAAAACGAATGAGAAAACCCAAGCGCGCGTTCCTACATTCAGTTTTAGAGTGCCACATACCAAATACATAAAGTAAATGAAACAACTTTACCAGGCGAAATTCCTACCCGACCGCGTCACGCCAGTTTCTCTTTTCTTTCTGCTTACGCTTTCAACTGACTGAGCTCCTACCTCGTGAAATTTATATGAAACGCGAACAAGTCACGCATGAGGCGAACATCGAAACTAGCGGCAACTAGCAAGTAAAGGAAACGCATCGGGTATCGCACTGGTAGGAGGGAGAAGTGTGTCTGTTGGAGGGGGATCAGGCAGCGGGCGCGGAACTCGCGGTAACGGCGGGACTAGGGGCCGCTTGCTCCTCGCCTCAATGCGCATGCTCCGCACCCTTCGTGTCCCTCTGACTGCCCGCTCGATCCCATCCTCTCTGCCCCCGCCTCCCTCTTCCGAAGACGAGAGGAAAGATCTCCAACGCAGGCTGAAGTGAATCGTCACCGCCAGCAGCTAAGGTAAGGGCGTCGTTGAGAGAGCGAGAGAGATAGTTTCTATGCTTTCCCTTCCTCACCCTACCTTCGAGCGAGACGTTTTCCCCGTCCGCTCCCGACACTGGTGCTGCCGTTTTGCGCTCAGGCCCGGAGGGCGATGAAACGCCTCCGCACGTCGGTGGGTGAGAGCAAGGGTGTTGCACGCCGCTCGGTGTTCGACACGCTGTCATCAAGTGCGACCGCGCTCTGAGACCTTTCGCTGCTGCTCGAAGGACGACAGGGGAACTGGTGCTGCGCTTCGTTTGCGATCTCGCCCGACGAGCGCTGTCATCGTTCTGCACGAGCGATGTGACGATTGTTGCGAATACGTGGCCGTGGATCACTTTTGGTGGCAGTGGTGGCGTGATGTGCGTCAGACGCTGACGCCGACTTCAGAAGGTATTTCCCGATCTATCTTGCAGGACGTGTGGGTAGCAAGTTGCCCGAAGGCCAACTGCAAACAGTGTACGAACGAACCGGAGCTCCGTAGAAATCTTTTTAGCAGTATACATGTTCGAAAGGGTCTCATAACTCATGTAAAAAATGCAGAAGCCCATGACGGCCAATATTTTGTGTGCGTATTTCTCCTGCTGAGAAATGGGGGCACTAGTTAACCGTTGCTATCTTTTATAAAGTCCCGTAGGTTCAAATGCACATGTCATGTAGAAGCAAAATAATTGTGGTTTATGTGACCCTGTACATGTTTTATATACATATATTGCACTCGGTTTATTGCGCTGAGCAATATTGAAGATACATGTCGGAATCCTACGTTGACTTTCGCTACTTTTTCGGGTTATCAGTGCTTACGCGTTTTGCATCGCGAACATCGTGCACCTGTGCAGCTACTAGAAATTAGGTAAACTTTGGCCTAAGTGCTTTTGTATATTTGTCTTAAATCCTTCGAGGCAACTTTACGCTAACGTTACATGGAATAGTTGTCTATTCCATGTCTATTCCATGTCTAAAATAGTGAAAATAATGCAAAAATTAGAGCCATACTCATAAACATCGGACTTCCTTCAGAACCACGTGGTCGGCCAGGCTCAATCAGTGCCCTTTTCTTGGGCGGGAGTTCCGATTCACTTGTAGGTAAATTCCGCATTAGGTCCACCGATGTCATTTGCTTTCTAAGTCTGCTGTATATTTAGCTTCGTGCTTCAGTTATCTGACGCTGACGGTTTGTTCATGGAAAAGAGCCATTGACAAGAAACTGATTTATTGTACTGATATTTTATGGTGCCCCCAAAAGATCACTTGTAATCTATTTTTAAAGAAGCCCAATAACTATTCTAAAAATTCTCCTAATACATTTCGCCATCACATCATTTATGAATTGTAAGGAGAGGAGTTTGAGATGCTTGTTTGTACGCCACATTTATTACGCTGAAAACTTTCGTGTGTGACAAGGTACGTGGGGACGGTCCTCTGCCGATGATTAGAACAGTAGCTAGAACATTTTCATCGATATCAAAGGCGCTGCTTCAGCATAGCTTCGAGGACACTGTAATCTCATGCATGTAGGTAGAAACTCTGAAGCAGTCGTCTTCCCGCCTGATGCACCATCGAATAAAGCCGGCCATCGTCGATTGAACGTTGGAGTGGCGGCAGTGCGGACGTTATCAACGATGGCCAGTGACAAAAGGGGATCATACATGAGCACATCTATGCTCCATAGGACCACACATTCCTCCGTGCTCGTGACAGCACCACTGTTGTTGCTTTTGGCAATAGTTCCCCCGCAACAACCAGCGTCTGCTTCGGGATCGCCGCTGCTCCCTCAGACTCGGACGGCAAGATTGCTCTCCAGGACCCGTAGGGACGGTAAGTCTGTGCCTGTATATCATCTACAGGTAATCTGCAACCGAAAATAACTGTGTGCTGAGCAATGAACGAAAGCTTGTGACGCATGGTTTTTATTATTGTCGTCATATACCCTTCATTTTGACCAGCCTCTGCACTAAGAGCTGTACGTGAACACTGTACTGTGAGCACTGTACTGTGAGCACCTGCCAAGGGCGCGATGAAAATAACGTACCGAGCTTAATGAGCGTTTCATTCGTTGCTCCTAGCCAGCTTTTTGTATCCCTCATGCTACAGACGCATAGATTACTGTTTTTAAGTACTTTGACCTCTAAGGGGCATTTAGTGTCTGAGGAGGGTACACAGGGTTCATCGCGAAGCCTTGCATTAATGACACTGACAATGGCAACAATGTTAGCAACAATAGCACATTCTGCGTTCACATGAGTGTGGCCAAGCATAGTGCAAATTATTTATTTATTGTTTATTTATTTATTTACCACTACAACCCGTTCTCTGTAGGACTAAGATAGACGCGGTGATTATGGAACTCAAAAAGTGACAATAAACTCACACTTCATGTAACGGAAATAAAGTACATGTTGATAATGTACTAATCGAGAATGTAAGGCTCTATTACTATGAAGGAAAAAATAACTCCTTGTGCTTTTCTATATTAACGACATTTTCTGGAAGCCTGTTTTAGTATCGGGCTGTTATTATGAATTCTTACCATGCAGTAACGGTCTTTTCCGGCATTTGTGCTGCTTCGTATGCTGTGAGGCTGTCCGACCATTACTCGACGAAATGTGCGGTATTTTATTTTGCCCTGACATCTTTAACTATCATTAGACATAAATCCAATAATATGCAGGAAACACACAAAACCTCCATGACTGTACAGCTGAAAATTAAAATACAAATTCACCCATTATATACGTACAATTGTTTTCATGGTTGACCTGCTCAGGAATTCTCATGGTAACCATGGAACATAATTCTCGCGTATATTTTTTTCCAACTTCGAGTGATGATTCCTATTGACAGAGAAGTTATGCGGTTATTGAAAGATGCTTACCTTTGTGCAAGGACCGCAAGCTTCACCTAGGAGCTGACCTAAATTTATGTATTCAAGTACATACAAAATGCAGAAATTGTCCCACTAGACAGCCGTCAGACAGATTCAACTGAACCAGGTTGCATTTAATAGAGAAAGCTAAATTCTACCGACTGCAGGAACCAGAATCTTGATTTAAGGCGTTAAAATGATCTTTTCTCGAAAACTTGCTGAAAATAAACAACATAAATATTTCATGCAAAGAGTTCACAAATCTGTAACTGGGAGCCAAGAAGAGGTATCGTAGTCCTGTAAAAGACATCTGTTGCAGCATCTAAGGCGAACAAACGCGATCTATATATTGTCAGCTTGCGTGGGAGTATTCAATGTTTACGAAGAGTTACAAAAAGTCTCACTTAGGAATTAGGGATATACCTCACAACGCACATAAATTCTGCCCCTTTAAATGTCTCATAATGCGTAGTTTAATTATTAGTGTAACCGAGTTTGAGCTGTAAACTTGACACGTTGTTAGTTTTACAGCGAAGCTTTTAGACATGTCTCACAATCGTTTCTCCGTGCCAAAGACCGTCGTGCCTTGGCATGGTTGAAATGAAATGCAAATGCAAGTCAATTTGTGTCCGACTACAGTATTTGAACTGAAACGTGACGATCAGTCGTTTTAAAATGAACGCTACCTCGCGTATATATCATTTGTAGAGACAATAACTCACGCGCAGTTTTTGTATCCAGTGATATGTAATTTATTTGTTTAATGTCGCGTTACATGGGCTTCACGTTGAATGTCAGGTAGCTGTTTACACAGGCACAGCAGTGAAATCTGACGCATTAGTACTGCAACGCATTATCTGTGTTTGAGCCAGGTCGTGAGATGGCAAGCCTGACGCTTTGGAATTATGCGAGAGCTTGCACAGCATCACAGTACTTGTAATATCAGTGGTCATATTGGCACGCATCGTGAAGGAAGGTTTTATTTTGCACTTTGGGCAAATATATTTGTACAAAAGACAACATGATCTCTTTATGAATTGTAATGGAGAACCATGTATTCCTAATTTTGCTAGCGATCAGAAGGCAAGAGTCAACCGCATCAGTTTGGGCAAATGTAACAGGTGAAAACATAACAGTACAGCACAAAGGTTCCAAGATATCTCCATGCTTTCCCAACTATTGCACTTACCTCAATTCTGTTGCTCTGACAGGAAGAACTATATTCAGCATGAGTGAATTAGGGTAATCTTGAGCTGAAACCTTGAACGCCGTCATTTTAAATCAGCTTTCGCTGTGACTGGCTAGAGAAATCAACGTGAACGTTGACTGAATAATAAATATTAGCACAATCTACTGTATTAAAAAGAAATGTACGGAGTAAAAACAGTTTGCTGCAGTTATAGGAAGTAGCAGGTAATTCTACTTTAGTAGTATTTTCGCTACCGTCATGCAAGATAAGTTTTTTTTAACGCGGTAATAGTCATTTGTTACATCTTTTTATTTCTTGCAATATTAAAATAGTGATCTTGCACATTTCTGCATCTTTAGTTCCCAAAATATTATATCTGAACAAATTCCAGTTTTCTAGATTCCGTTTCCCTTGTTGGTGAAAGGGTAACCCCACGTAGGTTCCTTAATTCACGAACTTTAGCCATAAAACACAGCCTAGTAAATACACAAAGTAAACTTGTATAAACATAGGAAACATTGGTTGTGGGAAACTTCATTCATTAGAAAACGGTGCCTTTCAAAATATTAATGGCTGCGTTTTTGTTATTTTTGGACAACCTATTATTTAACAATAAGAATCTGATTGCTTTTGAATTACTTCATTATATTTGAACAAGAAGTTGGTGCATAGGATTGATGCATAGCAGAATGCCGCGAATGGTGACGTTTTCTTTTTTCAACAGCTGCGCAAAGTTTTCTAAATAAGGGATAGGCAACAGACTGACACACTACCTGATCAATTATATGCTATATATGCTGTTATTCTTCAAACGTCAGGTCTGTTCTGCCAAGTATTCGGTCAATTCATTCGGTATTGGGCTTTTCGCCGTCGTTGCACTATTTCCCACCTGATATTTTGAAGCAGAATAATTTTGCGTCGTTGAAAGGTCTTAAAATGTTTCCTTGAAGTTTGACACCACCCTTTTAGCGAATGCTATAGCAGCAAATGTGAAAATTTATTTAAGATTTATCAAGAAAATTTATCAAGAAATTTATCAAGAAATTTATTAAGATTTATCAAGAAGATAAGAAAATTAGGATTTATCAAGAAGTGTGTTATAGTAAAATTATACATTTTAGTGGATTTTAACAGCATTCACAAATTTTCATTTACACAAGGATGTTCAAACATTCTGTCGTCAGGCAATTTGGTGGAGTTATATTGCTTTTCTCTGGTGTTTTTATGGCTGAGAAATGTATAACCTTCATGCTTCAGTGTCTATTACCTCTTGCGTGAGAAGAGGCGTATGTGACAATTTTGCTTGAACATTTTTGTTTTGGCGTGCAAGTAATGGTGTTTTTCACAAACCGATGGTTAAGGCAAAGCAGCGTGAGAATTGGGCTGTGAATGGGGCAACAGCCTTCGTAATCTGCTAAGTGAATAGCACGATTAAACAGCGATACTTCAAGTCAGAAAGAAATAGCAATACCAACAAGGAATAGTACTTTCTGCTTTGGATGTAAAAAAAAATCTGTTGTGTGAGAGCAATATAAACAAAATACAGCCGTAGTGCATCGAATACTTACATAAGGTCTCTAGTTCGGGCATGGAAGCAGCACGATTATTAAACGTGTGTCAGGAACTTCTCCAGTTGGACAATGCGTACCACATCGGTTGCAACTATGGTATGGCAAAATGTAACATTTTACGCGTGAATGTGCCTCTAATTTGTGTGCTCGAGAATATACTCATAAATTATGTCATGCATTTTTGTGCAATGATGATGTTATGTTATATTTGTTACTTAAGTATCACTTCCAATCCAAACAGAAAAAATGCTTCTATCCTTTGCAGTGCTGCTTCACGTAAAAAAAAAAACATTTTGTCCTGAATTCAAAGCACACGGTACTTTCTTACGGAATATGAAACTTCTAAACGTGAAATGAAACCAATTTCCTTTTTGTAAAGCGAAGTTTCTCCGCGGGTCCTTCAAGACATTGATTACCTAGTCCTGCCGAGTAGGTCTATGCAGGCGAGCCCATATATAACAAATGGGCCTGTACAACCTAACTGTATAAGCCCGACAATTATGTTACTGACCGGCCTCGTTCGTAAATGAATTACACAATGAAACTACAAACTGTGCCTAAATATTCTCATAGCAACAAATATAGGCATTCAAGTGCATAATTCCTTCATCAAAGCAATGCTTTCTTTCACCTCCATTCCGTGGTTTGGCACGTCTGCTCGACTGGTTTCTCAATAAATAGAAAGGAACCCAATACCAGGAATAGTGTAATATAAATTGTAGCGCGTCCCGGATAAAGTGTAGTAATCCGCTGTCGCGTCTGACACGTAGGACGCGCAGTTGGAGCCATGCACGTCTTACCGTCCTTCCGAGCGGGCACGTATTCGCTACGATGCTCAACGCGGTTCAGAACACATGCCGCAACTTTACAAAACGTGACTCTTCCACGACGGGGGGAGGGGGGGGCAGAGAATGTGAACAGGTCCTTGCGCTTACATGGAAATGATACGTCTGTATCTACATACTCTACATAACAAGTATGTCCTTGCATAAACTTAGCTGAAATATTTCGATCAACGTTTGAAGATTCGCTGAAGATTGACTTAACAGATTCGGCAGATCCGCCTTAACCATTTGAGCACGGTAAAATTGAAAAAGATGCTTGTTTATAACATAAAGCAAGGCCAACGTAACAGTTTGTGTTACAAATACATATTGTTAGGGCACGTTTTTTTTTCAATTGTACCGAAGTTTGGCTTCATTGCACATAAGTTGCTTTCGCTGCAACAGTGGCTTTTCTAATTTGCATGTTTCAACGCAACACACAGTATCGCAAAACCGCCCTAAGAAGGTTAGATCGCCGATTCACCACGCTTTCGTTTATTTTCAACCCTAGTCGAGGCATTCATTTGTGCCAAGGAGAATCCCCCTTTGAAGTAAGAAGCCGGCAATAAATAACAAAACAAAAATGTATTGCTTCGGAATTTCAATCATCAACAGGCACCTCATGCCATTTATTGTTCTATACAACAATTGCAAAGCAGGGGACCAGCTCAAGTTGTATTCAGGGCGGCCTCAGACGTAAGATAGCGCCAAAGAATTCTGCTTGTATTTTATTACTTTTCTTTTGCAGGGGCTGTCATGGCGAGCCGAGCTCGTCTTTTTCCCGGAAAGGGTTACCTTTTTTCTGCCTGATTTCGAGAACAATATAATGTAAGCTTAGTTCGGCGGTTGCTTCATGTAAGCCATAACAAAAAACGCCCTGCTCGACTGCTATTACTTATGATATTGAGCAAGTTTAATACTCTGGTAGAGAAGGGTAAACCATCTCGATTAGCACGCTTTCACGTACGAGATAACTTGCTTCGGCTAGCCTCACACACACTCGCTAGCATACGACTTGCACTGAACGCGCAAATTGTGGTTTACAAAGGGTTGCCTGTGCCACGGAGATGAAGGTCCTAATAATTCGCTTAGCTTCAGCAGTGGCTGAGCGTTATGCTTTTACTGTATGCTGTTCTCGCATAGTGGCAGTCTCGGTCAAGGCTCCGCTTTCGTACCAAATGGCAATCATTGTCCACCCAAGGCCCATAAACCAAGTGATGTAAGAAAGCTTAAAGGGTTTGCTTTTGCCTTCGAGCAGAGGGCTCGGGCTTAATGTGATGAGTTTGTCAAAACGTAAATGCATAAGTTTGTCTTACGACATCCCTGAGGAAATAACCTCAAACAAGTTCTCGATCCTAAAAGAGCGGAATTAGTAAACAGCGCGCTCCTTCATTTTTTGTTTTCTTTGGATCGTTGATTACATTATTCTGATATGTCGCACTTCGCGTCGTGCATTCATGTTAGAAAGCCTGCTTTCTCCTTTGCACGGGAAAGCATACTTGTTTCTTCACGTGCCACCTCGCCGCTAAAGTAACACTCAGTCACTCAGTTTTTGAAGTGGCCTTCAAAAAGTTCGGCAAAGACTGTTCAGACTGCTTACCTGTGGGAATGCGAAAGCGTTGTAGCCAGTTTGGGGAACAGTTTTCACTTAGGTATTCATCCGTATGTCCTCGTGCATGTTGTAAACTTGCACGGAGCTCTCTTTTTGTGCTCTCTTGCTTCGTCTTCTGCGACGTGCTTCCGTGGGCGACCACGTTTCGCAAATGCCGCTGAGGAAGACGCTTCGGAGTGCATCCCAGTAGACACAGTACCGATAAAATCCGAAGAGCAAGCGTGGGAGGCAGCAACGTGACGTGTGCAATGACGCATTGCGCTAGGAACAGCTCATGTTATAAACTCACGATGGGCTGTCGAAAGTGATTGCAGTAGAAGCAGCACCGATCAAATCTGAAGAGCAAGTGACACTTGGGAGGCAGTGGCGGAGGCAGCGGACGTGACGTGTACAATGACGCACGCACTACGCACAACTTTAGTCTATCACAAACACTTATCCACCGTGGCGTCGGAGAAGTTTGCTCGTGTCACGCCCCGGAGGCCTGGGTTGGATTCCCACCCAGACCTAAATGTACCAGAATGTCTTTTCAATTCCATTATTTGACCTTGTTTACAGAAACCAGACTGACAAATTTGACGTCCATGCGAGCGTTTTTGACGTCTTTTTACTCGTCGTGCCGTCGGTAATTTTCGGTACCATCTTTCGGTTATGCCGCCGACGACAACGCCGGATTTTCACGTAATGGGGCATGTAATGCTTTCAGAATAAAAAGCCACAATAACGATTACCGGAGTTCACTTCCTAATGGAACACAACTTTATTTGCTTGCGGATGGGATAGCCAGCAATTTCCTATAAAATGTATCTACTGTGCATAGAATGTAGTGTTACGTGTGAGTGTGTGAATTACTGTTCGGATCCGCGCAAGGAGGGGACACCGCCATCTCTTCTTACTCCGAAGCGCCCCTGTGACGTACACGCTGCAACTACCAGACGTTGAAAGGAGAGCAAATATGTTTTAAACGCAAAGCCTTGGGTCATTTACTAAGCAAAGAAACAACGCACGCAATTTCAGACAGTGCTGCTGAGTTATCGCACCCCCAAAATTTTCCTCTAGCGTGGAAAGCTAATGTTTTGTCCTAATAATGGTCGATGAATAATTGTTAACCTTGTGTCAGACGTGCGAAAATTTCTTGACGTCACGTTTGCTTATTACACCTTTTCTAGCAGCGATACCGGGCAGTGAAATACGGAGGCGAAGGCTCTGCACATACACTCAATTAGTGTAATCGCGAGAATGTCTCAGAACGACGAAGTGACATTTCCCATGGTGGACATCAACTGTTTGCTTTCTTGTTTCTTGAGGAGCAAAATTATTGGGCCTGCTTTCTTCAGTTTTTGTACATTCTGTCGGGACCATTTCATTACTTTCCGCTTTCAATTTTGTGCCTGAGCAAGCTCTCCAGAAGAGATTGTAACATGTTGAAGTCAATAGAAATAGTTACAGATCATGCATGAGACGATGTGGCACTTAGTAGGATGCCTTGCTAAGTCACTTGAAAGGCGCCTGCACCTCTCCTCACATGTAATGTGGGGCGGAATGAGTGATTTATTGCTTCTCAACTAAGAAAACATGGCAAACAATTTATGCAATAGACCACAAATATTGCTGTTGACAGCTCTTGGTACGTGACAACGTGGCGTCTTGCTTCTGGTTTCATCGAAACGCTCTAGTTGATTAATTAGACTGTCTTAAGTCTGAATAAGACTGTCAAAAGTCCTAATTAAGCATGCTGATTATTTGGTAGGGTGTGATCTGCTGGCGCATGGCGAAAAACACGTGGGAGGCTCATGGGGTACACGTGTGTTTTGCTCGACTGAATGTTAAATCCGTGGAGGTACATTTCTGTAAATCCTTGGATGCCAGGTGCCATCACTCGGGCGAGTATGTTTCCTCTTTCATTGAGTGGAACACCTGGGTGAGGTATATGGTTCATGTGACGCCAGCAGGTACATATAGGTCGCAAGCTCCGCTACCGCGCAAATCAATTTTACGAGCACCTAGTTTAACCGAATAATGCGACCTGGCGATTAGGCGCACTGCCAAGGGAATGGATGGCAGCCACTTTAAACGCCTTCACCAAACTATGTGAACCGCCTAAATGTATAACCACCGACTCAGTTCCCTCATCATTTCTGCAGAAAAACTTATGACGAGTGTTATTTATTACTGCGTTCAGCATGCATCAGGATCCTGCATAGCTTTCTCATCTTCCTTGTTTAATACCACCAACGAATTTCAATTGAGGAGTCGCCCCTCTACCGGAACGGTAACAAAGTGTTGCTGTCAAGGCGAGATTGATAGCCGCGCACACTTTTAAGAGATCGTCACTGCCAGATGACAGTTATAACTGGACCGCCGGACCTGTACTGGATGCGCTGTATTCACATAGCAAAGTTTGTGATAATTCAATAAAGTGCAATTTGGGCCGTTAAAACATCGGAAAGTTTAATTGCGTGTGCCTGATGGCATTAAATGCCAGGGCAGGTTGCCCTGAAATAAGTGACATCTCAGAAGTTCTATTCCTGTGTTGTTCTTTGATGAATTAATATTCTTGTTGTAACCGCAGATGTCAGATTTCATAAAATCATATAAGACCATTCCTTTTGTACGATATTAGCTTGAGCAAACGTCACAGTGCTAGCCTCATTTTTTTGAGGAATCGACGTAGTTTTCACATTAATGCATCTTTAACTTCTTTTTTTTCGCCTGCTTATTCATATATTTCCTGTCACGTAATCCGAACATGCCAGTTCATAAAGGCATGATGTGAAATAGGGAAACACGCCGTTGCGAATTACGTTTTGGTTCCTTGAACTAGAAGTGCTGTTTGTAGTAAAAGGGCGCTCCGTCATTTCCCGCGAGAAGACGAGGTTCCTGAATTCCGCCATGTCGAATCGCCTTTTATACCTCGTCTGTTCAACGCTACGAACGTGCTCCACACGAAGCGAGAAACCTGTTTCGAATTCTGCGTTATTTTTCTCAGTTAGAATGTGCCTCGAGAATATGCATTCATTTATGCACTTTTTTCCCGTGGCGTTGTTCTCTTGCGTTCGGCGGCCTGGAATATATCGGCGCAGCATCCCAAGGGATGGACCAGGCGCGGTCGATAACCCAGGCGAGAAAATGGTCTGAACTTAGCCAGCAAAGAAAAAGAATACAGTAAAAAAATGAAATAAGTGCTCTGGTCGCCGTTATATGGATTCCGTGCTTGCTCCTCTGCGAAAACCTACAACACTGCTGCGGAACATAGCCAAACTCAGGTGTATTTTACATGTGTGGTCATTGCACGCCCGCTTAGAGAGAGCTCTCCAACTTTTGGTTCCTTGTTTGGTAGCTGGCCCTACCAGATAGTACCGAACACTCTTGTTACCAAGCTTCAGAGGTGTTCCCCACTTCGTATGTATATATATATATATATATATATATATATATATATATATATATATATATCGTTGTCCTCCCTCAGTCCGCGCCAGTCCAAGTGCGTGTTCTTCTCTGCATTACATTCGGCCGGGACTGCCGAGAATAGCTCAGGTGGTTGGGAGGGCGCAATGGGGATGGAAAAACCACTAGCTGGAAACCGTTAACCGAAAGTCGTTAAGGCCGTCTTGTGCGCACCCACCTTCTCTGGGGGTCGGCACTGAATGTTGCGGTCGCGTCACCTGTCCTGCCGATGATTACCGGGTCGTATTTGGAAAAGCACGTAAGGAGCTCTTTTACACTGAACCGCGGCAGGCCGCAGTGACGCGTCGTGCAAACAGTGAAATCCTCTGCGCAACCGTCGCGTGCTTCTTCGCAACGTTGCCGCTGACTGATTGAGGCTCGCCGTTGCCCACGAATCAGCCGAGCATGACGAAAAACCGCGTGTCTTGCGCGTCTGGTCTTCTGCGCGTCTCTTGCCGTGCCTTGCGCGTCTTTCGAGTGCGAGCAGGTGCTTATGCGATGCGTCCCTTAGTGCGGTGTGAACGGTCGCGAATTCGGCCACTAACTGCGTGGATATCCAGCGATGTGGCTCCGACGAGTCGGAAAGCATCTCCGTAGGTAGGTCAGGATCCTGCAGCGGTAACGTCGGTACCTGCATGCGCCCCCGTGATTATGTGTTTGGGAGCCATTTCACATAATGCTGTGGAGAGAAGGTGGTCTCGGTGTCTGGAAGTGTTGGTACGGTGTCGGAAGCCGACACCGAGTCCAAGACCCGCGGTGGTAAAAATTGCGCCAGGGTCTACAGTGGGGCAGGTGACGAGAAATCTGCGAAAACCATGCCAGGTGCAGCTGCAGCGGTGAGAGGCTGCAGATTCCGAGCACACGAGCGTTTTCGTTGCAGCAGCGGAGCTGGCGTAGACTACCGTGGGGAACGAGCAGCCGTGGCTTCCTGCGTGTTTAGAGGTTGTGGTGCGGTCGTTGGTGTCGGTTGGTGATGCGCGCCGCCCGGTTATGGTGCGACGCGGGAGCGGTGGTCACCGTGCGCTTCTTCGGTGAAGCCGACGCTGAAACCCGGTGAGCTGGCGTTTGCAGCGGGACAGTCGAGGTGCTGCCGGGCACGACTGCCGCGTCAACGCGGTGTACCGCAGAGGTTCCGGTGGAAGAGCAGTGCTGGCAGGGCTCCTCGCAGGCGCACACGAGCGAGCGGAAAACAGCCGCCAAAGCTGCACTCCATTCCGCCCAGTACCGGTATCTGTGTCTTCCGTAGTTGTCCCACGCCTTGGCGCCACCTCCAAGCCGCGCCGCTGCAACTAGACATATCGTGCTGTCGGGCCAGGCATGGTGAGCGCAGGGCGCGTTAGCTGCTTGCACGCACAGAACATGGTCATTATGAAATGCGTGGAACTCCGGTAGCTCCGAGGCAGTCGGTGATGCTAAGGTTGCAGACGGGAAACTGGAGGTTGTCAAAAAGATGGAGGTCAGCTGCTGCGACTACCGTGAGACGGCTCGCACGACGTCCGTCAAGCTGCCAGTAGAGCCGCCCGTTGATCCAGGGGCGGAGTACGCGTACACTGATGCGGGCCGCACTGACACAGTCAAGCGAGCGTGAATGGCATCCGTGGAGCCAGGGGCAGTGGCGTCCGTGGTACTCACTGCCACCGGAATCATGACCAGGGGTGCGTGAATGGCATCCTTTGGTGGCTTAGAGGTCGATGATGTAGGAAAGAGGTCCATGGCGTGGAAGCGTGTACGCCCCACCCATTGCCGGAAGTCGAGCTGCTTGCCATGTTTTTCGGCTGTTGTGTCAGCATTGACAAAACGTAGACAAGGTCGTCGTTGAAGTCCTGCTGTGGAGTCTCTGTGGAATCGCCGTGGAGGCCTGTATGCCGTCCCCAGATGGTAGTGACTGCGAGTCCGCCCGCTTCGAAGGGTCGTGGATGGAGGCGGATTGATATTCGATGGCTCCAAGTTTCGTGACTGCGCCATTGTGAAAGCGAGAGCACAGACACACCCGTTCGCTGCTGCTGCTGCTAATGATGAAGCCTCAATTAATGGCATAAACCCACTATGGGCGATAGGCCACGAATCGCGTGGTAATATGATTGCAAAATCAAATAAATTAATTAGTAGATACATAAGCAATACAAAAAAGGAAAATAAATGATTATTCGAAGATGAGAAATAAACTGTTAATGAATGAAATAAAGCAGTGTTTAATAAGATAGTCGGCCTTGCCTAGATAGGAGCTGTAACAACAACTTATTACTGAAGTACATAAACATTCGCAACTTAAATTTTGAATAATAAGAATACTAGTATTATTTTAACTGTGAATTTGTGTTTTTACTTTCTAAATTTTCGAAATCTATTATTTATTGGAAAAGTCGATCAATCACAGAAACTGCGAAATATTAATAGGGCAGTCGTTTTGTGTCACATAGAAAATTATAAATGGTTGGGCAAACGTTCCTATGGCTGTATCCGAATACCGCTTCGCCAAGAGAGAATGTCACAGTATTGCTTGAAGGCGGTCCTAGATTTCGAAGCCAAATTTCTCAACTTAGTTCTCGATGAGTAGATAACCGCCGACACGATCATCAAAAATGTTCGATAGATTCTGCCTCATTAAAGAGGTGGCATAAAGGGGATACCGCCAGACCGCGTCTGTGAAAGTAAAAATTAAGTATTGGAATACGGCTACGCAGCCTCGTAACTGATACTTGGAATTGCCGGTTAGGACACCATTGTCTGTTCGAAGAATAATTTAGCTGCATACAATCCGTAGATTGTGCTAATGGGAGGTCTTCCTTGTCTTCGGTCAAAGAAAACTGCCTATATCTGGCTGCAGTGATATGCGCAGTTGCCCGCAGCACAGGAATCACTGAACCTGTTAAAGAAGCTCGTGCTAACGGATGACTATTTCATTATTATAGATGTCTCAGTGGCTTGGAACCCATACTAACCTAACTAAACTTAAGTAGGGCGAAGCTAATGTATAAAACGTGTGCAAAGCTATCGAATTTTTAGACGCGTTAAGCGCGCTGCATACAGAAAGAGAATCTGTGACCATATTAACTTTTGTAATATGAAGTGGTAACTTTCGCAAAGCAAGAACTATTGCCTGATGTTCGGCTTGAAGAACTGCTGTGTAACCTGGTAGGCGAAGTGAAAAAGACCAGTCGAGGAATGGTGAGTAGATTGTCACGCCTGCCTTCTCTTCACATGAAGAAGCATTAGTCGCTATTATATTTGTTGGGAAATGGGCAAAATAGCCTTGTAAAAGGGCATTCAAATACGTTATAGAAAGCAATTGCGCGCTATAGGGAAAAGTGTAATTCAATATTGAGCGACAACGTGGACCTATCGAACGGAACGTGGGCCGGCTGTTCTATTCTCCCTCTCGTCGTCTTCCCTCTGTCTGCGCCCGCCGTTCGAATGTGCGAGCCCAAGTGCGGGTTCTCTCCATTACTATATATATCTTTATATATATATATATATATATATATTCATCCTGTAATAATATTAATTATTAGCGGAGCCGGCCTGTAAATGTCAATCGCTATTGAGTATGACAGGCTTTGTGAATTTCCCCCCTGGAACAGACTCCCCGCTTTCATATAAACCATAATAATATTTATGCACATTATAATATTGCTGAGCAAATAATAGCAGATGTAATATATTTCAAGCGTCCCTTAACTTTATGAAAGCGTACTTTCCTGTACAAAGGAAATTAACCGGCGTAGTGCACAACACAAAAAAAGAAATGCCGATTGCGTGGTGCGGACGTTGCAGCGCTCTGCACACGTTCAAAAGCTAACTGTGTGAGAACATTCAAGCAGAACATGTCCAGGAGTTAATTTACTGATGATTGTCTTGGCCAACACACAAGACAAAACACCGTTTCTGTCTGACATACGTCAGTGACACATAAGCGTGTTTTTGTCTTGTGTCCCTCTATTGCACTGCCACTTTTAATTTGCTATAGTAAACATATTCGCCTTCAGTATAAGGCCTTACAACGATAAGACAAAATGCCGCGTGTCTAATACCCGTGACGCACCAGCACGCCACAGCTACTTGAAGTACGGGACATACACCAGAAAGGCGTTAACACGAGGTGACCAACGACAAAGGAGTATCTCAATCCCGGTAAGAATTCATTGCGGAAAGGAAGATCTCCCAACTGTGAGCGTAAAGGCAGAGAGCCCAGTGCGCTGCCCATAAACAGCATAAAAGTTATCGAAACATTATGTAGTCTTGGTGGTAATTTTGTTGCTTCCAATGCTTCCAGAAATGTTTTCTTAGAGTTAGCAGAGACAAGGAGAAAGAAAACTTAATGAGATAAATGTGGTGAACTTGGCCTGTGTGACGTGGTTCTATCCTGCAACTCTGCGTTTAGCTAAACGTAGAGTTTGTGCGAAAGACAGGGAGAGGGTAGGAATAGGAAGCTGGTAGGAGGATGGGGATGATGAAAGCTGCAGCACAGTTCTACTGTCTATGTGCAACATGCAGGTGGTCACTGCGCGGCATACTCACTTTGGCGGAATGAGGTCGAGGCCGCTGGAGCCTAGCAAGGAGACCGTCTACGGTGTTAATAAATGCCAAAGGTGTACTTGGGCGAGGCAGAGGTTGTCGCAGTTCTTCAGTTGTTTACTGCAGCATAGCCGTGATGACCGAGCCCGACGGATTTCTCTCGAAGCGCTGGCCCTGTCATCATTGATATTCGGGAGCTCGCGGCGGTAAGCGTGGCCAAGCATTCGTGTCAGGGCTTACGACGTTCGCGTTACGAATCACCCCTTGGAGCTTAACTCGCAGTCGTTTCAGACAACTCCTGTTGAACCGGCGTGACGGTAGCCGGGGGGCTCCGGTTAGCAGACGCCCAGTGTATCTCGCAGTGATCTTATATTCCAGCCCTACTCTGAAACGCAGGCACCTGTCCCCGTTGCAGACGTCTCAACCTTCGTGTCCTCGGGTAGCTTCGCCTGCATATTTTCCCCACCGTCCAGTTTCGTCGGCGCGGGGTGTTATTCGCGGTCACACGCGTGATGGGTTATAAGCAACATGGACGCTTATGAGGTTATGAGATTATGCGAAAACACCCGTGTGCTTAGATTTAGGTGCACGTTAAAGAACCCCAGGTGGTCAAAATTTCCGGAGTCCTCCACTACGGCGTGCCTCATAATCAGAAAGTGGTTTTGGCCCGTAAAACCCCGAATATCATCATCATCAGGTTATGAGATTACTACGACACGCTCTTAACAGCACTGATAATGACAGATATGCGAATTGTAATACTGCGATAATTCTTTTGTGATGGATGCTCTACGCTTTATGCAAACCGAAAAAATCAGATTTATTTTTTTTTTGCATTGACCAGATGTACAATTTTCTAGCACTTTGTGAGATTCCTTATCTTGGTTTGCGTAGACCAGACGTGTAATTTTCTAGCGCGTTGTCAGTTTCAGATTAAACAAACAGCGCCTTCCGTTTTGCTGCGGCACATATTGAAAACACAATACGAGACCGCACTGTTTGCGACCGAGCGAAAAATGGACTTTCAGTAAATTTTCAACCAGTCACAAGAAGCTACCGCTTTCCAAATGGCCCCTTGGAGTGTGGCTGATTTCGAATACATGTAAATTGCATGCATGCAGTTAGCAACAGACCGCACTCCACTACCACGAGGCGTCAGCGGGATAATTTGCGTCTGTGTTTTGCACTGCGTCTAAGGGCCTAGTCAGCATCAATTTACACGGAACGCAGTTCTGGCACCGCATGTCTAAGCGCTAAACACCAGACAGTCATATTACAACTTCGGCTTCATGCATCTGCTGCCAAGGGCAACATATAAAAAAACTTGACCAAGAAATGTGCGTAATTGTGCATGAATTACGTATCATTCTTCATTTTGGAGCATGAAGAATGATAAGTGGTGCATAATAAACCAACGTGACACAGGAAAATGTGATTTACGCTAAGCTAATACAAAGTGCACTTGCTTTACCCTTCAAGTAAACTTGATGATACGTGCTATGCGTTTATCCCCAAAAGAAATAATAAGATATGCACTGAGAACCATATTTGCCTAGAGTGGCCGGCTAGTGACTGCGCTCGCGTACGCTGCGGCTACTCATATCGGCAGCTGTGGATTACAGAACTGGGTCCGTATTCACAAAAAAAGCTCTTACACTATAATTGTTCGTAGGAGAAAGCTCTGGCCAATCCTTATGCTGGACATATTGGCGATGGCTACGAATCTACGGCTACGTCTTCCGTCAGGGCTATCTAGAGCTGAGGAGACGCTTCTGTTCCTTGGCGTGGCCTTCACGAATGCTTACTCATTTCGGATCGGAATGGCCGACAGCCCTACATGCCACAACAGTGGGTGTGGCATGTAGACAATCGCGCATCTTCTCTGCGAGTGTCCCCGCTTCAGGGCGCTCAGGAAGAACTTTTAGGAGTGTTAGTCTTGACAAATGCCCTATGTCAGAGAAGAGGGTTCCGGGACACTGGCCTAGACCGTCCTCAGCACAGAACGCTTTGAGAGCGTTGTTGCGCTTTTTGCGGAGAACTGGTCTTAGAGACAGACTGCAAGCAATGCTGTACTCTCTTTTTGTTTTTCTCTCTTTTTTTATCTATATTCTATTACCTTTTATTCCCATTACCCTCTTTCCCCAGCACATGGTAGCTAGCCGGTCTGAGAACTGGATATTTAAAGCGAAAAACTCGGCGCAATACCGAGGACAACCCACAAAGAAGAGACGAGAATTTTTTGCCTTCAAAATACCATATACGAACTAGCCCCAACCAACGTTTTATTGAGAACTTGATAACATCCTTGTCTTTTCGCCTATTCCTGCTTCCTTCCTTCCTTCCTTCCTTCCTTAGCGACGACGACTAGCAAATAGCAAACGGCATTTACGAACAAAATGGTTTGCGCACTCGGCCCCTGTTTATTCTGTCCCACATGGACCGAGAATACGGCATAACTTCACGTAGTTTTTTTGCGATGTTGCCCTTTACCTCCTTTTTTCACTAACAGCCAGTTGACGACTCTATAGGAGTAGCGACGTCGTCAATGCATGTTAAAAATCTTTCGGGCACCAAGCACCACAAGTTTAGCATGTGGGTTATGGCAGCGATTCCGTTGACCCATGTTGCAAACCTCTGAAGTGGGTACGCACCTGATTAATTTTTGGTTCTCTCACAAGTGAAGCAGTTTGATGTATACATGAATGAGCAGATAAAATGCGCGTGTGCGCCGCTGCATACGGCGGCATATTGCATGGGGCCATTGCGTGGGCATGTGGGCCTTGGGAAATACATGAGCCGCCACGGCCGCCTATATTGATTAGGCGCACACCTACGCCTTTGCATATCCGCCAGCTACCCGCCGCGCAGACGACAACGAAGCAATGCGTTTAGAAAGAACAGGCGTGTCTTGCCAAGGAAGGAGACACTAATGCCGTCGTAATGCACGGGTAACTAGCTACAGCAGAGAGTGTTGAATACTGGCCTAGCTTTCCCAAACAGTGCCCATAAATAAATCCTGGGAGCAGAGATCGCTTCATTACCATAATGGCAGACGACTAAAGTTATGCTGCTAGTCTCTTACTGGCAGTGTATTGCCATGAGTCATTGCCTCACCCGACTTTCACGACACAGTAGCTAAAGTTTACCGCGCAAATTATGTTAGTGCGCGCTATGTGTCTTGTTACTTTTTTCGCCATAGGCAGCGGTGGTAGTGCTGTTACAGCCGGCGGGGTTAATGCGACAAACATAGCCGGCAATTGTTGCCCCTGAGCTTCTTGTCAGTTGAGATCAGGGGCGTGTGTGTGTAGAAGGGCCCACGTCTCGCATGAAGGCACTCAGCAGTCGTCGCACTCTCTTCATTATTGCCGCGGGCCCTACGGGGAAAACGACGTCTGCAAAGGTCCTGTGCGAAAGACCATTCTCTTGCACGCTGTCGGCCGTCACTTTTGTTTCAGTGTCGCACTGCGGGCATGACTAGGCCATAGACACATGCGCGCACGGCTAAGCAAGAGCACTGATTGGAACTTCACTTTTTGGGGGGATGAGAAGCTAAAATCAAAGGTCATGTTGTACAAATCAAAGGTGATGGATGTACAAGTGAAAAAGTCAAACAGGGTCATTACTTTAGCCACAATTGCAGAAATACATGAGAGAAGTTAAAAAGATACCGGCTAGCAACGCTTAAAAGAGAGAAGAGGTCTTTCTCCAAAGTCGAACGAAATCCCAAGGGCTTCGTTCAACTTTAAAGTGCGCACGCATTAATCTACTATCGAAGTTGCTTCAATTATTTTCTTCATTTGCTACAGATAGGGGAATATTGCTCTAAATATGGCAGTAATCTTATATGAGCAACTGCAAGTTGCCTGTTCTATGGCTTTCAGCAAATGAGTTCAAAACGCTCGTTTTTCTTGTTTCTTTCCTAATCCTGGGTATTTCTTTTAAAGTGTGCAGTGTGCGTGGTTTCTCTGCAGATTGAACGAACTCGCCTGTTTTGTAGTAGATTTGTATATTTAGAGCATGTACAGTGTGACACACTTCATAGGTGAACACGTTTATTTGCTTGTGTAAAAAGTGTCGAAAGTGTTATATTTATTTTTTATTCTTGTGTATGTTTTCACGTGTCGAACTACTCAATTTTGTTGCTAGCAACATGTATAGTGACTACATATTACATTCAGTGTTTGTGATTGCGGCTGCCTGACGCAATGATGCCCTTCTTCGTATCTGTCAAGTCCTAGCTGCTGCACATCTAGAATCATTTGTTCTAAACGGCTGCCTGTATTCCCAGTCGAAGCAGCATGTGTCACCAATTTAAATCACGAGTTTATTTTGCGCTATATCGCTGAAGCACAAAGGGACCGCCCACGTTTTTATATACTCTACATTTTCGCGTACACATGGTGACAAACAGCCGTTCAAACACAAGAGCAGCGTGATCCCGAGCTTTGCACGAGGGAAACGAAAGGTACTTTAAACTTGTCAGTGTGATGCATGTGTGATTTACAACTTAAGGTGGCATCTGAATCCCTCAAGTTCACTTTATATCATCAACATAGGTTTCTATCGCCAATTACGTCGTGTGCATCCACCGAAAGTGTCTAATGTGGCTTGATGTTGTAAAGTATACGTGGAGCGATGTGAACATAAGACGGGAAATAGTTTGATATTCGTTTCATTGGATGTTTTACTGCTGTTTCAATTATGTGGACACTACCAGCAAATTTCCGTCGTTGGTGTCGCCGCGATGTTCCGTGCAAATTCCAAGTGCGATAACATCGTGGCCGCGCGCCGTTTGCTGTAGGACGAGCGAGTGCTTGGGATGATGAGCCGGGAAGATATGGCGGCATGAAGCGGCGGTAGCTTCTCGCGCTCGCAAGGGAGGATGGCCAACCTTGCGCGTCGTCTTCTCACTCGCGCAAGAGGGGTAGCGGGCAGATTTGCACGCACAATAGGGAGAGGGGGAGGAGGGGCAGGCTAGTGTGCATGTCATCTGTCACGCTAGCTGCGGGGAAGTAGAAGAGGGCACCTTTTTCCCTTACTATAGCGTCGCGGCATTATCACAACTTGCTTGCACCTTTCAAAGCGTTTTCAAGTTTTCTGTCAGCATCGTTATTACGTGGCATGCAACACTAACGCTTATTTACGTATGAGCCAAGCATACGTTAAAATTTAAGTTTATGTTTACTGCCGAAGTTGTTAGTTTAGCTATTATCAGTGTTTTGTGTCATAATTGGTTCTTACTGTGTGAAACTGCGTCGGTGTCGATAACGCATCTCCGAAACATTAAAATCTCACTTTCTCTCCCTCTGCGTAAAATTAGTTGCTGTTTTTAACGAACACGGAGCGCCTCTGTGTGGATTCAAGTTTAGCCATCTCAGGCTTCTGTGCTGAGCACACTTGTGTACGTATTTCAGATGTAATGTGAGGTCCGTTCAATATATGAGGAAACTGGCTGACAGGCAACGCTGCTACATTTCGGCCTTTTTTTAAAGCGGCTGTTCAGCCGCGTCAATATCGTCACAGGTAGAAAGGAATACGTTGGTCTGCAGTTACTAGATAGATTACCGTCGGAGAAAAAATACTCCGGTAGAACCCATCTCATAATAGCTGTCGACGTTAGTTAAGTTTGCATTGAAGCACTGTAGCTAATAATGTTCATTGCATTACGACGCACATGCTGTACAGCGCCACCACAGACCACAGTAGGTTCCACCTTCGTACATCACAAATAAAGGAAACGCTTCGCTACATACGCAGCCTCCCAACCTCCCAACCGCAGGAACATTTGTCCCGCTGGTCCCAGCTGACTCCAGCTTCTGCACCTTCAGACGCTACGAATAAATTTTATGCCTTACGCAGCTACAAATCCTTTCCTGCAGCGCACGGATTCGTGGTGCATGGGGTTGCAATCCCTTGTGGATCCCGTGTGAAGGCAGGTTCAGTCCCACCTAGCACCGGACATAATGGAGTTACATATAATTGAAGGACGAGGAAAAGGATGACAGATGGATGAATTCTCTCAGCGCCCCCTTTGAAACGGGTTGGTGGGTTGCACTACCACGTTATTGTTCTCATGCCTAATGTCTTATCTATCTTTCTAAAAAAAACACACACACACATGCACAAATAATTTCCAGCATAAAACCTTCTGAACCACTACTGAGAACTTTGTTTTTCTACGCCCCCATTCTTCGTGATCTTTATACTTTTCTGCCAGCAAAACCCCAATCGTCTCTTACTAATCTCTACTGCGGTCATGTTTGCTTTACCCTGGCTATCCCCGAACCGAAGGCCTTCAAGGAAGCCAGGGGAACCTAAACCGACAGCTGGGTAAAAATCGTCACATTCTAATAAAACATCTTCTATCGTTTCCCTAGTTTTACCGCAGCAAGCACATGCTTCTTCTTCCTTGGGTTACCTCGCTTTATAACTACGCGTTCTAAGGTTCTGATATCGCTTCATATCATCTTCGATATCATCCATCTGGTACCCGCACCTCGACACCCTTACTCAGTCACTTGAACTAATCCGAAACAATAGCAGTTCATAGCAATTACAGCCACACATCAAGCGTAACTGCCATGAAAAACTATTTGCTGCTTCCTCCTCTCTCAGCCCGGCGTAAGTGCTTTCGCCTTGCTTTATTTCATAAAATATATTTCCACAATTTTGTATCTGCGCGATAATCTAATATAATCTCCTACCTACATTTCCTCGCGTATTGACCATAGCCATAAGGTTGGAATCATTCAGTGCCACACCAGAACCTGTAACGAATCATTTATTCCTAGGACCTCTCAGGAATGGAGCCACTTTCCCGGCGGAGTTGTCGCAATCAAGGACAACTCACAGTTTCGTTCGGTCTTATCAGGCATCTTCACTCCCGGATAAAATTAACTAATCAAATTGGCTGTAATTAACCATTTCATGCTGCTTTGTTTATTTACTTGTGCATGTTTTTACCTACTCCCCTCTGTAATACTTCGGTCATGAGGGTACGGTAAAATAAATAATAAATAGAAATGTAAGGAGCTTCCCTTTAAGCTATCATAAATAGTGTCTTTCCTGATTTCGTATTTGTGTCTTGGATAGTTACTCATAGCAGATTTCTTTTCCATTGCCGCAGCTGATGAGATTACCTCAGCCTCTCTGACTATGCGTTTCTCGTTCTCTGTAGCCATGTTGCTTACTATACCGGTCGCGCACTTGCTGGTAAACTTCCTAGTTATTTTCCTCCACCGTGAGTCATTGGGTTTCCTGAAAAAACTAAGCAGGCACGGTCACACCTACCGAAAAGTTGACGAAGTATCCTAAGAATTGTAATCGCAATAAAAATGGGAATTTTTTCCTGCCATGTATTCTTTTATAATCTTAGGCATTTCGATTTCCACAGGAAGAAGAAACACTGGATCATTTTATCCTCAGCTTTATTGGCACGCAGGCATTAATGATTGGCGCACTGGAGAGCATACACAGCATAAAGCGCTGCTTAGGCCTTTTGTAGAATGGCCTAAGCATTCCTTGTACGCGTTGGCATACAAAAACAGCGAGAGCATAACTCACATTGTTCTAAGCGCCTAGTGCAGGAATATGGCTTGGAGAAACAGCCTAGATTTCGCGTTCAATCTTTCTTTGTAGTGCTTTTCCTAATGCCTAATATGCGAACATTTTCTTGATTTATTGTGTTTATAAAAAATTCAAGCATGGCACCAAGATAATGCCAAATTTACCCTGTAATGTATATGCATATGCGCATAATGCACTGAACATGACATCCTTGAGCGCGGAAAGCACAAGCCCAAGTATCCACATTACTGAACTGTTCTTCGAGCTCTGAAAAGTGAGTGGTACTATGCTTTCGGGTGCTTATATCGGAACGAATATGTTGGGAGAAGGGCGTTGCTGCGTTTAGGTTATTATACCTCAGTATAGTAAGTCGTCATCATGCAATATTCAATGTTTACAGAGCTCAGTCGTAAAAAAAAGGGAACAAAAATTTGCTGATATTACATGCATTTCACGGGTGAAACTGTAAACAATTTTTTTTTCATTTTCTTTAAACGACGATGCTTTGAGCAATAGTTCCAGTATTTTGACGTTGCCGCATTATCTCATTGCTCTTATTTTCTATTTGAGGCACTTCCGCAGTTTTTCCATGTTGCGCGTATTCCAGCTTTTCATAATATCCAGATATTAAGTTACCGTTATATATGCTTCTCTGCAAGCACTCCTAACAAAATTTTTATGCGCAACTTACGCTTGGCTAGATGTAAGAAACGTGCTCGCAAAACAAACCACCTTTGGTAGCTTCTCTAGAGACACAGTTATTTATGCAGAAAACATGGGAGTGGGCATATAATTGGCTGTTCATCCAATGAGCCGTTCTTGTGTGTGTGTGTGTGTGTGTGTGTGTGTGTGTGTGTGTGTGTGTGCGTGTGTGTGTGTGTGTGTGTGTGTGTGTGTGTGTGTGTGTGTGTGTGTGTGTGTGTGTGTGTGTGTGTGTGTGTGTGTGTGTGTGTGTGTGTGTGTGTGTGTGTGTGTGTGTGTGTGTGTGTGTGTGTGTGTGTGTGTGTGTGTGTGTGTGTGTGTGTGTGTGTGTGTGTGTGTGTGTGTGTGTGTGTGTGTGTGTGTGTGTGTGTGTGTGTGTGTGTGTGTGTGTGTTTGTGTGTTTCGAAATATCTTGAACGTTTTGTCTAGAATGATTCCCTTAATATTGAGCACTCGATTTGTGCTTGTATATATACTTCTGTAAACACCTTCAAAATGATCCTCCTATGAAATTTGCTGCCTTCGCTAGTAGATATCGCGGCTCTTAAAAAATTCTTGACAATCCGTCTTGCTGCTATTACGGAAGTGCATCTCAGCCCGGAGTTTTTGAGATGCTGCATTTGATTAAGCATAAACTTTTACAAGATTACCCAAGTGTGTCGAATTAGGCGCGTTACTCAGTGGGGCATAAAATTTAAAATATGCTTATAAACTCAGTTTTTTAGACGAACTTGTGTTATCACCCTCCTGAACCAGTATGTGTGTGCGAGGATTTATATTGCTTTCACTCTGATATTGAATCTGTCTCTGGCATTTTTATTTATGCTTCATTTATTTATTCCACCCTTTGGAGCTTCGAAAAAAACAGAATGCGAAAAGACAGCGCTTTTTAATATTTTATCTAGGTGCCTTCGGAGTGGGAGCGGTAGCGCTGGAGCGACCATGTCGCCTAAATATGCGTGGGTTATTTTACAGATATTGCCGCTGATTACGAGTTACGTCAGCACAAGCAACGGAACAACTGCCTTTTTGCTGGAAACGCCGGCTGACCTTCAAGAGAACAGCGCCATCCCGTGGCATCATCCAACCGCAGGGACGTCACCGACGGCCTGGAACCATATAAAGCCTGTCCTGCAGCCGACAACCTTAAGTGGGAGCGGCAGCGCTGGAGCGACAATGTCGCCTAAATATGCCTGGGTTATATAACAGATATTCCCGCTGATTACGATTACAATGGCAACAGGCATTTTGAGATGACTGACGTGTGCGTGACGTGACATTGCGCGAGCGGTAGTACGTGCGCCCCTGTCTCTTTTTTTTTCCTTCGCCAAAAGCGGGAGCGGGCACACTGCACCCGGCCTTCGAGATTGCCCCACATTCGTCAGCCCTTTTCTCGTAGAAGATAACGCTACGAAAACGCTTGGCGACATTGTACTGACTTCGGGATCAATCCAGGTAGTAACGGAACGTGTAATGTTTCTTCGCCACAATATATAAAAAAAAACTGCCGTCATACCGTCATCGTGGTCTTTCTTTTTTTTTTTTTTCAGCGACCACCGACTGGCCTCAGCCGAACGCCAACCTTGGGTACTATGCATGACGTTCTGAGTTACTCGCTTGCCCGAGTTTGCCTCATGTCTGTCAGTCAACAAAACTGGCGAAGAACGCGCGAAAGCAGCAGACAACAAAATGTTGAAACAAAGCCACGTATGTCAGTATGAGCGAACTCTGCGCCCGCCACTTCCTCGGTTGAAACACAGAAGATAGAGCAATGTCACGTGCCAGCGCCGCTTATTATTTTTAACCCAATATCACAATATCGCCACTGCCTTGCTATTTCTCTAAACACTCGGCGCAAACTACTAACCCTTGGTTTTCTAGGGCGCGTCACGACAGTGTCTGCTGTTTGAGATGTTACATCTTTATCCACTGTCGAATGCGAACAGTGCAGGCGTAGCGCATTCTGACGCCAACCCTTTCCTTTCTTTCAAGAACGTTAACAGACATTTTTTTAATATGACTTGCTTGCGCAGGTAATTGCACCGAACAATACACAAATTAAGGAAGACGCTGACAGTTTCCCCATACGATTGCTCCTTTATCGGCCACCTATGATTAAACGCCTAAGATATGATAATCCAATATAGAATCTATAGATAAGCGAATGAAACTGGAGGCGTGCCGAAAGTTGAATTTCATGAGCTTATACCCTTGGCTCATTCATCTGACGGCGTCGCCAGACATCCTGAGAATTTCTGAACTATGTCAAACTCGAATCTTCCTGCATACCATCCCTAATCAGCGGATCCCGAAAGCGCAAGGGATACCCGCGCTACCTACCTACCGCGGTTGAGCTGGCGTCTTGTTTCTTTAGTCCCAAAAAAGGTTTTGTTAAATTGTATTTTTTTTGTTTGCACACGGGTTCAAATAACAAGCAATTACTTGTTTTCGAGATTTAGGTTCACGTTTCAGAACCCCAGGTGGTCAAAATTTCCGGAGTCCAACCAATGCGGCGTGATTCAAGAATGAAATCGTGCTTTTGGCACGTAAAACCTCAGAATTTAATTTTTTCACTTCTTTTCCACACGCACGCTCCCACACAAAAACGTTCTTCCATCTAGTAAGCCTCTTAAAAAAAAACGCCAAATGATGCTGGATAGCAAGCTGCCTGCAAAAGAATTTGGTATCCATCGATTGCGAAAGCAGGTTAGATTTTCACGAGTTTTTTCTCTAATCAGTGACATTTATTTCTTTATTTATGAATCACAACACGCTTAATAGGCAGCTTTCCTTTTTGCTTCATTTTGTAATATGGAGAAATTGAGCTGGCTTAGAATGCTCTAGGAGGGTGGTTTGCTGGGCAAGTCAGTAATGGATGTCGACGTGGGGGGCAGCACAGTATGTGATGCACAGGCCCCGATCATCGCGGTATGTGCGTCCAGTGCAAACATAACTTGCGCCGTGTCAACCTTCCTTCTCCCAATCTTGTCTATGCGGGCCGCATCGTCAAGCGCTTTCACAGCACTGTGGTCGAAAACGCAGAACGCTTCAGCCTGCTTGAAATTTAATTTTCGAAAACTTCATATTTTGCGCCATTTGTTGAATTTCTTTTTTCTTGTTCCCGGCGTCATTCGCGCTGCTTTGTTTGTGGGAGAAGCACGGGCGGTGCGTATACCGACGCCAGAGCACCGGTATGAAGTTCCACCCATTCCATGTTTGCGCAGGCCGGTATATCCGGCTCTGTACAATTTACGATTGCGGTGAGCAGGCGGCGGGTAAGAGCTTGGAGCAGTTCCACTATCTCCTTGTTCCAGGAAGGGTGCTCTTCTTGTTCGCTTTGGGTAAATCTGCTTTTTCTTTTTATCTGTGTGCAGGCAGGCTGCATTGTCCGCTTTCAACGAGAGCGGACATTTTTTTAGGCACAGATTAGGGCGAAGGCGTGGTAAACTTTATTATCTCCAGAATTTCATGCTTTGGCCGATTCGAAAGTTTCGCGAACCCGGGAATACGCCAAAGTTCTTCAGCACGATATGTTACACCTTAGGTTTGAAACACCGCTGAATTCCAGAGCTCGCTGACTGTTTCGGGACATCAACGAAGCAGCTTTTCGGCGATCCAGTTTTTTTCGTCGCTGGTGCCCATGGGGGCTTGTGCGGGGTAGTCTGGACACATGCTTCTCTAATAGCGTTGACTGGTTTGTTCTCGTTTCGTTAAGGCAGAAAAATTTTCTCTTCCGTTTTCAAATCACTCTAATACTGAAAAAGGGGACAACTATTTCTTTTTTGTGCAGTTATCTTCCTTGACTATACAAATAGGAATAAGAATATTCTCTTATTATGTCATAATTGTTTACCTGGACGCGAAAGGAAAAATATAAATATTTCCTAGTTCCCTTTTTTCTCTCCTCTTTTTTGGTGTTTATTAATATTGAAGTCGCTATATATGTCTATGCGACACTTACTTCGAACGTCATCATTGCATTTCTTCAGACGAAAAGCGCAAGATGGATTAAGATAGAAAGGTGTAAGGCATACAAGTTAAAACGAAAGCTGTCCGACTGCCTACTGTATCGGGAGACCGGGAAGGAGGGGATAGATGGCGAGGGAGAAAATGACATTAAATGAGGGAAATGCATCCTAATAGCTTCCTGAAAACTAATTTTAAGATAACGCCACGACAGAACATTTTATCCGATCAAGCAAAGTTAAATCATTTTGGCTCATAAATACCATAACAGTTTGAGTTTTTTTTTTTTTCTCCATGCGCCTACATCACACAGCAATATTACAGGAATGATGACTTAGCGGGAGGGCGAATGTCATCGCGGGCTTGCCGGTAGCTTAAGGTAGGAAGAGCATGTCTTTTCTATTATCTAACCTTCACTCCTTTTCGCAAGTACAGGGTAGCCAGCCGGTATGAGAACTGGCTAACCTCTCTGTCTTTCCGTCTATTTCTCCTCCTCCTCCTCCTGGTTGCATTGTTCAAGTGGCAGTACAGCTGACACAAAACGGCTAGACCTTGTTTAGCGTCAGCGTGGTTAACAAAGTGCTCTAGCCGCAATAGAAGGGTGCGCTGCATAATGGCTCGTGCTGATTTTTTACAGCGAATAGCTGTACGCGCTCATAAACAGAAAGCTATTTCGGGAAGTACAGCCTGATATTATCAGCTTCGCAATCGACTGGTTACACTGACAGCGGGAATGCCTGATGAAAGGTGACTTCGTGTTTTTAACATTTTTGCACTGCTGAACATCCGTCTAATGGGGAAGCACTACACTCTTACTGAGCCCTTAAAATTGTTTGCTCTGTAAACTTCCTTAAATGTTAGTCATGCGGCAGTACGTTACTTATTATGGCTATAGTTGGCGCGCTAGAGTTTTGGCTTAGTAAACGAATGGTATCTAGTGCGTAGGGGCAGAATCAATGCTTAGCTTTGATAAAGAGGCCGGCTTGCGCCCGATCTTAGCAATATTCAAACCGCTTACCCCAGATCTACTTGAATGCATCTTTAAGAGCGAAGCGTTTGTTTGCCATTACCGCTCCAAAATTCGTTTACAGGTCTTACTAAACGAATCAACAAGAACAGAAACAACATTTCATTCGTTGTTATGATCACCTGTGGTGTACCTACTCTATGTGTAATGCTTATGCACCTGAGAATTACCAAATGATTTGGGCATTACTTCCTGTTGCTCGACCAGATGCTTTCGGCGTCATCACTTTAGTAAGATTTGAGTGTGCTGTACGTAAAGGGGCTGTGTAATGAAACGCAACGATTTCTCAATAAAGCAACCTCCTCAAGCGGCGTTCTAAAGTTTCTTATAAGTGTGCGCGGTCGGGCTAGAAGCGAAACTCGTCAAAGAATATATGCCGCCGACATCGCAAGTACCTTAATGTGTGAACGAGATTTTGAGAAACTCCATGAAGCTTTGATGGAGAAGTTGATATGAGAAGATAAAAGCGATAAGTGCGAATAAAGAGGAAATTCTTTTTTAAATCTGCGGATACTTCCGGCGTTAATTCGTTGCGCCATTAACTTCAACACGCAATCTTGTTCCCTTTTTTTCTCCTTAGAGACGACAAACTTTCATTTTTGTTAAACCCTTATCTTTCAACCTCACTGCACGCACGCCGTAGAATTTTCTTCGTGCGGACTTTTTCTGTGGTTTAATCAGTGCAGCAGATATTCTTGAGTCTCAAACTCATGCCTGTTTTGCCACCGAACCTATCTGCTCCGTAAAGTGGCATACAAAAAAAAAGAAAGAAAACATGTCTACGCTGCGAAGTTTCTGTCTGTAGATATTCGGTCTTAGCCGCCCCGCAACAACTTTGATGGCAAGATCATGCCTCCTTCACAAATTATTTGTAACTTTACGAGTTTACTTTGTGGAGGTCGTCTCATACTATATTTATGTTTAATTAGGAAGACCTAGAGCGTTGTCCTATTCACTTCACTAATGTAAAAGGAGGGGATAATTTATTACAGAACAAGAGAGGTATAACTAAGCTGTTATGCTTTGGCCTCGTACTCTGAACAGAGGAAGGAGGAAAGGGCGTCTAAAAAGAGTGATCGAAAAAACTGCCTATATGTACAGTAACCACTTAGCACATTGGTCTCTCTAAAACCTTAATTCGAGTCCGGTTCGCTTTTGTAGGCGATAACAGCCCTTGTAATCGTTTTTCTGAGGTGTGGTCATACGTTGCAGCAACCCCCTGGCAATGGTTGCCTTCCTGTGCCTGCTACAGTACAAACCAAACCTGCGTCTTCCACTGTGTCACGTAGTGAGGGCAGTCACACATCAATTTTATTAAGTCTCGGACACCTGGCATTGTTGACAGCTCGGCTGGTCCCCACGGCCGATAAATTGGGCGTTGCGTCGAGTAAAGACAAAATCCTTGCGATCGCGGTGACGCATATTTGCTTGGGTTCTGTTGACTTTAGCTTCGGCTACGCTTGAGTTCTGCTTCAGATATGCGATATTTAGTATTCAGACCTTTTCTTGGCCCACATATGAAGATTCGCCAAGTTTCTAAAGCGAATGTTTCCACATCGGTGGTCTGTTGTGCCACTAAAATTAATGTCCAGTATCTTGCGTCCAAGCAAAGCAAGGGTATTGGCGAAATCCCGTCCAGAGGGTCCAGAAACATCCTCATACTTTACCCGCCTCGATGGCTCAGTTGCTGCGGCCTAGCGCTGCAGAGCAGGAGGACGCGGGTTCGCTTCCCGCTATCGGCTACGGTGGCCGCATTTCAGTAAACGCTGACTTCAAATCACGCGTGTATGGTACAGTAGGTGCAAGTTAAACAACTCCAGGTAGTCAAACTCCTTGCAGAGCTCTCCCATATACGACGTCACTCATAACCGCCTGTGCAGCTGCTGAACATTAAACCTCATAGTCGATGTTTTCTTACGTTTAGCGAGGAATAAAACCACCATTGGTGGGTGAGATCGAGTACAGTGCATCAAATCGGCCACGACTATTTATGGGAATACAAAGTAAGTCTGATAACGGTCGTTTACTCGTTCATTGCGGTAGAAGTTATTCAGATCCGGTACACAGTTGGAATGTATATGAAGGGAAGCTTTAGTGAAATAGTTAATTCAATCCCGTACAACAAACGGCGATGCGTTTTTCTGAAATCGCATGCAGCGCGTAACCTCATCCAATGTTTATAGTTTCCCACCACAAAGGTAACGACCTAAATATCATAAAAAGTTTATGCTGATCTATTACCACGCTAACAAGCACGTCGGAATGAAAACACCCACTCAGGCGGATGGGCGTGTCAGACGTCTACGCAGCTACGCTGTAAATTATAGTCGTTAACTTCGAGGTCATAGAGTGCTTATAATTTTTGACCAGCCATAGGCTTCATTCCGACAAGAATTTTCAATCACCATGAACACTGAGAGAAATAGAAGACCACGAATACCCCATGTTAAAAAATTGCTCATGATAATAACGAGATTTCATTGGTTGCTTTGTGTAGAACGTCGGGATGTACACCTAAAGAATGACGCCCTACCGTCATTTTGATGGTTAAATGCTTGCAGATAGAGCTACGAAGATATTTCCCATCATTTAGCGCAGCATTTTTTAGTGTATGTCACGACGATGAAGGTTATGTATAACTCTTGGTGAGGCAAGAAAGGTGATGAAAGATGTAGACACACACAAGTACGGCACATATCCAGGTAAACTCAACGATTTGGTACTTGTATCACGTTGGCACACACCATTTATGGAAGATTAGCCAAGAACGGGCAAGTAGTTAGTTGTCCTTACCTGAGTGATAAATCAACGGAAATCAAGTAAGTCCACCAATCAATTGAATCATGTGCGCCATTCCATTAACAGGTCGGTGCGCTTTAGAGGTAAACTATGAACCGAAATTCTTTGTTCAGACTTCATGCAAATTGTTTTCCCCGTGTTTGTTTTGAACAACAGAAGTATGCTTGTACACTTGCGCATCTTTGTCAATCAGCGTGCAAGCGTTATAAAGTACTTTCGCTGTTACTAGCATTTGGTGGGCATATGACCCTAGTATATATATATCCAGAAACATACAAACCAAGATTCTAACCTTACCAGCACAGAGCAGTCACGACAAACTTGGGAAAGTAGCAAAGAAACCTTCGCCTATAATGTCACCGCTTAGGTGTGCTCCTACACACCAGCTATGTATTTACGTATATTTCCGGGCAGGTTACAGCTCACTTCGTTCGACGTTTACCGCCGAAGCCCCCGCTTAGTTGATCTAAATGACGCCTGGTATGAACGTGTCCAAGGCGGTCATTGCGTTTCCTTCGATGCATTTACGAATGGCGTAATTTCAATAAAGCAAATGATTTGTTCTTCGTTGTTTTACGCAATATCTTTCTTGCGAAATGTTCAGAATCTCCAGGAACTAAAGTGCATTCACCTTGTAAACGTTTTAAAATCTTTACTTGCTACATAAGGTGATTTTACATGTCATCATGTGTTTTGTGAAGGCTTCCTCACGTATGAAAAAAAAATTGCTAACTGGTAAATAACTATGCACGACGCACACACGCAACCACTTTTCCAGAAAATATTTGAGTCATCTCCTTTTTGCAAAAGTAATCGTATGAAGTTCGCTGTTATCCCAAAATTAGGCAAAAATTTCTGGACCAGATCATTGCAGCTAAGAAAGCGGCCTTACAAAAATAACTTGTATATCATAGTTACTACGGGTGTGAAACGCTCGTTTACTGTAAATTTGCATCACTCTCCTTGAATCAGTATACTCAGCGTCTCCTGCTGCCTCGTGAAGTTTCGTTTTTCTAAGAAGCCATTGCTTTCCTTGCAGAGAATGAAGGAGTCGGAATAAGACATCGCACAACGAGTGAGTAATCCTTATTTCTTTTTTATCTTTCGGCTGTAGAACTGAACTTCAAGAACAAAGTATCCTGGTCAAGCCGCCAGAGCGAGAAATACTTTCAAAATAGGGAACGAAACAAATGTCACAGGCTTTACCAAAACGCAGTTGAATGCGCCATACGTGTTTCTTCACCACCTATTTTTAGTCTAAGCAAGGACATTATACAAGAAAATTTAAATTTCGCAACGCGTCTACGCCATTTCCAATCTCCTAGCGCCATTTTATGTCGCGTACAAAATGCTCATGCAGTCATATTTCCTCAATCAAGCACTTCACGTTTACTGTTCATCACGTAATCAACCAATCTGCAGTGAATAAAATAAATATTCATTACTCCGCCATAGCGTTATAGTCCTTACAGCTCAAGACTCCCCTCTGAACTAGTAAAATGGTTCCGCAATAGTTACCGCTAAATTGAAGTTCTGCACGTTCTCTCCACATCGAAAGTAGCTATTTTTCTTCAGCTTACGCAAAAAGTTCCTATGACGGTCCAACTCCATCGCAACAACTTTTACTAACAAATCGTTCGTCTCTTCCGCCAACCCATGCTCGAAAGATATGTGGTGCGTGAAATGAAACCGGACAATGAAAGACAAAATTCCAGAGCTGAAAAATGTTAAAAGGTCCCGCATTTTTCGTTTCGCTTTAAGCATGGACACTGTGCCTACCAGAAATACACTATAACCACAGGGCTCCATGACATTTTATATGCACATATATGCAGCAACCCTTGTTTGTTACGACAGAGCACCTCGATTCAAACTGTTTTATTCACACTTTACAGTAATATACTTTTTTTCAAAGAGTGTCCAGAAAACGAGTTCAGACACGCAAAATATCGTCTTTGCATATTCAGCCTTCCTTATGTGCCTTTGCTGGCTTCCTAAGTGCAAGAACATCTACATCAGTTTTTGCTTCACTTCTGTTGTTTGTTATTTTGGCCGGCTCGCCGGGAAGCTTGTAAGCAGACATGGTCATAGAGTTTTCCGAACGAGCTACTTTCACCATTCTAAAGCAAAATAAAGAAAATTTAATAAAATAGAAGCTACTGCGTTGTCATATTTTATTGCTTTCTTTAGTAGTTTTGAACGAACGACGTGTCCTGGCATAAAAGACCCTAGTGGATTTTCATAAAGGACACTTTCATTTCCGCGCATTTATCATTTCGCTGTTGAGCGGTTACGATGGCCCACTGCCCTTTGTTCATGTACTTGCGAACTGGCAAGTGATAAATATGGAGCTTCTGTTCTCAAACACTCTTTTTTTTCTGGGTTTTTGCAAGCCTAAAATATATATAGTGCATACTCCCGAGCATATTTCTTTCGGTGTTCCCGAGAGATCACGAATATCTCTTTTTTTTTGAACGCTTCTTACAACAGCTGCGAATTCCCGGTACAGTATTTTTGACGTGAAAAGATCGTTTCCAGCTCAGCGATTTTTTCTCCCAGGCATTCAACAGCAGTGAGACGGAGACTGCACGTTATAAAGAAATATAGAGGCGGGGCAGGGTGGAGGGGCGGGCGGGGGCTTACGTTATCTAGGTATGAATTCTAGCAACTCATGACAGAAAGACCTCTCCTGAATAAATGGGGCACTTCTTGCGCCACCGTGGCAATATAGAGAACTTTAGCCATGTTCCTAAAACACAATTTAACTCAAGCATAGAAAATTAGCTTAATCAATTTAAGGTTGCCCACGATCCTGATATGTAGTTATTTTCCTAAGCTTCCGTTCAACATGTAATCTCACCCATTTAGCAGCAAAGGGAGAAAAGAAGGGAGGCCAACGGGTCCAAATCTCGTTACCCATGACCATGTCAGTAGAACGTATGCCATAACTTTCGTATGCTTTTCTTTTTGAATGTTGTACCTTCGGGCCTGGCGCGAAACACATCGTCTTGCGCACACACACACACGCACACACGCACGCACGCGGGCACACACACACGGTGAAATTGTCGTCCACACGACCGTAGCATTCAGATTCATCGATCCAAACAAATTTTTCTTTCAGTGTGAAGCTGTCTTTCTGAAAATAGCACATGGGTTTGCTTTGTCGATTTGTGCAACAGAAAGGTGGATGACAATGTCTCCGTGACGAATGTGTTCTCCAACAAATCTTTCCACTTTGTAAAGGCAAGCCTGGTGTAATTTCCCTTAGTGTTTTTTTTTTTTCAGAGAGGCTAAACGGAAGATGGGGGGGGGGGAGGTGTGGCAAACATGGCCGATGATGAGCGGACCGCTATTTGGGACAAAGGTGTTTACTGCTAGAAGCGCCTTGAGTCACACTGCATGACTTTAGCGACGCCAAGCGGCAATTTTCATAGCTAAGGATGTCTTTGTTCTTCTTCTGCTCAGTGTTACGTTGAAATGTTTACTGTCTCTGCCATAGTATATTTCATTTCCTCCAGAGCTCCGTCTCCTGCCTGATTAGTTCATCAGAGTAAACTAGAACCGTGGTTTCACGATTTCTATTTGCACAAAGTCAGACCCTATGCATCGCTAAATGCGTCAGGAATTACACATGCGTAGCTGGTAACCAATCTGAAATGTCTTGTGTATTACAGATAATTCGTGCTATACCAATGTAACACAATTGGTACGAAGGGAACCAAAACGATGCCCAAAGGCAATTATGTATACTGTTAAGTTTGAATGGATATGGCGCAGTCAGCGAGCACGAAAGAGGAAGAATAATTGCAGATCGTCCGCCCTCGCTTAATTCAAGCCGCCAGAAGAAAGTCTTCTTCGTACATTATTGTTAGCCTTTTATAGAGCTACAAAACAACATCGCAATTAATTACTGTGTTCGGGGAAATGCGGTAGTGCAGCGACAAGCTCTAAACTCTTACAATTACCGTCACGTGTTGGGTGAGTCCCAGTAGTGCCGTGGAGTTTTCTTTCGGGTAAGTCGCAGTCCGGTCACGCTTTTGCTTGTCGTTGGAACAGGTGTGGGATTCTACATCGGCGATCCATGCATACAGACCTGCAGCAGCGTCTTGCACTACGTGTTCTGCAATCACACTTCTCGACGCTGCGAGTGCAGGCGTGAGCATCCCGTCAACATAAACAACAGGCAATGCGTCAAAGGTACGTGTACGAATATGAACCACCTTGGGAGGCACGCATGTCTCCTTGAGCGCGTATCGCATACGTGCTGTCGAGCACCAAAATTTGCCAGACAGACCGTTTCACACAACTGTGAACTTCTGCTAGACCTATACTGCATGTAGACGCCTGCGCAGCTGGCGGTACCTGCGCCGTACCTGCGCCACCTGTGCCGGTTTTCGGTCCAGACGGGACTACTGAGGGGCCGTTCGAGTTAGCCCTCCCAAGCGCTGACAGACGCATGGTTACAGCCTAGTCGAGCACGCTGTAAGAGTGCTTTACTCGCATGTCGTACTTGACTTTATTGGTATTTTGATTCATTGTAATGTTTGTTGCGAAAGTGAAAATATTTGTCTGCCCTTCAGCGAACATTTAAAAGCGCTTATTTACAAAACAAGCAACTGCACAAAAACTGGCGCACTGTTAGATACCTCAGCAATTATTTACCTTTTGGGCGCGTTCCTTCCTTTATCTTGGAGACCATGCAAATGAAGAATGGTCGGGTTGATCGAGCGCGAGCTTGGCGAACCTTTTACCTGCTCTTTCGTAGAGCCTTCGAGTGTGAAGGGTGTATCTTGAGCGGTCGCCTCGAGATCAGTTAAAGGTTTTCTTCGCTTTTAGCACGAAAGTGTTTTATGGCGGGCTCCACAAGGAGCTTCTCGTGGGTATACAAGACGCTGAAATGGTGTCACGAAAAGAACGCGCTAGTTTTCTACCATCGCTGTGAGATGGCCCCATTTCACTATTCTTTCACTTTTGTTGTCTGTCGGCCTGCCATAACGACGCAGTTTCACCACAGAACACCCGTAATACTGATGGCAAATTCAGCAAATCGTACTGTCGCGCACGCGGGTGCCCTGGGGCGTCGATGATTGGATGATTGGCCGAGTTCGCCATCGGAGAAGGGAAGCTGTAACTTCCACAGTGCAACGTAAATAAGAGTCGTAAACTAAACGTCTTAAACTAAAGTATACGATTGAGACATGGCGCTGTCAATTAGAAACCGCTATCATTGTTACGTAGTGAGCAATATTACCCCTGCGGTAGTGGCTCGCGGATCTGCCCGCGTTCCTCGCTCGCCAGTTTTCGGTGTTTTGTTACAGCTTTCGGGACAGTATCCATGTGTACGGTGCCCTAACATGACTATAGATCTCTTTATTATGTCGCCAGGTTACCGAGCGGCCTTAACTTGCAAAAAACAGTTCAAACAAGTGAGCTTACATTGTTTATTGTCAACGGTAATTGAAGCAGTGTTCGCCCACAATTTTGGTACAGGTCAGATGGACTTAAAAAATCATGGGCACTTTGCTGAGCTTAACTGCGGTAAACGCAAGCCTATCTATGACTGCCTCTGTTACTGTTGTGTGAACTGTTCTGCTAGCGGAAGCTGCCATGGCTGTGAGCATGGGATGCAATCACAGCCATATGGCTGCAAGGTTTGTCGCCGATGTGCGCGTGCGCCCCCCCCCCCCCCCCCACGCATGTCTGCGATCCTTTCCTTGCTCCCCGCGCCGGTGATCACCGCTTTCCTGCGTCCACCACGGACTGCGCCCGGACACTCATGGGCCACTAAAGGCTCACTGTCAGTCATTGAGTTTGCGACATGCAGAAGCACAAAGAGCCATCTATTTAATAGAATTGGAAGCTGAAATCTAGGCAATTTTTCTGATTGTGCTTGTTGTGCCGAATAAAGCAGTGATAACGAAGATTCAGAGAATAATATTTATGCTAGTCTACCCTTGTACTGTATGCAGTTAAGTTCAGTCCTTCTTGATGTTTTTCACATTTACGTATGTTGTCTGCGTTCGACGATTTCCGGTAGCTCACAAAATTAGGGGCGATGCTTAGAACTTTCTATGAATATGAAGGCGAAAGCCTAGTTGGACCTTCTGTTGATCTGCTGTTGGAACTTTCTGTTGAACTTCCTACATTCTAAATTCTACATTCCCGGAGCGCCTACGTCGAAATAGGGCCGCATGTTTCTATATTCGGGCCGCTACCGCAGCTTCATCCATTGCCGGTTCCTCCCGACGGCGTTTACGGCAAACGGCATTTCGAGCTGCTCGAGCGTCTTCCGCCATGGCGTTCTTTCTCGGTGTTCCCCGCCCGCGAATAGAGCCTGGTGCGCCGTCACTTATAGCGACGTGCAATGAAGCTCTGAGCCCACGCGGCGACATATACAAAACACACAAGCGTGTTCCCGCCGTTTTCAGACCGTTCTGCCGGCGCCGCTGCTAATATTTCCCTCCTCCTCCGGCGTATCACTTCTGCCCAACGGGAAATTTGTCCGTCACGTAAGACAATGAATGGCTCATGCCCGCTTAAGCAATGCCACATGCCTCAGTTAACTTATGCACCTCACAAGGCGACCTTGAAATATCGAGATCTAACGTTTTCGCCATATCGCTGTGAGCCCGCCGCTGTAAACACATCAGCGTTCCTCCTTAATTGCTCTTGGAATGTGCTGCTCTGAGCAGAACTTGCCGTAAGCGTCAAGCTAACGTTATCAGATAATTCACTGACCGCTGACCAGCACCAACGGTTTGCGTTCGGTCTCATCTAGTGCACCATCGAAGTGCGACGCCTGCGATGTCACTGGCCATGCTCCTCATCATGACAGCGTTGTGAGACGCCTGCTAGGTAGTTATGACGGTGCTGTTTCTTCGAGCCAGCCGAAGTTCTGGAGTTCTGTGCTGCGTTACGCCGAGGGGTCGCAACGCAACCTCAGACCTTGCAATTACTGTGAATGGGTCACGCTGAACGATACTGCGAAACTTCTTGCTGGAGTGTTCGTGTAAATAATATAGCAATGCAACAATATTTACTGACTTTCTGAAGTCCGCTGCATAGTAGAGAAATGAGCAGTAAAATGAGAAGTTTATTGTTCACATAGACAGTTGTACCGAAAGTGGAAAAAAGAAAACACAACGTATGTTTCACAAACAGACGCGAAGGTGCAATGGTCTAACAATGTGTACTTGTAAGCGAACAAGGTGTATAAGGACCCTAGAAATACACCAGATTGGTTTGCATAGCGAAGGTTGTCACATATAAACAGGGGATGCCAGTTAGGCGTCGTGTAGGTTGACACAAAACATTTTCTGCACAAGGAACACCAGCTAGCTTGTGCTTGAAATATTGAATTAGGACCTCACGGCGATAGTTATGCCTGAAATGTTAAGTACCGAAGTAGTGGGAACTTCAACTGCTCCTTTCTTAGTTTAATGAAAATTGTTAGTCCCGCATTTTTCCACCAGCAATTTGAAGCAATTGCACACAATTAGCCGGACTGGCTAAATGATGACCTACTACGTGTACGCGAATGGAGCCAGCAGCTCCAAGCCAATCCTACAATACGCTATCTTGAAGACCCTCCGTGTTTGCTCAAGTGAATGAGAAAGTTACACCTTCATATGTAATAAGCATTATAAGAAACCACATCATAAACATCTAAACACAAAATTAGTTACATTTCTTTAATACCTTTTAAGGTAATACTTCCGAATGCAAGTAAATATAGCCACTATGACTGAATCGGCTGCATGCAAACGCTTGCTTATAATTGGTATAAAAGAAAATTGATGGAGATCCCACGCTCCGTAGGAATAGGTACACGTAGGAATCGTACATGGGAACAGCACTTGCATGCATGTTCCTCAGCTGTTCGGGAAGATTTCATGATCTAGCAAGGCAAAGCGGCGCATTACGACAATAGACGTCCTGCAGTTCAAGTGACGAACGCATCTCTCAGCCACCGTGGTGGACCTTCAAAGCCAGCAGAAATTTTGTTCAGCAATGTAGCACTGTTGAATTACCAAACAACACGCGCTCGACATTCTTGAAACGGGCCATCGGGCCTCACACATTACGTAGAGAGATAGTCGTACCAAATTTTGGCGACTGAAGGCCTATAGCTACACGTACGCTTTCCGGCGTCCGCGCGTTTACGCATACGCACATGGTGCGGGACAAATCGTTCGCTTCGAAGCACGGCGCGAGCACACATCTCTTCTCCAGACAAATATGGGTGCCACAAAAGTACGAGACAATGTCTTCCAAGGCGAAAATAGTGAGCCAAGTGGGTGCGCGCTGGCGCACGTCTTGTATAGTTCAAACCGCCCCATTTCTACCAAGGCGCGGCTTAGGGAATAGGCGTGGGAGCTAGCTTTCGCGCACTGGCAAATGTACACCCGCCGACAAAACGTTCACGGACCACGCGATCTCCAAAAACGTTCAATTCCGGAGAAGCCTGAGGCAGTAGCCAGAAAAACTGTATATGACAATATCGTTAGATCATTCTGGTCGAGGCCCGAAATTCAAATACCAGACTGCGTTGTGAGGTTGCGGACATACTCAGATCTTTTTTTTCTCAGATCTTGTGCCCCGCAATATTTTGTCGCCGGGAGTACGCGTAGTCTGGCCTTAACACATCCCACATTTTCTACCGTCATCGTTGGCTAGAAGATGTGTGCACTCCGAGAGAGAAAATTTGCCTGGAGGGTCCATATAATCGCTGTCGCAATAAAAAATCACATGTCTCATGGCAACCCAGTATTTCTAAGCCCATCCTCCAAATGCCTACTTCAACGCGATCCCTTGTACGATCTCTATGATGCAGTTTGTTCATAGAGTTCACGGGTGAAATATTTCAATGAGCAAGACACTTCTTTATTGAACTGGAGCTATGTATTGACGGACATATCGATCTGCACACACCACTAATAATAGGTAGCGTGAATCGACAAACCAAAAGTGTTTTGTCACATGTTTTTGTCTTCCGTTTCGACTGTTCGCGCCGCAACATTTACATATGAAATGGACACGCTGAGAAACCAAAATTATATGGAAGTGTGCTTAATCGAAGAAGCGCGGTCGCCAGACCCTATGTTTCGTAGTTGCAATGCAGACAATGAGAGCAACGCTAAAAAGTAACAAAAAAAGCAACAACAGCACAAGTTAAGCGCTCAACGTAATTGCATTCTTATTCATTTCACTGTTCGCACGGAGTTCTTTGTGAGTGTGAGCGCAGGCCTCCAAGTGTCTACTTCAACACGATACCTTCTACGATCGCTATGATGCAGCTTGTTAAAGCTCGCACAGGTTCACACATATGGTTTGATTTTTAGTTCGCACCCGGCTCTTAGTTCAGAACTTCCTGTCTTTTGACGTCCACCCCTCCTTCCTGTCCGTCCTGTCTTGTATCTTTCTATAAGCCATTTCGTAGGTCCTGGCAGTTCTTGTTTCGTCGCTGAGTGTGTCCATAAATATTCTTTCTCGCCTTGGTCCTCGAGAAGCAAACAGTCATGTCAGTTCGAATTTGGCGCGAAGGATGTCTTGGAAGCTTCCTCATTCTTTGTCATAATACCACCTGCAGGATGGTAAGACGAGCCATATTTCTTAGCTTTCGACGAGAAAACTTGCCGGTAAGCCATGTTTCTCTTGCATATTTCTGGTAATCACCTGGCACGTATCTCGACAGTTCATCGATGCTAGAATTTGTTCACTTCAGTCCTGAACCTTTTAAGCCCTCTCCTTGTTAGCCGAGATTCCGCTTCATGTACTGGTACGCATGTTATTTATTTTAGTTTCAATTTCCCATCCTAGAAATACATGCCAATGAATGTGTCCCAAAAAGACTGTCATACGTTGTTATCGAGCAAAGTTCCTTGCATAGTTCCTTCAACAGATGGAACTTGCGTCATGCGGCAGTGGAACAGGATTGTATAAAATGTATCATGGGGCGCTTGGCTACGCTGTATTTGAAGAGAAGCAGCTTGCTTGCTTTATTAAAATTATTATTTATTAGTTTTCTTCTTATTATTTTTATTATTTAACATTATTTATTAGAACGAAGGAAGACGAAGTGATTCTGTGATAGAAAGCTTGTACTTTTGTCTCCGCTTTTTCGCTTTGTTTCCCTGCATTTCTGGGAGCTGCCGCTCCCTCCTTGCGGCATTGGATGAAGAGATCTGCGAGGACTTTCCTGATGTGCAGCCGTCAGGTCGGCTAGCGTCCAAGAAACTTGCAAGTGCGTCAAGCGATACAGACAGCGAGGCCACTGAGATATGTTCCGACAGCTTCGACTCGTCGGACGATGACGTTCACGTCGTCGTGAGTAGATCAGCGAAAAGAAGACTACTGTACGCATCTTCGTTGCCATGTGCTTCTACCATGAAGAGCGCACCGCTGCGCTGGCCGCACACTGTGCTCTTTATGCCCGTGGACGAGGCGACCAATTTGCGGGTCCTCAACAGGCAGGTCCTCTCTTCGTTACTCGAGAGAATCGCAACAAATGAGGTTAAAGAAGTGCGAACAAACTCGCAGAAAATGTCCTGGCAGTTGATGTCTTACATCGCAGCGCCCTACAAGACCAGCGTAATATAACTGATATCGACAATGTACAGGTGCGATCAATGATCCCTACAGGCGGCGATGGTACTGCGGGCGTCATTAATGACGTCGACGTTGCCATCCCTAATGCCAACGACAAAAGGCAATTTCCTTACAAGAATTTTCATACTGGGAATCACGCGCTGTGTGAAGATTTTTTTTGACGGAGACAGCCTTCCTTCCCACGTCAAAGTAGGACATGTCCGCCATCCAGTACGACCATTCTTACCGAAGCCCCTCCAGTGTTTCAAGTGTTGCAAGATTGACCACATGAAGGGTGTCTGCGTGAACAGCGTCGTGTGCCCGTGGCCCTCTGAGTCCCATTCGGAAGACACCCGCAGCACATATGTTCTAAAGCGCCCTAACTGCAGTGGTCCTCACAAGGCCTCATCAAAGGATAGCCCGCGGGTGCGGAAGGAATTCGCTATTCTAAAACGAATGGTGCGGGACAATTCAACGCATCGAGAGGCTGCTGCCGCTGTTCGGCGACGTCGGTATCGACACCGAGAACGTTCACGAAATTCCGAAACTGCAGATAGGTATACACGCCAGCTACCGTCAGAAGGACTGCCGCATCAGCGCACTGCGCCACCACGACAGATACAAGGAAAGCAAACAAAGCGGAGAGTCTCACCCGTCCTGAAGCATGGCCTGAGCTACCGAGGGCCCAACTCCCTGCTAAGTTACCTCAAAACGCACATACTTCGACGGCTTCGGCAAATGTTGCAGCGACGCTGGCTGATGATCTCCAGGTCATCAACACTCTGCGGTCGCTCACGAATGCCATTCTCGTTATACTTACCACCATGAAGTCTTCGTCTGCGCAAAGCGCGCTACAGGAGCTGGACGCTTTGAGTCCAGTACTTGCAGCACTTGGTTAAAATCATGGCTCTCCAGAAGCCGTCGTTTCGTGACGAGGTCCAGAACGCGTCGATATTTCAGTGGAACGCCAAAAGACTGAAGGCACGCATGTCGGACTTTCGGCAGTTTGGGTTCACGAATAAGTTCCCAGTCATTGTTATCTGCGAGCCTCTATCAGATAACACCAGACTGTCCGGGTATGAGTGTTTCATGCCCGCCACCCACGGAGAATGCAGCAAGATCATCGTATTCATGCGATGTGATCTTACGTGTGTCTATCATCCAGTGTCACCTGACCAAGAAAACCAATACGTATGTCTGACAGTGAAGAAAGGCAAGCGCACTTTCACATTAATTGGAGCCTACATATCGCCCTCAAGTCGGTTGGACTGCGAGAGATTACGGCGAATCACGATGACTCCGCAGCCTTTGGTGATTACTGGAGATTTTAATGTCCACCACCATCTCTGGGGAAGTTCTAAGATAAACTCGAGAGGCAGAAGATTAGTGTCATTTGCCTACGAACAGGAACTGCGCTTGTTAAATGACGGAAGCCCCACCTCTCTGCGTGGAACTGCCTACTGTAGTGGCCTGCACCTCACCTTTGTTTCATGCTCGTTCACTAGAAAGGTCAGGTGGTCGCCGGATATTGAAACGCGGGGAAGTGACCACCTACCCACTTATCTTAGGGTTGAAGGGTTGAAGGACTTCAGGTTAGACGGTGTCACACAATGTGTCGACTGGCCAATGTTCAAGTCAATTGTCGAAGACTGCTGTCGTGATGACTTGTCCTCTAGCCCAGAAGACATCATAAAGGGTGCCCTAGAGGCTACGAAACATTTGTTTCTGAGAACGTACGCACGCACGGAATACGACATTGAGCCAGAGAAGCTTCGTGCAATTCGTCAACGTGTTGGGCTGCTGAGCACGAGGTCGCGGGATCGAATCCCGGCCACGGCGGGCGCATTTCGATGGGGGCGAAATGCGAAAACACCCGTGTACTTAGATTTATATGCACGTTAAAGAACCCCAGGTGGTCGAAATTTCCGGAGTCCTCCACTACGGCATGCCTCATAATCAGAAAGTGGTTTTGGCACGTAAAACCCCATAATTTTTTTTTCATTTCGTCATCGTGCAGGGCGAAGATACAGGCGCACGAAGGCTCTACGTGACTTGAGGTTGGCCAGAAGAACTCAAAAGAAAATTCAGCGTCGCATGGAGAAACTTCCATCGGAAAGATGGAAGTCATTCTGCGAATATTTGGATCCACAAAATCCTTTGTCTCACATACGGAGAACTGTTCGTGGTCTCCGTGGAACCCCTTTGGCCCTTCACCAACGATGCAGCGAGATTGACGTAGCGGAAGCTTTCTGCAGGAGCATTGCTGGCGAAACTAGTTCCACTGGGACATCGACGCTCCACCACTCACCGATTTCACGCGACCCCCGCATGCATAGTCCTTTCTCCATGGACGAGCTCGAAGCTGCACTGGCGCTGTGCAAGCGTTCATCTTCACCAGGACCCGACGGTATAACCTACCGTGCCCTATGTAATCTTGGCGAAGAGGCTCGGAAAGTGTTCCTGCTCTTGTTCAACAGCTCCTGGCAGACAGGTACGGTTCCCCAGGAATGGAAGACCAGTCGCCTAATTCCACTTCTCAAGCCTGGCAAGTCGCCTGTAGACATTGCATCATACCGACCAATTGCGCTTGGCAGTTGCATCGGAAAACTAATGGAAAGGATGGTCCTGGCACGGCTAGAATGGTACCTCGAACATAACCAGGCATAGCCCGATGCGGTGGCCGGTTTCAGGCGTGGCCGTTCTTCCATAGACAACGTTATCGACTTGGTGACGTACGTCGAGCACCAGAAGTCCTGCAAAAGATTATGTGCTGCCCTGTTTTTGGATGTAAAAGAAGCGTACGATAACGTAACGCACGAAGCGATTTTCAATGCGTTAGAGGAATTAGGACTTGGCGGCAAAGTCTGTTTCTGGATAAGAAGCTATCTACATAAGAGATGCTTTTTCGTACTTACCGAGGATGGCTAGACCTCCCACCATTACAGTAACCGTGGGGTGCCTCAGGGTGGAGTACTCAGCCCAACGCTCTTCAGTCTAACACTCATTGGACTTGCCGATATCCTGCCAGGGACCGTTAGGCTCTCCATCTAGGCCGACGACATTTGCATTTGGACGTCGCCTGTGATGCGACAGCAGCTTCGCGTGCGGCTTCAGAAGTCACCCACTTTAACACCATCCTACCTTCAAGATCAAGGACTTCATATATAATACGAAAAGTGCGCAGTCGTGGCATTTATCAGGAAATCAATGTCTCCATACGTGATATCCGTCAACAGACAACTGATCTCGTACAGCACGAGTCAAAGATTTTTGGGGGTGGTCATTGACAAAAATCTCTCCTGGACCCCTCATGTGAATTATGTGAAAAAACGCCTGACAGGAGTCTGCCATATGTCTAAGTTCCTTGCCGGAATGTCCTGGGGAGTGCCAATGCACTCTATCCTGCAACGGTACAGGGTCCTCTTTATTGTATTCCTGCGGTACAGCCTACCGGTCATGTCCAATACCTCAAGAAGTAACCTGAATATAATCCAAAGCCCTCAATATATGTCTTTGTCTACCACGGAGTGCGTCGACGACTGAAGTTATTGCAGTCGCTCAAGATTCCACTATTAAAACGCACATTAGCATTGAAACAATGCGTGTGCACATAAGACACTTCGCCCGTACCTCTACCCACCACCTAGCAAGTCTCCCAGTAGATAGGCCCCACACGACATTCAGTGCGACTCTCTTCGTGCACCGTGCCTCTTTCAGGTCAGGTTACACACCTGCAGCAAGGCCTTCCATTCCTCCATGGTGTATGCGCCGTACTCAAGTGAACCTTACGATTCCAGGACTTTAGAAAAAGTCGGACTTGCCATAATCAGCGCTCAAGCAACTAACTTTACTTCTCTTGTACGAGAAATATAGGGACTGCACACACGTCTACACTGATGGATCAGCTACGTCAACGAGTTCCGGTGGCGCTGTAGTTATACCAGCAATGAGAATAACCAAGCGGTTCAAGACTTCCCTTGTCACTACGTCTACAGCTGCAGAGCTCGCGGCTCTCTGCGACGCGCTTCAAGTGATAAATGCTGAAAATCCTAGAAAATGGGAAGTCTTCTGTGATTCAAGGCCGGCCTTGCAATGTGTGCAGTCATTTCTCCGACATGGAACTCACGATCAGCTCACGTGCGAAATCGCGGAACTTGTCCATCACTTAAGAGAAAAAGGCCATGATATCTCTTTTGAGTGGGTACCGGGTCATTGCGGTATCATTGGAAATGATGACGCCAATGAGGCAGCTCGGACGTCAAACCAAGAAGACCGCTGCGTCCCCATTCCTCTCTCAAGGACCGACGCCGCGACACAACTTGGCATTCTAGCACGCACAATCTCCTTAGCAGAGTGGAATACCGTACATTCAAGGCGCACAAGACTGCACAGACTAAACCCGTCACTTGAACTCAGACCTCCAGCCGATCTGCACCGACGTGAAGCGTCTCTCCTGTGTCGGTTATGACTTGGAGTTGCCTTCACGAATGCCTACTCAGCACTAATTGGAATGGCTGATAGTCCTGCATATGATGTTTGCTGATGCGAGGAGAACATTGACCACTTATTGTGCCATTGTCCTCAATTTCAAGCACAAGGACAATCTTTGTCCACCACATTGAGGAAATTAGATGATCGTCCTGTGAGTGAACAGACAATACTAGAGCACCGTCCCGACCGATCATTGGCTCAGAAGGCAGAGAAGGCACTTTTGTGTTTTCTCAAAACTTCTGGTTTGCGCGAGCGGCTTTTGCTCAAGAGGTGCCCGTACACGTATCTACACCCTCTCTTTCCCTTCTTTTTCTTCCCCTTCTCCCATCCCCCAGCGTAGGGTCACCAACCAGACTATTGACTGGTTAACATCCCGGCCTTCCTGTATTCTTCTCTTTCTCTCTCTCTCTCTCTCTTTTTCTCTCCATTATTTGTTATTTATTAGCTTGCTATGCTTTATTAAAATTGACTTTTTCGTCAGGAGGCACACAAACCGACACAGCGTAAGCATATATAAGGTACATACAGTGGAATTGCCGTTGATTTTATTGTTCGTTTCGTTACGCCGTTGTCTTGGTAGAGGCTTTAAACCGCATTGATTTTTCTCGACATATAAGTCCATTGGCAAAAGTAGATTTGCTATTGCTCGTGCTTTCCAATGTTGTATATTGAGGATAATTTGGCGGGCAAAATTCAAACAGAAGCGGGCCACGCAATTGTCACGCACGTTACGGTGCTTTCAAATGCTATTTATGAAGTTGGCGTTACTTATCAGATTTTCCTGCGTTGGGTCATACACTGTAAATATATATCCGAGTTCTTTGCTGGGTAAGACAACCGATGGTTTGCAAGCACGTGTTGAGCAAACACGTGTAATGAGCAAGGTAGCTCATACATGGCTAGGGGAGAAACGCGTCTGCGTGAGCAAACCGTCGGTTAGCTTAACGAGTAACGAGTTCCCTAGCCTTAACGAGTGCTTTAACGAGTGCCTGAGCGTTCGCTCTTTCGCCTTTTGGGTCTTGTTTGTTATTTTTTTTTCTTATTTCAAATTGCTTTCGTGTAAATCCTTCCGCGCATGTGTTAGTATTGGCATTTCTGTCAATAAATGTCGTCAGTTGAAAGTCAACGCTTGTCCCGCCTGGTTGCTTTTCGCCCCTATGTGCTTTTTTTTCGCGCTCTTTACTGTCAGTATGAATCACCTCCCAGCCCAAGTCGCCAACTTCAGAAGACTACGTGTTTAGTGGTCAAGAAACCACGGAGGTACTCACGGTTGAACTACTGGCTGTCCAAATGATGGTATACGGGGTGATCTTTATTAACTTTTATGGAAATTTCAAAAAAAGATCGGACGTTGCACGTGACATAATTCAAGTCCTTAATTGAGCTGAATTGTTCAGAGAGACGGACGCTACTTGCATGAGAAATTGAAATACATATTCAACTAATAAACAAACGTTGACTAAATAACTTTCTTATTTGCAGGTATTAAAATTCACGAATTGTAGCCGGTGAATTTGCAGACGTGTCCACTTGGTATGAGTGTATTGAACCAAATGTTCCGCAAACATTATGCAAGCAATGAAAACAATGCTTAAAGCTAACCAAAAGAAGATCGGCAACAACAAAGGCAGGACACTCAATGTGATTGTTGTTATTCAAGCCACTGTTCACTCGGTTTTTCTTGTCAGGCAGCGAATCTCTACTTTAATTCAATGCGATCCCTCCTATACGATCACAATGGTGCGATTTCTGCGTTCGCCAAAGCATCGCTTACAGTATTTACTTTTTCATTTCGCGCTTTGTTGTGCGTCAGCAACTTCCGTCTTCTGTCCTCTTTTCTCTCCTGTCTACCATCTATATCTCGATAATAAATTTCGTAGGTTCTAGCAGTTTTTGTTTAAAAATAGCATCGTCGCTGTGTATCTGCACATATATTCTGTGTTTTCCCTGTCGTTGAGAAGTAAACAACCCTCACAGATCGGATTTGGCGCGAAGGGTCTTTTGGAACATCTGCCATTATTTGACGTAATACCATCTGCGGGATTTTGGGGCGAGCCTTATCTCGACGCTTTTGATGGCGCAATTTTCCTTTGGAGAAATCTTCTATCATCTAAATATCACACGCCTCTGCAGCTCCTTCGTGTTGGAATCCGCTCACTTCACTTCTGAATCTCTGAAGCGCGGCTCTTGTTAGCCGAGGTCCCCTTTCATGTACCGGCAAGCATGTTATTTATGCTTCGTTCGCCTTTACTCCATAGTAATAGATGGAAATACGTCACGAAAAGGTCATCATACGTTATTATTGAACAATGTTCCTCGTACAATTCGCTGAAGAGATCACTGGAGCATTCTCGTTATAGACAAGTTTAATAGAGTGGTTTACACTGCTTCACAGCGATTGAGTACCATAAACTTGAAGAGCAGTTTTGTTTCCTTTATATTTAGATTGTTTTTTGTTGTTGTTGTTGCCAGCTGCCATGCAAACTGATGGCATGGTAAACAAAGGCTAAGATGGCTTCCTTGTTTGGTTTTTTTTCAAGTGAAGCTTTCTTTGCCTCTTCCTTCGACTTCCCTGCTGCTGATGCTGTTGCTGCTGTAACGCCGGCTATGTCAGTACGTAGTTGAGACGGACGCCGCTTACGTTGGCCACGTCGGGACGAGGTCGAGACGTGGCCATGTCACAAAAACATAAAATGCAGGCGCTGTTGGTGTTTAGCGTCATAACATTTGTTTATGAGCTGTGATTCGCATAACTCCGAGGAATAACTTTGTAAAGAATCTAAGACAATGTATGCGCCACGTGGAGGGCCTGCGCGGTGGTGGTTCAGAATGAATATTGCGACGCCCGCGGTGTCGACAATGTTTTTTTTTTTTTGCGGCATGAGGCCCTTAACGCTATCGCGTTAGTACACGACAGGAGAAGCTCCTGTTAAGATTTATGCCGCGACACCTCTTCACAGCGGCCTCTGGACGCCGTAACCGGGCGTGACCCCTCACAAATGCGGTGCATTAGCTGACGTGTTTGTCTCCGTGCTCACCCGCAACAGCAGCGACAGTACAGGGAGGAGGTGGGGAGAATATTAGTAAGGGAATAAAGAGAGAGAGAGAGAGAGAGTAGGTGGTTCTGGGTTGTAGCTACAACGCTACAACCCAGAATGGCGCCGAAGTGTGCACTTAATGGCGACGAGAGCAAAGCTCGCATAAAGCGTCGAGTGGAGTAGCCAGGGTAACATCCCGTCGCCACTGTCGTATGCCATCGATATATCACCGCCAAATAACGTCAATACAAAGCTTCGCTTACATCGATTCCCACAGCATATCTGCATATTTTTTTTCATTGAGCCTTCGCATGTGTAAAAGCTTTAGACTGCGTGGATATTTCTAGATATACAAGTACATCAAGCAACGTATATCTTCCTTGGTTCGCGGTTTTTGAGATTTTATGTTGAAAGTTATTGAAGGAGTAAAATTAAATGTACAGAAGGAGGATCACGCAAATACTAAGAACTTTACACTGCTTTAGCAAAGGAATTTATAAAATCAACATTACTTTTCAGGTTTGTCCGCATTGGCACAGATAGTGCAAATAGTAAGGTACGAATATTGAGCAACCCGCCGTGGTTGCTCAGTGGCTATGGTGTTAGGCTGCTGAGCACGAGGTCGCGGGATCGAATCCCGGCCACGGCGGCCGCATTTCAATGGGGGCGAAATGCGAAAACACCCGTGTACTTAGATTTAGGTGCACGTTAAAGAACCCCAGGTGGTCAAAATTTCCGGAGTCCTCCACTACGGCGTGCCTCATAATCAGAAAGTTGTTTTGGCACGTAAAACCCCATAATTTTTTAATATTGAGCAGACAACAGATGACATACCCAACATTTCCATAAGTTATCGTTTATCACTCAGCACCTTAGCCCACATAAAAGCAAACGAAATAGCAAGGAGAAAGTGCTTTTACATTTATACATGATCTCCGAGCTAAGACCATCTATTCATTCATCCACCCCTCCATCAATATGTGCGTCAAGTAGACGTTAGCTAAGTAATATAATTTTCCTGCCGCTTGCTTAGGTTTCAGAATTTGACTCATCTTGTTTCAGGAAAGCAACTGAGAAATTTAATGCTGTGAAAACTCAGGTGTAACTGCGTTGGTGAAAAGCAACGCGTGAAACAAGGATCCGTATATGACAGTGTACTCTGACACAATAGGCGCCAGCGCAAGCAGAAACAATTTGATATTTGATTCACCATCCATATCTTATGCGATAACTACTTTGTGTGCCCGTAAACTATGAATGACATATCACAAATGACTAGCTTCGCGGCAGCATACTGTTCTGTGTTAAAACCAGACTTAAGACAGCTGAGACATTGCCCTCATTTAGCACTGTTTTCTTTACCACATTGCAGCGGTAATTACAAGCAGCGACCATACCCGAGCGTAGTTCTCTGCGATGATAAAGGGTGTAGAGTATATTTTGCTGCTGTAGTTTTATAATTCTTCTCAGAAAATATCTTCCCTCTAGGCTCACTGAAGTTAGCTGCTTAAATAGGAAATTATGCCTGAAACGCATCAACAGAGGATACATGAGAGAAGCGATATGACCCGGCATGTCCGCTACTGAAAATGTAGTAACTGCAGCTACAAGACTTCGAGATGGCCTGTTGCCAAATCCCAACGACTGTCCTTGACTGTTAACTTGGATCCAAAAAATATCCTGGACCAATTGCAGCGGCTACATCCTTTATTTTTACAATTTGCACTGAATCTTTAGGTTCACGCTCATTTTGCAGCATGGTATGGCCGGCAAAATAAAAGAAGTGCTTGCAGTCCCTCCCCGCACACCTACCTCCACAAAAGTAGAAAATGTTTCGTGCCGTCTAGGCAAGCCGTGTTTCAACCAACCGGAAGTTTTGCCATTGATGATGGGCTTCTTGACAACTTCCGGTGATTTCAAACCATCTGAATCTGAACGGCTTGGACGTGCTCCTAGATGTCGTTGGCCTTGCGGTCGAGTTCAGATAATGCTAGAAGACAGCGCAGTAGTGCATTTATACTCTAATAATTTTCGTAATTCCTATTTAATAAGGTATTTCGGATAAAGATATGGTGCATCTGATGAACCTTTGAAATTCATATATCAGCGTTCTTAAAACATATTTCCTCCCAAGTTTCATTACCAGCGCTTTAACTTCCCGCTTACCTTTTAGCATTATTAGTCCACAACTTTTTTTTATGTGTGGCTAAATCCTCTGCAATTTCTTCTGAAAGAAAGCTCATCCGTAAGATTTGCACGCCCGCAGTTCACGTTGCTTAGCTAGAAGAAGGATACGCAGTTTCGCCAGTATATTTTCAATCAACAGTATGGATACACAAGTCTCCGATAAAAAAACGCAGTGCACTTTTTGTCACGTTAAAGAACACCATGATGTCAAAGTTAATCCTGAGTCCGCCACACGGCGTGCCTCATATTCTGATTGTGGTTCTGGCATATTTAATGCATGCGAGTTCATTCGTGTTTTACAGTCGTTAAATACATTTGTGTTTTCATTTCGGAACATATTGAGGCAAAGAATGAGAAACTGAAATAAGTGCACCGACTGGCAATGGGCCAGTACCGTGAGTGCCATCGCAGAAGGAGGGCAGCATGGGAACGCTGGCATGACGAGCGACAACTGAGCCAGCTGTGGAAGACGGCTATGAACGCGCGAGCAGTGGCTGCAAACGCGTTGGCTCGGTTAGGGAGAGAGGCGCCAACGAGCCAGCTATGCTAGAAAACGTCGATGAACGTGCGTGCACTGGCACGAGCCATTGCTGACGATGATAGTTTTTGCTCACACAGATTTGTTGACGGACCCGAAGAATGCTAGGCAACCTCGCCATAATCTGCTTCGCTGTAATAAAGATTTGGTCGTTAGCTGCGCTTGTCTGTTCCGTCCTTCCTTACGTGCGAGCCATTGCGCTAACATTTATTGCGATAGCAATTATATGGACGCTCCAGGGGCATTTTTTTTTGCCGTTGGCATCAAAGGACCCAAGGGCCATAACACCGTCGCCGCGCGTCGTAGGTTGTATGTTAGAGTGAAAGCACGTGAGGGAAGCCGACGATCGCGGCTCAATCTCGCGCGCGAAGGAGAAAGCGCGGTGCGAAAGGCCGTGGGGGTACCGTAGGCAAGGGGTGGGCAGTGTCGTGCTCCGGCGGCAGCTGCGCATTTCGCACTTCGCGACAGGGCGCAATGGGAACTGACGATCGCGGCTCGATCTCGCGCGCCATATACGGAGGAAAGCGGGGAGGCTGTGCGGAAAGGAGGGGGGGCAGCTTCGGCTCCCGCCAACAAGGGCGTAATTTGCAACGCCGCGCGCGGTCGCGCGCGCCGTATAATGAAAGGATCTGCGGGCGGCTGATATATTTGTGCGCGCTGTGTTCTCGTTGCTCTTGCGCTGAAGGGATAGACCACACGAACGTCACTTCGCTCGCTGCTGCTGCCGCGCTTGCTCACACAAGCGTCCTGCGTCCACCGCTTTGCAGCGAGTGACCACGCTCACAGAGTGTGATGTGTTCATGTATTATTGTTCGACCTCGCACTATGCTTGTTAATCAGTTCGCAAGTGAGTGATTCTAAGTTTGTAAGGTCCATAAAACTAGTATCCTTACTTCACATAGCTGTGTACTTAATTGCTATCGCAGCTTCGTCTTTCCAACAAAACTGCAACTTTTTTTCTGATTGAGCCATACTTCAAGTGGGCCAAATGCAATCGCTTCTCCAAATTATCTGATGAGTTGTGTCTAGCAAACCGCCTTCTTCTGTTTTGCTCGTATTTGTGTTTGGGGCCAATAGCAAATACATCAGAACAAAATTCAAACTCACGTTATTTTGTGCTTTCTTTTTTTTTCTTACAAAGCTTCTGCTCTGGGCAGCCACTGCGCATATCACGAGGTGTGCGTGTACTCCGTGGCCCACTCGTCCTGTCAGAACAGCAAGTGCCGCTGCATTGAAGGTCATGAGCCCGACGCTGAATCCAGAAAGTGCACACCAAGTGAGTAGTGAGCATTCACTGAAGTGTTCGCGTATTTAACCGGAAGAGATATACGCGTGCGTGCCTGTCAGCAGTCATCTCAGGTTGCTGTTGAAAAGAAGTTTTTCCTCTGAGGTCCTACCAAATTTATTGGAGTTAAGAAGTGGTTGTGGATGACAACCACAAAACCAATTTTAGTATTACATAGTAAATACAAAATTCTAGGTACATACGAACTGTTTCTTGGGAGCGGATATTTCATGTAGGTTCTCAACTGTTTCTACGCAAAAGACATTTTAAATAATAACGCTGAAAAATCTCGCACGCAGAAATCAAATTTCAAGCTTACGGTTCTGTTACTTAGCAGAAACACATTCGCGCGAGCGCACAACACAGACGATAGCAAAGTACTGGGAAATGCAAACATTAGAATACATATGGGGGACAAAAAAAAAAGTATGCAACGCAATGCTATATATAGAGAATACTTAAATTAGTAATTGGCGATGAGGACCTTTGCAGAACTCGTGGAAAGTAATAATTTGCTCTGTAATATATCTTTTGCGAAATCGGCAAGAACTTATTTTCCCAGCACGGAGGGAAGAATAAACGTTGCTGAACTTCCAATTGAACTTTTATTTACCTTCACAAGGTATATAAGAGGACTGATGAGGAAAACAAACAATAAAGTCATTCATGTATCTACATTTGCTGTGGTTCAATTTTGGTGCGAGGATGTTCTTGTTCCCGGCCATTTTAGTGCAAACAGTGTGTATGCAGCCCGGTGTTTAAGCGTTCAGGTATCATTTGTAAGATGCAAGATACAGTGGCACGAGAAATATTAGAATTATGCCTTCATTGTCGAATAAGTTGGGGAAGAGAGAGAGAGAAACAACTTTACTGGTCCATTATGAAATGAAACGCGTTAAGCGCCTGATGGGGTGGGAACATTACATCAGCGCTCCGGCTGTTACGCTGACAAACAAGTAAAATGAATGTTTTAGCATTCTGATCGGAGGACTGCGAATTCAGTTTTCAGACTTCAGACTTCGATGCAGATTTCCTGTGTGTTCTTGTCATCAGTCCAATGTAAATAAACATTTAGTTCGTAGTTCACAAATTCAGCCTGTTCTTTGCGCGTTGTCACTATAAATGTCCACCAATTTGCCGCACACTAGCAACCAGTATCTCAGCTGAGAAGCCGTGTAAAATGTTAATTTTCTTTCCGTACAGCCTTACATAGTAATACGTGTTGTCTTTTATTCCGAATATTGTGCAGTGTTCAGAAACTCCCATAAACAACGTTTTCTGAACAAAAGTTCTGCCTCGAGCATTCGGCAGAATTTATCTTTCTCTCCTAAATGAAAACAGTTTTATTCTAATAAGTTGACCGATTGCCTAATGAGATAATTTGTGTGCTTTTGACTACCACAGGCTTAACAGCACTAATTAAGAGGTAGCCTTCACTCCTCAATTTCTTGCGAGGGGCACACTATGGTTCATAGCAATAGGCATTTCAACTAGCTTGTTTCGCACTCTGTGGAGTGAGAGAGCAAAAAGGACTCAGGCTGCTGATACTTCGCTCCATTGTACCTCGCTGAAACAAAACGCCTACCATCTGTATTAAACCAGCAGTGGCACTGCTAAAATATTAAACACCGTATGCGTCTATGTGCCGCGTTGGATTACTTAAATTTGCCAGTGATTGTCAAGCCGTAAGCTCGATTTTAAGGTGTGGTGACCAGATCCAGATGGACTCGGACTTTACAAACTGCCGTCGATCGAGTATCGCAAGAATTTAGAAAGAAAATAAAGGCACCAAATTGGAGCCCCAAGCACTATACTGCGTCGCATTTCGCATAGCTCTTGGGTTTCTGTGTAATGGTGAATCCGCTTAATCAATTGGCGCAATCATCTCTATGCCTTGACGTGGAATTTCCTTTCTTACAAAGCGTATGTTGCGTGTGCGCTTTTGCAAGAAACTGTTAAAGCAGACAGCAGGTGCATCATGCCCCCAACTCATCATACACGCGTCAGGCGAAACGTATAGCGCACGAGATAGGACGCGTGGTTAAAGTAAAAAAAATGACCAATCTTTCCCCTACCGGAAAATGGGGGTCAGCGATCGCTTGTCCTCCGTGCACCTGACCTTCGTCACGATTAAGAAGCCCACAGTAATGGTGCCGGATTAATTCGGCCTACAGCTCCCTCAGCTCGGGATCTCCTTCTCGTCGCTGTCGGATTGTCTGGGCTCAGGTGGCTCTAACGGCTGGATCGGCGCGCCGACGGCGAACCGTTTCGCGGGCGAGTTCTCGCCGACGCTCGTCGAAGGCTTCCAGTTCTTCTGGGGAACGCACAACGCGTGGTCGTCCTATCCGTTTTCCGAGAATAAACTGAACGGAAACAAAGCGTTCACAGCGCACGCCAAACCCTATCCTGCCCTTTTCCTCCCCGTAAGATGCGAAACCGCTCTGATTGGTTGCGCGCGTGGCGTGAGCGCGCCCCTGTGCAGCTGGTATCCTTGCTCATGACTCAAGCTCCAGCGCTGATGCAGCTGTCAACTCATCAAAGCGCCTTTTTCCGCGTCTGCTCTGCTTTGGGAGCAACTGGGATTTTTTTTTTGCCTGACCTCAATGCCACTGAAACTTGTGAGTGAATACAAGTTTCGCTTGAAAATAGAAGTGAGGTTGGAATTGCCCACGCGGATTTCTGTACGCGAATAGATGTTCAAAATGAAAACAGAATCTATTTTCTCTTCCTGTGCTGCTTCAGGTGATGTTTCTAAAGAAACGTGTCTATACGTGCATATTTAAGAGACGTAAACCGTATATACGTATACGAGAATTTGAAAAGTTGTTGCGAGATATATAAGGCGAAAAAGAATAAAAAGCCACAACTTTGGTGCGTAGCAACCAGCGAAATAGTAAAAGGATAATAAGTGCAGAAGCACATATTAGCAGCAGTACCTTGGGTAGACCTTGGGGGTGCTATTTTACACATTGCCTGTTGTGCAAATTAAATCCTCCTGCTTTAAATTCCTTCAACTCAAGAATATAAAATGAAGTATTTGCCGTGGCGGAACACAGGTATTGGTCGACAACACAGAAAACACGCTTTCAAATTGTACATGTCGCACCTCCTAATGAAATACTTTGAATCAATAAATCTTGCTACCTTCACTCCATGTAACAACAGTTCTCAAACGAACCGATTTCTTGGAACAGAGCGTGAGCTCTGTGAACATAGAGAAATGTCGCATGTATTGGCATTATTGATTTGTTTCACAGCATCCACCTACTTAAAGCATCGTGCGACTCTAGGCTTCGTGCCGTTCAAAGCGCTACGGAGGTCAGCACGTCCTGCTCTATAAAGACAAGTGAACAAACGTTGAAAAATCGTATATATTGTCACGATTTGTGTCTCGGTATTGATCTCAGAAAGCAAATAATCTGTATGCTCAGGCGCGCATAGAAAAGTTCTAGCCGTCGAAAGTCGAAATGCGTGGGTCACCTTACGTTTGTACAATGGAAAGTTTGAGCCGGACCGGTGTTCACAGAGCAGCCCTTCTGTTTAGGACTTTGTGGAGACCTCACTGCATCTATCTGAATAAGTTTGCCATTGCCCAGGTCTTCAAATTTCTCTGCGGGAAAAACTCGGGTGCACCAGTTCATTCCATGATGCAGCTTTACAGGGTACTGTTTCTCGGACTTCTACGTTACAGTCTACCAGTGCTGTCAAATGCATGCAAGACAAACTTTCGCGCTTTGGAGAGCATACAAGGCCGAGGCCTACACTTGTGTTTAGGGCTGCCTCGGTGCACCTCAACAGCAGAAACAATTGCCATCGCGGGAGACCATGCGATCCAGACACATGTATCTGTCAACTCTCTCAGAGCGCACATTCGCCATCTGTCAAGGATCCTGGACCATCATTTGGCCTCCCTACCAGCTGAGAAACCTCAGGCGACCTTTTCAAGAGTGATTAGCACTCATCAAGAGTGCATACCGTAATCTTTTACACCGGCGGCGAAGGCTTCATCTCCCCTGTGGGGCCTGCGACAGCATCAAGTGAATTTTGCTAATCCTAGTATTACACAAAATTCCAATCATCCATCGCCGGCTCTGAAGGAACTTACGCTACTGTTACAGCACCTGGCGTATCATGACCTCATAAATACATATATATATATAAATAAATATATATATATTATATATATATATAATATATATATAATATATATATAATATAATATATATATATATATATATATATATATATATATATATATATATATATATATATATAATATACCCATGGTTCAACCTCAACTACCAGCTCAACTGCCGCATTCGTCGTTCCAGCTTAGCAGGTTACAGTTAAATTCAAATTGTCACATATGACTACTTCTACGCTGGCAGAACTTGCAGCTCTCCATGCCACTATTATGTACGTCACGGAAGAGCCAACAGAGAAATGGGTCGTATTTTGTGATTCTAAGGCTGCTCTTCACAGTATAAAATCTGCATTACATCACAGAACTTACGAGCAGGTGATAACTGACATCAGGGAAGTGAACCAGCATGCTCTGGAAAGAGGGCACAACATTATATTTCAATGAATTCCTGCTCACTGTGGCATCGTCGGCCACAACCTAGCTGGCAAGGCTGCCCGGTCTGCCCTCGAAGATAACTAGCTGCGTCCTACACCTTTGGCGACGTCGGACGTTGCCAGGGAACTTCGCCTACTTGCACGCAAAAAGTCGCAAGATCTCTGGAGTTCAAATACCTTCAATTGCCGACTGCATAAACTGGACTGCCATCTAGCCTCTCCCGTGGCAAAACAACCTTGCTGTACCGCTTGTTGCTGGGAGAGGTGCTCACGAAAGCATACTCCTATCTTTTACGAATGACCGAGAGCCCGATGTGCGACTCCTGTGCTTGCGAGGAAACCATCCAGCACCTATCGTGTACCTGCCCTCGCTGCGATGTCCAACGCCTCTCTCTGCGGGCAACTTTACACCGTCTGGAATCAAGACCGTTCAGGGAGTCAAAGATAAGGGCACAGTGGCCACACCCGTCACTGGCCCGAAAATCGTTTCGTGCACTAGTACAATATTTGAGGTGCACCGGCTTAAAGGGACACTAAAGCGATACAATAAATCAGTTTAGACTAATGCAGCATTGTTTGAGAACCCTGCAGGCCGTCATTTCAAAAAGGTAGTTTGTTTATTAGATGAGTAAATTAAGTGCCAAGTACCAGTATTTGAATTTCGCTCCGAAATCCCAGCGCCGGTACGTCAGCGTGACGTCACGGATTCCAAAGTATGTTTTCGGATTTGGGCCGCATTGGCTGAATAAAGGTTCCCGAAGCTTGTCACGTTTGATATTTGGTTCCTTTCGAACAGAATGTAGTCAATCTGTGCCGCTATATACAATTACTGGCCCTAGAAGATGCCATCAGAATCCAAGACGCCACAGTCCCCAGGTGCGGGAACTTAAGTAGGCGTCGCCACCTGTATTTCGTTTTTGCGCTTTTTCTGGCTTACTAAACGTCTTAGCGTTGTAAGAGTGGTGTTTTTTGGGTTGTCGAACGGTTATTTACTGATGCAGAAGAAATCATTTTTCTCTTAAGTGTCCCTTTAAGAGACCATTTATAGTGTCCCTGTGTATAGTGTCTCTCCCACACACACTCCGTTCTTACTCGCTCCTTTTCTTCCTCTTTCTATTCCCCCTTCCCCCACCCCCAGTGTATGGTAGAAAACCGGGTGCTCTTCTGGTTGACCTCCCTGCCTTTCCTGTCCTTGCTTTCTCTCTTCCTTTCTTCCTGGATACCTTTGAAGTAGCAGAAGGCTAACACATACAAAAAAGTGCCTAAGTTCATTGTTGGACATTTTCTTCTCTTGATTAATTACAGTTTGACGCCTTTCTCTATAGAGCTAAAGCGTAGCGCCGTATACAAATCGCTTTGTCACGGTTATATCTTCCTAAAATTTGAGCAGGAGACATTGTATCTGTAGTACGAAGTATGAGCAAGGCTAATGTACAATCCTTGTTCGCGGTCCATGGCGTCGTCATTATCGTTTTATCAACGTTTCCTGATATTTCCACGACGCAGTGAACTGCATGGAGGACATTGTACTCTATTACTTTAGTACGAACCCATTAATTTGTCGGTAAAGGTGTAGCGTGCACATTAATCTCTGGTGATATTTGTATCAGTCAGAAGGTAACCTTCTCTTATTTTCAACTAAATATTAGCGCTTAAAGTTATCCTAAACTGTCTACCTTATAGGTCCCCTAAACAAGCCGTACTGCGCTATCTGTCGCAGACCATCTTAGTAAATGTGTTGAAGGGGAACAGCTGTGAGACGTGGATGCACGTTATCATTGGGAGAGCAATTATATGGACACTCCAGGCGCATTTGTGCCGTCGTGGTTGCCATCGCCGTCGCTGTCGGCAGTGCCGGGACGTTCCGTATAAATTCGAAGAGCGATAACATCGCCTTAGCGCACCGTGTGCTGTATGTGCGAGTGAACGCGTGCGAATGTGGACCGACGAAGGTGGCTCAATCAAGGACAGCCCCCTAATTTGGCTTAACCTAATTTCCAATGTGAACAGGAATCAGTTGGTGTATACTGTGTAGGTCTGCGGCACACGCGCGCCATAGCTCGAAATGCCTGATTCCAATTAATAAGTACCTTTCTTAGGCATCGAGGTTGCATTTTTGTGTAAGTATTACATTACCACGCTCGTCGTTTCACCGAAATGCAGTGTTAAACAAGCCCTTTAAATATTTTATGCGCATAGTGTACTATGGTGCGCGCTTTCCGTGGTGGGGAACTTGTGCTACTACAAATTTTAACAAATTTCTACCAAGGTTCCTGACTTCAATTAAATTAAATGTCTCAAATGGCCTGGACGAAGGTTAGCTTGCGGAGACACGCTACAAAAGGCTGTGCAGAGAGGAGCCACCTTTACACCGTTTACCATCCATTTTAAATATGTTAATAGAGAGTATATTGTGTAGCTGTTGAGCCTTCTCTTGCATTATATAGGATGTTTCTTGAGATATAGTTCGATATGATGCATTTCTGTCAAGAACCTTTTGGAAGTCTCATCTTTGAAACGAACGCGGCGAGTATGAATAAACCCCATACTTTTTGAACTTGTACAAGATGAATAACAATTCTTAAATTTGAGCTTTAGGAAAATCATGCCAATATAAAAAACTGACTATATGCAGAAAAAGGTGGTAAAGAAACTGTATGCAAGAAGAAAAGTTTGTTTGATCTCGAGTCTCAGTCTTGCTTTGTAGAATGGGACTATACGCGGTGGCGAACCAGTGGGGACGTACAGCACCTTCCTTCTTCTTCTTATTATGAGTTTTGATTCTTATCGTTACCTACGTTTAAATGCTTTCACCGTGGGGATAGCTTAAAAACAGCTGCATAGTGGTGGTGTCAGTCAATCATTGCTATTCATTCATATTATGATTTTCTCTTCTAACATCGCTAGATGCGTCCAAATTATGCTCACTAAGTACTGCAGAGCTTTGTGCGGTATATGCTGGAGTAAAATTTCGCGGATACGCCCACAGCAAGCTTTTTATCAGCAATAACTTTCTCCATTAATTTTAGAGGTTGCGTTTCCGGGTGATGGATGGAGTGACACGGCTTTTCTTCATCTTTTCTGTTTCGAGGACGAAACAGGAAAGAGCTGTGTTGATGACGACGCAGCTGTGTTGATGACGACGAATCGGCCACGACGGCATCACGACGACAGCTTGACAACAAATGCACGACCACCGTATAACGAAGACTGTATGACGACAGTCGGATGACGATATGACAGCGAACGTAGGGCGACCATGGTGTGACGACGACGGCATGGTGAGAGTCGGATAATGTACTTAGGATGACGACAAATGTATGACGATGACATAGTTACGACTACGGCACGACAACAGTACGTGGACAATTCGATATTAAGGATTGCAGCATGAGAAATGTGTGACAACGACAGCGTGAGGAAGATGGCATGAAACCAATGTATAACCATAATGAGGTGACGACGACGGCGTGACGGGAATCATATGATGAAGCTGGTGTGAACACTATGGAAAGACCGCCGCGGCAACACCACAAGAGTGTGACAATGAATGCATCACGAGTGTAAGACGACATTGGCGTGACGAAGATGACATGTCTAGAGTCGTATGACGAAGTTGCAATGACGACTATGCAATGACCACGACTGAATCACAACCATGAGTACGCATAGTGGCCCACAGTACTTGCTGAATTGGGTGGCGTGAAAGGGGTGACAATGAATTCATGGCAACATTTTGACGATCACAGCGTGACGACGACAGCTCAATGAGAGTCGGAGGATGAAGCTGAAATGACGGTGATGCAACGTCCACGACAGCATCACAATCACAAGCGCTTACCACGTGGCCTAAGCTATTAGACAACTTGATCTCCCATTAGACAACTTGATCCATTGGGCTAACGTCACAGGCGTGACGACGACGGCTTCATCATCATCGTCACCATGCTTGGCCTATACTTATGCCCCCTGCAGGACGAAGGCTTTTCGGAGCGATCTCAAATTGCCCCTGTCTTGCACTAGCTTATTGCAACTTCTTGCGCTTGGAAATTTCTTAATTTGATTACCCTACCTAATTTTCTGGCACCCTCGACTGCGCTTCCCTTTCATTGGCACCCTTTATGCAACTCTAATACTCCACCGGTTATCTACTCTACACACTAAATGGCCGGTCCAGATCTATTTAATTTATCCTAATGTCAACTATAACATCGGCTATATCATTTGCTTTTAGATCCAGACCGCTTTCTTCCCGTCTTTTAAAGCTACGCCTCACATTTTGTATGCCATCGCGCTTTGTGCGGTTCTTAACTTGTTCTCCAGCTTCTTTGTGAACCTCCAAGTTTCTGCCCCATATGTTAGCAGTGGTAGATTGCAATGATTGTACACGTTTCTTTTCAACGGACGGTACTAAGAGCCCAATCAGGATTAGACGATGAGCAAAACGTGAACAAGGTGAACGCAGGAGCCAACGTTTCGACAAGTCCACTTGTCGAAACGCTGGCTCCTGCATTCACCTTGTTCACGTTTTGCTCATCGTCTGGAATTTCCATCTCCCGCATTCCCCGACTTTTCCCTCAATCAGGATTCTTTAATACCTGCCACGTGCACTCCAATCCATTTTTATTCTTCTACGAGTTTACTCGTCATTTTGAGGGTCGCCAATGATTAAGTGACCTAGATAAACGTATTCTTGTACTGACTCTAGAGGTTGACTGGCATTTATGAATGCTTGTTTCTTTGCCAGGCTACTGAACATTACTTTTGTCTTCTGCATATTAATTTTCAACCCCACTCTTGTACTTTCTCGGTTAAGTTTAATTTGCAGCAATTTATCTCCAGTGTTGCTGAACGTAACGAAGTCATCTGGAAACGGAAGGTTGCTGAGATATTCTCCATTGATACTCACCCCTAAGCTTTCTCAGGCTAATAACTTCAGTACGTCTCAGCTAGGAGTTATTAGCATTGGAGACATTGTGTTCTCTTTTCTAACCCCCTTCTTAGTAAATAATTTCTTTTGCTTTTATTGTGGAACACCAACGTGGCTGCGGAATATTTGTAGATATTTCCCATGAAGATATTTCCCATGATATTCACGTAGCCCTCCTGTACTCCATGATTACGAAATGCCTCCGTGATTGCTAGTATCCCCTAAGAATCAGGCATTTTCATAGTCTTTGAAACACACACGGAGAGGTTCATGATACTCCTCAGATTTCTCAATTACCGCTTGCTGACGTGGATGTGATCTATTCTAGAATATCCTTTCCAGAAGCTAGCCTGTCCTCTTGGTTGATTGAAGTCAATTGTTACCCTGATTCTATTGAAAATAATCTTGGTGAATATTTTATGCATTACTGAAAGCAAGCTAATGGGCCTATCTTTCCTCAGTTCTTTAACACCTTTCTTGTTGTAGATTAGTATGATGTTGACATTCTTCGAGCTCTTTGGTACGCTTGAAGTCCTGAGGAATTGAATATCAAGGGTCACAAGCTTTTCAAGCATGACATCTTCTCCATCTTTGAGTAAAACGACTGTTATTCCATATTCTGCCGATTTTCCCAAAGACACGTCTTGCAAGGCCAATTTAGCTAGGAATTTCTAGCTAGGATTTTCCTAGCTAGAAAGCTAGGAAAAAACTAGGAATTGGCAAGAATCAGATACATGCGTTAAGAGACAAAGCCGGCAATATCATTACTAATATAGATGAGATAGTTCAAGTGGCTGAGGAGTTCTATAGAGATTTATACAGTACCAGTGGCAGCCACGACGATAATGGAAGAGCGAATAGTCTAGAGGAATTCGAAATCCCACAGGTAACGCCGGAAGAAGTAAAGAAAGCCTTGGGAGCTATGTAAAGGGGGAAGGCAGCTGGGGACGATCAGGTAACACCAGATTTGTTGAAGGATGGTGGACAGGTTGTTCTAGAGAAACTGGCCACCCTGTATACGCAATGCCTCATGACCTCGAGCGTACCGGAATCTTGGAAGAACGCTAACATAATCCTAATCCATAAGAAAGGGGACGCCAAACACTTGAAAAATTATAGACCGATCAGCTTACTCTCAGTTGCCTACAAACTATTTACTAAGGTAATCGCAAATAGAATCAGGAACACCTTAGACTTCTGTCAAGCAAAGGACCAGGCAGGATTCCGTAAAACACCAAATTCACACTCTAAATCCGGTGATAGAGAAATGTGCGGAATATAACCAACCCCTATATATAGCTTTCATTGATTACGAAAAAGCGTTTGATTCAGTCGAAACCTCAGCAGTCATGGATGCATTATGGAATCAGGGTGGAAACGAGCCATATGTAAAAATACTGAAAGATATCTATAGCGGCTCTACAGCCATCGTAGTCCTCCATAAAGAAAGCAACAAAATCCCAATAAAGAAAGGCGTCAGGCAGCGAGACACCATCTCTCCAATGCTATTCACGGCATGTTTACAGGAGGTATTCAGAGACCTGGATTGGGAAGAAGTTCGGATAAGAGTTAATGGAGAATACCTGAGTAACTTGCGATTCGCTGATGATATTGCCTTGCTTAGTAACTCAGGGGACCAACTGCAATGCATGCTCACTGACCTGTAGAGCCAAAGCCGAAGGGTGGGTCGAAAAATTAATCTGCAGAAAACTAAAGTAATGTTTAACAGATTCGGAAGAGAACAGCAGTTTGCGATAGGTATAGTGAGGCACTGGACGTGGTAAGGGAATACATCTACTTAGGACAGGTAGTGACTGCGGATCCGGATCATGAGACTGAAATAATCAGAAGAATAAGAATGGGCTGGGGGTGCGTTTGGCAGGCACTCTCACATCATGAACAGCAGGATGCCATTATCCCTCAAGAGAAAAGTTTATAACCAGCTGTGTCTTACCAGTACTCATGTATGTGGCAGAAGCCTGGAGGCTTACGAAAAGGGTTCTACTTAAATTGAGGACCACGCAACGAGCTATGGAAAGAATGATAGGTGTAATGTTAAAGGATAAGAAAGAGCAGATTGGGTGAGGGAACAAACGCGAGTTAATGATATCTTAGTTGAAATCAAGAAAATGAAATGGTGCATGGGCAGGACACGTAATGAGGAAGGAAGATAACCGATGGTCATTAAGAGTTGCAGAATGGATTCCGAGGGAAGGGAAGCGTAGCAGAGGCCGGCAGAAAGTTAGGTGGGCGGGTGAGATTAAGAAGTTAATAATATTTGGGGTTTTACGTGCCAAAACCACTTTCTGATTATGAGGCACGCCGTAGTGGAGGACTCCGGAAATTTTGACCACCTGGGGTTCTTTAACGTGCACCTAAATCTAAGCACACGGGTGTTTTCGCATTTCGCCCCCATCGAAATGCGGCCGCCGTGGCCGGGATTCGATCCCGCGACCTCGTGCTCAGCAGCCCAACACCATAGCCACTGAGCAACCACGGCGGGTGAGATTAAGAAGTTTGCAGGGACAACATGGCCACGATTAGTACATGACCGGGGTAGTTGGAGAAGTATGGGAGAGGCCTTTGCCCTGCAGCTGGCGCAACCAGTCTGATGAAGATGGCGATGCTAATTATATAAGGCGCTCCTGTATTTTGTACGACAGCATAGCGAAAGTCAAATGACGAAGTTGCAATAAGGATGATAGAATTACCATGACAGCATCACGCTCACAAACACATGCCTAGTGGCCTAAGCTGGAACACATTTTTTCGGCACTGTTGGCAACGATTAGATAGATAGATAGATAGATAGATAGATAGATAGATAGATAGATAGATAGATAGATAGATAGATAGATAGATAGATATAGATAGATATAGATAGATAGATAGATAGATAGATAGATAGATAGATAGATAGATAGATAGATAGATAGATAGATAGATAGATGGATGGATGGATGGATGGATGGATGGATGGATGGATGGATGGATGGATGGATGGATAGATGGATGGATGGATGGATGGATGGATGGATAGATGGATGGATAGATAGATGGATAGATAGATGGATAGATAGATGGATAGATAGATAGATAGATAGATAGATAGATTGATAGATAGATAGATTGATAGATAGATAGATAGATAGATAGATAGATAGATAGATAGATAGATAGATAGATAGATAGATAGATAGATAAGTGCGACTGTGTATGCTCCCCTGGGCCTCTTCATATGAGCCACTGGGAATGTACCCCAGGATCAAGTATGTTGTCCCTCTTCAGTGAGCCTCTTAGACATCAGCCTGCGTCAGTGGGCCCCACAACAACAAAGGCCACTACACGCTGCGCTCAGCATGATTTCGTGACACGTGCCAAAATCATAAAGGGGGCCGGAACAGTTCTGACTAATCTTAAAATGTAGTCACTACCAAAGCAACTCGTCTCACAAATCCCACGCGGCATATTTTTTTTTTTCGAATCCATTAACTACACTTGCAGTTATCGCACCGATGCCTGGCTTTCTCGCTCTTTTCGTCACCGCTAACGCGTTGGAAGCTACATAGCGGAGGAGCCAAGAGGGCAAAGCCCCGACTAAATGTTGGGTGTCGCGGCAGCGAAAGGGCTCATCGCGGCACCCCGTGGCGTCAGCATCAGACAACGCTACGACACATGGGAGCCGACTTCGGAAGCATTCCCTACCAAACCAAGATTGCTTCGCATTACTTAGTTGCTAACTGAAGTTCATTTTTTTCTCTTGTTTGGCGTCGTTGGAATGGCTAAGAGAAGCTTGGTCTCGGGCATTGCCGTTACGTGCCATAGTCGATACACTGCCATCTTTTTCACGTGCTCAAACAATACCTCGCAGTGGTGTAGGCCATAGAGATACCGTATACTTCGGGGACATTCTCCGAAGAACACTCAAAGATTTAAATGTCGCCCGACAGATGACTAAAGTTATATTTTTTTACGAATCTGTTTAGCTTACCACAAATGACATGTTTATGTTACCTGGCGCCCACAGTCTTTGCGCAGCAGAATATGCGACATATATGCTGAGTCACCACGCATCACGCGGTCGTTGTTTCAGGAATCTGCTGCCTACGTTCACAGTGTGTATGCAGCTCAAGAATCACCGCTGGACTCAATTTTTTTTCTTTTTTTGTAGCCTTGAACTTGTTTGCTTCATATTGGAATGTGTCTCTTCCGAGTCGTCTTCAATCGGTGGGGGGGGGGGGGGGGGCATTAATGGTGTTGTAGCTTTGGGGTTGAGTTTCTAAGCTCGAGAACGTGGGATTAACTCCCCACCGCGGCACTCGCGTTTCGGTGGTGACGAAATACAGAAACGCCAGTGTACCATGCATTATGTGCACCCTAAGAAAACCCAGGAAGTAGCAAGTAAGCCCGGCTCTCTTGGATATGGCGTGCCTGATAACGATATCCTGATTTTGGCACGTGAAACGCTAGAATTTCATTTTTTTCTAGTAACCTTAACTTTTTCAAGCACTTCAATTGTTGCTGCTTTATTTTCTAGATTCTCTTACTCTCATGAAAAAAAGGGAAAAAGTGGCAGTTCTGCCCGAAAGGTGAAGCGTCGACGGCGATAGCAAATTAGTACACAGCTATACGAGGAATAGTGGTTTTATCGGCCTTATAAGCTTGCAAACATTCGCTTACTAAGTGAATTAACAAGCACGGTCTCAGGGACCACAAGCAAACCTGAACACACCACACTCGATGAGCGCGGACACTCGCTGCAAAACACTGTACGCTGGTGTGAGCAAGCGCAGCAGCAGCAGCTAGCGAAGCGACGTTCGTGCGGTCTATTGCTTCAATGCAAGAGCGGCGAGAACACAGCGCGCAGAAAGGTAGGAGCCGTCTGCAGATCCTTTTCAAGATACGGCGCGCTCGACCGCACGCGGCCGTGGCAACTACGGACCTGGCGGAGCCGAAGCCTCCCCCTCTCCCACCCCCCCTGCCTCTGTTTTTGTTTATGTATGGCGCATGAGCTGGAGCTGCGATCGTTAGTTCCCCGTGTGCCTGGTCGCGAAATACGCAGTTGCTGCCGGAGGACAAGGCCGCCCCCCTCCCTCCCTCCTATCCCCCCACGGCCTTTCGTACGAGTGATTCCATGGCGTCCGAGTGATCCCATGAGAATAAACAACGGAAGGCTATACCAACAAAAAAAGTTGTTTGGTACTTGCCATTGAAGAATAACACCCAAGAAGTATTCCTCCATTTTATCGTTTTTTTTTAATAGTTGCCGATATCTGCATACTCTGTGATACCACATACGAAGCACATCTGCAATAACTGGGTCTGGTGGGAGTCTACGATTCAGTGTCGGTAAAAATGGCTCACGCTTGCCAAGCGCACTTCTCGTATACGGAAGTTCTTATAATTTCGTGTCACCCTATTTTAACATGTATAGATTTATGAATTCTTCCAGAGTGTCATCTCAATATTCATCTTATCTTCCCTTCATCCTTTCTTTAGTATAGTAGTGAATAAGGTGAATATGCTTTTCTGACTTTCAGTGAGCAGCTCTTTCTCTCTCCCATGTTCTAAAATAGGAGCCTGGCTGAGTGCCCCATTTCTGACATGGAATTGCGTTAAACTCCTGGTCGCATGCACTACTGCTTGACCAAGATTTAACTAAATTGTTGATAATTAAAGGTAATAGAAGCTCGAGGCAGGCCTCCGTACTAGTTTGATGACCACTCGACATACACAGCGTTCACGCATTGCCGTTTTGATGGAGCCCCTAAAACTTCCGTCATATTTGCTGGCAAATTGCACGCCACTTTTTCAGCGCCTTACTATCTGCATGCCCATCACAGTTTCTACGTGGTTCTTCAAGTGTACTATATCGAACGCACCACTGGCACAAGGATTCTTCTTATAAATTTCACTCCTTAAAACATTCCCTGGTCGATTCAGTTGAAAATTTGCCCTATTTTTATAAATACTGAATCGCCTTCTTTCATTGCCGTTATCGCAGAGCGTGCTCCGGCTATCCTGGATGGTACCGAACTCACAACGATGGTGAGCGTGATCGTGGCGCTACTGCTCTTCATGGCACTCTTCTGCCTCGTCCTTAGGCTCTTCAGCAAGTGAGTGCTTTCTTTTCGAGTGTGTTTACTGCGATAGCAATTACTCGGGAACCCGAGGTGCATTCCCACCGTTGGATCCATCGCTGCCGTCGTCCTGGTGCCCCGCTACAGACGGCGCGTCCTATGCTGCCGCGTGTACGGTTCTACGGTCTCCAGAGACCAGGAGTTCATTTGGCTGCAAAAACGACGATTCCAAGGGGACCCACGGTCACAGCTCTCTTCAATTGGTTCGGTGACGGAGCCAGGGGACGTATTCTGCGACCATCACTTTTGCCGACAGTGCCGCCTCGGCGACAGTATCGCTACCAGGCGCGCGCTGATAGGCTGGTTGAGTAAAACCGAATGACGTAGTGCTCAACCAGCCAATCAGCGCGCCTTATCGCCAAGGTGTGGCCAAAGCAGTAGTATCGCCGAAGTTGATCGTCGCAGTATTCGTCCATTGGAGAGCTTTTTGCTTTTCACTTTTGGCATGAGCCTTGTGCGCACAGGATACAAACCAAAGTAGGTTCGAAAAAGAATACAGGTAACTCCACTGGAGTTGTGTAAGTATGCGTAAGCATACCACCAAATTTCAGTTAGCCCGCCCACAAACTTAAGTTGGCTCACTCGAAAATTCGGTTGACCCATCCCCAAATTTCAGGTGACCCAGCCCTACTATCATATTCCCTATGCATTTTCTATGGAGTCCGATGTATCCCTATGAGTACACAGGACTGCGTGGCTATCTCTGTCATCAATTCTTTTAATTTTTCCTTATTGCTTATCAAGTTACCAATCATCTAAATTTACGCTATTATAACGACTAAGTGTCTTAACTTTGCAAATTGCCCATTTTTTTGCAAATAGAAAGCGCTAAATCTTTCGCGTGATGGGCCTGAGCTGCCTTCCGCTTGAGCTGCACAGAAGGTGCAATGAACATGACGATAGAGTAATCCGATAGTTCACTGCGCGCTTACTAAATACGGACAATTTTACAACGGTCTTATCTCGTGCGCGATAGAGTTGCAACGCCTCCAACACCCACTGGTTATACTCTTCATCGTGCCAGTGGTGTGCCATCGTGCCCATCAGCAGCGGCTCCATTGCCATGGTGCGCCGACTGCACCAACATCTCTCAGCCGCGCATAGTTAGAAAAGCGTCTCATCTCCTTGAATGCTTGGCCCCCTCGGGCGAAGTGGCAAATTTCACAACGAAGCTATTAAAGGGAAGTTCTGCTGCGGCTTTTGCGTGGCAGTTAATTCAGGTAGCGACGGCGTGGTCGATTTAACACGAAATGTGGCGCAGGCTGTGCCGGAGGTTCGGATTTACTTTTTCACATAGCGATATATTATCATAATACAATTGTTACCTTGCACGTGTATCACATTCGAATAGATGCAACTTATAAGACTGGTTTTTAACCAATAATCACCTCCTTTTGTTTTTGATTTCGCGTTTCACCTGTTCCACGTTGGAGGTCAACTGGGAATTTTCAAGGGTTCGAGGACAAAAGCTCGCTGAGGAAAACGGTTTCCGTTTCTTGCTGTTCCTAGTTTCCTGGATTCCTGGTGCCCATATCTGGATTTCATCGTCCTTCAAAAATATTAAAAAAAAGGATGTCGCTGGATTGCAGTAATATATTTTCATACAATAATTGATAGAGCGAACCACGGCGTTCTTGTCATTCAACCACCAAGAGAATGATAGATAGTACATGGAATTGTCTTATCTTAGCGCTTCTGGCTCCGTTGAATGCGCTTTAACTGTCTTCTTTGGCCTAAATTTTGACGCAATCAGTACATCCTTTTTCAATGCAGAAGGCAATAAGACTACACGAACATGCAGAATGGCTGGTAATTGCAGTGATTGCGCTTGTTCATGCGTCCGTAGAATAATGGTTTCAATATCCGGATTTTCTGCTAGAGGTCTTTTGTTCGGAACCTGCCTCCGAAAAGTTCTATTATATATTTTTTAAACGCACTACCATCCTGAAGACAATCTGTTTGAAAAGTCATGAAGCCGTTTAAGTACAAAATGAAGAAGTTTAGGCAAATCAATGTACTAAAGATTATTCCCGTGCCGGATGAATTACCCTGCTCGCAGCTCCGGTGGACACAAGCGCCACATTTTCCCCTAGCCCCTAGTAATTGTATAAAACTCTATGGTTGCAGAAGTGTGGCCGCCTGTTCGTATGGTGTTCTCAACTGATCAGCAGCAAACGAAGACATTCCCGTATCTAGGAGTGTTTGCTTGGCTAAATATGATTATGAAGAAAGTAGCTGTGTTGTGTGAAACTCGCACCACAAACGCAAGTGCACCGAAGGTTTCATGCGCGGGTCGTCCGTGTCAGGCGAGTCCACCAGCTGTATGTTGTAGCACAAATGCGCAGTGAGAAGTAGTACGTAAATTAACGTACATTTCAATAATTTCATGGCATACGGGGTTCGGTAGTCTTGGTTTCCTGAAATGTATATAATGACTTTATTCAGACTTCCCGTGTAGCATTCTTACAGTAAACTATAGCAGCGTAGCAGCGCACGCGTTAGCGTCTATGGGTGACATCGTTCCTGGTACTTCGCGATGACAGCATTAAACTTTGGGGATACAATCACCCTCGTAAGGTTAGGCCTGCAGCAATAGATAAGCCAACTTATTTCCACTGTGAGAAAACACAGTGTTTGACCTGTGATAGGAATGCTGTTGTCCGTAAACTCTAACGCGTTCCCAGCGCTGTGGGGGATATCTAGTCAAAGTTATTACATCTCTGAAAGTGAACCGAGAACATCGACGTTGTATGTCATGGAATTCATGAAATGGCCTCTTTCTTTTACGCAGGATTTGTGATTCCCAGTTCCTGGGTTGCTCATAGTTTTCTGTTCAGAATACATACGCTCGCTTCAATAAAGGCGCTTGCTAACGCTCCTTCTCAATACCAAAATATTGTATAGCTTGCCGCACAACATTATTCCAGTGAATTTCGCGCGCTTGGAGACGTTGTTCAATATAGCGCGACATAGCGTAAATTAAGAAGTCACCTCTAAATAAGGCGTTTCGGGAATGAGTTCAGCTGTTTGTTTCTTTAATGTGCCATTCATAAATTATATCAACATATATGTTCCCTTTTAAAGAAACGATATGCTTATCCGATTTACTTAGGCAGCATTTCACAGATACACCGGGTGGGCTCACATGAAAACAATTACGAAGAAAACGCTCATGTGCACCACTAAAACTGTAACCGAAACCGTCGTCAAAACGTTAGCGCCACTTGGCATAGTAGCACAAGCGCAGAAGCTCCGCATGTTCACGCAGCTTTTGCTGCGCTGCCACAGAGAGTTGTCGTCGCGTAGAGGCGCTGAGTAACATCGACGGCTTTCCCGTCAGTTTCATCTCATGTATCATCTTGGTGCGACCGCCTTATGGCCGCCTGGTAGTTGCAGAGGCGCTGTTCCTTCTGCTGCAGTTGTCTTGCGCGTTGCCTCATGCCAACATGTGAACGTCAAAGAGAGGGAGAGGTTGGTTTTCACAGAAAAGGCAAGCCTGGCTCACCGCACCGTATAACGGTCTGGCGCACGCCTGACTCCTGAGCGTCGGTAAGCCATGTGGTGAAGGAAAAGGACCCGACAGATGACAGCACCGGCGTATAGTTAGAACATCACGCGAGAAATTCGAGCGTTCTTATTATTATAGTTCTCGCTGTTTCGAAACTTTAATTTTGTTTCCTTTAGGAGAGTCCTCATGAAATACTGTGAATTACTTACGCGTCGTCTCCCTGGGTGTCTGCGCAGTGTGTGGGATGACTCTGTCAGCTGTGTTTCTCACAAAACACGATGAGTAGCGTAAACGACTGTAAAACAACCCAACATACCCAGTTGTTCCTACATGTCAGCGTATTTCTGTCTCTATCGTTATTTAAAGAGATAAAACAGCAAGATTAATTCGAGAGACATGGCTGTAGTGTTAAATTTAAATTTCAAGGTTATACTAGAGTTTGCATGTGTGCGAAAATTAGACACACCGAAGAATCGAGTAGTCTGCCGTTCGATTCCTATTCGATTCAAGAATTAAGTATACTTAAAATTGCCGAACAGTCGTTTCTTTTTTTTTCTTTGTGTTCTTAAGAATATAACGCATAATGATTATCAAGGGCGAGAGACCGATGCAAGTCAGGATCCTACCGACTGATTTGGATGCAGGAGAGTCGCGGTTGTTGCAAAGAAGCACCGTTTGTACATGGTGCCCAAATACGTGCCCCAGTGACGGCTCTCTATGGGCTGGTCTCGAAGACCATGCTCTTGCTAACTGCATTAGCAGCGAGCAGTTGCCGAGCCCGAAACCCGTTCTCGACGCCATGCATAGCACACAACCACTTGAGCGGATCGGACGGCGCATATAACTATTGTTCAACAATTTCCAGTCATTCAATATAAGTGCCTGCCTCTTCTCTAACTTATAGTATAAGAATTATTTCTTTCGATTTAGGCACAGCCATTTATGTCGCTATTGTCCTGACGTTTGCGTGCCCTTTAAAACAATGTCCGTGGCATAAAGTACCACACGTCGCTTTCTTCAGTGAATTCCCCACTACGTGCACCTGCAGACGGGCTGTTCTTTACTTTCGTTGTTGTCATTGTCCTGGTGCCCCAAATAGCTAATAGTAGCTGCTTTTCATTACAAGCTCCTACGCTGAGCTCATGTCCTCTCCCGAACATCATTACATATGCATTCATAAAAATGTAAACAGGCATAACTTTGTTACCATACTCCCTCGCCAGCAAGTATTAAAAAATGAAAACAAACCCATTCGTTATTCATTACAATATTTAAAGGTTATTTTTATGGAATACTTCTGGAATACTTATGGAATGAGCTCTATTCGATTCGAATAGAGCTCATCTGCGTAATTTATTTGCAGGAAAGGCAGAGATGTCGGGCTGGTGTGGTGCGCTCTATCCTGCTATTGTGCACTGAGAAAGAATAAACGGGCTTGAGAGCCTAGGGACAAATAGGGATTAGAACAAGCGAAAAAGCGGATGCGTGCGTACACTGTACAGCGGTCCTGTTCTATAGCCACTCGCCAAGTCCCTTGGCATGCAGATGCTTAAACGACACCTACGACGTGTGCCATTCCGGTGTAGTGTCAAGCGACGGGCTGACAACGGCGTCCGTACCGACAGTGGTTCGTTGCCATCGCTGGGTAGAAAACTGTCCAGCGGTCGTCTCTGCCGCTAATATGCTGGGCAATCACGTAGTATCTGTTCCAGCGTTTCAGCGGTTCACGCGTGATCGGCGATGAGGAGTACGTAGGTAGCTGCCGCTGAATTTGAACGCCCAGACGAATCCTGCGTATAGCAAAGCTGCCTGGCTCCACGTAACCTTCGCGAGTCTAGAGAATGCTCCATCTGGATCGATTACGTGCTGGCGGCTGCAGATGTTGCCATTCCGCTAAATGTACTAAATGACGGCGTCATGTACTTGAATATGTATGTGCAATTGGGGTCGCCGACGCGAACTCACTTTCGTGTATGTTCGCCACGCCACAGATCCCGTTTCGGTCCCTCCATCGGTGATCGTATGGCTGACGCTGGATCGCCACCTCCGAACGCCGCCGTGCTCAGCTCCGTGGATGGGTCCTTGTCCGGCAACGGGGCCGCAGTGGGACCCACGGAAGGTCTTGCATCCAGACGGACGTCCCGGAACTCTGTTGACGTCGCCGGGCCGCGATGACCCCAGCAGCAGTGTGCATGCATCAGCGGAAACGAGGGTATCGACGACCGTCATTTCCCTTAGTCTCTATTCGCGGCGAAGTATTACCCCATTGATTAGACCGGCGTAACGTTACACGAGAACACACAAAGAACACGAGGGCACCACTTTGTCAATGTGCGTCCCTGTGTGCCTGTGTACTGTCATGCTGGCCGAGCAAGTTGATGTGGACCAAGTAGACTACAAAAAATAGCGTGTTAAATGTTACTTTAACAGTCGCGAGTGGTAGAGCACAGTATTGCGCAAATGTGATAGTGCCGATGATCCAGCAACAATAATAGCTGGTTGCAAACCTCAGTAATACTGCCAGCTAGACGTTACAGCACACCGGCAGTCTGAAAGACGACCTAACAAACCAAAAAAGACGTAATATGCTAGAAGGAAACCAAAGCAGAGATTAGCTATCAGACTACCTGCTTGCTGTCCGCCAAAAACACTGTACTTTATGTGAAGAAAAAGAATGCAGCTGAAAGTATGCCGTCTATCAGCGCTATGTAGATGTTTACTTCATAGCTCGTGTGGGCGATTTCTCTCCACTGATTTCACGTTAGCTGTAAGTAGGACACCTTTCAGCCATGCTGTTTTTCTCCGCCTGTACCTCAAAAACATGGCTCAAGCGTCTATCAGCAGTCAGGTTTTCAGTGATGGCCTCGTATTGTCTGGTTGCGCAAACGCGATATGGTAAAGTTGTACTGGCTAATTCTATGGATTAAGGGGCACCTTGAAACAAGATGGGTTGATTTTCGTTTCGGCGTAAGAAACCCAAAAGAAATGCATTCTTCTGGTATTCCCAGACTATACATGGACGAGGTCGACTACGCGGTAGTATATACATAGCATCATCGTTTACATATAAGCAAGGCGTAGGAGTGTGACTTCACCAGACATAAAGTATCCTAACGTAAGGAAGCATTAGATACATGTGGAATGTGGAACTCTGTTATTCATTTGTTTTTATGCATATTTCCGCTTATGCATTATCAAATCATAAAACGTAGAATACGATTTTTTTTTGCTTCATTCACAAGTTGAGTACATAAGCCGTTAAGAAAGCCTTCCACAAATCTAACTACTGAATCCTCGAGGGATGTTTTTGCTACACTCCTTCAATTTTATTAGTGCATGGCTACTACTACGTACAAATGTGACCCTGTTGCTAAAACATTGAACAAAGAGAGAAAGAGACATAGAGGAGAAGTAGAGGAAGAGAGGTAAACAAAACACGCGTCCAGTTTTGCGGTCTCAATCAGAGTAACGAGCTTAAGGGATGAACTGAAAGAATGAAAAAAAGATGAAAGCAAGAAACAAATAATGTAGGGCATTGAGAGTGGCGAATCAAATGTTGGTGCAGCTGATACTACAGTCGATCTAAGATACTAATTCTGGGGGCTTCCAGAACAGTATCAATGCCAGCTTCGCTTTCTGAGCTTGTGACGTATGTTTCTACGGTCAAAGAAACTTTGCCGACAAGGATCGTCATTAAATCAGGTGATCCAATGTGGTTCACTGTAGAAGACATAGACATAGTTGTGGCATGCATAAAGGGGGCTATTGCTTCAAAAAAGCGCAACAGAATTTTGGCATGTACACTTCAATGTTATGGAAAGAACCATTATTTATAACAACGTCAACGTTTCTTGGTCTAGTCAGGACACTCTCGATAAAACTGATAAGCGCACTGAGAAGCCTATAGGCAGGTAATTGGCGGTCTTTGTCAAAGTCAATGTTCGTATAAAAATTTTTCGCTTGATATGACAAAAGAAAAAGAACATATATAGAGAGCAATTTATTTACAGAAAGGCAGAGAGGTCGGCCTGAGCTATAACTTGCTCTGGCCTTCTACATATAACTTGGCATAATAACTATGGTGACATACACAAGAAATAGCGGCCATATTCGTTAAACCACAATTTTAGTTACATACTTACTTGCGATAGCGAACTCCCACCAACCGCCTCAGAACCCCATTTTAATAGCGAATGCACACGGCGTGGTAGCATATCTGCCAACACTTTTCAACTAACCTATCTATAACAACAGAAACGCGAGCTAGTTGATAAGCACTCATGTTAGAAGAACGTAGGCGCGCATACACAGACAGATGTAAAGAAAAACGGAGAACCCAAACGCCGACCACTTTTGCGTTGTCCGTTTGCCTTTACATCGTTCTGTGTATGCACGCCTTCGTTTTTCTAACATGAAGTGTATCTGCACGGAAACGGGACTCTAATCGTAATTAAAGCGAGCACCTTCGTGTGCGTTTTTCCCGTCTTTTGGAAGTGATTCACCTCGTGAGCTTCAATTCTTTTTTTTTTTCTACTTTTGATTGTGTACTCTTAGCTTAACCTTCGCGATTTCGAATAGTACTCGTGTAAAATTTATGTGTGATATGTGTTCGTTGACTGACTACTAGTGCATTCAAAGACATTTACGCCCACGTTTTGGTAACAAGGAATCAAAGTAACGTATGGACGAGTGATCGGACCTCTTTAGCAAGTCATTTGTTTAGTTCTTTTTTTTTGTTTTTTACTCACAGAGAACCGGCACAGAGTCAAAGAATCAATAAAGAAGCACCTCTATGCGCCACAGAGGTGGTGTGAAATTTCATTCAACATGGCTGCGCAGATGTCAGTCGCGTAAACCTTGCACTGCGAAAAATGCGACACCGCTCGTTAGTTCAGCCAGGCTCATGTTATGGCCACGCATTAAGCAAGACAACGCAGGAAATTATGGAGTTGTGCATGGCACATATAGCGCGAGAAAGATACGTCTACCCGTTACCTTAAATTTGGTTGCATGAGAAACAAATTTTTATTTTTGGTCGATTAGCTTCTCGCTTTATTACCGACGTGTTGCATATTTTTTCTGTTTGTCGCCGATAAACACTGACTTGAGAGTCGGTGTTTGCCTTCTCTTGCCTTTCCGTGTCTGTAATTCTTCTGTGGCGCTACTTCCAAAGCGAAAATATTAAATATAAGCGGCTCTTCAGAAACTGTTCAAGAAATATTAGTGGGCTTAATGTTTCAGAAGAAACATCACAACTACTCAACGTCATGTTAATCTATTTCATGAGGTACTCTACAGCAGGAAGCGTTTCCATTTTCTATCTATGTTGTTGCATACAAATACGGCATGCAATCATTACATTGACCTGTAGGAAAATGGAAAGTTTTCAGACTAACAAATCACAGAAAATTCCAATTACCATCCAGACTTTAGTATGAACCATATGTTCTTTATTCTTATGAGACGTATTTGGCAGCCGTGAATACCAAAAAAGTTGACTTGACAACCAGAACAAATTAGACGTCCTTTTGTTTGTTCATTCATTTTTATTACTATTTTATTGCAGGTCGCTTCACCAGGTTGTTTCTAAGTTACGAGCTGCTCAGTAAAACAAGCAATCCTTTTATAACGTAGCGGTATTCTGTGCTGAAATCATAGTTCAGCGCCTATCCTAATTTGTTGTTTATATATTTTTTTTCAGAGTTCGGAGATCAAAAATTGAAGCGGCGATCTCAGTGATGCACAGGTAACAACAGCATGGGGCGATTTCAATGTGGTGCCCTGATGCCATGTTCTTTTTTCTTGATTTTGCAGAGCGTGATGTTTGTGATTCTGAGACAGCAACTGCTGCACCTTCCACGGACTAAAAAAAGGAAGTGTCTTCTGACGATCCCATACCCGGGCAGCTACTCCTGAAGTTTTCATCAAGAAAAAGGGAACACTTAAATATTATCACTTCGCCGTTACAACAGGAATGAGGGCACATGGGGTATTATTTTATGCACCTCTCATTGTCATTTCACATAGACAGCACAGTTAGACACGTGTTACTTTTATTCTATCTGGGCATGAAATATTAGTGGCATCGAGGTACTGGTGGACGTTATAGCTTTCCTTATTTGATTTTTTTCTAGACGTTATCCAATAATATTTGTAATTATTCATCACTCCACGAAACCAGGTACATTACTAATACCAAAGAGGCAGCCACTATGTCTTCTTACGTCGTGTCCTATGAATGTTTTTCTAGAAGTAATGGTTCCTTCTCACCGTACATAGCCCTGAAAAGCGTATACACCAGTCTGCAAACATAACGAGAGGCCTACCAAAGGAACGCTGTTATCAAAAAGCGCAACACAACATCCCTCACTTTGTTTCCATTCATGTTGACCACAATAAATTATATCAACAGACGTGCCTATGTTCGAAATTGTATCGTGTTTATTTAAAAGTAAAAAGAAGAAAACCTGGGTGTCTACTTTTATTTTTCTTCGAGGCAGCTACCGTGAATCCCTCTATTACCTTCAGAGGTAATCTGTTTTTATTTCCATATTTCTGGCTCATACAGGGAGGCGAGCAGGAAAGATAAAATGATTGGGACAGTTGGCGTGCTCTGTCAGAGCGCTGTCTACATTCCCTAGAGGTAGATGGCAATTAAGAAAATGGTATACGCAAGTATGAATATCACGCGCGAGCCGAGGACCAGATAAGTCAAGTATCCATTCGTGAATTTGGCGGTATTTACACTTTGTGTTAAGAATTAGAGCCCATCACAAAGAAGACATCTTCGTCCAAGTAATTCTAGATATGAGTCCCATCAGTAGAAACACTGAACTTGCCACAAACTCGAATTACCATGCTAGTTTTCGAGTTACCGGAAACGACAACGCGAGAGGCCGAGTTTGTGTCGCCAGCTGGTGGCGTAGAGCTCAACGCGACTAGCACAGATTTGCTGTTGCAGTAACCACATTTATTCTACTGAGCTGCAGGCGTAAATTGTCGGCATTAGCGTAATCGTGAACACGTGGCCTAGATTTATTTTCGGCCAGAAGAACATCGAGCACGACAGGGTGCCTAGTCATCAAGGTTAGAGGAAGCGTCGCAATATGTTACTGTCATCATGGTAACCCAATAAAAAGCTGAAGGTAAAAAGTTTGCAGGCAAGCCAGAACTCTAATATTTCCACGTAAACGACAAAATCTTTTGGCACCACCACAATAGCGATGATAGCCAGTGATATGTGCGCTATATCACAAAGAACAAATAGCTGAAAGGGTTGGAGCGCTTAGTAGCTGCTTGAAACACTGCGACACGAAGACGTTACTTGTTTCGCCTTTGGTGGTGGTGGTGCTGGTGCTGGTGGTGGGGATGTTGAAGCAGGCGGGGTTATCCTGGCATACATAGCCGGCAATTGTTCCGCCTGATCCTCCTTCGAGTTGAGATCTGGGGTGTGTCACCAGGTGTCGATGAGCCCCGTGTCTCGCAGGAAGGCTATCAGCAGTCCTTGCGCTCTCTTCCTGAATGCCGCGGGCCCTCCGGGGAAAACAACGTCTTAAAGATCCTGTGCGTAAGACCGCTCTTTTTTAGGTTGTCGACCATCGCTTTTCTTCCTGTGTCAAACTGCGGGCATAGCCAAATGAAATGTTGGATGTCGCCAATGTCACCACAGAAAACAGAGTGGGGAAGCGTGAAGACCAGTCTTGAATAACCAAGCTGGGGTGTACGCGGAGTCGGTCCTGATGCGGTACAAAAGCGTCGCTTGTTCGCGTGTAAATCCATGAGTCACACAGGATTCGTGTGGATTCTTGTGCATCTCTCTAAAGTGAAGGCGGATTGCACCCTTAGGGTTTTGGAAAGCTTTTGGAGCTTTCACTTTTGGGACACATGTCAGCGCTAGGCGTGCAAGGGCGTCAGCTTCCTCGTTTCCATCAATTCCTACGTGTGATGGAATCCACTAAAACCTTATGTTAAATCCTTTGCTCGTTAGGCCGTCAATCAGTGCCAGAGACTGCCTTGTAAATTTCTCTAGAGGTAGGCCCCGACGTAATCTCTGTAATGCTGACTTAGAATACATCAGCACCACGACATCTCGTGAAGAAAAGGCCCGTAGTTTCCGCAAAACCGCGGTGATTGCGGCGCTTTCTACTGTTGTAGAGGAAACTACGCGATCCACTCGGCCAGACCGTGACACATCAAACGATGGTATGCAGAATTCCGCTGCACAGCTATCTGTTTGTGCGCACACCGAACCGTCTGTGTACACTTCTAGATGGCTTTGAAACACGGTGCTCAAGTGATCCAGCACAATAAACATTGCTTCGGCAGTTGAAATGGTGCATTTCGTCGGTAGGTGGGGTACATTGAGGATGCAGGTAACGTCCGAAAAAGACCATGGCGGGTTAAGGCGACTTCTTTTAGGCCATTCCAATCCTAAAAAGCGGAAGGTGTTCAACGCCGCATGGAAATGTGAGCGAGTTCTTGCTCTTAGCCGCCGGAGAAGCGCCGTGCCTGCGCGTGACTCGCCCAGCCTTAATAGCTGCGTCAGCAAGGCCTGAGATGCCAAGAGGCGGAGTGGAAGAGACTCTGCCTCATTAGTGACTTTCTTGTTTGAAACCGCCGTTGGAACTCCCATCGCCAAGCGAAGTCCCTTTCTGTGCACTGCCTCCAAGCGCTCGAATTGACTCGATGACGTTGATATCAGAGGGAGCTGATAGAGAATGCGGCATGTTATCAGTGCAGCGTTCAGTTTAAGTATGGATATAGGATTGTTTCCCCAACGTACACCTGCCAATCGACGAAGTGCGTTGACGTTTTGCACTGATGCAGCCATAACACTTTCGACCGCACCACGCCATAGTAGCTTGTTGTCGATGGTGACGCCCAGGAATCTAACATGAGTTGCACGAAAAATTGAATGCCCTTTGATATTCAGCGTCAGACGTGTTGACTTCCGTCTCACTTCCGGGAAAAGCATCAACACAGATTTTTCTGCTGATAAAGATAGGCCAAGCGTCGATAAGTGGCGATCTGTAGTGGAGATTGCGGCCTGGGCTATCCGGGCCAAACGTTTGTGTTGGTACCCCGAGATCCAAATGCAGATGTCATCTGCGTAGATGGACATCTTAACTGCCGTCCGACCTACTTTCAGGGCATCTGGAAGGCAGGCCATGGCAAAGTTAAAAAGCAAGGGAGATAGGAAACTTCCTTGTGGGACGCCCAGGGAAATTCGTCGCTTGTTACTCATTATACTTCCGAGCTTAACTTGGACACATCGATCACTGAGAAATTCATGGACGAATCGAAGAGCATTTCCCGAGACGCCCATGGCGCGGAGTCCGTTGATGATGCCTGTATGAAGCACACTGTCGTATGCCTTGGCAACGTCCGTAAAGATGGCGAGTGTAGAAAGGCCGTCTACGCGATGGTGCTCGATATGGCTTAGTAGATCCAAGACACCGTCCTGGGCAGTCAACCGTGGGCGAAATCCGGTAATACATGATGGTAGTCTACTTCCTTGCTCAAGATACCATGTTAACCTTGTAAATATTAGTCTTTCCATCAACTTTGATAGGCATGATGTTAGCGATACTGGCCGATAGGAGGTGAGGTTTGCAGGATCCTTTCCGGACTAGAGCACTGGCACCACCCATGCTGTCTTCCACGCTTCTGGGATCTCTACTGTGCTCCAGACGTGATTAAATATGTCCAGAAGGGCTCGTTTTGATTCATATGACAGATTTGTCAGCATCTGATTGCTGATCGAATCGGGACCCACAGCACAGCGTCTTCTTAATTTGCTAAGCGCCAAATACAACTCACGAAAGGTGAACGGCGTATCCATGGTATGGAATGCTTCAGACAACAGAGGGTTCGATACTCCTGCTGATCTGCCAGATGTGTATACGTCTGCAAAATCTTCTTCAAGGGTTTGCAAATCTTTTCCTTGCTTTAAAGCAAGTGCTTCCAATGGCCTGTGTAGGCGAAACTTTCCGGATAGGCTATTAATTACTCCCCATATCCTTGTCATGGGAGTAAACTCCGATAAACTCTCACAGAAAGCAGCCCATTGAACTCGTCTTAACCTTTTTGTGTGACGGCAAATGACAGCGTTTATCCAGTTGTGTGCAGTTTTCGCAGATGGATTTCCTGTTTTTCTCATTAGTTTTTTCTCCGCTCTCCTACGCGCTGCGCAGAGGTTCTTTAGTTTCAAATCAGGAGTAGGGAAATGATCCGGCAGTTTCAACACTGATGTAGCCACACTTTTGCTCCTCAGCATATCTGCGAACAGCTTACCAGGGGATTCATCCAACGCTCCTTTGTATGTGTCCCAGCGTGTCACAGCACAGAATTGTCGCCCAGCAGTGTGAAATCCGGTGATGTTGGTGAAGATCGGAAAGTGGTCACTGCCCATCCTATCTCGGGCCGTTGTTGACGATACGACAAGGTCTGTAGAATGGATCACGAGGTCTATGGCACTCCATGAATCTGGTGGTCTGAAGAAAGTCGGTTTGCCATTGTTCGCGATACATAAGTCAGCTGCATCCGCGGCTGCGACAAGTTCCTTGCCTCGGGAATCTGCAGTCTTATCTCCCCAAAGAGAATGGTGTGCGTTAATGTCGCCACAAATTATTCTAGGAGAGGAGCAACGAATGCAAAGGTCCTTTATAAACGCCTCCATGGAGACCTTCCTGCGCGGACTTATATACACCGACACCACACTGAGTTTTATTTGTTTTTCTAGGCACACTTGCACAGCGGCGACTTCCAAGAAGGTAAAACAAACATCTTGCACTGGTAAGGTGACGTGAGGTATTTCTCACCTGGTGTATATCATTGCACTTCCATTTGCAAATGACGGCATACTCGAGTTTCCATGTCTGATGTACCCTGGGATCGTCCTTCCATTTGGGAGACCGGCCTCCGAGCGGGCTAGAATTGGTATAGGTATGTCTCGAAGGAAAAGGCTGAGTTCAGAAAGACGCTGTAAAATACCGGCGCAGTTCCATTGCATTATTAAGGGCACGTTTGGATGACGGAATGGACCAAGTGGGCGAGAAATTGCCATTATGCTACTGAGGGTACGTGGAAGTAGAGCAGAGTATTACTGACTCAAAGCCAGCACTTCCAGCATATCCTTGGTTGAACTAGCAGGCATCTTCGCGACGTGGTAACGTAGTGCCGTGAACAGAGCGCGTATCACATGATGGCAGTTTTCCTGCTGACTGTTTCGAAGTGGTACTTGAGGTCGGTTTACTGCGGCCGCATAGGTGCATTTTTCAGACTCTTTTCGAACAGGTTTCTCAGCGGCTGTGACCGTTTGCGTTGGCTCAATAACTTCGTTTATCGGTGTGAGACGCGGGAAATGAGATGCGTACTCTGTTTCCAAACCAGTTAGATGTGGCGCTCTGGACGTCTTCATCGTGTTCGATGGTGCGCTTGCACTCTTTGGACACAGAACAAACAACGTCTTCCTTCGCTGAGCAGCTGCCCGCGCTGGACATCGACCGTAGCTAGAAGGATGGTCACCGCTGCAATTTACACACACAAAGTTGTCTTTACTTGCACACGTCTTAAAGTCATGAGGTCCTCCACAGCGCTTGCGCCTCTGTTCCCCACGACAGTAGTTAGCGATATGTCCGAAGCGTTGACACTTAAAACAGGGTGGTGGTATCTCCACGTAGTCAACAAGCTCGTGTCTGGTGAAACCAAGGTTTATCTTCTCCGGGCGTTCAGAATTTGGAGCAAATGTTAGAACCACCGAGTTAGTGCGCCTTGACTCCCATTCAGATGACGAGGTTTGGACCCGACGGATGATTCTTCTTGCATGGAATACTCCCTGAGGTCTCAGGTAGGTGAGCAGCTCTTCATCCGAGTACCATTTAGGGACTCCTCTAACAATGCACGTGTTTTTCGTATAACTGTGTGGGACACGGGCACCATATGACTATGCCGCCGATATTCTTGGTCTCTAGAAGGACGTTGGCTTGCCTTTGTGTCTCTACATCTAAGAGCAACGTTCCCTGTGCTGTGAAGTGGCTCTTCACTGGTGCTCCACCGAGAATCGTTTCAAGCTCAGAATATAGGACAATAGGGTTTACTTGCATTAAATCATCTCTTTCGGATGCTGCAGTGATTAACACTGGAATGCCCTCCGCCCTGTCTTTACGATGGCGCACAATTCGGAAACCACCCTCGTCCATGTCTAGGTCTGAAGGGTTCACCACGTTGTCGTCCTCGATGATAGTTGACTCGTCTTCAGATTCACCAGTGTCTTGTCGCTTGCAGTCAGGCTGGCTTGTACAAACCAGCTGGCGTATCTGACCCGGTGTCAGCCCTTGGGAGGTCATGGCGGGGTGCTCGTCAGTGCCAGCTTGGTTCCTTCTAGCACCTTGTGAGACGGCGGGTGGCGCAGCACCCGTCGGTCTCCGATACGGAAGGTACCTTTTCGAGTCGACAGAAGTCTTGAACCATTCTGACCAGTAATATTACCATAAAATAACGAAAATAACGATAAATGTAGGCAGAGCTACTCAGACAGACTAGCAGCAGGTTCGTCGTCTTCGTTTCGCCTTTGCTCATTGTCACTTGATAGCCTTTCGTTGTATGTACTCATATGTACAGGTACGAAGAAAAGTAATTGGAACACGAAAGCTGTGATCGCAATCCATTCCAATGCTCTCAGCGTCAAGGAGAATCTAGAAAATGGAGTGCACATGCGCGAAGGTAGGTGATCATAGAAGCTCCATCCCGATGCCATCTGGCAGCCTTACGGCTGCTGGAGGGCATGCTACATGGAGTTCAGCTACGATTCTTTCCAGTTCATAGAACAGGATATGATTCCAAAGCGAAAAATTTTTGTTGGCTTTCTCGCAGAAAAGGATTGGGCATGCCTGCAACAAAGTTCCTCGCACGAAAGAGCTAGTAGGCTTCGTGATCTCTTAGTATAAACTATACAAATACAATTGTATGGTAATATGAATGCTCCACAAAGCGCTCTTCCATGTGAACTAGGCACCTTATCCCTGAAAAGACAACCATTCGCCCTGGATCCACGTTTCTTCACTATATCACTTTTGGTTCCTCGAGCGATGTAATGTAGAAGCTCACTAAGCAAGCCTAAAAAATATGAAGTAATCGTCGTATTCTATAGGCTATAATTTTTCATTTTTTGGTCTTCCGGTCATGGCTCTAATGCCACCACACCTTTACCGACACCATAGAGAACTTCGGGCTAATGGTGATAACAAAAGAATGCGCAATGGATCGTCACTGTGGTTACAGTCTTTGGCCTCTTGCGTGCGACCGTAGTCGCGTCCACCAACATAATCTTGATAAGAGAATAAAGGGAAAATAAGACATCCACCCGTTCGTAGCGATTGCTGCAAAGGAAACCCATACGGGTTCCTCGAAAGAAAAGATTCATAGTTGAAGAAAAATTCGTCCTTTCCGAACGTCACTGCGCTCCAGCCCAACGGCATCCAACTTCGCCTTGCTTTCCGACTGTTACGCCGGCGCTTTCTTCGTCTGTTGCTAACGCTACCGCACGGCGTTACTTGACTGACGTGTTGTGCGAGCGTGACACATGACACATTCTTCACTGACGCAGTCTTGTCTGCGCACGGCCGTTAGCGAGGCCACGAAGAGCAACGCTCCGCTCTATGCCTTTTCTGAACCAAAGATGTCTGTACAAGTATGGGATTTTTCCTGTGGTTTCGTCGTCCATGCGGCATTGTTTGGTGCTTTACGGAGCCTCGAAGTCTGCTGTTCATAACGTCCGACACATGTGCCAAGCGAGGACGCCGTAGTAATTTGGCTGTGGGACCGATAGCGACAGCATTATCCGTCCCGAGACAACAAAGCTGCCAAAGGAAACGGATAAATGCCAACCTGCGCCATCATTGCGAAGTGGGCAGCAATCCAAAGGTTAGTGGTGCTGCCGCTATAATTTCTCGCTCTGCGAAAAATATTCGGCTAAATTTGAACCGCATTTACTATGCTGATTTTATATAGGCATTCTTTTGTTAGTCTTCTCAATGAGGGGCTTTATTAAGCACCAGAAGTGCTGTTTGCATTGGTATGCGATGCGGCTATCCATTTGCCCGAATAAAACAAAGCAACCACTTGGGCGTATTGGCGTGGCGCAGCTGCCTGCGCAGGGCGGCAAAAGGACGAGCACGTTCCTTTTTCTACGTGTAATCTCATTTCTGTCGGCTCATCTCGCGTAGCTGCATTGTAAAGAGGTTATCTTGTTAGGTCTGCCCTTTTGGTGCCTTCAAATGAGGTAACGCGAATCGATAATTACGGTACGCGCATCTATATAATACTTTTTACCAAGTTACCCTTGCACAATAAACACAAAGGAACGTTTATGCGCGTATAACGTTCTGCTCGTGAACCTAACAGCGTTCATGTTACTTCTAATTGTAGGATTGTACGTTTAAATAACTACAACATGGACGCTTCATAAGAATGAATTGCTTGGGAATGACGGATCTGTCGCAATAGATGGGAAAACACAGAACACGTTTGAAATCATCTTATAGCGCCACATATATCTACTGCCTTTAAAGTAACAGACATATGTTAGCTGCGTGGGCTCAAGTCGCGTATCAGTGGTGTGTGCGCAAAGTATATTCAATACCCCCATGACACTTACGGCCTTTCATGGGGTCCCCTCTTCTGAAGACACAACAAAGGCAACCTTCGGAAGACGATTGCTAGTTTCGATTTCAAGGAACATACGCGCTCCTAGCGGTTGCCGGGCATCCTAACTTGATTTATTTTTCCTCTCTTTTTTGTGTGAAGTTTAAATCGGGCGAAGAGCGGGAACCCATATTCGTGCGTTCGTGGAGATCACCTCCGCTCACCCTTGCCACTCGATCAGCGATATCAGAAGTCGGATCGCGCTTGGTGATCTGCTTCGGTTGCCCTTCTAAGTATGAGGATGGGGAAGATAATAATGAGAAGCTTGATGAGGCGTGCAACGAACGGAAGGCGCTGGCAACCATGTGAACCAAACATAAGACGCAGATGGCTAAACCGGGGCATCACATGTGTTGCCTGGCTCCGTGGGGTTCTAATACTGGGAATTCCAGTTCTGCGAAGTTTTTCAGGTTTCCTAATGTCAGCTGGTAAACACAAGCATTTAACTTTATTTTTTGAGCAAGCATTATTTTACATGAATAAGCCAGTTCTGTGCAAGTCTGAGTGGGCTGACATGGGGGCAGTGTCGCTCGACCCATTTGTCGTGAAAGCAGCCCATCTATTGTCAGTGAAATACTTTTACTGAAAGGCTTGAGTGTGTGCTCGTTTTTATTGCTCAGTTACCTTGAATTAGGCCCGGCTTCGCTGTGCGAAAGTTTTTGAGCACCTGTATAATAGACGAGGCCCAATGTTATTTGTTTTGCTAGGGAAATGTATTTAATTATACCAGCAATACATGTATACACTATTTATAGATAATTAAGTGCGAACTTGTAATCCGCCTTGCGATGAATAGTGTTATTTTTTTATGAATTCTTGGTTTCTTGCATTGCTGTTACGTCAAAATAGTGTACTAATACTCGCCGTGCTTTTCTGTATATATGAATATGACGCAAAGTATGAAGGCGGACAGATTACATGCGCTTGTAAGCACTACAGAATAGTGCTAATAATGTAGTTCTAATAATGAGAGAAATTATAGGCTGCTTCCTGTTCATGCAGATGCATGTAGCCAGCTTAAAATTCTGTGTGTCCTTACTTCTCATAGTGTCAGTCAAATACATGTATTGCACTCTGCCTTCCTTCTGTAAGCCACGAAATGTGCCACTGTCATAAAATACGTGATAGTCAAGTTCTGTGCGACAAGCCCGTTATGGTTAATTTTCGCATTGGTTGGGATGTTCTGGAATTTGTTTGCTCATTAAGTACAAATTTCAGTTGCCAATGAAAATTGGTTCTGCAGATTGAGGCTTTCGCCCTGCGTGGAGGTGAGTATTCTTCCAGTAAGAAATGTGTGAATAAAAGTAAATCCTAAAAATGAAGAAATGGAATGTAATATCGGTGAATCTAGGTTGTTGACGACGGTTTACTTTATAAATATTTTTCATTACAATTACTTGGCACTGATGTGCATGAGCGCTGTACGATTGCTTTGAAAAATGAATAGAAGCTTCCGAGGTAAATGCGGCAGAAAAAAAGCGCCTTGTAAACACGGCACACTTCAGTGGGTTCTGCTCCGTGATCTTGCCAATGTCGCCGCGCGGCCAGCAGTCCTGCAAGAGAGCTCAAACACATCCCGCTTGCATGTGAAGTGGTTAAGGAGGGCTTCGCGGCAAGCTTCCTCCTCCTGGTGGTGCACCCTCTCCCTCTATCTTCTGACCTCATCAGTGACGTGATGGAAACATTGTTTTGTTTGTGAATTATTTCCAGTTGGATATCCGGCAGCCGCCAGTGGTGGAAGCGGCGCTGTCGCTGCGTATAAGTATGGGACCGAGTGTCTCTTAGGAGGTATAGGGAGTTTCCGCACAATGGCGAAGGTTCAGTCACACTCCAGGCTTCATCGAAAGAATATTGGGAAACAGTGCTCTTTAATGATTGAGGACTTCATAAGAGAGGATTCCGCTTCGTCGTGTTTACGCTATTTTCCTTTAGTTCACGAATTAGCTTCATTTTTTACATGGAAACGTGACCCAATTTCCGCAAAGCATGGTGCAGCAGTTTTCCGAATACTGGCCTGTAGCTGCTCACACGGGACCGCTGAAGTTAGCTTCGCTTCAGCTGCTAACGTGTAATGTGGCTCACGACAACAGCGCACGCAGCGATAGAAGCCACATTTGCCTTCAATAATGCCCGCAATCTACAAAATTATTTACTTCTTCTTACACTATCCCGATTCGATTAAAGAACACTAAAAAATATAATACCGTTGTTCATGTCATTCATCCGGCAAGCATATTCTGTCACTTTGATGACTTCCATAAAAGGAAAACGCATTAAGTTTTGCATGACGATATTTTTGTTCCCATTTAGTTACATAATAAGGGGCAACATATTGTCCAAGGTACCCCTTATCTCGCCTTCTTGATACAAGACACTGTGCGCGGAACTGTACATAGCAGGACCAGGCTTTAGGCTGTGTAAAAGTTGCTTTCTTTACGCGTAAGCGTAACTGGCCAGCTCGCCAAATGGGCGGTGTCTGTCTAGAGCCGCGCCGCAACTGAACGACCAAGGCGCCTGAGCCTCGTACAGGTTCCGATTTGTCTGAAAATTTCGTCTGCACATTAGCACTATAAGCAACCACAACGCAAAAATTTGTGGATAAGAATCGTTCGTGTCATTCGTCCGCTTTAAACTAACACTTTCAACAGAAAGACTGGCACACACATGTCTGACATTGCGCTGCTGAAATGTGCGCTATTGATCGCTACCAAAAAAAAGAACTTCGCTTGCTTTTGAAGATTACGTGAAGCACGCATTGGGGGGGTGGTTATTTTCGGCACTATATTCCACTCTGTTACGGGCTCACCCTTACCACCTTGCTTTACCCGTGCGTGCTAGCTAACCGGTATTTCGAGCACCACTTCAAGCAACGCATTCTGAACCCCGTGCAGAGCCTGCTGTGAGGATTGGGGGCTCAATCCCATCGCTCGTAATCAGTTGTCAAGATTCGTGTCGGGCATGAATTAGAAGGTAGCTGGCCCATGCCGTCGTCCAACTTATCCACGCTGAGGAAGTTCTTGAAGGGAAGGACTGCTTCTCATCGAGAACGAGGAATATGGGTTCATTTACAGTATCTACGTGAGGACTGTCGCAGTTCATCAGTCTAGCATGACTGCGAGAGAAAGTGCCCTGAGCGGCCGTACAACAGCGGTTTATAAACACTCGGTCCTCCCTCGATCCCTAGGTGAGGGAAACGTTCGACCATTCATCGTAAACAAGTCGCCTCTCTGCGCAAGGGATTACACACACACACACTCACACACACACTTCCTTGCGCAATGCTCACGGTCCTTAACCGACGTCAGACGGACTTCGTAGAACTCGGGGCTTCAGGAAAGGCGCCATTTATTCCCCGAGCTGACGCCCGCAGCGCAGCCGGTTGCCCATTGTCTTGCGTCTTGAACGGTGCGTGGGAAGGGGCCTCGAGCTACGTTCCCTCGGGGACTCCCCCGCTCACGGTAGAACGGGTAGGCGGTGTCGAGTTCCGGCACAAAGCCTGCTTCGTCGAACTCATCTTGGCTCCAGCGACGGAGAGTCGAGGACGTGCGCATTGTTCTCCACACACAGTCGACTTAGTGACGCCGTGGCTAGATGTTTGCGGTGGCGTTCCAGGAAAGTTGACGCCGCTGTCGCAACTGGCTGGCAAAACGTGCACCTCAGCTGGGCCGTTCTTAAAACTGCCACCGCCTCTGATCGCAGACGCAGATGTCTGGACGACAGCGTATCAAGCTAGTTGTCACGAGGGAAGAAAGTTAGTACGATCCCTTTACCAGTGGATCACCATGTTGTACTGAACGGTAATACCCTGCCAGCGGTACCAACAATACGTATTTAGGGTGCGGTTTTTTACTTTGATGCTCTCTTCGCGAAGCTGTCTACTCAGGCGTCATTGGAACGAGACTTGAGACGGCTGCTGTCCGCTTAGTCGCGTACTTTGCCGTCTAAAAAGATTATTGAAACACAGCCTCTGATCCTGAAACCAGCGAGAACAAGTTGGCACACGCACCGTGGCATGTGATATGTGCGTGCGTAGTCGGCCTGCCCGCACACAAGTGTGGACATAGAGCGTGTGGTGTCACGCGTGTAGTAATGCTGTAGCTCATCCACGCCACCGACGCAGGCACCGGCCTCAGTGGCGTGTTAACGCTGTGGTGCGATTCCGGTCTGGCGTGTGATGTAGCAAAAAATCTAGTGAGCACAGGAAGATAAGATAACAGTAATGGTGGTTAGAACTGCTACGGAATCCTTTGAGCAGTAAAGGCGCGTAGGCACTCTTCGACATCGTTCGCCTGCATCCTGCCTCGAGCCTTTGCTTGCCTCCGGGACATGTGCGTTGCTTTCAAGTGCAAACGTAACTGGCCACCAAGTGAAATCGGTGGTATCTGTATGATGCCGCGAAGCAATCGAACAAGGAAGGTGCCTGGAGGTTAAGGAATGGCGCGCCGGGAAAAGTACCAAGGAGCGCGCTGAGAGCGCAGCAGTGTAACGCCACCTAGAGGAATGTGTAGGTAACGTTCAGCGTAGTGCGGATGGAGAAACGAGGCGAAGCGTCCCGGAAGAGGAAAATAGGCGGATTCGCGCTGCGTTGACCTCCACTGGCAGTTGCTACAGGTTTTCTTTGCCATGGATACGTACCGAGTTCGTATAGTGATAACGTTCTCGCGCCCCGTACGCTGTGTGGGTGAGTGAAAGCGTGCGATGGTGAGCTGACGATGGCGGCTTGATCTCGACTGCACAAGGGGAGAAAACGCGTAGTATTCCGTCGCGCGCATGGCACCGGGGGATGGGAGGGACGTTGTACTTTGGCCGCGCGGGGGCTTTCATCTTGAAAGCGAACTGCTTTGGTGCACCGTCTAGGTGGGCCGATGGCTCGTAGCCTTGCGTGCGCTCTGTTCTCACCACTCAGCTTGCGTCGAATCGATAGGCAGCACGAAGGTCACTTCGCTCGCTGCTGCTGCCGCTATTCCTTACGCCAGATTATTCACAGCGAGTGTCTGCGGTCATGGTGTGGTGTTGGCCTTTGCGCGCTGACGCCATGCTAGGTAATTTAGATAGTAAGCGAATGCTTGCAGCGGGACGTTGTACTCCGGTGGCTACTGCGTATGATGGGGGCGGCGCAAGCCCTGATTTGAATACGATCTGTGATTCGGATAGTGTAGGCGTCTAGGCGCACCGAGGGCCGATAGTGTCGTATGCGCCATAGGCCCCGTACGCATGCGCGTTGCTCCCGTTGACGAAGGGAAACGTCATTGTGATGTTTAAGTGCAGTTCAACATTGCACAGCATACATGCATGACTGACAGTGGAATTGAACGTCGGCTCAAAGGGAGATGTTCCATTCCACAGACAGTCATGCATCTATTTTAGAGCGGAGCACTGAGGCGCCCGTTCCTGCTGCGAGCGTCGGCGTAAACGAGCGAACGGGCGCAACTGCTGATGATGAAAGCATCGCGGAACGCAGCGAGGAATGAGATCCGGCGATAGCGAGGAGAGCGCGAGGAAAAAAGCGTGAGAAGAAAAGCGTAGTGGCGCGCAAGAAGTGTTCTCCAACAGTCGCTACGAGATCGCGTGAGAGTACCGATCTTCTGTTCACTTCTCTCTGCGCTCACTGCTTTTCAGTGGCTAACAAATGGTAAACTTTATCTCTCGACGCACGACGTGCCTGTATCTGTCAGAAGTTTCTCGAGTGCTACCGATAGTTCTATCTGCTGGCTTCTTTCACCACAGCTTCTTGTTATGATTGTATCGGCGGCGCGAATTTTGTGTAGTACTTTCTGGAAGCCACGCGTTCACCAGCGATTACACTGGAACCTTTGATGGGAGTCACGTGTAAAAGCTGACGTGCTCGATCCTCATATTGGATTTTCGAAGATTACTCTGCCCGCCGCTAGATCGTTATACTTGTATGTTACTTGTTTTGCTGGGCCGAAGTTCACCCAATAGAGTTAAATTTGTAACTCGCCGTTTTGACACTGTATCGCTCTTCACTGTCACTACCACGGGAGAATATATATCATAATACAAGGCCAGCTCTTTCTGAACAACGAGCGACGCAAGCAGTGGAAGTGCTTCGTCTGCCACAGATGCTCAGCACCACCACCGAGAGGACGCTCTCGTACCGAATCAAATTATTTGCCATAATATATTGCGTATCCAAACACCTAAGCAGCTGCGCTCACAATTCGCATTAGGGAGTATCGTAATAATCGGTGAATTTTTCAATACTGAGGTGCAACCAAGGCGAGACAGGAACCTACCTAACTACCTACCTACCCCTAAGTGCCTGGAATAAGGCAAAGAATGCTTCGCATTAAATTGTTGATGTCACTTCTCACTTGCACGTATTGGTTGCAGAGATCTGTCTAGCGTTTCTAAAGAACAGGGGTCGCATGTTCGCTGTGAGAAGCAACCAGAGGTGGCGTCCAGGTATTCAAATCAGCACGTTCTGAAGATGAAGCCCGCAGTGGCTTAAAATGACAGGCAATATACCAGCGCTAATGATGTATCCAGACACAGTCGTTGGCTTTTGTTATAACAGGCATGCGAGTTACGTAAACAGAGTTGAGAGCGCTGCAAACTATGTCGCGCAAAGGTTCGCTGACAATATTATTATTATTATTATTATTATTATTATTATTATTATTATTATTATTATTATTATTATTATTATTATTATTATTATTATTATTATTATTATTACTATTATTATTATTATTATTTGGAGGCCTTTTCTCACACCCCGACAAATCAAACCCCCAAAGGAACTAGGAAAATAATTTATGTCTCAGCATCCTCTAGAACCTCTTGCCTAAAACAAATGTTTAAGACTCCGCTTGCCCATTGAATCATGATAAACGGATTAATTAGCTTGACAGGATAGCATAAAGGCTCTTGAACTTTTAGCAAAAAGAACATGTTAGAACGCGCATCCATTAGATCGTTCTGACGGTGCGTGAATGAGCCCGTTGTGAAACTAAATGACCACAACTTTTGGTTGCTGTGGTGTTGTCTGGCGGCGACCTCGTGTGCGGGAAAGGGGCCAAGTTGCGCTTGGCGATTGTTTTCCACTGGTCGCAATCCGAAAAAGCTAGAATATATTTTGCATATTTGAGAAATGTATAGTTCGATCCGTGACTAACTCGTCAAAATACATGGATTCGAAAAAATAGTGCGGCGCAAAAAAGAAAAGAATGATTAGCTCTGTTTCTGCTGCATTAGTTAAGTGAATCAATAAAATTTTCTTTCAGAGAAATTGATAATTACAAGAAAGTGAAATGTGTATTCTAAGAAACAAAAGCAGCTTTGCTGCACATTCATAAATACAAGTCTATACACACGCAGTTGTTAATTAGTTTCCCTCGTACGGCGAATCAGTGACAGCCATAGCAGGCACGCGAGGCCTGCAGTTGTGGAGAAGTGTCATACGCTACCAGGCGTCATGATATATATATATATATATATATATATATATATATATATATATATATATATATATATGTAGATATGTATGTTATCCGACACGGTGCTCAATTTGTATGTGGCAAGTGTGCGTCGTGATTGCTCCGGCAGCATCTCATGCTCTTCAATACACCTATTCCAAGTTCAGGTGAGCGGCAGCAGCAAATGGTGATATAAGGATGTTTACCTTTTTACAGTGTACCACTTACCGGGACCGCCGAGTGACTTTGACAGCAACACATTTCGAAGCTTATCCGTAGTGGCTTTGGTGTAGCGTTGCTAAGCCAGCGGGCGCGGGATCAAATCCTGGCCGCAGGGGCTGCATTTCGATGGGGGTGAAATGCAAAAGCGTCCCTGTACCCTGCATTACGGGGACGTTGAAGAACCCCAGGTGGTCAAAATTATTCCGGAGTCCCTCCCCACGGCGTGTATCATAATCAAATCGTTGTTCTGGCATGTAATAGCCCAGAATTTATTTAGTATTATTAGAGTTCTAAACACTATCTTGTCTACCACAATATAGGTGTCCATGGTAAGGCCCTATCGTCCGCGAAATTACTCAGGGTTAAAGTAAGTAATGCATCCTCATTGAAAGAGAGACGTCACCGAGGAACAATTCATTTATCAAAACATTCTAACTCAACTTTACTGAACATTAGATAGGCACAAAACAACCAGGTATGACGGCAAGAACACTATTAAGGCACTATTATCGTTACCAGCCTTCCCAATCTGCCTGAGATATCGGGAAGATTGCCCTCTTTGTCCATACTTTCTGAGTTATATGCTAGCTGTCTTTATTCGAAAAGTGCTTTGGTTGGCGTTCGAGGATTCCTTAAATGCACTTTTTAGCTTTAAAAGAGTGCTTAATTATCTTGCACAAGATAACTTTCTAGGCGTCATCTTATTCCATCCTAAGCATCAAATTGTGCCTCACAGTTGAGGTACAATCTGATGCACAAAAGTATGTCTGAGCTCTCGCACTTCTTGCGTAAGCAAGAATTGTACAGCACGGGACTCGGATACTCCAGAATCATTTAACATGTGTGCCTGTAGCCAATGCATTTGAAGCCTTATATTTATTTTAGTAATTATTTTAGAATTGATCCACTAATATCTATAGATCTATCTTACGTGTAGGCCTCTATACTGCGCACACGTGAAGCCTATACAGCCTTCACGTGTGCGAAACGGTCTGCAGCGCTGTGCTGTGTATCAAAGAGGTCCTTACAGAGAAGTAAAACTGATTCAAATTTTACTTAGGCGCCGGGCAGCTGGATTGCAAAATTCTGTTTCCAAAAGTAGCGTGAACTTATGGAAGCTTGTCCACATTGCGAAACTCAATATACTATTGCTTCCATGGACAGCGCTTCTAGAGGCCCAGTGTACATCTCACTGGGCCGTTCACAGAAAAGCTTTCCTTTCTTTTTTCTTGGCCGTTTCTATTCCACTCACTTATCGTCCCTCGCTTCTCCGTTCGAAAGACGGCATTGTGAAGATGTTGCAAAATGTTGAAAGTGTGCTAGACAGCGAGGTATCTTTCATCTCTTGGGACATTCAACGAACCATTACTTTCTTCGTTCATTGTGTGCCATCGCGTTTATTCGGCAGATCACATAGCCGTATCTCAATTATCCTTTATACTTTCGAGAGAGCAGAGCAAGAAGTCGCACTGGCAGAAGTACTTGGCATTCGTTGTTGTCTTATCTTTTTTTAGCGGTTATGTCTTATGCAATCAGAATGTTTCAAAGAAAGTATGGAATGACATACTGGTGCTCTGGCATCTCGCACAGAACTGATATCTCAAGCTGTCGTATGTAGCATCATTTATGAGAGTGCGCTTTCCTTTTGAGGAAGGAAAAATGAATATGGCTTCACTAAGTACCAGAAACGCTCCGACAATGCTCCCTTAATGTTCCTAAAACGTCATAATTTCGCGGGTTATCTATTGTACTCGGATTTTTCTCTAGGTGTCCGAACGCGGATAAAACGCAGACCACAGCAGCCAGGCGCACTCCCCTGAGCCAAAGCAATATTGTCTCGGGATTATGGAATACAGCTGATTTTTATTAGAATAGAATACTCGTCGGTTTATGAATGTAACTCAAGGTTAACGACTGTAGTCCAAGCTTGGCATTGCGAGCTGTCCAGTGCGCTCATTAGGATCAGGTTGGGCATCCGAATTGCGAATGAATTCAGTGCCAAGGACGAACCTGTGGTCCGCATAATATTGCTCACCGGTATACGTAAGCAAAAGTAGACTTAAACACCTTCTGGTTTCTGTGGAGACTTGAGTGCGTCAGAAGCCAGAAGCAGCCTCGATGTGTGCTGCCACAAAATCAAATGCTACGTCTGAGCACAGTCTTCCACAATTTTCTTTTAATTTTTCTCGCGCCATGAATTGTAAATGTGTTCAGCTGATATCAAATAGCTTTTTATCACTCGTATATTCCTAGAGAAAACTGACGTTTTTATCGAGAGAGAAGGGAAGCTTTGCGAACCTGTGCACGAGAATCATTTCCCCCTCCCTAGAATGTGCTGTTAGGCGCTGTTCTTCTTGAACATACTCCCATCACGTATGCGCTTCGGAACGATTGCTGCGTGTGTTAGCCCTCTGTAAAAAAAAATTAGGCCATGTGAGTTCGTATACAATTACGTCGGGGAAGCCACTTTGTTGCTTCTCGGCACCGCAGTAACTACCATCTGCGGAAATTTCTCTCGGCTGCGCAAACATGCTGCTTGCATCAGCTGCCGCAGCGCATGTGCTGTGAACCTGCTTGGCTGCATTGGTTTCCATTCGCACTATAGCAGCGGCGCATGTGAATTCCTAGAGTGAGTTGGAAAACCTTCTGGAGACCTGATCCCTTGGTGTGAGAACAGAAACATGAGTGCCAGCGCACGGCCGGCCCAATGCAACCACGAAAGAACTAAGCGCCAAGCGTTAGAATGTTTGTGTCGGCCGCCGGTATCACGCATTTCATTTATGCCATGTACTGTAGCCTCCTCTGTGAGTCTGATGGCGCTGCTCTACAACTCGATCGGTAAACCGATATAATATATACACAAGCTTCATCTTTTGGCATTTGCGGCTAATCCAAATGGGTGGCAAATCTTCGGGCCAAAAGCGGTTCACAGCTAATTCTCACCTACATCAGGGAGGGTCGTTATGGCAACAGCGATTTAAGCGTGACTATGTGAGGAACGAATAAACACTGAAAAAGAAAAACCATGTTAATGCGTAGCATTCTTCAGATAGGTGCGCGGCGTGTTCTGCTCGGTTCCATTCCGTCCTTCTGTCTTCGTCAAAAAAAAAAAATTCTAGAACAGTTGCGCTATCTAGGCTTGGACAGGTGAATTTCTGTAAATGTGCAGACGTACGGGGGGAGGGGGGGGAGTCGGTTTGTGTGCGTGCGCGTGCGCCACGGCGGCATATTTGACTGTAGTCTTTCTAAATGAACGTGAATGCTTTGCTTAAACCAATTCCCAAAGTGCAGGGGGTCTACATTCTTCTACGAAAAAGCGTCTCCACCAGCAATATCAACCTTAAAACGTCGGGGAAGGATACTGCACATGGCAATTGCTTGTGAATCTGGAACACCACATGCTTTCCACGTTGTCTGTTACAGTCTCCTAAGAGACAGCGGCCCAAATGCGCTTTGATATGTCGCCAACGAACACGCTCTGTCCGTGAGCTCCCCTGACTGGCTCACAAGATCCGTGCTTTTCGCTGCTCTGCCAGATGATTGTGTGTGTGAGAGAGAGTATAGCTGTTGTGTATCCCACATTCAATGATAATTACGCCACCACCACTCACCGTTAGCCAACGCCGATACCACCGCATTACGAAAATTCTTGATCGACTCCCGCTCAGCTTCGCCATAAATATGCAGGGTAACAACTAAGTTTTACGGGATTTCTAAATATTGCCTGTCACAGGTAGCATAATTCTCATTATGCTAGATTATTCCAATAGGAGGACCTTATTAGCACAATAGTTGTAACACATAGTGTGCTAGCGAACACAGATTCATTATGTTCATAATTACTTTATGAAATATATTGGAATTTACGAATTGTAGTCGGTGAGTTTATACGACGTATCCACTTAAAATTAGTTTCTTGGAGGACCTCAGCTTCGAAATATTGTTCCCTAAAAGCGTGGGACAAAATACATGGGCTTTCCAGTTAATTTTGTGATTCTGTGTAAAAAAGGGCCTTTTGGTAAAAGAAAGTAAGTGGAACAACTGTGCATTTTTTACGGCGAGTTTGAGGGCGCAAGTCCCGAAACTCGTGCCATTCTGGAAATTCATTCCAAGTGTATACACCAGTACTCGCGGACAACTTTCTCTGGCAAAGAAGAGAAAGCTACGGGCGCGTGGCTGCTGCACATGTGTTACGGCGCCAAGTATAATCCGCCAGCGTTTAACAGTGCTTTTGGTTGCTCGGAAGAGACGCTGAATGGCCACAGCTCCCACTTGCCACGGTTTCGCGTTTCCCTACACGCGGAAGGAAAAGCCTAAAAATAAGTTAACCTTTACACTCAGTGGTGTGTTCTGCTGTATTTAATTGTTAATAGTAAGTTATTTATGGTATGTCTTCTCCAGCATAAAATAACGTGGACCAAAACGTGGGACTATTCTTCAAAAGCTTGTGCGCGCTTTTCCTCCGTAGCTTTCCCTTCGTATCCATCGAAAGTTGTCCGCGAGTATAGTAGAATTACCTGCTACAATTTGTAGATTGCAATATGCGCCATAACGTAATTAAGAACTTAGTTCGGGATTTCTTGTTCTATGGTTGAGTATGTTTCCATCTCTCTTGCAATTAATGTCCACCTCTCTGAAAAATCAAGCTCAAGGACAAGAATTATGACTTTTGCCACATGTGGTTCTTACGAATGCTGTAAATCTTAAGTGATCCCTCTGTTTCTCCGTTCTGCATGCGTTCCTCTAGCAACTGTGAACAAAGATGTTAGCCTTATAATTAGGCAAGCCGCTAACTGGGTATGTCGGACGCACTTAAATAAATCAGCAGTGTGTCCGTGTAACGTAACACTAGCGTATTTCAAAAGACGTGCTTGACAAAACTTCAGCGACCGCCTTACTTTTTTTTATCAAAGGCTGTAGATAAGTCACGTGCTTTTACGAAGTCCTTAATTGTTGTTTTTTCCTTGACTTTTTCTCCAAGGGTGGATAAATTATTAAGGTGGTATAAGGTCAAAGTGATATTGCAAGTTATATTGGGCGAACCATCAATAACCGCCGTGAAATTACGGTTAATAGCTTAGCAGTAGAGTGAAGTCGGACATCCAGTCAACAGTTGACAATTGTGCTATGGCACAGGTACGCGGTCCGAGGGCACCGTAGAGTACTGTTATCTTAAATAGATGGATTTTGTGTAGTCAACGCTACATTATTTCCCGTGCAACATTTTCTAACATAATAAATAAATGCTTTTATGGTTGTAATGTATACCCGCCACAGTTGCTCAGTGGCTGCTCAATGGCTATGGTGTTGGGCTGCTGGGCACGAGGTCGCGGGATCGAATCCAGGCCACGGCGGCGGCATTTCGATGCGGCCGAAACACGTAAAATGCGTAAAGACCTATGTACTTAGATTTAGGTGCACGTTAAAGAACCTCAGGTAGCCGAAATTTCCGGAGTCCTCCACTACGGCGTGCCTCATAATGAGAAAGTGGCTTTGACATGTAAAACCCCATAATTTAACTTTTTTAATAGTTGTAATATATGTCATTATTAGCGGTGAGAAGTTGGAGTGCCACCGCCTCACGAGGGCCGGATGTCAAGGCGGGAACGCCAAGAGGTATGGCTTGCTCGACTGTATCGTGCGCTCGTTCGTTCGCTTTATGCACCCCTACAATGAAGTACGCCCCCGAGCCTTGCTTCGCGAATGTTTCAGCTACTCGCTGCTATCACACATGAACGTCACAGTTTCATGTCCGCAAGCGAGTGACTCGTGATACTTTGCTGCTTATATATTTCAGGCTAAGCCGAGTCGAATCAGCTTGTAAATGTTTTGTACATTTTGCTGAACGGACTTCCACTGTTACCTAAGTAATTCCAGAGATTCGTTTTTGATCCAGAACAATAGCCTGACTACAGTTGAATGCCTCTACAACGAAAGGACCTCCATAACTAAGTTTTTCGTACGCCCCGGCCGCATTCCTATCTGCAATATGTGCTGTGAAAGCCTCAGCAGCGTAGGCCAGTATAACGAATTGACCTGTACCACGAAGGAATATAGGCGTCCCCGAGGGCTGATTTATTGCTTTACAACGAACGGACGTAGCACCACTCCCACTTCTCTCTGTAACGGCTATATGTCGGCGGCGCTCATAGAATCGCCACCGGGCCGCAGTGTCTGGACACTGCAGTAGCTCACGGGTGCACACATACTTCAAGCTATTTAGGAGTACATCTCGAATTTGCTTGTTTTAACTATATGCTCTGAAGAAGCCACATTGCCGATCCTAAATTAAATTAGAGGAAAGAGCTCCAGGACACCGTAAAATAGAGAGAGAGAGAGAGAGAGAGAGAGAGAGGGGGGGGGAGTGGGGGGGGGAGGTAATTTAATCACGTTTCACATGGCTTGCTACCCTACGCTGGGTGAAGGGGACGTGTGAAGGAGAGCGATAACGAGGAATCAACATAAAATGTATTCGTGTGGCTATTTGTGCTTTTTCGAAAGAAACAAAATATTGTACGTGATACAAAAAAGGCAAATATTAAGACATATACATGGTGCATCCAAATAAAAGTGTGCGACGACACGAGCTCAGTGCTTAGACACGTAATTTTGTAGCGCCCGTAGTGTCATGTGTGCTAGGTGTGACCGGGAAATAAAACTCGATCAAGTTGGCGCATAATTTGTATCGTCACTTCACTAGAATTCAGCATTTCTTTTGCAGGTCTCTTGTGAATATTGCGAGTAGTAGTATTGGATAACACACTCTGCTTATTGCCCAATTGTCTCGCTTCCTTTTTCGAAAAATGTAATGTTTGTATCTTTTCTCTTGCCATTTTAGTCAGTATACTTCTGCGGTACAAATTATATCTTATTTACTAAATGGAAACGTAAAAGAATGAAATCAGGTTAAATATTTCAGCCACTTCTGAATGGCTAACCCGTATTCCGACATGCAGCCTTTATAGCTCATGCGAATATTATTATATGATATAGTGTTGTAGAGTGTTCAGGCTACTGCCACAAACTGCTCAGAACTTGAAGGTTTGTGTGACACACGGAGCTCCTGAAACTTTCAACAGCGACTAAACGCTCGCCTGCATTGTCGTAGCCGAAAGATAGTATCCTACCATTGAGGTGACATACTGAAACCTTCTGACAGCCTTGAATTTTTCTATTGAAAGCGCTTTAACATAAATTTTACTCTGCCTTTCTTGCAGTAACTACAGCAGCTACAGTCTTCGCAATTACTCCTACAAGAAGGCATGAAAAATAATCTTTCTCACTGGTCTGTGTTGCCACAACCATTCCTCTTCATTTATTGCAGCATCCTCAGACACGTTCCTGTTACGGCACGCCGTAAATATTCGTTCTATCTGAAACGTTCGTGGCGCCGAGTGAAGAAAGTATGGCAAAGCTTGCACCCGTTTCGACACACCTCACTCGAACGCCGCGACCAGGTGCGCCCCATAAAACACGTGTTTCGCATTAGACAGATATAACATACCTTGCATGCCTATAGATAGTCGAGCCTCTGCATGGACGTCAAACATCCATTGGCGCTTTGCTGTGCCTGAAGCTGCTATAACCCTCCATGTTTCGCTCTAGGTGTATCCAGGGCAGGGATGTTGCAACATTCTTTAGGAAAGCCCTCATTTTTGCGCCAAGTCTGTGGCACTTATTTAAACCTGAAAGCATGACAAGACATGCCAGTCGCGCATTCGTAATCATTATGCGCAACAACTTTTGCTGATGCTTATATGTCATGATTTGTATCGATGCTGTACTACTTGATATTGCTTATGGACAGCTCAGAAATTCTGCAAACGGCGCTATTTGTTTTTGTTTTTTGCAGCGAAACTGTTTATGACGGGCCCTGTGCCATCGTTGTCGGACTTCGCTAAAAAGGGGCCAAGTATCCTAGCGGAAGAGGTACAGAGGAGTTCAATAAGGGGAAAGGGGTTGGAGTAACCTCCTTTCCCTTGTGAGAATGCTATATTATACGGGAAGCTTATAAGGTTGTCAGACAGTGCATTTTCGGCGAGCGAGCAACATCGGCATCGAATTTATCCGCGATTAATTCCACCCTGCCGCGAAAGAAACACATGTTATGCTGGTGGTTTGCGGCCTACTAACAGTGTCCAGCGATTGAAACGTGATACTAGGAGCGCGTGGCTGCGGTCGATTCTTGCGCCAGCAACAAGTGCCGGCAGCGACGTCAATTGTCAAGCCAATCCAACCAATCGTCGAAACGACTGCAGCGCCCGCATCTCCAGTGGTGGGCCTTGCGCCCAATATACGCAGCTTTGGATTAGTGGTTCCGCACATTCCATCCCAGCTAAAACTGTGAAAAGACTGCGACCAGCCGTGTCTTTTATGCCGCCCCTTCCATCACCTCGGCCAAACACAAGCAAACCTAATGCGCGAAAAAAAAAAACAATGCTAGAACCGCAAAAAAATAAAAAAATAATAATAAAAATCCCTCCTAAAGCATGCTCACCACGTGAAGCACACAAAAACGAAAACGAGGTGAACGAATAGTGAAACAAAAGATTTAAAATATAGGCTGCTTGCGAAGTTTTGCTTGGTGCAACACTCGGTGTAACTGACACAGCCTTGCTGTTCAGCCATCTTCACGGACTGGAAGGGACTGTGATTTTTTCGTCTTTTGTTACATGTCGAACTAAAGAACTGCTTGTTATTGGACAGAGAAAAGAACATATACTTCCACACCAGATTGCTGTAGTAGCTGGTCGTCCAAGTTTTCTTCCACTCTACGCATCCAACGACAACGTGACTTAATCGCTCGTAGGACGTCCCTAAATCACGTAGTATACCGCCGTGCTCTTAGTCTCGGTATTGTAGCCTTCTGAAGTTCTCGCAGTGGAAGGCTGCAAGCGTTAAGTGTTGATTGCGAAGTCTCTGTCGCGGCACTCAACTCTTGCTGAAAACGGGACGGGCAGCCCATCTATGCGGCGGGTTGGTCGTTAGCATATTTATGAGTCCTTTTTCAAGCTCGCAACGCCCGGACTTCTGTCGCTGCTCATGCAGTTATACGCAGTGCTATGCAAAGCATATTGTTCGCGTAAAGAGAAAGTGCACTGCAGGGACTACGTGATGGCCGACGAATAAAGCGATGCGCATTTAGCACGTTCCATGTTCTCAAAGCGTTTTCTTTCCTTCATGCAATCTCTCTCTTTCTCTCTCTCCCTTTATTTCTTTCTCTCTGTTTCTTTCAAATATGCCAAGCTGTGCGCTCATAGTGAACATCTGGTGCTTCCGTTCACTCCTTTCTTCCGGCGAAGTGAACTGATTTTTTTGCACGTCTCTCTGCAGAAATCGTGCAAGCGCTTCTCCGCTCGTGCTGTCGTATTTTGCTGCGTTTTACTGGAACATGGTATTTCGTGAATTATTGTGGAACTCGAAGTAGATAAAGGCTTGATGAGCATAATTATTAAGTTTCTTCGAAAATATACACTAATTATTAGGCACGTGTAAGCATGTTTAAACAGGTGTATTTTCCGTTCCACAAAGTTTCGATTATGCAGTGTGAGGATCTGCATTGTAAATAATGCAGACGACAGTCCACATGTGGCCCTTCCCTGTCCAGCCCCGGCGACGCACGTCGCTCCATCTATTCGTAAAATGAAGCACGCCCGATTATCAAAGATTTCGGAACAAGAAGGTAATAAAAAAGGTGACTTATCCATAGAGCGTGCAGCCTCATATTCTATGTGTGTGCAGGGCGGTTTTCCCGCTGGTAATGTGTGCCCCGCGCCTTTTCATTATTTGCGCGTATGCGTTGGCTGCAGAAAAGAAAAATCGTTTCTTTCTCGTTATCTCCGCTCGGAAGTAATTTTGGCTTGAGGTAGATTGTGTCTCTCACGTTCGTATGCGGGTTTTTGTTGGCGATTGTCTTCGTGATGCTTCATCTAGGACCTTAGACAAGAGCCAATTAGCCCAATATCATGCTATCCTGCAGTACCTTGCACTATGCGCGCATAACTTTACTGGTGATGCGCTGTGGAGCTCGAGGTTGCTGGTTCGATCCTGGGAGGGGCGACCACATTTTGATGATGGGCTCTGAATGCAAGAACTCCCGTGTGCTTCGCGATTTAGGTACTTGTTGATGTGGCCCACATGGCCAAAATAATATCCCGAGACTACACTACGGCGTGCCTAATAATGATATTGCAATTTTGACACGTGTAACACCCAACATTTATTTTGAGCATAACTTGTCCTTCGCATCTCGTTTTATTGCTGTAGCAGCTATACTAGCACAAGATAAACGTTGGCACGGCTGCCGTCGTCACTGCCGGACTCTCGTGGGTGCGACGGCGCATGCGCGGTCCGTGAGACGCATTGCAAGTCACGTGTTCTGCGGTGGGTGCTAAGGCGAGCATGCGAGGGCGAGCCGAAGGAACTGGTGGCTTTAGCGCTAACTGCGCTATGTCCCTGCGGGCGAAGTGTCAGAGGTCTGGTGCCCGGCTGTTGCAGTGGCGTAGCACAGTTGAAGCGGTCGCGCTGAACCACCGCTTTGGGACAACAAATGGGCTCGTCCAACAAGCCCACATTGCAACCCTCGTGAAGCAAATCGCGCATCCAGCTGCCAGCGCCTCTCATCGCACCAGCGTTGTGACTGCTCGAGTTCGCTGTCATCGAGCGAAACTCCGTTCGTGTGCCCTTTCGGGTGCGTGACACCGCGCGTCCCACCCCGCTTGTTTATGCGGTCATCGAATGTTTGCAGCAATCTAGACTGTACCTTTGATATCGCTGTCGATGCTTCGATGTAATACATAGGTTGCTGCGAAGCGATTGAGTATGGAGTACCTCGACCACTGCACCGTTTTTATTGTTTTTTTATTGTTTTGTATTGCATGTACAAAAACGGGCCTGCATATAGTACACAGCATCAGGAGGTCGCAGAGTAAGGAAGTGCCGGGGGGACCAATCATTAGTTGGTACATAAGAGTATCAGAGCAGCAAGAACAGGCAATAAAATAAAAGAAAACGACAAGAAAAACAATCGTCACAGTATATACTCCTACACAGGAGCGTATAGTAATGTACCAAAAACATCGCTTTTCTACACGCTACTAAATGAAAGTTAAAACTTGTTTTACTAAAATATGAAGCCCAACTACAGAGTAATAAAAGTAATATAAAGAAAATGTAATAATTATGAAAATGTATTTGACAAGTGAAAAGACGGTTGCACTTTATAAAGCAATAATAAAAAATAAATTACAATGTGAATTTATATGCATAATATTAAAATGAGAATGAAAATAACAATGGTAATAAAACCGCGACTGAGTGTTAATTAGGCATTCGTTCGTGCCACAAGGCGAATAGCATATGCGCATTGTAGCCTTAATCCATTAGTGGAGCAATACTTCACCGGCTCTATGGTTCTTGGCGGTTTCACACAGGCACCTGGGTTCAAATTCGTTCCCCAGTAGAGAGCAAAGATATTTCACTGCATAGTTGGTTATACGTTACAAAGAATGATCCGATCTTTGTACACTAAAAAGTATCTTAAAATCATGTTCGCCGTTTGCTTCAGACGACTCGCTGACCACGGTACTAATAAATTTTGTATTGTAATGGAACGCCTGCCTAAACTTCGCTGTCTTCTCTTTAGCATTTCTATTCCCACAGTGCACCTCGGCCGGTCGAGAAGAACCAGGCCGTCGCGCTCAATTTTATGGCCCCTTTCGGGTGAAACTCGCGTCTCACTGCACGTGCACGAGTGCCTTTTCTACCACGCCGCGATGACAGTGACTGCGTTTTGTTTCCAAGTTCTCTCAGTGGCTTGTCACTCGTAATGATTTCGCTCCAAATCTCTCCTCGCAACTTGGTTTTCTCGTTATCTTAAAAAGATAGGGTCATGTATTTCTAGTGCAACCTTCTACCACGTGATAACAGCTTCCGCTTCCCGCCCGTGAGTCACTCGTGCGATGGCCACCTAGATGCTGCAAACATTGCATACGTTCCCCCTACCATTCGTACTTTAACTTCGAAGCGCGGATCTCATCCTCCATCTCGCGTTCAGTTACAGTGTGCACGTGTATGCGTGCGACTTTGTTTTAAAGCGAAGTTCCCTTTGCCAACCCTCCCATAATTTCCTGATCATAGCTGTCGGCTGTGGTTGTTGTCTCGCCACGTAGCTAAAGATAAATATGAATTACGTGCTCTATAGTGGGACCAAAGCTGGGTCCTCCAGCAAAGCACCGTTTGCCGACAGAACAGCGACAGAACGGCGCCTCCTCGCCCTTGCCATGTTTGGTGTTGTTTCTGAAGCCGATGTAGTAAAGACTGTTAGAAGGTCCAAACCGAAAAGAAAGAAGGGCTCAGGTGGGATATGGATGGGCTGAAGATACCCAGTGGGAAGTGTAGTCCGGTTATTTCGCCGTTGACAGAGCTCGCAGGCGCTGATGTAACGCCGCACTGAGCGGGCTAGGCCAGGCCAATAGAGAGGTGGCGCAGGCGTTCATCTATCCGAGTAACACCAAGGTGGCCAGTGGTTGGGGAGTCGTGATGCTCACGAAGAGCTGTAGAGCATAGGTGCAATGGTGTAATTGCTGCATCGCGCGATGTAGCCGATAAATTTACAATATAGGCAATGCTACAGCGTCGCAGCAAACGAAGACGGGCGAAAAGAATGTAAAATGAAATTAATCATTACAAAACACTGCCTCTTGATCAAATTGGACACCAACGAACGGACACCACCCTTTGTCCTTGTTGCGAATTTCCTGAGCTGTCAATTTGTTAAGTGGTATTGCTGCGCTTTGACAGCTCAGTTGAAAACGCTCAGCCTGCCATGTACTATCGTTCTGGTCACTCTCGCTGAATTGGTGGAGGCTACGTTAAGACAGTGGTGCATTTCACGTGCAGAACATTTCCCATGCGGCTCTGTAGCTTGAAAAATCTGTAGATTCAGTCATCGCCGGACAGCGCTTATGATTCCGTTACTCGTTTATAAGCAGTTCAATTGCTCGCTGCGGACTATCTATGCGTCGCGGGCGCCACACCTAAAGCTTCAAAAGAACTCGGTAAAATATGTAAGGCGACACGATAGATTCATATGCATGCGGGAATGGCCTTTTGCTGTTCAGTGTGGTGCCTGTAGACGGCAAACAGGACTGCAGAAAACGCCAACCCTCTTTCGTAATATTTCACTCACGTCCTCCTTTCTTTTCTTTTTTCCACGAAGTGCATTGTTCCCGTCGGTGAACCTTTTGTGGGAGTCCACAAAGGACGCCTTACTTTTCCTGCATTTGTCGGGTCTCTGCTCAAGAACTTCCATACGACTCCATGCTGCTCACGTTCGGCCTGTTCGCGAGCGTGAGAATGTCCTCGTACATTAGGTTGTTCAGTTTTGTTTTTTTTTTGCACGAAAAAAAAGTTCGCGTTTATTTCAATACCCCCGCACCCCCCCCCCCCCCCCCCAAAAAAAAAAGATAGCGCTTTTGATGGGACCTCGAAGCTCGTTCACGGTTAATTGTCCAGAAATTCCGATTTTATTTAGTTTCTTTATTCTCTCTTTCATTTGTTATTGAGTGGCGACCATTGTCGCGTTAAGACCTTGTTATAAATTGTGTGAGCGCATCCAATGCTTCTTTTTCGCCCTTTCTCGTTGCACCCGTATGAACTGAAAGTTCTTTTAAATTACGTAGACGTTAGTTCCTCTAAGCTTTTGTTCGACCAACTCCTGTTAGTAAGTTTGTCGCATTATAGAAGTACTGTTAGTAACGATGTCGCGTTAATATTTTTTTCGCAAATGATAAGTAGAACACTGTTCATGCCACTGTATTTGCATTGCAAACTGAACAGAGTTTATCAAAGTGTACAGCTGCTTTTAACTAAAACAGCGCTACTTTTAAGTGCGTCATCTAGTTGGATGCTTAGTATATTAGACAAAAAGTACAAGTCCGTATTATATTTTACAAGGACAAGAGCATTGTTTCACGTGGACAAGCTTGAGAAAATCATTTGGAGCAGTAAAATACGACAGCTGAAAGACAGTGCGTTTCCTAAAATGGAACTCGCCTTTTCAACATCGTGTGACGCACTAGCTGTGTACTTCAAAACATTTAAAGCATTCTCCCCTTTTCCCTATTCCCTTGTTCGGTTTAAAGCTCTGGATTCCCCAGAACTATTTCAGAAGCCACAAAACGCCCTAAAGTAACCGAAGAATCATACGAACGAAGGGAGGCTGCCAGCAGGCACTATCGCCGCCAGTACGGATTCAAAAATGTAAGGATTGAGCGAAGAGGATGGCCAGATGCCAAATCACTCTGGCCGTCCCTGATTGCGTGCCGGTGGCTCGGAATAGCAACGCAAACGACCAGCTTGGCTCTTTGGACGAAAGCTGGCTTTCGATTGGTGTCTTGCTTTTGTAGCGGTTTTCTAGGTTTCTGGACTTAGCCGATGCCTCGGCATAATTTTCCGCCCACGATGTAGGAGCGGGCATTTAATACTGAAACGCTTATCGCAGCAAAATGAAAAGTGAATTTTCTAGGCTTTGCAGTTTCCGATGGTGACCACAACTCCAGCAATCGATGCTTCTTGCTTTTTTTCCTAAAAGAGCACTCGCCCCTCATCATTTTGCAGGACGCGCATAATATTGCCGGTGTACTGTAACTTATGTGGCTAGTCAGCGCTGAGACTACTTAAATATGTACTGGTTTTATCTTTCTTGGGGAAACGTTTAGAACCATGGTTCACATAATATCCCACACATAACTATTCTTTTTCCATGCCACCAGATATGATTGCGTAGGCTGTAATTTGTATATTGCTCTTCTAATTAAAAAAAATATAAGATACATATTCTGCCATACAACAAGTTGCAGCTTCATTGTTGTTTCTGTCAATGGAAGCGAATGTCACGTAATCGGTGAAATATTGTGGAAATTGTTTATGAAGATTAAAAAGCACAGAATGGAATGAGCGTACACAACAACAAGACTGCAATGGTTGATTGTTAGAGAGGCTGAAAAATAATTTAAAATATGCAAAGTGCTCCTTTTGCTTATGGTTCTAATCTTCTGTAAGTAAGGCCGCGTTTAAACATGCACAGCAGAATTAGTCGAAAGTGATCTTAACTAATATGATGTTTATGTTGCCCCCGGCCACGGCGGCCGCATTTCGACGGGGGCGTAATGCGAAAACACCCGTGTGCTTAGATTTAGGTGCATGTTAAAGAACTCCAGGTGGTCAAAATTTCCGGAGTCCTCCACTACGGCGTGCCTCATAATCAGAAAGTGGTTTTGGCACGTAAAACCCCAAATAATAATATTATTATGTTTATGTTGCCATTATTTACTCCGCAGGAAGCCTATGTTCGCACTTGTAACAAATTTCAGGTTTACCCCTTTCTGCATTCACGACCAATATTATCCGATAATCCTTGTGTAATCGTCTGAACGTGCTCTATGAAATTGTTTCCTATATCAAGCCTTCTTAGACAAGCTATATCTGTCTACGGTATTCCGCGTAAAGAATTCTCTTTGCATCGCCGTTGGTACAGCAGAAAGAGATCAAGCCACGCACGAGGCTTCTGCAGAAGGTCACGCAGAAATTAAATTCATAAGAAAGCTGTGCATGATGAGAAACACTTCTGTTCGTAACGAGTGCGTATTTTAATAGCAGACGAATTATTAAAGGTTACCCAATGCAGCTGAAGGATCCGAGCGCCCTCTTGAGACTATGCCTGAAATAGAGCAGCCTGATGGGCAACGTGACACAATCCTCTGGCTCTTCACACGTGCTCAACATCCGTCCAGCAAGGGGTGTCTGAGGCGCAAACCATCATTTCGACATTGGGATCATTTTCGCCGAGGCAACTGTCGCCGTCAGCACCGCCAGTCAGAGAAAAAGCTGTGCAACTGGGCAACTGAAACTGGACATCGGCCTTTGTTGAAGTGTAATGACCTGATTTCGATGCTACTTGCTGGTGGAATTTTATTTTTAACGCTTCACAATGTGGCCAAAAGTTGAAGTATAAGCGAGAATGAAAGTGTAATGTCCGATACACCTAATGTTGCACTGGATTTAAGCGCCAATGTTCGGCGGCACGTCCACTCAATATCAATGTAATTGTTAAGTCCAGAACAGTGCCATAAAGGAGTGAAGTATATTTATTACTGACTATAACCTATTAGAGCTTGCTAATTCATACGGCGATTACAAAAAATCCTCGAGGACGCCAATCATCGCTGCGATATTATTATCCGCTATCATACGCCGAAAGCAGCAGGTAGCAGTGACAAATATGTTAAATAATATGTCGAGAAAAATGTGTCGTGCAGAGCATAATCTCATGTCATTTTTGTAACATAAAACAAAAAATACAGTTGTGTAACAGTCGTGCACAGTGCAACAAAGGACAGGCAGCCGAATACCAAGCACTTGCAAAACGTGTGTGCAATTAGGAAAACGCTGGTGTTTATTTTCTTGAACAAAAGTAAGCCTGCACACAGGAGCAGGTGCGCAGTTTTCTCACGCGGACTATGCTCACTGTTGAAGACAAGTAAACTTGGGCACATTATAGCCATGGTGAAACATTCTTCGGCTGCATTCACCAAATGAAGATGTTTGTTCTCTCGAGAGAACATTTTCACCAATCCCTGTGGAGAAAACTCTATACTTGATTCACGGTTGTTTTTAATGCTACTCACAGTTACATACATCCAGTGCAGCACCGAGAACAACATTAGACACATGCACTTATTGCTATCGCGCATGCAAATCTCATGGCCGTAGAGAACTCTAACAAAGCGTTTCTTTCACCTTGTGCGCACGTAGTGGAAGCGGCGAATTTTTCATGCCGCATTATTAAGTTGTTAGAGGCATACCTTCACTTGCGACAGTGATTACTCACGTTGGACGTAGTTGTCAACAGACGCAGAACAATGGGCGACTTACTGGACTGTCATCGCCGCTATGAAGCGCAAAACAAACCTTTACTCTCGTTCTAAGGGAGCTGATTACAGTTGGAAGATTCCTAAGTTGTTAAATATGTCGATACCTTGTGTGTTCTTCGTGCGGCTTGCCAGAATTAGTAAAGGACTATATTTTACGTGCTCGTGTATTATGACGAACAACCATTTGCATGGCTGAACTCGTAAAGCGCTTATACATTAATACACCTTTCGGTTGTGCACGAAAACAGACGGTCAAAATCATGCGTCGCTAGCAACAGGTGGTTCTTCATGTTGAGGGTGGTATTGCGGATCACTACATTATTGTGAAAGCTATACTGCATGAAGAGGAAACCAGGCCATCACCCTTTCAGTGACGCTCCGCACAGTGACGCTCCCCACGCGTCATTTTAGGATATCAATATCCTTCTTCGCCGTGCCAGTGGAGGCACCAAACAACAGTACAAACGAAGGAACAGAATGAAAATCCCTCTTCAGCTTCCTTTCAGTCGCATTTGTATTTCGGGTTGGGATCACTTCACCATGAATTCGCGACTCTATCAAATCACCCCACTTGCGTGATATAAAAGCCGAATTGAATTAATTTAGTGTCGTTGTCTTGAGTAAAAAGTAAACTCCTTCGAATCGTACATCGCAGTTAAAGAGAGAGAGAGAGAAAGAAATGACGGAGAAATGTAGGATGGTTAACTGGAAGGAGCTTCTGGTTTCCTACCCTGCACTGGGGGAAGAGTAAGGGGGGGGAGGAATGAGAAATAAAGCAGTGGAATAAAGCTAAGGCGAGAATCAATAAACAGGCGGTGCGGAATGTCTCGGCGAACTATACCCCCAATACGCCACTGAGACTAAGAAATTTCAGTAGTGAATTTACCGGCTTGTGGTGTGCCAACTGCATTTCCAGGCACTCCAGGATTTTCTTCTCGGCAAGCGGCCGGTCATCAAGGTGAGTCGGTACGGTCACGAGTCACGGCCTGCGTGCGCTGTATCGAGGACAATGGCAAACGAACTTGCCCAGTAATTTCCTCGCCGCTGCACTGGTGGCAAGCAGCATTATCTTCCCTTCCGACACGGAAAGCAAAGTATTTTGTGAAAGCGACGTCAAACCAGTGTAGGCAAAACACTGTTGTCTCCGGTCGGGATAGTCCTGGTGGAGGATGAATTGGAAGACGAGTTCTCTATCGGTGCAGACGTGTGGGCTAGAAATTTGGTGTGTTTCACAACCATTGTATAGCATCATTCGCCTGCATTCGAAAGGTCGCTATTACCTCAGTTCTTGACAATAGGATTTCTTCTTGCACGTCCTCTTTATGAGCAGGTCGAGTAGCTTCATCTGCACGTTCGATGTTCTTAGTTATTTATTATTTGTTATTATTAGTTTATGTTGATCCTTTTACATTTCTTTTAATTATCTAATTAACTCTCGTCCAGTTGCTCTACTCCGCATCTACGTCAAATCCACTACACCTACATCCACTCGTTGTTTATGTCTTGATTTCATAACTTTACTGAAACGTTTAAATACAATTAACCTTCGCATATTCTTAAGCATTCGATTATTATATTGTGTCGTGTACGACTTCTACTGTCTGCTGAAATCTATTCTTATATTCCGAACCACTCATTTTACACAGAACCTCGGTATGTTGAAGTGAATGAACGAATGAATGAAAAATAAATAAGTACATAAACAAATAAAATCGGATTGTCGACGTTAAAACTTCGTAAATAAACTAGAACTTTATAAAGTCACATGAGTTTATATGGGAGCATTCCGGTTTTGAAACAGGATTCCGTGCCAGTGTGATCTAAGATTACTGATACCGGCATATGGGACATACAGGTTTTTTCAACATCGATCGGAACCTCGGTCAATTTTTTCAGGCATAAAATTTGAAGACAGGTATTTAGCGTTGTTAGGTGGAGTCGGCTACATCGTAAAGCAAGAAAAAAAACGTAAACGTGAAAGCACTTTAACTTCGGCCTAAGACAAAGCGAGACAGGCAATTTAGAAAGGCAAATGGACCACATCACATAAGTGCGCAAAAATGCAAATAAGAACTCAAGCATGCTTGACACACTTGTGACCTATATGACCTATTCTATTAAAACATGAAACAGTGGGCGCGTATGCGAAGAATTTCGGTTAGACTCATTTCATGGCACCCTGCGGCGCCCGATTATCTTGCTGTATTTTCAGCCGCCCCCGGCGCTATTGCTAGCGATTCGCCTGAGCTTGTTCGTCCATCCATATCTTCTAATTTCTACGAGAAGCTCATTTCTCTGTCGGTTCAATCTGCCATTTCGCTTTCGCTGAGTAACGACGAGGACTAGGGACGTGGAGCATAGGAATGGTTCCAGATGAAGCGACGCGAATGGAAGCGCTTAAGTTTTTACCCGTTTAATTTTTCGTCGTTTCTCCGCCTCATCACCCTGCATTATAGAAAAGTTTAATGGTGAAGTGCTGAATGTCGAAACGTGTATAGAATCGTCACTAAAATACGGCGTTGTGCCGTCCGACATTTCACGTTAATTCTGCAAGCACAAGTTTCTTTTGTTTTTTTTTTCTAAAGTAATTGTGTTTCGGCACTAGCGGCGAAACCTGTTTGGTGCGCTTATTTCAGAGGCATTTACGTTTACAGAGAGTCGTGGCTGTAGGGACGGCAGTGCACTGGTAACAACCCTTCACCGAACTGCTGGCCATTTCGTTTAGTGCCGCGTAAAGGTTTGTCGATACACTCTTATAATTCGAAATAATAAATACTATAACTGTTTCTTATAGGTGTGTTCCATTTTGCCAGCTGTAATTTAATTAGAACTCACTGGAGGGCTAGTTGTCACATCCTTTGAGCTTAGGAATAGCATGAAAAATAGATAACATAGACATGAAGGACACGAGCTTTCTTTTTATGTGTGAGCGTGTCCCACTCAGTAAGAGAATACGGAAAAACACGAAACACGGTATAGAAAGTAAACAAAGCTTTCCGTTGAAGCCCAATATACTCATAAGACACGTGCACTGCTTCGTCTGACTTGTGTTTCTGCCTGTGGAGAGTGTCCTAAAGTCGCACATATTTTTTCTTTTTATTCCGAGAATTCACGTTCAATTCATATATATATATATATACGAACCTATGCACCTTCCTTAACTGTAACAAGATCTGACTCCATGCCTTCATGGTCAATGACAGCGCGGGTGACTAAAAAGGAGGGACTCCGCAAGCAGTCTATATAAGCCGCTGAAATACGCTAAATTGAAGCTGTGGTAAGAACTGTGTCTAGCACATCAAATAAATCTGTCGCCATAGAACGTTGCGGTAGTCTAAAATGCTGGGAAGTGGAAAAATCACTTTGTTTTTGTACAGACAGTGGGATGAAAAGTGAAAATGCTTGTCTGAAAATATTTGTCTTGTACGAAGCATGGACATGAATTGCTTAAAATAAATAATTACGAATTTGATAAAACTTACTATTTCCACCAAAAATATGTCTTATGTCACCTATACCACTTTCCTGACCAATGTGCCTATACATTTATTAAGGCTGCTTCGTGAATTTTCGCGCGTCCCTAGCCGCGATGATCTTCAAGATCAAATTTCATCAAACACCTGCCCGCAAAAGTAGCAACCCGGGAAACTACACCTATGGCTTAATCTTCCGAATGCGGGATGGTACTAGACATCTTGTTAAAGAAAGAATTCGACAGGATGAAATCGAAAGCAGAATATCGCTTTATAAGGATGTCGTAAAATATGGCAAAAACCTCTAATTAGGCATTAGATACAAGCAGCTGTGAGTGATTTTTGGTTCGTAACGAATGTGATCAGGCCTCGCCGTGGTTGCTTAGTGACTTTACTGTGGCGTTGCCAAGCACGAGGTCGCGGTATCAAATCCCGGCCACGGCAGCCCCATTTAGATGGGAGCGAAATGCAGAAACACTCGTGTACTTAGGTGCACGTTAAAGAACCCTAGGTGGACAAAATTAATCCGTAGTCCCCTACTACGGTGTGCATCGTATTCAGATCTGGGTTTTGGCACGTAATACCCAATACTTTAATAAATGTATTTATTAAAGTGTGTAATTATAACTGAGAAAGGTTACCTAAACATCGATTCAGCTGTAGCATAAAGCGTGTATCTTTTTGCATGTTTGGGGCTGCTACATCTGAAGCGAAAACCCAGCGAGAAAAGAACGTAGGCGGTCTTTCCGAAGAGCATATGTCGGCGAGTAGTTCTGACCATTGTGAATTGTAATGCGAAAAAAAACGAAGAACGAAAGAGCCGGCACACACCCTCGCTACACTCACTACTTATTGAGAACGAGCAGTTATTGCAAGCACAACTTGTCTTGACATAAGGAATTTATAATTAACCAGCGAAAACTATATAAATAAATAGGGGAAGTGTCCTAGCAAATACTCCCGACATATATATGGCGTTAGCTTATCGACTACTGCACTTGGAGGTACATTAAGCTTATATGCCAAATGGTGGACACTGCTGAAGAGGGGTTTTTGTGTTTTTACAACGGGCACAGCGTTTGTGTATCGCAGGACTCACGGTAATGTGGACGTCTGCCAGCAACTCTACCACATTCAATGCGGTGTGCGCCCAAGGCTGTAACGTTTGCCTTGCCTCGCTCAAGAGGACTCCAACGCAGCACAGTGGCAGCACAGTGAACTCTGCCCCACCGTGTCCCAGCAATGCGAAGCCCGTAGGCATAAGCTAAGAAATCGATTCTTGGCTCTTACTGAAGCCGGTGGAAGATAGTTGCCGGACCAATCCCGGCGTATTGGTAGTGCCAGCGGGCACGCAAACACAATCGCCGCAGGGATACCAGCTGACGTTATCAGGATGACCAGGTCCGCCTGGCACTCAATGTAAGCCGAGTGGAAATGACGCGGATCAACTTCCACAAGATAAGAAGCGACAGCTTACCTCCTCGAGACGGCAGAGTGCCTACTGCAGTTGCAGGTAACTTGCACGAACAAAGAAAGCCAAGATGACTGCCAATGACACGGGCAGTTATGCATGTTATCTCTGATTCCGATACAATTTAACATGGGTAATGATATTTCATTTAGGTACCGTATCTGGAGTAGCTTAATTTTGTGACCTCAGCTATAGCAGCGAAGCGATGTCAAACCAGTTCTGTAGCCAAATGAACCCACGTACCTCTGGACTTGGACGTAGAGTGCTGGAGCTTCACCCACGGTGCCGACGATGTGCACGGCGCAGCCGGGTCACTACAGACGTCCAGCAATCCCTGCGACAGCTGTTCTTTTCTACCTAAGTAACAGATATCACATTGCCTCTAAAGCCTCAGATAGACCACGCTAATGAATTTCTATTGCAGCAAGGTATTTAGTGACTTCTTTTTGACTCACTTTAATTTCCTGCATTGTAGGTAAATTTGCACACACTGAGCGGATCCTTAGCCGTAGCCTACCTTCGGCCCAAAAATCATTTTTTGTTCACAATGGCAATTGGGGCGAGGTAAACAATATTGAGCAAAATCGAATGCACAGTCATCAAATATCAAGTCAAAAGGTTCATCAACAATAAAGCATGCAATTTTTTTGATTAAATATGAAATCTAAGATAAAATCAAGTAAATTCAATCAAATATGTGAAATCTAATCTACAATATACAAAAATATTTTCAGGAAAAAAACTAAGAAAAATGATATACACGCTAAAAAAATGCAGATGAGTTACACATTTAATAAATACATGATTACCTCAAAGATTTGTTAATTGTTTGATGTAGTGTTGTAGTGCGTTGGCAAAATTACGTGATTTTCATCGAAAATGTAATAGTGCTTCAGATTTTAATACCACAGATTTCTAGATGTTCCGAGTATACTTCGGTCATTGACCAAATCAGTGTACGTTTTGGCATTTCGAGTCTCTTACGGGACACTTTATGATGTCGGGAGCATCACAGTGAGGCTATTATATCCGTTTCAGCTTGAGATTGAACGAGTACACGTAACCAATGTTTATTGTTCCCACCATAATGTGCTTCAGGTAGACTGTGTGTGATGAGCGCTCTGACGTGTACAAGTTTCTCTCATTGGCCACAATCTATTTCGTCTCCGTGTATTGTCTCCAGATCTTTCCTCCCATGTACTCGGCAGTAACTTTCCAATACACGGGTCTTTTAGTCACATGATTCTGTTCTTGTCGAAGCCTCCTAAGCATGTTCCATTTCGCGCATCTATACAAAATTGAATTGGGCACACGGCATGTTTTTACCAAACAATTGAATACCGAACGAGGCAGAGGCTGTCTGACGTTAACAAAGTACCTCCATGCTTCCTAGTCGGCACAGGCTTGGCAGTCTAGTCGCAGGCTTGACGCCACGATGGAAGAACGTACGAACAGGAGTCACGTTCGTACCTCGGACGTAGATAATAGGCCACTTCAGTCTTTCTGCCACGGTGATGTTCCTGACCTTGTCTGAAAAGGGTTGCCTGACTTGAAGCTTGTTCGTTCTCTTTCGCAAGAAGGTTTCCGAATTGGTCAATTATGCTGCGGAAATGGCTCCACCATCTTCATCCTTCTTCTATGCCTGCTTCGCCAGAACATATCCACCTTGCTGTATGGAGGAATGGCATTCTGACTGCACGTTTGTGTGACACGGCATGCATAAATTTGACTTTCAGGTCTCTGCCAAAATCCTTCCGTTTTCGGTGAACACGAGCGGCTAAGCCACTGGCAGACCATTGAGCAATAGCGTCCAAAAATACAATGCCCGTTGTTTCGTTCCTCAGCTGTAAAACTACATATCGGGAAAGAGAGGGCAATCATAGAAAAGTGTCATTATTGTTGGTAGTAGTGTCATCCGGTTACAGTAGTGCTGCTAATATTATTGTACTATTAACGCATCTTTACTTACCAGCGCTTCTTTAGTAGAGGATAGTTTCGCCACTGCTACTTGGAGCTCAGTGATCATGACAGTTGTTTTATTGCTTGTCTTCGTTTAAATGGCACTTCTTTCAACAACTAAACTGTTGGATTTGATCCCATTCGGAGTCAGATAACCACGAGCAATTCCACGTAAAGCAAGCATGAAAATGCACTCCAAAGCAATACTTCAGACGATCAGCTGCAGTTGAGTGTTTACGTAACAATCATTAACAGGTGAAGTGCGGATTCGACATGTCAAAGTTTTTCAGATGCTCTGGAGTTCGTCTACTAACAGACGGGGTGAGAAAAAAAGATTGTGCGCAAAAAAATGTTCTATGCACGACGGAACATTTCCAAGGGTTGATATAAACAAAGCTAGCGCCTTCATTTCCGTTAAACCGGTGTAGTCATCTCCACGTACAAGCTGTCGACGGCACCCCATGACCAATTATGGCATGAAGTTGCCGACAGGTGGTGCACGTTTAGGCATCTATGGCCACAATGTTACTGGCATATGCCGTACGGAAAAGCGAGTTGTCTACGAAGTCAGCTGTGGGGAACAAACTTGCAATAAATTATTGGGTATACCTTTTCAGAGGCCGCTCCTCTCGAAATCTCGAAATTCTAAGATAGCGTCGCTGTTTAAAATTGGTGAGTTCTTAAATAATCTGAATGCATTACTAAACGTTATGCCTCGACGTCGAAGAGACGTTAACAAATTGTACATGCGTGAACGTCCATCAAATGCTGGGCTTCAGTTCTTATTGCTAACACTGTGCATACAGAGACAAACTTGAATAAGTAAGAGCGAAATGACAGTACGGTCTCCGTTGCCCACGCCATGTTCTCTATGCCACGACCGCTTATTAACGGTGTGTGTGCGCTGTCTGGCGTCGAAATTCCGTAGGCCAGTTGTGCTAATCAAAGCAAGCGATGCGCGCTCAATGACAGCACGGAGAACTCCGTAATCATCACACTTGTACGTCAGTATAACTCATAAATTGTTCGGATGAAGCTCGCTACGGTTGACTTAGTGCGCCGCATCATGGGACACTGATGTGTGTGGAACTAAGCTAGAACACAGTGGTGTAATTAGTCTAATTCTGAACGGGTGGCATAATTTCTCACTGCCTATCACTTCTGAAAAAGCAGTTTTCTTTGGATCTCTACTTTCACACTCCCAGGTTTGATTCATCGATACCATTGCTACCACGTCTCAGCCAAGCTTCTGTCCCACAGCATTTACTAACATGCACCCTGTGACAGTATTTCTCTGGAAACTATTTGATGCATTTTTTTCACTCTAGAGATATCTAATGCACACTCTATAATGAACTGTGATCAGAGCTTAATCTTCTCGCTTATTTTGTGCACACCGCACTGCACACTCTTAACATCTGCAGCGGACACCGCCGCATGACACATTGTGACAATTTCATGCTTGCATAACTTTGCCATCTGCGTGGAGCGAGAATATCTTCATGCTATTGCAATAAAATAGCGTAATCACTCGTGCGTATTGAGAGACACCATACGAGCTGAAGTACCACTATCGCATTTCCTGATATGCAACTTTGCTTTTGATGCAAGCTTCGATGTCGTTAGCGCCTTCTTTCTGCTAGCCCCACTGTTGCCAGTTTTTTTCTTTGCGCTTCATTGTGTTAGTGTTCATATTTTCATTAAGATTTAGCTGCTTCTATAGGTTTATACCGGCATTCTTGTAACAAAAATGTTTCAGATTCGGTTTCTCGTACCACTACAAACCTATGGGGCTGAAAGTTAGTGACAAGGCTCATAAGAATCCAAGAAGCATCCAAAGAGTTACAGACCCAAGAGAGAATATGAGTACAGTTAAGATGCAAGAAGACCGCGGTGGGATTTACAGGCTTTACAGGTGGTACAGCTGACACCCTTAAGAGGAATAATGGATTTGGTGAAGTTGTGTAATACTGAAAGTGGATTATGGTGCCGGATATTATAGCGGACCAGAATGGGTGCCAGACGACAGGAATTGCAATTGAGTAGTGCACAGTATTAGGTGGTGTGGTGAGATTTGGAAATACAGGCACAGCATACAGTTGGCTGAGACAAGAAAGGAGTATTTGTCAATTCCTGATAAAGGCATAATCAAGCTTTTGGTATAAGGCAGGGTGCTGGTGCTGCTGATAAGGTATCGATTATACCTTCTAAGAAACAACATAACAGCGATGTCAATTGAGTAAATACAAATTCAGAAGACATACTTTAGGTTCGACAAAGTTTTGAGTACATTCTCTGACACTCGGGGTGGGCATGCATGTTTTTTAAAGCTGTCTAGCAATGATCAAAAGTAACCAGGGAAGCGTATCGAGGTTCGATCGGGCAAACGGTCACACTCTTGCTGTTGCTTCGTTCACCACAGATTGTTAAAGGGCTCCACATCAGGTCTGGCCATATTCAGCTGACAAGCACAGTGCATACAATGCCCGCTAACAATCGTGTCAGCTAAGTATTATATCCCTACGCGCCGCGGAAAGAGCTTGCATTTCAAACGAAACAGTTTACCCTTATCGCGGACGCCGCGCTCCCGGCCGGACAGCTGACGTATAAGCGCAACTGCGCCTACGTACATGTATGTGCTGTAACGTCGCTTATGGAACGTGACTTTGAGAATTATTCAAGGCAACAAAAGCTATGTGTCTCACCTATTGCAATAATAGACGAATTAAAATTTAGAGAAATAATAAAACTGGAGGACGCTTAAGCTTCGACTTTGAGTGGAACCCGATAGCATTCAAAGATCCATGACTGCTTCTTATGCCTCCTGGCAACTGCAGCGTACATAACCATAATGTTTACCGGGAAACGCTGGCGGCGAACGATGCGCACGAAGGCGGATTTATATCTGAAAGAAACGCAGCCTCTTGCGAGGGCTGCGATGGATGAATGGATGGATGTTATGAGCGTCCCTTTTGGAACTGGGTGGTGGGTTGCGTCACCAAGCTTGCGCCGGAGGCAAGCGCTATGTGGTGATATTAGAGACGTTTAGCGTATCCGCTATTCCGGCGAACCGGGACGGTTTGGGCGGATTACCGGATGGTTCTGGGCATAAACGTGAGCGACCGGAGCGGTGCAGCCGCCTGCTCTTGTAGAACTCAATCAGACAAACACAGAACTAAAATTGCAGTAACCTACATTATTCTGCTTCGCTGCTGGTGCAAATTTTCGTCAGTGGCGTAATTGTGTTCACAATAACGCCCCTGTCAAAAACTTAAACCCCAGCTAAGAAGAATAAAGTAATTGGTTCTGTGTTTAGGTGGTTGAGCTTTGCACCACCAGCTGGCGCCACCAATCTGGTCGCTCATGTTTACGCCCCCGACCATCCGGTAATCCGCCCAAACCTCCCCGGTTCGCCGGAATAGCGGACACTCTAAATGTCTCTATCGCAAGGAAGCAAGCACGCTGCTCTGTGGCATCTAAGATAAAATAGTGCCGGCGCGCGAAATAGCCTACGCCGTGGCCGGTCTATGGATCGTAGAAACGCTATAAAAAGGGTTTCTTTGAGTTTTCGCCTAACATAACTATGTTTCCTGATATAATAAAATTACAATCCAGCGCTATCATGTCTGTAGCTTGTGTGTAATCGTACTTTATAATTTTTCTACGTATTCTAGCTTGGGAAATGTAGTTAGTTCAGTAACCTACTTCTGCCACGTGGAGAGCCTGGGTACAGCTGGTTCGATAATATTTTCGTCGAAACGTCCGACGCTGGATGCCGATGCCGGATTTTCTGTGGCATGGGGTCGTTAACGCTATCGTGTAAAAACCTGGAAACTGAATGTGTCTTTGTTTGACTTCGTACCGTATCAAGAAAGATGTACTTCAGTCTTGGCTGCTTCTTCCCACGTCATCCAGTCGCGCGTGCAGAGAACGACTCATTTTCTACCGTGTTCCAGCGTGCAATGCTGCTGTGTGATTCTCTTGCGTCTGCTTCAGTGTTCGTGTAGCAGGGACATATTCTGCTAGTCAAGTGTTCCCGTGGACAGTGTGCTAAACTGTGCGATGCGCGAAATGTGACAAACGCGACATCTCGCCCGCGAGACCGTCAGCGGAAGTGCGTCTCACAGCAAAAATACCAGAGAAAAAAAAGGAGAAAGGGTGCATGACGTATGCGTCCCGCAATGCTCGCTCCAGCGCCGGCGTGGGAGAATTCAGGGAAGGAAATTAGCTTGCGTAGGCTATAAAGAGCAACTGGGGAGAGTGTATGGAGTGTATATATGTTGGCGCTGGCGCTCGCCTCCGGAAATAATGGTTTCGCGGCACTGAAATATTTCTGCCTCGGCTATTTATGAACCAATTTGAATAATGCTTACGGCTGAAAGCTCCCTAGAAGGCACGTAACGATTTTTTGCGTATACGCAACGGTTGCTTTGTGGCTGGTTGAGAGCCCTTTAACGACATGCGTGAGCAGTTGTGGTTAGGCACTCGAAACGATGCTGCTTTATTCGGAGCAAACTGGCTGCGCTTTGAAAAATTGACAGGAGTGGGACGAGCGTGCGTAGAGAGAGTGCCTGCGCTCCACCATGGAAGAATAATTTCGGCTTGCGAAACGAACTGCTGTTGGTCACGGTACTCTGGGCGCTGTGCCGCGCTGGCCGCCTCTATATATACCCCGCAGCCAATCGGGGAGCAGGCATGTAGCAAGCACAGTAGTGCGTATCGTTCTGAACTTGTTCATTGGAATCCAAATCGCTTAGTGGTCTCCAAAACAGTTACATATTGCCTTGGTTATGGCTGGAAGAAAATCCTAATCTTCCTGTCGCAGCGGTAAACAAATGCCAGCAGCTATTCGCAAACGGAAACCGCAATTATGAAGGTGTTACATGGAGACACCAGGTAAAACAGCCGAAGCTGAATGACCGAAACAGTATAATTAAAGGTGACGGGTGACCCAGGGCAACAACTTAACACAGGGCTACCCGCAAGTGCAGAAAAGCAGCGTCTATTCGATGGAAATAGGTTTCGTACGTATGATGTTGTTATGCAAGCGTTTGGTCACTATAAGAGCTGAGAATTGCATACGACACTACCATACGCCTGAAAAAGTACTGCACATAAAGAGATGGGGGATTCTTTAGATCGAATAATTTCTGCGGAGGCGAAGCCTCAGTACGTGATATAAAAGAGTCGTTTCTAAGAAATCAGCAAGCCATTCATTCGACAACAAGCAGCACAATGAGGAAAATTGGCAGAAAATCTATAAAGAAAAGGACCAAGCCAAAGAATCTCCCAAACTTAAATGCGGAAGTCAGATGTGGCCTACAGTTTGATGGCCTGTGCTGGAGCTACGGTGTAGGGAGAGATGCGGTGCTTGGCGAGCTGGCGATGTTTCTCATAGCCTAGGAAGATAGCTGATCGGCCGCAGGCATACACTAGGATTCCAAATATCCAGGAAGTCTAGATATGACGTCGCGTGTAACGGTATGTAGTCTTGGCCTCGGTAGGGGTATGCCATGTCCGATGGTTTCATGTCTGCTCCAGGTGTGCTGGCTTCATTTCGACGGTGTTGCACCAAGCGTTCCTTAGCGTGATCTTTATAACACGTTGACATCACCTTCGCAAGGTCGCCTTGGCAAAGTAGGAACCCCAGAACCTGTGCCTGGCGATCGACGGCGACGCGCGTGACCTCGAAGCACAGGCGAACACCTTCCAGTCAGCTCCCACCTTCTTTTACGTCTGCCCTAAAGAACTTTCCTTCTTTTTGCCGCGCCTCCGCGTAGTGCACTTCAACGTGGAGCGCACTGCACTTATATTGTAACTACGGGGTCTTCGTTCAACCACTTCTTCACCGTCTTATTATTCCCATAGCCATCAGACTGCGCATACGGCAGCGCATACGGCAGCGCACACTTCACATGTACCATGATAAAATCTCTCTGATGAAAGTGCCTCCGCCAGTTTTGCTTGGCATAAAATGTCAGGGAAGGGATTTAAACAGTGTGTTTGAATGATGGTGCCGGAACACGGGAAACGTGCTTGTCAAGGAGAGCGAATTGTAGGTGATATGCCGGATATAAGGTGAACAGCTTCTATAGCATCCCCGAGCTTCGTCCATGGGTGGTTGTAGCTATATTCTCAATATAAAAATACATTGATTACGCTATAAAGTTATCATCTGCATATACACAAAACACAAGCTAACTAAAATGCGAATCAAGTATGTGAGAGTTAGCAAAATGAACTATATTGGGTTCTATGACGATTTGCATTACGAACTAAAACGAAGCTTAAACAACATTCGCATGTAATAACTTGCTGCAAACAGCACTAGCTATGCATTGTATTTTTTTTCAGTGACAAATCGCATCCAAGGAAAGGAAATTTGTTCATTGGCGTGCAGATACGCGAAATCAGGCAATGCCCCACAACCCATGCAAAGTTACGATTACACACAGCGTTGGACTTTTTCTGCTTTGGCATTCATTAAGTTTCTTCAACGACACGTCATTACAATCAAGGAGGCACTTAAATTCAAAGGAACGACCGTCACTCTGAGCGTCAAAGCAGGCACTGCTATTTCTAACCACCAAATTGGGCGCGGTCAGTAAGTTCACTTTGCCTTCGTTAATTATGCGCCAGCTGCCTGAAAAGATGAAAATGTGGGCCAATACACCTATAGCTACAAATAATTACTTTTAATTTAGATAATATCTTTTTCGATGCCTTTAAACTTAGAGTTATGACGTTATATGGCCCCGAACTGCCATGAAATCATGGTTCTTGTAAAGCGCTTAAACCAGCACTTTAAGTATGCACTCCACAATGTGCTAATGAGAATGACATCCAGTATTTCCTCTTGGCGCTTTACGCATACTGTTACATATAATATGTCACTCCGCACGAACTCGTAGCGCGCTTCACGCAATAAAACACCGTCAAATGGAATTATATCAAAAGGTTTCATTTTATCGCAAGCATTGCCACACGGCAAATTCACACCCTGTTTAACACGTGTTGGGCCCTCACATTTAAATATAAATAAATAAAAACTAAAAATAAATAAATAAATAAATACTATATTTTACTAAATACATTCAGGCAAATATTGTAGAGAATTGCAGATTTGGCTGTAAAAGCCAAAAACACATCAGTTTTATTCCATGATGGCAGCAAGTAACACAGGTTTCAGGGCAGCTCGAAGATGATATTCGCTGCATCAGCAGCAGAAGACACATAAAAGATCAAAGTGCTCACAATATGTACATCACCTTTTTCCGAAAGCACAAAATATCTTTCGTGTGCTCAGTAAACAGAAATGAAATGATATATTCACTGTTGGAACAATTACTAAAAGGAGACGTACAGAATAGTTCTGCTGAGAACCATCACTGGGATCAATAGCAGCACAAGCAGAAAAAGATCACGTGTTGTGCGTGGGTGAATGCAGCATTTGTTTCTGAAAACCTATAGTAAAGTTTCGTTCGTTCTCCGTCCTCGCTTCACCGTTGGAACTTGAAGCTTCTCGGACGATGATCGGCAGTTGTTGATCAAACGCAGGCAGGAAACGATGAGATCAGATGTACAAGAAATATTTATACGTAAACTTTTCTATATACATGGCAGGTAAAACAAATACATTACAAACTTGAACAACTGAGAAACAAAGTCTCACTCTTCGACTGTCTCAATGACTGTTAGAGCCCAGACTCGTTTTAACGTACATAGTACGGAGGCTCACTGATCTATCAGCAATCCTGATTTCAGCCAAGTCTGAGGCACAGCATGTCGTCCCGATTTTTATAGCCCAAATACACAAAGAAAAAGAAAGGCGGTAGGGCCGTTGGCCCGTCCCACAGGTTCAGTTGCCAATCAGAGTCAACCGTTTGTTAAGCCACAACCCACAGGGATGGGCTTACTCTTCAAAATAAACATATTGGAAAACAAAGCTCTTTTCCTTCTTCCCTAAAACTCCGATGCCCTCTCATTTCTTCGTAGTTAGTGACGGGCTCAGCAAAACACGCCAGGCCCGAACAAGTTATCGCTAGGCCGCCTCAAATCCCAAGGGCGTCTCTGGGCCGCAACTGTTTCGGAAGCAGGGGCATCGATACCACGTAGTGCGGCCGTACTCAAAGTTTATCCGCGTGGGAGACTGATGGCCCTCCTTGTCCTTCAAACTTATTGTGTACAAGACAAAGTTCTCCGAGTGCGTGTTTCCAAGACGCCGTCGTCCGAATGCACTCTTTACGTGTGCCCCGCATTCCTACAGCGTGCACTGTAAGCTGGCCTTCGACACCACACAGGCAGTCGCACCCAACAACAAGGCTGGCGATTGCGTTCCGGACGCGTAGAAGATTAGGTCCATGCTCACTGCATGCGGAACGGGGTCAGAGTTGCTAAGCCCTTCTTAACCTCGGCGGCGCCTCCAATTAGTCAGGCACTCGGAGGCCAGACCCACAATACCTTGTACAGCGGTCCCTTTCAAGGCTGGCCTGTGTGGACTCGTGGACCGTCGGCGGACTGCCAACACCGTGCGCACCATACCGACTTCCCGGAATCGGCACTCGCCCTTCTGGCGCCTGCCGCGACGCGTCACCCAACACCGCGCGGTCCGTGACCCCACATAACACAGAAATGGTTGCCCCGCTGACATGGGGGGGGGGGGAATTTATGGAATCTTTCTGGAAAAATCAAACCAGTCAATGTTTTTGTTTTCCTAACGAATACTTTTAATCTTTTTAGCCGTGACATGATTTAGAAAAAGATTAGGTATAACTGCATCTAGCTTAGACGCCGACAAAGCGCGATATTTTCCGCCGGCCAGTACGAAAAGGTGGGATTGCTTGGACGTTCGCAACAATGCTCTTGCTCGTAAAAACAGCGCGGAGAGGATGAGAGTGACGCTACAGCGACTTTGAACCATGAATAAGCGATGGTAAGAAACGCTGAAATCATCACGTTGAAACTGTCCACTTTCGCTACCCGGCATAACATGTCACAGACCTATGGATAGCAGCTTTGGTGATTTTATTCTACAAGCGAAGCGGCACCGCCAGTTCCAGCACTCGTTCCATCCGACTCAAAGAGCTCCATGACAAAGTCGCGCGAAGCCGCCTGATTCACTATGTGACTGATGAAGGTTCTCTCTACGCTGTTCGCTAATTAAAAACATGCGCTTATGCGTCTATTTCTTCCCCGTTCCAATCTACGTTCCACTTTCTGTCACCCTGAAAAATACGAAAGGGACTTACCCGTTGTCCGCTGTCATGTTTTTTCTTCAATGCTGCACTTGGCTTGGAATGGCTTGGCTTGACTTTTGAAATCGAAGCTGCCAATGTGGTAGCCACGACGGTGCCAGGAAAAAAAGAAAATGGGGTAACTTACCGCTTGGTGGTTCACTCTCTTTACCAAGCACAAATGATATGGCCCGCGTGTACTCAAAACGATACAAGTTACAAAAATTGCTTCAATCAAAAACAGTGGTGACGTATCAAGAGCAGTTGATCAACGTTTAACTCAACGAAAAAAAAAATCAAAATCAAGCTTCAACGCGTAGTAACGACGTCACGTGAAATATAGCACCTAATTTTTCATTCATTAGCCGAAACCGTTAAAATCTCAATTTCAGGGTTTCTTCTAACATAAAACTAAATGTCCTCCAAATGTCCTGTAGTGGACGTTCCCTGGACAATCAGACATCCTTAATAAGGCCTGCAAAAAATGTTTTGAGGATAAACCCGCCAATGTCGTCCCGAGGACGTACCGTGGACGTCGTTAAAAAACTGTGAGTACGTTTGTACCATTTGAGGACGTCCTGCGGACGTTGAGTGTTGTCAGGGCTACGACATTTGCGACTGTGGTACAGTTTGGAACAGCTCCCAAAATTCTGCAGATTGCATATTTTCTGACAATACTTTCATTTATAGTTAGGAAGCACTGCAACATTGCTGCAAGCACTGCAACATTGCTGGCTTCTCCAAATAGACTGCGTCGTCAAAGCTTACTACATTGTGATGCGCTCAGCGCCGTCTATGTACGTGATAGTGTTGCTTGCGGCCGCATTTTCCAAATACATTTACCTCAGCGCCTTTCAATACCGAATCTCTACATACATTCAGGATCTGCGTCTCCTTATAGACTACGTGACCTCATAATATTAGATTAGGGATGCTTGTGAAATGGAGCGTTAATTCAACAACACAATGAATTGGTCAAACCTGCGTGGGGTCAACCTCAAACCCACGTTTATTCAAATTTGCGACAGTAGATCAGATGGAGAAAGCAATGATGGGCAGGCTGGTTTGGTACGCACGAGGCATCACTTCTACGTTGGGAAAACGTCCAGGTAATTAGTTCACCTCGGCGAAACTAGTATACGACAAAACTAGTTCAACTAGCATAAATTTGAAGCTTGCAGTATATTCCTATACTTATACGTAACAAAGGGCTGTGGCATTAGCAATGATGGATAGTGCGTGGTGCAAATACGTGTACATATACAGCGTTAATTTCGCTTTGCGGTTACAGCGTTATACCTGAGACTCTATTGTGGAAGGCATGATGCCCTCGAACTTCTCAGTATTGCTGAATTATGTCAATATTTTAGCGAGGTAGACCTACTGCATTTGCTAAATTCAAGTATGGCTGTAAGTGTTGGGAAGGTGGCGTTTACGCGTACGTAGGAAAACGTTCTGCTAGAGACAACAGTGGCCCGCTACCTCCTTCAGCCACCTCGTGTGGCACCGATTGCAGCGGGTCTCGCCATCTGCCGCGAAACAAACGAAAGTGAAGGAGCCCCAATCTTAGAGGCCGTACCGAAAGAGCGGCGGGTGAACGCCTCCAAACGGAGATGGCAGTGCATGTCTAGTTGCTCTGACAAGACCTGTAAGTTGAAGAGTTGGATATTTTAATCTTGTAGACTTGTCCTAATGGATATAGAGTACGACGCAGTATATCGTATGGGCTGATGAAGGAGTGTGCCTTCTACAAATTCATTTTTTGCTGTCGAAATGTGTACACGATCTAAAGCTATCGCTCGCATTTTTGCCATTAAAAGGTGCATTGATTTAAGATTCCCTTCATTTCGGAATCGAATACTGCGACATTATTAGAACTAGAAGCGCCGGCAACTGCTAGGCTTCTGACAACGCTAGCGTAATGGCGGGCCTCGTCATGGGCGTTGCAGGCGTTTCACCTTAAGAGTTCCCAAGATGAGAGCGACGGGAGAGCTTCTGCGTAAGCGAGTGACCAATGAAATGTACAGCAACGTCAGCTTGCCGTTTAGTGTTGATTTTACCGCCCAGAGTCGTCCATAAACTGAGCAACATCAGGAAAACTTAGTGTACGCAGTGCGAGCGCGCACAGCGCTGATGCGAGAGGCATATTACTATCGTGGCTCCACGGCAGACCCGCTTAGGCTTCGCTCTTTTTTATCTTTTCTTTTCTTTTTTTTTTTTGCAGCCAAACGCACTGTAATCTTCAGCGTGCCAGTGGCGCGTACTACAGCAGGACGGTGGCAGCGGTGGGAATCAGCCGCGAGCATACGGCCATAACCTATGGCAAAACCTGTTGCAGAGGAATAGCTAGGGGGGGAATCCGAGGAACTACAAACATAAAGAGAATAGTCCATTCACGTAAAAAAAGAGCTGTACACATTTCACATATCAGATATATGATGAGTCATTACCAATGCTCATTGATGCCTACGTGCGAAGCTTGGAAAAGCATCAAAAGGTGCGGTGTTAATCAATGAATCTGACATTGTAAAGAATGAGAAGGTGCGAACTCAAGTGCCCAATTTTTTATTGTTATTAAAAGCCTTATAACCCTATCGGATAAATGAAGCCATGTAAAAGAATAGGGGAATAGACGAGGTTTTATTTGAAATGCGCAAATCGGGAAAAAAAGTGTAATACGGTACTAAGAGTGCGATGCTCCAACAATTGAGCTACGCTGATGGCTGTAACATTATTTACTTTGTTGGTTATTTTTGTACGGGTACTAAGGACCTGGCTCTGCGAGTGTTAGCGAGCCGCACTAACTTTGACATCCCAAAAGTGTAGCTAAAGTGAGGGTTCGACGAATTGGGAGCTATATGCATTATAGTTTCTTTAGCAGTAGGTACTCGGCGCAGTAGCCTGTGTGAATCTGTAAAAGAAGGAACAGGCAGTTTACAAGTGCTTGTGACAAAATAACCACAAGCAAAATACCTCGTTCGACTGTGTCTCACCGAAACTGGTTACGTGGCATTTGCGTCAATGAGCTGATGGTGCTTGTACATGGGTAGTTCAAGCAGTATAGGTTTCTTTGCGACACCAAATATAGCAGTGTCGGTTTTGGCAAAACCTATTTGGGTCTCTCTCTATACAAAATTGAATTTTGGTGAAAACACCTTAGCGATACTTCAGCCTTTGTCTGCACTCAGCGTGCGAAAAAAGTGCTCCGAAAGTGTCTGCAGTCGGTGACAGCCATTGCGGCTCGCCACTTCCGCGGATGTCGCTTAACCATGGTGCGTGGCTCATGGCGCTTGCCCACCGACTTCAACTGCGGCGCGTACTTATACAACGTGTATTTCCATTATATTTAAAGCGGCTACAGAGAAAAGACTACCAGTCTCCGACGGGAAACTTGTAAGGAAATATATGTACTGCGCGAAATTCAAGACAAGGAGCGTAGTAAGGGACACGGACAAGCGCTAGCTTTACCTTTATACTTCGTCGCTTGTCAATATACGTCCTTAGTCGCGTACGTGAAGCATGCAATCACAGTACGAACTAACTCGCCCAACAAGAACTTTTATTGGATGGGAAACTTGTATCTTGAATCGGCTTAATATGTACTGGAGAGCTAGATGGTTAATCATGAGGGAATATGGCAACGCGATTCAAAACAGGGACGTAAAACAGAGGAAACAAACACGAGCACTGTACTACAACTGTCGGTTTAGTGCTCGTTAAGCTTACATAAATACTTGTAATACGCATGTGTGCAGCACTTCAGAGTAGATTACGAAGCAAATTTTCGACCACTCATACAAGCAACCTGCCATAATGACGCACGGAACTTCATGCTTCACAAGCTTTCATATACTGCGCAAAGAAAGAAACAAAAATAAAAAGTAATAAAGAATTCAAGGCCATTCAGCACTGCGAAAGTGGATGACCAGTGGAGCTGTTAACATCGCGGTGAGGAAACTTGTAGTAAAGACTTCATTGCATCACTCACTGTCCCTTAGTAACGATGGTCACAATGGCGTTGTGGTCACTATAATATACACTGATCGGCGTACTCGCCGATCGTATTTCCTAATGTCAAGTCAATGCCCGTACACCGATCGGTTGTTGGTTGGGCCGGATCGGTGTGGCATCGCAAGCGTTGTCTGCCACACGAAACGCGTGAACCACCACTACCTTTTCGTTCGCGACACATCTACATTGAAATCGCCGACAATGACCACATGGGTGTGTCACCACAATTAACTCACGCAAAGTAACAAGCTCTCAACATTATGGGGCTATGAGCCATTGCGTTTTTTCGCTTGCTTAAGGCTCACTCACGCTAGGCCGACCTGACACCGATTTCAGTCTGCCGACTGTCGGCGTCAGCGTTTTTTCCCGTCGTGGCGGCGCCTCTCTCATACTGTACCGACGCCGAGATTTTCGCCGACCGTGGTATGAGCCATTAGGGGTATGAGTCATTGATGATAGTTTTCGACATGCTATTCTGTATGTTGTATGCGTGATAAAGGATATGAGCACTGTTCGCTTCACTTTGACGAGTGTACGAGATCGCGGGATCAAATCCCGACACGGCGGCCTCATTTTCATGGTAGCCAAATGCAAAAACACCCCTGTACTTAGATTTAGGTGCACGTTAGAGAACCCCAGATGGCCAAAATTATTCCGGCGTCCCCCTCTACGGCGTGCCTCAGTCAGATCGGGTTTGGACACGTAAAAGCCCATACATTATTCTTATTATTTTAACTTTGCTGAGTGCTTGTAGCCGCCGCCTTGTCGGTTTGTGAGCCATTGCATTTTTTTGTTTGATTACGGGGGTATACGTGCTTATGGGGGTATGAGCCATTCATCTTTTCGTGTGCGGACACGAAAATTCTATGGTACCACAGGCATATACATCTCCGCTGTAGAAAGCAGAGAGGAAGCGAGTGAAACGCGCCATCTGACATTGACACAGAAAAAATGCTTTTATGTGTCTGATCGCGGCAGATAAGGCGGTCGAGGTGAGAATGATGCACTTTTTCCTTCCGCTTTAAAATCTTAGCTTCTATAAATTCTCGTGTCAGCTGGTGTCCTCTGAACACCGCTTTCGTATCTCTCAGCTGCGGCACACAGCAGCTGAGAGATACGAAAGCGGTGTTCAGAGGACACCAGCTGACACGTCGCGTTCAGTTGTAGGGACTGCTACAACTGAACGCGACGTGATCGGTACCTTTTCTAGATCAGTGGTAGTTACGCTCTGTGAGCCTTGCGTTTAGAAATCTGTCTCGCCAACTTACACTTTATCTCGCGTCAACAGAATAGAATAAACAAAGCGCTCCGCGCAGGTGACGTACAGTTGCTTATGCTTGATTGCACAGACATCCGCGGGTTTCTCCTGTGCGTTTGCTTTTTTTCTTTTTTGAGGAGTGCGGAGAACCGTACAGGCGCTGAGGATACTACGACGACACCAGCCTTTCCACCTATCTTACGTAGGTTGTTGGAAACGGTGTGCACGTAGGGAATGACCACTGGTCCTTTAATGCGGGTGCGTGCGTCATCGTCAGAGGCTATGTGAGTGCTCCTAAGACATTTAAGTGGAGCTTCCGCTACTGAGGCAAGAAGGGCCGAAGGATACGCTGAATACTCAATGCTGCTTGCCTGGAAGAAGCTACCGGCACATCGGTGTTCAGGAGACTTTACATGCGCATTATGAAAGCATGAATACGCTATCGTGCTCGTCACTATAGCTTCGAATGGGCCGAAGGAAAAAGAAAAACGGGCTTGTTTCCCCTTCGCTAGTAACTCCAGCAGACATGACTTGCGGAGCCATGCAGACCAAGCCTAAAAATTTAATAAAGTTGTCCCTGGACGCTTCATTAGTCGCAGCCAAAGGATCGAGGCAATTAGAGAACCCTGCGAGAGCACTAAAAACGGTATTTTCAGAACTTGCCTCGTCATACTGTAAGAAAGTTAGAAAATCATCGACCTAGATGCAGACCTGACCAACATTCACACTGTGAAGGTGCTTAACTAGATCTCAGAAGTCCTGGGAGCATAATGATAATATAACTCCCCCCTCCGACACACAAAAAACGAGTGTTATTAAATAGCAGTTAACATTGTAGAAAGGTAAGGTCATCATGGGGCGCATTAGGCTACCATGTGCATTAGTGTACCGTTGGTGGAATAATACATGGCGTTGTCCTTCTTTTTCCATGTTTCTTATTTGGGAGGGAAGGTATGGAGGTTCTCCCAAAAGATGTTGCGTTTCTTCGTGTCACCTACGCCCCTTACCCTTCACTTTTACTTTTTTTTAGGCTTCACTACATTCGGCATTAGGGCACATGTTTAAACTCCACCATCTCTGGGACCAGCCAACATTTTTCTTTGAGTAAAGCCGGACTTCCAGTCCCGGTTTTAGGTATGAAAAGTTTTAACGAATGCGTCTGGCATTCATTTTACCCTTTTTCACCTCAATACGTATGCTTACTGCTCCATACATGCCCCCTATGATAATGAAGTGCGTTTCATTTTTGTTCCAAGGTACACTGCGGCGCATTTCTTCTTCACTTTTGTGCATTTATAGGCCTGGAATTTAGGAGACAAAAGTAGATTGATATCCTTATGTCCAACAGAAACATGAGAAGTCCTCTGCTGTTAGGTGGGCCTTTCTAAAAAATCTAGCCATATGAAAAGTTTTTGTACGGTTTTCTTGGTCGTAAATTGTGCGACCAACTAGGACCAAAATGAGTGCGCAAACCTTTATTAAAATCTTTTTTGTTGAAGTTCTCTCTACTGGAGTTTGAAAATAAAACGCAGAAGAAATGGATTTCACGAAAATAAAAAGAAAAGATCTGAAATAGTTGCACTTCTCCCAAGAAATTTCAGGAGTGGTGAAAGTTTTAATGGGAGGCCCTGACTTTGAGCGGCAGTTGAATTGCGCGTTCTTATTCTGTAAATTCCAGGTCTTAGCCTAACTGGTGTTATCGTACCAAATGTGCCTCTCCTAACGTTGCTGAACTCCTAACAGAGATCTTCAAATATAGCAAGCTTGAAAGTCGGAAAGCTCAAATAGGTGTATGTAGTTGCCCTCTACGAATGTGTATTATTGTAGTACTCACTCAGGGCAATACACCAATGCTAACGTATGATTGCTCTCTTTCAGCGCAGAGCTTGCCTCTAGATCACTGCAGCCACTCTCCGTATTAGTTACCAAGTTTCGGTGCACTTCATATAGCAGTCCTGTCACCAAGTCTTCCTCGCAATGTGACTTTCCTATATTGATTCCCAGCAAGCTTTTCATTTCCCACCTTTGGACTTCAGTATTCACCATACCATAGCTACTAGTATAAATGAGAAAACAAATGCATCAACACAAAGAAGAAAGGCAATTATAAAGTCAAAATAATGTCAAGAATACCTAGAAAGTAGGAACACGTTTCAGACGGAGTCCGTCTCCCGTGTAAGAGCTTATGTTTATCACAGATGTAAAAAGAAGCTGCCAATGCCTTCGAGCCTCTAATTCTTGCTCAGACCTTTTAAAAAAGAACAGATTACTGCACAATTCGAAGATTTTAAAGCCAAACATCCATGCCTACCCGTTCCATGGTTTCGCCTGGGTTAGTCGGACGGTCGCTGGTCAGTTTGTTGCCGAACGGATTCACGTTCACTTAAAGAAAATAATCAAGTACATCCGGTGGCGGCATTCAGAGCTCGTTCGCCTAGAGCAGCAACCCTGTGCTCAAACCATTAGGCTACAACGACACTTTTTGTTCTTCCATACATGGCATTTACTACGGTGAGTTAACATTGCATTGCCACATTAGAAAGACCATTTGTACCAGTACTACCCGATAGAGCGAACGGCCATAGTTGCCTCTAAAAGGGAGGCTTAGGCAATAATGGCGCCTGCACTTCCCTCCTACCGACACCAGCCAGCACTTCCAGGTAGTCAGCGTGTGTTGAATATGGTGATGATTTCCATGCTATGGTACATAGCCTCATCTCGTGATTGGCCAAGAAGTGCACAACACATATCGCTCCAACACCAACTAGTTTTTTTAATATGATCCCGCGTGTGGTTGATGATTACGAATTCCATACTATGGCACATGCCTACAACGAAAGATGAGCCAAAAAGCGTGTCCGCATGATGATAATGATGATGACCATTTTAATACAAAGGCACATACTTTCAAAGGGGGACTGGCCAAGAAGCTTCTGCGCATTTATAACAAATGAGACGAAGTGAAAAAATGCGCGCATATACAAGATTTCTCACAATGTGTAGTGTGCGCACGCGAGCACGTGCACAGACCAAGAAAACGCGAGAATGGAATGAGTAAATTTATAGCATTCCATTGACGGCTTCCCGAAAGCTTCACTTAACAGATTCAAAGATGCGCGTTCGATCAACACAATTCTTTGTTCCACATGGAACGACCATCTTCAGTTTTTGTATCACAAACACTGTCTGAGGTTAGGAGTTTCGTCATGCCTTTTCAATGAGACAGTGCTGCAACATAATTGTCCTGGAATGAATTACGCACTAATTAGGCAAAAAAAAAAAGAAATCAACTTAAGGAAACTTGTTTTCGGCTTACTGTCACACCCTAAAAAATTAAAATGCCTAAAAATTAGATAGCAATAAAACGTGCTCATGTTTCATTATGTTCCTGCCCCCCATTTTTTTGCCACGTAGCGAACCTCCTAATTCAGATATAACGACTAAAAGCAAGCAACAGGCAAGCAACAGGCATGCAGCGAAATTCGCGTGCCTCATTAGAATTACGAGGGCCCCATAAGCGTATTAAGCTCTTCATAGGAGCCTAAATTACCACGAGAAATTGCCGATATATCATGTACCGCAATGCAAAGAAGAAATCGCAGTGGAAAAAGCAGGGCTATGCGTCAAAAGTGAATAAACGAATGATGTCGTCACATAGACCCTACGCTTTATTGAGCTCGGATAATGCACTTTCGCTAATGCACACGAACATGCTTTGCAGCCGCAGTATGGGAACATTATTCATTCAGTTTTTCATTTTGGCGATAATAAGGTAAGTACGCGCTTCTTCGTTTTAGGGCGTACTTATGATGAAAATGGGCCGAATGAAGCTGTCAATTGGTCTTTTCTCTTAAACCTGTCTACTTCCAGAGTGCGTTGCACCCGTTCTGTTCAAGCTCGGATTCTGTGTGCTGCAACATTTTGTCGCCTTTTGCTTTCGAGCGGATGTGAACTGAATACACGAGACCTGCTTATGTCCTAAACGTATTATGGATTAGCGCCTTCATGTACGCCAGCAGTGTCGCTAATTTGTTCCTTTCTTCTAAATACCAAGCCACCTCATACTGGGTAATTCGCTTGCAGAAGTAATAAATTCGAGCTCGGGCAGTGCGTAGCAATTACTTTTCTTGCTGGTCGTGTTTGCTGTCAATGTGTTCGTAGTGACTTTCTTTTCATATTAGTGCGCAGGAGATTTGCACATTATGTTTCAACATTTGCTATATCATGTAAACTTATTAATTATCTTCTTTGGTTTATCCACCGTGTTCCTTCGAGTAGCAGTTGTCAGTGTCTATCAGATAGCAATGAAGGCCGCTTCTGAGTTAGATCTTTACTGCTCACAAGGTTTAACACCACAGTGTATTTTTTAAATTTTTTTCTTTAAGCATTACTTTTCACCGCTCTTTATAAAACCTGGGATGCAGGACACACCGGCTGTAGCTTAATTTTAAGAACATCTCGTACAATTTTCGGTCGAATTAAATATCAACTACAGCCACAGAAACGCCAGACACCAAAAATAAAATGTTAGCAAATTTGCGGCGCGGGGCGGGGGAGGGGTGTTATGTAGAACACCATAGATCCTTGTTAGATGACATCGGACATAACCAACTATACATGTATATATAACTTGCACGTACCAAACTTTTTATGCCACAGGGAAAACTGTTGGATAAGACAGTCATTTAATACGAAATATTTTCATCCACTGGGCAGTTTCACGAAGCTACACAGCAAACATACGCCTATACGAGTTTCTCAGAAACAAGCCTTCCAAACTAAAGAATGTTGCCCTTCTCAGGGGATTGAACAGAAGACCGTCGCCTGCGTTTCGTTCGGCCTCACTCGGTGATTTGCAAGTCTCCTGGATAGCGCAATTGTTAGACAGACGGCCGCGGAAAGAACTTTGGGCAGGTTTCGGTCCCGGGACCATGGCTAAATTTTTTTCCACTTTAAACTTCGAAACCTGCTTTCTGAGAAACGGACATTTTGTTGCTTTCGAGCATCGTGAAACTCTTAGGCGGATGAGAATGTTCCCTTTTATGGAACTTCCAACTTCCCCACTTCTGCTGAACTAATTTGGCAGAGTAAAGTGACATGCATAGTGATGTGTAACAGGGGTTCCTACAATGCTATATGATTGTAGAAGTGCCTAAACACTCCTCCAGCAATAAGGCTGTCAATCATCTCCCCTAACTTTGGGACGCTGAGGACTGCTTTGCGCCGAATCTAGCAGATTGTGCGGAGGCGCCATTCCCATAATAGCCAATTAGGAAGCCCATTTCCTAGCCTATAGCAACTCTGCTGAGTGGCTCTGTCGTTACACGCATACGACCAACTGGAAAGTGTCGCCAATTATATTATACGAGTTTTGGCCAACTTCGCAGACAGGCGTAGCTGCACACGACCCGGAATAACACTAACGAGCGTAATGTTTGCCTGCTTCATGTCTAGGCTGCAGAACAGTCGCCCACGAACAGATTTATGAACACTGCATTGCCTTCATGTCTGTTCTAACACGTCCTCATTTCCTTGTGAACTACGACGAGCACAGCCTATGGAGCTTTTGATGCAGAAGTTTGATCAAGCAATAACGACACAGCTCAAAGCAAAATCATCATCCTTGCGCAACACTTTAGACTTCAAATCGGGCTGTTTTGTCCGTAGTAACGCCATCATGTGCAGACCACTGTATTTTTGTTTCAAGCTTCGTTATTAGCCTATGTGACCTCTCGCGACAGCTAAGCACGAGGTCACATATTTGATAGCTGCAGTGGTGCCGCATTCCGATGGGGGCAGAATGCCAGAGCGCTCCTGTAACGTACATTGGGTGCACATTAAATACCTGTAGGTGGACAAAATTAATCAGGTGTCGTTGACTAAACAAAGTGTCTGACAATTATAGCGTGGTTTAGGCGTGTACAATTCTAGATGTTTTTTTTTCTTTGTAACTGCTACAGCAATTAAACGAACCCTCGAGGTGCATTCGTCCTGTTGCCATTGCCATGGTGTGCGGTTACGGTATCCATGGGCAAGCGTCGTACGCGTTTGACGCATTGGGTCACCACAGAGGTGGAGTGCGTTCGGCTGCAAAAGCGACGAAGACGGGTGCACGGTCACGCTGCGCTCAATGGGTTCTGCCGGAGCCACGGCCGCGTCCTGGCTTCCTACACTTCCATGAGCACTGTGCGCACATACTGTGCGCGTTGACGGACTGTTGACGGACTGTTGACGGACTGTTGACGGACTGTTGACGGACTGTTGACGGACTGTTGACGCACTGTTGACGGACTGTTGACGCACTGTTGACGCACTGTTGACGCACTGTTGACGGACTGTAGACGGACTGTAGACGGACTGTAGACGGACTGTAGACGGACTGTAGACGGACTGTTGACGGACTGTTGACGGACTGTAGACGGACTGTTGACGGACTGTAGACGGACTGTTGACGGACTGTTGACGGACTGTTGCCGGACTGTATGCAAAACACACATGCACTGATTTAAGCACAACGGACATTACACGCGAAATTAAACATTTGTGATCCTTTATTTCGGTGCTGAGGAACGCCGGGAGTTTCCCTTAAGTCCAACCTTGTGAAACCCCAAAATACGGCGCCTGCAACGACGTTGGCAGGGTTTGTCATCTGGCCACATCTTTCAGAAGCCTTCAGCAGAACGCTAAATTTTGATATCGCATTCAGTGCTTCGCCTTCCAGAAGAAAATCGCGAATTTTCAATGCGTAGCATTATAGGAGGAGTAAGTCCCAAAATTCTCTCTGTCCGTCCGTAGCCAAAAATAATGCGGGCCAATCCCTCGCACGATTGACAGCAGAACAATAACAGTACTCAAGCACCCCGTCACGTGGTATTGTTTGATATTTCGCGGGCTTTCTTTGGAACGCGGGAAAAAGGAACACGTGAGATATATCGTGTTAGAAACATTTATATCGTGTTAGAAACGTGTTAGACCACCTTGCTCACTGAGAGCGCCCACAGTCCTCGCGGTCGACCGGTTAAAGAGGGGACATGAGTGCCACTTGGCGAGGTGCCGACTCGAAAGCCGCTGAAAAGTGCCATCCCTTCGGAATATTATGAAAGTTACCGTTTTTTTTTTCATGCTGCGACAGTCGTTACCTTCCAGCTGACGTAGCTCGGCGCGGCTACTTTAGGCCTAGTCACTGAACACAATATACGGACGGCGAACATAATGTATGCTTACCTCGGCCGGTTTCATTACGATATTTAGTGCGTTTGTATAGTTGGTTTTTCATTATGCGATACACGTTATGTGTCATTTTTGTAATGCGATTTCTTTATGCTAGGAGACGGGACAACAAACGGAGGCAACAGAAAACGGCGTTGTTGCGCCTTCGTCTCGTCTCCTTTCCGCGAACTGTCAAGTATCACATCATCATCATCATCATCATTAGCCTAGTTGCCCCCGCTGCAGGGCAAAGGCCTCCCCCATACTTCTCCAACTACCCAGGTCATGTACTTATCGTGGCCATGTTGTCCCTGCAAACTTCTTAATCTCATCCTCCCGCCTAACTTTCTGTCGCCCTCTGCTACGCTTCCCTTCCCTTGGAATCTATTCTGTAACTCTAAATGACCATCCGTTATCTTCCCTCCTCACTACGTGTCCGGCCCATTCCGATTTCTTTTTCTTGATTTCAACTAAGAGATCATTAACTCGCGTTTGTTCCCTCACCCAATCTGCCCTTTTCTTATCCCTTAACGTTACACCTATCGTTCTTCTTTCCATAGCTCGTTGCGTCGTCCTCAATTTAAGTAGAACCCTTTTCGTAAGCCTCCAGGTTTCTGCCCCGTACGTGAGTACTGGTAAGACACAGCTGTTATAAACTTTTCTCTTGAGGGATAATGACAACCTGCTGTTCATGATCTGAGAATGCCTGCCAAACGCACCCCAGCCCATTCTTATTCTTCTGATTATTTCAGTCTCATGATCCCGATCCGCAGTCACTACCTGTCCTAAGTAGATGTATTCCCTTACCACTTCCAGTGCCTCACTACCTATCGTAAACTGCTGTTCTCTTCCGAGTCTGTTAAACATTACTTTAGTTTTCTGCAGATTAATATTTAGATCCACCCTTCGGCTTTGGCTCTACAGGTCAGTGATGATGCATTGCAGTTGGTCCCCTGAGTTAATAAGCAAGGCAATATCATCAGCGAATCGCAAGTTACCAAGGTATTCTCCATTAACCCTTATCCCCAATTCTCCCCACTCCAGGTCTCTGAATACCTCCTGTAAACACGCTGTGAATAGCATTGGTGAGATCGTGTCTCCCTGCCTGACGCCTTTCTTTATTGGGATTTTGTTGCTTTCTTTATGGAGGACTACGGTGGCTGTGGAGCCGCTATATATATCTTTCAGTATTTTTACATACGGCTCGTCTACACCCAGATTCCGCAATGCCTCCATGACTGCTGAGGTTTCGATTGAATCAAACGCTTTCTCGTAATCAATGCAAGCTATATATAATAGTTGGTTATATTCCGCACATTTTTCTATCACCTGATTGATAGTGTGAATATGGTCTATTGTTGAGTAGCCTTTACGAAATCCTGCCTGGTCTTTTGGTTGACGGAAGTCTAAGGTGTTCCTGATTAGATTTGCAATTACCTTAGTAAATACTTTGTAGGCACCGGACAGTAAGCTGATCGGTCTATAATTTTTCAAGCCTTTGGAGTTCCCTTTTTTATGGATTAGTATTATGTTAGCATTTTTCCAAGATTCCGGTACGCTCGAAGTCATGAGGCATTGCGTATACAGGCTGTCCAGTTTCTCTAGAACAATCTGCCCACCGTCCTTCAACAAATCTGCTGTTCCCCCTTTGCATAGCTCCCAAGGCTTTCTTTACTTCTTCCGCCGTTACCTGTGGGATTTCGAATTCCTCTAGACTACTCTCTTCCATTATCATCGTGGGTGCCACAGGTACTGTATAAATCTCTATAGAACTCCCCAGCCACTTGAACTATGTCATCCATATTAGTAATGATATTGCCGGCTTTCAACGCAAACATCTGATTCTTGCCAATTCCTAGTTTTTTCTTCACTGCTTTTAGGCTTCCTCCGTTCCTGAGAGCATGTTCGATTCTATCCATATTACACTTCCTTATGTCAGCTGTCTTACGCTTGTTGATTAACTTCGAAAGTTCTGCCAGTTCTATTCTAGATATAGGGTTAGAGGCTTTCATACATTGGCGTTTCTTGATCAGATCTTTCGTCTCCTGCGATAGCTTACTGGTATCCTGTCTAACGGAGTTACCACTGACTTCTATTGCACACTCCTTAATGATGCCCTCAAGATTGCCGTTCATTGCTTCAACACTAAGGTCCTGTTCCTGAGTTAAAGCCGGACACCAGTTATGTAGCTTGATCTCAAATTCCTCTATTTTCCCTTTTACCGCTAACTCATTGATCGGCTGCTTATGTACCAGTTGCTTCCGTTCCCTCCTCAGGTCTAGGCTAATTCGAGTTCTTACCATCCTATGGTCACTGCAGCGCACCTTGCTGAGCACGTCCACATCTTGTATGACTCCAGGGTTAGCGCAGAGTATGAAGTCTATTTCATTTCTAGTCTCGCCGTTCGGGCTCCTCCACGTCCACTTTCGGCTATCCCGCTTGCGGAAGAAGGTATTCATTATCCGCATATTATTCTGTTCCACAAACTCTACTAATAACTCTCCCCTGCTATTCCTAGTGCCTATGCCATATTCCCCCGCTGCCTTGTCTCCAGCCTGCTTCTTGCCTACCTTGGCATTGAAGTCGCCCATCAGTATGGTGTATTTTGTTTTCACTCTACCCATTGCCGATTCCACGTCTTCATAGAAGCTGTCGACTTCCTGGTCATCATGACTGGATGTCGGGACGTAGACCTGTACAACCTTCATTTTGTACCTCTTAAGTTTGACAACAAGACCTGCCACCCTCTCGTTAATGCTATAGAATTCCTGCATGTTACCAGCTATATTCTTATTAATCAGGAATCCGACTCCTAGTTCTCGTCTCTCCGCTAAGCCCCGCTAGCACAAGACGTGCCCGCTTTTCAGCACTGCATGTGCTTCTTTGGCCTCCTAACTTCACTGAGCCCTATTATATCCTATTTACTGCCCTCTAATTCCTCCAATAGCACTGCTAGACGCACCTCACTAGGTAACGTTCTAGCGTTAAACGTTGCCAGGTTCATATTCCAATGGCGGCCTGTCCTGAGCCAGTGATTCTTAGCACCCTCTGCTGCGTCGCAGGCCTGACCGCCACCGTGGTCAGTTGTTTGGCAGCTGCTGGGGTCTGAGGGTCGGGGTTTGATTGTTGTGTTCATATAGGAGGTTGTGGCTAAGTACTGCTCCAGGGAGGCCAATCCTGCTCTCGTGAGGGAGTGTGTTATCGGTTCTGGTCCCCAGGATCAGGCCACACTCCAGGCCTGTTCATGCAATTTTATCAACACGTGGATTTTTTTCAATCCGATGGAAAATTGCGGAGCGCCGGGAGTCGAACCACGGACCTCTTGCACGCGGGGCGGGTATTCTACCTCTACGCCACCGCTGCACCAGGTATCATGTAATTCCGCACAAACTCAGTTGACGCCTAGTAACGTTTGAGAACCTGTGTATAGCTTAAATTTATCACATCGTGTTTATAAATGCCATGCTCTTGGTATATGAGTATGTGCCACGGAAATTTAGGACATGATAGCTTAAGCGACGCAGGTACACCAGGATGCATGACCTACAATCTATGTCCATGTCTAGCACCTAGGTTTGACCATTAGGTTTGACATTAGGTAAGGTTTGGCTACACCGGGATAATTACATGGGATGTATCGAGGGGTATGAGAAGCACTAATAGTTATTTGCATAGCAAGCATCTAGTACTTTTGGTAAGATTCAACAAATATGGCAATGCCATCACCTGACTCATACAGAGTGAGTAAAACAACAACGTCCACATTTGAAGTCTATCCATAAGTAATCAAAAACAACCACTAGAGCCTCCATTCCGTCGACATGGTTTCGTGGGCAGTGGTCGTTGCATCAGCGATACCGCCCTGCTCTTCGTCCTCGTCCGCGTTTGAGCCTTCGTAGCCCATTCTGACTATGGTGCTGGCGTCTATGGTGGGGACGTCTGTGCTGCTGGCGTTGGTGTCGCTGATAGGCGTGCTGACAGTGATTGTAGAGGGGGGCGTGACACCATAGTGCCGCGGTGGCTGAGCCGCGGTCGTCGTTGTCGTCTCTTCACGTCGAGCTGTCTGCATCGCGTAGAAGGTGAGCACGGCAGTCAGTGCGGTTACGGCGACGGCCACGCCAAAGATAACGGGGAGGCTCGTGTAGGGCGGCGGCGCCTGCATTCCCGATAAAAGAGAAACCAATATGTTCGCACCGAAAAATTCTGCACCACCACCAAGAATTTCATACGGAATGTCAATTCTCTAGACTCCTAGAAGATGAAAGTCAATTCACTAGACTCGTAGACTGTTTTGTTTTTTACACCAGAATTTGCAATGCTCTGTCTAAAGAAATTAACGGGAAGCCGTGCTGCCAGTTGACTCGCTTCACTGCCTAGAACTCTCGCCCTTCGCTTGAATAGAAAATGGCGAGTGAGTTCAACCCACTTGGAATGGTTGCTCTGCGCAGCGACCGATAGGCGGCGACACACGTCTATGTCGGAGCAGCGGCTCCTCTATTTTTATTTTTTAATGCCAGCCAGATGCGGCCGATCTGACGGTTCACCACCCTCTCCTATCGTCCTTTCCCACTCTCTCCTATCGGCTAGCATTCGCGCCTGATTTACGGTGGTGGGGAAGAGTACCATCCTAGTGGCGCCTCACGATGGAAGTCCGAGGAACACTGACAGACGCTTGATAACCTGACGGACGCAGGGATAGAGCGTAAAGCCCCTTAAACTTCGTAAAGTAGTGCCACGCTTTGAAGAACGCCGCCTCCTCCTCCGGCGCTCCGGCCGAAGCCAACGCCGCGTCGCTATTCGCCTAATGGCATCACGTGGCCCCTTGCGCCGGCTTCGTTTGTTTACAGTCGCGCTTCAGTGCCATCTTTGCTCGAGAAGCGGCGCTTGTTGGCGGCATTCCTTCCGTTCCTATTCTGTGTTGTTTTGATCTTGTGAACGCCTTGAAGGATGTTTTGTTGCAAGTGCGACGTCGCTTCACGTCATTTTCTGTTACCATGACCTGCTGCGCGTTTGGATGCCAATACAGTTTTAGCAAAGGCAAGAATATGTTCGCGATACCGTCCGGTAAGCGCAACGCGTTAAGAAGAAAGACATGGCTTCACCGAATCGGGAGGGAGAATTTCCGACCAACTTCCTCCGCGCGACTATGTGATGTAAGTTGTGGCTCTCTCAGAGTATTGTATGTGCCAGGCTTGCGTATTGTGCTGCGGGAAATAACGTAGTAGATATTGCACAGTTCACTGTGCATGTGTCATTTGTACGCACGCTTTAACATGATTTTTACGCAACGTCTGCTTTGCTTATATGCGCACTACGTGGTCGTGTTAGTCATATTCGGTGCGCTTAATCGTTTTGAACGCCAACCGGCTTGAGTTCACGGGCACGCGAGGTTGCGTACGATAACGTGATTACGAAATTTTGAAGATTCAGCTCAGTCCTTTTGATAAAATTTCAGTCTCGATCATGAAAGCGCCTCAGGGCAGCAACTCTCTGCCTTTTGTGGTTACTTACTAGCCTTCTTTAGATAGACTAGCTTTGTTTGCCACATTTGTTCGTGTTCCTCGTTCGCGGTCGCCCGGTGGATTTGCGATACAGAGGCACCGATGAAAAGCGCGCGTGCTTTCCCAAAACCGTGTTACGCGGTGCGTTCGGCGTCGAGCGACCGCATCATAGGTAATTGAGACGTATGTGCTAATTCGCGTGAGCTTTAAAGTGTGCGAAGCTTAAGATGCGGCGGTGGGGCACTGGCAAAGAAAACGTGCGGTCGCCCGCCCGTTCCCTGGCTGGTTTAGTCGTCGTTCGTGCTTGTCGTTTGCTCGTTCGTTCGCACGCTCGTTTAGTCGTTTGCTCGCTCGTTTAGTTCGCGCGCTCATATACTAGTTCGCTTGCTCGTCTATGCCACTATTAGTTTCTACAGTCATTATGCCTAATTCAGACGCGCTTGCTGTAGGACTCTTAGGCTGGTGCGTTTATTTACGCAATGAGACAATAAATGGTGCACACGGACTTGTGACTGCAAAGGCAAATCTGTAATGCATCTATGTGAAAATAAACTGTTAACTTGCAACTCGAATGCCGTTTCATATCATTTAACCTATGGATAAAACATCATTTCACTTGCCGCAATTTCGGCCGCGTCATGGCCGGGGGATTCTTTGCGCGATCATGACTTCACTAATAAAGTCATGTCTCGCAAATGTTACTTCGAAGGGAGTGCAACCGTCCTGAATGCATGCACCTCAGTGCAACTCGGTTCGCGACAAGTACGTCACTTAGTAAACGGACGAACCAACGCACGATGAAGTGTTATTCGTGATAAGTCATTAACCTGAAAAAATTGCTGAAGGCCACAGTGGTATTGTTTGATATTGAGTCAAGCATTGTTATCGCGCTCCCGCTTCGCGCACGAATGCTAAAAACTCATTTTATTTTCTTGTCTACGCACATTCCCGACTCGATGATCGGCCGCGGTATTTCTGTCGGCGTTGAGACACGAGAAACATAATAGCACCACCGCCCACCTCTGAGACTTTGCGCGCGCTTAGATTGGCAAGCACGCACGTTGGCGGCACTGTAGCTTGTAATACACTTTCGAACCTCTAGAGCAATGATCTCCGTCAGCCTTTGTACGTCATAGCTCATACGCGCCGCGAATTCACATGGTAAGGGCGGCGCGGATTCTTTAGGCTGAGGGCTTGCTGGAGGCCAAGAGGTTGTCATTCGATGGTAAACGTGTTATTTACAACCATTCGCAACAAGATCTTGCGACACGCCCTTGACAAATGTTGCGTACTTAGTTGTAGGGCACGCGATACATTCGCAGTCGTCAACACACAGCGTTAGCACTCCTTCAGATACTTTTTTAAGAAATAGTTATCAAAAAATGAAACAAAAGCTGCCATTACCGAAGTTGTACAAGCATCCGACTAGAAATTCTATGCTGTACACGAAGTTACGCGGTGCTGGAAAGCCAACGTGAACGCCTAAAGAGCACTGCCTTGCTATGCGTGCATTCACTCTGCGAAAGGTCGTCTGCTGCGCTCGAGCATCGTAGGCGGCGCCATGGTCGAGGAGGGAGCGTGAAAGAGAGGAGAAACGAGGAGGAGTGAAGGCGGAGGAGGAGAGTGGCACTACTTTACGAAGTTTTAGGGGCTTTAATAGAGCGTCTACCGCTTCTGCATCGGAACGGCAGCGGCGCGTGCTCAGACTCACGCGTGACGGAAGCAGCCGTACCATCTGGGTAGCGTCGCATCGCGGCAACTCACTGAACTAAGGCGCACGAACGGCTCCCATAGGGCTGCGAGCGATTGGACAGGCATTGAAAAAATAGAGGCGGCGATGGTTAGAGCCTCTTTATCTGCACTTTGTGTCCGCAATGACGCACGCAACTTCGTATTTGTTTCTTAAAAGAACAGGCAGCTAACTGTGTTAACTGTTACGATGCACAATATGGACCATAAAGTTTGACTTTGGCAAACTATTGACAGGACTAAATCTGTAGAAAGCACAAAATAAGTTTTCTAGAATTGTTGCCCATAACCACGTGTCTCTGCATGTAGGTATGGGTCGTTGCTATAACTGTCTAATCTAGCGGGGACGGGGGGGGGGGGGGGTAACTTGGCCATTTGCCCCCAGATTTCGTATGTGGGGACTGTCGGCTGCACTCTACAAAATGGAAATAACAACAGCTAAGGGAAGTTGGCTTCAGGAATAGCACCCTCGTAATTATGCTTTTATTTGCTACACATTCCCTTCGGCAGCAAGAATTGTCTTTCAGGCCTCGCTGCAGTTGCTGTAGCGGATTTAATTTAATTAATTTAAAATTCCTTCGCGAAGCCGAATCGTCTTAACGATTTACTCAGTTTTAGCACTTCTTTTGGTCGGTGTCTGTCGTTTTATCGCTTCAGCCGCTCACGAGCTAACAAAGATAAACAATTACTAACTTGTTTTACAGCATGCCTGTGACAGCGATCTTGTGAAAGTTATTTACAGATCCTTTATATTTTGCTATGATGTCTGTCACCCTGTCACGGAACGGTAAAGAAGTAATTAGCCGAGCTCACAAGAATACGACAGTGCACCGTATCCTTGTTTCTTAACGCAACACACAAGCAGCTATGCGACAGCGCTTGCATGTCACCCCTTCCCGAAACAAGCCGCGGCCCGTTTCCGGCGACTGCGTTTGGCCGGTGATTCGAGGAGTGCCCACGCCGGCAGCCGGCTTCTATTGCATCATTCCCTCCATGTGATGCGTTAGCGCTTGCATGCTCCGCGTGAGGCCACTTACACATCTGAATCATAACTCTCGCGGGAAATTAGTGCAATGTGCCTCCCTAGCGTATTAATGGAAGTTCCCATGCATGATATGTGCTTTCAAAACGCAATCCACCGCTGTCTCATTCATGTCCCCGGTGGAAACTCTCGACTGTGTTTTTTTTCCGGCGGACTCTCCCCAAGCCCCCTTCTCCATCTTGGAGTCCTATCGATGCTACATAATAAAACAGGAGTGGTGAACTCACCGGCAGCTCTTTCTTCTGCTGGCCATAATCCCGCCCGTACTGTGGATTTCCGTGTTGTTCGTCGTAGTCCTGCGTTGCTGTCGCATCGGGACTCGTAGATTCCATCGCGGCTTATTAAAAATTCGCTATCTTCTTCGCTTTCTTTTACGTAGTATCCCAAGTACTGGCTCATACCCTCTACGAGGGGTTGGCTTGCGTGCTTGCTCGCTTGTTCCTCAACTGTGCCGCTTACCCACCACAGGAGATTGGCGAAGAAGCCAGTGGTTAAAGGTTAAAGGGAAGAGAAGGGGAGAGCGAAAAATATAAACGTAAAATTAAAGCGGGGTATAGTATAACGTCCATGTTCATTAAGAAATAGATTTACGTGGCAGATATAGAAATATTTTTTTTTGTAATTAAATATAAACAGCAAATTTTGTATTTTTTGGTGGTATTTCAATAATTTCGGAGACACACTCAGGGAGCTAATGATCTATCCAATTATTGATTTCGAGAATTACCATCGTTGCCTTCTTGTGTCACAGATATTGTCGCAAATGGCCACGTAGATGTTTCTGTGGCTAAATTCCAATGAAGACCCGAAGGAGAGGATATCTTGAGTAGTTAAAGAAATGCCCACTTTACGGAACGCAAATTCTAATTTCTTCCTCTGATTTCTAAATTGATGGCATGCTACTAGAAAGAGATGCATGCTTTCGGGTTCCTGGCATTTTGGAGAGAGATAGAGAGAACACATTTATTTCTAATGAGATGGGGTGACTTCCACGTAGGGTGGAGCCCTTCGTTCAGGGCTTATGCGCCTGCGGCTAAGTTTAAAAAAAAATTTTCTTTTCCAAGCTTCTAGAAAATTTGCGGGGATGCGCGACTCTCGCGCGTCCCCTGATATGTTTTTCCCGCATGGCGCGCCTCCTGTAATCCGGCTTCGCCGCGTGGCCTGAATGATGCCCGCGGCGGTCGATGTGGTTGGGGCGCAGTGCGAGAGATTGCGCGAGTGTTGCGTTGCTAACGCCGCCTTACGGCAGGGTTACTTGGGGGCGCAGGGGAGTCAAGGCGCTCGCTCTTTCCCGGCGGGTCGGGGAACAGCGTGGACGTCCCGCGCGCCGACCGATGCTTCTGCGAGACCGCCTCGCGTGGCTGCCTTGGAACGCGCCACCGTCCGCGTGACCGTGCACGCGAATGACCAGGCGTTGGGATCCAGCATGGGGCGAACATATTCGCTCGCGATGCGTTCGCGGTGAGTCGGACTTCTAGATTTGTCGCGCGCCCATCGGCGTGTTTTGTGGATAGCAACTCGGCTAGCAGGCATTGATCTATGAAAGGTGCAATAAATGCCCTTGTGATTGTTTGCACTACTGTACTGTCGTTCCTTTGTCCCAAGAGCACGGGTGTGAGAGAGCCCACAAATTGAACATCCGAAAGTCAGAATTTAACCATTTCTCCTCTTCATGAGACAATAAATGGTGTCCCACACATAAATTATCAATCTGCATAACAAAATTACGATGCAGTTTGGACACAGACGGGACGGTGCCAAACCAGACCTGTAAAGGCAAAATTTAATCCTTGGATGCAGTATCGTAATTATGGTGTGCAGATTTGTAATTTATGTGACGGACACCATTTAGCGTCACATGAAAAGGGCAAATGGTTAAATTCTGACATTCTGATTTTCGATTTCGTAGAATCTCGGAAAGGAGAAAATTTTCTAAAGCTAGCCGCAGGGGCATAAGTCTAAATAGACATAACGGACATAGCTGGTCCATCAAGAGACATCCGCGCAAGTGTGTCTGCTGTTTCTTTTAAGAATATACCACGGTGGCCTGGTACCCATACCAACCGCACGAGGCTTATGATTGAGCGGATTAATGATTTAAATGTATTCGCTACAGTAGGAGGGGTGTCTGAAGATGAAGTGAGTGGTGTGCATACTTACAGTGAATCAGTCACTATAACCGCTGTTGATTAATTGAAGGAAGTTTTTGAAGAGGTTCAAATGCCGGCTGATAGTCCAGCCAGAAGTATGGCTGTGAAATCCGGAAGGCATAGTGCATATGACCAGGATAGTAACTCGAAGCAAATGCCCACTCCAGTTTTCGCCTCACTCATTGACGCATCAGTCGTGATCACATGATCTATTCCCAATTGCGTTAGATGATCTTGTAGAATGCCATTTAAATATGTACTGAGCAGGAATTGGCATTGGATGGAAATATATAAACAAATTCCATCTTTACATTAAGCATGTGCTTGTTTGGGCAAACATTCTAGCGTATATTAACGTTTAGTGGATCTAGCTCACCTTGTGCAAACAAAACCTGAGGTCTGCATAAACGATACCAATGCTCATCGAAAAATGCCCTCATTTCACTAATAGATACAAATTGTGATCGTCTCAAAGAAGACTCATAAATGTTTAAATATGTTTTTGCTGTTGTAATTCGGAATCGACTGGGAAGAGTAGGCCGTCGTGCTTCTAGATATAAAAGATTGTTAGCTACACATTTTGGCAAACCAAGGCGATTCCGGAGAGCCACCCGCTCCCGAAGAACCAGGCGGTTAATATTGTGTGCTGGCCCACCTAAAAACAGCACGTACCCAAATTCCAGCATTGGTCGAACGTACTGGCGATTTATGGTCCATAGATAAAGCGTTTCAAAATTTTTGTGTCTAGGGCACTTATCAGGCTTCGTACAGCAGCGCCTCCTGGGGGCTACTCGCCGAAAGAGCCCCCAGCTTCGCCACGTATTCGCGCGCCGCCTTTGGCCACTCTCCCAGTGTTCTAGAGGGCCTCCTGAGACGTGGAGACCGCTTGGCTGCAAAAAACAAGAATGCGAAGTCGGCGCCTCGGTGGCGGAGTCAGGGCAGCGTGCTCTGCCTTCCGCTGCTGATATAAGCGTTGTGCGCAGGCTGCTGTACTTCGTTTCGTACATCAGGTTCACCGCTGCGAAGGTAACGCAAGCAGTTCGGCGACCAGAATTTATCCCTCCGTGCGTTCCGCCTACGAGTTCGCTGCTGCGTTCGCTCTGCGCGTGCCTGCACGTGAGGCTGCCGCGAATGGCTGCGAATGAAAAACACAAAAGAGAAAAACAACGGAAGGCAAATTGATACGAAACAACGTGTTAGCAGCCGTGTAATGCGTCCAATGCGCAGTCTATGTAAAACATTACAAACGCCACTTATTTTGCTAGGAAGTAAGACTTCAGCAAGTTTACTTCACCTGATCGCCAATAAAAAGTCATAATTGGTTGGCATACTACCCAGCTTCAGTTCCGTGAATGTTCACAGCTGCATAACGCTCAAAGGAAGCAAAGGCTCTGCAAATGAAACACACGATGTTAGGACGCTGTTTAATTTAGCAAAATATTGTGGCTCGAAAATATCAACAATATAACCTGGGCATTAAGGCTGAACTAATTCGTGAACTGAAGTTTGCAATTCTGGTTAGCCGAACAGGAGAGATGTACCAATTCTTTGTTGTGCTAAAGAATCATTGCATTAAAAATAGGGTTTTCGGTGTACAGCAACTGCTTGTGGTCACTGTCCCGCAGTTCGAAAGTAGTTTTCGATAGGTAAGGAGATGTTTCCACATTGGTGCTTTGTAGTATGAAAGAATGAAGCAGGTAAACAAGCGAATACGTGCTCTGCGCAGCGTCAACAAGTTCGACATGTTATATATGCTTGTTTGTCTGATAAAGCAATCGTGCACTAACACTACAAAAACCACAAGAAAACACAGAAAATACTTTCGCTAGATGAAAATAAACGAGCTTCGCTTTTTCCCTGTTAGCTTGATCTTTCACTGCTTCGCGTGCAGTCACGTAGGATACCTCCTAAGGCACGCCATTCAATGTAAGAGTCAAAGAAAACAAGAACTTTTATGCGGCGCGATTCATTCGTTCCTTACAATCTTTGTAGCATGACGGTTTGCATGATATTGAATGCCTTGGCAATGATAATTTTTGTCTTAAGGTAGCCTTCTAGGTTTGTTACAAATGAGGCAGTCCGCTGAAGAAACTGCAAGTTTGCGCAATGCAGGGGTTAAAAAGAGAATAAGTTCCCTGAAGCAAACATTTTTCCTTCACTGTCAAAGAGGAATGGGCTTTTGCGACAGCGTCACGCTTCGTGAAAGAATATTTTGCGCCAGATGCGAAATCCTGTCTTTCGTGTTCTTGGCATTTGAATACGAGTATAATATTTCAGATGTTCCTCTATGCCGCCACCAGTGATTAAGCTATCGGACAAAAGGAGACGTCGGTGATATATTTTCCACGGCTTATGCACATCCAAGACGTAAAGGTTATTAAAAATGCACATTTTTTTACTCTTCATTTCTTCATTGGGGTTTTGGAGCCTGTGTTTGATTTAGGGATGGAATTAGTATGTTTTGTTGGAGTGATAAATTGCTTGCTTTGCACAGTGCAAAAGGCCTAGGCTATTGTTAAAACAACCGAAGCAACGACTGGGTTATAGTTTCTTGTGCAAGTTTACTCCCGAATACATTCCTAGGCGTTGTGATTGTGATTGATTTTCGTTAGGTTTGTATATCACTTAGGCATGCTCACCATGGTCTTGTAAAACCGATGGAGCAAAAAAAGAGGGTGGGCATATACGACAACTAGGAAATACTTCTCATGTAGCTTCTGGCGTTTATAGCCAAACATACCGTAGTTCATAAAATTCATAAATATCTGTGGCAGAACAGAAAATTTATACTTTATTTTCCCAACTTCAGGGTGAGATCAGTAGCTAATGACGAAGAGGTGTTTATTACAGTCCGAAATTACTCCAAACACGGAAGTGCCCAATTCATATATTACTTCGGATTTCGGATTGTCTTCCTACGGAGTGCTTTGTTGAATTTGTTTGAAGTGCGCGTTTTACTACCCGAAAGTTCGCGTTCTACCATATTTAGTTGAGCGCTAGAGCTTATCACGCCAGTAGACAACACATTCGCAAACACTAGAGCGCCTTTGTGCTTTTTAATGGGAAAGCAATAAATGCCCCAGTAAGCGCAAATCCGTCCTAGTGGGTGTGCCCAGAAGATGGTTGCAAATATGGCCGATGGCGTAAAAAGTAAAATCACGTCAAGAAATTCTAGGATTGACATCAAATTTCTTCGGAATGTAGCCGTAAATAAAGGAAATAAATTGCTTTGAAAAGAATATTCGGGCCTCCAAGGTACGAGGTGACCACAGTTCTGGCGGACTAATACCCCTGTTAAGTTGGCAAGTTAAGTGCACTTACGGAGAGTGCACTCGGTTTTGAGTGCACTTTCCCAAATCTAAACGTCGCAAGCTGAGTGCACTCGCAGAAGAGTGCACTGCGGTTGAAGTTCACGGAACGCACTTTGCTGGTCCAGTACAGCCTCGCCGCCAGCGGTTTCAACGGTACAAAATGTAATGCACAGATATAGGACACAGAAGTTAATTCTAGCTGTTGAAGTGCTTTTAACAAAATAATCAGAGCATAACTCGCTGATATTCTGTTCTAGCAGGATCAAATGCCGCTTCGTCGCACTTCACGATCTTGTCTGGAGTGGCTAGGAATTCGTCTTGGCCGGCCTTGACATGCAACACTCTTATGATAAAACTAGTTTCGTTTTTTTGTCGAGTAAATATAGATTACGATCGTCTTTTATTTATAATACAAGTAAAGCAATCGCTTTTTAGAAGTTTTTTATTTTAATCTACATCTTCAAAAAACATGGTTTTAGTCAGTCTCCATTTTATTTAAGTGCGACTGCATGCTGTGTTCCCGTTTAGCACCGCGTAGCCTAAAGTGTCCCTAAAGGTCCCGAAGTGCATTCCCCGTAAGTGCACTTAACTTGCCCGCTTGACAGGGGTATAAAGGTGTGCCTAGTGCCTGCGTCATTGGGCACGTGACGGCGCAGCCGATGGAGAGAAAGTGGCACCACGTCGCCTCACGCGGCTTCGCGAGCGCGGCTCCACAGAATTGCGATTGGCTGCGACGCCACGAGAGAGAGAGAGAGAGAGAGAGAGAGAGAAAGAGATTCTTGATTGGGGGTGAAAGGTGGGGCTAAGTGCAGCGCGGTAAGAACGCACCTCCACGAAGCAGATCAGACAAGAGAGGGCACCTGCTGCTTCAGTAGCGCGGCTCCTGCAGGGGCGTCCGCGTCAGCAGGCGTTTGGTGTGTGGCGACACCACGTACCCGAGCACACGAAGGTTGGACCCTCCCGCGTGTAGTCGTGCGCGGCTTAGCCGTGTCCGGGAAAGGGGCATCCTGGGGGTTGAGCCGATGCCGGGTGTTCGGACCTTTAAGGCCCCCCGGTGGAGGCAACACACCTCTTTGGCCTCTGCTTCACGTAGACGGCACCCCCGGACTGACCCACCCGGGGGAAATCGGCAGACGCCTTTTCCTGTCCTCCTCTCTAATCTTCGTCTTTTTCTCTCGCCTTTTTCATCTTTCTTGTCTTCTCATCACTTCTCCTCACTTCTTAGTTTCCCGGCGGCGAGGGTTAACCTTGTGTAGCTAGCCAGCCTTGGCTATGCTGTATTTGGTTATAGCAGCGATGTACGGCTGGCGTTGGCAGGGTTTCCCTTGCAGGAACTTCTGTCACGTCCCCCAGTTGGGCTCCATGGTGGGTGGTCGGCATCGCGGCCGAAAACCCAACTGTACTCATGGAAAACGCTTTTCCTAAACTACCTGATCGCCCTCAGAAATGAGGGCGCACCGAAGATTTCTTTCAGTTTTTCGGACGACAAGTCCAGAACTTTCCTAGATATCATGTGATCCACTCAGAAAACCCAGACAAACTAGTGCGCAACATTTCACCGTTCCTTGTTTCGAAGTCTTTAACTGAAGTTTTTGGAACAGGATATAAGGCGTCGAGAATGACAAGTGGTGATCTTCTCTTGGAGCTCCACGATAAGAAGCAGTACGAGAAACTGCCGAAGCTTGCCTCATTTGGGGAGACCCAAATAACAGTAATCCCGCACCCTACCATGAACACTACCCGCGGCGTTGTCTCGGACGATGACATGCTAGAGCTCACTGAAGCTGAACTCTTGGAGGGCTTCAGTGAACAGAATGTCATAAATGTTAAGCGAATTAAGATGAGGCGAGATGGTAAAGAGATCAAGACGAAACACCTTATACTCACTTTCGGTTCTAGTGTCCTCCCCGAGTCCATCGAGGCCGGTTATATCAAACTCCGTGTTAGGCCATACGTGCCCAATCCTTTTAGATGCTTTAAGTGCCAAAGGTTCGGCCACAGTTCACAGAACTGTCGAGGCCGGCTGACATGTGCCAAGTGCAGTGACAAAGAACATTCTTCCGAAACGTGCCAGAACACTCCACATTGTGTCAACTGTCAGGGCGAGCATGCCGCATACTCGCGGTCCTGCCCGTCCTGGAAAAGAGAAAAAGAGATTGTGACAATCAAAGTCAAAGAAAACATATCTTTCAAAGAGGCACGAGGCGGGTGTCATACCTGTTTAAAAGCAGCTTTGCCGATGTGGCGCGTAAGGGGGCAGCGTCACAACGGCCTCCGGCGGCTGTCCGACCCACAGGCAGTGAGTCGGCAGTTACGCCATCTGCCCCCGCGGCGGTTGCAGCTAGCGCTGCTCCGTCAACACAGCCGAGGGGACCATCGATCCCGAAGGTGGGCGCAGCCGAGGCTGCCCCAACCTCCCCGGCCCCTTCCAGCACTGGCAACAGCCGGCGCAGCCAAATCCCGCAGGGTGCTCCATCGACCTCTGGGCTGGTGGGCGCAGGGGTCTTGCCCTCCAAGGCAGGACTCTCTCTTGTAACTTCTCCCTCGCAAGAGCACGTGTCCGGCGCCTCACAAGAGGCAATGGACACTACACCTGTCCTCAAGGTGCACCAAACGCCTAAGGAGCGGCGAGGCTCCCTCGAACGCTCCAGAAAGGGCAGAGCTCCCGTTACAGGGCCTCGAAAGGACTCTGTAATTTAATCTCTGTAATTTCCAAAATCACTACTTCTGTTTCTGTACACACAGCACCTATTAACTTCCAATATGGATACACAAATAATTCAATGGAACGTCCGAGGTCTTCTCAGAAACCTCGATGATGTGCAATAACTCATCGACAAACACAATCCAAAAGTGCTGTGTTTACAGGAAAAACACTTAAAATCTATACACACAAACTTTCTCCGAAAGTATGTTGCGTTTTGCAAAGACCGCGATTATGCTGTCGCATCATCCGGCGGTGTAGCCATTATTGCTGACAGAAGTGTAGCGTGTCAGCATTTAAAGCTCCAAACGGCCCTTGAGGCAGTGGCCGTTCGAGCCGTACTTTCAAATAAACTCATAACCATCTGCTCCTTGTATATACCACCACATTATCACCTTCACAGACGAGACATAGAATCATTAATAGATGAGCTCCCGGAGCCCTATTTGATTCTTGGTGATTTTAATGCACACAGTAGTTTGTGGGGCGATTCACGCTGTGATGCGCGAGGTTGCGTCATTGAACAGCTGCTTTTTTCTTCTGGAGCATGTCTCTTGAATACGAAGGAGCCTACGTATTTTAACCTGACTAACAAGTCATATTCTGCCATAGATCTTAGCATTTTATCGCCGACACTTTTACCTTATTTTAAATGGAGTGTGCTTAATAACCCGTATGGCAGTGACCACTTTCCAATATTCTTAACTACGACGAAACAAGATCAACTTCTCCCGCAGGTCCCCCGGTGGAAGGTTGAATCAGCCGATTGGGAACGGTACCGAGCTCTTACTCATATGACGTGGACTGAGATGTCCGGTATAACCATAGATGATGCTGTCACATATTTTACAGCTTTTATACTAGATGCCGCCTCTAAGTGTATTACCCAAGTGAGCGGCACTGGTTCTAAGCGGCGTGTTCCCTGGTGGAACGATGCATGTAGGCAAGCGCGGAGGAACCAGAACAAAGCATGAGCGCTGCTTCGCGATTCGCCAACAGCAGAAAACCTGGAAAACTTTAAGCATGCCAAATCACAGGCGAGGAGAACGCGCCGACAAGCAAGACGAGAGAGTTGGGCAAAGGTTATCTCAAGCATGAACTCTTACACAGATGAGAGAAAAGTCTGGAATAAAGTGAAGAAAGTTAACGGGCAACAAACGTATTCCTTACCTTTAGTAAACAGCCACGGAGAAAGCCTGGAAGATCAAGCCAACTCTCTTGGTGCACATTTTGAATACATATCGAGCTCCTCACACTACTCCGTAACCTTCCTAAAGAACAAAACACAAATAGAACAGCAAAAGTTACAAAGAAAATGTGCTAAAAGTGTGGCGTACAACGAACCATTCTCCATAGCAGAACTGCAGGCAGCACTGAACTGTTGTAATACATCCGCCCCAGGTTCAGACCGCATAATATATGAGATGTTGAAACAACTACCCCCCGAAACACAAAAAACCCTCCTTTACCTTTACAACGTTATATGGTGTTCCGGCGAGATCCCCTCTGTTTGGAAGGAGGCTATTGTAATCCCAATTTTAAAGGAAGGAAAGGATCCTTCCTCTGTATCAAGCGACAGACCCATAGCATTAACAAGTTGCCTCTGCAAAGTTTTTGAAAAAATGATTAACTGTCGCCTACTACACTTCCTCGAATCAAACAATTTACTCGATCCATACCAGTGCGGGTTTCGGGAGGGTCGATCTACCAGTGACCATCTTATACGCATCGAGGCACGTATCCGTCAAGCTTTTGTCCATAAGCAGTTTTTCTTATCTGTATTCGTTGATATGGAGAAAGCTTATGATACTACGTGGCGGTTCGGGATATTGAGAGACCTCTCACACTTAGGTATACACGGAAATATGTTCAATCTTTTCGAAAGTTATCTGTCAAATCCGACATTCCGTGTTCGAGTGGGCAATGTTTTGTCACGGAAATTTGTACAGGAGACTGGAGTGCCGCAGGGCGGGGTGCTCAGCTGCACGCTCTTTATAGTAAAAATGAATTCTCTCCGTCTACACGTACCACATAACATCTTTTATTCAACATATGTTGACGATGTGCAGATAGGATTTCAATCAAGTTCTCTCGCAATCTGTGAGCGACAGGTCCAGCTTGGTCTTAACAAGGTCTCCAAATGGGCTGATGAGAACGGGTTCAGACTGAACCCACAAAAAAGCACCTGTGTTGTTTTCTCTAGAAAAAGAGGCCTGCACGCTGATCCTGAAATTCTGTTGCATGGTGAGCGTCTGCCCGTAAACAGGGAACATAAATTCTTAGGCATAATCTTAGACGCGAAATTAACCTTTATACAGAACATAAAATATCTCAAAAACAAATGTATGAAAACAATGAATATCTTAAAGGTTCTCTCACGCACAACCTGGGGCAGTGATAGAAAATGTCTCATGAACTTGTACGAAAGCCTCATAGGCACATGACTAGACTATGGAGCCATAGTTTACCAGTCGGCTACTCCAACTGCTCTAAAGATGCTAGACCCTGTCCACCACTTAGGAATTCGCCTGTCCACAGGCGCCTTTAGAACAAGCCCAGTGGAAAGCATGTACGTTGAATCGGATGAGTGGTCACTGCATCTGCAGAGAAAATATTCGTCTTTCATCTATTTTCTTAGAGTAAGCGGAAACACTCAGCATCCCGCGTATTATACCATAAACGATTTGTCCAGTTGTCAACTTTTCCGCAATCGGCCCACAGTGGCAAAGCCTTTCTCCATGCGTGTTAGAGACATGGCTGAAGAAACAAGGGTTCCACTGCTTGAATACCACCTTATTTCCCCTGCTATACGGCCTCCGCCATGGCAGTGGCAACCACTAGGCTGTGATACATCTTTCATAGCTGTTACAAAGCACGCGCCTGTCGCGCATATACGAATGTACTTCCTCGAGTTACAGCACAAACACTCCTCTCCTGAATTCTTTACAGACGCATCGAAGTGTAATTCTGGCGTATCTTACGCAGCGGTCGGTCCATCCTTTTCAGATGCCGGTGTTCTGCACCCTAACACAAGTATTTTCACAGCAGAGGCCTACGCGATATTGGCTGCCGTTAAACACATTAATGAATTTAATATCCCAAAGGCTGTTATATACACAGACTCTTTAAGTGTCGTAAATACTTTGAAAACTGTCAGGAAATATCAAAACCCTGTAATTCTATCTCTTTACTCAGCATTATGCACAACCTATGAGTCCAAGCAGCATATCGTCGTATGCTGGGTGCCGGGGCACCGAGAGATAGAGGGAAACGTGTTGGCTGACCAGCTAGCCACATCCGTCCACGCGAACGCTTCCAACACTTGCACGACTGTCCCTGTAATGGACCTCAAGCCCTCAATAAGAAAAAAGCTAAGGGCTTTCTGGCAGCACTTGTGGGATAAAGAGACAGAAAATAAATTACATGTTATCAAGCCGTATCTTGGCAACTGGCCGCCGGTATCAAAGAATCGCCACACAGAAGTAACACTTTGCAGACTCAGGATTGGACACACATACAGCACACACGCATACCCCTTGTCCGGTGGCGATCCACCCACGTGTGATAAATGTGGTGAGCCACTCACCGTGCTCCACATCCTGCTGCAGTGCGCTCAATTAGACGCTAATAGGAAAAAGCATTTTCCATTACCACATCAGCAGCTAATTCCACTCCATCCTCAAATGATTATAGGTATAGAACCTCTCTTTAAACATGAATCCCTGTTTCGATTTTTAAAAGAAGCATATAGTTTTCATATTATAGCCCCAGGAAATCCGTAGCACAGCCTGTAACAGAGGATTATGCTGCGGTAGGTGCAATAAAAGAAAGCACCTGCCTCCCAGCCTTTGGGCTCCAAGGCCCCCCGGAGGCATAAGGGCTATTTACATATTCTTACATCTTAGCTCCATGATCACTTATCACGCGTACTATATCCACCGACCACTACATGTATCACTATCATAATTTTATGCTATATACTATTTTACGCTTCCATGACACTGATTGATTTTAGGCCACTTTACAGCCATGTTACATCCCACCATCGCCACTCACAAATCAGCGCTTAACACAACGTTATCAGTCATGGCGCTCTTTGGCCATACCTGGCCCTTGCGCCACTAAACAACACACATCCATCCATCCATCAGTAGCGCGGCAAGTGTTGCGTGAGGGGAGAGGGCGTCGCCGTGACGCCTAAAACCACTTAGACGTCGTATAGTAGCAACACTCTCCTCCTCCGCTTTCAATCCTCCTCGTTTCTCCTGACTTTCACGCTCCCTCCTTGACCGTGGCGCAACCTACACTTTATTCTAGGCGGCTTTGATACTGCTCGAGTGTAGCAACGGCACCAACATGCGCTCCTACGACGCTTCGCCGTGCTCCCTCACGGGTTGCAGAATCAGCGTCCTTCCTTTCTTAGATCACTATCATCATCACTCCATAGACACTTCTCGAGCAAAAGTGGCGCTGATGCACGGCGCGAGGGCCCACGTGATGCTATTAGGCCAATAGCGACGCGGCGTCGGCTTCGGCCAGAGCGCGCGAGGAGGAGGCGGCATTCTTCAAAGCGTGTCGCTACTTTAGGAAATTTAAGGGGCTTTAGCGACGCCAAGTCTCCTCGCTCACGGAATCTTATATCCGCGTGTTCCTTGTCCGTGCAAGCTCTCGCCTGCATTATAATTGCGCCTCGGTAACACCAAATCAAAATGCACCAAGCCTCTCAGCGCACGCGCTTGCCCACGAGGATTTCATAACTAGAGTGACCACCCAAGGTAAGTATACTTGCTCGCGAAGCTTCCATAGGAGCCCATACTTTCAGAACATGGTGATTGATCGGCTGTTCATGGGGCTTAGTGCCATCTGTAGGAAGAGGAAACACTTCCGGCGGAACAAAACATGTGACATCATATCTGTTAAAAACATGTGAGCTTTCAGCGCGGAAAGCGATGCAGGAAAAGGCCGGCATTACGGTTGTAGAAATCGCACCCATGCACAAAACATACTTTCTTTGGAGGCCGACGAAATATTTAGGTGTAGAGTGCTGGTGCTACAGTCGGACGCCAAGCCCGTCGGCCTGCGCGGTGCGACGAAAACAACTCAACAAATTATCTGGCGGTCGTAACTCACAATGTTTCACTGAACATGTTAAGAAGCGATGAAGCTACCCGCGTCACTAAATTCAGACAAACGTCAGCAAGCAAAGCCGGACAACGTGTGAGGGGGGCGTATTTTAACAGGTGAACTTTACGAGCGCACCTTTCTGCACATTTCAAGAGCTCCCTTGCATTGCGAGTGATAGCAGCCTCAACGCCCCTTGTAACGCTGGGCGCTGAAAAAGTATTTCTTAATAACAATAAAATTAATAAAATTGTATTTTCTTTACTCGTCCCAAATATATAAAGTTGACCAGAAATTTCATTTTCGATGACTGAATCTGTGTCTCGCTTGAATCAAAAAATGCTTTTTTTCCCAATGTTTGTTCCCTCCAAAAATTGTCACGCTTCAATCGCTGCTCCCATAACCACCCTTGCTGATGTCGGTGACAATTTATACTAAATCATTTTACGCCCGAAGCTTCGCAACCTATGTGGATCGACCTTGGACCGTCCGCAGCGTTCATTTGGACATTAGTGGCTTGGCATTCACAATTCATAAGTGCTTAGGTGTCATCGGATTTTCTTTTTCAAGAGCAATACATATAAGAGTGCATTACTTAAATGCAACGTAAAACGTACATTGCCTGAAAATATTTCAGTGTAGACCAATAGGAATCCCGTTCCATGCATTCAGAATTGAGTTTCACTCCTAAGCCATGCCGCTCTCAAGGATAGCAATGAATTCACATAGGGGAAGGCTCATGCAAGAATAATCAGGAAGGTCCTGTTCATCTGATCCGTTCTGCATGTTTTCATCAAACTTCTTATGTATACTATAAGAAAACGCAGGCTCTGTTTTCTGCCCCAGACATTGAGTAATATATAGCGGTACAATTCCACGCAAGGCGGCATGTTCTTGTACCACACAAAAAAAGAAAAGAAGCTGATGCTGCAATGCAAGCATTCTTCGGAAAACTAACCAAATGCAGCACTTTCCGGCTTCACTTGGTGATCTGTGTACATAACGCAATAAATATGAACTAAAGCTCTGACATACTTTTCATGCAAAAGATCTTTTTGCCTTTTCACAGGAACCTTTTTGGATAGTCTTCGAGAACTGATTAGAGCTTCCGATGATAGAAATATTCAAGAGAATAAAAAGAGAGCAGCGTTAACGCTCAGCGCAGAACAAGATGCCACGTCACGTTTTGAAGTGCGTACATGTCTTGAGAAATTCTCTGTTCTCAAAACCAAAGGTTCGGTGCTAAGTAGATGAGGATGAAGTTGCACACAAACTACACATACGTGCGCCATGAAACGACACACTTGAAAGTCTGACTTTCACGTGTGTTAACATCATCGCTGTTTCAGTTTGCCTGTCAAGGCTGCTCTCGTATTGCATCAAGCGAAAGTCGGCTCACTTCGCCCTCGCCTGCTCAGCGACGTAACCTTTGTTTTTAAGTCATGAACCAACTAGCTAAGCAATAAGTTTCAATAAATCGTATCTCTGTTCTCCCCGTTGAATTTCCTGGTGAGCGGCGCCGCTTATCGCCGAGGATTATGTGGTGTTACCCTCTACAAATATTGCGAATATGTAGCACACACTAGCTTTGTTACTCGAATGCGCTAAAAGCAGTAAAGGTGATGGCGTTAGTCGATTTCCGATAAATAGATATAAATGGTAGGGAAGGCTCGATACTGCCATGTGTGCGCAATGACAGAACGTTTTTTTTTTTTTTTTGGAATCGTATGGCTCCCATGGGGTAATTAGAAATATTATTTTGCAGACTGAAATGCGGCACTAAACAAGTTGAGTCTAAACATAAAAGGCAGCAGCTTCAACTGCACGTTCTACACGTCTTACTTCTGCTTGGGCGTCTGACTTCTGCCATTAGAAGAATATCTCCACGTGCCATCCCACAAGGAACATCGATGAACTTTAGTGCCAATTGAACGCTGAGTGATGATGGGAAATTATGCATGCACTGGCCTCTCAGAGCGGCGACAACCAAGTATTGAGCCGATAACAATTTTTATGCACAGAGTTGTGCATTATAATTGAAATCGCATGTGTTAGCACTAAAGAATTAGAAAGATTTGATCATGTGAGCACGTTCACTTACACTATCGAAGCCTCTAGATTTCTCCCCGTTATGCGCATTTATACTAACATTGGCTGGCTTGGATAGGCTGACACGGTCTAAGGGCATTCACTATATACTTTAAAAACGTCCCCATCTACCGCTCCATAGTGTACGCAGTTTGTTTGTGCTCGTCTCTATTTCTGTCTCTCTATCGCTATCTCGCCCTGCCTCTCTCTCTGTCTCTCTCTCTCTTTATATCCCTACTCCGTCCCTCCATGCAGGGTAGCCAACTGGAACTAGCTCTGGTTAACCTCCCTGCCTTTCTTTGGATCATTTTTTCTCTTTCTTCTTGACCCGTGTACATTTATTCTAAAGTAGTGATAATTCTCTCAGTTAGCACAATTAAGAACTTTCGGCACATTACGTGCTCGCCAATCAAGGCAAGTCTAACTAAAATGTTAGTGCTAACAGTCGACGGTGTGTGAAGATTCACCAGATGCGACGCCACACAGTGCGACAGAAGTTCACGCCCAAGAATACATCGCCACACTTATATTTTCTGATCAGTGGAGCTGTTTACAAGAACTGCTATTGTATATTTGTTATTTTTCTCTGCCCATTACAGGACGTATAGAATACTAGGGCAACCTACGGCGCCTCCGTGTGTGCAATTTCCCCATCGCTGGTCGGTTCCCTGAAGCTAGCGAACCAAATTCCTTAGGTTTCCGCTTGTGCCTTCATCTGCTTTGGTCTGAATCACAAGGAGCGAGCGACAGGATTCACCTTGGCTTCGAAGAGACACGGGCATACAATGAGAAGCGGGCACAAAATGTTGGTCGTTCTCTGTTTCTTAAGGTGACCTGTTTCTTTCCTCAAAAATGCTTTCTGCCAAATCTTAAGTTCTCCTCCGTCGCATCGGCGGCTGTTCACCAGAAAAAGCCGACATCTAAAGGTGGGGACATAAAATAAAGCAGATTGCTTGAATGTTCCTATGTGCGAATCCATGAAAAACAGGGGGAACGCGGGAGATGGAAGTTCAAGACGATGAGCAAAACGATTACAGGTAAAAATGGGAGTCAACGTTTCGACAACTGGACTTGGTTTTTTGAAGGCGACATAGGCTTTCCTCGGCACAGTATATATAGGTGGGGTTCTTCTAAAGGAGAGAAGGTGTAAGGTGGGTAGGCGAGGCAGCAACGGAGGGCGTGTTAGCAGCGAGGGTGTAGAAATGAAAAGAAACGTGTGCTATTCAACGTCGGTGGAGGAATGTCAGGTTGCGCCACGTGTCAGTGGGCCGTTTGCGTGTGTGTGCGTGTGTGTGTGTGTGTGTGTGTGTGTGTGTGTGTGCGTGCGTGTGTGTGCGTGTGTGTGTGTGTGTGTGCGTGCGTGCGTGCGTGCGTGCGTGTGTGTGTGTGTGTGTGTGTGTGTGTGTGTGTGTGTGTGTGTGTGTGTGTGTGTGTGTGTGTGTGTGTGTGTGTGTGTGTGTGTGTGTGTGTGTGTGTGTGAAAGGGGCCTAGACGTCGGGGGGGGGACGCAGGCGGAGCAGGCAAGAACCGAACACCTGCGCTGATTTAGCTTGGGCATTTTTTTGATGATCTTTTGTTACATTCATGCGAATTTGTTATTTGGTGACTGCAGTAATAAATTCCTTGCACAATACGCCACCTGCATCTCAAATAGAATTAATAACTACAGTCGAACGCCTCTACATCGAAATGATCATTATAACGAAGGATTAAAAATGTGCCCGTAGGATTCCGTTCTTTTACATCTAAATTTGGACACCTCTGCTACAAAGATTACTACAATGAATTTACCTGTACAACGAAGAAATTTAGGCGTCCCATACGGCTTATTTGTTGCGTTACAACGAACTCCACGTATAGCCATGCCGCCGTTGCCCTCCGCGGACGCCACCAAGTTGCGCTCTGCGCTAACGCTAACGACACGCTAGTGACGCACTCGATGAGCATGCCAATATTGACAGTAGTCTGGCTGCACTACTTCAGGAATTGTTGAAGCCGTACGCTGCTTGTCGTAACGTATCAGTGCTTAGGATGGATTACGAATACATCACATCTGATGACGGCGTCAATATCATTGTAACTGTCGACCAACGGCGTTTTCAAAGCCGTGTAAGGTGGAAATGAGGTGTATGTCAATGGAAACAAAAGTGGTGATCTTAAACATGAACCAAAAATAGTGACTGCAAGAGAGCGCAAAGGGGAATTTAACGATCTGCGTTACTTCGCGTATCTCCTACATTTCGCCACCGAGTGTGCTGCGAACCTCATAGCAATAGGGTTAGGTGTAGAGAGAAAAATGTTTTATAGGAAGGCAGGGAGGTTAACCAGAGGTATTTCCAGTTGCCAACCCAGCACGGGGGGAAGGATAAAAGGGGAGAGGGAGGAGGAAAGATATAGACAGACAGACGAGCAAACGACAGATGAGCCCATACAAACAAAAGACAGACGAGCACAGACAAACCGCATAAAATATAGAGCGGTATAGGAAGCCGCTGGCCCATAAAACACAAAAATCTTCGTAACGCGAATAAGGCGTTCTGCGCGCTTAATATTTGGGAGCGCTGGTCTAGAACTATTAGTTTTGATAGTGGACGATTGTCCAATTGGTCTATCACTCTGCACATCTCTTGCGCCTCGGAACTATAGCGCAGGCAGACACGGGTAATGTGGGCGAGCGTCTGTCTCTTCACAGCTGCATGTGTCGCACGTGGAGCTGTTGCCCATTTCAGTAAGAAAGGCATAACAGTTGGTAAATGCAACGCCTAGCTGCAGACGGTACAGCACGGTCTCTTCAGGTCGTGACAAACAAACGGTAGATGCATCTGTATGTCCGGAGATCACGAACGCAAACGGCGTATAGTGAAAACGTTCGAGTTCCACAGCGGCAAAGCAGATTCGCCAGACATCAATTGCAGCATAGCCGCAGCGTCTGTTCGCGAAAGCGCAATCAAGATACCTTGACAACTTTAATGCGAAAGTCGGGCGGCTTTGTCGGCGTGTTCATTCCAGCTGATGTTCCATTTTCCTGGATGCCATTTAAATATGACATCTGCCTTGTCGTGGCTGCGATGCTATATCCGTCGAGTTTCTGAGGCCAGTTGCTCAATAGGTTTGTGGCGCATTGGGCTTTGTATGGACTGATCAGCTGCCTCAAACCACTAAAAAGTGTTCATTCTTGCCTTAGTCCATGATTAACGAAATCAAGTACAGCATGGCGCAAAGCAAGTTCTGCGCCAGTCGAAGTGGAAGCCCTTAAGTCTTTAGCATGATTTGTACAGATTGTGCCGGGATGATAACTGCAGAAGCAGAGTTGTTGAGTTTTACCGAATCATCTGGGCACATGTGTTGGCGGAATCTGTGGACATTGTAATCTGCGGCTGTAATCCTACAAAGTGCGCGCAAGAAAATTAGCGACCTCGTTCACTAAATCTCTGCGAAATTAATTCATGTTAAATAATGCTTTTCTTTTGCTGAACATGCTTAACCTGCTATGTTGTGACCGGTACAGTGCACCATCCCTATTTACAACGAGCAGCCGCCGCGGTTGCTTAGTGGCTATGGTGTTGAGGTACGGAACACGAGGTCGCGGGATCGAATCCCAGCCTCGGCGGCCGCATTTCTATGCGCTGCAATGTGAAAACAGCCGTGTACCTATATTTAGGTGCACGTTAAGAAACGCCAGGAGGTCGTAATTTCCGTAGTCCCCCACTACGGCGTGCCTCATAACCAGATCGCGGTTTTAGCACGCAAAACTCCATAGCTTTTATTTACAGCTAAGCGACCTATGCAATGAATTACTTCGGAGGTCCCGAACACATCGTTATAAAAACGTTTGACGGTATTCACTTTTCTTTGCTACTTTGTTCTTAATGCATATGAAAAGTGTTAAAATATATTTACTAAAGTACGAGTGACAAGCAAAAAATTTGGTACACACAATTTGTTCATACATTTGATTGCACCTAAGCTACGTCAAAACAAACGTATGCACTGCAGGCAATGTTAAGTTGCAGTACTTATTCGTTAACAAATCCGCTGCAGTAAATACCCTACCTCCCCCTCCACTCCGCTAGGATCACTTTTAGTTACATCTCCGGCTGGAATTTGCTAACAACTTTCTCCTTCAACAGGGTCGATGTAAACATTCTACAAAAATTATTTACGATGGTTGTCAGTGTCCATATCAATACTTATCACAAAACCTGGCAAGAACGGCGCCATCGACAACCTTCGGCAGATAGCGCTAACACCCGTTCTCGGAAAAAAAATTTAGAAGCTCGTGAACAAAGGCTAGCTCGTACAACAAGCAAAATCACGAGACACGGCTGGCAGATCCTAGCGGCCACAGACAAGACCACCGAAGTGACGGTGTCCATTGCAAGGGCCATAAACGATGCCCACCGAAAAAACATACCCGCCCACGTGCTCATCCAGTCCCAAGCAGTGTGCAAGGCCTGCCTCGAATAATAATAATATTTGGGGTTTTACGTGCCAAAACCACTTTCTGATTATGAGGCACGCCGTAGTGGAGGACTCCGGAAATTTTGACCACCTTTAACGTGCACCTAAATCTAAGCACACGGGTGTTTTCGCATTTCGCCCCCATCGAAATGCGGCCGCCGTGGCCGGGATACAGGCCTGCCTCGAGGTGGTGCTGCTCGCAGCGGTAAGAAGACTGCTAAGAAAACCTCTACAACTAGACAACGGAATAACGTGGTGTCCAGCGCACGAAGGTTGGGAGGGAAATGAGGTGATTGACTCCGCCTCTGGAGAAGCAAACACAGCTGCGGAGTCGACCCTCGGATACCCTCCAGCCGACACATAACTGGTCACCCCACGGACGAGACTTAGAACTGGTTCTTTATGAAGAACGGAAAGGTTGGTATTGCACTCTCAGCCCTTCTGGGAGTAGGGCTCCTTGCCCTCTAAAGCAGGGAGTGACGAACACTCGCTCCACCTCAACCCTTAACTCACGCGCAGTCAGCGAAGGTACTGGCGCAGAATTCAAACCAATGCTTATCCAAACTTCCTCGGACAGAGCAAAGTCGCATCGGCGGCGCCAAAGCGCGCCTGTCCATGGCGCGGGGATCGACCTACACTGAGATGTATCACGTGGAAATACCGGAGGCGCTCTCACACAGTGGACTCGCCACTTACACTAGACTCAAACTTCTCGCTGCCATTGGAGACAAAACTCGCGGGATAGGATCTTGAGGAGCAAGTAGCTCTTCCAGATCAGACCCAGCGAGAAGCGCATGCGAGTGCAGTTCTGGACCAAGTGCCCCATCCTTCTTTCTTTCTTTTCCGTTAATATTTTTTTGTCTTTAATAAAGGCTCACACGTACAGCCACGTGAGAAACGAATATACTAGCCGCGTTCGGAGCCGTGTCAGCGTAGGAACGGTTTACTCAAGAAAAGTGACTGCGTCAGTTCTCTAGCTTGCTTCCACTCGCTCAGCAAGTTTCATCCTTATGGCGAGGCAGGCGTTTGTCATTGAAATCAACAGCGTATCTCTCGTCCTAATGTGTCTTTTTGTATTGCTGCCTAACGAGAGCTTCGCTCACACAATTTGCCACAGTGCGAGGTATCCGCCTGATATTTCGAAAGCCCTTCCTAAAATGTGAGCCACAAAGATAAAAATTCAAGAGCAGACACTCGGCCAATACTGGCAACAGGAAAAACGTCACGCTAGGTTTAAAACTATGTCTTTTAGATGCCACGAACATCGCAAGAAAAGAATGTGAAATGAATTTACGACACCTTGCTTTATTTCTTTTTTAGTCATTCCCGCTGAAACTATAGTTTTGAGTATAGATGAACTCCTCCTTAGGAAAATATTTTTCGTGCTTTACCTCACCACAGCCATTAACGGGCCAGACGCGCCAGATGCATGCGTCATGTGCCAGACACGGCACGGGACCGCGTAAGGCCTGCTGAGCAAGTGAGCGCTCCCACGTTTGGTGACCTGTGTGCGATTTTTTTTTTTTGGACGCATACTGGTTTCCTGGGCTCTACGCGTATTCTTGCGTTCCTTCTGCACTTCGACACGCCACAACTGCACCATTCTACTAGGAGAAGGTGAGAAATTGTTGTGGCCAGTTAGTTTGGCGTGTACCGAATTGCACTGGAACATGCTTGCGACGATTTCTATGGCGCCCAACATTATTGTCACATCGGTACTTTTTAGGCACGCCTGCCGAACCTGCGTTGTGACGTAGTTAGCGAAAACGCAGCTCGGCCGTGGTGACGCTTAGTTTCACGTGTACTGAATCTTATTGGGAAAAGTTCTTGACGCTTTCTCGGACCCCCAAGATTATTGTAACTAATTCCATTACTTTTTGGCATACTTTGAACCACGGTTGCGCCGGTAGGTATCGCATGTACTGAATCTTACGGGATCAAGCATGAAACACCTTTTGTGCCTTCTCCTCCGCCCTAACAACATTTACCCTTTTTAGGTACTCAGGCTTGTCGAAAGCGCGACGAGCAAGTGCGAGAGTGATAACACGGGTTTGTGTTTCTTGAGCCGGCAGAAATAGCATAAAATAAAGCCGAAGAGATCAAACACCAGGAACTTGTAAGTGAAAAATTTCGTTTTCTGAACGACTGAAAATAGGCTTTGCACCCTCGCATTTCAGTGCGAATAAAAAGCATTCTGCGGGCGTCTAGCACGGTCTCGCTGGGAGCCTGTGTTATGTGTGCACCTCTGTGTACGTATGGCTCACCATTGCGTCGGCTGAGCTCAAGTTGCGCCCGGTCGCCCGTGTATTTGGGCTCTTAAAATGCAGGAAATAATGTCCGGGAATGGGGGAATGCATGGAAACCAGATGTTTTCGTTATATCTTATGGTATTATTTAGGAGGAGTCGGGTGTATTTTACGTCATGAATGTAAAAGCGAATTGCTTTTGTTCGTAGCCGCCCATTCAACAGTTTCGCCTCTACACGCTGTATTCCTATAGAAGGTCTAAATACGAAAACGATACATACTCGTTATTTATTTTTTTTCCTCCAGCGTTCCGGTGGAGCCTCGTACGGGAATTACTGCGGCTTGCATGGTGTCGCAACATTTGATGAGTGTATAAACAGCCCGGAACGAGATCATATGGAGCAAAATAAGCTTTTTCCTATTTCACAAGGCGTCTTCCATCTACTGTGTGAAATTGCACATTGTACAGGTTCGTTGAAGGTTTGTAAAGATCATTCACAGTCATTTTTACTAAATAAAAACTATTCCGCACCAAGACCGCGCGCGATTAAGCAATAGAAGTAAAAACAAGTGCTGCACCGATCAGCCCAGCCGGCGTAACTTGGGTGCCCAAGACCGATATGGGAAGTGTGGTTCAGCTTTTAATAGCGGCCGCTCGAAGCGCTACAGTCAAATCGGTGGCTGGGCGCTATGTAAGTGTCTATTATTGTTGAATACCTTTCAGTGTGACCTATGGAAAATATTGTAGACTGCGAAACCTCATGGGCACATTTTGGTAGTGAAATGGTCGTGAACATATAGTTTCTAAATAAAAACCCTAGAGGGAAATGGGGCTAGTGTCTATGGGGGCTCTCCTGTGCGTTGCCTCAACCTATACATTGGAATGATGGGAAGTGCAGGCTTCGGATTGACTTCGACCTTTAGATTAGTGGCGTTTGCTTAAGGCGGAGTAAACGAAGCTATACTCAAGTATTATCGCGCAAAATGTAATTTTATTTCTGAAGTGTCTTATATAATGTACAACGCGTTACATAAACTTTGTATGACTTTGAGATTGCAGCACTGTTTACTACGTTTTAACACCAGAGCACACTAGGGTATGCATTCTTCTGCGATTCTGTTTCTGATTTAACACCAGACAATAATTTATTTATTTTTACAACATAAATAACAACCGTGCATGTACGTATATAGAAATACCCATCAAGTATTTATGAAAATAAAATTTTGTATAGTGAGAAAGTGTTGCACCCTTGAGAGGAATGCTACAAGTGTTGTCTGCTACGACGCCTTCTCGCTGCTAACGCGAGAATTTTCTCGCAGACGACAGGCACTTGAGAACTCTCTCGCTCTTTCGAAAGGCTGCGTCGGCTGTCACGATTACTGAACGTCTTGAAGTACTTTTAAGCACATCTGCTACAGTGCAAGTTAAGCCGATTGTGGCCTCCTGCGAGTATGCTTCATTATATTTTATATTGACGTGCCGCTTCCGAAGCGTTGTGGCGTGGCTTTGCACTTACACATTTTGCGACACTAGATTATAGTACAGCCAAGTAGTAGCAACCTTTCCTGCCACAAGTAAGTTTGTGTTCTCAAAGTCCTAAAACACGCATTTCAGTGAGCACATAAACGAGCAATGCCTAATGAAGCCCTCAATAAAATTTGATTGTCAAGCCACTAGAAGTACAACTGTCTGTCTTGTATCAGTAGTGCCTTCTTTTTCCTATTGTGAAGTTTCATAAAGCACGTAACGCTACAGCGCCAACCTAACACACTTGACAAACCTAAGCCCAAACGGTCAAAACATCTTCTTTCAACGTTTACGATGCCGTCGCTTTCTCGTCAGGGCTTCGACACCACACCGCAACACAAACATCGTCGCAGCCGCTGGCCCACTGCGCTATCACCACTTCGAGCAACAGAAAAAAGGCACAGAGCTTTGCATTTCACTGTCCCACTGCAGGTTATAGCAATTACGCTTGGAGCCAAACCAAAACTGCCAAAAAATACTCGTAGACTACATTGCCAGTCAACAGAATGCCAATCCGTAGCCTGTATTTCCCATGATAGTTGAACGATAGCTAGATTTCCCTCTAGTTTTACTAATATGAAACTCTATGGCCGTGATAATGCAAATGTTTCGCTTGTATGCGACCGTTGATGGAGCCAAACCTAAATCACGCCTTTGGCATATGCTACATCTACAAGCCTCCGTGCTTCGTCTGGTTGGCGCGCAACAGTTGTTTTATTATCTGATTAGCCATTTTAGGCAACTAAAATACAACCATGCAGCGATAAATGCATTTAAGCTTCCTTCAAGTCCTTAAAGCTAACGTTAGCGGATGCTAAAGAGCATTTGCCTCATTGTGCAGTTGGAATGTTGGCTCCTCATGAATACATCTACACCGAAGCTGGCGAGGAGAGCTCTGTAGCCTTTATGCGGCGGGTTGTAAAGCCAGCGTTCTTCGGCATGGTGGGATCGCCGCTAGGGGGCCGTGACGAGCGGACGTGTATCACGTCGGCTCTGTCTTCCTGCAGTGATTTCTAGCGGCAAATGTTGACGGATCGACCAGAGCTGGTTAAAATCATCAATCGGAAGCTGCGAGGACTCTGCGGACACCAGCGTTTGGTCCGTAAGTGGATTTTTCGCCACCTTAGAGCCACACGTCTGCCAGCCGTGGTGCCGACGCGCTAACACGAACGCCGGCCACTAGGCCTAACGTGGACTAAGGCTTACCGAAGCCCCCGGTGCCGCCGCGTCAGCTGTGCGGCAGCCAACAGAAGGAATGAATATCACCGTGGAAGGTCGCAGCGCCGAACAGGGCGAGCTCGACGCCCCGGATTGGATCACAGTACTCAACAAATGCAACCTCGAGGAGAAATGGGCACGGAACGCCAAGCGCGTCTCAGAAGACACCCCACCACCATCAGCGAAGCGCGACGGCAGACAGCAAGCGGAGAAATCGATCGCCTCGAACCAAGTCAAGCTTCCCGAAAATGGATGGAGAATCATTTTCCGCCCCAAGGGAGGCATGGTAGTCAAACAGTACGATGGACCAACCCTGACCGAAGCCATACATGTAACTGCGAAGATTGAATGGAACAAGGCGTGCCAGCTCGTCAAGAACGAGAAGCAAGGAATTTTGGTCTTCTTCCCCCCCAGCACGGAGGCAAGAGACAAGCTCCTACGCCTCACAAACCTGGAGATTGAAGGAAAAGTGCACGAAGTAACCGTTCACCTGGCAGTACCCGACGACTTCTCGAGAGGCGTCATCCACGGCATAGGACTAAAGACCTCACTGCAAAAGATCACGCAGGGGATAGCAGAACATGAGGAGAACCCCAAGGTGCTGGAGATCAGGCGACTAGGACAGAGCAAGACCATCATGCTCACATTCGCCACCAAGGAGGTACCGAGGAAAATCAAATGTCTAGGTGCCATCCTGAACTGTTATTTGTACAAAAAAAGTACGACGTATGCTATAAGTGCGGAGACCTGGGACACCGTTCCGACGTTTGCGAGAGCAAGGAAGAGAAATGCAGAGGCTGCGGCATCCCCAACCCAAGCGAGGGACACGACTGCAACCCCACCTGCAAGCTGTGCGGCCAACCGCACCCCACTGGCGCCAGAACCTGCAAGGGGATCTTCAGAACGCCATACATCGTTAAGAAACGACAATGGGAGAAGCTGCAGCAACAGGAGGAGGCGGAGAAGAAACTACCAGAGCATCGCAGCCGGCGGGACGCTAGCAAGACGCGGGCCACGAGCAAGGAGCGCCGCCGGTCAGCATCCTTTCCGAGGCTACCACAGCAGGCCACCCCCACCCCGCCAAAGAAGCAAGGGACAACAACCATCAAAAAGGTAGGCTGGGAAGCGGGGAATTCCCATGACTCTGACATAGTGAGGGAGCTCAAAGAGCAAATGAAACAACAACACGAAATGATGAAACAGCAACAGGAGCAATGGAAACTTTACCAGGAGCAAACAGTAGCTCAGATGCAGGAGCTCCGTAATCACGTTATCGAGTTGCAAAGGGAGAACACTGAGCTCAAGGCTCAACTCATTAGAAAACCGGCAGCGCGTCAGGATGCCATGGACGATAAGTCGTCCGAATCAGAGCAAGAGGTATCTGCACCACCAAAGAAAAAGCGAGTTAAAAAGACCGCTTCGGGCCTTGAAATCGCAGAGGGCAGGGCAGAAAAACTTGAGGTAGACATGCAGCAACTCAAAGAGGTAGTACAGCAGGCGGCCATAGCTACCCAGCGTAACGCGGAGAGGATAGACCAACTCTCAGCCCAGCTCAGCCAACTAGTCATCCCAATGGGAACTCGACTTGATCAACTGGCAGAACAGCAAAACCAACTCCTTCTGCGGTTGAATCATGGCCAGACTCAACACTAGGGCAAACACAATATGGCAATGGAACTGTAGGGGCTTTATAAAAAAAAGAAACGTTCTCCAAGCCTACCTTGCGGGATGCGATGGTCCCGACATCATCGCGCTGCAAGAGTGTGGGAAAAACGCTAAACTCAGCGGATACAAAACATACCCAGGCCAGTCGCCAAACACTCAGACTGCTACCCTGGTGAAGAGAAATATCACCGTCATACAGCATGAGGTAGGATGCACGCAGATTGACTATGTGTTAACGGAGATTATACCGCAGAGGCGGAAAGAACGCAGCCTGCTAGTCATAAACGTCTACAGCTCTCCTAAACTAAGGAAAGGCTGTGGCTTCAGGGAGCTCTTTGCCAAAGCGCAAGCATTAGCACAGGGTAAGCAGCGTCTCGCAATAGTAGGGGATTTTAATGCTCCCCACCAAGCATGGGGATACCACCACTCCCACATAAAGGGAAGGGAATTATGGGACGCTATGATAAAATGCAATTTAACACTCCTCAACGATCCACTCGCACCGACAAGGCAGGGGAACAGCGTGTCATTCGACACCTCCCCCGACCTGGCCATGGTCGGAGCGGACGTTGAGGCTACTTGGCACAACACGAGAGAGAACCTGGGCAGTGACCACAGAATCATAGAGATCGTTGTCCAAAACGGAGTAAACATCAAACGGGAGAGAAAAATCCTAAAATCTATCAACTGGCAGTCCTTCCGAACCAATGGAGCGGATTGTGGGGCGATCACCGACATAGTTGAATGGACCAATGGCATCAAGCGGGCGTGCAAAGAGGCTGAGGAGGAAGTAGAATTAGATGAGGAACAAAACTGGGTTGATAGCCACATGAGACAGCTGTGGCAGAAAAAAAACGAAGCAGAAACCGAGCTAGCCCAAAAAAGGGGCAACCGTAACCTGAGAAGGAGAATAGCAGCTCTCAACAAGGAAATTGAGAGCCATGCCCAAACCCTAAATAGACAACACTGGAACGACATCTGCGATAGACTAGACGGTCAATTAAGCTCCGTCACCACCTGGAAACTATTGAGACACCTCTTAGACCCAGACAACACCAAAGCTGAGACCAGGAGACAAATGCAACGACTAACCCACAATTTCCAGGGGTCGGAGGAGGATATGATAAACCAGATTAAAGACAGGTACATAGGAGAAACAAACACCGAAACATTGCCCGACTACAGTGGCGAAAACAACGAAGAGCTGGACCAACCAATCACCTTAAGAGAGGTCCAAGCTGCCTTAAACAGGCTCAGCGGAAAAACCGCGGCTGGCCCAGATGGGGTCACCAATAAGATGCTTCGAAACCTCGATGACCACTCCCTCCAGCAACTGACAGCATTCTTTCAAAAGTGTTGGGAACGGGGGGAGATACCCGGGGAGTGGAAGACAGCAAATCTAGTCCTCATCCCCAAATCAGGAAAGGAACTCAAACTTGAGAACCTTAGGCCAATCTCGTTAACCTCCTGTGTAGCCAAGCTCATGGAACACGTCATACAGACTAGGCTCAACGATTACTTGGAAAGTAAGGAACTCTACCCAGACAGCATGATTGGTTTCAGACAACAACTGTCCACAACTGACGTCATGCTACAACTCAAAGAACAAGTATTGGAACGGAAGACTAGCGACTCGAGAGTCATAGTCGGACTGGACGTCAGCAAAGCATTTGACAACGTCAAACACAGAGCGATCCTGTCACACCTCAGTCACCTAAATGTTGGAAGCAAGCTATACAACTATATCAAAAGCTTCCTCACGGACCGAACGGTGAACATAGAAATCGGGGGCACAATAAGAAAAAACATTAAGCTAGGCAACAAGGGAACACCGCAGGGATCAGTGCTCTCCCCTACCCTGTTCAATATTGCAATGATCGGGCTGCCAGAACGACTCAGAAAGATAGAAGGCCTCTGCCACACACTCTATGCTGACGACCTCACCCTTTGGGTCGACAGAGGGGGGAGCGATGGCCAAATAGAAGGCACCCTACAAAGGGCAATATGGGAAACGGAATGCTATCTGAGACCCATAGGGCTAAAATGCTCGCCGGAAAATTCGGAGATGCTCATCATGGGCAAGCAGCAGGTCCATATCCAGCTCCTGGTCAACAACACCCCGGTACCAAGGGTGGACAAGATCAGGATACTGGGTATGTGGATACAACAAAATGGGAGAAACACCGAAACAATTAACCGACTAGACGCCACGACCAACCAAACATGCAGGCTTCTCAGGAGGATAGCAAACAAAAACGCGGGGATGAAAGAGGCAAACCTACTTAGGCTCGTTCATTCTTTCATCATTAGCAGAATCACCTACGCTATCCCGTACTTAAAAACAACTAAAGCAGAGAGAGACAAGGTAGACATTCTCATCAGGAAAGGTGTCAAAACAGCACTAGGTTTACCAGCATGCACATCAACCGAGATGATTCTGAACCTAGGAGTGTCGAACACCCTAGAGGAAATGTGCGAGGCGAAACTCACGGCACAATATATCAGACTAACTGGCAGCAAAACGGGCCGATCCATCCTCAGAAACCTGGGCTATCAAAACCCAGAATCACGTGATAGGATAACCGTCATCCCCAAAGAAATTGCTAACAAGTTAAGAATAACCCCTATCCCAAGAAACATGCACCCCATACACAACAAGGAACGCAGGAGAAGCAGGGTCCAAAGACTCCAAGGCTCCCTCCTCCAAACACAAGGGGTAGTGTACACCGATGCGGCAGAATACCCAGAAGGGCATTATGCTGCAGTAGTAGTGAGCGACAAAGGCGAGCTAGTCTCTAGCTGTAGCGTACGACACTCTTCACCAGATGAGGCAGAGATGGCGGCGATTGCCCTGGCAATCACACACCCATCAACTAGAATAGTCATCACCGATTCTAAAACTGCAATCAAAGCCTATGACAAAGGTAAGGTTTCCAAAGAGGCCGGCAAAATTCTGCAAGCAGGCAAGGAGAACGTACCTAACGACCTAATTAGGATAATATGGGCACCCGCTCATAGTGGACTCACAGGGAACGAGATCGCCAATGAGGTCGCCCGAGGACTCACACACCGGGCCCCAGCGCAGGCAGATTACTTCCTGTCCAAAAAGCGAGAGTTAACCACATACAGAGAAATTCTAGAACACTACAGAATGGGGAGGAGAACTCTGCCTCCCCCCCATAGATCTCTCACAAAGCAGGAAGAGGTAATATGGCGAAAACTGCAGACAGGTACCTTCCCAAACCCGTAAATTCTGCACAAATGGCATCCTGAGCTGCACTCTCCAAAATGTAAAAACTGTGAAGGCACAGCAACGCTAAATCACATGCTTTGGGCTTGCCCAGCACTAAACGGCCTACATGGAAACAGAGAGTCATGGGAATCCTCCCTCCATAGCCAGGAAGAGCAAGCCCAAAAACAGGCCATCCGTCAAGCCCAGGCCGCCGCCGGAAGCCAACTGATTCCGGCCGACGTCTAGGGGGGAGGTAGACGGTGATAGGGAGAGCTGCGTCTCACCCGATCACCCATACTCTCTGACGGGTGTAAATAAAGTGCTACCTCTCTCTCTCTCTCTCGGCATGGTCGCTATGAAATATAAATTCAACACAGCGTAAGTGAGAGGCCGGAATTAGCCTGAAAACGTAACAGTAAATGATTAAATTCAAAAGAAAAGTTATCTGGATCAATTAGAGAACTGCTTATACGCACTGCTTTTCAATCAAGTATCTCATTTTTGCTTTCTCGAGTTACATCACATCCATTGCGGAAATAACGAGTAGGTTATACCACTGTTGCGGTGAATGGAAGCTGACACATCCTGACGCTATCATGCTAATACCATCCGCGTGGCGGTAGTGAAAAGAACATGCTTGAAAATAGTATTCAATATGCAAAGTTGCCCTTCATACACCTCACTTGAATATTTAGCTTTGCGTCGTGTTTTAGCCAGTGTTCCGTTGGCAGGCCGGGAAGGAATGCAAACACCAATTCAGGTGGACGAGCACTGTTCGACGTCGAGTGACCGATTTCACGAGGACAAAGGAAAAAAGCGAAAGGGCAATGTGGACGCGGGAAAAGTGTTGATAGACGTATATTCACAAAGTAGAAAACACTTGAATATAGATCAAAGAAGTCTATAACCCCAGTGCTAGGAAATAGATTTTCGCTGAAGCCACTGGGTCGATCGACAAAGGCATTTTTCTTCATCGAAATGTTGGCTTCAATGACATCGCTTATTGTCCCACACTTAACTTTAAAGAAGAAATCTCCCTGTGGACATCTCTCTTACTTTGAATATCTGTTCTGAATATGTTTCGAATATATATAGCTGTGCCATATATTCAGTTTAGGCAAGTTACATAGTGTGGGTACATACAAAGTGGCTTAAGGAACTATGAAACTGTGACTAAGACGTGAGAAGACGCGGCGAAATGCCGGTGTCGTGAGAGCGAGCGCAGCATACGGGACTTGCCGCTAGGGCGCTACCGCGAGCGGATGCCTGCAACATCAGCTCCGTAAAACGGTACGTGCTACTCCTACCCAATCTCTGCTACATCCACTAATCTGCTAGAAAAGCGACATCAGTGCCTAAGGAAGACAGGGAAGCCGCCCATTGATGGGCGAAATCTGACCTCTTTTGTGCTAAGAGTGACTATCGGACAGGGACGCTCAGCCGCCGAGCTAAGCCTCAGTCGGACTCCGCCACTCTGCCGGCACCGCCGTCGACGCGTCGAATGCCACACCGTAACCGCACAAGAGCTCCAGTCCGACGATTGGACGCCAGTTCTCTATAAAGCCTACGCCTCCCGACCAACCAGTTCGCCGAAAGCACCTCAGCGCTCCGACAATGCTACCTCCGAGGCAGCAAACCTGAAGGCCAGGAACGCAGCGCGCCACGCAGTGGTCGAAACCAGCAGCGGCAAGGCGCCGGCCCGCCCACCACCTGCGGCTCAGGGGGCTCGCCTCGCAGTGCAACACAGCAACTGCCACTGCTCTACCAGGCACTTTTTTTGTTGGCTACTTCCGCTACAGTGCGCCTGTACTTTCTCGGGTTAGTACAACTGCTCTACGCTCACTGAAAATGCTCAGGCTCGCGCACTAAGAATTCGCCTAGGACTCCCACGATGTGCATCTACTTGGGGCACTATTACAGAGGCACGTGCGTCCCCAGCTCGAGTTTATCTGCAACATGAGCCATTGCGAGCGTATCAAAGGCTACTGACTAGACACAGGAATCATCCACTCACAAACGTGTCTAGCACACGGCCTGTGGCCGCCTACTCAGAAGCCGTGTTGCCGCAGCAAGACTTATTGCCGTCGGACTTCGAACCTTGTGCCATACCCGAAGTTCCACTCTGGACGATGGCAAAGACAACGTTGAGACTCTCAATTCCTGGAATAACGAAGAAGTCAAAAATTCCGCTTACTGGGCTCAATCATTTCGCGCTATCATACATTGCTTACATGTATGGATATTCCGAACATGTTTTTACAGATGCTTCTGTGACACAGACCTCTTTCGTGGCGGCCTACACGGTACCAGGAATGGGTATCGCACAACCGTTCAAGATAGGACACAGGACGTCGTCTACAACTGCTGAGTGTTCTGTGACTCAAAACCAGCACTGCAACTCATCAGCAATTATATGAATGACAGAACCGCATATAGTCCTCTGGTTTATGGCATCATCTCTCTACTTGCTAAGGCGTCTCATTCAGGGCATACCATCGTGCTGCAGTGGATTCCTGGCAATTGTGGAATCGCTGGAAATGAACAGGCTGACGCGGAAGCAAAAAAGGCGCACACTGACGGAACCATTATAAAAATTCATTTTTGCCGGTATTACATTAACGCCTTGCTCCATGACTCCACCAAACTTCTATGGCGTGACATTGGGACAACCCCTAACATCGACAAGAGCTCCTCCATAGACTTTACGCTGCTTTACAATTCCGGCTTCCACTTCGGCTGCGGAGAAGCCAGGAAATACTCCTTCATCGATTACGGCTAGGTGTGGCATACACCCACCTATACCTACACAAGATTGGATAAGCACGGGACCCTTAGTGTAGCGTCTGTCACACACCCGAGACGATAGGTCACGTACTCTGCGTGGGCCCTCAATGCGCGGCTGAACGAAGAACGCTCAAATCTAATGTTGACTGCTTGGGCTCCCGCCCCTTTTCAGAAGAAAAGCTTTTGGGCGCGTGGGTGAGTGTTGACTGTGCCCAACGTGCCATAAAATCACTTTTGAATTTCTTAAGTGAGGCTGGTTTAGAGGACCGCCTGTAGAGCCTGTGAGACATGCAGTCAATGAGAAATGTGTTTGCTCAATAACGTTTTGTGACAAGATTACTTTTTGCGTGGACAAGATTACTCTTACGTGTATTGCGTCTACAGTGCACATCCGCATATTGGACAACGCGTATATAGTATCTCATTGTACCATAACATAATCACCCACCGCCTTTCACTGTATTTCCCACTTCCCCTTTCCCCAGTTATGAGTAGCAGGCTAGAGACACGCTCTCCAGGCCGACCTCTCCTCTTTTCTCTCCATTAAAATCTATTCCTCCTCTATTACCGCTGCTCCCGCCCAACGCCAATAGAGTGGTCGCTCGCCTGCCAGGTGAAGTGCGACTCCGAGACGTCCCAACACCTCGACTGAGGAAGGCACTGCTGACCCAGCTCCATATCACTCTACCGGATGACTTCTACCTGCGCATCTACCCGACAAACAATACCTTCACCATCGAAAAAGCACATTTCCCAACAGCCGAGACTCTGAAGACGCTGACCTACCTCACAATTGGAGACGGAACCTACCCGTGCGCAGCTTACGTGGCAGCCCCACTGGGGGCTACCAGAGGAGTCATCACAAACGCCTAAGACGGCGAGACTCCAAGGCAACTCTACCAAGACCTGGTCAAAAGAAACCAAGCGTACACCGTACTAGCCGCCCAACGCATGGGAAAGGCGCACTCCATCCTAGTCACGTTCGACGCAAGTGCAGTCCCGCACTCCATCAAATACATGGAAGCCATCCACCGCTGCACGCCATGCCGCGGCAGTCCGGATACCTGTGCCAATTGCAGACAACCGGATCACCGTCATGACGTTTGCCCAAGCCCCAAGACTAATGTTTGCCCCCACTGTGGAACATAACATCCGCAGCCAGAACCTCCTTGCACGCCTAAGTGCATTCTGTGCGAGGGCCCTCACCTTACCGACACGGGATCGTGCAAGGGACAAAACCTTCACCAGAAATGCAAACAGCCGAGCCACCCACAAACGCAGCATGAAGAATTGGTCACATGCGGGGACAATTTTCTCCACTTGTCGCCAACCAACAAAAATAAGGCTGGATAGCGCCGTTGAAGGAAGCCTGGGACACTCCCCTCTCTTCTCTTAAGCACATGGCATCCACGACAGCGACTCCCAATCTACAGCACACTTTTGCAAAATCCCAGGAGGCAGCGGCGGCCAAAGCAGAAGCTACAGCAGCCCGAAAAGAAGTCGCCGCCCTTCGCCAGCATATCGCCAAACTGGAAGCCCCGATAAGTGCTCTGGCCTCTGGATCTCCCATTCCACCTGCTCCGCTCCTGGGTATTAAGTAACCTCGAATGTTGGAACGTCAACAGGGGACTCCGATCACCACTGGTCTCCTGTCCCCCGAGGCTCTCGGTAGTTGGCGCACCTGGGGAATTGACGCCGTGTTCGTGTCTACGGTCTGCCGTCGCTGCCGAAGGCGTCGAATTATCTGTGACTTCCCAAGGCTGGATATTCTTCTGCCTGCAGTATTTTGTGTTTTGAAGAGCATGTGCTGGCAGTCGTGCGGAAGGTGTGTTGCTGACCGCACGCGCGAATGCTGACGTGTCATTTTGTGACAACTAAGTAAATGGCACGAAACTGCGTGACCAACAGCGTATAGAAGCCTCGTTATCGTCGTCAGGACTGTCAGAAACATCGAAAGCGGGGTTTTGGTGGCTAGCAGGACTCAGGCTTGTATTAACGTGTTGAACCCGTCCTATGAACGTGCTATAGTGCTGTTAACGTCGGACGGCTGTAACTACAAAATTATTTATTATATCTTTATAATATTCGTGTGTATATATGTGGTCATCCCGTGCCTTAGTTCGCGCCCGTGTCCTGGTTTGGTAAATGTTGTTTTCCCGCGTAGGTGCCTTGCCTCCTCTCCGAGTCGAACCAACACATTTACTGCTATACTGCAGAGCGAGCGTAGTGTCAGCCAGTAAGAACGAGTCATTCAGCCAGCTACTGAAAAAGGCAGCACAGCCGGGCTTTAAGTTAGGAGCATTCCCTGCTGTAGCATCCGAGGAGTAGATAAAGGATAAATCTTCAACTGTCAAGCTGCGGTTATATTTTCACGAACTGCTTCGCATGAGATAGCGTCAGGTATCGTTTCAGTTCTTTGCAATATGGGCGAAACCGTCTATTTCCTGATGTGATTAAAGTTTTCCGTAGCGCACTACGATACTCAAGCGATGGATGCAGGCACAGACGGTGAACGAGTGTCTCCGCTTCAGTGTGTCCAGAAAATAACTTTTAAGAGGCTTTCTTAAGACACGGCGAAGACCTTCCTGAGCACAGAAGGCTTCAAAAATGTTGGGGCGCGTCAAACAGAGGACTAGTTTTAGAGTCATATTTAAGGCAGTGCCATATTCTCCTTTCCTTGTTCTTTTATATTGGCTCTTCCTTCCTTATTACCTTCTTTCTTTCTTTTTGTAATTTCTCTTTTCTATTAGCTTTTCTTCCCCTTACTCTTTTTTCCCAGCACAGGGTAGCCAGCTGGTCTGAGAACTGGCTACCCTCCTTGTCTTTCCGTCTATTTGTCCTCCTCCTTTGTTGTGGATTTGAGAGTTTTGAGCGTCTGTGCGGTATCCCCAGAGAAGTCATCGCTCATCAAAGTCAGATCAAAATAAGGACGTGGCAAGACCGAAACACGAATCGAGCTTGCGCTCTGCTGCGTGCCGACAGAGGAAACGGCGCAGCTACGAGGTGTGAGCATGCATGTTTAGGACAACTGTAGTCCACCAACGGAACTTAGAAACTTGCTTAGCATGGTGAAGATTGCGTCGTTCCTCATAGACCGCATTGCACGTAACAGGGACGGAATGCGGGAGACACCTCTTGCAAGCCTTCGTGATCGGTCGCCTAACATGCGCCCTCGCATACCAACTTACGCGTAGTTGCGACCTGGACCAAGCAAACCTTCTCCTACGATAAGCTTACAAATCTGCGCTCGGCCTCCCTGTTCTAGCGACCACTGACCGCAGGACTAACGCGGCAAAATGCAATACTCTTTAAGAATACGCAGCAGCTGTATGAGTGGCGCACGGCGAGCGACTCACGACTACAGCTCGGGGCAGGTTCGTCCAGGAACGGTTAGCCAACCCACATAACCACGAGTACCTTGGCGGTCCAACAGAGACATTAAACGAAGTCAAAAGCGACAAGATCCACATAACACCCATCCCCAAGACCTTGCAACGGGCAACGAGCCCCAAAGAAATTCCAGAGTGGACACTCGACCAAAACTGGCAACAGGAAACATGTCACGCTAGATTTAAGACCGTGTCAGTAAGCTGCCGCGAACATTGGAAAAAAAGAATGTGAAATGAAGTTACTAGACCTTGCTTTATTTCTTTTTCTTCATTCCCGTTGAAACTATAGTTTTGCGCATAAATGAACTCATGCTTAGAAACATTTTTTTCCTGCGTTAAGTCAGCAGAGCCGTTGACACGCCAGAAGCGCCACATGCATGCGTCATGAGCCAGACACACCACGGGACCGCGTGAGGCCTGCTGTACATGTGAGCGCTCGCCTGTGCGGCGACCCGTGTGCGATTTTTGGGGGATGCAGACTGGTTTCCCGCACTCTCGGCGTATTGTTGCGTTCTTTCTGCACTTCGACACGGCACCACTGCACCATTCGACTAGGACAATGAGAAATATAGTTTGACAGCCTGTGCAGGATTTCAAGCAATTTAGGCTTACTGTACGACATCTTGCGTTCCGACCCACTTAGCAAACACACATCAGCCATTGTGGCCAGATAGTTTGGGGTCAACTGAATTGCACTGGGACAAGCTTGTGACGCTCTATATAGGCCCCAAGATTATCGTCACACCGGTACTATTTAAGCGCGCCTGCCGAACCGGCGTTCTGACGTAGTTAGCGTAAAAGCAGCTCGGCCGTGGTGACGCTTAGTTTCGCGTGTACTGAAACTTACTGGGACAAGTTCTTGACGCTTTCTCTGGCCCTCAAGATTATTGTAACTAATCTCGTTACTTTTTGGGATACATTGAACCACTGTTGCGACAGTTAGTTTCGCATGCACTGAATCTTATTGGGACAAGTATTAGACGATTTTTATGCTTACTCCTCTCTTCTAACAACATATACCTTCCTAGGTGCTCACGCTTGTCGAAAGTGCCTCGAGCTATTGTCAAGAGTGATAACATGCGAGTATGTTGCTTGAGCGGATAGAGCGCGCATAAAATGAAGCCGAGGAGATCAAACACCACGAACTTGTAACTCAAAGATTCCGTCGTCTGAGCGATTGAAAACAGGCTTTGCAGCCACGCATTTGTCATGAGTGCGAGTAAAAGGCATTCTGCGGGCGTCTAGCACGGTCTGGCTGGGAGCCTGTGTTCTGTGTGCACCTCTGTGTCCGTATGGCATATCATCGCGTCGGCTGAGCTCAAGTTGTGTCGAATTCGCGTGGTCGCCTGGTTGGAGGTTTGTAAAGACCGTTCACATTGAGTTTTACTTAATAAAGAACTATTCCACACCAAGACCGCACGCGGTTGGGCAGTAGAAGTAAAAACAGGTACCGCACCGATCAGCGCAGCCGGCGTAACCTGCGCGCCCAAAACGGCTATCGGTAGCTACAGTCAGTTCGGCCGCTGGGCGAGATGGGAGCGTCTATTATTGCAGAATGCGTTTCAATGTGACCTCTGGAAGATATTTTGGTTGTGAAATGGTCGCGACAAAATTCCCATTCAGTTTCCGCTGGTGATGGAGCCAAAACTTGTGGCACGCTTTTAACATACCCTACATTTAACAGCCTCCGTGCTCGCTCTGGGTGGCGCTCAACGGTTGTTTTGTTATCTTTATAGCAATCTTGGGAACTAAAACATAAGCATGTGGAGATGAATTTCTTCAAGCTTGGTTTATGTCCTTGAAGCTAACGTTAGCCGATGTTCCTAGAAGATATGCCTTACTGTGCAGTTGGAATGTTTGTTCCTCATGAATACATCTACAGCGAAGCTGGCGAGGGGAGTTAGGATGCCGGTTTTGTGCGGCGGCTTGTAACGCCAGCGTTCTTCGGCATGGTCGCTATGAAACATAAATTCAACACAGCGTAAGTGAGAGCCCGGAATTAGCCTGAAAACGTAACAATAAATGATTAAATTAAAGAAATTTATGTGAATAAATTACAGAACAACTTATACACGCTGTTGTTCAATCAGAAATTTTCTTTTTTCTTTTTTCGAGTTACATCGCATCCATTTCCGAAGTAACGAGGAGGTTGTACGACTGTCGCGGTGGATCGAAGGTGACACATCCTGACACTATTACGCTAAAGGCCATCCACGTGGCAGTAGCGAAAAGAATCTGCTTGAAATGAGTATTCAGTATTCGAAAATGGCCTTTATACACCTCAACTAAATATTTAGCTTTGCGTCGTATTTTAGCCAGTGTTCCATTAGCAAGCCATGAAGGAATACAAACACAAATCAGGTGGACGAGCACTGTTCGAGGTCGAGTGACCGATTTCGCGAGGAGAAAGGAAACAAGCACGAGGGAAATGTGGACACGTGAACCAAGTGTTGATAGACGTGTATTAACAAAGCAGAAATATCAGTAAATACATTAAAGGCTTCCATAAACCGAGTGCTAGGAAATAGATTGTTGCTGGAGCAACCGTGTCGACAAAGACACTTCTCTTCGTACAAGTGTTGGCGTCAATGGCATCGCTTATTCTACCACTGGTAATAACTTCAAAGTATTAATCTCCCTGTGCACCTCTCTCTTACTTTGAATGCCTATTCTGAATATGTTTTGAATATATATGCCTGTGCTGTATATTCATTTTAGGCAAGTTACATAGTGTGGGTACATACAAAGTGGCTCAAGAAACTATGAAACCGTGACTAAGACGCGAGAAGACGCGGCTAAACGCCGGTGTCGCGAGAGCGAGCGCAGCATACAGGACTTGCCGCTAGGGGGCCACTGCGAGCGGATGCCTGCAACATCAGCTCCGTCAAACGGTGCGTGCTACTCCTACCTAATCTCTGCTACAGCCACTAATCTGCTAGAAAAGCGACATCAGTGCCTAGGGCAGACAGGGACGCCGCCCATTCACGGGCGAAATGCGACTTTTTTGTGCTAAGAGTGATTATTGGACAGAGACGCTCAGCCGCCCAGCTAAGCCTCAGTTGGACTCCGCCACTCCGTGGCATCGCCGTGGACGCAAGCCGTTAAAAGGAAGCTTTAGCTCGGCCCCAACTCCGACGCGGCCTATTGAAATACATGTAAAACGCAAAAAGTTTTTCTGAGATACTGGGCCGATTTTATTGAAATTTGTTGCATTTGAGAGAGCACGTTACGCCCTAGTGAGTGTTGGAAGTGGAATTTCGATTTAGATCATTACTTTTGTTAAAAAAAATTCAACAATTCGAAAGTTTGGAAGAAATAGAACCACGGAGTTTACAAATTCATATCTCTGCATGAATGACAGATATCACGGTTCTGTAAACGGCATCCATTAGATCTTAGAAAGCGGAAAACTTCGACACATCATTTTATATATTACGTGAATGTGTTACGTTGTTTACGAAGGTTCTGCAAATGCTGTATTTCCTTTATGCTAAATTTTTGTAGACTCATGTGTAACACATCAATTTTGTCCGCTTTAGATGTACTATAAGATGCAATTCACAGAACGGTATTATCATTTTTAGTTTTTGAGTTACAGAATTGTGCTCTTGATAGTTACGTTTATGAAAACCTTTCATTTTTTCCAATTTTTATTAAAAAATTGACAACTAAATCAAAATTTTCTAACCAACAGTCACTATAATTTAAGTTTTTCTTTGAAATGCAACAAACCTCGTCAAATTGGGTGCCGTGGTTGCCGAGAAAGCGAATTCTCCTTTCACGTGTATTTATATAGGAGCCTCCGAGCTAAAGCTTTCGCTTAACATCGAAGTAACGGTCGAAAGCCACACCGTAACCGCACAAGAACTCCAGTCAGACGATTGGACGCCAGTTCTCTATAAAGCCTACGCCTCCCGACCAGCCAGTTCGCCGAAAGCACCTCAACGCTCCGACAATGCTACCTCTGAGGCCAGCAAACCCGAACGCCAGGAACGCGGAGCGCGACTCAGTGGTCGCCACCAGCAGCGGCAAGGCGCCGGCCGCCTAGCACTTCCGGCTGACGAGGCTCGCCTCGTAGTGCAACACAGCAAGCAACTGTCGCCGGTCCCGCCAAAGGCTTATTAGGGTAGTCGCTCGCATGCCAGGTGAAGTGCGACTCCGAGACGTCCCAACACCTCGACTGAGGAAGGCACTGCTGACCCAGCTCCATATCACTCTACCGGATGACTTCTGCCTGCGCATCTACCCGACCAACAATACTTTCACCATGACAACACATTTCCCACCAGCCGAGACTCTGAAGACGCTGACCTCCCCTACCATTGGAGACCGAACCTACACGTGCACAGCTTACGTGGCACCACCACTGGTGGCTACCAGAGAAGTCATCACAAATGCCAAAGACGACGAGACCCGAACGCAACTCTACCAAGACATGGTCAGAAGAAATCCAGCGTACACCATACTAGCAGCCCGACGCATGGGAAAGAGGCACTCTATCCTAGTCACCTTCGAGGCAAGCGCAGTCCCGCTCTCCATCAAATACATGAGAGCCATCCACCGCTGCTCCCCATACCGCGGCAGTCTGGATACCTGTACCAATTGTAGACAGCCGGGTCACCATCATGACGTTTGCCCAAGCCCCAAGACCAATCTTTGCCCCCGCTGTGGAACACAACATCCGCAGCAACCACCTCCTTGGACGCCTAAGTGCATTCTGTGCGAGGGCCCTCACCTTACCGGCACGGGATCGTGCAAAGGATGCAACCTTCATCAGACACGGAAACAGCCGTGCCACCCACAAACTCAGCATAAAGAATTGGTCACATCCGGGGGCAATTTTCCCCAGTTGTCGCCCAACCAACACAAGCAAGCCCGGGACACTCCCCTCTCTTCTCACAAGCTCACGGCATCCATGAAAGCGGCTCCCAATCTGCAACAGCCCTCTGCAAAACCCCAGAAGGAGGCGGCAGCGGCCAAAGCAGAAGCTACACCAGCCCGAAAATAATCCGCCGCCCTTTGTCAACATATCGCCAAATTGGAAGCCCAGATTAGTGCTCTTGCCTCTGGATCTCCCATTCCACCTGCCCCCGCTCTTGCCGCATCCCAGCCTCCCATCACCGACCAACCCATTGCCCATACCTTGCCTAGTCACTTCAACGCTACTTCCTCTCCTGATTCGCTGGCAATGGAGGTTGACAAGGAACCCTCTACAAATTCAACTCCGTGCACAACACCCCTCCCTCCACCGCCACCTCGCTAGATGACATTCCAACGCTGCTTGAGCCCTTCGCTGCTCGCACCCCGCAGGGGCGTCTGCGTCAGCAGTCGTTTGGTGTGTTGCGACACCACGTACTCGAGCACACGAGGGTTGGACCCTCCCGCGTGTAGCCGTGCGCGGCTTAGCCGTGTCTGGGGAAAAGGGGATCCTGGGGGTTGAGCAGATGCTGGGTGTCTGGACCTTTAAGGCCCCCCGGCGGAGGCAACACACCTCTTCGGCCTCGGCTTCACATAGAGGGCACCTCCAGACTGACCCACCTGGAGCACATCGGCAGTCGCCTTTTCCTGCCTCTCTCTCCCTACGACCTTCGTCTTTCCCTTACTTTCCACCTTTCCTGTCTCCTTCTCTCTTCTATTTACTTCCTTCTTCTTGGCGGCAAGGGTTAAACCTGTGTGGTTATCCAGCCTTGGGTACACCATATTTGGTTATAGTGGCGGCGTACGACTGGCGCTGTGCAGACTTGCATGCAAGCTCTGCCGCGTCCCCTCGTTGGGCTCCGTGGTGGGCGGTCGGAGCTGTTGCCGAATGTACACATATTTTCATGAAAACTTCTTTCCCCTCCCTTGTTGATCGCCCTCAGAAACGAGGGCGCACCGAAGATGTCTTCAAGTTTTTTGGACACCAAATCCAGAATTTCCCGCGCTTCCACGTTATACACTCTGAAAAGCCAAACAAAGCAGTTCGAACCATTTCACCATTCCTTGTCTCAAAGTACTTGACTGATGTTTTTGGTCCAGGTTACAAGGTGTCGAGAATGGCAAGCGGTGACCTCCTCTTGGAGCTCCGCGATCTGAAACAATATGAGAATCTACAGAAACTAGTGTCATTTGGCGAGACCGACATAACAGTTACGCCGCACCGTACAATGAACACCACCCGTGGTGTTGTGTCGGATGATGATCTGCTTGACCTGACTGAGGCGGAACTCGTCGAGGGCTTCAGTGAGCAAAATGTGATCAATGTCAAAAGGATTAAGATGAGGAGGGATGGCAAAGAGATCCAGACGAAACGCCTAATAATTACCCTTGGCTCAAGCGTCTTGCCCGAGTCAATCGAGGCCGGGTACATCAAGCTCCGTGTCAGGCCGTACGTGCCCAATCCGCTCCAATGTTTCAAATGCCAGCGCTTCGGCCACAGTTCGCAGAGCTGCCGAGGCCGCCAAACATGTGCCAAATGCAGTGCCCACGAACACACATCTTAAGCTTGTGAGTATGCTCTCCACTGTGTAAACTGTGATGGGGAGCACGCCGCGTACTCGCGGTCGTGCCCATCCTGGAAAAAAGAAAAGGAAATTGTAACAGTTAAAGTAAAGGAAAATATAAGTTTCAAGGAGACACGCAGGCGGATATCGTACCTGCCCAAGAAAACCTTTGCCGATGTGGCGCGTCAGGGGGCAGCGTCACAACGGCCTTCGGTGGCTGTCCGACCCACAATCAGTGAATCGGCAGCTACGCCATCTGCCCTCGCGGCGGCTGCAGCTAGCGCTGCTTCGCCAACCCAGCAGATGGGGCCATCGACCCTGAAGGCGGGCGCAGCCGAGGCTGCTCCAACCTCCCCGGCCCCTTCCAGCGCTGGCAACAGCCGGCGCAGCCAAATCCCGCAGGGTGCCCGATCGACTTCCGGGCTGGTGGGCGCAGGGGTCTTGCCCTCCAAGGCAGGACTCCTTCTAACTTCTCGCTCGCAAGAGCACGTGTCCGGCGCCTCGCAAGAGGCAATGCACACTACACCTGTCCTCAAGGCGCACCAAACGCCTAAGGAGCGGCGAGGCTCCCTCGAACGCTCCAGAAAGGGCAGAACACCCGTTACAGGGCCTCGAAAGAGCCCTGTAACCTAAGGCATCACTTCCGTTTCCGTAAACACAGCACAAAGTTTCTGTAAATATGGATACACAAATCATTCAATGGAATGTCAGAGGTCTTCTTAGGAATCTTGATGATGTGCAAGAACTCATCCATAAACACAATTCAAAAGTGCTGTGTTTACAGGAAACACATTAAAATTAAAATACACAAACTTCCTTCGACAGTATGTTACCTTTCGCAAAGATCGCGATGATGCTGTCGCATAATCGGGCGGTGTTGCAATTGTAATATAAAAAAGCATAGCGTGTCAACGTTTACAGCTACTAACGGCCCTTGAGGCAGTGGCGGTTCGAGTTGTACTGCTAAACAAACTTATCACTATTTGCTCGCTTTATATACCCCCCCCCATCACAAACTAAGCAAGCATGAATTACAGTCCTTTATAGATGAATTGCCAGAACCGTATGTTGTTCTTGGCGATTTCAATGCACATAACTACCTGTGGGGCGACCCTCGTATAGATGCGCGAGGACGTCTTGTTGAACAGTTCCTTTTTTCTTCTGGTGCTTCTGTTCTGAATAAAAAGGAACCCACATATTATTCTCTTGCAAACAGAACGTTCTCTTCAATTGACCTCACCGTAGTTTCGCCGTCTATGCTGCCTGAACTTGAATGGGAAGTTAACAGCGATCCTTACGGGAGCGACCACTTGCCAATATTACTAAGAACATCACAAGAAAACGAATACCCACCACAGGCTCCTAGGTGGAAGGTTGATACAGCCAACTGGGAGAAATTTCGAAATCTAACTAGTATCTCATGGGATGAAATGTCTTCTTTAGGAATTGATGCTGCTGTGGAGTATTTTACAGCCTTCATTATAGACGCCGCATCTAAATGCATATCTGAAGTAAGTGGCTTGGCATGCAGACGACGTGTCCCGTGGTGGAACGACGAATGTAGGATCGCCCGTAAGAAACAGAACAAAGCGTGGGGGTTGCTACGCGCTTCTCCCACTGCAGAAAATCTTATCGACTTCAAGAAAGTAAAGTCCGAAGGCAGGCGAACCCGCCGTCAGGCCAGAAGAGAAAGCTGGCAGAAGTTTTTATCGGGCATCAACTCGTACACAGATGAAACCAAAGTCTGGAACAGGGTTATTAGGATAACAGGGCGACAAGCACATTCACTCCCTTTGGTAAACACACAAGGCGATACTCTGCAAGATCAGGCAGACTCACTTGGGGAGAACTTTGAGAACGTATCGAGCTCAACCCATTATTCTCAGTCCTTCCTCAAATATAAACAAACAGAAGAATGTAAGCCACTAATTAGATAATCCCGACAGAATGAACCCTGTAACCGGCCTTTCACTATTGCCGAGTTGAGAGCTGTCATGAACACATGCGAAAGCACTGCACCGGGACCTGACAGAGTCATGCATGACATGATCACAAACTTACATACTGACACACAAGTTACACTACTTACACTTTTCAACACTCTGTGGGCTGCAGGATACATCCCATCTACATGGAAAGAGGCGATTGTGGTTCCTGTCCTGAAGCAGGGAAAAGACCCCTCCTTGGTGGCAAGTTACCGTCCGTTAGCTCTAACAAATTGCCTGTGTAAGCTTTTTGAAAAAATGATAAATCGCCGACTTATACATTTCCTTGAGCTCAACAATATGCTCGGTCCTTATCAGTGTGGCTTTCGAGAAGGGCGGTCGACTACCGATCATCTTGTGCGCATTGAAGGAAATATCCGCGATGCATTTATACATAAACAGTTTTTCCTATCGATATCCCTCGAAATGGAGAAGGCATATGACACGGTATGGCGTTACGGGATCTTGCGAGACCTGTCGGAAATTGGCATCCGTGGAAATATGCTGAACACAATTGAAAGCTATTTGTCAAATCGTACCTTCCGAGTAAAAGTCGGTAACGCACTGTCACGTCATTTTACGCAGGAAACTGGTGTACCCCAGGGAGGCGTGCTCAGCTGCACTCTCTTTATCGTCAAGATGAACACACTACGTGCTTCACTGCCACCGGCCATTTTTTTATTCCGTATACGTAGATGATATACAAATAGGCTTCAAATCCTGCAACCTCACAGTATGTGAGAGACAGGTACAGCAGGGCTTGAACAAGGTTTCCATGTGGGCAGACGAAAACGGATTCAAAATCAACCCCCACAAAAGCTCTTGTGTTCTTTTTACAAGAAAGAGAGGCCTGGTTCCAGATCCTTGTGTTCAACTGTGTGGACATCAAATACCTATCAACAAAGAACACAAATTTTTAGGTATTATTGTAGACTACAAGCTTACTTTTATACAGCACATTAAATATCTTAAACAAAAATGTCTAAGGACAATGAACTTACTTAAAATTCTATCCCACTCAACATGGGGTAGCGACTGAAAGTGTCTGGTGAATATTTATAAGAGCCTAATTCGATCACGATTGGACTACGGTGCCGTAGTGTATAACTCTGCCCCTCCGAGCTCACTAAAGATCCTAGATCCTGTCCACCATCTAGGTATCCGCTTAGCCACTGGCGCTTTCAGAACAAGCCCGATTGAAAGCTTATACGCGGAATCAAATGAATGGTCCCTCCATCTACAGAGATCTTACATCAGCCTTACATATTTCCTAAAGATACACTCCAATAATCAACATCCATGTTTTAACACTATTAACGATATGGCCTGCACTACACTTTTCCATAATCGTCCCTCTGTAAGAAAGCCTTTCTCGCTTCGAGTGAGGGAGCTTATCGATGAAATGCGTGTCCCACTCCTCGAGCTTCGCCTAATGCATCCAACCAAGTTGTTACCGCCTTGGGATTGGCAGGTCATAGAAGGTGACATATCCTTTATAGAAGTAACGAAACACGCACCAGAGATCGAAATACGAACTCACTTCCTAGAACTCCAGCACAGGCACTCCTGCGCAAAGTTCTACACGGACGCTTCGAAGTCTAATGCCGGGGTGTCGTGTGCTGCCGTCGGCCCATCCTTCTCAGAATCCGATGTACTACATCCCGAAACAAGTGTATTTACGGCCGAGGTCTACGCATTACTGTCTGCTGTGAAGCATATAAGAAAATCAAAACTCCAAAAGTCAGCGATATATACAGACTCCCTAAGTGTCGTGAAGGGCCTGATGTCACTCTATACACACAAAAATCCAGCACCTAATGAACTATATTCCGTCTTGTGTATAGCGTACAGATCTAACCAGCCTATCTTTATATGCTGGGTGCCTGGTCATAGGAGCATCGAGGGCAACGTTCTGGCGGACGAGATGGCCACGTCAATCGCATCGCAAGCTGTTAACCCTACCGCTGCGGTGCCTGTCACAGATCTGAGGCCTTTCTTGCGAAGGAGATTGCGAGACCACTGGCAACGCATGTGGGAAGCGGAAACGGATAATAAGCTCCACCTGATAAAACCACAGTTAGGATTCTGGCCCTCTACTACAAAATCGCGCCGAACAGATGTCCTATTCTGTCGTCTCAGAATAGGACACACGTTTGCCACCCATAATTTTCTACTCACCGGAAGTGAGCCTCCAACCTGTGGTAGATGCGGGGAGAGGCTGACCGTGCTCCACGTCCTCCTGGAGTGTCGGGAAGCCGAATCTGAGAGAATGAAACATTTTTCCTCAGCATACAGACAGCACATTCCTCTTCATCCAGTAAAGTTCCTCGGCCCAGAACCGCTTTTTAATACAGACACAGTCCTAGGTTTCCTGAGAGACGTGGACTTACATGTTATTAGCCCCATGCATTCGTAGCGCTTCCTCTCTTTAGAGGATGCCGCTGGGATAGTTGCACTGTATAGCACATGCCTCCAGACCCTTGTGTTTCAAGGGCTAGGCAGTAGTGCTCTAGCGCTTCTTATCTGATATATTTTACCTATCGTATCATTCTTTTTAAATGCATATAAATGTTCATAGTACGAGTCATACGTCATCGCCATAATTTTATTATACAGATTTTAAGCACTTTAGAGCGTATATTTTAGGGCCCCTTTACAGCCACGTCTCACCAACTTCATAGTAATCATAACTACACTGCAAACTCATTACAACAGACATGGCGCTCTTTGGCCATACCTGGCCCTTGCGCCATAAAACCCCATACATCATCATCATCATCGCTGCTCGCATGGAGGTAAAATTGCAGGATGCTATTGCTCACATCAGCCGGAAATATGCAACCCTCAAAAACGCGGTAATCCACATGCCACAAGGCAATGCTGCTTTTAACCAACGATTAGACGTGCTAACTCAAGGACTATCTCACCGTTGTAGCGATCTTGAGTCCCGGCCCACTTCTTACTCAACCCCTATCCCGAGCGGTACTCCACCCCAAATAGACGTAAGAAGGCTATAGCAACGGAAGAAATGGACAACCCTATCCCAGCCATAGCTCATGACTTCGACCCCCCGTTATTCCTCCCTCTCCTATCAACCCTCTTGATGGTAGCTCCAAACCGTAATCTTAAACTGTGGCAGTGGAACTGCCGGGGCATTGGCCAAAACGTCATGTGGTCCACCAAGTGCTGTCCTGTGCAACAGTGCCCGACATCCTTGCCCTGCAGGAACCCTCCGATTCAGTTACGCTTCCTGGCTATACTCCTACTCTGCCCACATCTCCCCACCCTCCCGGGTAGGGTTTCTAGTTAGTCGCTCAATCACCACCATATCCCATCCCTTAGCGATTCAAGACAATGAACACCTTCTAATTGAGCTTGTGCCGCAACATGCTCGAGCGAACAATCTCTTCATCCTAATGTATATACCCACCCCAAAGTGCCTCTTTACACTTGCCAGAACGCCTCTTTACACTTGCGACGCGAATAGCAAACAAGTGAGCCTCGTTGTAGGAGACCCCAATGCCCCGCATATGGCCTGGGGTTACATGACACACCGAAAGGCCTCCTGGTGTGGTTAGCAGCGCAAAAAGCCGGTCTCTCTTTACTCACCGACCGTGCCTCTCCTACACGCACGGGAACCAGCTTCTGTAAAGACACTACACCAGACCTTACATTCGGACATCGCCTCCTTCCCGCCACAGGGTGCAACACACAAGAGAATTTGGGTAATGACCATTGCATCATAGAAATTCTCTTAAACATAGAGCTACACCGCAGACCTCCGAGTGGCCTCCCTTTCACAAATTGGGATTCTTTCCAATCATGTAGAGCTGCCCGCGCCTCCGCCCCCATCAAGGACATCACCGAATGGTCCAAACAACAACAAAATGATGTCCGATTCGTCACTCGTCCCCTATGGGAGGACTACACCAGCAACACAGTTGACTCCCGCCTCCGACAATAATAGGAAGGTTAAGCAGGGATAGAACGACGCTTGCAAAGGCAGCGTTCGAAACGGACCCTTAGACGCCGCCTCACCCATCTCAACAAAGAGATAGAGACGCATCAGCGACTCTTTCATGACAAAAGAGGGAGTAATTATATAACAAGCTAGATGGGAATATGAGTTTACCTCAGACCTGGAACATCTTTAGCCACTTAATAGACTCCACAGTCTAACACTACACAAAGACACAACCTCACCAAACTCATACATAATTCGGATACACCTCCACTGGAGCTCCTCCAAGAACTTCGAAATCTGTACTTCCCCCCACACCCTCCTTTACCACACCCCGACTATTCAGACCCCCTAACCATTTTCTCGACCAACCCATTCCAGAAGCAGAAGTTCAGGCTGAACTCCAGAGACTTAACACGTCCTCAGCCCCGGGCCCAGACGGGGTACATAACAAGGCACTCAGGAATCTCGACGCCGAATGCATTGCGGACCTTACCGAACACTTTAACGGGGGCTCGGAAAACGGCACGTTCCCTCCGGAATGGAAAGAGGCCAAAGTCATTTTCATACCTAAACCTTGGAAACCTCTGCTCACCTCTAACATTTGACCCATCTCTCTGACCTCTTCTTTCGGCAAACTGATGGAACACGTACTCCAGACCAGGCTCTGCCGGTAACTAGAAAGCAATGATCTGATGCCCACCTGCATGTTTGAATTTCGTCCTGGGCTTTCCACACAGGACGTCTTCCTACAGTTAAAACATCACATTCTAGATTCCCAAACCAACACACCAAAGCTATTCTAGGTGTGGATCTTACTAAGGCATTTGATAACGTTGCACACTCAGCAATCCTACAACACCTTACAACCTTGGAAGTCGGCTCCAGCATGTACAACTACATCCGAGACTTCCTCAGCCACCGCACAGCCACACTTATTTTCGTCGACCACCGCCTCCCCGGTATCACACTGTGGGCACGAGGTACGCCCCAGGGAGCCGTCCTTTCCCCTATATCATTCAATATAGCACTCGTTCATCTATCCCAACAACCAGCTCAAATCCCCGACATCGATTTCCGCTTGCACGCCGACGACATCACTGTCTGGACAAACCTACCCAATGACGCCGAAATAGAACAACACCTACAATTGGCACTAACCACCATCGACAGATATGTACGGGAGCGTGGCCTGAC